>NC_079410.1:15406791-16686969 GCF_029220125.1 Pseudoliparis swirei | reverse complement strand
CATTCTTCACGTGAGCATTTAATTTTAGCAGGTCCCTTTTAAGTTTGAAACGTGGTGCAATAATCAGAAAAAGAAAAGTTTATTTAAGTCAATTGGATTATTTCATTTATTTCCTACACGCATAAGATGATCAGTTCAGATTGCTCCTGGTGTTATGACGTATAGAGCCGTGTACAGTTTCTGAAAAGTATGAATGTAAATCAGTTAAGCTAGATCCAATCACTGAATATAAATACCTCTTTTTTTTCTTCTTAATCATATCGCCACATAAACTCTTACAATGTCATCAGCCTTGAGAATGGGAGATTCTGATTAATCCCTTCACTCATCAAAATGGTCTTCAAAGGTAAAGGTTCTGAAACGTGGTGTAATGGGTGGGGTTGGGGGTGGAGGGGGGGGATCGGAGGGGGGTTATGCAAACTTCACAGTGATTAATTTTGGCCTGAGTCGTATCTCCACTGATGGTAGCTGGGAAGAGGAGCATATTGATTGATTGCTGCAGAGGGCGCGAGGTTCTGCACATTTACTTTTTGATAAATAGGCTGTCAGGGACACGAACAACCAAATATGGCTGCGTAAATGAATGTTGAAGCGATTATGGTATAAGTGTAAATATTACACATCCATTAAGGAGGATTACATTTGGTGCCACTTGGAGGAGGGGAGGAAAATAAAAGGGACACGCTGGCAGAATATCCCACAGCAGAGTCCAGGTGCACGGACCAATGTGCTTTTAATCTGCATGTGTAATGTTTGAGAATTCTAAATAGGAAAGTCCTTGACATTAATCTGTGTCTGTGCATGCATGCGCGTGCATGGTTATGTGGGCCGCTGTGTGTTCTCAAGAGGGCCGGGCCTGAAGACGGGGGCTTTAAGTTGACAGAGCATGCCAGCGCATCCAGCCGCCTCAATTACCCGGCGACAAAACACATCCGGGGCGTCGCACTGGGGGTGAGAGTGGGAAATGAGCGCCTGCTTCTCAGATGATTTTTGCTCACCGCGGATTAATTCTCCCTCCCAAGAAAAATCAATAGCACCCACGTGCAATGGGATAACATTTATGTGACCTCCTGGGGACCAGGGAGCGAACACACAGCTCAGAAGGTCGAGACAATACACATCAGAGTGACTAAAACACAGCCGGCCACTAAACTGTCGCAGGGGTTTTGGAGAGCCGCCAGTAATTAAGGACCCTCTCTCTTTGCCTCTCAGTATCTCTCTCAATCACATGGCTCAATGCGAATGCAACACTTTTTTTTTATTTTTCTAAAATAGCACTTTTTAACGTTTGAAGCTTCAGCATTTGATCAGCCAAAATATGCAAATATATTCAGCATTTATAGTCCAAGTAAGCACATTCTGTCAGATTTTTGTCCCGCAATCCCTTAAATTCAACTCGTTATATCAGTAAATCTATCTCATTGGGAGATGGAATATTTTTAATGATTTACATTTTTTGTTTTGCAGAATGTACACCAGCTCATGCACGGATGCCTGTAAACACGCTGCTGTTGCACCGAACACATACACACCTCGTGCCACACGCAGAGACAAGGATTTCAAACAAATGGATATTCCACTGGGAACAACCCAGAAGTGTGTTTTTATTTTCTCAACGACATGTCAAAAGAAATTAAACCAAATGTGTGTTTCCCCCGTTGTGTGCTCACTCTGTCACACATCTGCTAATTAACACTGTTGAATATGTATTGTTGTCTTTCTACCTGTTAACAGCTCGCAGTGCATTCTGGGAAACCTCTTGACTCTTGCCCTCTGTGCAGGCCACGTTTTCTGTCGACGACATTGTTGGGACAACATCTGCATCATGCAAACATGCCGGATCGCAGCGTTTGCTATTTCCACGTCCCCAGACAGAGCGCATTGACTCGATGATAAACACCAGGGCCTCTGTTTGTTACTGATCTCCTGAAGTGAAGACGGACAGGAGATCAATGAGCTCCCCGCCCTCGATCCCATCGTCGACTTTTCTTCTGTCCAAACCCCCCCGACTCTCCCCTCACCCCTCTCGCTCCCCAAATCGCCGCTCTGTTGCCACCTCCTCCAGCGGGGCCTCTTGGCGGCCCGACCCTCGGCCTTTCACTCACACACCCGCGACCCTCTGCCGCCCTTCCTGCCGCCATCACGTTCCAGAGCCTCGCCCTGCTTTATAAAAAAAATAATATAATCCCATTGATCCAAAATCCGATGGGAAGCCTTGATCTGTAAACAGACGAGTGGCCCAGTCCTCCGGAGAGGGGGATGGAGGGATGTGCGGGGTGTTGGAGTGGGTGGGTGTTGTTCCAGCTGCTTCTGGAGAGGTGTGTTTATGAGAAAGGCGGCTGTGTGCGGGGCGAATGTGGTGGAGGAGGTGGAGGTGGCGGTGGTGGGCTCTTCGTAGCTGTGTGTCTTGGCGTCATCTATCAGTTTTATTGCTTTCTTGTCTTGTTGCTGGCTGCCATCTCCCCTCACCTGGCCCCCCTGTTCCCGGTGCACCTCGCTATACGCAGCCACACTTCGATTTAACTACGCTCTGCCCATGCAATTAAAAGTCTGCAGCTCCGGGTGAACAGATGAGAGGTGTGACATTTTGCTTTTGACTGACGATGAATTCAGAGTGACGGGCCGGACGGAGGCATCCAGGCATGGATATGGATTTTTATTTATTTCTCCACCCCCCCTTATGTTCCCGCTCTCTCCCCACAACCCTTCCTCTGCGTCCTCCTTCTTCCTTCCCTGCTGTCTTATTTTGCCCTCTTCCTGCAGGTGATGGGGGCTTGGCTGAAAGCGAGTGTGCCCCGCACACCACCTCATCCTAAATCATTAGTTGACAGTTTAAAAGGGCACAAAGCAATGGATTCCTCTGTGTTTCCATGGTTATTTTCTTTCTCTTAACCCGTTCTCTTTTGCATCTGTGATGAAGTGAGTATCTTATGCTGCTTCTGTGGGTCAAGATCATTTGTCAGTGAGAGAGTGAGGCGCAGACTTTCTAGCCAGAAGGAACGTTTGTTGGTGTGTGTGGGAGAGGTGCGAATCAGGATTATATTTTTCTTACTGTCACATACGTCATGTCAGTAGTACTCGTATTCCAATACAGGCTTTAGCCTCCCTCTTCCATCTAAGCTGATCTTGACATGATTCCAGACCATCAATAGCCACAGGTGGAGGACGCCTATGCAGTAATGGCTTTTTGTGGTCATATAGCATCCCTGGCTTTAGAGGGTGCTTCAAAGGGTTTGTCAAAAAAACCCAGAAAGAAGCTGTTAGGATCATTAAACGCTGGAGAATTAGGATGAACTTAAAGTGAGCCAGAACTTAATGAATCAAAATACCTAGAACTCACAATTATTTGCATTCCTACTGTGCATTAATATTAGATTCAAGCATTCAGTCAAACACTTGTGCATTATTAGAATTTAAATTGCCAAATAGAAAAATGTAATTCATCAAACTGAAAGTAACATTATGCAACAATTGTACCTTAAGATAACAGCTTGAAAAAAATTGTGCCGCTACAATGACTTTTAATATGGCGATTTGCGCCTCCGCCATTGCCATCAGGGGTCTGTGGGGAAATAACTCCGCTATGTAGGATTCTGGAGCCGCCCGATCCGGGGCGGATGTACTTCGACCTGCTTTCTGGCAGTGATTACGCAATGTCATATAGTACCAGTCCACGCTCGCAGCTACAGTATAAGGGCGAAGCAAGCGAAGTCTCTTGTAATGAATTACACGTTCCAATGTAAATTATGAATATGTAGCTTTTTGGTGTTGTCAACAATATTGTATTCGATCACACGTACTCCACATTCAAACATTTAGAAAACAACGTATATAGGCTGAAAACGCGATCGGTATTTCATCTAAACTAAATGTTGTCATTTTTTTGGTTATGTTAGCATTCATCTCCAATATCACAATGAATAAAACTATGCAGTCATATTTATGTAAAATCTTTGAATATTCTTACCTTATCGGTTGACATCATTTCTTGGTTTCTGACTTCGTCTGGTCATCAATACAAGTGTATGCGAGGCTGCATCTATCGTAACTGGGTATTTACGACACTGAAGTAAACGTTAAATACTGAAGGGGGCGCTCCAAGGGAAAAACTCCATTATGGGGCTTTAACACTGAACTATGAAGCAACGATTCTTTGTTCGTAATGGTGTAACACTGGTACTGTAAACATACTATTCTGATCAACACTTATTAATAACAGCCAGCAGGGGGCAACTCTCCTGGTTGCAACAACTAGTCTGATTGCATGGCGTTGAGAAAATATCCCTGAATCTCACTCGATGTATTAGTTTGGTAAACGTTGTAAGTCTGTTATAGTATCAGCTGCTGGTGTCAAGTCTTCTTCAGTGCAGCATGATGTTCATTTCGTAAATGATGGTCCCATTTAAAGTAAAATAGACAAAACACCACGATGGGAAAGGCCAAAATGCCACTCAAGGGTTCAAAGCGACTTTCCATAAACCAACGGGTGACGTCATGGTGGCTACATTTACTTCTCATTTGCAGTCCATGTCGGACACCCACACATCTGCAGGAAAAAACAGGCGGGGGCACTAAACTATTCTCACATGCGGGCACATTCATGGCCACACCCACACTATCGACTGGAACAAAAGCACATTCTTACTAAAGACACATCCAACAAACTACACAATTAAAAGATGGTACATCAACACTGACACCTTGAACTCTCCTGACACAGGTTCCAAAAGTGAAAACTCTCCACCTCTCCACCACAGGTGTGTGCAGAACGTAGGCTTTCAAAGAGCTGCTTGGAAACATCACTGCAACCCCACCCAGGCAGCCGAGAGGAGACGCGCTACACGAGAGGAGCTCGGTTCTCGCACATATATCTGCACACCTCTCTCCACGGCTGCTGGACTAGAATATAATCAGCTGGACTGGTATTTAAAGAGTGACTGACAAGCAGGCACTGAGTACATTGCTGCTGTATGCCTTCAACATCAACAGTGTGCTCGTCCTGCTTTTGCCTCCTCGAAAGGACACAAATACACTAACCAGCGGGTCTCATTCTGCTCTAAGATATGGGTTTAGCTTCAGGGTTCATGCTGTGCACACATGGAGGCATGTGGTTTCCAGTTTGACCTCTGACCCGACACACGGCGCACAAGAAGAAGCTTTTTGATTCACAATTAAGCAACGATTCAAAACATCGCCCTTCATATTCACGTGACCACGTTGCATGCGAGAATAGTTTATGACCACGGAATGAATGGACAATTCACAAATCCTGACCAATCACTGACACATTGTAATCCCTGTTACATTGCAATCCCTGTTACATTGTAATCCCTGACACATTGCAATCCCTGACACATTGCAATCCCATACACATTGCAATTCCTGACACATTGCAATCCCTGACACATTGCAATCCCTGTTACATTGTAATCCCTGATCCATTGCAATCCCAGACACATTGCCATTCTTGACACATTGCAACAAAATAACATGACCATCAAACACCTGTTCCCAGTGGCTCTCGGAGCACCGAGCATATTTTGCTTCAGATCCAAACACATTGTCCCACTTTCTGGGAGTAACAGAAATTGATTTCCATATGGACAGGGCAAAATAAACTATATTTTAAAAGAGGCGATGGTTGTGAATATACTAGATCAGTCCAAGAAGTGCTGGCAAAATACATTGTAATCCCTGACACATTGCAATCCCTGTTACATTGTAATCCCTGACATTACAATCCCTGACACATTGCAATCCCTGATATATTGTAATCCCTGTTACATTGTAATCCCTGACACATTGCAATTCCTGACACATTGCAATCCCTGTTACATTGTAATCCCTGACACATTGCAATCCCTGACATATTGCAATCCTTGACACATTGCAACAAAATAACATGACCATCTAACACCTGTTTCCAGTGGCTCTTGGAGCACCGAGCAACACATTGTCCCACTTTCTGGGAGTAACAGAAAATAATTTCCATATGGACAGGGCAAAACAAATATTTTAAAAGAGGCGATGGTTGTGAATATACTAGATCAGTCCAAGAAGTGCTGGCAAAATACAAACGTGACTCACTAATGAGGCATAATAAGATCAACACATGATAATTTAATGTGAGAGGTTTATCAAACATGTGTTTTGTTTGTTCTGTAAATGACAAGAGTTTAGAAAAGATGATCTCAAATAAGAGCAGAAGCCAAAATAAATGTAATAAACAGATGTCCCAAATCTGAGCTGGATTGAATATATCATTATTAAGGGTGTTGAGCCACCTGTAACCTGCCGTTGTTGCCGTTAATTGTGCTGTCTTTGATGATATTTATTTTCCTCTATTACAATTGTGATATATCAATCCTTATTCCATGCTTTAAAAAAATAAAAATAAAATCCTACCGCCTGTCCTGCACTTGGTGTATGTAAACCAGTCCATTTGTCTCAGTGTTTTTCTTTTTTTAGTTTATTTGGTTGACGAGAATAGCACATCAATACTCCATATAATGCCCAAGTTAATGTGAATAACTGGAATTAAATGAGTGTGTGGCTTCCTAAAGTAGTTAATGCAATTTATTTTTACCCGATTTGGGTCAAACTTAAACCCTTCAACTAAACAAAATGTATAATTTGCCTGCCAACAAAGAACTGTGTACAAAAGTAATGGCAAATAGCATACTATTATAACTATTTGCATTAGTGAACAATGGACGCGTGCACCTTAAATAGAAGATAGACAAATTCAGCACTGAGAAATTCAAGAGCAATCTCAAAAATGTCAATGTCAAGGATCTCCAAAACAGATGGTCACCTGACCCCAGACCAGGCACCCAGGAGAGGTGTGCCCTGTGCGTTCGCCTGTTAGTTAGTTTAATTCTAACGTCCGTTCATGTTGAGCTGCTAGCTGCTGACCGAAAGACGGTTCTTTTGGGAACAGAGGCGGTATTACATCTATAGGCTTTACCGCAAACAGCCCACGGGTGCATTATAAAAGAAGAAGAAGTGATGAATTACAGCTGATTAAGAAATACATCTGGCACGGAGCCGGCAGCTGGGTTTTGCATATGAGCGAGCCGGGCGGCGCATCCCGCACGTGTCTCTGGATTCTGCTCCTAGTGAACACCTTTAAGGACATTATCATTTTAATGAGATTTATATGAGTGTTCGTCCTGGAAAGTGGACTTATCTATAATGATAACAAAAACAGGCCACAGGCTCTTTGACGTTTTCGGCACAAAATGACGGCAGCGCCATCTAGCGGCTGTTGTCAAAACAGCACCTGATTTTCGTCTGACGATAACAATTTCAGTTTGATTGATGAACGGATGTCATGATATAATTATCAGAAATTGGTCGGATCTAGGTCACCAATGCTTTCATCATATTTGGATTTACAAAAAAAAGGAAACGGTTTCTTTGATAGGAAAAATTGTAAGAAAAATAAATAAAAATAAATAAAAAAAAGTGAAAATTGCATAGGCCTAAGCATATTTTGTGAAATAGATGCATCATAGTCCCACAGTGAGCCTACACACACACACACACACACACACACACACACACACACACACACACACACACACACACACACACACACACACAAACACAGACAAGTTTCAGGCCTGGGTCTGGCCGCCGACAATCCATTTTCAACAGAGAAAAAACCCAGAAAGTCCAACTCACAGGTTGCGTCAGTCCTGGTGAAACTATTTGTTGTCCGAAAGATGAAACCAGACGGCAGTGGCGGTGAAATTCCCATCAAGACTCACAGCAACAGTCCCAGTAATGATGTTGTCCGACCTTGAACCATCTGAGCAGCCCAACAGGTGTCTTCATCAGAGGACCCCACAGCTTTCCCGGTCACCTTGGGGTCCGTCTGCTCACACTCAAACGTACATTATCTGTCCCACAAGCTAACTTAAAGAAACTGTTGCAAGCCGATGCACCAGCAGCCTATATTTAACGACTAATATTCTTTCCTCGATGTACTTTCACATGCGTCCCTTTTTCCTTCCCTCTGTCATTTCTCCCATCTCCCCCATGTTTTCTTCTTTCTCGCGCCCTCTTTCTGACCAAGCAGCGATGATCACAGCTGGCACTGATCCCAACTGTGACCGATCAATTTAAATATCTGAAACTAAAGTCACAATCTGTGTGTTTCTCTTTATCAACCCAAGTGTTTGCCTTCAACGTGATCATTTCAAGGGGGCTGAGCTCATATATTCACAGCGTTGGTATAGAAGCAAACAAATATGTGCTGTGTGATAACATCGTGGGGGAATAATTCCCGGCGTAGAGAATGAAAACCCGGTCCCCCTGTGCGTGTGTGTGTGTGTTGTAATGTGAGCTTCATTGCCTTTCGGTGCATGTCGGTGCATGTGAGCGTGCCCCGCGCGGCTCGCTCATGGCCGCCCTCTGCTCTGCGCTCGTATGGCGGTTAAAGCTGATAACGTCACGGAAGTGTACTATAATATATTTGAACTCAAATAGGCAAGCATGGGAACGCAACAGCCATTTAGTGCGATTGTTTTCTTCCATCTGGCTATATTGTTTGTAGGATTTGGCGGGGCAGAATTGGGTCTACTTGCAACACTATCGTTGGGCCAGTGTTGGCCATGGGATTCCTCTCGACTATACTCAATATACTGTATCTCAACTTTATTTCCCCCGGTGAAATGCAATGTATGTTCACTTCATTGTCTTTGTAATTCTTTTTCCTTTCTGCCATGTCATCATTTTAAATAGGAACTTGCTTATTATTGCATCAACACTACTAATACCAAAACCTTGTGTAATAGAACTACAACTAAAGTATTATTCCCAGTTGCTGGATCTCCTGAAGAGTGTAATCACCTACTTAGTCATCAAACAATGACTTTACTTGTGAATTGACTTCAGAGTGAATTTAAAAAAATGCTTTTAAAAATAGATTGAAAGAGTTGGAGGAAGGTTCATCTGGTTGTAGATGTTTTCTTTGACGGAGGTATGTGCACCTGTGTGAACTGGGTTATGATGACTGAGTTTTGGTTTTATTCATGCTGTGAGATAAAAAAATCTTTCTTTTTTTAATATTGTCTGTCACTGTTTTATGTTGTTTGTCTGACGCTGTGTGTAATGGGCTCCTGCTGCTGTCTTGGCCAGGACACTCTTGTAAAGGAGATTTTTAATCTCAATGAGGCATTTCCTGGTTAAATAAAAAGTCGCTGGCTCGGCCAGACAAATCATGGTCGAGAAATATTCATACATACAGTATTAATTGGATGGTATGTGGTTTGAACTTGATCATGTGACTGTGATGACCCTCGACTCATTTGCGTATGTGTGTGTTTCTCTCCCCCGAGACCTGAAGGATAAAGCTGCTGGTGAGAGAAGATATTTGAGTCTGGACCAATCCGAAGCTCTTAGTTCCTTCATGCTGACGTTTCTTATCAAATGCCATTATTCATTTTTACAACAACTAGGACATATTAATATTGAAGGAGAAACACTTGACTCCTGCACTATAAACTCCATTCAGAAAATACACTACATCCAGAAACGTAAGTATTTTTGGGACGGATAAACTGTGTGCATCACTTTCACTGACGATTGAGATGGAGAGGTTTCACAGGTATTAGCCTCTCTTCACAGCTTGTGCTGGAGAACAAAGGTGTTCATCACAGAACATGGAGAGATCCCTCAGAGGTAGCCTCTACACAAACGCCTGAGGCAAGAGAATAAATACACACTGCCTTTTTTACTCACTGGCCGTTTGATTTTTTTGGATTGTCTTTAGTCTCCGATAGACTTTCCTACAGGCTTTAAATGAAGCACTTCAATGCCGCAGGCTTTACTTAATTGTTTTGCTCACTTCACAAAAAAATCAGTAAACGTGTGTGTGCGGGAGGGGGTTGTGAACGGGCCATCTTTTCAGCCAGAGGGATCCGGGGAATAATTTCAGATTGATCCATGGACATCCAGTCTCCCAGGCTGTTTTGGCACCTGTGCAGATGGCATACCTTAAAATATCAGTATCGTCACAGAGGTGAGAGCTCGAGAAAGTGAAGCACCGTATTAAAACTCACACACACCAACACATTGTTGAAGGAGAGCGAGACACAATGTGCAATGTGGTGACCATAGCTACTGGCATAAAGGATCTTTGATTGTGTGGACTGAATATTAACGGAAAAATAACACGAACGCACACAAAATATTCATATCCTAAATATGTACTGAAAGTTAAATATGGAGATCCACATATTTTCTAGCCATGGGAATGCATGGTAAAGACTTTCTGCCAGTATTCTGAGACTTTCCACTGCATATATTTTAATTGCTTCTATCATACATGCATCTCCTGTATGTACATGCTTTATTACATTCAAGCTACCATAAAAATAAACATTCAAAGCAGTTCTGTTGCCATATTTATATTAAGAGACACCCAAGGGACAGCGCATAACAGATGTATCGGCTTCAAGGGAAACGGAAGCTTTCACGCAAATGTATCAAGGATGTTATATCTATTTATTAAAATGGATCAACAATAGATCATCCCGATATCCCTCACCTTGATTATTTATTGGCCACTGTGAACGGCACGAACTAGAATGAAAGATACAAATAATGTTTTGGCCGTGACCTGATCACTACGTGCATGCACAGCCAACAAACTCTTCATCACATGAACCAAATCTTTTCCCGTGAGGCATCGCCGCTCTTCCCTCCGCTGTGTGGAGGTACCGTAGGAGGGGGCGGTGCTGCAGACTCCAGCCCGTGTTTGACATCAGGCATACGTTGCTGTGAATCGTCCTCTGCCATCAGCAGCACACACCTTACTTGGCTCCCACTCCATCTTTCCTATTCAGGTCTAATAGGCAATATGTCTGTCCCCACTATCTTCCCCCTTGTGATGGGCAGCTAATTAATCACAATTGTGCGGTGCTGTTTAAAAAAAAAAAAATCTTCCACCCCATTGTCCAATGTGTCGTCTTTTGAGCCAAAGAAGTGAGGTAGCACCGGGGACGCCATCGGGCTCCGTCAGCCGCTCCATCAACCGCTTTAAAAAAAAGCTTTGTTCAGAGTTTAATATCTAACTAACTGCTAATTGGATTGTAATGGAATATGGTGCAATCCAGAGGAGTAATTATATCATATATTGGTGAAATGTACACTTCTCCAACACATAGTTCTATGGACGATACAAAACACGTTCTTATGTGTATACGCGAGGGCCAATACGTCAACACATTATCATCATTTGTACTCATGATGTGTGCATGCACTGCATGTGTACTGTATAGGGTCTTCTTGTATCGGTAATTTATGTCTGAGAGTATTATCTTAAAAAGCCTCTACTGAGAGACAGCAGCAGGAAATGTTTGATTGAAATGAAAGTGACACAGGACAGACAGCCAGACACACACAGTGTGAAAGAAAAAGAGAGGCGGAGGAAGCCAAATACAGAATGTGAGAGAAAAAGCTGGAGGCAGGGAAGAAAATAGATGGGCAGATGAAATTACACCTGCAGGTCCGTTAGCTTTAGCAGCCGGAGTCCAGCACTGCGGTGTCCTACAACATACCCCGAGGGTCCGTGAGAAATAAAGAGTGAGTAAACCTCACATATCAAAGTTTCTTTTCTCTCACACTCCCGTTATTGCTCCTGTGCCTCTCCTTGACAGCCCCGTGATTCATTTCCTCCCGCCTGAAAGAAGGGCAATGAATAGAAAGCTCGGATATTGTCAGCCTCTAAATGGGAAAGCAGTTGCTCTGGAGACACAATGCAGATGCAGGTATACGACTGGTGAGTTCCGTTTAAAATGCCATTGAGTCCCACGGCGCCGCACACACAGCAGCGGCTGTCTCACCAGGCAGGAGAGGGCAGGAGGGACGGTTGCGTGGGCGTATAACACACACACGCTTTGTGTTTGAGTGGGATGTTCTGCAGGGTCCTGACACCAGCTCTTTAGAACAAGATTTGTTTTTCACATTTGCATATAACAAAAAAAAAAGATTACAACTGACCTCAAAGTTAAACATATTTTGATAAAAAACTAACTGGCAACTGGTTAAGTGCTTTGCCTGCAAGACAAGCTGTTGAGCCCTTCAGGAGAGCATGTGGGCCGAGCATGCCCACACCGACTCTGATGTTTCCGGAGCACTTGTGTGTGTGCGGTGTTGCGAACACACACTGCGCTCTCGCTCACATGCTGACTCTTTCTCATGCGATATGAGGAATGAGCATCACACGAACGAGGCACAGAAGTGAAATGTATGCAATCACGTTGCAGAGTGGGAGGAGTTATCTTCGGGGGTCAAAAGTTTTCCGGACCGTTGGTTATTCTGATTTCTGCAAAGGACGCTGTGAGCTGAGGCCCCAAGGCTTGTTTGTATGGGCTTGAAACGCTCAGTACAAACAAATAAAAATGCCGGATGCTGCAACACATTCTCACTCCCAACTCGTCGAACACTGACGGCGAGCCCGTGGCCCTGTTCTTCAAACTCCAACACTCCACTGCAGCGTCAGTGTGGGACGTGGCAGGGACAGTTTCCACTCATTATAGCAGATTGATCTTTCTAAGTTACCGTTAGGTTCAGACAAACCAAACCACTAAAACAGACATAATATCAACATGTACCTTTAGTTTCGCACGGGACACACACTGTGTATATTTGACCCGACTCAAAGTCAGTTAGCCTCGCGATGTGTCCGAGTGGGCGTTGTAATCCAAGCAGCCTCACTGAACTACATCAGGATTAACATGATATGGACGCAAGCCCTCGAGCCTAATAGATTTCATGTGACTGAAATGTCTCCATTCATTTCCATTAGCGTGAGCTTAAGGACACTCTGTGCTCGGATGACGGTAATGTAGCTGGACAGCCACGACGCGACCTGAATCTGAACCAGGGGCGGCTCTCCAAGACGTGGCCTCAGACAGGGCGGTTGCTGCACGTGTGTTCGGATGGTTCAGCATGGGCCGGGACCTTTCTCTCTCCGCCTATGCGCTCCACGGGGCCTCTGCCTTTGTTTGCGATGGTATTGGTCTTGCTGCGGCACGCTGCTCGGCGAGTCGGTGCAGGCCTGAGGTGGCCACCCGCTGGGGTTTGGACTCTTCCAGATGTGTAGGAGTGAAACAAATGTTCATCATAGGGGAAAAACAAATCGCCTTTTCTCTTCACATTCCACCGGTGGTTGAGCACTGACGGATGAGATGGTCTCGGCACTGTTTTGCTCCTTTGCATGTCGACAGAAGCTGCATCGCGTGATGCTGTTGAATTTAAATTCTGATCTATGACGATGAATGCATGTGGAACGGTTGGGTTGGGCTATATTTTGAACTCAGTGTTCAGGAGGGGAATAGGACCAGAGATAAAAGCCATATTTCATGTGTACATCATAATTCAGTGCTTAAAGCTCTGTGGTTCCATAAAAATAAATAAAAAGAATGATAATAAGTGGAATATAGATACAAAAACATATAAAAATGGCGCGACTATAAGCCCACCTGGGTATTTAGAAAGGTTTGTGTTAATGAAAGGTTATAATGTCAAGTTCCTGGCAGTGTGTTCACCTCTGCCTGCTCCTTTTTGAACATATAGACTATTTCATTATTTATCAGTTTATTCAGAGTCTGTTTACTTATAATTTGTTGTTCTCAGAAGAAGAATACTATTAATGTATTCAAAGTATGTTTACTGGTCATTTTATGGGTTATTCCTGTTTTGTTTTGTTATAATTTGAAGTATGTTCAAGATAAATCTATGTAAACTAAAGTTTTGGCATCTTTAATTTTGCTCAATAATCTTAATTTTCCTGTTGGCTGTCCTTTATTGGCTCGAGGTTGGAAAAGCCAAAGTTGTTCTATTGTCACAGATACCATTGGAGTAGATGCTGAAGTCTACTTTGAATTGTCAGATCAGTCCACCAACTGTTTATCAAGGTCTTTGTTTGTGATTAGCTTGTCTAGAAATTTGGTTATTTAGATTTAAATAAAGGAAAACAATAGTTTGTCTATTTTGAAAGAAAACCTGTAGTAATGTTTAAGAAGTGAGAAAGTAGTTTAAAACTAAAATTAAATCATAATCAATCACAACAATCAATATTTACGCGGTTAAAAAAAACATCCTTAACATATAACAATATTGAAGCGTGACGAACACAATACAAACCGATCCACCCACTGATGCTTTTATTACTAAGCATTGAAAACGATTACAAATATTACAGTTATGTATGAATTAAGTAACTGTTAGATAACTGATTCCTGGTGGGATTGGTAAATATTTCATGGCTGTGATGAAGTGAGAGAAATTGAAAAATTAGTTGACAGATTTATTGAAATGGCAGCTCGGTTCGAGACAACACATTGAGAGAGAGAGAGAGGCCAGAGAGAGAGAGAGAGAACGCAGAGAACGAATGCAGCAAGCATGACGCAAGGTTTCTTGTAATGATGTCTAACTTAATTACTAACCCTTGCCACCGTTGGGTGTCATGGACGAGACTCATGTGAGCGAGATAAAGCCGAGAGATCCCTGAACTGGATTTCCCCGCTGCTGCGCCGCTAACTGTACTTTCAATATTTCTTTGCTGAATTTCTATCTCAATGAAATGTGTATTCACGACCATACACTGGAGTGTGTATTGCTTCATGTTCAACACTTTCAAACTACAGCGTTGCGCTGATAGAGGAAGCGTGCATTATTGTTTGGGACACTGGGGATTAAATCTCGTCTGTGCCAGTGCCTGCTGCTGCAGAGCCGCCCGACGCTAGATTTAAAAGTCTTCATGGCGGGATGCTGAATTAAACATGGCATGCATGCCATCCTCAATCGGCGGACCTTCAAACAATCCAAGAGTGAGTAATTAGTCACACAGCGCTGTCTCCTCTTTTTGGAGGCGCGTAGCATCCATCGCACACAAGGCCAAAGTGGGGTTTAGCGCGTGTGTACAGAGTGTACCACCAAGAGGACCAACAATTCTGACGACATAAATCCCACAGCATGTCTCCGGGTCAGCCATCGCTCATCCAAGATGTTTCCTCACCAATTCTGCTGCTGCTTTTCAACCATTTCCCTTCAAAATAAAAAATAAAACCCACGTTGCTGGGATCACGACTGAGTATCAAGGAGAGACACCGCATCCAAAGCTATTCTGTTTCAACCCGGATGCGTGATCGTGTGGATTCATCACAACCCTCTGAAGGGGAGAGATCAAGATCCGTGCTTCTGGTGCCGCCGAGTCAGAAGAGTCAAGTAGCCCCCTGCAGACAGGCCATATGGCGGAGGAAGGAGTTTCATGGGTGACAGCGAGCACCATGCCAGTCCCTCTGCTGATTTCTCATTATCGAGGAATAAATAGAACAAGACAACAAAACAGTGGCCCTGTTGTGTCATATCCATTCTGATTTCGGTGTGAGACAGATGGTACAAACTAAATGGCAAGATTTGACTAGTTGGGAAACTGGGCAGCAGCACTGAGCACAACAAACAACAAACTGTGAGGAGCACATAATTCCATACTCCAACGCCATGCTTTTCCTTCTTTGTCACTTGTTTTGTGCTGCAAGTGTCACTTTCAACAGCAACAGGAATGAGTGCGCCCCGCATGCACCCGCTGCTGCTGCATCGCCTATGCGCGCCCGCAGAGTGCGTGCGTGTGGCGTGGGAGGCTGGAGGGGAGTCACGGGGAACAGCAGATGCCAGGTCTCCTCCGAGGTGGCGGGCGGGCCAGTCAGACGAGACACAGGAGGCACCGAGCTGAGGCGGAGAGGCTACCTGTAAATATAGCACAGCAGCTCAGAAGCTTCAGTTTCCATTAAACAGCCGTGTATTTCCCAGCTCCAGGCTTTATTGCACCGTTGCTTCGAGACTCGGAGCCCAGGAGGCTCTTCAACATTATTAGCAGCTTACAGTACAGTAATCCCACGGCAGATTCTCGCCTATCTCCAGACCAGACTGAGATATATAGAGAGAGATGCGGAGTGAGAACAGGGAGGGGGTGGAGGTTGCAAGTCTTTGTGAGTCCAGCTCACTGACGCAAAAAAAAAAAAGGACAGACAGAGAGGCAGACACTCGTTGTAAAGCCTCCGTCTTTCTTGTCATGGTGTCAAGCTGGTTCAGTGACGGACACCGGATGGTGGCCTGTCTCCAGGGGTCCCGTGCACTCTAAAAAGCCCAACTTCAAATTTGTTGTCCTAACACCTTTTTTAAAGTTGAGTCAACAAATGCCTTTGAAAAAAGTTGAACTAACTCAAAATGTCAATTTCATTAATAAAGAGTGGAATCCACTTAAAATGTTAAGTTGAGAAAACTTAATATAGTGGTTTGGGCATCTGCTGAGGTAACTAAGGCCACTGCGCATGTATGTCAGTAAACACACACACACATATATATATATACAAATACATATATATATGTAAATACATATATATACTACTTTAATCTTATATTTTAAATAATATAAACATATTTTTTTTAGCCCCTGTTTAAAATACATTGGTTTTTGATACCATTGTTTGTTTATTATATTTAGATATGGATTAGATTTGGAAGGATATTGTCCATTGTTTAATGGCAGATTTGCTCCAGTTCAGGTTTTTGTCACTTATTGAATTAAAGGGAGCCTGTACCGTGAGAGCAAATGTTTCCCTGTATTTTGCTCAATTTATTTATTTAATTTAACAGACTATGAAGATTGAAATACTATAATACTAATGTGTAGGAGGTGACTCTTGTATGAAAGTGGTATATTTTAGTTTTAAAATCTGCATAAAAATGTCTTTGACTTTTAAATTGTATTGTTACAGAATGGGAAGAAAAAATATGAAAATTTAAAAGAGGCGGTGAATATTTATTATAGTCTCTGTATGCTTGTTTTCTCAAGCAGCCCAGTTTCAAGGGAATGCCATTGTCCTTCTGTGTTGTATATATGTTCCATCATATACCATTGTGGCAGCGGGGGGTGTTAAGGCTCGGCTGCAGAGTGGGTGGAGCGGGGGTGTGGTTCAGGGAACGGTGTCTGATTGTCATCAGCTGGACTGATTGGTAATCAGATTGGTAATCAGTCCAGCTGATGACGATCTGTGTTGGTTATCTGAGTCTGTCTCCATAAAGGAGCTGGACAGACAGGAGATGAGAGGAGCGTGGAGAGCAGAGACACAGTCTGTTGTCGGAATAAACCTTATTACCGAATATCCCTCTGGCTACTTGTTGCTTATTGGTGATTTAGGGGGGGGGGAACCTACTCGTGACGGCTACACACGTGTCACAACCATGTTCCAAAGATTGTTTCAGGCCTTGATTTTGGATTCACAAAACAGAATTTTTTCTTTCTGCAGCCATTTTGATTTTTAAGGATGTGGCCCCTCATACTCTGCTGTCTATGTTCAAGTGTTGACACCTGGAATTCATATAGTTATGCAAACAAATATTTAGTTATTGTTAATAAACATTTTGTGTTTGAAGAAGTTTGTTTTCTTTAACTGTTGACTTTTCCAAAGAAAACGGTGTACATTTTTAATTAATTTAAATGAGGGCAACGTTGCAAAGAATGTTGAGTGTACTCAAATAATGGGCAGTGAAATTTAGTAACAAAACATTTTAAGTTAAAAGTAAGTTCTCTCAACAAAACATTTTAAGTTAAAATTAAGTTCTCTCAACAAAAAATGTTAAGTGCTGTTGATGTATGTTTTTAATCTACAAGAACACACAATTTAAAGTTTCTCCAATTTAATATTTTAAGTGTTCGGAACTTAAGTACATGAGTAGATGTAACTATCAAATGCAATATTTTAAGTAGTGTTAACTTAAATACATAAGTACGTCTGAATAGTAATGTTACATTTGACAAACTTAAGATATCACTTTGAGTGAACTTCTTATCATAAGTTGACACAACACATTAGCCCATAGTTGAGTGAACTCAAAAAGGCTTTGCAGCTGGTTGCCTCACTTTTTTAAGTTGACTCAACTTTTTTTTTTCTTAGAGTGTGTGTCTCACTAAGTCATGGTGCCAGACATGGTGCCAGTGCTCTGCCATTCCTTCAGAAGGAGATGAAGCCACTCGGCCTCCCCGATGCCTCGGCCTGGATCCACTCCTGAAGCCGCTGGACCCTCTCAGGTGCTGTCTGCTAGCAGAGGAACTGAGAGGGGGTAAATATGTAACTTTAAAAAAGTCAAAAAGCCAAAATGAAATCTCAAACGCCCCGAAATTGTCTATATTCATATTAAAAAGAAACATAATGGCTTTAATTCATCATGTTTAAGGGTTGCATAGACCAGACACCGACTCATCATCATGGACACAATATAGGAGAAACACACTTTAATAAACGCAGGACAGAAACAAACTGATCTCTTCAGTGTTTACTTGCTTATTTTTACATTTTTGGGGCAGGTAGACTATGCTGTGTGTGAATAAACAAACAAATTAATGAATCTGTGAATAACTTATTTCTGGATTTAGCAACAGGAAGCTCAGAGATTTGATCAAAAGAAGAGGTTTGACTTTCTTCTCCACTCACAAGAGGAGGCGAACTGAAACGAATCCAGTAAACAAACGGCAACACTGTGATCAGACAAATCAAAAACGTGTGTGGGAGCGGACAAAAGAGGAAAGAAAACAACATGTCAGTGCAATAAGCCAGGATTCAAAGCCACACACGTTCTTCTCCAAATAGACGAGCCATCAGGATGCCGGCATCCACCGTCAGACGCCGTGCACACACCGGCTCGTCACACTCGTTGAAATGCTGTGTCGGAAAGGTGAAGATACAATCTTAATACCCGTCAGCGAAATGTCTCATTAACATTGTTAACGTATGTGGTAGTCACGACGCATGCAGCCCTGTGAGATAATCAGGAGATTAGAGGAGACGAGGGACCCAACAAACACAGCATCACCGCAGCCCTCACAACACAGGAGACACGCGTTGCCATGGCGCAGAGAGCACCGCGTCATCCGGACAGGACTTTCTGTGCACTCGGCAGCTAAAATAAGCCGTGTCAGACCATCCAATCCAGCCCACTCCGCCTGAGCGTTTTACTTTGGCATGAAGAACCTGTGGTTGGTACTTTAGTTCTGCAGAATCTTCAGAAAATTAAAGCGATTTGAAGGGTTTGAAATGGTTTGGGACGCTCACAATTTCATATTTGTGACATATACTTACTATGGTGAGAGGGAAGGAGGACAAAAAAAACATGATATTAAAAAGAATCTACACTGACTCTTTTCCAATCACATCATTAAATCGACTGATATGAAAAAACTAATAAACAAGAACAGCATTTGCATTTTGGCAATCCATACCTCTGACAATTATGGCAAATCAATAATTATGACACTGGACATTTTTTCAACAACTCTAAATATTCAGCTTGGATGCATGTCATTGCACACAATGCATGACGTTGCATGCGATGCATGTCATTGCTTTACATGGAGGCAAAGCTCTCAGCCGCCTCTGCTCCTTAGCATCTACCCAGGAGCGTCTCAGTAGAGTTTTCACGCCTTCTCCACTTATCCCCCCCCCCCCTTCCTCCCTCCTAACCTCGCCCGACCCTCCGCTCACCCTTCTCTCGCACTCTCTGCGCTTCCTCTCCTGGCTGGTTTGACATTTGCCATTCAGACGAGGGAAGAGGGACGAACCCTCCTCCAATCTCTGACCTTCTCCCCTCTCTCCCTCAATGACACGTTCACTGCCAATTTCACCGCCAGTGAAATTCAGAGACTAAAAATACACATCTGTCGCACACGTTGTGTGTAATTCTCCCGTGTTTTGGGGTTTGTGTGAGGTGAGTTTCTCTATCCAATGATATTTACCTGATAACCTGTCTGAACATTGTGCCCACACTGCCTTACTTAATGCAGGTAAGTGCCGCAGCAGCAGTAAAGGTTAATGAATGCTCATTGAATGCCACATGCCACAGGCCTCTTTGGGGTATTATGTATTCAACTTATTCAGCGGTTGGCCTACAGATGATCTACAGTACATTTTCTGTCCACGGCAGAGCTACTAGAGATATCCTCTCGAGACGATATAAATATCTCATTATGTCCGGACTGCACTTGAAGGACGAGTGGTGAAAGTTTAAGGTGTTGCATTCTGAAGAAAACTTTACAGTCACAACAGGTTACTACTAATTGAAGTGGTGGAAGGGCTCAAGAAGTGTCTGCCGAGATAAAGCTTACCTGACATGTCAAAGCAAGAGCCATGCAATCACCTTGTCAAAGCTGTGATCTCCCTTTCCCTTCCTCCGGCGGCAGCAGCGGGGTGCCGGTGACACATATGGCCAATTATAGGTGGAAGTGGAGAAGATGATGTGAGCTGAAAGCTTGTTCACACGTGGTGGGTGTCCAGACAGCCAGGGGCTGCGTGGCGGAGGGCCGTGGGAGAGGAGAACTCATCAATCGCTGAGCTGTGCTCTCCTCTTTTCTCCTCAAGTCCGCTCACCTGTCGTCTCCTCTCCCCTCGTATCCTTTTCTCTCCTCTCCCCTCCTCTCCTCTCATCCGTAGGGTCCGTGGCAAATCAAAGACTAGTTTTCAGCCGATCAATAACCGCCCCTTAACTTCCCTTTATTACTCCGCAGCCGGAATAAGGGTTAGCGAGGGAGATGCAATATTCAGTTCATAAATCATGCAGTAAAAAAATGTCAGGGGGGTAATTGTGGTTTTTTAACACCTTTTAAAGGGAGGCTGATTTTATTAGTGGGTTAACATCGGCCGGCGACCCTCATTTCTTCTCATTACGGGCTCATGCAGGCATCATCAAACCTGGAAACGTTACAACACTTCTCAGCGGACCCCGGCATCATTTCTCAAACACACACCTCTGCTGACCATGCGGATGCACGAAACACGATGTACTCGCACAAGAAAGACTTGTTTGTTTAATACTCGACAGGATTGTCTCGGTCAAACCCTTTTTTTTTGTTAATCACTGATTTGTTTTATGTTTTGCTTTCTACACTTGAGCAAATAAAAAGCCTCCGTTTGCAAAGCGCAAATACAACGCAAGAATAACTGGAATGATTGCCTCATTAAGGCGCTCCCGAGTTCTCTTCCTCCTCTCCCTCTCTCTTTCTCTTCCCTCTCTCTCTTCAATGAATTTCAATTGGTTGATAATTTCCCACCATATCCCCCAGTTATAGCGTTTTTGTCACATCTTTTAGTGATTAAATGGATCGATTTCGGTTCTCCGTGGGTGATTAATCCCACAGGGTTAGAGAGATTACAGAGAGGGGAGCCTTCCTAATGGATTCACACAGAGAGCCTTCCATTCAATGGGCTAATGAGATTGGATTACAGGGCCGGGACTTCAGAAGGGAAGAGGGAAAACTCAACGTGATAAAAGATAGGGTTTTATTATGAGGAACATTTTGGTGCATGGGAACAAGGACCTCGCCCTCTGTACTGTCCGAGTGAACCTGATTGTCATTTTCTTTTTTTTTTACGACTGAAGGACTCAACACCTGCTTGGCTGGTAGGGGTTCCTACCTCAGCTCGTATCTGGTGAGATATTCTCACAGCGGAGTCTCACACATGATTGATCATGGTCATTAATAGTCAGGTGAACAGTGCAAGAGATCATTGCAGCGTGCCACTGCAGCCGCTGCAGTCATGTGGGTGTCCCACATAGCCCAGCTGAAGATGCTGGTGGGGCGGGTGGCCAGTGAGGGGGTCTGCATGCTGGTGACAGTCAGAGGCTCATATCTGTCCTCCACAGCTGGACATGGAAGTGTGGAGGGGAAGCCGTGACTCTCGTGGTCCAGAGGACTGGAACGCTCTCTCAGCCGGGCGATCTGTGTCTCACCCCGCAGCGTCAAACCTCCTCTACATTTGGAGTGGGAGGCGGAGGGGGAGATGGAGGGGGGAGGCAGGAGAGCGGCAGGACGGGAGGGGAAGGTGGAGGGAGGAAAGCGCGTCGTTGAGTTTTAAAACACATGTATGAGCCCCCATGGGGGGGGGGGGGGGGTTACAGCTGGAGGTCATCCGTGTTACTGGGAGGAAATAGGAAGCTAGCTGGCTGGACCCCGTTACTCCAAGTCGACTCACAAGCGATACCCCGTTTCATCTGGGGTATACAGACTAAATGTGTGATGGATTACAGAGGGGGAAGCAGACTCTTTATTCCTCTCAATGGATCTCGATCTGACGAAATTGCGCATGTGTTTCTGTTCTGTTTACCCGCGACTTTTACAAACACAACAGCTGTTTGTTGGTATCACTCCACTCTGCCCAATAAAGATAGTGCTGTATTTCAGAGGACACATTCATTTGGCGAGACTTTGGTGCATCTCTCGTGACGGTCCCACCACTGTGCTCAAATGGGTGGTGACACGTCATGAGGGGGCAAGGGAGGATCACACTGGCCCTGAGGTGACACGTCTCATCCCAGAGCAAAGAGCGTCGCTCACAGGAAACTGTGAACCAACCAAAAAGGCAAACAGGGGACCGGGAGCTCTCAGTCACATCCTGTCCTCCATCCACTCTGTCTGCTGGACTAGGAAACCCTCAACATCACTGGGGGACATCACTGAGCGTGCACACCACATACCCCCCCCCCCCACACACACACTAATGCTTGGTCTACTGAGCCTTAACTCAGTTGAATCCAAACACGTATGCTTGATACACAGAATTTTAGAAATAGCATCATTTTGTCATCATCTCTATCCATCTTTAATAAATATCCACAAATCCACAAAGTAATTGACAATTTGACAAAATGTCCACTGACATCCTGAAAACTCCTGGTCTATGCCAATCATATAAATTCCCCACTAAAAATAAATAGCCTGCACTCAAAGCCCCTAAAAAACACTTCAAATAATCTCTTTAATATTATTAAATATTAGGGCTGTTTAAGCAACAATCAGTTGTTAATTTTTATTTTTTATTTTAATATTCAAAAACTCAAAAACGGATCAGATTTGATTTACAGTGAGCAAACCATCAACCATCAGATTCCAATCCAAAGGATGCGAAATCGTGGTTGGCAAATGGAAAATGTTACATCACCGTTTTCAGATGTACAGTAGCCCACTTTAAACTGGAGAGAAGAGCACAGTCAAAAATGCGAAGAATAAATGATGTATTATCGCTGCTTTTACAACCCAAATATACTCTTGTCCTGAAAGTTGTGTTCAGAATATTGTTCATGGTTTATTGCCATAACCGAGTAGTGACTTCAACAGAATGATAAATGATGGAAGTAAAATAGATGAAAATAAGACTTAAAATAAGAAATTCTAACTGCAACGTTTTCTCATCCTTGCTCATATTGCAAGTCACTTCCAGCTCGAATATAAATAATTCCAGTTTTGCTTTCTTTGAGAAAAGAGTGTTTAAATATAATATTGCTGCAAAAATAAACTTAAAGAAAACATTTGCTGTAAAATAACAAAAGAAGTTGGTAAAGTCCCCGAGGTAAGAAAACAAATATGCAGAAGCTTTCATGACTCACAAATCTGGCTGAGCGGTGCTTGTGCGCAAACCCAGGGTGTTTTTTTGGGAATCCAGTCCAAGGTTAGTTTGGTGTCACGAACTTCTGATGTCAGACGGTTGCAGTTTTGGGGGCTAATTATGGGCTAGCACAGGGGGATTTCTGCCTCAAGTGAAAGCTGCTCTCACGTAGAGAGGTTAGTCGTGCTGCTGACTCCTTCAAAAAACTGTCTGTCTGAGTGTATATAAATATATATATATATAAATATATATATTTATATACATACATAAAAACCAAGTGTAGTGTTTTTTCCAGTGCAGAATGTCTCCAGGTAGAGAGGCGAGAGTTTTCCCTCAGTGTAGAAGCCATTAGTCAGAATGGAGGTGATTTATGGGTTGTCTCCTTGCAGAATTTAAATTAACTGCCATACTGTATCCGGAAGGAGAAGGGAGGAGGGAGGAAGGAGGGAGGAGGGAGGAAGGAGGGAGGAGGGAGGAGGGAGGGAAGAGGAGGAGGGAGGGTACCACTGCTTTTTGTGTTTCTCCCCTTTGCACTTCACCTCACACTCACTCTGTCTCTCTTTCCCATTCTGTCTTCCCATAACTCTTTAACTCTCTCTCTCTCTCTCTCTCTCTCTCTCTCTCTCTCTCTCTCTCTATCACTCTCTCTGGCGAAATTTGGAACGTTTTTGGATCCAGGTGTTTAGTCAGGTGGTCAGATCACTCATGAATCTCGGAAGATTTCACTGGAAAATATGCCCAGCCAGGCCAAATGAAAAATAATTTATTTTATTCATTCGAGAGAAAAAAAAGACAAATACAAGGTCAAGGTCAGCAGTATACTCTGCGGCGGGTGCTGTGTCTTATGAACGAGCGTTATACTCCTCATAGCTGTCAGAAGAGTGCAGTAAAACTCAAATATATACATTGTTTAATGTGAATTTTGTAAACACAAAGTTTCCCACACTTCTTTTTGAATGATTCATATTAAATGTGTTCCCAATTTAAAGATACATCATAACTAATCATGGCTTTCTCATTTTTTCATGAAGTGCTCTCTCTGCTCCCAGATCCATATTAATGATTTTCATATTCATGATGTTTTTCACCCTCTCCTCCCTGATGGCTATATGATGTACAGTATAACTGGGCTGGGAGGCCCGTGGTGGGACATGGCAGCTTAAGGGAACTTTCTTAGAGTTCATCAGAAATTCCCTCTCCATGTTACATGATTGGTCAAGATTCCTCATGCACAGAGATACAAACTAATTGCATCTGACTGAATGCTGTGTGCACGGTTCTGGGGTCGAAGGTCAAAGGGCCAACGGGTGCCTCACAGCGAGAGGGTCAATGCTGGGGGAGGGCGACGGGGGTCAGCAGTGAGTATGACTCCTCGTGACATTGCACTGTTAATAAGTCCATCGAGAATTTTACGATACCATTTAAATTCGAGTTAATTGGCAATATAGATATGTAGATAGAGTCAACATTTACTCTATTAATCCCTCTGTGATGATGAGAAGATGCTTTACCAACAACTGTATTGCTTTCAACCCACAAAACACACACAGACAACCACACACACACACTCACAACACCCACATCCTGCACCAACACACACACACCTCCTGATTTCCACCTGAAATATGTGGGGGTATCATTATGCATCCGTTATATGGAGCCTTGACCTTTTGTGCATGTGTGCAATTTTGTTGCTGAAGCGCTAAAAGAGGAATGCAATTAATACTAAATAACTTAGTGATTTTAATATTAATATCACCACAAGGCAATGCATTTGTAATTCTGCCCAAGTTACTGTAATGAATTATAACAAAATATTTTGAATGTAAAGCAACCGACTGCATTGTGCCCATGACAGACTTCCCCTCGGATTTGTAGAGTTGTAATGTTTTTATATATACTTGCTCATAATAAGAGAGTCTATGTTTTAAATTAATACATAAGAAAGATATGATAACTAAGAAGGGATATTATGAAGAATTTTATGAAGAATGCATTAAGGAAAACATAGGAGAAAGTCACTGTCACTGTATAAGTATGATCACTGTATGAGTATTATTATTGTAACTGTATGGTGTTTATAACATGCTTATGGTTATTTTAACTATAAGATGACTCGGGTATGATTGGAATGTATTGATTATGGGAGGTGAAGTCAAAATGGAGGTTTCCCTTGGAGATCGTAAAAACAGGTTGATGTTTTCCAGCCGGATATTGTGAAAAAAAATCAAAGGGAAACACTATCTGAAACGCTTCTCGTCTGATAACATATATATTTATGATCCTTTCTTTTATTATTAAATAATTTGTATTATATATATCTGGATTTGGGACTTCTTCCCCAAGTACGGGCAGCTCGAGAGTCTTCTGAACCTTAACGATGATAAAGTTTATCTGTTGTAAATGTTCACCGGGGTTTTTGTGTGTGTGTGTGGAGGGTAATTAATGAGGGGATAACACAGCAAGACAAAACAAAGCATAACAGAAAAAATGAAAAACTCAAGTTATATAAGTAAATAAATTTTTAAGATTAAAAAGAAGAAAAAAACGGGACTATTGTGAAAAACATCATACCATGTTGGTCACGTAAGATGATGAGAAAATGCATCTATGTACGTCCAGTCTATGGCCAAGAAATAGCTAACTCCCTATAAAATAGAGAATTATCATTTGTTCAGACTGTTTCGCGGATTAACCAAGATGACAGGTATGGATCTTCACATATAACTGTCAGCAAGAAAACGAATAAGTGTATTTCCCAAAGCGTCACACTATTGCTTTAAATGTACTTCCATCAAATTGATGAGATAAAAAGGCTGTATACCACAGTCACCTTTTCTTAAACACGCCTTCTGAAACTTTTAGAGATTCCACACATCACTATATCATGTTTCATCTCCCCGCACTATCTCGCCTCTAGGGACGTGGTCCAATCCATACAAACTTTATCCCCTTCCCCGAGGACCGAATGTTCTTCTGCGGTTTCTCCTGCTGGGAGCCAGAGCGGGCCACAGAGCGCCTCACTGGACTCAGGTCAGCTTTTTGACAGGTCCTCGTCTTCAATGCCTGGATGAAGGACACCACCCAGGGCCCTCCCCCAGGGACTTCCCCCTGGGGTCGGACAAGACGGAGGACACACACACACACACACGAAAAGAAGGTAACACAAAAGAATCCTCACTCGGTCTCCACCAAATATCGCTCAAAGGAATACATATTCACGTCACACATTACCGTTTAAATGCGTCTGTTTCAGTTTTGAAACCCAGTTATTTAGTCCCAGCTTACCAGAGGGATCAGAACATGGGCCATGAACTTCGATGAGTCTTGCATAGAGATAGCTCTTCATACTCTCAGGGTTAAAATATCAATTCAGTACAACTGTACACACATGCTTATTAATTCAGTCTACTTTCACCACTAAAATAAAAGCACTAGTACCACTTGACAGATTGTGGACCGCCAAGGCTGAGATCGGGCCCACTGTCATCACTCATCCACAGACAGCAGACACAACGATATGCGCAGACTTTGAGTTTCATGACCCTGAAGCTACAGCGTGGATCTGGTCACAGGAGTACACGTTTTACTGCTCGTTTTATGCGAGTGGCACAAAGCAGCACAATGTTTTACTGACACATTTGAAGTCAAAGTTTCATGATGTTGCCTCACTGGAGCCGGAGCTGAAGGAGCAATACAAATTGTTTCGTTCGATTTCGCGAGGAATCATCACCGATGACCCGATAGCCCATCTTCCCACTGGTGGTCTCGTTTGTTTATGTAGTTAAAAAGAAAAGAAAAGGCACCAGTAATAAATTGAGACTGATTCATAACCAGTTAAAAACTCTCAAAAGTGCTTTGAGAGAAGAATACCATTCCTGAATATCTTAATCATAACATACACTGCCAAATGACAAATGGTAATAGTTGTTAATGACGCTATAAAAAGTGCAAATATTATGTATCCCGCCCGGGACTATGTAAGTACATAGTCCTGGCCAGCGGTGGAAAGGTCATCTCATCATTGTGGAGCCTGGAGGTAGAGGAGTCAAGACCGATTGAAGCCACAACTGTTCTGGCAAATGAAGATGGAGACATGATTCGAATTATGGCAACCTCCGGGGAGCCGTTTTCTTACAACAAGTTCAAACAACTCCAAATAATCATAATAATAGAATGACACACCTCCCATCACGCCGCTGTCCACCGATCAGACTCCAGCGCGGCGAACCAAAAACATCTGGACCGACGTCCACTGGCATCTTTTACTTCACTCACATATTCGCACACGCACTCGTTGAGGTCGATTCTTGGCCGGCCATTGAACGTCTTCGCCAGCTCACATCACGATTGTGCGATGGATCTGGCTGACATTTAAAGCCGTCCCTGTCTGCGGTTCTCTGGGCCGTGTTCTGGTGACAGTTCTCATGTTCTAACGACTTATCAACGGCTGTGCACAAATCTCATAAGCTCACGCCCGCTTATTCTTCACGACCGGCTCGCCGCACGCTAAGGGAACGCACACGTGAATCACACGCGTGCACATACAACACCGCGCGTCAGCACATTCACGGTGGTACCTGGATATATTCGCCGGCCCTGCAGCCGGACAGTCAAAGAGCCGGCCTGCCATCTCTCACCGCTCCTCATTCTGCAGAATTGGAGGACAAAGAGTTAAACAACAATTTCCCCCGGAGCTCTGCTGCTCAGTGGAGGAAAAAAAGACGACGTGTAAACAGAGACTAAAGACGAAGCCATGTTCAAGGGCGACAAAGCGCAGCTGAACGTCTTCACTCAATTGCGCGTGGAGTATCCTCCTCTCGGCTGAGAGCACGTCAGCGTCATCAGTTCATAGACGTTTAATGGTATACGGCGGATTAGACGGCACACGTGACATAGCGTGGCGAGTGGTTACAACACTTCGCCGTCGCTTTGGTATCCGGATCCGGCGTGCAAACGCGGCCCCCTGAGCGTGAAGGAGCACCAGGCGGACTCACCTTTAAGCGAACGAGCCCCGGTCGGCAAAGTCAGAGTTATTACGACTTGTAGAAATGCAACGCCGTCACTTGCTTTGGTAAACAGGGCCGACGTCAGGCTTGGTGGCACCGTGGCTGCTGTAGTGTGGAGGAACACATGGCCTCAGGGTATTCTTTGTGTGTGTGTGTGAGAGTGTGTGTGTGTGTGTGTGTGTGTTGCTCATTTCCTCTGGAGTCATGTCCTTCACTGTTTCTGCATCCACCTGGTTATTCTGTGCATTATAGAGCGCGTCAGCAAGAAATCACTGAGGCGGGGAGGGCTTAAAGCAAATTCTAATTAATTTCCTCCTCACATATATGAAACAACTCCTCCCCAGACTCACACATTTCCCTCCTCTGCGTTCTAGCAGGGCGCACACACGCTCGTATTTCACAGATACTTTGCAGAAGCCGTCGGCAAGTCCCCTCCGATGTTAGCCTTTTCTTGCTTTCCCATTTTCTTTTACAAATGCTCCATCTCGCCTTCACTCACCATCCTCAATTTTTGACTTCCTTGTCTTCTTTGTCCCCCCCTCCCCTCTCTCCCCTCACCCCTCCATCTCTAAACCACCTCAGTGGGTGCCAAGCAGTCACAGCAGTGGCTTGATCCTGGCACTTATGAAAGGAGCTCTTTGATAAGCCTCGGCCAGGAGCAACACAAGGGAAGCAATCAGAGACACAAACTCAACTAGAGATGAGGCGTCTACTGCGTTTGCGTGTGTGTTTGTGATGTTGTTTTGTTTCTTTGACCTGTACAACTTTTATCTTTTAAAGAAAGAAAAATAAAATCCTTGAAAGTCTATTTCCCTTGTTCTTTTTTGTCCTCTTCCATGTCTTGTGCTTTTTCCCTTGTGCACTTCTGAAACAGTTGGAGACCGTCTCTTTGTCACCGGGGAGAACAACAAAGTGATTAGAAGTGTTTGAGGTGTGTTTGGAAGTGTCTGAAGCCGGGACACAGTCAGCTTGTGGTTTCCTGTTCGTGTCCTCCGCTCACTTATTGCGTTTCAAAAGTGTGTTCTCTTTCATCACCGTCCGATCAGCTGTGCTGTACCTGAGCTCTTTTTGAATAGAAATGAATATTACAGTAGTCTTATCATGGTTGGATTGACCATTATTTCTATTGGTTACGACAATATTTTAAGATGATTTTTCTATATGATTATATTATTTTAATTATATATTTTAATTTCAATATGTCATCACAATACACTAACTAAGGCTTGCAAAGATGGATTTTAGAGTCTGATAATTACTCAAATAAGGTTCTGGTTAATGGTCTGAGTGCATCATTATTTTAAATGAGATTGTACATTTTTCAACACCAGTAGTGTCGTCTCTTTTGAGGCAGAGGTCATGTGACTTGTGTCAGCTTTACTCAACTAGAGCTACATGTTCAGTGCCACACAGCAGACATCACACGTGTTTGACTATATGCTGAACACAGTGTAGCATTTAGCAGATAAAAAGCCACATATTACTCTGGAGGAGTTGGTGGAGACCAAAAACAGAGCTAAAAGGACTGATTAATGATCCTGGATTAATCAGATGAATGACTCAAAATAAATTGCTCCGTTAGAGCAGGATGTGTAAATAAACAAACAGCTCTCCACATCATGTCATGGTTGCTTTAAATGCTTTAAACCACTTAAAGCATTTAATTGGGCTCAAATACCAAAACAATTACCACACCTGCAAAGTTAACAAAATATAAGGACACATTATTCATATATTTAAAAATGTCCTTGAATGATTTAAAAAAAATATTTTGTTAAATCTAATACCTGAACACATTGGTGTGCCACCCTCTCGCCCCGGGTCCACTCTCCATTGAGCAGCGCGACAACCAACCATTGCAAAGAAACTGTTAAAAACGTGTCTCTAGTTTCCCACTTGCCATCAATGCCACACGTGTCGGCTGGAACGAAACACGCCCGAGGGCCTACAACCCAAACCTCTGCGGTGGATACGAACTTTCCCCCCTCACTGACATCCATAAGACACCCGCAAAATACAACACGCCTCATTAAAATCTGTCCCTAACACACGCAGCAAATCAGGGTTTCACAAAATGTCACTTCCATTAAAACAGGACGTGCTCCGACAGATAAAGCTAAACAAACCGGCGCCACTGATATGAAGCGCAGCTGCCACGGCAGTAGACTCCCTCTCCGTGTTGCACCTCTTGCTTCGCCGTCGGTCGTCTTCCACGTCTAGCTCATCTCTCTTTCATCGCCACCGCTCTCTGTTTGTCCTCCCCGGTGTGCATTGATCTCTGTGGTTCAGAGATTTAGAGATTTGGGGCACCGTGATCCCACTGGCAGTTATAGCCGACAGGTGTGAAGAACAAACAATGGCCCTCTAAACAAATCCCAAAACCAATTTAGGGATTGTGTGCTTCCTTATAGAGGCAAACTCCATGTCTGTTATGAGGAGTAAAACAAAACAGGCAAATTTGCATTGCAGACACACCTGCTGTGCCGGATATCTGGGTATGTCCACAGACTATGCTCAGTGATAAATTAGACAGCCGACTGGCGATACCACAAGTTTGCAACTGAAGTTTAATGATGATGAAGAGAGAGAAATGCAGAGAAAAAATAACTGGAGATATGTCAGGTGTAGTGATGACAGATAGTCAGGCTTATCGATCCATCTCAATCCATCACGAGCTCTCAATCCAGCTCAGGTACAAACAGTCCGATCTCAACCAGGAATGGGCAACCAGTGAAAGCCAAGAAATCTGCAGATATCTCTTCCAACCAATGACTACAATGTCTAATTCCACTTATTAATACTTTGGGTGGAACTGATCATCGAAAACACCTGTTGGAGTAAAATCCTGTTCACTCTCCTTGAAGGCACATCGGCCCATTAATCCAACAATATGTTCCCGTCATAACATAAAAAGCTATAGAAAAGATAAATAACTACTATGAACAAGCAGGATATACAGTATATGGCTTGCATGCGTCCTCATATTGGCATATATGTGTATGTCTGACAATAACTCTTTGTAAGGGTCCATTAAGCCTTCATCCGTTACTTTTTCATCCAAAGAACGGGAAAAAAAGTTATTCAAAGATTGTTTATAGCACAGGTGTTAAACGATCCTCCCAGGTCCACCTCCCCCACCTCCTCCCAAAAAAACGGCCCGCGGCTACTGACCGCGGTTCCCCTAGCCTCGGGCTAACCTGAACTAAACCCATGGTTAGGGTGGAGAACAATATATGACATTTATGAGTGAATATAAGTGGATCTGTTTCACGGTCATTTTAGTCCTGGGGAGAACTTCTGCCCATTGTTGTCGGCATTTCTAAAGCGGTCCAAAGACGAGACTGGCGAGGGCCGCTGGTGGTCGTTGGGGGCAACGGTGCACATTGTCTCCCTGCAACGACATTTGCAATGCCGCATTGTTGTTTACTGACAGAGGCCGCATGTAATTAATGAAACGCTGAGGAAGACAATTAAACTAAGAGCGTTTGTGTGTTGATTGTTTGGTAGTTATGTACCTGTGCTTCAGAACGTAGCCGCTGTGAAAAGCGCTGTCTCTCTCTCTTCCACCGCTCGCCCCCTGAGCTCGCTCAATCACTCTGTCTTCTTTTTATACTTCTCTCTCTCTCCCTGTCTCTTATAAAACGAAGGGGGAAAGCTACATAGATTTACTTTTCATGTCGGCAGACAAATGGTTCTAGCTTTACCTCTTTTTGTTGGGTATAGGTAGAACCCCTTACACTGCTTACAGGGTTCTGAGTGGGAACCAAAAGAGGTTCTCTTCTAGGGACCAGCTGGAGAACCCTTTATCTTTTAGATTGTTCTGATCTTGAACTGCACGTTTGCGTGAGGTGTTGAGCTACCAGCTGCACCATTCAGAGATATCATGTTTTACCATTGACTCTGTGAGGCTGGCCCGTTTTTACCAATCAAAAGTTCATATAGACAGACGTGCCGTATTCTCTCCATCCAACTTGAGTGATTCGTCCATTTACTGCATCGAGACCAAAAACAATGAAGACCGACTCTCTGCAAACACAACACATATTTCACGTGATGACTATGTTGGTTTGCCATCTACATTCTGTGTCATTTTCTTTCTTACTTGACCATTCATCACTCGAATGGATGAAAATGTCAAACAAATGACATCACCGCTGCACATAGATTTTTTGTCTTCTTCTCCCAACCAGGACCCTTGATTTGATTTAAAAAAAAACATGAAATCAAGAACTAAAAAAAGTGTCAGTGCATTCAGGTGGCGAAGAGGAGAATAAAATAACCGAAGAGGAGCGCCATTGTCGGTGGCCCTTAACAGGATAGAGAGGCTGCTTTTAGAGATGTGCCAGTAAGACCATTGAACACGTTTTAAAACAGTTATTCCTCGATGTGATGTGCCACTAAGACCATTACAAACTGTTCCTATGTGTTATTGTAACGCTTAATTTATATTTTACAGGTCAAGCTGTTGGTTTATGAATCACTTTCTTGGCATTAACTTTTATAATTTGCACCTTTTTTTTATTGGAGAAGGTGTTAGCACTTCTTGGCATAGCAGAGTATACGTGTTGCCTTGTGTCTGTGCACATATATGCATGACTCTCCAGAACCCACCTCCAGGAAAAAAAAGAAGAAGAAAAAAGATTGTCTTTCCGCGGCTCCGTCTTTATTTTTAGAGTCTGGATGCTGATGAGGGAGAAAGGAGAAAGCAAGGGAGTGAGAAATGGCATCAAGACTGAGGACAAGGAGGGCGAGCGAGGGGAGAAGAGAAGAGAGGGATGAAAGAAAGGGGAGCGTGTTGGTGAGTCGGTGGTTAAGGAGAGTGGTGGAAAGAAATGCCGTGTGATGAGAGTCCTTCCTCTGAGTGAGCCGGAGAGAGAGAGAGAGAGAGAGAGAGGGGGGGGGACGTAACCACACCAACCTCTCACTCGATGGGGGAGCAGAGGGGAGGGGAGTGTGTGTGTGTGGGGGGGGGGGGGGGCTCCGCTGCTTCTGCCGTATAAAAAGCCAAGCCTGAGAATCCGGCACCACAAACTCACCACACGCACACACACACACACACACACTCACACACACACACCTACACACACAGATCCAGTGGCTGCTCTGTATCTTTCACACTCACCCACTCTCATCCTTTTCTCTCTCTCTCTCCCTCTCTCTCTCCTCTCTCTCTCTCTCTCTCTCTCACTCCACTCCTCTGGGATCTGCATCCTTCTTGCTTCTTCTCACAAGTCAGATTGTGTTTGCTAAGTACGGGCTGAATGTCTCCCTGTGTGTGTTTGGGTTCGCGTTGGTATTTTTGCATGTGTGAGTGACTGCATGCCTACTTTCATGTGACCGAGCGGAACAGTGAGGAGTATCAAGTGCATGTGGGTCTCTGGCTCACCCTCACACACTCGCCGGTCCTCTTGCAGCTCTTCCCGGGATCTCTGGATCCCGATCGACGGTGACAGGCTCTCCACACCAAGCAGTCACCATTTCTGCCCCCGGGAGACCCACGCTGGCAGCGCAGCCCCTTCCCCGACTCAGCATCGGGAGGAAGACCCTGGTGGCGGCTGCCGTCGGGGTTATGCTGGTCCTGGTGCTGGTGGTCCTCATCCCCGTGCTCGTCAGCTCCGTGGGTAACGACGCCAGCCACTATGAGATGCTGGGCACCTGTCGCATGGTGTGTGACCCCTACCTGAACAAAGGCACTCCGGCCAGCAGCACCAGCTCCACCGGGCTCCAGGCGGAGGCGGAGGCGTTGAGCGACCGCAGCAACGTGCTTCCACCCTCCACCTTACTGCAGGGCCCACAGGGGAAGCCTGGCAGGCCAGGCAAGCCCGGACCGCCCGGACCACCGGGAGAACCGGGTCCACCGGGACCATCGGGGCCTCCTGGAGACAGAGGGGATCAGGGTCGGACTGGGATTTTGGGTCTGGGGGGGAACGGAGCTATCAGCACGGCCACCTACAGCACGGTTCCTCGGGTGGCCTTCTACGCGGGGCTTAAGAACCCCCACGAAGGCTACGAGATCCTCAAGTTTGACGACGTGGTCACCAACCTGGGCAACAACTACGATGGCATAGCGGGCAAGTTCATCTGCAGCATACCGGGCACTTACTTCTTCATCTACCATGTGCTGATGAGAGGAGGAGATGGCACCAGCATGTGGGCAGACCTCTGCAAGAACGGCCAGGTTTGTGCTTTAAAAGTTTTTTCTGACTTTCGTTTCCTCTGTGTAAGCATGGCTGACAGCCCGGTGCTCTCCTCCTGGTCCCTCCTGCCTCCTCTGAGGCGTTCTCTCTTGAAAAAAAAAATATATAAAAATCCACACTGTACGGACACCGATCATTCAAAAAATACCAGGGAATAAAAAGTGACATTGTGAGGAAAGCGTGCGCATCCGCCGCGTGCCTCCAAAGCCCAGAGCGCACAGCTTTGGCGCGCCGCGCGCCTGGAGACCGAGATGTGTTGGCTGGCTGCAGCCCGCGTCCCCTCTCCGCGTGATGCGTCCTGACATTGCCGCGTTCCGCGATCCAAAGGACGGTCACAGTCTGAGGGCTGAACGAGGGGAGCGCGCGCCGATTTTGTTGGTCGTTACGCGCTCAAATGTGGAACTTTTGGCCATTCCGCTTTTTCTGAGTATCGATTGATATCTTGAGAAATTGACGGCATTCACTTTAAATGCTTCGTGTAATTTATGAGTGATTCTATTTAATTTATAGTTTTCTTTTTTAGTCAAGCTATTATTATTATTACAATTATTGCTATACAAAAAAAGTGTGTGCACGATGAATGCGTTAATTGTATTACTTTTATCTGATATAAATTTTAGACTATGTGGGTTTTAGTGGCTTAAACCGAGGGTAAATACAGGGAATCTTCGACATTGTGCCAGCTCCTCCGGGTTGTGCTGACTGTCCAGCGCGCTGCGCTCGTGCGTCTTCGCCGTGGTGTTAAATGCATTAAGGTCGTCGACATGATCTATTCTCGGCTTCTTTGATGCATCGTGTTAATGTGGCTCTCGTGTTATGTTGCGCCCCGGAGGTTCTTCTCAGGTCGGTTAATGTGTGGCTTCCGATCAGCCGTCACATCTCTTATCAGACAAAGTTGCTCTGAAATACGTGTTGCCGGTAGAAAAAAAAGATGTTCCGCTGCAGTTGTTGCAGATCTCGTTATATCTTTGTTTCTCTGGATGCAACATGCGTTTCTTTTAGTTTGTGGCCCGGATTATGACAAACGTGAAAAAGGAAAACAAAATTGTGAAAGAATGAAAAAGATGCTGAGATTAAGGAATTCCTGCCACTTAAAAAAACAATAGAAAAGGTTTACGCTATAATACGGTGTTTTACACCTGATCCAGCAAGTACAATATCAATGACATGCTCAAGAAACATGCAGCATTAAAATATGTTATTAAAGCTTTAATTCTGCGTTTATGTATATTATGTGATAAGAAACCAAGAGGAAGTAGAAGTTGAGGCCTATTGCATTTCACACATTGCCATGCTTCTCTAATTTGTACTGCTCAGCTGCACTTTATTTCTTTCCACCATAATCTTTACAGCTAAAGGGTGTGTACACATGGAGATACAGCACTGTGGTGAGACGTGACACCATGAGTGAGATCCTAAGATACAGTGCACAGGAAGCACATCATTTGTTCCTCTTTTCATGAACACTTTGGGATTTCTGATTCACCATAATCAAGTTATTATAAACCCAGAGCTCTGCAGTGAGATGAGATATGTAATAAATGTAAGTTAATATCTGATCCTCCAACTGGCATTTCAAATCATGTCCCAGCAGCCTCTGTGACCTTTTTTCCCATCTGCTGGCTGTGAAATATCTTTGTTTTCTCAAGTTTCTTTATGTATATGCCAAGTTGAATACTTTAAAAAATCACATCAATTAACAGACAGATGATTAGATTAAAGCAGAAATGTGTTGTCGGTCTTACAGTGTAAGTACGTGTGCACACATGGAGATAAATAAAAATAAATAAACAGCTGGCGTCAGCTGTGTAGCTGCAGTCTCACCAAGGCAACCAGAGCCCTCGCCAAGTTCACAGCCGACAAGAAAAGGGGAGTTGCATGCCTTCTATAAATAAAGTCTCACTCAACAGTAATGTTTATGGGTGGGCGTAAAATCGTTGATATAATCGGGGAAGAAGAGCATATGTTCCTATAAAACGCCTTCTGTTCCCGCTCCGTTGTGTTCCCAGGAGGCGGTCGCGGAGGTACTTAAGGTAGACGAACGCGGTGTGCATCTCCAGAGACCCGCGTAATGTTTATAAAGTGGTAACCGCGTCTATTTCTCCGGCTTATGCAGAAACACGGCGTCCGTGTTTATTAGCTCGTGTGCTTGTCTGATGGAGAAGGCCCCCGAGCCTCCGTCTGCGTAAGTGACTGTGAATGGTTATAAATGTTGGGGCCAACTTACGATACATCATTGATGAAGTGCCGAGAGTCAAAGTGAAGCTCCTGCAGTCACACTGGTGCTTTCCTCAGCTCATTAAGGCTGCAGGAAACGCCACACTGTGGGTCGGGACAGGGGAGACGAGGGAATTGGAGACAATACTGGTATTTTATCATCTTTTGGCTTCAGTGAAGCGGCGGGTTTTCAGGCCCTGCACTGCTGTTTCCTTCCAGCGTGTGCTCCTCCCACTCAAGGGGCTCTTAAAAACCTGCGTCTCCCATCAGCATCCATAGGTTACTTTGTTTCCTCTCCTCCTCTTCCAGAGTTCCACACGTGAATCCCAGCACTGTCCTCAACACGTTGACACTTTTCAAGCTATGGACCAAAAAGTGAGCTTCCTGGTAGACAAACAAAAAAGCTAATCTATTTCCAGCTTTTCACTTTGTCACACACGCTTTCACTCTTTTGGCTTCTTCGACCCCCGCACTCTCTCACTCCAGTGCCATATTTCCGACCAATCCGAAAACCTCTCCAGTAAATCAATGCTTTGTGTCGGACACGTCGCTGGAGACAAGTTGAATAGATGCTGTAGCAGGGTGGGGTGTGTGTGTGTGTGTGGGGGGGGGGGGGGTTAGAGGACAGACAAGGCATCTTTATTGTGCTATTGTGCCATCAAGTCTATGTAATTGTAATTTTGAAAAGCTTGAATCAGATCCAGGACGTGTTTGCACTTCTCTCCATTCCCTTCTTAATATTGTTATTAATCCACGAGAAACCGTTTCAGAGTTAATTAAAAGCAATGACTTCAGCGTCGGCCTCTCAAGAGGACCATAGTGAATAATCACTGTCTCCTCCTTTAATAAGCTTCAACGTCCTTCGTGCACACGGCTCATTCTCAGCAATTACCGCTGCGGTCTCCACCTCACACACACACACACACACACACACACACACACACATGCATGCAGAGCCCCTCCCCCCTCCCCTTTCACCACACCCTCCTAACCCAATGCCTCAACCCACATCCCGACTGTGCACTGCCCTCCATCTCTCCTCTATGTCAGGTCTGCAGACACTCACTTATTCAAATGGAGCATAACGTTTTTTATCTTAAAAAGGAAAAAACTTCTTTAAAAAAAAGCAGCACATCAGAATCCAGATTGCGTCATCGCAGAATCGATTTGTGAACACACACAATGACATGAATATTCTCCACTGCCTTCAGTGATGCATTGCTTTGCAACATAATAAGTTAAGGCGTACCATCCTCTTCTTACATTTTGTTTTTGGACTCAAAAAAGAGAGAAGCAATGCTGTTTTTAAAATTTTTTTTTTACCTTTTCACGTGCCAATTCCTTCTCACACCCCTCGGCCCATCATCGACACTCACTGGGGGGGGTGGGGGAATAATACTGTTCATCCCTCATCCAGGTGAAACCGGCGCATTGTGTTTAGCGTGTGTCGTCAATCAGGAACAGAAAAGCAGGAACAGAGCCACCTGGACGAGGCCGGCTCTGTTTGCTTTGCTTCTGAACTCTAATGAAAGCTGTGAATATAACATTCAACAGCTTGTCACTCAAAAAGGGGGCGGGGGTCTTTATTGATTCGGAGGTGTTTTGCCATTATCCGTCCGAGCGAGGACGCACACGTACAGCAACACTTGGACTTGATTGATTTTAACATTCCGGTAATGTTCAGACCTGCTACTCTTCACCGTGGCACTGAGAGGCCTCTGTGTGTCGGCCCGCTGCAACAGAGAGACTCTGTCTGGAAGAGACAGCCGGGGTTTGGGAGAGCCACCCTCAGTCCCTCAGCCTCTTTGTATTGATCCCCGTTTGTGTACGTGTGTGTGCGTCTCTCTTTCCTTCTTCGGACAGACCCATTCCTTTCTGTGTGATGTACACTGTGGCATATCCTATAATCAGCCCGAGAGGTAGTGGAGGCGGACCTTTGGCCTTGATCTGCGGTGTAATTGGACATTGGATTTGACACTCCGCCGAGTGGAACATTAGAGCTGGTCTAATTAGGTGCGAGGGCTATCAAATGAAGATTGGCCCATGTTGTTAGGAAATACCACACAGATTGGAAATGTCAAGATGACACGGGCTGTCATCTGCAGGAACGGTCAAGAAAAAAATCATTTATTGGTGACGTTTCCAAACTGAGCTCCACAGATAGAGAGACATGAGTGCACACGGTCACCGCCCTGGCATCTCAGCTTATAGCTCATGAAATATACTGCAGCTATAATGTCTTGTGTATTCGCGAGAGCAGAAACATACGGTCTAAAATAAGCTGCGGATCGTCTCCTGTGGCCGACTGACTGAAGGATGCTATGGTGTTGACTCACAAGAGTTCTTCATTATAATGAGGTCCATAAGGGAGATGGACAAGTGCCCCTGGCCCTCTTATGCAAACATCTCTCTCTCTCCGTCTCTCCCCACGCCCCTGACATTTAGCCGTCCCCCTCGAATTCAGTCTTCAGTGACACCCACAATTATCCCACAATCCTCTCCGTATTCACGGGAAAGCAGCAAGTCAATGGCTTCAAATGACCCACAGTCTGCAACATAAATCAATGTGTTTAACACCTGCTACACCTCCCCTTAAAATGACAAAGAAAAAAGAAGCGGGTGAGACAGTAAGAGAGGATGAATCGGCTACTGTATGAAAAATGCATGTGATAGCAAAGCTGACAGTTTGCCTCACATCCAACACTTGTACAGAATCTCTCTTCTCCTCATTTTAAAGGAGTCTCTTTTTTTTCGTTTAAGAAGAAAGGGAAAATCTCAGTGCCTCAGGGTTACTAGGAAGCACACTGGAAGAAAAACAGGCTTAGTGTGAACAAAGGTTGAACATTTTGCTCTAAAAGTCTCTTTTCAGACAATGCCGGGAGCAGTGATTGTGGTCTCGGGTGTTGGGGGGCCGGAGGCACCCAGCGCTGTGTATCTCAGTAATTAACTGATCGTGATGAGTCAGACACAACAGAGAAAAGAGGCTGGATTGCAGGTCAAAGTTCCCCCCACCACTGTTCCCTCTGACAAGCCTCAGTGGATCTTTCCAGAGGAGCTGTCTTGACTCCTTCTTTGTCGCCCCCGCTGATACGATTGCCCAACCTCTGGATGCGTTCTACAGTATTTGGATTGAATATTGGTGAGGAGCTGATGCCTGATACCAGATTCCCCGTTCAGTGTTAGAGTCATCGAATCCATAAACGGCGAGAAGTTTGTGCTGCAAAGTCCTTCTGCTTCAAAGGAGGCTGAGCAGGTAGAAAATGAACAGCTGGTGAAATTAATTCAGGAAGCCTTTCCCTTCTCTCGTCTGACAGATGGTAAATCTCCTCTTACCATTTCATTCCTCTTATCATGTTTTCACATTAAGTTCCGCCGAAAAATACACCGGCAACGCGAGGGAGAACTGCCTCTTTCTGACAAAAATTCTCTCACAAACCCCATTGTAGTTTCCTGTTCTCATTAGCTCTGTAAAATCGCATCTCGTGTGTGTGTGTGTGTGTGTGTGTGTGTAATCTTGGACGAGGCTCAATGGCGCTGACAAGCTATCTAAGCTGCTATTAGGCATGCAGTTCACGGCAGGAATGTTCAAACACAATTAGACGTCAGTACACTTTGATTTAAAGAGGACCAATAGACCCGTTGATCCAAAATGGAGGCTCAACATCAAGTCAACAAATCCCTGTCAGCGAGACATGTCCTTGTCACGCCGACAAAGCCTCTTGTAAGACGTCCCAGTGGGACGCTACTCGCTCCTCCTGCACCAGACACAACAAATACAACTTTAAATTGTCATGGACAGCACGCTAAAGAGGGTCTGAAGCAGAAGCCCCCTGCAGCTGCATGGGGGGGGGGTGGGGATAATGTGAAAGGCCTTTGCGATAAATTCATCTCAGTTTCCTGACATAAACGCCTGCATTACTGCTAACTGCGATGTTCATCTTCACCGCTACTGTATACAGTCCTCACGATAAGAGAATCCACACTTTTCCCAGCACGCATTATCTATGAAGCCCAAGCACAGCCTTGAATAGTTCCGTGTCTCCACTCGGAATATTATTCAATCAAAGCCATCATGTTGACGAAATGACAGATACGAACACGCCAGAGGGAAAACAGCATCGCCTGACACCCCATTCGCCGTGGCTGGAGCCGGCGCTCGCTGCCTCATGCTTTGTTTTGCCTTGTCAAATGTCCTCTGCAGATTCAAGGTCACGCTCCTCTCGCTGCCGTAGCCTGAACCTCACATCCCTCAGTTCTTAGTGTGCAGCGAAAACACAGCTCCAATAGGAGCTCCATGATCATTATTTCTAAAATAGTGAGGCTTTATTCATGCGCGCTGATCATTGAAAGCAAACAAAGGAGGCCCAGACTAGGCAGTTAGTCTCAGAAGAGGGTGAGAAACCATTAGTGCAAAGAAACAAAACAAGACGGAAATATCATTGTGGAAGAACTGGAAGGATTCCAGGGAAGTTTGCTTTCATCAGGGCGTTGTTGCTCATTCTGAAGGGAAATGTTGTATTGACATTGTCCTCTTCTCCACAAAAAGAAGAGAAAAAACACACAAATCATGTGCAGAAAGATGCCTTAGAGAGCAAATGAAGAGGATAATGTAAAGGTATGACACAGCTGTGACATTGCCAGAGGTTCCCAGGTCCATGTGTGAACACCTGGTAAGCACATATTTTGAAAAAAGTTTCATTAAAATCCCAACTGACAAATCCTCCCGAGCCTTCGCCAGCCGCTCCCGAGCCAACGGCGCTAACCCTCTCATAGGATGCTGTTGACTTTGCACGCTCGGGGAGCATCAAATCATATTAATATGCTCTGGACGCCGGCATCTCAGAATCAGAACAGGAGGCTTTGTTTGCACATCGATATGAGCTGCGCTAGATTTAATCAATAGGATAAACAATAAAAAAGAACAATATTCCATATATTACTCCATCTTAAAACCTCTCCTCGGAATTAAATTATTTCTATTAGCCGGTACGAACGTGACTTTCACCTTCGATGGCATGTTCAAAAGCTTCAGACATGCTCCAGAACTCTTTTGAGGGCTTTCAAGTCTGGATGATGGTCTTTGGCACTGAAATGTTGCTGTATATTAATTAATCTCCCAGTGTCTCTCTTTCAATCCACCAGGGTCACACTGGAGGTTTTGTAAAGCGCCGCCATTGCTCATTTCACCTTCCGTGACAGCATTGAATTTTTATTTTTCAAATCATGAACAGAAAGCCTGTCGAGATGGCTGAAGGAGAGTCGACCTCGCTCCTCTCCGCTTCACAGCGCGATGCGGCGAGCTGAACAAGGCAAAGAACACAGTTCTCTCTCTGAAAAACATTTTGAGAACGCCTGACAGTCCACAAGTAAATCTAGCGAAAATATATATTTTTTTACGACTAAAAGAATAATCATTTGAAGGCTGTATTTCTAAGCGAAAGGTATATTTCTATTACGGTGGGAAAAGTTTGAGGAAAATGTTGCTGTATTCAATGTTGAGCCGTATGAACGTTAATATTGCCGATGAATAGTTGTTCTCCTCAACACTGTGGCAGCACTCACACTGATGATTTATGGGGAGCAGAGCGGCGGTAAGATGAGATGTTCTGTAACACAATGTTACCAACGGACTGCAGCACTGGGAGGAGTCACAGTACGGCGCCTTACCACTCCAATGCTTCTCATAGTGCGGTGCAGGAAAGGCTCACTCCGGCCTCTGGTGTCTGTTTGTCGTTGGGCCGCTCAGGGAAACAGTCCTTAAGACTCTCACATGCTTCTCTTGAGAAATGGTCTGCTTTCCGGAGCAGACTTTTATACATTGTACCAGCTTGCAAGTAAATGGAGGGAATATTGATGGATCACGGAGGTCTGGATCGTGGTCCGTGCCTCCTACCAACTATTCATACACTCTATCATATTCCTTGAATGTGTTGTAACTTTGTCATGATTCCTTCTGGTCACATGACATCTATTCTTGTCCATCCTGGAGAGGGATGCTCCTCTGTTGCTCTCCTGAAGGTTTCATCCCTTTTTTAACCCGTGACATGTTTTTTTCTCTTTCTTGGGAGTTTTTCCTGATCCGATGTGAGGTCAAAGGTCAGGGATGCCGTATGCGTACAGATTGTAAAGCCACCTGAGGCAAATTAGTAATTTGTGATAATGGACTATACAAAATAAACTGAATTGAATTGAATATTTCGCCGTGGTGTGGCACATGCTGTAACAGAAAGGACTGAGACACAAATAGAGAGTTTGGTACGGTTTTGGAAAATAATCATTTACATTTGTATTTCCACTAGTCTCGAAGAAAAAACTCAAACTCTTAAAAGTGACCAGTGCGTGAAAAACAATTGTGTTTGCCTGTCGTGTCTTTCCCTAAATGAAACTGAGCTTGACAGAATCCATACAAAAAATACTTAACACACTGAAGGACTAGGAGTAGAGTTAAAACCAGACAATAATAATAAAAAAATGAACAAACAAACTTCCGATAGAAACTCTTGAAAATACAGAAATAAATCTTCAAATAATTGATTAGACAAAAAACAAATAATGTATTTATTTTTAATATATCTGTTCCAGGCTCCCCGTTAGGTTTGGCAACGACGAGACTCCATGCAGTAGATCTGTGTCGTGTCAGTAGCTACGCCTATTGTGTGCTTCTTTAATAGGCCGATTGATTATCGGCCTTCCTCGATGCCGCCTGTTGGGTCAGCGCGTCGACCGCCGCTCGAAAAGCAAAAGAAGCATCCACGAAGGACTTCAGAGTCCCGATAATGAGCCACAAGAAAATACATCAAATGCACGGAAACTATTGATTTTGATTCAACCTTACTGACCATGCTAAGTGACTAATTGGCTTATTTAAACAATGGGTACTCGAACTCATGTACAGTGCTTTCTCTTTTCATCTCCAGAAAAAATAAAGATTTTTTTTTGTACGATTCTATTTAAGTAACTTCGGATGCACTTCCCCCCGTGAGCCGTTGTTTAATAGCACTGACATTCAGCACAGAGTGGAAGCATTTGGAGAGCGGCCCACTTAGGTGAACGTGAACGTTTTCACTCAGCATCTATAATGAGAGGACCGTTTAGGAATTACTACCCTTTTTATGGCCAATTTTTACACGTCAAAGTTACCTGGCAGATTAACATGATTGTAAATGAAGCCAATGTTTAGTTCTGAACCCTCCATTACAGTCCATCACTATCAGCAGTTTATGAGCCGTAGAAACCCACAAGCCAGGAGAGGCTCTGCCTGCACTGCCGACACATTGACTTCCTGCTTGTTTTGGGGGCTTTTTGCCTTCAGCCTGGTCTTTGATGCTTCAGTATACTGTAAACTGGACTAAGATGAAGTTGATAAAAAAGAAACACTGGCTATAAAACCCCCTTGGTGTCTGAATATTACGGCTCGTCCTCCAGCAGCATGTCCAATATGTAATGGTGAATGGACTTATACTTGAATAGTGCATTCTCATCTTCTGACCACAGAAAGAGTTTTACAACTACACGTCGTTCACCTCATCCACCGATGGCACAGTCTACGGGACATGGCCCGGAGGAGCTGGGGATGAACCGCCGATCATCTGATTGAATGCATGTCTGTGTACGCGTTGGAAAAAGGAGTGGATGGAATAAAAAAAGATGATATCGCTGGTTCTGCTGATCATCAATCATTCCCAGTATTCTTTGTGTCGGTGCAGAATAAGGTTTACGTACCAGACGCCCTCTTTCCCCCGGCCATGTCCTCTTTTTGAGACCTAAAAAATGCGTCCGGCAGGGATTCCAAAAACGTCCGGGATTTTGCTTCGTCGGATATTTGTGTTTCTCTGGGTCTTTCACAAACTAGTTATTACGCCTTTACAAGTTTTGGAAATGGTATCTCCCTTGCGTTCCACCTTCTTGCGCGAGCTCTGACTGTAGAGAGAGCAGTCATTGGTCGCCCGATCTCAGTGTTGCCAGATACACGATAATTATCCTCCAAATACGACCATTTTGAGCCTTTGGTACGATACTTCACCATCTCCAATCTGGCAACACGGAGCACCTTGCCGCCTCCGCTACCCCGCCTCCCCCCCGACGAAGTGTCCTCTTTTTCACAAACTCAAATCTGGTCACCTTAGTTTACGTGTGCGACTGTTGTGGAGGATCATAGTTAACTTGGCATCAGCAGACAACGGCGCACACCGTGTGCCGGATCCAGGCCTTGACCTTCATTGTTAGTGCAGCTGTTTTCCACGGACTCACACTCCTCCCATTGTCTGCTCATTGTATTCCGCAAAAAGAAGAAGACAACCAGTTCTTAAAAGATGCCTCTTGAGCAACACTATTTTGTATTGTATATAATATGTACAATTAGTCTCTCTTTCACACACAAACACACACACACACACACACACACACGCTGGAAAACACAGCCGTTGTTTCGCAGCTACTTTCCTCCCCAGAGAGAGAGAACACGTTCATGGTGAAGGTCTAAATTCACCGGGACAGGTTATTTAGAAAGCGCTCCAAAATCTCAGATAAGGCAGAATAGACACACACACACACACACACATACACACACACACCCCAGCACACACACCCATATACACACATGAATGGTCCAGAAATCAAACAGAGATTTCAAAAAAAATTCTCTACATCCAAACTCCTTCCAAATAGCCTTGTTACGCCTCACTATACAACTTTAAATGTGTCTTCTTATGTTTCTTTAATACAATGTTTTTGTCTCTTCCACCACAAAGCCAGCAGCCTTGTTGTTGTTGTTGTTCCTGAGGCGTTCTCCTCCGGTGGACCTCTTGTTCCGAGGTCGAGTGTTAGGTGTTGCGTGGAAGGCTTGATTGAACCCATAAATCTGCTTGACAGAAAGGCCTGAGGTTGGCCTGACCCTCCGGTTGGACCTGTAGGTTTAATATCTATATGAAGAACTACTTGTGCCACTGTGTCCAGTTACTCATATCACTTCGAAATGAAAAACCGTTGGACTTTTTGGATTTCAAAAGATTTTGTTCTCTTTCTCTCTCAAGACTGTGACTCTCTCGTGGTGCAGCAGCAGACCATTCATGTTGGTCTCATTTGTTTGCAAGTCAATTATCAGAATATCTAATAACCGTAATACAAATGTGGTGATCTTTGCGCCATGGAAGACTAGCTTTTGGTGCACAGCTGACATTTTTGGAAGGATTTTATTGACGTGAAATGTTCCTAGTTTTCTCATAAACTCAAAAAAATCGATACAAAATAAAAACTCTAGCGCTTCTTTTTCCGGACAGTACGTGTATTTCTCTCCCAAAAAAATGCAGATGATTTTCTAGAAGATTGTGAAGCCTTAGTAGTTCTGTATATGCAGTCTGTCCGTGTGTGTTTGGGAGGAGGACAACCCATGGTGGTGTCTTGCGTGTGCTGTCGCTAACAACCCCCTCTTCCTCTTTCTCCCCCGTGTTCGCCCAGGTTCGTGCCAGCGCCATCGCCCAGGACGCCGACCAGAACTACGACTACGCCTCCAACAGCGTCATCCTCCATCTGGAAGCGGGCGACGAGATATACATCAAACTGGATGGAGGCAAAGCCCACGGAGGGAACAACAACAAGTACAGCACCTTCTCCGGCTTCATCCTCTACGCCGACTGAGAGCAAACAGACACAGAGACAGTCAGACGGGAAGAGATTGAGTGAAAAAAGGAGTTGGGGGGGTGGGGTGGGGGATTGGTTGAGTGTGTGTTAAGAGCTGGAATGCTTTCTAGTTTTCCCAATTCTCTCCATCATCATGGACACCTCTGCTTCGTATTCATCAGCCAAGACGTCCAGGCTCTGTAGCCGAGTCTGGATGCAAAGCTCCCGAGGACACGCTGAGTGGGGGGCCGGGGCGGGAGGAGTGGGACGTGGGGTGGAGTCGGGCCTTTTTTCTTCTTCTTCTTCTACACCCCTCGCCACAAGCTCCTTCGCTTTCAGCGTCTCTCCTCTTCAGACCTGCTCCATTGCACAGAATTATCGACGACAACGACGAAAACCCTGCAAAAAAAAGTGGACGACCTCACCTCTTCTCTCCACAAGCGGACTCGATTGACTCAAACTCGTAGTGTTGTTACGTGCAATTTTCCTTAGAGTGTATTTTTACTTTATAGACATGCATAATAATCTACAAAAAAAAGGAGATACAAAATAATAATAGCTAAATAATATATTTGTCCCTTGTGAAGATTTCCTGTTTGACTGAGACAGTGGATTTGTGAGATGTTATTTGTGATGCAGCTCAGACATCGAACAGCTGGGAAAGAAATATTTAGGGCTGTCAGTGTTTGGTGGCAGTGGGTGATTTTCTTCATGGCTGGGTACGGCACGGTAACTATATAATGTTTATGTGGAGAATAACAACACATTCTGCACTGTTCCTCCCAATGTATCGGTGAAGGGAAGCATCTCATTATGACAATATCCTTACCACTAACCACGTCAACACTGTTCGCGTGCATACACACACACACAGACAGACACACACACACACACACAGACACACGCATGCACACAATGATGTCCCGCTGCTGTTCAGATTAAAACGTTAAAATGGTCTCCTCAATATGCTACTTTCATGGAGGTGCTCTACCGGCCATGTGCTGAAGCAACATCTTCACCTAGTCGAAGAGCTCCTTCTTCTTCTGTGATGAACAAAAAAACGAAGAAAAAAAGTTGAGGGCGAGGGGGGAGAAAGTCACCGAGACAGAGAGAGAGTGAGAGAGAGAGAGACTCAGAAGAGAGTGAGATGGTGGGGAGGTGGAGGGGGCGTTCAAGCACAGTAACAGTGAGTGGGCGAGTTTTCTGTTTCCGTGTGACTGAGCTTCACCGGATTTCATCCATTCATTAGCTACTCACTGACACACATGCATTATGGTAATATTTACTCAACATGGCGGCCTGACAGCTTGCTTGAGAATGAAACTGATTGGTTGAGTGACTTGGTCAATCATGACTGCACATGTGTGTTTGTGTGCGTGTGTGTGTGCGTGTATGTGTGCATGTTTGGGTACGTTTGTGTAAACCAGTGAGCGTGTGCATTCTAGCATGTGCCGTGTGCCATCGTTCTTGAGTTATTCCGTGCTACAGCCAATGAAAGATATTTTCCTCAGCAGCCAATGAGATTGTGCTCTGCAGGGTGGGGAGCCGCTACAGATATATGATGAGAAGAACAAACAGCTTGTAAATGAAATCTATGACATGTTTGTCGATCTTATCTTTTGGAATTGTTGAATACATTTAAATAATAAATGGGATTTTTTGAGTGACTTGTCTCACGAGAATTCTTGTATCCCAAATACGCTAATTAAGGGAAAGCGATCTGTAAAGGATCTCATTTGCTCCGAGAGACTAACCAACTACAGTGCAAATAACACGACTGACAATGTGTTTCTCGCTCTGTTTAAATTGAGAATTTTGTGCAAACATTTTTTTTAAAGAAGATTTATCTGCAACTCCCTCATCTCTCTTTTCGCTCCAAAAACGAAAGCATATTTAGGGAGATGGGTGTCGCGGGAGAGATGTCTGTGTTTATGCTCCTAAAGAGATCCTGCGGAGCTTCTCTCCATCTGTAAAGGTGCGCCCGGAGATAAAGACCCTCCGACTTTAGCAACAACCCACAGTCGAGTAAAATGCTGTTCTTGAATGCTGATGAGTCCTTGAGGAAAAGCCGGCTATTCCTCAATCGGCAATCACCGCGGCCTTTCCCAGATTCTCATCAACAGAGGCGCGAGGTAAGTGTGGACGGAGGAGAAAAGACAGGAGGGGACGAAAGATTGAGCGAGATAGAAGAGAAGCGGAATATGCTTTGACAAAGACAGATGGAGACACGAGAGAAAGAGTAGGCCACAGAGAGAAGTAATGGGGAAGGGATAGATAGATAGGCAGGGAGAGGGTAAAGAGAAGAAATAAGGAAGACAGACAGAAGGGGGGGGGGGGCTGGATTGTTTTCAGGGTGGAGTGATTCCCTGTCGGGGCTGTGTGAGGTGTCAGGAGAGATTAGCCAGCGGGAAGCTAGAGGAGAAAGCTTGAGCTAGCTTGGATTGGACGAGTGTCAAGAACCGGACATTCTTCAGATCTGGCAGGAATGGGATGTGACACCGGCTGCGGTGCTGGGCGGCACTACTTTGCCATTAAGGGAGCCAGTCACCCCTCTCTGTATCATTTCATCCATTTCCCTCCAGCACATAACAAGCTAATGCACAGTGGTGGGAATGAGAACGTCCTGTTTGATGGCACTAAATCGTTTCCACGGTCATTTTGAAGACGTTGTGACTAAAAAACACAGGACCCGTCGGCCAAAGAGAAGTTTCCACCGGCTGCGTTTTAGTGTTTGACATCAGGTCAGATTGTGTCTGCAACGTTCTGCTTGACAGACGGGGGGGGAGTGGCCGCTCCTCGACACAAATGGACTTGAAGCTGTCGGAGCGTCTCGTAAAGGCAGAAGGGGAAAGAAGTGAAGGGGCAAAAGGAAACTTGATTTCCTGTTCATGTTCTTCTTTTGATCCAAAAAAAACAATGAGAAAAAGAAAAAAAGGGCCCAGGCAACATGGAAGAAGAAAGTGTGTCTGGCATTGTCACGGCTCAACTCTCAGAATGAAGAAAAATAGAGTGTGCGTGCCAAAAAACAACCAGAATCCATGACTCTGGAGTGTGTGCAGGGAGGAGATGTCTATTGGACTGAATGCTGACCCAGTCTCAGGCTACACATAGTTCACAAGTTACATTTTAATGCACTACAATGCTTCTCTTGTCAGTATATAGCTCCTTTCACATTGCACACACAGACCCACTAACACCCACCAACATCTGCCGTTGGTCTCCAGTGGGAAAGGTTACAATTGGCATTTATTTCCCGAGACAAATGGCTCTGCAGCGTTCACGGTTATTTATCTACTCCGGCTCCGATGATAATGGAAGTGAGACACCCGGGTGGAAAAGCTATCGCTGGCCCCTTTTACGGCACGTTGAACTGAAAGTATAACATGTCAAATCAACAGGGATTGGGAAAATATATTGTCATTTATTAAAGTTAGAAACATACAATCCATGAGCTCTCCTCAAAGCCACCAAACTCAGAAAACCATGATTTCACATCTGGATATTGTTGTCACCTGCAGATCCTCACGGGTCCAGGTGTATCCACACCTTTCATTCATACCGCAAAATGGCAATTTAGTTTCCAAAATCTCAATTTTCTGCTCAATATTTTCGGTGTAATTATCGCACCGCATGTCCTGTTTGTAATGTTTAATCAAGTGAGGTGTGAGATTAAATCCTCTGAATTCTGCTCTCTCATTTGTTACGCTGATTAAATCAAGGTGTTGATTAATGTGATCTTGATGGTTATATTTAAATGTATGAAGCGTCTTTAACGCCCAGGTTTCAACCTTCTGTTAAAGACGTCCGTGTTGGCAGAAAATGTTTGGCAGCAAATTTTAAAAAAAAGTCCATCTACGTTGACGACTTCATTATTCGGACTCTCGAGCGCCATCTTCTTCTTTCTATGTTCAAGTCTGACCTTTTTCCTTCTCACCTTTTCTCTATTCCCCCGATGTTCTCTTCTTTAACCTGGTACGACAAACACAAAGGTGAGGGGAGCAGACAGCTGTGAGCAGACCGGCCTGCTGCTGCCGCCCCACAGCCTCTCCAGTATGAACAACCACAAGCACACACGGATACGCACACACACCTCCGCACACACACCTCCGCGTGATAGTGCGCTCGCACATTAACGGTGTCAACCTCGCTCTGTTTGCTCCCGCGATCGCACATTATTCCTTTTGTCAGTTCGGGTTGCGTCTGAGAAACGGGGCCTTTTTTTCCCCCCCAGTTGTCCCTAGATGTTCTGAAGCTGCCAGGCCAGGTGTACTCTGCAGTCACTCCCCAAAAACTCCTATTAGCGTGACCCCGTGACCTCCACCTCCGCCGCTCCACTGCCTTCTATGCACCTGTTTCACGCTGCATCGACGTGGTCCTGGCCACAACAGGATGGGCAAGTTAACTCACAGAACTTCAGGACACATCTGACCTCCACACTGTTGTTTCCTTCTCTTGCCCTCTTCACCTCGCCCTGTGTACCTTCAGTCTTTGGGAACGCGTGGCCGCGGCTGGCGTTGGCCCCGACGCGCCGCAGGCAGAAACCGACGGGATGCGACGCGGTAAATGTTTCTCGTGTTCTCCGTCTCCTCCTGCACACCCCCCCAAAGAAGAACAAACTACTAATAGGGCTAAAAAACGGACCCACTTTAAATAAAGATCAAACCATTTCTTGGCTGTGAGGCGGCGCTTGCTAATAATAATGGAATTCAATTATGTAGCCAAGACAAACAAACATCTTTGTCGTCAAACAGAAGCCCAACGTGTAAACGCTTGTGCAGCATGAGGCCCACAAATATGTTTAAAAAAAAACTATTTTGTTTTTGATTCCGTCGTAGGTGCTGCAGTGAGTTATTCTCTCGTTTTAATTAATCTAGATTCATACCATCATCTGAAACAACGACCATGATTCTTTTCGCATGTAACATGGGAAAATAAACTGCTTCAAATCTGAAGAAACAACAGCGATGTACGAGATGGAAAGAGTTGAGGACACTGCCTACAGAATGCCTGGTGGAGGCATTCGTAATGGGCAACTTGCAGATATGGAAGTATTAGTTTTCTCCATCTGCAAAATGACCTTATTGGTTCGAATCGTGCGAGGCGGTAAGTTCACACCATGTGACTCTAATTGCAGCAAATCGTTGCGTGCGCACGTGTGCGCTGCGTGCGTGAGCGGACATCAGACATAGCTGCAGGACCCTCGGCGCTACGTCGAGGTGGATAAGGTCAGAACTGCAGAAGCTAGATGTCAAAGAGGAGATATTACCCTCCGCATTACTCCCACACACCCAGGATGCGCCGTTACATGGTGTGTTTCAGACATTAGCTTGCAGAAAGTATAATTATTAACAAGTGAGAGAAGTATTTCTCTTAGCCGGTACATTAAGATATCGTGACTAACGCACAGAACCTCTCTCCAGGACGTCTGACGGCGCGACATGGGAAACACGTAATCGTGCCAAACTTCTGAGGAAACACAAAAGCCGACAGATTTCTTGAATAACTTGGAGCAGTTGGACTGAGTAATAACCACCCAAATTTAGCTGGCTTTGCTCTCTCCTGCTGCTTTCTGATGGATGTGTGGCATGCTAGTCACGCCGCCTTGTGTCACCTGTGCCGCGCTCGCTCCGGGCAGCGAGACAGGCAAAGAGCCATGGGAGGTCTTGGGGGAGGCCGGAGAGACATCTGTGATTAACACATACAGACACGTGTCATGGTGGACGCTCACACACAACCTGCTACCCGACCAGCGGGAGGATTCGACGAAAGAAATGCGGCGAGGAGCGCGAAGAGATTGGGGGTGAAGATGACCTTTCAGGCTCAAGTGAAAAAAGGCGTTTGCACGAGCGGCGTCTCGTTATCAGGCGTGCGGAGCTACGTGCAGCTCACACCTCCCCTTCGCCCGCGAGCTGGAAGCGATCAGTCGTCTGTGGTGTCTGCTCTGGAGACGCGCCAATTAAAGGTGGTGGGGGGAGGGGGGAGGGGGGGGGGGGGTCTGGCATGACAATTTCATTATTATTTTGGTATACCACGTTTAAATTAAACACAGTCCTCTCTCTCTCTCTCTCCCTCACTCTCTCTCCCTCTCTCTCTCCTCTCTCTCTCTCTCCCTCTCTCTGTATCCCTCTCTCTCTCTCTCCCTCCCTCTCTCTCTCTCCCTCACACTCTCTCTCCCTCTCTCTCCCTCACTCTCTCTCCCTCTCTCTCCCTCTCTCTCTCTCTCCCTCATTCTCTCTCCCTCACACTCTCTCTCCCTCTCTCTCCCTCTCTCCCCTCTCTCTCTCCCTCTCTCTTTCTCTCTCCCCCTCTCCCTCTCACTCTCTCTCTCTCTCCCCCCCTCTCTCTCTCTCAACGAGCTAATTATCTGGGGAAGTGTCGACAAGAAGAAAAACAAGGAGTCCGATGAGCACACAGGTTTTAGAGAAGCTCCATTTCGGAGAGAAAACAAAGGTGAACGGTGAAAGTATTGGCCAACAATGTCTGTCGTAAACATCCGTAAATCACCAACATTTTATTGACCTCCGAATACCTCGATATGGAGACTCTGGCTTGTTTGCCACCAGTCGTGATCATCTATAGGAACAGACCAATATAAATAAAATAGAAGCTGTTCCTCCGAGATGACGTCTCCTTAACCGAATGCATTGAACCAATGATTGCCATAAGAAATCCTTTCAGATAAACAGGCGATGCAATGAGTTCTTGCAAGCAAGGTGACGAAGACCACGGGGGAGGGAGGAAGAAGAACTAAACCAACAGCATTATCCCCCACACCTGTACCCGGAGCACAACTTCCAATCCTCATGCAAACTTGAGTCTTTAAGAGGACGCTTTGAGGAGTCTTTGTCTCTGAGGGGTTACACAAGCAAGAAATACACACACACACACACACACACGTATGGGAATGGTTCCATGGAGAGATTCAGTGAGCCATCTGCCAAATTAGGCCATGAGCCACGAGCCAACAACTTTACTGTTCTATTCAGTTTTCAATTACTGGGCTGGAGGCTGAAGTAGAAGGTCTGTACACACACACACACACACACACACACACACACGCACACACACACACACCGACAGGCACACACAAACATTTGAACACAGACACACATTAGTAGAATAGAGATTTATTTTCACACGTGCATCCCATATGAGATAAGAGGAATCATGCCAAAGCGGCTGAGTTATTCCTAATGTTTCCCTGATAAATAACCTACATGGAACTACTTGTTGGGATAAAACAAAATGTCAAACTCAACACTTCCCTCGTGGAGACGCGCAGCGACGAGATGCAACAGCTTCAGTGAGAAATCAGTTCACACGTCAACATTGATGGGCATACATACATGCACATAGCAAACATACAATAAATGGCGGTCACCATCACAACACATATGGACCCCACCGGCGCCAGCACCAGAGCTCCGTCCCTTCCAAAATGTCAGCGGCGCACATAGCAGCGAGGTGGGAGGTGATAAACGCACCCGACTGAAAATGTCAGAGTGTCACGCGTTGCCGTGACAGCCAGCAACGGTTTGGCGAGGACTTGCAGAGCTTCAGCCAATGGCCAGCTTATTTGCTTCAGCTAATTGAGCTTGCAGTTTCTATCATGAATGCAGACAGGCGTGTGCTATAACAATGTGCTGGAAAATATTTGCCATGGTGACAAAACGAAATGAAAATAACACTGCCCGCCTCTTTATTTTCAGCTGTTGCTGTTCGGGCTCGCCACAGCCATCTATTTCCATCTATTTGGAAGCCCGGTCCGCTGTGGAAATCAGATTTTGTGATCTAAATATTGGATTTCACATTAAATATTCGGTGTACACCGGGTGCCTTTCTTGACACAATGCACAGGGAAAAATGACAGTCCCACGTGACTTGAATAGACTCTGACAGCGATCGTTATCCTGCACACAGTATGAGTCAGTGACATAAAACTGAGAAGAAAGTGGGGAAGAGGGCAGTGTGCACACTATTCTAACTAAACATGTGGGGTCTCTGGGGTCAGTCTTCAGGTAGGCCCCTCTAAGGTCAAAGTTTACAGCAAGAAATCCAAGCTATTGTTCAGTTTGCTGAGTTGACTCAGCACTATTCTACATTTGTAGGTGTTGACTTGTGTTGGACTCTAAAGTACAGTATATCTGAAGGATTCCTGAGTAGCTTTATAAAGGCAGTATGTTTTACTTGACCATTGCATCTGATTGTCTCACAGTGTCATGGGGTTAGTTAGCAGGATATCTAAAAAAGAGATTTTAGTGATATTAGCTGGAAACTGAGATTGCATTAGTTGGAAAAGGATCTGTAAATAAAAGATTACACTTTATTGTTGAGGTTATGACATATTACATGGTCTCCACCTACAGATTACATAAATTACGTAGAGTATTTTTTCCTGCATACATTTTCCAAACATGTTTCCCTATGAAAAGATAAATAGATAGACAGTTGATTGTATCTTCATCTTTTTTTATTTATTCAATACTGTGTTCAAATAATGTGTTATTGCAATATATAATTGCAGCCAAATGTACACAATGCATGAACGTATCGGCTCCACGCGATCATGCAACATTAGCTGTTTTGAGTGTGAAATAAAAAAGAGCTGTTGTCAATAAAAATGAAAATTACTACAATCAATTCTTTTTTCTCTTTTTTCTCAACGTTAAATTGTACTTTGAAGTCCCGAGTGCCAGCCGGTGTTTCTCCGGTGCTTCCTGGTTGTGTGATGGAGCTGCTGACTGTGTTCCTGCCGGCTTGTATGTCGACTAATTACTATGGAAATATAATATATGACTATACTTGTTCAGCAGCCTTAAAAGTGATATAACTTCTATAATTTGAAATCATTGAGGCAAGTTTTAAAAGACAGAACCTCCGTTTTGGGAATTAATTTACAGTTGTGTTTAGGTTTGGGTTAATGTACTCAATCTGTCTTTAGCAATTTCACCGTCAATACATGAAAGATATTTTGGGGACCTATACCATTTACAGTAGTAAATGTAAAGAAAAGTCATAAGCACAGTCGGCCATATGGGTTGTAGGTGCGGAGGTAGTGGGTACAAATCCATTACAGGTAGTGTTTGACTAGAGGAGTTACTACTGGGTTATTTCACTAGATACTTAAGGCATCAAGTACCGATAGCCCGCTCTAGATAATAGACGTTTGTGACACGATCTCCGTCATGCGCCTTCTCCTGCAGAAGGTTCGGCACAGCACAACATCTATCATATGGCATGTAGAGTATATATGAAATAGAGATTGTTTCACAGTTCTCATTAATGAGAGGCGGGAGTCTGTTCAAGGAAACTCCCGTCAGTGTCATGATCTTCAAACAGCAATGAAAAATCTATGAGACTTATAGTCACATGTTGAACAGGTAATTTATTATAGCACTGCGAGCAATAATTAAAAATGGCATTTATTGTCTTTCAAATGAATCATGTTACCAACCAATAATCACTTATTAACTCAAATGTCTCAGAATATTTAAATTGATTTGATGAATTATTTGTATGGGAATATATTAATATTTAAATCAAATTATTGACTATTATGATTATTCTGCAAGCGTGTAAACATAGCAGTGTATAGCTGGAAATATTATCAGTATACATTACTTTTCACTTGAATAGGTTATGCTAATTTTGCACTAAAGTTACTAACTTAATAATAAGACGAGAAAATACATCCTAATGTATGTATAGAGAGAGTATATACAAATTGGCTTTACCATGTGAGAGTTGCTTTTGGTCTCCAAATTGCTAATTGCATATTTACTTATAACTGTGAGACGTATTTACACATCTACACCATCTGGTTGCTTAAGTAATGCCTCCTAAACATTTTTAATGCGAGCAAATGTTTCTCAGATGTGTGAAGCTAAAGCTGCAAACAGAGGTAATGAATCTTCATTAATTGGCCGGGCGTCTTTCACAGTAGTGTAACCGTATCCCTGGACACACACTGATCTGCGTAGGTAGAAAAGGGGGCATTGCTTTTGCAGTATGGAATATTAAACTTATTATTAATTTACCACAAAAGGATGTACAAAGCCTCAAAATGTAAAGGTTTTGATGGACAAAGTAATGTTACGACTTAGTTTGTCTTATAATATCATCACTTCTTCATCTTTGTGTCATATTATCCAACTGTGTGGAATAATTAGTCTATGATTTTTTTGAGTTGCGGCCAAAACCGCAGCTTCCTCTTACCACCGAACTCGAATCAGATCAACCTTGAGTGAAAGTGGATGTTTGTGCCAGAGGTACGGCGCTCGTGAGATGGACGGGCAACCCATAAAAACACACCGTACTCTGCATTCAGGGTTTATTTATATCTAACATATGGCATGATTTAACTCACTTCCATGTCTTCGTGGCATATCTAGAGCGACGTCGTCTCCAGAAGACGGACGTAGAGCCGACCACTTTCCATCCCGTTGTTAGGCGTCGCTGCTCCGGGATTCAGGCGACATTTACCTCCACGTGCTTTTTATGAAAAGTCCAATTCGTTCAATTATCATCAAGCCACCTCAGGAGGTTATGAGTGTGCACGGACATCCCGTGAACCCTCTGTTGCAGCTTCAGCAGAGAAGGGAGTCGGAACAGAGAAGTGGAATAAATAGAGCGACAACACAACAGAGATCATTGTGGGGTTTTCTGTTTGAAAAGCACCGTCTCACTTGTCCAAACAGGGTGAGTGGGCTATGTATATATATATATATAAATGTTGCGCTCAGGGGAGAGAAGTGTGAATGTCTGACAGCACATATCAGGGTGTTTATTCCAGCTCCAGCTTTATGTTTTATTTCAGCCATACCTTGCAAAGTTGTGAGCAATGAACCAGCACATTAATAACTATTGAACCTTTTCACTTATGAACACATTTATTTCCCACCCTGTCTTAAGGTGAAATACTACAGATATAAACATATATTTTTTTCCCATGACCTGTTCAATTTTGGAGAGTTTGAGCTATTTTGATTTCTATAAAGTCTTCTTTCAGAGTCGTGGAAAGACAGCATCCAAAACAGATTTTCAGGTCTTTATTTAGCTGCTTTGTCCATGTGCTTCTGTAGATTTCTCCTCTTTTGAATTTAATAATTTTGACATTTTATATAAGTAATCAACTGAAAAGGTTCACCGGGAGTGTTTTGCAAAATGTAGTGATATTTGCAGTGGGTTAATTTGAAAGGTCATTTTCACAAATGAGTTTTTCTGCATACTCTGAGAGAAATCCCCTCAGTAAAAACCTCTGACTCTCATATGTCAACAAAATAAGACGAGTATTTTAAATCTGGCTTCGACTAATGTTAAAATTCCTGTACTGTACATCAATAGGCATATTTGATAAGATAATGATGCATTTAGAAATACAAACAAACCTTTTCATCACATTTAATGATACAAAATGTACAGAATTGACTTAAAGAAAGCAATCAACTGTTAGTTCTTAGTCTATTTCCATCTGCCCTTATTGCACATATACACACAACAACAACATGTTCTGCTCCCATAATTTTATGTTTGGAGCTCCCAGACAAAACTGCCAGATCAGAGGGAAACCCACGTTGCACATCAGCGCCCGAGCGGGTTGTCGTGTGAACGTGTGTGCTGACAACGCCAACAAGCACCACTGCGCCTCGGTGCCCCCACATCTCACGAAAATGTAGTTCGGAGACCCCGCTGAGGATTCCAGACGAAGGAGCCGACATTGAGTAAAACGTGACCTCCTGTCGTGGGGTCAGTCACAGAGTGTGAAAACCACTCCGCCCTCGAGAGTCCCGATCGCGGGACAGATCGTGACCGGTGCAGCGATCTGACAATCGTGAAAGTCGTGTCGAGTCAAACACTTCTTCTACTTGCAGCGCGGTCCGATTCCTTCATGTTCAGTCGGCCACGGTTTCTCTCGTATCGCTGGAGGATTAATCTCCGACCGCAATGACAGAAAGTCACGGTGACAAGATGGACAAAATGCACGTCTTTAATCCCTCAGATCCCTCCCGTTGTTTACCCGTGATTTGATACGAGTTGACTCAGTCCAAATAGATTCAATTATGAGGATTTATTTGCTTTGTTCTCGAAGAGCAGACAAGCGCTTGAGGATCCGCCGCTCATCGGGCTAATGGCGTCAGCGTGAGTGTGAGGGCTGAGAAGGTTTAAATCCAGAGGTTATGAAAACCCTCACGCACGGAAACAAGCAAACAGATGACGGATGTGCTGACATCTGGCGCGCCGTGCGTCTCTCACACCGGCTTGTGCAACACGGCCAACACAATCACCTTCTGATCCGCCAAAGGCCAAGTGTTGACTGACAAAGGCCAAATCTCTTCTCACGCTCTTCCAATTCCACTCTTCCTGTCTCCCTCCTTTCATCTCTTTTCACCGACTGTATTCCTTATTGGTCTTTCACATTTGTTTGCATTTGTATTTTTGTTTTCACAAAGGTGTATTGCCTCAATTAGCGATCTGTTTTTTTGGGATTCTTTTCTTACTTAATCAATTTAAGGCTCAGTTTATAAAATGTGAGGACATTTTAAGAAAGAAATGTCCATCCCAGTTTCTAAAAGTCCAAAGTCACGTCCCAAAAAGCCTTGTTTAGTCCAACTAAAAGTCCATAGCCATATACCAATGGTTCTCAAACATTTTTTAGTTATGTACCCCCTGTGAAATATTTTTTTCAGCCGAATACCCCCTGACCAGTGCAAAGCATTTTGGGTAAAAAAAAGAAAAGAAGATGTAATACGCAGCATTATATACAATTCATTTTATAAACCTACAACTTCTATTTTATTAAATATTTATTCAATACCTATTTTGAAAGGCTTTTATGGATGCTCATTTTAAATATAGATAAAACAAATCTCACATACCCCCTAGAGGGCCTCCACGTACCCTCGGTTTCTCAAGTAGACATTTAAGCCGTAACATTATGTTAACGGGGGAGTTGTGTAAACATTTCCCCACAAAACTGAAAAAAACGGATGTTTCTTTTGGTACCAGGCTTTATTTCCACAGTTGGTCACGTCAACATGAGGGTCTTTGGGGATTGACTCGCTTTTGGGTCCAGCCTCTAGTGGCAATTTAGGGAAGTGCAGTTTTTTAAGACTGGAAAGCAGGAAATCATCATATTTTGGGCTGAAAACAAGCAATTTTTTATGTTTTTTGCTCAAAAAATGACTAAATGCATCAATTATTTATATTAAATATGTATTATTATTTTTCTGTTGACTAATTGCTACATTAAGCACCACTAAGACATATTTTAGATGCCGAGAGTTCTTAGTATTCCTTTACACCCTTCAGTAGGGAATGCACCGGGTTCTGTTTGGGCTTTTTCCAGGAGGAGGAATCCGGCGGTGAGACGAGATGAAAACATGTATTGGCATCAAAGTCTCCAGGGGATAAATGCCCAGTGTACCTGAAGCTCTCACTGTGCCTGGCTTTTACCAGCCTGTGTTTCTGTCCAGGCCACTGGATTCCTCCAGGATGAAATCTTTTCCCTCCGTCTGTCTCTTCTGGGCTGTTTCTCTGCGGCGCCACAGGGGAACACTGAGACCCAGAGTGAGACCAAGAGTGAGCCTCCGAGAGCAAATTATGTACATTTAAATGAACCGTTTCCTTGAGTCTGCTCAGCTCAGCGCTGAGAAAGAGTTCAGATGGAACGGAGCTGGAACAGGAGGTGGAGAGGGTGTGTGTGTGTGTGTGTGTGAGAGAGAGAGAGAGAGAGAGAGAGTGTATCAGGAATACATACGCGGTGCAGCCCTGAATAGGGGTGTAAAACCTGAGTGGACCCCAGGCCCTTGCCTAGCCTTAATAGCTTCCCTGTCCTTTTTCTCCTGCTGCATGAGAGGTACATTTCTACTGGGGACGCTCCTTCCCTTTATATATTTATTTATTCTATTTTCTATCCCTGCCCAAATGCTCGGACTTCACTTCACAGAGGTGCTGCTGCGAGGCTCACTTCAAAAGCCACCTAAACCGTCCTGCAGGGGCTTGGCGGCGATGGAAAGACAAGGTTTCAGAAACCATCAGTCCTGCTCAAGTACACACACACACACACACACACACACACACACACACACACACACACACACACACACACACACACACACACACACACACACACACACACACCTGTGGCTTTGTTTCACATTCAGACAATACATCATGGCGCCTCCTTTGTTTGTCAGGCTGTTCCATTATTTACGTCCTCTCCTTCCCCGTCCACCTGGGCCTTCGGATGCCATTTATCATCCCTGAGAAACCTTGCGTCCGCGAGAACTTGGAAACCCGATGAATAAGTAAAGTAGTTCCTCCACACTGCCACCACATCTCCGGTCCTTTTCACAGGAATAAAGACAAAGAGCTGGGATGCGGTGGTGCAGTCGCAGCCCTGTGTGGACTGCCCCCCCCCCCCCCCCCTTTAAAAGAAAACATAATAATCCCTGACCTCGAAGAAAAAAAATGCTTTCCTTTGATCCCCAAAGCTTTTAAACTGCCTTCAGAATGTTTCTACGAGTCTTTAAAGTCATTAAGCTAAATGATGAGAAGGACTCAGAAATGGTGGTAAATCGGCCCCTTGTGAGATTCCCCCGCTTCTTGTCTCATCCGCTGCTCTCATGCTATCTGCGCTGTGTGGCTTATAGTCCACAAGTACAACCCGCCGTCAGCGCCAGTGTTCAGTTCTGCCAGCTTCCAGTCCGCCGTCTGCCAATCAGGCGGCGCTGTCGAAGCATTCCTGTCCGTCCAATGAGCCGGAGTCAGCCAAATGTCTGATCTGCTGTTAGTTATTCAATTACTCCACCCGTCTGGCCCCCTGGGGCTCAGGGTCGGGGGGATACCAGGGAGGGTGGGCGTGCTGTCCTGTGTGTGGAGCCGCCTGCTCCCTCAGGGGGCAGCGAAGGCCTCCCTGCAGTACCACGCTCACTCCCCTCATTAATAGAGCAGATTTGGCTCGGATTTAGTCGATTAAAAAAAAACTAAACGGAACAAAAAATGAATCAGTCGCCGTGTCATTTCCCCTCGCTGCCGCCAACCTGTTTCCTGTGTTTTTTTATGCGTCGTGGTGGCGTGTGTGTGGAAATCCCTGTGAGAACCACGGGTGTGTGTGTGTTTGAAGTAATTGAAAGTATTCCCATGAGGGCTGCACTCGCGCCCAACAACTTTTCGGCGTACTAATACCAACAGGGCTCTCCGCCGCAGACATCGCCTGGATGAAATATTTGCTGTGTCTGCCAGGAGACCAATCTATTCTTTGCTTTCTGTAAAATACTGCCTATGCTGCAATATCTTATTTGTAGGCTGAGACCAGAGTCTCACAGGGACCAATTGATGCGAGCTCTCTCCCTCCCTGTGCTTCGTGTGCTAATTACGCGAGTCAGAAAGACTGATGGCTTAACAGAGAAGGTTATACGATGAAGTTATCACTGTCCGACTCCCTCTCCTCTTTCTTTAATCCCCCTCGTTTTTTCCCCCTTTGTCTTTATTTCAAAACGTTCTGCTCCTCCGCAGGGGGCTCATAGTTGACGGGAAATATCGAATCCATGAGCTGCCATAAATGATAATGGCTGACATGAATGTCCATATCCTCTGGACGCCGTGCCAGCGTGTGTGTGCTGCAGGTAGCACCACTGGGTTGACATGGGGGTCGTGTGGAGGATCGGCCTTCTCTCCCGCTACCCTTCGGCCCCTTTGGGAGTTTCTCCCTCGCCATCTCTATCTCTGTTGGTTTCATGCCGCCTCCATCGTTCTCTAAACGTCAACACAAGGCCTCTTCAGACGTTCGCGGCTGAGCGGGGGTCACATGTACTGCGTGTCATCTCCCCTCATGTGGCTCTGCTTATTTAACGGCCCCGCACATTAACCCAGCACGAGTCGGCCGTCACATCGCAGCTGCTTTCGATGTATAACCTTCGGTTCACCTTGTCATGTAACGCGGTTGGAGAGGAGACACAAATATACAGATTTTTATTTCTTTATTTGTATTCATCTTCACACTCCCATCTCGGCAGATGTTCCTGCCTCTGCAGTCCAAACGGATTTCACAGTTGTTGTTGTTGTGTTTTGTTTTTTTTGTCTTTGAGAAATGGACTGTGCGTCAGCAAACAATGCTCGGTGTAAAATACAGGCCATCCCGCCAATTACATCGGGAGACATTTTTTAAAGCTGAGAACATTTACCCTCCACACACATTAATCCACCACGGAGTCACATTTTCACTCACCCGTGCAGAATGAATGTGACTCAATATTCATCATCTCAAAGAGCACATATTAAAGCATTAATGCAATGCACGCCCTCCGAATAACCTAATTAGTCTTCAAATGAGATGTCGGCTGGTCTCTCATATTGTCTCATTTCACAGGAATCAAGGGGGGAGGAAGGGGGAGGAAGGGGGAGGGGGGTGTAGCGCAGCTCTCTTCGCTAGACCTCAGCACCACGACGAGTCACATGCACTCAGAAAACACACACGCTGATGAACATGCATTCCTCATGAATAAATGTAATGCAAGCCAACACATATAAAGTGTGACCGACGTTCATTGCTGGAAACACACGCGAGACTCTCGCTCGCCCCGGGTCCTACAAGCACAGGCGAGTCGGGGGGTGGGGGGGGTGGTTTCCCAGTCTCCGGAGGAGGGCCTGCGCCCTCAGGTGATAATTAGCGCTGCACTTCAGTGACCTTGAGGCTCGACCTCAAAGTAAAGAGCGTTGAAAGTTTCAGTCCCACATTTTGTTTCTCAAACCCGATCTAAAGATAGACGCGGATACGGGACGCGTTCATGGTTTGTTGTTGATTACAGCCGACAACGGAGAGCTTTGAGCCTCTGAGGTGAAACAGCATTTCATATGAAGAGTCAACAGACTTCCTGTTGTACTATTGGAATCGTGTGGCAAATATAGTCTTCAATCAGATTATGTGTATTATCATTATCTTTATAATTGTTTTTATAATTAGATTAACTCTTCAATCTCTTGCTTTTTTGTTCAAACTAAAACCCCTAAATACCCCAAATATTCAGTCTACAATAATAACAACACAGGGAAACTCAAACAATCCTCAAATATTGGAGCTGGAACCAGTAAATGCCAATTATAAGAGTAATAGTTATCAAGTTGTAATTTTAATCGTTATATTTGTTGTAAGAGAACAAATCATATAATCCCAGTGACATCCTTCTTGTGGATAAGTAGCTCGTCTGTAGTGTGATGCCACATGCTACAGACAAAATGTAACATGTTATATCTACATAATCCAACTGTCAAAAACTGATGAGCATTTAATCTAAATCGTCGTGGTCTCGGGTCAACCGGCTACTTCCTAAATCCGTGCGGTTGTTCAACAGAATATGCAGCGCTCCATTTTAAGTCGTGAGCTGCTGGACGATCGACCATCAGAAACCATCACGATCGCTCCCGATGGCCGGCGGCCATCGCTGCGACGGAGCACGTGGTTAGCCAACAACACCCCGAGTCCCTCCGGGTCACCTCCAGCCGGCTCTCCTCTCCGCCGCAGAGCGTGGGCAACTGTGACAGCCCCGCTGCCACGGGAGCGTCTATTTCTGCGCGGACCTTGAACTGCGGGTGACTCCTAACTCAAGCCTCCGGCTCTGATCAGACGTGGCCGTCGTGAATCCCCCCGGGCCCGACCGAGGAAGTGTGCAGTCGGGTCCGAGGAGTGGGCGCTCGAGATCAACAGCGCCAGTCCTCCGACCGAAGGCTGCGGATAAAAAGCAAGAGCGCTCCTCCACCTGCTGCCAACTTCATGACGAGCGAGGAGTGAGAACCGCTGAATTGTTTTCGTTAAACGACTCAGTAATAAAAAGGATGGAGCGGCTCGCTGACACAGAACGACAGGATTACCAATTCAACCCTAAATTACCCTCTCCAACGCTCTTCTCCTTTCCTCAGTGAGTCACCCACCCTCCTCTTAAGCACACACACACACGCACACACACACACAAATGTTCAAACTCTCGTGTTATTGCAGATGTCCCACCCTCCACAGGCGGATAATTACAGTGTTAGTGATGGGGTGAGGCGGAGGGTGGGGTGTGGGACAGACGGGAGGGGGGGGGGGGGGGGGCAGCACAATCACAATGATTCATCACCACAGCCCTCAACACACACCCCTCTCCTCGGCAACATGCCCGCTCCAACACCCCGCCGGCAGTTTGGCAGCGTGCCCGAGAGTGACAAGGTGACACTGGCTCTTTATTTTCTTTCTTCTTCTTCTTCTTCACGTGCCGCAGCTCCACGCCACTCCTATCAAACCCCGAGCAGCACCTCTGCTTCGCAGCAACACGCCGGGCGCTGACTGGCAGCAGGAGAGGATGCAAAACGGGGCTCGCGATCGGACATAAATCATTCGCCGGTTGACAAGTGCTGCCAAATGTTGATTGCTTTCTGGTTATCTTCAAAAAGCCCTTGTTTCATTGTGATAGCGGCAACACGTGTCGGGCGTAGAGCAGAAACGTGCGAACAAAAGTCGGGGGCCCCCGCGTTCCCCGGCTCGGTGTGAACGAACCCGTCGATAAAGCGACGCCACGTGCTGTAATTGAAGAGCGTAACAAGCGCGTATTGTGGCGCGCTTCGTTAAATATCGTTTTCATACCGCTTTCATCAGAGAGGCCGCTACGCTTAAAAGAACACAAAGATCTTTTGTGATGCCGTTCATTGCCTCGACGCTCTCGGAGCTGCTGTTGGAATCGTTCAACAATGACCATCGTGGAGAGTTTCAATACATACGCGTTCCTATTCAACAACCGGAACCCGAGTGCGGCGCCACGTCGTATCGTTCAAGCTGCAAACACACACGGGGCAGCTGGGACATTAATTAGCGCTCCACAATATGCGCATGCTTTAGTTTCTGTGCTCCACTGTCTGTGATTCATTGGGGGGGGGGGGGGGGGCGGCGTTTTAGTCAAAAATCATTCACCGGAGACGGGAGAATTACTTATATTCTAATTTCCTGAATTTGCACTAATGCATGATTTAACTGGCAGTTCAGTCGAATGTACTGTATTGTGTTGAAGTAGCAGATCGCCAAGGTGACACCGCAGATGTACAAGAACAACAACAACAACTTCAGCACTGCAGTGTTTTTGAACACAGGGGTTCCTAATATGACATTCACCGTGACTCCCCTAATGATTCTCCCTAATGTGCATCTGAAATGCGGCTATTGACGACAGCCGCTGTCACTTCGCCGTGAATTGTTTGGGGTTTGACCTCGCGCTGAACTCAGCTTCCCCATTCAGCCTCTTGACAGCTGTATCTCTGATACGTGCATCACGATAATGGTCAAACAACCGAGACACGTCGCACATAAAGAACGATGGCTCGCGCTCGGGGAAGATAATCCTCACGGCCAGACGCGGCGGGATTATTCACTTGAATTAGCAGCGCTGCTGTTGAATGGGGCGTGTTCGATGTCGGCAGCAGCGCGGAGCATTTGACTAACCACGACGCACAGGGTATTACCGTGAAATCTTTATGAATCAAACAAGTGCATTGGGCAGTTGTTTTTGTTGGTCTCTGAGGAGATGATGAGACGCTCTTCACAATATACAGCCACTTAGACCTCAAATTGAACAGATAAAAGCTGTGCGAAGCTAGAGTGTGCTGACATGTGCTATCCTCCACCAATATGGTGAAAAGGATATTAGTACAGCGACGTGCAAAACAAAAATATTGTTTTTTTATAGAGCAAAAGAGGAAGCAAAAAAATATAGAGCGACAAAGTCTGCTACGATATTAGCCTAACCTTAGCAAAGTACTGTGTCTAACTCGTGACCTTACCCTCAATGTAACCCAGGAAATATAGTTTCCGTTTGTGAGTAATTAAAATGACATTTAGCTAATAGCTCTGGACAGGCAGTGAGTGGTACTTTGTGGATACATCACAGCTAAGGGGCAATAGCGTTTACGAAGTAATAGGCCTCTCCTGGTCTGGCTGCGTCTTCTGAGGCGTTATGTTGATTTTATTATTTGGCTCTTTATTTACAATATTCGTATGTGCCAGTGGCGGCTGGTGGAATAATTTCTCCCAATCAATTTCAGTAAACATCCCAGTATGATTCAATGCAAAGAGAGTATCAAACACGCATTTCTACTTTGTAGTTAAATATTAAACATTTATTCCAAGTCTGACATCATAAGGAGACCTTATTCATACAATTCAGTATATTTATATATTTATATATATATATATTTATATATATAATACAAGTATTCAGTATAATATGATCTATAAATACCATCTAATTTAAATATACAATATATACTACCGTTCAAAAGTTTGAGGTCACTTAGAAATGTCTTTATTTTTCAAAGGAAAGCACTATTTTTTCAATAAAGATAACATGAATCAAAAATACACACTATACATTGTTAATGTGGTAAATGACTTCTAGGTGGAAACGTCTGGTTTCTAATGAAATATCTCCATAGGTGTATAGAGGCCCATTTCCATCAACTATCACTCCAGTGTTCTAATGGTACATTGTGTTTGCTAATCGCCTGAGAAGACTAATGGATGATTAGAAAACCCTTGTGCAATTATGTTATGCACAGCTGAAAACAGTTATGCTGGTGATATAAGCTATACAACTGGCCTTCCTTTGAGCTTGAAGTTTGAAGAACAAAATTAATACTTCAAATATTAATCATTATTTCTAACCTTGTCAATGTCTTGACTATATTTGCGATTCAATTTTCAATTCATTTGATAAATAAAAGTGAGTTTTCATGGAAGACACGAAATTGTCTGGATGACCCCAAACTTTTGAACGGTAGTGTATATATATATATTATAATAAAATATATATTATAATAGTATTTCGTATAATATGATATATAAATACCATCTAATTTAAATTTACAATATAAATACAGTAAAATAAAATATACATATTGTATAATATAAATCACATATATATATATACATAAAATTCAATCGAACATGTTAATATATATTAGGATGCCCCTATGAACCTTGTAGGGTTAAAGTGAGCCTGTTTCTATCCTCCTCTTCCTCATTGTGTTTCTTCCCCTCCTCCTGTGTCCGTGGTCCAGCTGTAGTGACGTTCACATTGCCCAATATGGCTGCTTGAGGAGTCATCATGTGTGTCCTGGTGTTCTCATGTTTTCTGTGTGCTTCATGTCGCTGTCCATGCTGGATCCGTCCCGGGTCGATCTTCTTGGAAGAGAAGTGCTCGTGCTGGCCAATGTCAGACGACTTTGGCCCAAAGCTGAACCCATTTTTGGACCCTGATTGGCTACATTTTATATCACTCATTTATATATTTAATCAGTAATAGGCTAAACTGCATCTTAGACCCGTCTCTTGTGGGCTAAAATGATTCGTCCCTCGCTGAGACGTGCAGACAGGTGGAGAAAATGTGCAGGAAGTTCAGGAAAAGCAAATATTTTGCGCAGATATCCTATTTTACAAATAGTATTCTCTCCAAAAGACAAATATTGACAATTTGTATAATTTCTAAATAGAATTAATATTATAATATTTTTTGCCGCGAACGTTGTCCCTTCGTATCGGCCACTGCGTTGTCAGAAGTGACCCCCTCTGTGACCATGACATTCATATTGTATCCTCTACCACTAGTATGTGGTTATTATAGCATGTCTCTGAACCAAGCAGATAGCCCATTCTATATACAAAAAAAACCCTATATTAAATCAGCAAAACAAAATGTTTTGTTGTTTGTTTTACTAAAGCAATATACATTTTCCATTCAGGTCAAATATCCAGGGATATCACAAATGTGCTTTGTTTCTGTTGCTCAGATATCTGGTGCGTCTCTAAAAGAGATGCCTGTGTACACTGACTGAAACAACAACATGTGTTTTATTGTAACACATACTATAAATGCATTAATTAATTAAGTTTGGCTGATTGCTTTCCCTTTTTCTTCTTCTTCAACTTCATGATAATAGGTGGTTGCCAATGATATATAGCCAATTCCTCAAAATGGTTGGCAATAGCAACCAGGCAACTATTACTGTCGAGCCCTGCTTAACCAAGTTGTTTTTGTGCCTGAAACATACCCAACCTTATCCATTGCCTTGTCACATCATAACATGGATTTATTTCCCAACAGTGATGTGTAATGCTTTTGAAGGCTCAGACAAATAGCACTGTTCTGCAGATCAGTCCATCGGATCAGAAAACCCTTCCGCGTGTCGCTCCAGGACGAGGACATTGACGTATCTTGTCACTTCATTCGGAGGACTTGCTGTGCCGGAGAGATGCGGTGAAGAATCGCATGTGGGGGGGGGGGGGGGGGGGTACATCATTCTTTCAGTCTTTTTACTACATAAATCTAGATTAGATTAGATGGATTAGATATTCCTTTATTAGTCCCACAGTGGGGACATTTAAGGATCACAGCAGCAGTTAACATCGGAGCATTAATAGGAAATAAATATAAAACACAAAACACAATAACAATACTAAATACTAACACTAAAATACTAAATTATAACTTCCATGTATTTTCTGAAATTGGCATGTTTCACCTACTCCCCTTTGTATCATGCCTATACTACTGGGTTTTGTGTGTGTGTGTGTCTCCAAGAGAATTGCTGTCCGCATGCTACTCTAGGAGATCCCTCTCTCTCTATTTAATAAGAACTAATAGTCCACATCACGCAGTAAACACTGTATTTGCCTCGGGCTTTCAAACAGTCTATCATTAACTTTTCAAATGTCACGGACCAAGATGCCTGATGATCAAATCACCAACCCGAGCCGAAGCCGGCCCGAGCCTTTGCAAAAAGCGAACACGAGATGTGCCGCTTAGTTCTGTTCGTCGGTGCACGATTGACACAAACTGTATAATGAACGGTGGAGAACTCCGTCAGCCGAGAGGCGAAGCACTGCCATGCACACGGCCTCTCGTCAACACGAGTGAGTCGACACAGAGGTGATGCACAATGCCGTTTCCTGAGAAACTAGATGTGGGGTCGGGAGGTCAATCCCCAAGACTGGGCCAGAACCCTCCGGTGGGTCTGCAGGAGGCCTTTGAGCCACCTAAGGGTGCCTGAATGTTTGTCTTGTTCTGGTAATTGTCTACTAATAACATTGCATCTAATATGGGAAGCTGGTGAATATTCAATTTTAGTAAATTGATAGATTATTTTACTAATGAGAGGAAATGAAAAGAACAAGATGGCAGTAAAAATAGCCAAATGTACTCACACATTCACTGTTCTCAGTATCTATGGATAAGGACGAGAGTGAATAGGATCGCGATGTTTGTCATTTTTAATAAGTGGGTGCCAGAAAGATAACTGGCGGAGTTGATGGATCCTCACAACAACAAAAAAAGCATACCTCATGAAACACATTGACGCTGAATTCATAACAGAACGAAACAATTGGTCAAACAAGGTTTTCACATGCAGGCTCCTCTATTACGTTACACACACGTCAGAGGGGTATATTTCATCAGCTGTATAGAGCTGGATGGATGGATGGAGTGAGTATATGCAGATGAAAAGAAAAACCTCTGTTGACCACTTCTAACAAATGTCCTTGTCTCAACTAGAAGCTCCCAAATACGCTGAAGGACAGTGTGTGTGGGTGTGTGTTTGTGTGTTTGTGCATACCTTTAGATCTCAAACAGAGCGCACTGCTTCGTTCCCACCCAGCGATATACAATAACAAAGGGTCAAAGCCTTCCGAAGCTCTCAGATACTGCAGCTCCTCCACCTTAAATGGCCGCCGCAGTAACGCAGCGCCGATTGATTTCTACGTATCGAATACGAACAGTGTTACCTTGTGGGAGGCATTGTTTTTCTTCGAGCTGATGTTGATTAAAAAGTGTAGAAAGAGGGAGGATCAATTTGCATCTGACAACTCGGAGGTAAGCGGAAAATGATAATGAAGGATTTCATCGAACCCCTTCTCACGAGAAAGGAAATAAATAAGGAGCATGGGAAACAATGCTGGGTGGAGTGCAGAGCATTATTTCTGTATAATTAATACACTCGGTCGACATGGACTTGTATGGTTCAAATGGCAAGATAAACCCTTCTGAGTGGGCAACATCATTTAGCTTCCTAGATAACACACACACACACACACCAATTCAAATCAATGCAACCAGTGGGAGGTGCTGTAACAGTTAGCCAACAGGAGACATTAACGCTTGGGTGCATCTGGAAGGGTGCTAGCTGACGCCCATGACTTCCTCTCCCACATGGGAGTAGTGGATGACTTTGTTCATCATTAGCCGTTGACACACACCCTCCCGCTCGGCATGAGAGCCACCGCTCCTCTGTCTCCCGCTGAGATCTCCTTCCTCCCCGTGTCTCAACTCACACCTTCAATCTCTCTCTCTCGCCCGTCAAATCCACACATCACGACACAGCGTGTGACCACGAGAGATGTCATCTGCCGATATACCTTTGTTGTCACGGGCAGCAGGTGCTGATTACTAAGGATGTCACCCATTGTGCCCCGTAATATCACAAAAAGGTCCGTGATCATGTCGAGTGCAGGAACTCGCTGTGCGTACGCGGTCCCACTGGGTGAGGAAAAGCCTCCGCCATGGAGACGCCTAATTAACAGCCTGTAAATCAAGCACTACTGCAGGCTCATTGTTTGCCCGTACGTCTGTGTGAGCCGTGTGTGGTGAGTAACGTATGGGAAAGTTGCTTTCAACTCCTGACGTGTTCAAAGCAAAGAAGCGTTCGTCAAACCACAAAAGGGGCGGAGATGAGGGTATTTTTTGCATCCTCGCAAAATAGGTGGCAACCCGACCTGCCAGATGGTTCGTCACACAGAACCATCTGAGCAAATTCACTGGGAATTGTTTCGAGAGAAAATACCGAATGAACAATCTCTCAATGTAAATCTTGAGTCGTGAGACGAGAGAAAACATCTCTTCCATCGAGAAAAGACTTGAGTGCCGTTCATCGCTCTTCTTTCAGTCACCAATTACTCCCCAGTTCTGATATGACCGATGCTGTTGCTGCATCTACGAGATAGACGTCTATGTGATATGCGATACGTGATTCAAGGTGTGTGATACAAACAAACTATGATAATAATAAGAACAAATATTTAAAAACACACTAAGGTGGTAGAATATACAGTATTAAATACAGTTTTAAAAACAGGTTATCAACATAAAAAAGGAGAGGGCGGAGGTTAATAAATAGATGAATAGGCTAGTGCTGAGTGCTGTTCCTAGCTTGTGAAAAGAAGGAGGGGAAAGGGGACAGTTATATGGGGATATTTCACATGTTGAGAGGTGGGGGAAGGTTATGTGGGGATATTGTATGGATTGGAATATTACACATTTTCTCAGAAAGTACATATTTGTCAATAGTTCTGTTTTGCCATCAGTCTGACGTGGCAGGGAAGAAGCTGTTGATTATCGGATGATCTCGGGACATCGAGAGAATCCTGCTGCGGTGCGAGGCACACTAGGTGGGGCTGGAAGCTCGATGGCGTACACAGAATATATACAAAGTTATTTTGAAAACCCGTTTCAATTTCTATCAAATCAAATTCAAAGACCTCGCGCACCCTTCTGACACAAAATATATTTTTTGCCAATCAGCGAACAAAAGGTTAGAGGGAGCCCTGGAGTAGAGAGAAAAGATGCATACACAATATGTGTACTATTTTTATAGATATGAATATTGCGTTTTGAGAGATTATGATGCCGTATATAAAGGGTTCTGCTTCATAGAAGAATATACCATAAATAATGAGTAGTGTACAATTAAATGTTGTTGTTGTGTATTTTATTCATTCAATCATTGCAATACAATACAATATTAATCTATATAATATAAAAAATAGAGACTAAATAAGGTATAGGTAGAAACAAAAACATTTTATATATTCCTATCCTAAATTATTATAATCAAATAAATCAGAAAATGTATATAAAATATAGAAAAATAATAAAGAAAATGAAAAATTATATATACAGGACTGTCTCAGAAAATTAGAATATTGTGATGAAGTTCTTTATTTTCGAAATCTAAATATTAGAATATCATGAAAAGTATACTAGTAGGGTATTAAACAAATCACAAACACTCAGCTGTTATATCTTTTTTTTTTGGTCTGAGGAAATATTAAATTTTATGAGATAGGATTTAGAGTTTCATAATCAGCAATATTAAAAGAATAAAAAATATTTCAGTTGATTTGTAATGAATCCAGAATGCATGACATTTTTGTTTTTTTAATTGCATTACAGAAAATAAAGAACTTTATCACAATATTCTAATTTTCTGAGACAGTCCTGTATATATACCTACACACATATTTATATATATATACATGTATATATACATATACCCACATATATATATATACAGTATATATATATACATACATATACTGTACATCTTCCATATACATATGTTTCAATCACAATGTGTATTTGCTGCAGCTGCCTGACTTTGTGGAAAGAGGAAGAATTTTTGGTTTTGCTTCTTCTTCTGCAGAAAGAGGACCCACTGCATGTGGTTGGTGTGAAAGTTAACAGGATAGGTGTCTCCAGTTGTGTTGCCTCACTCGTCACCGCTGTCTTGCTGGTTTGAAGAAGTTCTTCACCACAAATTGACTTTGTCTTCACAAACCAATCCACTGCATCGCGGCGATTCAACTGAAATTAATAGAATTCATTCCCAAAATCTGGTCCTCGTCAGGAACAAGTACATCATGTTGTCCACCAGAGACCGGATCACTGTGAATCAAGCAAAGACATTATTCATGTCTGTTTATCTGAACTAATGTTTGTTTTCTTTTTGCTATGACATTTAGTTATGTCTATAAAAGCCCAGACTTCAGTTCCCACGTGACTAAAATGTAATAAAAGACCTTTTTCCAAATGTAGAAAATAACTCAATATTGACAAGTAGGACAAGTAGGACAAGTAGAACTCTTTTCATGGATATGAATATTGCGTTATGAAAGATTATGATATGGGTTCTGCTTCATAGATGAATATACCATAGTAGTGTACACTTAAATGTGTATTTACGTTCACGTATATGCAAGAAAACTTCTTTCTAGGCTCAGAAACCTTGACAGATCTTGACATTACACCCAGGAGCTATAAAACAATGTGGGCCATAAATGTGGGCAGTAAATATGAGCTGCAATAAAAAGCCGATATGACGGCAAGGAGAAACGAGCGGAGATAAATATCCTTTTGAGTGTGACAAAACTTTCAAAGTAAGAAGGCTGTGTGACACCAGCAGGGGTGTGCTCGGCGCCATTTCACAGAGCGGCCGGTAGCCGGTGGACTGATGAAGATATCCGCGGCGGCGCCTGCTGCTGTCACCGGGGGAAAGGTGGGCGGCTGGCGGGCCTTTATCAGGTCGGCACCCTGAAGGGTGGAAGAGGCTCACTCAGTGCGTTTACATGATGGTATAATTCGAATCTTGCTTTAGTCGGACTATGCTATCTTTTGGGGGATCTGCTGTTATCCCAATATACATGGCAGTGAGTAATTCGAATCATTGGCCGAAAGCATGTCATATCCGATACGATAGGTGGCGCTGTTTTCATTACAACTCGTGGTGATACAGCCATTTCCGCTTGACCTCTTCACCACCACCAACAACAACATTTCGAGAAAGATGGCGAACAGAGAGCGGTGAAGCTACATCCTCTACTATTCTTCCATGGTGTTAATAGGAGTACAGCGAATGCAAATGGCGCTATTGGCTGAGTTGATAACGGAGAGAAGACGCCGTCGCCGAAGGTACACGGAGAATTTAATTTATCGTCTCTTTCGACTTCCGGGTCACGACATGGGAGGGAGGAGGGCGGCGGGATCTCGAGCATGCGCAAAGACGCAAAGTCCAGTTCCGAATCGAATTCAGAGTTACATGCCGCGAGTCGAATTATCAACTGGATCGGACCGAGCTATCCAGGGTGTTAATCGGACCGAAGTCGGACCGCACATAGTCCGACTAAGGTGTTTACATGAAACGGATAATTCGATTTCAGTCCGACTAAGCCAATAATTCGATTGCATGTAACCGCACTGACTGTGTCTGAGCAGGCACCCGAGTGTTGGAGGGAGACGCTTATGTACAAATAGAGCACAGAAACCAGGATGGATACACGTTGGATTAGGTAATTAGACATTATAAATTATACAGATTTGATTGTTTTTATCAGCCATTGGCCGTAGCGGTTATTTATTGTAGTTTGATTGATTTGCCACCGATGGGATTAGTACTCGTTGCCTTCTTTGCATAATCTTTTTTTTTTATATTGCTGAGGGACCAGACTGGTGGAGGTGGGAGGGTGAAGTGCTCCAGCGAAACATGTTTTACACAGCAAAAGGTTTTACACACCAAAAGTATAATTTTCACTATGATCGGACTACCCCGGTGGATGATGCCTCGTGACACGGCCATGCGAGTCTACGTACAAATTTATTTCATCGCAATGGCTGCAAAATTAAATCTAATGTCTCACACGTCGCCGATTGGATGGATGTGCGATCGGTGACGTGCAAGATAGATAGATACATACTTTATTAATCCCCAAGGGGAAATTTGTCGCCACAGTAGCAGCACCAATAAACTAAACACACGAGAATAAATATTATAAAATATAAAATATAAAAAACAGGGATGAAAGATATAGTTTACAAGTAAAATATAAAATGAAGTATATATGTATATATATATATATACACACACACAAACAAATATAATACAATGACTGTGAAAAGTATACAAAGTAAAATATAAAATACAAATAAAATATATATGTATATATATATACACAACATACAGTATATGCATACACAAATATAATACTAATGACTGCAGTGTAAAATTTAATTAAATATAGACAGTGTGCAAAATGCAAAGTGTGTGTATGTGTGTAGTGTCCATTGACATGTGTGAAGTGCAGATCAACAAGACATTACATTTAGTTTTGCAGCCATTGCGATGAATTTAATGTGTGTGTGTGTGTTCTCAGGTGTGGATGAAGACTGGCATCGCTCATCGAGCGCTCTGGATTGCGCAACACTCTGGGGCCTATCGCAGTCTCCTGACTGAGTCCAACAGACTTAAGCAAATGTCAAGCCAAAGCCGCAGCAGCTGATGCCGCGCGGCGCTTGTTTGTTTGACACACAAAAGCATCTGGTTTTTTTTACAAATTAAATGTATTTACTCTGAAGGAAATAAGTGATTTGTTTCTCTGATTTGACTGAGACATTAGCAGGATATATAGGTGTGTCCATATATTTGTGTCTCTTGATTTACATATCATAATACATAACAATCTAATTAGAAGTGACTATCTCTGTTGTGTGTGGAGCCTCTTGTCAGCTCCTCCTTTCAACACATTTTCAAATATTTGGCCTCATGTCAATTTTGTCAATTATTCATCACAACAAAATCAAGTGCTTATTGGAAAGAAAACGGGAAAAAAACTGAACGGAAAAACCCCCCAAAAATGTTTACTTCCAAAAAAATATATAAATTAAAAGATTTTTAAAAATGTATTTGGTTTCTTCCCCATATCTTGCAGGTATCAGCTGACCCTGTACTAAGCCCCGCCCCCGCTGCTTCTCTGACACGCTGTCAGCTACAATGGAACACATACTGTACTGTCACTACCTGCACTTATGAATAAATATCATATAGTTTTTGGAAGGGTTGACATACGACAGTGTGTGAATTACCCGGTGGCAATCAGCAAACTTTTTTTTAACCAAACTTTATTCCCTCGAAATAAAGAAAACGTGTGATTTTACACTGCATTTGCCAGACCATATGCAACTCCTGTCCAGAGAAACCCTTTTACTTTCTATGTCCCATTTCTCTTTAATATACAGGGTCTCCTCTGACAGCTGTACATCCTGTAAATAATTGCATTGTCATATTCAAAGTTACAGGCAGATATACATTCACCAAATGAATGTTTTTAGAGGAATCTGTCATATATCATTTTCTTCCCTCGCAGTCTGAAAACTATTTTATAAACTAAAGAACAGTGCCTGTAACACCTTCTCCTCGCCCATTTACTGGAAATGTTTGCTTCCACGAATTTGAGGAAAATTCACTGGCACTTAAATAGTTTTCATATTCTTTGTAATTGGAGTTTCCTTCTAGATCTTGAAGCACGAATGAATGGATGGATTTGCTCTGTCCAAGAGATGTTTGACGAGTGTCTCATCCAAGTAGGATCCCATGAGTCATTGCAGCTCTGCAGTTCCTCTTTCCACCAACCAGAATAACCAGCTGGGCTGCATAATAATGCTCTAACAAGCTTGTTAGTGTTAGGACTGAGTGGTGTTTGAACCCAAAATGCAGTACTCCGAAGGCAGGGAATGAGTTAATGCCTAACGAGGCGTTTTAATGTCCAACAAGGCAACTAGATGTATATATATATCTATAAATATACCTGAATACATAAAACTCAGGCTGTTGTTAAGCATACGTATTTAGGTAGATCTATAAAATATAACATATACTTAGGGGCATTCGGAAGAGTAGTCAGAGTCCAGGCAGGGGGTCGTGGCACGGCAGGTCTGGAGTGAAAAAAGGTGTCAGAAGGAATGCAGCAAAGCACTGAAAACAGCTCTACAAAGTACGGACAGCAACAATGTAGCTCAAAGCTTCTCCTGGTACTTGCCAGGTGATTCTATGGGATGATCTGACGAGGAGCAGGAGTGAAGACCGGGTTATTGTAGTCTCTGGAGTTGATTGTAACTGAGAGCAGGTGTGCAGTGCCAATGCCCACTCAGCTCGTCACCAGGGAGGAAGGCTCAGATGAGCCTGAGTGTTTAGATGGTAGAGTGTGGATGGCGCAGTGGATAGCGCACAGAAACTCCAGCAGCAGAACGCAGAGGTGGCGGGTTCGAACCCCGTGGCGGGTTCGAAACCGTAACAGGACCCCCCCCTCAAGGGACGGATTCCAGACGTCCCAGGAGATCAACAAGGGTGGGTGGAGGGGAGCCGGAGGAGGGTTCAAGACCATGGCCGAGACAGTCCGGGGGGTGGGCCGGAGGACGTCCATCAGGCGAAAGGATGCGCTCTGGAGGACGGGCCGGAGGACAGGAATGGGGAGCGAGGGGACCGGGCTCAGGAGAGGCGGAACCCCGGGGACCGGAACATCAGGGACTGGAACCGGCACATCGGGGACTGGAACCGGCGACGGAACACCGGGGACCGGAAAGCCTGAGTGTCTAGATGGTGGAGTGTGGACGGCGCAGTGGATAGCGCACAGGAACTCCAGCAGCAGAACGCAGAGGTGGCGGGTTCGAAACCGTAACAGGACCCCCCCCTCGACGGGAGACCCCTGGCGACCCTCCAGGTGCATCAGGATGATCCCTGTAGAACTCTCGCAGGAGCTCAGGACTCATGATGAGGCCCCGGGAGACCCAACTGCGCTCCTCAGGTCCATACCCCTCCCAGTCGACCAGGTATTGGTACCCACGACCACAACGGCGCACTCGCAGTAGCCGCCGCACCGTCCACTGAGGATGCCCATCGACCATCTGTGGTGGAGGGGGAGCAAGGGGTGGAGGTGTCAAGGGACATGAGGAGATGGGTTTTATCTTGGAGACATGGAATACTGGGTGGACCCGCTTCATGGAGGAAGGGAGCTGGAGATGTACATTAACAGGATTGATGATACGCTCAATCCTGAAAGGTCCCAGGAACCGGGGCGCCAGCTTCCGGGACTCCACTTGTAGTGGCAGGTCAGACGACGAGAGGTACACGTGCTGACCCACCCTGTACTGCGGGGCCTTGGTGCGCCGTCGGTTGGCCCCTCGGTAAGCACGGGTGTTTGACCTTAGTAGAGCTGCACGGACAGTCCTCCATATTCTCCGGCATCGTTGTAGGTGGGCTTGCACTGAGGGGACGGCAACCTCCGTCTCCTGGGCCGGAAACAGGGGAGGCTGGTATCCCAGTGAGCACTCAAAGGGTGACATACCAGTGGCATCACAGACAAGGGTATTCATCGAGTACTCCACCCACGGCAGGTCCTTACTCCAGGATGACGGATGAAGAGCAGAAACGCATCGGAGGGCTGTCTCCATGTTCTGATTGGCCCGCTCCGCCTGTCCATTTGTCTGCGGGTGATAACCGGAGGAGAGACTGATGGTGGCGCCAATGCCCGTACAGAAAGCCTTCCAAACTTGGGAGGTAAACTGGGGGCCACGGTCACTAACGATGTCGGCTGGGAGTCCGTGTAGGCGATATACATGTTCCATGAGCAACTCAGCGGTCTCCTTTGAAGAAGGTAGCTTAGGAGGGCCACGAGGTGCACAGCCTTGGAAAAACGGTCTACCACCGTGAGGATAACGGTGTTGCCCATGGACGGGGAAAGACCGGTGACGAAATCCAAAGAAATCTGTTTCCAAGGACGACCCGGGACAGGAAGCGGGCGCAAGAGACCAGCAGGAGCCTGATGGGACGCCTTGCTTCGAGCACATACCGTGCAGGCAGAAACGAACCTCCGAACATCCTCCACCATTGTAGGCCACCAGAATCTCCGGCGCACAAATGACAGGGTGCGGGTGATCCCTGGATGACAAGCCACCCGGCTGGCCTGGCACCATTGGAGAACCTGGGACCGGACCGCATCAGGAACGAACAGTCGGTTGGGGGGGTCCAGTTCCCGGATCAGGTTGAGTGCACTGAGCCCTCCTGACCGCTGCCTCGAGATCCGTGGTGATCACTCCAATCACCTGGGAAGCGGGGCGAATGGTGTCCCTGACTACATCAGGGCCGGTGGATGTAGGAGAACGAGAGATTTGGCTCACCTGGAATCCCCTGGTCTCCGGTGAGCCTAATCTTTTGGCCGACTGGGACAGTCGTCTCTGATGTGACCCCTCTGGCCACAATACATGCAGAGACCCCTGGTCCTCCGGTGCTCCCTCGCTGCAGCAGACAGACGTAGTCGGCCGACCTCCATTGGCTCAGCACCTGAGTCTGAACCGAAAGTCTCAGATGAACACGAGAGAGTGGGAGTCAAACGCGAGGAGCCTTGATGTGAATGTGCCCTGGTCCTCCTGCGCTCACGGAGGCGTTCGTCAACATCACTGGCAAGGCTGATGAGACTATTGAGATCAGCAGGCTTATCTCTAACCAGCTCATCATTCAGAACCTCCGTGAGGCCATCTCTAAAGATACAGCGCAGAGTGGAGTCCTGCCATCCCGCGCTGGCTGCGAGTGTGCGGAACTCGATTGCATAGGCAGCAACCGTGCGAGAGCCCTGCTTGATGTGGAGTAGCCGTGAGCCTGCATCCTGACCGCGACGGGTGATCAAAAACCCTCCTGAACTCCTCCTCGAAGTTGGCATAGTTGTGTCTTGTCCCCGGGTTGAAGCTCAAGAAAGACTGGACCCAACGAAGAGCGTCACCGGTAGTATGAGTGGCAACGTAGGCTACCCTGGCTGCATCGGCGGAAAACATGCTGGGCTGCATCTCGAAAACAAAATTGCACTGCAACATGAATCCCCTAAACTCTGTGAAAGCCCCATCATAAGGCTTAGGGCTAGCTAAGCTAGGCTCCCGGGCTATAGGACCAGGAGGGGGAAGTGGACCCGGAGCTGTAGTGACAGGAACTTGCGGGGCTGGTGAGGCTGCGGCACCCAGAACAGTCAACTGGGTGGAAATGGTGTTCAACTGAGTCAGCAGGGCCTGTTGGTCGCTGGCTAATTGCAGTAGTTGTTGAGAGTGGGTCTGCTGCTCCCCAGCAACGCTCTGCATCATACCAGAAGCCTCACGAAGTAGCCGGGCGTGGTCAGCAAGCACCTTGTCTTGGCGTTGAATAGCAGCATGGGCAGAAGAGAGGCCCAGGTGGAGAGGCCTGACCTCCGGAGTCAGCTGAGTTCATGTTGGCCAGATCATCGGTTAGGACTGAGTGGTGTTTGAACCCAAAATGCAGTACTCCGAAGGCAGGGAATGAGTTAATGCCTAACGAGGCGTTTTAATGTCCAACAAGGCAACTAGATGTATATATATATATATCTATAAATATACCTGAATACATAAAACTCAGGCTGTTGTTAAGCATACATATTTAGGTAGATCTATAAAATATAACATATACTTAGGGGCATTCGGAAGAGTAGTCAGAGTCCAGGCAGGGGGTCGTGGCACGGCAGGTCTGGAGTGAAAAAATGTGTCAGAAGGAATGCAGCAAAGCACTGAAAACAGCTCTACAAAGTACGGACAGCAACAATGTAGCTCAAAGCTTCTCCTGGTACTTGCCAGGTGATTCTATGGGATGATCTGGCGAGGAGCAGGAGTGAAGACCGGGTTATTGTAGTCTCTGGAGTTGATTGTAACTGAGAGCAGGTGTGCAGTGCCAACGCCCAGTCAGCTCGTCACCAGGGAGGAAGGCTCAGATGAGCCTGAGTGTTTAGATGGTAGAGTGTGGACAGCGCAGTGGATAGCGCACAGGAACTCCAGCAGCAGAACGCAGAGGTGGCGGGTTCGAACCCCGTGGCGGGTTCGAACCCGTAACAGTTAGAGCATTATTATGCAGCCCAATTCTCTCATACATTTTTTTTCTTCTTCTATTATTGGTGATTTTTACCTCCTAATTTGGGAAAAACACAGAGCATTTGCAAAATCAATAGCCTGGATTAAGATGAGGATGCATGTTTGCGTCGGCACTGTAAGACTCGATGAAGAGCTGGAGCTCATATCCCCGAACACAGAGGCCTCCATCAACACAACAACCACACAGTTCTCACATTTTATTAACTTTTTTATTTAAAGCGGCAACGCTATAGATATTGATGTTTTTTTCCACCGTTATTCATGAGAGGAGAATGTATGCAGCGCGGCCCCCTCAGTCGAGCAGAGAGAGAGAACAAGAGACCGAAATAGAGGGCCAAGAGTGAGGGCTCGTTTTCATTTTAATCAGTCAGCTTGTTGGTTCAGTTGACTCGCAGCACTCGACAAACAAACTCAAATGGCAGCTCCTGGCACTGGCTGCGTCACACAAAGTTTGGGCGAAATGATGAAAGAAGAAACATACAGAGAGGGAGTTTGGGAAATCAAGGTTTTATGAAGCTGGCCAAACAGAGTGAAACTCAGAGGTGATCAGGGACTCCAACGGAGGACTGTGGAAGAGAGAACACTGCCCCAAACTGGACGTCACTCTTCTCACAGCATCTGTCACAATGGCTGGCTGCACTGCAGGACTTAAAGGAACCCACAGAGCAGACTAGAAGGGTTTTATTACCCTGAATTAAAGACTTTGATAAGGCGTCGTCCTCACTGTTTCTTTAAATTGGTCCGTATGGTCAATAACAGGGCGTAGCGTATCCGTGAGTGACATGTTGAGAGTCCAAATGAAGATACATGGACTCCTTCAAAACCACTCATGTCTGATAACCTCCGGTATTGATAACAGCTTCAATACCCCCCCCCCTCAGCTCCTCCTCCACAGGTTCTTCTTTACATGTGTTTGCCTGATGAAGTTCACGGTGGAGCCGTCGGTGTCAATCACCACATTGTGATCCGCGGAGCGTGCAATCGGGGTCGTGCGTCTCGGCCGTTCGACTACATGTTAAACAATTAGTGGGAAAGCTGCCTTTGCACCCGAGCTTAATTGGGAAAATGTCAAGCTCCCCAGTCGAGAGCCTCCTGACATATTACACAGATTACTGTCTCCCTTGAAGGCGTTCCCATTGCCTAAGACATGTCTCCACGTCTCTTTACCCTCTTCCCTCGCCCCCTTTCTCCATCTTCTTTGCTTCACTCTACTATCTGACTTGCTTCTCCATGTCAGGACCCTTTGATATGCCTGAGAAGCAATGACAGCAAACTGAAGAAGTATCAACGTCGTTCCAAGTTATGGATGCGACTTCCGGTTTTCTCGCACAGAAACGGTCATCGGGTTTGAATGACAGGTTTAAAACTGATACCTTCCATTTTCTTAAATATATATATTTTTTTATTTGTATATATACACTACCGTTCAAAAGTTTGGGGTCACTTAGAAATGTCTTTATTTTTCAAAGAAAAGCACTGTTTTTTCAATAAAGATAACATTAATCCAAAATACACTCTCTACATTGTTAATGTGGTAAATGACTATTCTAGGTGGAAACGTCTGGTTTCTAATGAAATATCTCCAGAAGTGTATAGAGGCCCATTTCCATCAACTATCACTCCAGTGTTCTAATGGTACATTGTGTTTGCTAATCGCCTTAGAAGACTAATATCTGATTAGAAAACCCTTGTGCAATTATGTTAGCACAGCTGAAAACAGTTATGCTGGTGATATAAGCTATACAACTGGCCTTCCTTTGAGCTTGAAGTTTGAAGAACAAAATTAATACTTCAAATATTAATCATTATTTCTAACCTTGTCAATGTCTTGACTATATTTTCTATTCAATTTTCAATTCATTTGATAAATAAAAGTGAGTTTTCATGGAAGACACGAAATTGTCTGGATGACCCCAAACTTTTGAACGGTAGTGTATATATATTTACATTTTGGGCTATATGCTGATCTGCTCATCTCTAATGTCGGTACTCGGTATCAGCCGAAATGCAAACCTGGTATCAGAACATCTCGATACACAATGTAACACTGGATGTAAAAATAACTTTTGTTTACAAGAAAAATCTTCCGTGCAGCAAATAGACCGAACGGCTGTCGTCACACGCTTCATCCAGCAGCAGGTGCTCCGCCCTCCAACGCTGAGTTCAAGGCCATCAGTGTGAAGCGTCAATGTGACAAAAATAAGTATTTAGCAGGCCATACTGAGGCGACTTATACAATACACACATTTATAAGTATAACCAATGGTTACAGAGATGTACTTAATCTCTATCAGAGATAATCTCTATCTCATATTGATAAACAGCGAAGCTCATTGCTGCAGCAGCCGTGGGATACTTTGCCCTATTCTATCAAAAGTCTGATTATTCAGGCAGGAAGCGATGTCCCCCACTGATACACCATTTTATACTTTTAACTCTTTGATAAGCGACACAGCACGGCGTCTGAAGTCTAATAGCCATTTAGGTAACGGAGTGTAACATAAAAAGAAGAGCAGGGACAGCTGCGTACAATCTTTGCTTATCGAAACGAGGCAAACACGCAGAAACTCCTAAACTGATTATATTTGCATGCTATAACAGATCCTGCCAGCTGTTTTCCCCCAAACTCTCTCAATACTTCCCATACCGTCTCTAAACTAATAATTGTCGTGTCCTGGATATGCCTGCTCAAAAATAAATGGTGCATGCCAACAGAGGTCTTGGTACATCACTGGCTAACACAGCTTTCAGTTGAATGGCATGCGGTTCAATTTGTTTCAGAACTTCTATTATCAATGTTCAAGGTTTACTTTTTTTTTTTAAGTCTTGATCACTGAATGGTCCTGAAGACAAATGACGGCATTCAGAGGACCAGGGACACGATCCACAAAAAATAGATGCTGATGGTACTAACTAAGTACGTCTATTGCTGTTTCAGACGAGGCCGCATGGAACGACTGAGAGGACCTCGGTTCTCTTGGTTATGCATAACTTGTTCAGATGATTTGGCCTTTTAATGCTCCTCTTATTTCGTCAGTAAATCAGTAGCTGTATGAAATTAAATTGATTAATTTCAACAAATAATTGATTTAACAAACAGAACATCTGGCTGTGTGTGGTAATAATTCTTTTGGCTCACGCTGGCACATTTACAGGGATGTTGATCAATCTGCAATAGTCCTGTTATAATAGAGAAAATGTCAAATGTAGAAAACATCAAACCAAATGTAAAAAAAAGTTGTGCGATTCATATTTTCTTCGTCCATTAAGTTCTCCATCCTCATCGCAGTGCTCTCTTATCAATTGCCAGATACAGTGGGTATGGAAAGTATTCAGTATTAAATGTTTCACTCTTTGTTTCAGTGCAGCCATTTGCTAAAATCAAAATAGTTCATTGTATTTCTCAATAATGTCACTCAGCACCCCATCTGGACAGAAAGAAACAGAAATGTAGACATTTTTGCTAACTTATTAAGAAGAAAAACTGAAATATCACACGGTCATTAATGAGAAATAAAATGAACTTTTTTGATTTCAGCAAATGGCTGCAATGAAACAAAGAGTGAATATTTTAAAGGGGTCTGAATACTTTCCGTACCCACTGTATAAAAATGCAAACATCACTCAAGTGACATTGTTTGGATTCCATTTGTTTTTCTTTGTTCTCATTTAAACTCGGTTATTCTTCTTTTAAAGGAAATAAAGACTGCCATTCAATAAACTTCCTGAGGCGACAGCTGCACTCACTCAGTCTACTCTCAACTGTCTCAAGCAACTTCTTACTGACTTGACACTTTGAAGGGAGGCGAGTAGATAAAGGAAAAGGAAGGGCTGGAGGCTGAAGCCCAGACCGACAGTTGACGGACACTTCCTAACCCCTCGGGGACTCGCCTCATTCGTCTACTTCAGCCTGTTGTACAAGCCACTGCTTTAAAATCTTCAAGTCAGATTTAATGTTGTTCCCTTCAATCATATCAGGAACATCAACCCAATGTTTTCACACAAGAACGCATTAGTCATGGTGAGCTCGCTCCCAAAAGACATCATGAAACATCATCGAAAAGACCATTTTAGGAAGACGCATGAGGTCATCAATGCACTTAGACCTAACGTGCATCCTGTGTCTTTATTTGGTACATCGAGGAAAACACTGCATCTCTCATCATGGCTTTGTGTTTTAATGTGAGCCTACCCCCGACATGCCTCTCACAGCCAGTTATGAAGTCAAGAGTAAACCGCCTCCATCTGAAACCTCATCAAAAAAGAAAATTTTAGGTAAACGAGGGGGGTCCAAAGGCACATGAAGTCATCAATGCACTTAGATCTAACGCGCATCCTCTCTCTTTATTTGGTACATCGTGAAAACACAGCCTCTCTCACTATGGGCATCTCTCATTAAGGCTTTGTGTTGTAACGTGAGCCCACTCCCGACATGCCTCTCACAGCGAGTCAAGAGTAAACCTCCTCCGATATGAATACTGTACACCACGAATAAGAAATGAAGCGACAGGAATAGAAAGAGGTGGACAGATGCACACTGTTGCACAAGCATCATTTCTCTGCACTAACTCGGCGGAGGAAGACAAACACCGCCCCTGCTGTGTGGTCCGTGGGTCCAGGATGTCTTGACAATCAAACACTTTCCCTCATAATTAGAAATCAGAACAATACATTGTTTGCGGTAAACACCGAAGAGAAGACAACTCTTGTCTTAAGACTCATTGTGTGACTGGTTCACTCAGGAGGAGCATCATCTGTCATTAAACGTTTACATAAATAAATGTTTAAACATTATCACAGTATTGTTCTGAATTATATGTCAAAAAGAAAGACTCTGTGTGAAAGAGAGAATATACAATTGGATAATGTATATCTTCTATCTATCGATTCTATTTTGTTGACACAGTTTTTCTTTTATGGCCTAAAATGTATATATTACTCTCCCACATGTGAAAATGTTTTTATTTCTAAAACTGATAGTTCAGGTTCTTGATTGGCTAAGCAAGCCGTGACTTTATTACAATAACACTTTGCCAATTAGTCACCTGTGTTAAAAAAAAAGTGAGAGTCTGCTGTGGATGTTGAGTTATTAGGCCGGCTAAGCGTGGACACGTGGGTCTGAGAGGTCATTGAGGAGGAAATATACAAAAAAACAACACGGAAATGAATGAGAGAGAATTTTTAAAGCTGTCCAAATCAAGACATTTCGGAAAAGATTGCAGAGTGAAAGAGATTATGTGGTGCGTAAACAACCGCTTCAATCTTTAGCATGCTTACCACTGCGTCTGATTGTTGCTTGGCAACCGCTCTGCTAAATGCCGCCGCAGCTCTACATTGCTTTGCTGAAGAATGATTATTTGTAATCAAAATTGTAATAATGTGTTTGTTTGCTGTGTATTTATTCGATGAAAACATGCCAGGTTTACGCTGCTGTTCTAAAGTTTAGGGATCGCCTCCATCAAAACGACTCTTAATTTAATTATCTCTCGTGCTTTTAGGATGTAGAAGGTCTGGACTACAAACAGACGTTATGTTGGGGGAGGGGGGGGAAGCGCGGCACGACGGTTCCACCGGACTCACAACTGAAAGGGCAGAAATAGACAAAGATGATCTGGAATCTCAGCATCTCACTTTGTGTGGATTTCACCAGGAAAAGGTTATTGACTCAATGCCAAGGGTGTCTCAATATTGCCTGTAACAAGCTGTATTATTAACAGTTGTGTTGCTTATGCAAAGCTCACGATAGAAATAGAAGGTCAGTGTGGGGTCGGCTCTCTTGGATTTGGATCACAGAATATGTGCTGAACGTACGAGCTGACGAGTCAGTGTTTAAACCACTGAGTAAACGGAAAAGGGCCCGAATAAAAAAAGCCCACCTGACATATTTAGAGCCCAATGTGGTTTAATAAAGTCGTTTCTCGACAGAAAAAACGAATCAAATTCAAAGGTAAGGGGAATAAATGGTTCTCAAATTCTTCTCCCCTGCCCTGTAACACTGTGGGGACGTTTAAATCATTAAATTCTTCTTCTTTTGGGACCAGAACTATTTAAAATACAAATAATACATTTGGTGTCTGATTTATACTGTATTTGTGTCTCTTTATAGAAAAAGTAATTATTGAAGGAAAGAAAAATATATAAAAGGTGACTTTTTTAAATCCCTGTAAATCACAGCCTCCTTTTGTATGTTAAATATTAGTTTAAATCTAAAACCACAACAAGTGATCAGGAAACATCTGTTTGTTTCACATTGTTATCGATATTATACAAAGTCGAATGCCTATTTTCAACATATTTCCATATTCTTTAACCCTCTGGGGTCTGGGATAGTTTTCTTGATTTTACTCAATTTCTTTAATTCACCTTTTAAAGAAACAGAATATTTGAGGGGAAAAAAAGAGATTAAAATAAAATTCTTCACATTTGATTGGGCCGTTAAAGAGTGGGCGGGATCAGGAAGTAGCATGATGAGTTACAGGGGCAGTCGCACACCCCTCCTTTGTGGATAAAACTTGCACACTGATTGATGGATGGCTGTCATGATGTTATTGGTTCAAATGTATTGATAATGCAGTGGCACACTTCATATTGTCTTTCACAGAAAGAAAGGGTAATTGGATTTGCATATAGAAAACAGAAGAAGAATGTTTATGTTTATGCATAATTGTTAAATTAGTGCGCAATATGACCAGCGGTGTGATCCAAAGGGCCTAAAAAGCATCTTCGCCAGCTGTTTTGTTTAAATGCGGATTTGTCCTTTCATGTTAATCAAATCTTAATTTCCCTTTTTATATTCAGCAGAGCTAAAAGAAAACAAAAAACAAAAAAACAAAGCTGAATTCCTCATTTAGCTCAAACTTGGAGTTAGCGGGAAGCTAAGGTGTCCCAGGGTGATGATGCAATGCCAAGCCAAGAACAGCGTGACCTTTGCTCTGCCAATTAGCAAACATTGCATAGCTCAGCCTGAAAAAAAGAGTGTTGGACCACTGAATGTCTGCCACTGTTGGCTCATTGCGCACATACTCATAAAATTAGCCCCACAATACCCACAGCATGCATCCATCAAGTCCTCAAGAACTGTTCAACACTGCACGTGAGTTTTAATACGAGTGGCGGATACCTCCATGTCTTAAATACCAACATGTGTGGCCTCTTTACATCCCTTTAGCACACAGAGAGTACTTAGCCCCGCCCTGAATAAATGTCAAACTCTTAACATGTTCTTGACATTACCCTCTGACCCAGAGGAGAAGCCCCTGTCCTAAACATTTCTCTGTAATGTAGCGTTCAGCCTTCGGAGAGTCGGCCTGCTGACATGCCGGAGTGAACATCAAATTCCTTTTAGGTGAACTATAAAGCGCCGATGTTGCCGCGTCGCCTCTTTTCACTCACTATCTGAATCCATTTCTCCGTATTACTTTCCCAGGGACTAAAAGGTGAGTAAACCGAGCCCAGTGTGGGAAACAGTTCGACAAGTTTCTTCCAGCAGAAGTTAGAGGGACTTTGACTAATGAGTTTAGTGAGGGTGTAAAAAACGTGTATCCTCCTCCATCAGCAAAGGGCAAGACCGGGGCCTAGCATCTGTAGAGTCTGCCTGGAGATCCAAGCGGCACCTTATGGTGACATCTACGCGTCGGCCAATTAAGAACTTCCCTGAAAAGACACAGAGAGAGAGAGACTGCAACATTTCTCCCACGCCTCATCTTCTTGTTGTTGGAGTGGCAGATTGGCACGGTTACTCGAAGCAGCAGGTTTGTAAATTGGCTTAATTAATATGTGGAAACGGCTGCGGCGGGTAAGGAGGGATTTACACAAGCACACGTTCCTCCTCAGCCAATAACCCCTCTTTGCTTTGACAGCCAGCCAAGAACAAACACATTATGGTTTGTAGTCTATTTTTTTTCTCCTTGAGAAGATCAGAGGAACTGGTACGTGCTCTGAGAAAGTCATGTAATCGAGCTGGCTCTTTTTCAGGGAATTAATCCGCCATGCCCAGCAGTGACTCTATATGACATTGAATTTTTGCCACGTGAAAGATATTCCCATAGCGTTGCTATCACAAGCTCACTTTTAGGCACCAGAAGGCAGCAGTAGCAGAAGTGTTTTAACTGACTACTGTCACAGACAAACAGAGCACAGAAGTAGCAATGGAAAAATATCTGCGTGTGCAATGTTCACTAATCTATGATCAGGCACCCGGGACTGAAATATATTACAGTAGGTTGCACTTAATGAATTTCATCCCGGATAACGCGGGTGTTCGACAGCAAGTACAGCGACCAACAATCACAGTGAAGTCAACACTGCCGACTGACACTGTTGTAAGTAAGGCCGATGTGGAAGTGGTCAAAGACATGACCCATGAGAATCACAGAAACAGCATAGGGTCTCCTGTAGGGGGGGCGTGAACGAACAATGCTCCGCTCTTATGACGTGTCTCCGGAAATGAGGGGGGGTAAAAAAAAAAAATGTTTTAAAGGAAGCAAAGCCGATCACAAACAGAGAACTTTGGCGGCGTCGGGATCCCCTTGTGGGCGATGGCATCGCTCAACCATTTAATTGGATGGGACTGACATTTGCCGAGCAGGGTGCCGTCGCGTCGGTGTCAGCGCGGAGACACCGCCGCGCTCCGCTGACGCAGGAAGGAACGGGCTGTTTTTCCTCTTCTTCTTCTTTTTTTTTTTTGCCTGGGAAAAAGAAAACTCTCAGTCACACACACTCGGCAGAGTCAAACACACATATGCTCGTACGTTTCAGCTAATGGGCGACGCGGGGGGAGACGTCGAGGAGCGCGTCGGATAGAAATCAATGAGCGCGATCAATCGGGCCCGCACGTTTTTTCCCTCCGCCGACGCTTGAGGACGTTCGTGACTGTCAACTTCACACAAATGTCACGAGGCCCATTAATCAAGTGGAATAGATATTTAAGTGCCCCTGACTCATCTGCTGCATCATTCTCGAATTACAATCCTGCTATTTGAAGATGAGAGGCGGAAAAATGGCGCCGCCTTAGATATTGCAATCAAACGGACGAGCATGAAATACTACAAGATGACATTGTGCACCGCCGTGTAAAAGGCACCGACCCTCCGCACAGCGTTGATGGTTCAGCACGAGAAACACAACGCAAGGACGAGGATCCTCTCAACAAGAACACGACAGCTGATGGTGACTCAGAGGAACTGCTGGTGACGAAAAGGTACATTTTCAAATGAGCAAAAAAAACTAATTGACATTAATTGTGACGAACACTCATTATTCCTTGATTTGGTATTAAGTTATTAGGTAGTGCTCTTCGTCTTTGTCTTCCGTGAGACGCCGTGTGCTCTTGATGTACGACTTCCTGTCAGAAATTGTAAACAGATCATTAAATGATGACAAGAATGCAATCCAACACTGTCAAAAAAGCATGTAGCATACAGTGTTGGCCAGGCATAAGACAAACATTTGTTTTCTTTTTTTATTCATGAAGACGTTTTAATATAAGGGATCAAATTAAACAATGTCGTCTCGGTGTTTCTAATTTCATGTTAACGTACGGAGACCTTTCCATGACCTTGACCTTTGACCCGATTGATCCCAAAATCTAATCAAATGGTCCCCGGATAATAACCAACCATCCCACCAAATGTCATGCGATTCAATAAGATTTTGACCTTTTCATGACCTTGACCTTGACCTTTGACCCGATCGATCCCAAAATCTAATCAAATGGTCCCCGGATAATAACCAGCCATCCCACCAAATTTCATGCGATTCGGTTTAAAACTTTTTTTGTTATGCGAATAACACGCATACAAATAAATAAATAAATACACGGCGATCAAAACATAACCTTCCGCATTTTCAATGCGAAGGTAATAAACAAATAGAGAGAAACCGAGAGAGAGAGAGAGAGAGAGAGGCAGCACAACAGACACAGAGACACAGATACAGTGTGACAGCGTGTTACATATGTCGAGACGTTGTGCGTAGTCAGCGAATACAGGATGACCCCTTCATGTGTAATTTACTGAGATAAAACGTTGTTGTATTGGGGCCCGTGAGACCTGCAGAGGCATCATGACGTGAGAGAAACTTGATTGCCTTGTACGTCTCCATGTTGTTGATGTTTTCACCGTATTACCAAACATCCTCCTCACATGAGACCAAGACCCTCCCGCCGTCTCCCGGTCGTGTGGATTGGTGCCATGGAGATCTCGGACCATGAACCATTTTGAGTGAAATAAATTAAAACATCCATGTCCCACTCGGGATAAACTGTAATTACGTTGGTTATTCCTTCACTTCTTATGTCTTTTGACATTTTACTACTGCTGTCGTAGGAAGTGTGTCACGTTGTTCACCCCAAAATTAAAATGTTGAATTCATTTAGCAAAGAACCTGCAGTGTATGAGACTGTTTTAGTGTGAGTCGCCTGGTTTTGCCACTCGGCCTGTGATGCTGAAAGTGCCAAAAACATCAATGTAAAATATTCAACAGCAATGTCTCCGAAATCCTGACCCGGGTATTCGAGAGAACCCGAGAGGCTCGTGCTTTTTTACCGCTAGCACACCTGATCTAGCTAACGTCGCAGTTTAACCGAGGAGGACGCCATTAATGTTTAAATCTCTCTTTATCACGAGCCTCTCGTCTGAGTGCTGATGCACGATTCCTTCACTGGGTCATGATTTCTGGAAAGAGTCATTGCTGTGGAGGTTTTTTGTTTGTTTGCGGCGCTTTGAGCACCAAAAGCCGAGTGCCGTGCAGAGGCATTGTGTTGGAGGAAAGGATGATATCTCTACGGATAAACCCACGCCAAAATAATCTTGATCAATTAAGAGCATTACAGATAAGAGGTAAAATATGTATTTCATTTTAATTTTGGGGGTGAACTCTCTCTTTAACAGTTGCTGCTTGTGACCAACTTGTCCCTACTGGACATTTTAGCAGATAGATGACCAGTTTCACTAAATAATGCAGTGTTAAAATGTTTACACAATTGCATCAACGGCTGATTATTCAAAATTGCCACTAAAATATACATAGTATTACATAGGTGAGCGAAAGATGTGATTGAATTAATGTTCATAAATCATATTCCAGTCAAGCAAAAATGTCAGAATAATTCTCTTGATGTAATTATGTGTAAAATACCATCAACACATTTCATTTGAGGATTTGAGAGGATTTTATGAGCCATATACATTTTTTTTAATGTAGAAATCAGGTTGAAGGATAATCTGATGATTATAAAGGACAGTAAACAACAACAAAAAACACGAATTACCAAAATTGGAGACATTTGGTTTTCAATCCAGTTACTGTCCAATCAGTGCAGGTCTTTTTCAGTGTGCATGTGTGTGTCTGTGCGTGTGTGTGTGTGTGTGTTTGTGCGTGTGTGTGTGTGTGTGTAGCTGCTTGACTGTCTCAGGCTGTGTGATTACATAAAGTCTGCACGCCAGCTGTACCCAACATCGCTTTATGCCTGGATCTAATAAAGCCGAGCTCATAGGCTCAGTGTGTCTCCTCGAGCATGCAGTGTACCAGGGTGTGTTTAATGCCGTCACAACGAGCATCAAACGCTGCCCCTTCCTCCCCAAACCCACATCACCTCAACTCAACTTCCCAACTCGGAAAGTTAGCCTCCTGAGAGCTTGTTCACACCACCACGAGACAGGAGAGCTGGCAGCAGCACAAGTACACACACACACACACACACACACACACACACACACACACACACACACACACACACACACACACACACACACACACACACACACACACACACACACACACACACACACACACACACATCACACGTTCACTCTTCCACCAGGACTTTAAAGATACAGACGTCAAGAGTCACACCAACAACTATAAATTCTTCAGCTAATTGTTTTGTATTTTTATAATTTCTGTACATTTGAAATACATTAAATGTTGTAAAGTAGAATATTCATATTTAGAATGTATTTTGTTAGTATGTTAATTATGGTATCTGCAGTAAACCAAATTAAATGTAAGACTTTTAACTGAAATATAGCATGACATGTTTGACTTGTAATGGTTGAAAAACAACAGAAAACCTGTTGGGAATATTAACTAAATATGTATTAAAGTAAATACATTTATTGGCATGTATATCACACTTTAGTCAGTTATTCCCCATTGTATAGAATACTACTTTCTAGTACTATAATAAATATTAACATTCCTGTACTCAGATAAATGTCAGAGGGTTGATGGATTCATTAACGAACAACTATGTAGGTTAATTTAAGTTTGAGCTCAAATGAACCCTCCGGGTTGATGAGCCTACGATAGACATTGTTCGTGTGATCACTGAAACTATACCAACAAAATATGAATAAACAGCTCCATGCTTGCACACATCACACCACAAACAGGATAATTTACAATAAAAATGATATAACTGTACTATACCACACATTATCATAACTTTATTACTGTTTGCAGCTGGCAAGAAACAATATGAAAGGCATTTGTGAATAAAATTGTCCATATCATTTAAACTCTCAAATGCTAACATTGCAGAATAATATGAAGCACATGACCTCATTGCTAATATGAAGATGACAATCCAATGCCCCACCTCAACATGATGTATCGGGTCTCTCCCAAAGGAAGAAGAAAGCTCCTCCTCTTGGTCCTCCATGTCATCATACAGGCCTGTACCTGCCTTACCTCCTTTACTCCTTCGCTCCTCCTCCCCTGTGCTCCTCCAGCAGGTGGAGGTGATCCCATGGAGGGTTGACAGACAGCCGGTACCCCGTCAAAGTGCTTCTCTTCACTGTATGTAATGAAGCTGAAGCTGGAGTCACACTGATGACACGACAGTGCTACTGTGGATGTTTCGGAGTTGGCGGTGCGCACTGTGTGCACACTATTCATTGTAAACAGGACAACATCATACAGAAAGAGGAAAAAAGAATAAATTATTCCCTAAGTAGTGACAAGAGAAGCCCAGAGGGAGAGAAAAAATAAAGCAAATGAATAGCGTGGTTATTGGAAGGGAACAGGTGAAGTGGAAGATATGTTGAGTTACATGATTTATAAATAACGATGTGTACTCACTTCCTAAATGGAGGGCCGGAGGACGGCGAGAGAGAGAGGGAGGGAGAGGGAGGGAGAGAGAGGGAGAGAGAGGGAGAGAGAGAGAGAGAGGGAGAGAGAGGGAGAGAGAGAGAGGGAGAGGGAGAGAGAGAGAGAGGGAGGGAGGGAGAGGGAGGGAGAGAGAGAGAGAGGGAGGGAGAGAGAGAGCGAGAGGGAGAGGGAGGGAGAGGGAGAGTGCTACAAACATTTATCCCTTCGTAAACATGGAGTTTCCCTCAGCTCACACATGTGGAGTCGCCTCGCCGGACGATCGGGTGCGCCGATGGAGATAAACCAAAGTGACATCACAGCGATACATTTGCGACAGCTCGACACTCTCCTCCGTCTCTTTTCACTCCCTCTCGCCGTCTCTTTCTCGGTCTCCGTCCCCTCGAGGGCACCGTGCCACCGCGAATAGAGACGTCGCCATTGTTCTCTCCCCGTTGCTGCCTCCCTCTCACCTCCTCGCTCGCCCCTTATCTGGTTGTCTCGTCGCCGATTATCAATGCAACACCTCTAATAAGATCCATCGGCCCAACACTTTCCCGCCCTCGAACTCCCACTTCATTTACACGGCCAGTGCGAATCCAAAGACGGCGTGTAATTTGGGAGAAGAAAAAAAAAGGAGAAGACGGCTGTGCCTCGGTGTGAACAACGGGCTCAGGGGCCCCGCGGCAGAGGAGAGGACCTTTGGGTCGGGGGCCGTGTGAACGCCATCTTTATTTCGCAAACATTACCTTCAAAGGATGGTGGCGTTAACTCCAGCGGCAGTGTTACATTTCACAACAAAGGCTTTACTTTTACACAAAAGGCAATTACCGTCACCATTAATTATCAAAAGCACAAACAGATGCAACAGCTGCGACGCCACATTAGCATGTCAGTGTCTAAAAGTCTTTACCTGGAAACAGCCACGCCGTTGTTGTGATAAAAAGCTACGGGTGACAAGTGCGACGTGTTGGAAGCGTTTCTGAGAAATATGCACGAGCTCTAGCAAAACATCGGCACCTCGATGTGTGACCCTCTCGCCCGGATCGCACAGCGTATTCAAAATATGATATTTGGGTTTTTCCAACAACACAAAACCCTGAAATGACTCACATTTAATATCATTCCAACATAATGAAGGACTATAAACAAGCACATGAGAGCCAGGTGATGATGATGATGATGATGATGATGACAAACTACATCTTTCTTGAGAGGGCCGTTTCTCAGCACAGAGCCCAAGGACCCCAAATCTGGCTCAGCGTCACCGTTTCTACGACTATTTTTAACACGGGACAACAAGCAGTGTGAAACTTTGGGGAGAATCTCCTCCTACTGCCATCGGCATGCAGGGAAATAATAAAGGGAAATAAATAGCGCCACTATGGAAACTATTCTGTCTTATTGTCGGTGTGGACACATCAGTACAGACTGATGTCCACGCAGTGACAGACACCAAGAAATGTCTCAACATCTGCACTATTTCTCCTTTAAAAAAAATACAAAACAAACTCCCATGGTTACACAGCCTGAAATGTCCTTTTATATATATATATATATATATATATATATATATATATATAATTATTTATACATATATATATAAATATATACATATGTAAATGTATATACATATATATATATTTATATTTAGAGAGATTTGTATATATATATATATACATACTTATATCTACATATATACATATAAATATATATACATATATATATATATATGTTTATAAATGTATACATATATATACATATATTTATAAACTGTATTAAAAAGTCCTCTACAATGTGTACTCATCTGGTCTCAGTCAATATCAAACCAAATCAAGCAGGTATCGCGCCAGGTGACAGGAACTCGTTGGTCCCACACACTGAGCCGTCGGTATACAGTGTGAGCTGGCAGCATTGACAGAAGGCGCTGAGTAACACAGATGACATCACGGCTGAGTAAATATACCAGTTTTCTTTTCTGCTTCACAAGGCTCTACTTCAATGTATGCGTGTATTAAAAAAAAAGGTTCTTCATGTTCAGGCTCGAGTGCAAATAAAAAAAAGACACTTCTGAAATGAAGGTAATCACAGAGCGACTGCAGTCGCTCGGGCCGGTCGTCGAAAAGTGCATCCCCCACGAGGCCCACGTGACGTGGACGACTGCTGAAGGGCTGTCCCCAACAATCACGTCTTCCCGCGAAAGGTCCGGGCTAGGGAATTGAATAACACAAAGGACAGCAGCCTAAAAATAATGACCACGCCTGTGGAGACTCCCCACTGAATACAGAAGCCATGAATGGTCGTCATCAAGGTTCATGTGAAGCGGAAATGGAATTTAAAAGGCATGGAAATACAACACAATGCCCAAATATGGCTTGTTGTTCATATGTTATCTCCCACTGAGTCTATTCTTCAATAATAATAATAATATCTTTATTTATTCAGCATCTTTAAAAACAGGGTTTACAAAGTGCTCTACAGAGAAGCGAGGCCACACATAACTATACAGGAGCCAAAAGAGACCATGCCATATAGGTAATGAATACAAGAATGGAAGAGAATAATACAAATACAAAATAAAGAAGAACAACCAAACTAAATTAGGGGAACCAAAGAACTGCATAAAAGGAAAGCAATGACCTCCTTCTCATTAGAAACTTTGTTTTCAAGACTCTCGAGAGCTTTGGAAAACGAGTCAAAAATAAATTGTATATGTAGCCTCCTGTGGGCTCTCTCTCTCTCTCACACACACACACACACACACACACTGCATACCCCCCGATAACCTCCCCTCCCGAGTTTGCCCGTGGACACTTATCATCGATGCACACAACATCTTTTCCTGCATCCCCATCGATCCCCGTTATTGAAACAAGCCTCATTTGCAGTCTCCTTCTTGACATTTCTTCCTCTCTTGTCTCTTTTTTTTCCTTTTTTTTTTATCTGACAGGCTGTGCAGATTTTGGCAGTTTGCTGTTCTCCCCTAATCCTGCGCCAGACTTTCCTCCTTCACAAATATACAAAGATTTCAGAGAAGATGCAGTCAGACGTCAGATGGCCACAAAGACTTTGCAGCTTGTGATATACATTTTTAAATTGAAGAAAGAAAATAGTTACTGAGTAACTATGTAACTATGTAACAAAGAACAACAAGGTGTCCTTTTATTGGAAAATTATGTAAACACATCATATTCTATAATGCACCGATACTGGTCCGAAAATGTGCCAATGCACTTAAAACTTGTTCTTATTATTATTAATAATTATTGACTTGCCGACTGCAAACTTTGCCTGTTTGTATCTAACATCTGATGAAAATGAAATGACAGTGGACACTGAATTGGTATTATTATCATATAAATACTTGGTATTAACAAGTGTCCAAAATACAATACTTTAATAAATGTCCTGTTAGCCAATATCAATAGGGAGGCCGTGGTAAATTGCAGTGGTAATGCAATGGTTCCCAACATGGGCCTCAGGACTTGACTTTTCACATATTTCAATAGATGCAAGATGTTTTGAAGAAAACATGGTATGTCTCTCCAGTTGTACATATCTCTTCACATACGGTCAACCAGAAGGGGCGGGTCTTCGCCTTCAGGCCCGTTCTAAAACATCCTACTGATGGCGTGGCATTATAGAAGCCAGAGAAGTGTCATCCAGATCATTTAATAATATTAATTCATGCAACAGATATACAGAAATGATATTGTTTAATCAGTTCCAAACCACTGCATGTGGAATTCAATTTAGTTTATTTTATGTAGCCAATTATCACAAATTACAAATTAGTCTCAGAGGGCTTTACAGTCTGTACACATACCCTGACCTTTGACCTCACATCGGATCAGGAAAAACTCCCAAGAAATAGAAAAAAACCTTTTGGGGTAAAAAAGGGAATAAACCTTCAGGAGAGCAACAGAGGAGGACCTATGAGGGGCCGTGAGGGACATTATTCAGAATACCCTCTCACACACACTACTGAAATGCTCTCACACACACTACTGAAAAGCTCTCACACACACACACTACTGAAAAGCTCTCACACACACTAGTGAAATGCTCTCACACACACTACTGAAATGCTCTCACACACACTACTGAAAAACTATACGCTCACACACACTAGTGAAATGCTCTCACACACACTACTGAAATGCTCTCACACACACTACTGAAATGCTCTCACACACACTACTGAAATGCTCTCACACACACTACTGAAATGCTCTCACACACACTACTGAAATGCTCTCACACACACTAGTGAAATGCTCTCACACACACTACTGAAATGCTCTCACACACACTACTGAAATGCTCTCACACACACTAGTGAAATGCTCTCACACACACTAGTGAAAAACTATATGCTCACACACACAACTGAAAATCTCTCACACATACTAGTGAAAGCTCTCACACACACATGATATGAAAAGCTCTCATACACACATATAAAAATTTCACTTGAAACGGAAGGCATTTCACTTGAAACGGAAGGCATTTCACTTGAAACGGAAGGCATTTCACTTGAAACGGAAGGTGCAGTGTTGCCAGGTCCGCGGTTTTCCGCGCATTGGGCAACTTTTGAAGTGTTGCCGGGTTGAATTTTGTGTCCGCTGGTTCGGTAGACCTATTTTGCATGCAGATTACATGAATATCTTTCAATAAAATCCATATTTTAAATGAAATAATTTATTTATACCCAAATCCTACCATAAACTGCTTTTAATGCTGGCATACTAAACATTTGGTGTTACTTTGTAGATATTACAATACATTTGGTAATGATAGCAATGCTGTTGGACTTTAAAAGCAGTGTATATGGTTTGGCACGGGCATATTTTGAGTTCTGATATTGGGCTGGTTTTATTGGCCATTGGGCTGGTTTTGTCACACAGACCTGGCAACCCTGGGAAGGTGTTTCAGTTGAAACGGAAGGTGATCAAGGATGGCAGATCAACCATGTGCTCAACAGCCCTCAAGCAATTTTGCAGAAGCAACGGCGTTGCTAAACAACATATTGGCCTCAGCGGAGACAATCAGAACACTGTCTAATGCCTCAACTGTTCGGCAGCAGCCGGTCGTTGCAGCAGCTCCAGGTGTGGATACAGTAGACAGCCACCTAGCAGCTCTCTTTCCGTCCCGGCAGCGCAGCGGCGTGCCATTGTCTGCTGCAGGTACAGTCAGGAGCAACTGTGCACCTGCACCCCGCTATCAAGCGCAGCAGCACTTGCGCATGGACATCAAAAGGCATGAGGAGAAAAAGGTAATTACACCTAGTCGCAGTTTGAAATTATCTTTCATATTACCCTCGTGTGTGGTTTGCTAGCTGGCTAGTTCACCCCTACGACACTAGCCTAGCCTACTGTATGAATAAATAAATGAATGAACGAACGATATTAAACTCGAAGGAGTAAATGTGGGAATTAGGTTAAACTGAAACCAGGAATGGCGTATACGTGTATGAAATGTACGATGAACATTGGCTAGCAATTTCGCCAAGCAAATACCAAAATGTTCGCGGCAAACGAGAGGAAATATATAATGTTAAAGGCAGCTGGAGGGTTAGTTCTAGGGCTGCAACAACGAAACGATAAAAATCGATAATTAAAATAGTTGGCAACGAATTTCATGATCGATTCGTTGTGTCGCGCGATTATTACAGCGCTCAATAAGTCACGGAGTATAAACAAAGTTGAGTTGAGCGCAGAGCGGCGCAGGAGAAACAAGAGCGGAGGGAGAGACGTAACGCTGCGTTGTGAGAGCCAATCAGCGCTCAGCTGCTCCTCTGTTGATGAATCTAATTGGCTGCTGCTGCTCACGTGGCGCTGGATGCGGAAGTCATTCACGTAGTCGGAGACATTCACGGAGCTAAGTGCGCCTACGGGTGATGTTATGAACCCAGACACCAGGGCGCTACATGTCACGACGTGTGGCATTTCCACAAGAGTATAACGTAGAAAACGTGGTTATTTATTCCACGGAGAAAGGCAACGGAGATAAGCTACGACGCTACCGCTGTGTGCGCTGCGCGTGCAGACAATATTTAACGGAGCGGAGCAGCGCGTGAGCTCTGATCGGGCGCTCTTTAAATGAAGTATCGATACTAAAAATATGCTAAATCACATCGTGTTTAACGTACGGGTACTTTGTTAGCATCGCTACACCGTGCAGCGTGACAGCAGCAGATGTAGCGGACTAACATTCAAGCTAACCTAACTTCCCAAACGCTGTCGACATCTGAACGCTGATTGGCCGAGACGCGACACGTCCATCAAAGATGTTTTATTGTGAAGAGCACCACTTCACATTTTGTCCGCGTCTCACTGCAATCTCAACGGCAGCGGGCCAGGTGAACAAAATAATAAATCGGAACGCGTCTCTGATATTGTTCAGGGGTCCACATGGGGACCACTGCTCAGGAGAGGAAAGCTGTCAGTCTGTTTGTGACGGTTCATCACCATGGTGACCAGTGAACAGGTTCATCACCATGGTGACCAGTGGGTCTCCAGGACCTTTCCATGACTTTAAACCAAATTTCCATGATTAAACATTTTGTGAAAACTCTGTCTATACGTGACAAAGTGAGAAGATGTAGTATTTAAACTAACAATGAGAATTCCAAAGCATACCGTATCTATACCGTGTAAATTAACATTTGAATAAAACAAATTTGCATGACTTTTCCAAATATTTTGGGATTTTATTTTTTTCAATTACTTTTCTAGGCCTGCTAATAGCCATTTAAAAATTCCATGACTTTTCCAGGTTTTCCATGACCGTACGGACCCTGTTTTGAATAAAGGGTTGAAAATTAAAGTTTTTTTATCCGATTAATCGATAAAATAATCGATTATTTTATCGATTATCAAAATAATCGTTAGTTGCAGCCCTAGTTAATTCACAGCCAAAGGAGGGTCGATAAGGGTGACGGTTAGTATTTTGCTCTTGTCAAACTGGACGTGTTTAAGATATCTATTGTTTGTATGTTGTTCTACGACTGTGGTCTCTGTCTTGTATTTATCTATGTTAGCATGACTTAACGTGCAGTGGCTGTTTTCATGTCGTCTTAAGAGTTACATTCTCATTTCAGAGCTAGATCACAGCAGCATGACCATTTCAACAAGGACGTAATATTACTTCCCAATCCATCATGGGGAATAGTGTGCAAACAAAATCCAAAATTATGGTTACACAAACATGGGCACATCCTCAGTGCCTTTGAATTCCAGAAGGCCTGGGACCACCAGACTGTTGTGGAATGCATCAGAGATGGTTTTGGTGTGCACATTCCAGAGGATGTCAGGTAAAGACTTCTTTTCTTACTTTGTAAATAATATTATAATAATCTTTATTTATAGAACACTTTAAAGAACAAACACAGGTTTACAAAGTGCAATCATGATTATTACAAACATAATACAATAGCATTTGTTATAAAATGTACATGACTCGGTCACATACCTCGTAGGAGCAAGAAACCAAGGAGACACACAGACTCACACCATCGTACAACAAACGACATAGCCTAAAAGCATTTTTTGTTGTTGTAATATCCCCATCTTCTTTGTAGCCTCCAGTTTCTAATGGCTTGTGGCAATAAGCTGGTGTCCCCTAAACTCCAGGAGGGCCAGGAGCTGAATGGAATGCTAATCCATAAGATTTTTAAAACCAAAGGCCTGTATGTGAGACCATCAAGGACCATTTTAGTAAGTTTGCTTTCTTTCTTTTATTTGTTTTTAATACTTTTCACTGAATAGAATTGTATCTTTCGAAAATGAAATGTAAACTGTTTATTACTTGTAGCAGTATACAATATATACAATTAAAGCAAAGGTTTGAGCGCAATCAAACCAGAGAAAAGCACAAACAAAGGTTCCTTGTTTTAATCGGTCAAACGATAACTTGTTTCTAATATGGTTATTTAATTTCAAAGTTGTGATTTTTGCTTTTGATATATATTTTTGGTCTTTCTTTTTCTGTTTAAGACTGACTCAGATGAAGAAAATGAATGTTCCAACATCACTACCAGATCAACATTAAGCAGTTGTGCAACTGCTAAGGACCAGGATGATGACTGTTTGGAAGTTTATGGTTCACAAATCCACACTGGCAGACCTAGCACCACCAGGGTTGCTACAAGAGCAATGAGAAGTAGGGATGACCCTGTACTAGCAGTCAGGATGGAGATGGAAACCCTGGCACTGGCAGTGGTGATGAACATGGCTATGGCATCACACACGCCACCAGAAGTGTTGTTAGAAGGCGTACAGCAATGCAAGGAAGTGGCACTAGTGGTCACGATGGAGGCTGTCTTGCAAGAAGTGATGGCAACCCTGGCACAAGCGGTGATGATGGAGGCAGCCTTGCAAGAAGTGATGGCAACCCTGGCACAAGCGGTGATGATGGAGGCAGCCTTGCAAGAAGTGATGGCAACCCTGGCACAAGCGGTGATGATGGAGGCAGCCTTGCAAGAAGTGATGGCAACCCTGGCACAAGTGGTGAAGATGGTGACTACTCTTCATATTTGAGACTTATGGCTGCTCTTCCTGATGACTCTTCAGATGATGAGGAGTTCAACCAGGCTATAATTGCCAGTATGGAGAGTCAAATGTGAGTAGCACAAACACAGAATGTGTCAACTATTGAGGATGATGTGATCACATAGTTGATATGAACTATTTATTTTAAGATTATTTTGTCATATCTGATCATTTGTTTTGATGTTGTCTTTATAGTGTAGAAAAGGTCCCGGTTCAAGAGATACTGCTGGAACTCTCAAGCAAAATCAACACAAAGCAACAGTGCAAATTTAATATAAATCGCTCTGCTGTCTGGGAGGGAGCCGTGCGAGGATTTCAAAGGGTGTCCTATAACCCCAACTTGATGATCTGCGTGAAATTCTCAGATGACATGGGGAGAAATGAGGAAGGGATTGATTTAGGAGGGCCAAGGAGGGAATTCTTGAGGCTGCTGATGGAGACCATGGCCAGGTCACCCATGTTTGAGGGGAAAGAAAACAGCAAGAACTTGGCTCTTGACAGTGCTGGTAATGACCATTTTAATTTTTTGTAATCTTTTTTTTTTACATACAACTTTCAGCTTTTGAACTGATTTACAATGTATTCAATGGCACAATGAAATCCATGATTTTATGTGGTAGTGGGTCTTTATGTATTTATCAATATGACATTTCCTTTTATCCTGTTGTTTTGAAGCTCTAAGAGAGGACCGGTACTACACAGCTGGCAGAGCCATTGCTGTAAGCTTGGTACATGGTGGTCCGCCACCAAACTTCCTCTCGCCAACAATATTTTCTCTTCTGGTTGATGGTTCAGCAAAGCCAGTGCTAGACGACATAGCTGACAATGAACTTTTGGAAAAAGTAAAAAAGGTCAGTTGGTAGTCTAAATGTTATCTTGCATTAAAATTAGGTTACATTATAATATTCTCTTGCCGTTTTCCATTTGAGAGGGAATACCAATCCAGCCCAGTCTGCTCATTGCTGAATGCTCACTTCCTATAGGTTGTCGGCAAAGTGTATTTTCCTTATTGTTTATCACATTGTAGCTATCTGGAAGAAAACAAGTTAGGGCACCCTTGTTAATTATGCAGACGTCCAGTGTCTGGGTTCTTACTAATAAGTAGCCTCCATAACAAACTATCCTGATGCTCCTTGTGATGCTAGGTATCTGAAAGTACAACCCTTGAGGACCTTGAGATGACAACGGCACCTCTGCTTGACTACTTGGCCAATGCAGGATGTCTGAGGCCTATGCGCCTATAAGAGACAGGGATTTGCTGGTACATGACATTGTCATGTTCCAGATCATCCACAGGGTTCAAGGTCCATTTCAAAGGTATTCAGAGGTGTTGGTTGTTTGCAGTCAGATTAATCAGAGTAGCAATCAGAATTTTACCCATAGACCAACTAAATCTATTATTTGTATATAAAACTAAGTAAATTTACAATGCACAAGTGAATTAGGAACCCTAATTAAATTCTTCAAAATTCCATGTTATTTGTACAGATTCTGTGAAGGACTGAAAACGCTTGGGGTTCTGGAGAAAATCCAAAGGCATCCAGACAGCTTTCGTCCCCTGCTCTGTCATGAGCCAAGCACACTGACTGCTGACCAGATGGATGATGTTTTCAGCATTTGGCTGTCTCCAGAAAGGAGCAACAAGAGAGCTGCTGAGGAGATAGTCGTTACCTTCTGGAGAGACTATCTCCAGGATGCAGAGGGTAATTGACAGTTTAGTGTATAAGTAAAGCTATGTGTCTATTTATATTTTAGTGTTATTGTTTTTTGTGTGTGTTTTGTGAAGAAAAAAAAATACTTGTGTAACAAAAACATTATAGCTTAAACTTACTTACTTTCTTGGTTGTAATGTCATCAAGTAGCACCTTTGAGATTGTTAAAAGATGAAAGGTGTTTTGTAAATATATTGCTATAAGAGTTATTCAGTTTTTTCAAGTACAATACTCTTATTTCACAATTTATTTAGTATCAAATGAGTTGCTGTTTCATATACATGCTTATTGGACCAACTACCACTTACAATGTTTTTCTGTTCTTATAGAGGAAGAAGGGCCATCCAAACTCCAAAAAATATTGGCCTTTGCAACTGGAGCATCTGTGCTACCACCGATTGGCTTCTCTCCAACTCCTTCCATCCAGTTCATCCAGAAGGAAGATGACGACTTCTCCTCGACCCCAATGTTTCCTGTGGCCAACACGTGTGTCAACTGTCTCAAGTTGCCACTACATGTTTCATATCGGCTCTTTAAGGAGAAGTTCGACTTTGCAATCGGAAACTCGTATGGGTTTGGCAGGGCATAAACATATATGTCTTTGAAAAAGGAATAAAATGGAACTGTTCTTCCCTCACACTGATATTTATGGAAGCCCGTTTCCGCCACTGTGATAACAAAATTAAGATCCTGTCAGTCATAATTATGAGATAGTATCTCATAATTATGACTTCACTATCTCATAATTTCGACTTACGATCTCATAATTATGACTTAGCATCTCATAATTATGAGATAGTAAGTCGAAATTATGAGATAGTGTCTCAAAATTATGACTTCACTCATAATTTCGACTTACTATCTCATAATTATGACTTAGCATCTAATAATTATGAGATACTATCTCATAATTATGACTTAGCATCTAATAATTATGAGATAGTGAAGTCATAATGACTTGCAGGATCTTAATTTTTTTATCACAGTGGCGGAAACGGGCTTCCATAGATATTGCCTTAGGCAGTTACGTTAAAGTTAAAGTATATTGAGTCATTTCCCCCTCTGTCTCTTATCCGTCCGTGTCTTATGTGTCTGTCTGTTTCTCCCTCTGCCTGTCTTTTTGAAAAAATGCGTTCACAAATGTTTGTTCATTTTTTGTGTAATAAAACAATGTTAACTTTAACATAACTCTTGTAATTCACTGAGAAAACTGCACAGGTGAAGTAAACAATGTTTTAACAAAACCTTACATAACATGCATGTTTTTCAGAGAAGAAAATGCAGAAGAGAAGAAAACACATCTATTCCATGGTTCCCATCATTTTCAAGTGGATTCACTTGTCGAATACTGTCCATTGTGGTCTCATTAATCGTTACATCAATGTCTGGAATTCTAACATCATTATTGGTTTGAAGTTCAGGTAATGGCCCTTCTTCATCAATGCCATAGTAGTTATCGTCATCAAAAATGTCATTTATAACGGGATGGATTCCTACATTGTTTATGACCCCTGTATGCCACAGCTGAAGAGGAGTCCTCCCCCCTTGTGTGGACAGGCCGTGGTTATTCCACTGGTTGATAAATTCTGTTACTGCCCTTTCAATTCTTGGGAAATAAACATAATGCAGACAGAATAGATGTACTTCATTCAATGAGTCCAGTATACCCTGCTCCTCCATGAAGTTAAACATATTAATAAAGTGTCTAGATACAACTCTATTCAATTCTGCCCATAGTCTCTCAATCCTTTGGTTGTGTACTGAAACTCCTGTAATAACACTACGACTGTTCAGTCCTCTTCTTTCCAACATAAACTGGGCAACACGTATATTTTCCATACCATGATCACATCTGACCCGTAAGGGCAAACCAAAGTTGTGTACTCCTCCCAAAAATAATGACAAGACACTTAAGGCTCTGTTGTTAGATAAGCACCGTAAGTATATAATGGTCCGACTGAAGCCATCAACACAGCCATGAAAGACCATCCGCCATCTAATCAGCTTGTGGTTGCCGTCAAAATGCCTGTTGGGAGATATAAAGTACATTAAATAAAAACATATATAGGTAAAGCTTGCAAACTGTTGATTACCTTTATTGATAATACAAAATAGTTACTAGTCAACTTACCATAATTGGTTGGGGGCCTGAACACTATAGACCCTTCGGCGTATGGCATGACGGCGTCTAAATGACCGCCCAATGGGATCCACTTGATCGAGGCTCTGTCTGACCCGCCAACGCTGAACCCTTAAGCCACGTGATCTCAGGCTTCCAAGAACGTATGCTTCACCTGCATTTGGAGTGTTCTGTAGTATAGTCGTCACAACGCTGTCCAGGTCTTGATTTGACAATATTGCATATCTTAATGGCTCAACTCCCAGAGTTTGTCTGTGTCTGTATAGGGTTCTTCGACTGATTCCAAAGCACGATGCAATTCTCTGCCATGTCATACCAATGGATACACAGTGAGCAATCTGTTCGGCGGCTATGCTGTATCGGGGCCGACCTGGATGGCCAGTCAAGATTGTTGGGGGTATCAAATTGTTGGTCACATCACTGGATCCCTGTCTGGCCTCATGTTCATGAAGAAAGTTGCGAAAGCATCTATACAATGATCCTAGTAGATTACTCACATCACTATCATCATGATTATATCTGGACACAGCAAGAAATGCAGATAGAGTTCGTGTATGATCTTCAAGCTCTCTATAAAGCCTCTCCTGACCGTAATTGTTGGACTCCTCACGTTGCAATGACTCAATGCATTGCAGAGCACTAGTAAAAAAACGTACGATATCGTCTTCGTTGCCTCTTACCTCAAAAAATAAAGTTTGGACGTGAAAAACAAAGAGGATCAGGTGAACATGCATTGTGTAAAAGCACATACACGGATGGTAGTCCTCTACCGGATCCTAGACATATATATATATAACCCAGCGGACACAAAATTCAACCCGCGGCAACACTTCAAAAGTTGCCCAATGCCGCGGGAAAACCGCGGACCTGGCAACACTGCACCTTCCGTTTCAAGTGAAATGCCTTCCGTTTCAAGTGAAATGCCTTCCGTTTCAAGTGAAATGCCTTCCGTTTCAAGTGAAATTTTTATATGTGTGTATGAGAGCTTTTCATATCATGTGTGTGTGAGAGCTTTTCACTAGTATGTGTGAGAGATTTTCAGTTGTGTGTGTGAGCATATAGTTTTTCACTAGTGTGTGTGAGAGCATTTCACTAGTGTGTGTGAGAGCATTTCAGTAGTGTGTGTGAGAGCATTTCAGTAGTGTGTGTGAGAGCATTTCACTAGTGTGTGTGAGAGCATTTCAGTAGTGTGTGTGAGAGCATTTCAGTAGTGTGTGTGAGAGCATTTCAGTAGTGTGTGTGAGAGCATTTCAGTAGTGTGTGAGAGCATTTCAGTAGTGTGTGTGAGAGCATTTCACTAGTGTGTGTGAGCGTATAGTTTTTCAGTAGTGTGTGTGAGAGCATTTCAGTAGTGTGTGTGAGAGCATTTCACTAGTGTGTGTGAGAGCTTTTCAGTAGTGTGTGTGTGTGAGAGCTTTTCAGTAGTGTGTGTGAGAGCATTTCAGTAGTGTGTGTGAGAGGGTATTCTGAATAATGTCCCTCACGGCCCCTCATAAGGACCCCTCTCCAGGATGGTCAAGAATAGATGTCATGTGACCAGAAGGAATCATTACAGAGTTAGAACACATTCAATGAGTATGACATAGTGTATGAATAGTTGGTAGGAGGCACGGACCACGATGCAGACCTCCGTGCATCGGGCAGATGGAGGTCGAGGAGGAGTGTTCTTAAGTCATAATCAAGGATGAATTAAATAGAGCTCCCGTGCAGTTTTGTACTCTAAAAAATAATTAATGGTCACCGTCGTGACAATCAATCGAGATATTGATCCTAATTATGTGATAATGGAAACAGAGCATTATCAGCATGATTAATGTCGGCGATTGAAAGCTTAATATTCACCATGATTTGAACTGATCGGTCCCGTGAGGGCAACATGTGGCTCTCTGGCTCCTAAATGCTTCATGACGTCAAGCCGCTGAGCGGCGAGCTGAGCGACTCCATGAGGCTCTGCGGGGTCAGGTGACGTCCGCACGGGGCTTCGTCTAGACACAGCGTGACCCGTGATACTTCTTCTAAAGGCATGGCCGCTGCAGGATGTCACACATTGTGAATATTGTGAATAAGCAGATCACAATAGAGGGAGAGGGTGTGTTGAAGTAAACAGAGAGTAGCAGGGACACAAGAGGATACATTCGGAAGGTACACGGTCTCCATTTTTAAATCTTAAACTACAGCACCGTGGAGAGAGGCATTGGATGAAGCACTAACTGACACCCTTTGTCTCACATCCATACGTCCCACTGCCAAGTCAACCAAGATACTCCCTACGAGGATAAAAGAGAGAGGGGGGGGTTATTGCACAAACTCCAGAGTTTAGATCCGTTCCCTCTCTAATCCACAAAATGCATATTCAGCCAGAGGAAACAAAAGGACAGAAGAAGAGGAAGAAGAGAGCGAGTGGGAGAGTTTGTGGGAGAGAGAGAGATTGAGTGGGTCCTGCATTTCAAGCCCTCCAGAGATCAATTGTACAAACTTCTCCATGAGTGCTCTCCCTTGCCCCAGTGCACTCTGAACTAGCCAAATCAATGCCCAGGTGTGTGTGTGTGTGTGTGTGTGTGTGTGTGTGTGTGTGTGTGTGTGTGTGCGTGCGTGCTTGCTTGTGTGGGTGTACATGTGTTATTTAGACAGTAGAGAGCAGGGGAGGAAACTCCAAGGGTGGGAGAGAAGGAGAGAGAGAGAGAGAGAGAGAGAGAGAGAGAGAGAGAAAAACATGAACGATAATAAATTCCTCAGATCAGATATTCTTAAATGTCACGAGCTCAAGCGTCTCTCGATGGTGTCGTGTGGAATATGAAGGCGTCTCGGCTCTCGCAGCATCCGGCGCTGTGTTTCACACATGGGTGTTCATGTGTAACCCCCCCCCCCCATCCCCGCCCCCCCCCTCCCCTCGTCACACCACACAATTCCCATCATGTGTCCAATGATGTCTTAGTTCTAAGGAAAACACTTGTATTTATTTACAGAACCGATACAGTGTAAACATAAAGGTCGTGAGGTCGCTGCACGGAGTCTCACGCAGCGTTAACATGTCGTCACAGAGAGACACAACAACGTTATTGTTATTGTGACGTTGTCTGTTTCCTCCCGCTCACTCCGTAGCATATTTCCTGATTCATGTCTGATGGGTAAGTTTTGACGATTGGACTATTTATTTCTGCTTGTGCCTCAAACAGCATGTTTCAATATCCTCAGAAGGAGATTAAGCCGCAAACAAGTTGCATGTCTGGTTTGTGGATCTGGGAGTCGCTTTTTGGGTTTGTCGTTATTTCCCAATCGACGCCCATCTGCATGTTCTTTTTGTTGTTTGTTACTCTTCGATCAAAGACTGCAAGAGGAGAACATGATAGATTCATCTAGTGTTACGCTCCACTTTGTGATTTTGTTTCAACTTTTCCCCGTGTAGAAAGCAGACGACGGAGCGGAGTGTCTCCTTTATCAAAGATCCTCACACTGGGTCTTAGTGGGAGATTTTGGCTTCACGCCTTCCTGCCACAGTCTCAGTAAATCGGCTTCCTGTGGCCATGACAGTCATTAGCCTTGCCCTGGCAGTAATCCTCTAGTTTCTGTCTCTGAAGTAAGAAGGGTTGGTAGCCTTCACTCTGGTGCTGCTGCCGGGCCCCAGGGAGCCTCAGCCTGGTGCCCCAACACACACACACACACACACTGGGAACACCACCGGCCGCTCGCACAACGACGTAAGTTGATGTGAACACAAGCTCTGGACAAAGATTCTGATGGACATCATCAGGACCTTTGTCCATTTTGGACTTTTTAACGTATGTCAAATATAGTTCATACTTTGTACTTTACAGATTTAAAGGGATAGTTTGGTAACGATAGGTAAGTACCACACTTCAAGACATCCAAACTGTACATTTAAAATGTCACACACACACACACATAAGCTTTTAAAATACAAAGCATTGTAAGGATTGAAGCACAGGTCTCTCACCCTGTGGGCTCGTGACCCCTCGTCACCTTTCAGATGCTGATGAGTCGTTCCACCAAAGAGAGATTTTTCCTCAAACATTTTTCAGATGGTTTTATTAAAATAACATGTTCAGGCCAAAAGAGTGAAATACATCAAATATTTCACAAAAGTATGATAGAAAAGTCTGATGAAAGATTGAAGAATTATTTATTTGTGTCTTTTCTATTCCATTCGTCACCTCAGTGGTCCTTTAAGATGTATTGACCTTGGGTGACTTGAAAAGCGCCTCCAAATGAAATGTATTATTATTATTATTATATTATGACCCTTACATTGGTAACCAATGGGCAACACTATCGAACTGGACCACAGTAGATTAACTAGCTCCCCTCAACCAGCTACAGCCACAATGCAGTGTACACATAGTTGCATCAGTCATATATAACAATAAATCAGGGGCCATTTTACTGTAAAATTAGTACTTTAAGTGTATTTTGCTGAAACTACTTTCGGATATTTACTTAAAAGTAGGTTTTAAAATGCAGAACTATTACCTGTCATTTCAAACTGTCCTTGGTCCACCACTGCCTGTGGAAGACTAATGAGGCATTCATTGAATACGCTGCACGTCTCAAATGTGTCTCAGGGTCACCTGATGAATGCCAATTGTTCATGTTCATAACCAAAGTTAGACATGTAAGAAAAACCCACACACAAATGGGACGAATGCAAAGCTACACAAGGTGAAGGATACGCATCACAACATTATCATTTTCTACAGCTTAAGCAGTTTAGCGACAAACATCTGAGCAAAAAAAACTACCAATGCAAGAAACTGCCGGCGCTTGTAAAAAAAAAAAATCACGACATAGTTCGACCTCAAGTTCAGACGTGGGACACGACGACGAGAACTTAAAACCGTCAAACTGTCATTGGTGAGCGACATCGTCAGAGCCGTATACGCTGGTTTCATTTAAGCCGCGCATCCATCAGATCTCAGACCTGAGGCCACGCGCTGATGGTGTGAGGTTTGGATTGTAGCCCATCACGGGACCTTTCTTGTCCCGCAGTGTCCGAGGACGTACCCCGGCTGCCCATGAAACTGGCAGCGCACTGCGTGACTGAGTGGAAGTTGCAGGCAAGAGAGGCGGTGCACGAGTGGGTCAGGGCTGTCATCACGTCCACCGCCCAGGTGAACCTGCCAGCTGTGACAGCCGGTCTACTTCAAAGGCCCTGAGATGGATTTTCTTTAATAACTGGATCCTATGAACCAACATGAGAGATGTTGGTTACGCTTTATGATGAACAAAGTGTTATAAATGTGCTTATAGTTCCGTATATAGCTGTCGTTATAAGCACTTAAAAATATTTCATAATGCTCTATAATAATAATCACAACACATTTGTTATGAGATATTACATTTTTTAATAACATGTAAGGTCAAGTATCATAACTCTTCATAATTGCTGTTCACTCACTGTATTTTCTTTTTGCGAGGATCATATAACTCCATCGTTGTTGAACATTATCATTTTTTATTTTTAAATTGTCTTTACTTCAAGATCAGAGTAATATATAATGACATTATAATGCATTATAACAGTGATGCTATTGCATAGCAATACAAACAATTATAATATACAACAATGGTAATGTAAAAACTATGAACCTAAAATAAATATATCAGTGAAACTCCTTCGCGTGTGATTGGACCACCAAAAAGTGGGCGGGACATACAATCGAGAGCAATGCAGAGCTTCAGGAGATGTCTCTGCCAGGTAAACGCTCCACTATGTTCAAAAGCTAGTTTCTAACTGGTAAATAACAATTGTACACGCTTTAATGTTTTTGAGTAATACTATATTTAAAGATGGCTGACAGGACAGAGGTGCAAAAGTCAAGGCAGAACATCTGGATTGCACCCTGGTGGCCGGCTGCAGTCCAGCTCATATAGCCCCTCGATGTTAGCGGATGGGCCAAACAGACGAATCAGAGCGTACCTCATGTCGTCTTTGACTCTTTTGTATTGTTATTATTTGTGTCCGCAGCAGAATATGGGTATTTTGATATATAACGGTGCCACCTTTATTATTCCATCCAGCCCGTTTGGGATTATGTGGTTGACTGATGGCCGTGACATGCAGCAGCCCACTTCAACACCTCTCTCTATGGGCCCTCCAGGAAGGGGGAAGCAGACAGCACCATTTTGCAGAGATCCTGGGAAATTGAAAGAAAACAGGAAACACTTCACGATTCTTCACCGTGATTCTCGGCCCCCTTAACCATCTGTGCCCGAGGCCACTCGACGTAACAGCATACTGGACGCAAGGGAAGTGCAACCATATAAAACACGAGATTCAACTAGGTCATTCTGGCTTTTTTAATGTTCAATTTAAAGGGAAAAAAAGGGAAAACATTTTCATTTCATGTACATTTTTACATAAAAAGGAAGACAACAATTGCCTCACCATTTTTAGATTATTCAAGCAATAAACCAAAAGCCTTCTCTGTCGTGGTGAGGGCAAAACGTAGACCCAAAAGCAGCACAAGGGAATCAGATTCAAGTAAAAAAAGAGTGTTTTAATCGGGCCGAGCAGAACCACAGTCTGGCAACGGGAGGAACCAAAACAATCTGACAACACGAACAAGCAGTACACACAGACTAAATACACAAGGGGAACGAGACACAGGTGGAAACAATGAGGGCGGGGCTAGCAATCACACAGGTGGAAACAATCAAGAACAAGACAGACAATCACAGGGACAGGGAGTGAGTGGAAACAGAGGAGACGAGAGACTTCAAAATAAAACAGGAAAACTCCAGATCATGACATTCTCATTGGCCTTCAGCAATCACCACGCATAACACACCTGACAGAATGAATTGGCGAATAACACCAGGAAGCAAACCCTTCTTCCTTCCTCTAACGTCGAAGCACGTCTCGTCGACTCGCTCATCGAGGCGATAGCCGAAGGGCTCCTGCAGCATCGTTGGATTCCAACGACGCATACGTAATGATGCTTGAGATGATTTTCACCTTTGCTTGAGACAGTTACGCATGCACATGCATCCGGTGTTTGCGTTTGAGTTTATCCTTGAATCTTGAAGGAACCTGCGGCAGCTTCAGGATATGTATTAACAAAACGCAGCGCTTGTGCCCTGCCAACTGCTCCTGACATTTCCCTGGGAGACGTGTTCCTGTTTTATCCCCAATTTGACGAGCGATTAGACGAAGCCTTTAACTGTCAAGATGCTCGTCGTGCCCTTCAAGAACCAGAGGAGGCGTCTGCGTGCTAAATGTGGATTCTGACAAACAGGTTGCGCCCAATGCAAAGAGTCTGCCGTCTGTTCATAAACGTGTATTTATTTGTTCATTAAATTATTTGCTTGCCGTGTTTCTTGGCTCTTTTGCTCTCCGGTTAATTCATTTGTTCCCTGTTTGTTTTACCGCTAATTTATTCATCTGTTTATCCGTTCAATGAAACTTCAAGGAATGTGATCGAGGTTTTCGTGTGCCGGTCGTCGTGGACCCAACTGTCCAAAGCTGAGCCGGCGAGAATGGAAAGAAAGCAAAGAAATGTGTTATTTATTATCCCGGCGGGAGAGTGTGTTTTTGGTTGACAATGATATGTCTACTGTTGAATCTATGTTTGGCCCTGTATGAAAAGCCTGCCCTCCCTGGTCTATGTTACCCTCATTTCCTTCTTTCCTACTCCCCGTCAAAACTGAATTGGGCTTCTGGAGTGGGGAGGTGAGTGGGGAGATCACTCTTTTCTTCCACATTCCTCACTGTCACATGCATTCTCTATTATTCGCCTCTCCTTTGCTGCTCTTCTCCTAATGTTTCTATATTTCCTGCATGGCGCGGGGCTCTGTCAGCCATACGTCCAGGCAACAGCGGACGTGAACACGGACTCGTACTCGCTGAAAGTAGAGTGAGAAAAGGCCGAGGGGAAAGGACGGAGTGTGACTTTACCCGGGCAGAGGAGATGAAAGTGGGATTCTTGGATAAAAGGACCAGCACATTACAGAAGCCACAGGAGTAAGTAAGTAAGTAATTTATTTCCATAGGTACATACATAACGTGTACATAGTGACAGGCATTAACAACAACAACATGTACGAATGGAGGACCGTCCAAAGACCGAGGTCTGTAGGCTCCTCTGAGATGAGGAGTTGGACGGCCCCTCCCCTAACCCTTTAGCCCCCCCCTCCCAACTACTACAGGCACACAAACAGTACACACACATATGGATCAAAACATAAAATGTCCTACAAGCAACAACAACAACAACAAAACCAGAACAGGAAAAAGAAAAAGAAAACGAAAAAGAAAGAGACATCGTAAAAATAATAATAATAAAAGGCAAATGTGAACTACTGATAACTTAGCTCACCTCTCACCCTGTTGGCTTCAACAGCCAGAGTCCGCCCCACTGCTGACTACTCATAATCAATCACTTCCCAGCCCAGGCCCACAATTAATCAATCAATTAAAAACCCACATAAATCCACAGTGGTGTAATCAATCAATCAAGCCTCAGTGGAGGGCCGATATTGAGAGCGAGGCATCAGATCTATCGGCGTCGGTCCCCAGATGCTGCTGGCCTCGGTCGCACGCCTGAGTGTGTATGGAGGGAAATAGAGAGGTGAGACTAAACGTGTGTGTGTGTGTGTGTGTGTGTGTGTGTGTGTGTGTGAGTGCTCCACTACAGGGTGGTGGAGAGGCTCTCATCACTCCCATGATGCACCACCAGCGCCTGAATATTCATGCTGAGGAATTGGGTACCATCGAGGCGCTCAGTTATTCATTATGCGACTGCAAAAAGAAACACAGCATCATCCCATTGCGGTGGAATATTAATAGTTTCCATTAATAAAATATCCCCCTCCCCATCTTATGTCTTGTCTTTAACTTTCTTGGCCATTGCACATATCAGAGCCTGGCACATTTGGGATATGACCATGAAAGTAAGCCAGACAATAGTCATTTGGCATATTTGTAAACCAATTTCTTCCTCTTTTTTTTTTTTAAAGACATACTCTACTCCTTACCATCTGGTCCGAAGTGAAAGAAAGTGTCCTGTGCCTCATTTGGGCAAAGCCTTCATTGTGAAAATCTAAAAAAAATAGTGTGGGAGGGGATGGCAGGCAGGGACAGCTCTATAGCGCTATACTCAGAGAGGATGAATGTTTAATTTAGAGCAGCCTGAAAGTATGCTGACATTGGGCCATTGTTAGGAGAGATGAATACATGGGACACTGTCTGCCCGAGAAATGGAAATGTGCATCAAGGCTGTTAGAAATTCAAGCGTCTGTACTCACACAGACATGTAGATATCTCAGCTAAGAATACAGTCGGCAGCCTCGCCACTTTAAGTCCCCCTTGATTCAGCCCGCGGATGTTGTTGTAGTGTCATAATCTTCATGTAACTCCACATCTCTAACAAGATGTTTACGCAATTTGAGACCTCCTGCCTCTGCTTTTACTCCTCCACTGAGCAGCAAGTCCACCGACCTTTGACCTCGGGTCACTCGCAAATTCTCCGGGGGGATCATGGTGCACGGACGGCAAAATCAGCGCCGCCGCAGGAGTCCCTCCGTCGGTTTTTTTTTTTTTAAAGAGGGGAACAAACAAACGGCGAGCAGGCCGGCCTGCGGCGACGCGGAGCGACAGAGTGTGAGAAAAGAGAGAGAAGAAGCCAGAGAGAAGGTCAAGTACCTGTCAAACACTTCTTATAACAGCTGAGCTGTGTCCAGCAGGGTGGCTGGCTGCTTTCTGGGGGAGGTGATGGGTGACGGGAGCCCCTCTTCCTCAAATTTAAAGTCTGTCACAATACGTTCCAGCAGGCCCCCGCGGTAACTTCAGGATGCCGCCGGGGCCGCTCGGACCTCTGGGAGGGCGAGCGGCCCGCTGCTGCTGCGACGACGGGGAAGGCTACGGCGGAGCCTCAATAAGGGATGTCAGTCTCTTGGTCATTTTGTGAAACTCGAAACAACAAGTCTTTCTTGCACCGAGAGTGTTGAGATATAAATGAAATTGGGACATGGAGCTGTCGTTTCAGCTGCTACTCTGCTGTCAAGCGATTTCAAGCCTGAGTGTGTGTGTGTGTGTGTGTGTGTGTGTGTGTGTGTGTGTGTGTGTGTGTGTGTGTGTGTGTGTGAGTGTGTGTGCGTGTGTGTGCAAGCAGAACTATCACCGGGCGTACAGGCCTTACCTCGAGGCCGACGGTGTGACCGGTTCAGCCCTGGATCGGCAACAGAGGAAGAGGCACAGGCTGCGGTTTCAGAGTTGGAGGAAGTGTCTGGCAGTCGGAGAAACATTCAGACAAAGACATGAACTCCTGCCTGACCGCTGGAGCTGCGGACCAGCCGACTGTGACTGACTGACGGACTCGGAGGCGAAAGATGGCGATGCAGTCACTGCGCCGCGACGGGCCAACTGGCTCCCGGAACAGGATCTGTTTTTTTGCCCGACCCCACGGGGACGCACCGAAGAACTCCGACACCATCCCGATAGCTGCATCCCGCTCAGGGCTCGCGCGAAGAGAGAATTTGGTGTGTTGGGTTTTTTCAGCCAACTGAGTTTCGTTGGGGGGGAGTTCTCAGAGGTGGCTCCAGATAGCCTCATCTTTAACATCCCCCTCCCTCCCTTCCTCCCCCTGCTCCCCCTTCCCCAAGACAGCGTGTCAGAGGACATGCGGTTGAGCCAGAAGTGCCTGGCAGCCCCTTCTAACCGGCGGGCAAATTGAAATTGTAGCAACGGGGACTGGGAGCACGAAGAAAGCCCACAGATATCTCCAAAGAATGGTGTGGAATGAACGGGCTTACTGCCGCTGAGAGCGCCGGGATGAGAGGGGGATGATGGGATGCTGGGAGAGGCGGGCAGGAAAAGGGAGAAATAGATGGCGGCTTAGAGGACGAGGAATTGGAGACCACTTTGTAATTTATAGACATATTGATTCAACACAAACTGCTCAAGAAACATCTATAGTTGTTGGAATGCTGTTAATTACCTTCGCATTGAAAATGCGGAAGGTAATGTTTTGATCGGGGTGTATTTATTTATTTATTTATTACCTTCGCATTGAAAATGCCAGAAGGTTATGTTTTGATCGCCGTGTATTTATTTATTTATTTATTTGTATGCGTGTTATTCGCAAAACTCAAAAAGTATTGAACCGAATCGCATGAAATTTGGTGGGATGATTGTTTATTATCCGGGGACCAGTTGATTAGATTTTGGGATCGATCGGGTCAAAGGTCAAGGTCAAAGGTCATGAACAGGTCAAATCTTCTTGAATCACATGGAATTTGGTGGGATGATTGGTTATTATCCGGGGACCATTTGATTAGATTTTGGGATCAATCGGGTCAAAGGTCAAGTTCAAGGTCATGGAAAGGTCAAAATCTTTTTTTTACCATAGCACGATACATTTTTGTCCAATTGGCATGCAACTAATGCCAAAATGTTCATAATTCAATGCCCAATCTTGTGATATGCGAAGGTATGCGCTCTACCGAGTGCCCGTTCTAGTTTATTTATGTATTTGTCTGTGTGTTATTCACATAAGTAAAAAAGTATTAAACCGAATCGCATGACATTTGGTGGGATGATTGGTTATTATCCGGGGACCATTTGATTAGATTTTGGGATCGATCGGGTCAAAGGTCATGGTCAAGGTCATGAAAAGGTCAACATCTTCTTTTTACCATAGCGCGGTCAATTTATATCCAATTGGCATGCAACTAATGCCAAAATGTTCATAATTCAATGCCCAATCTTGTGATATGCGAGGGTATGCGCTCTACCAAGTGCCCGTTCTAGTTCATATTGTATCAATATAACAACTGTAATCTTTTTCCACAGTGCTGTCAGCCCTCACAGGGCTGCCGTGCTCTTGAGAAATATGATGGGCATGTCATTTGGAAGTATATGGTGAGTCTGTGTGATTGCATTCACCAGCCACGTGTACTCTTATCATATAACATGTTTATTACAGCCTAATGTCACGAATAGTCACAAGAAGAACTCAGTTCACGGCGGTTGTATAGGGATAGAACATGTCTGGGAGAACGAAAACAATGCTGAGTTAACCTCATGCTCAACTGGGTATGCCGTTAAATATATTATATCAAGACTTTTTTTTCCTTTTTTCTCATATTTTATTTTAGTATACGGGACATCAAGGAGGTGACGTCATGAGAGCCGAAGGTATCCACCATGCGCATACTGGACATTATGATGACATTAATGCTGGAGGAGTGGGGATATGGTATTGGGTATTATATTCACGCAATGCATCCTTTTGATGTTTGTATCCGCTACATTTTTGTCTTCAAATGATGGGGAATTTGGTGACAAAATTAAATTGTTCCCAAGATTCTGAAGCTCCTCTCCACTCTGGCGATGACATCCAGCTCTCTGAGTCACACACACACACACACATATATATATATATACAGCCAGAAAAGGTCTGAAAAAGCATAAAACATAAACGGTGACAGTTCAAAAATAATAAAAAATATAAATAAGCTGAATTATAGTCACGCAGTTGATTGATATGAGCTAATTAGTGCAGGTTGACACACACACACACAAACACACACACTGACATGCGCATACAGAGACACATTTGACTTGGAGATATTTAGACAGAGGCAATGCAACACCTCCCGTCTGCATGTATTTTCAGTACTATATGTATATCTCAGCTTTCAGCATACCAACACATTTTCAGCAGGAGATGTATTTTCTAGTTTAGAAATGTCATGGTCCACATCCAGGACTGGAAACTAAAACAAGGAGGAAGCCGAGGAAAGGCTGCGAAGAAGACAATACAGCACAATTAGTTGTCACATTGATACCTGAGTGAAATGACTCTGGAGCCACACGGATAATCCTGTCCTCCTGTTTCCTATATTGCAATATAGATGTTGCAATAGATGTGTGTTTTATTGATGTTCCGCGGCGTTATTCTGCTTCTCCTGCAGCTCTCTCTGTCACTGACAGATCGATACACAATAGGACTTTGGCCGCCTTTGCTTTCATTACTTACTTCAGTAAATGTGCACTCCATTCTGCTCTGACGCGTGAGATGGATGACGACTAAATGGACTTAGTTGGACGACATGATTACGCCATCATGTTTCAATTTGGCCCGTTTTTTCAATATTCAATATTCTAAACGGTGGGAGGCGTCAATACAAACAACTCACAATGCAGATGAGTTCAAAGACCGCAACACTCGCGGCCTCTAAGATTCATTATTCCTATAACAGTGGTTAAAATGAAGAAAACAGATGATCAATACACACAAGTGTGCATATGTGTGTACCCTCTTCTGCCACGCACGGTCCGGATCGAACCCCGCTGTTTAAAATAGATTACCGTGTGTACTTGTCATGAATGATGGATCGTCATGAGCCGGATCCATAAAGTCTCAGCAGCCATTCCTCCGATGAGCAGGGAGCGACAGAAAGAACAGATAAACACGGTGAAGCAGACCCAGGAGGCAGTTGGGGACCATGTCCCTCTGCATCCTCCATCTTTGTTTGTTGGCTTTACTCAGGATTGTAGCCTCGTATCGTGGTGTAGATTAGTGAATGGAGGAAAAAAATTCGGAAAATATGCACAAATGATCAAAACATGACTTAAACTAGAATGGGCACTCGGTAGAGCGCATACCTTCACATATCACAAGATTGGGCATTGAATTATGAACATTTTGGCATTAGTTGCATGCCAATTGGACAAAAATGTATCGTGCTATGGTAAAAAAAGTTTGACCTTTCCATGACCTTGACCTTGACCTTGACCTTTGATCCGATTGATCCCAAAATCTAATCAAATGGTCCCCGGATAATAACCAATCATCCCACCAAATTTCATGCGATTCGGTTCAATACTTTTTGAGTTTTGAGAATAACACGCATACAAATAAATAAATAAATACACAGCGATCAAAACATAACCTTCCGCATTTTCAATGCGAAGATAATGATGATTCCACACACAGTGAAATACATTTAAGTATTTTTTTCCGGTTTATAACTAACTAACCACGGGATGCGCCCACATTAGAGAGGTCAAAATTCCTGGTTTTGTCAAAAGAGTCTCGTGGCTCTGAAAACATTGAGATATGGGCTTCAGTTCCCATTCGGATGGCAAAGTAAAGCCAATAAGATCTTCTGAATATAATGTCTAGACTTTTTTTAAGTGGCTGAAATAAAAAAAATCTGCTGCTTTGCCGTGCCAGCAGACCAGCCTCATGGTGCAGTCGTCATATTGCTCTTTTCACCGCCGTTCCCACAAACAGTCCTTTCACGAGTAAACGTACAACCCCACTTCATAAATTCCGGACAAACCCTTTCAGTTATGTCCAAACTCAGCTAACGTCGGTTCAGATCGTCGTGATTAATAAGCGGACTAACCAGAGTCACTGTTTTTTTCTCACGGCTGAATGATTGTTTCCATTTGAGAGAAAAAGGAAATAAGTAAATTGACTTTTTTTTACTGAAGGACACGAGGTTGGCCAGACATGGATCTACTAAAAGACTAATTTACATTTTGTATAATTTATATTCAAGATATCATATATTTAAAATAAAATACATCATCAAATATCTTGTTATCTCTGCTTTAAGTTAACCGTTTTATATTTTGCATTGAGAGAAGCACGGACGACTTCATCCCAATCGGACGTTGCCCCTTTTGATAATTCCTTCGCCTCCTCTCTTTACTCGTCCACGACCCGTCCTCCCTTCTAATTATGCTGGATGTTGAAAAGAAGAAGAAAAAAAATCAACCCTGTTAAAAGCAGTGAAGATGAAGAGGTCCCTTATAGTCGTCTTAATACAGAAAACATTCTCATACACACGGCTACCACCACTCACAGATTGCCTCTGCGTCCCTGCAGGGCTCTATGTGTGACAGTGTTTCTAAACACAAAGGCTATACGCAAGTCTTGAGACTGAACCTTTAAAAAAGAAATAATAATAAAAAAACTAGTTTAAATTCTGTTCTTCCTGATCCCTCGTTCCGTTTCTACAAAACGCTTCACTTGTCACCGCCGACTCCCGAGCCCCTTAAATAAACGCTGCGAACCTAAATGTCTGGGTTTGAGTGGCAGAGTGTGACTGTTTAAAACCTTTGGGATTGTGGTGTAATCCTACGTAACACGCAGGCATAACCCGACTTTAAAAGTCGCCTTGTCGCCACACATCCAAGAACCCGGAGAGGAGAGGCTATAAGGATTGTGAGGAGAGGCTCTCGCGTGAGAAAGTATTCACGCCAGGGAGCCCGGCTCCATTTGATGGAGGGACCCATATGTTTTGATAAGGCCTTACATCTGACACTGCACTTAAAATAGAGTGAAATGTGGGTTACTTCCACTGGGGGGGGGGGGGTCCCGCGGATGAAACTTTGAGTACTGTCAGTCAGTAGGTGCAGCGTGCGTCAAGTGAAGCGGTTGCTTAGGAACCGATCAAGGAGACGGCACCATTGTTGTGCTCAGCAATGCCATAAAACTGCAGTGGATATATAATAAAGCAGATAATTTTCAGCCAATTGCATCCATTTAAGTTGCTTTTCATGCTAAAGGGCAGGAAGCAACTTCCCCAAACTTTTTTTTATGTGTTGCTTTTCCTCTTTCCTTTGTTTTTTCTCCAGCAGACAGCTTGTCTGAGACAAGATGCTGCTTCCACTGGAGACCTCCGTCTTCTCGCTAACACGCTCGCTGGCTCCTAGTTGCCATGGAAAAGCCCAGAAATGGGGCAGAAAACAGTTCAATGAGTGAGCAGAGACTTCGGAGAGTCTGCAGGGAAGGTAGAAAGTTTCCAGGGCCCGTCCTGTCAAACCTTCAATCTCTTTTGATGCGTGAGAACGGAGTGAGAGAAAGGTTGAGAGCAGGAAACTAATATGTTGACTGAAGTCAAAACAATGGATGTACACGAGTAAAGAAAATGAAGATCTATTCGAGTTGGAAATATTGTTAGCAACTGATGTAATTTTAAGAGAAAAAAAACGATGGAGCCCCTGATGAAATATGATCAAGGTAGTCAATATCCCGCAGCCAGTGAAATGAGTCACTGACATACCGGAGAAATCAGCATGAGATGCTGTCTCCGAAGCAAGAATGAAGTGTCAATTATTAAGGTGTTAATAATTTCATAAGTACAGTGTTGATGATAAATTACTACACACAGTCAGTCGGAGCAAGTGCAAATGAGCCTGGCTGGCACCACAGTCCTGCCTATCAAACCAACAAATCAAAATGCAATCATGAAGAAAAAAAAACGAAAGGCCACATCTTCTGAAGAAAACCTGAGTGTCCCTGCGGTGGCTGAAAGATGGTGGTTCTATAAATTTCAGACATCTTAAACATCCAACAGCTGTGGTGGCGGGTGTTGGGATTGAGCAAAATGATAATTATGTGAATTCCCAATGAGGTTATAGGGGAAATGATTACACCACCGTTTTTAAAGAAATGGCTGAATCCAAGTCAAACTCACTGATTATGAAGGTGACTAAGGTTGGAAAAGAAGAATATGCAATATGCAAACAAACAGATGTGGATGAATAAATAAATCCTTCAAAGTTTGAAGCTCTCTGACGCCTCCGTCGGGACTTGCTGGCGACAGCCCCACCTCACTGTCTGCAGAGGGTTTTGAAGAAGACGTGTCGGGAGAGGCTCCTCAGAGGCTCTGGAGTAAAACACCTGTCTGGAATCAAATCCCTTTATACTCGCCTGCCTCCCAGAGACTGAGGAGCAAAGACAAGGGACTCACTGTGTCGCTGACATGCAGCACAGCGGCACGTCCAATGAACCAAGTTGACAATTGGTTGGAAGCATGGTTCGTTGTTTTTACTTCAAGTGCACTTTTTGTGTTTATTACTGTTATTGATTAATGTCTAGTTCTCTGATGTACTGTTTTTTTTATAAATGCAGCTTAACTTTTGTACTGTTCAACTCTTGCTGCTGCCGGTAATATAATACAAAGCTTCACTTCCTGACTTCCACCCGATGAAGACGTCTGCACTTCCTCTTGACCTTTCAGGTTTCAGAAAATGGAGCCTGGAGTGAGGTAAAGGCCGGATTTTTTTTTTACGTTGCTATTCCGGCGCTGCCACAACCACCTACACCGTAAAACAATTAAAAACAACACACTTAAAGAAAAAAAAGACAGTCTAACAATATCTGCGAAGCGTTGGATGGAGGGAAAATGTTGCTAATGGTTTTGCCGTCCGCTCACAGCTTCAGCTCCTGGCTCAGGTAGCTAAAGCAGTAGCTTGAGGCCAGCTGTGTTTCCCCTCCATCGCTCTCATTGTTGTCTTCTCAAAGGGCTTCACAGGCGCTCAAGTGTGCAAAGAAAACAGGACGGTAATGCTCACAGAATTGCAGCTATATATAATGGGATCGGGACAACGTGACGCCACCCCATTGGTTTGTGGACTACGGTTTTCAAACCTTGAGTTTGGCATTTTGTCCAAAAAGAAGTGAAACAAGAAGGTGGAGCAAAGTGCAACTGAATGCTGAGTCAGTCATTTTTTATGGTGACCAAAATATAAAAAACTAGAATGGGCACTCGGTAGAGCGCATACCTTCGCATATCACAAGATTGGGCATTGAATTATGAACATTTTGGCATTAGTTGCATGCCAATTGGACAAAAATATATCGTGCTATGGTAAAAAAAGATGTTGACCTTTCCATGACCTTGACCTTTGACCCGATTGATCCCAAAATCTAATCAAATGGTCCCCGGATAATAACCAATCATCCCACCAAATTTCATGTGATTCAAGAAGATTTTGACCTGTTCGTGACCTTTGACCTTGACCTTTGACCCGATCGATCCCAAAATCTAATCAACTGGTCCCCGGATAATAACCAATCATCCCACCAAATTCCATGCGATTCGGTTCAATACTTTTTGAGTTCTGCGAATAACACGCATACAAATAAATAAATAAATAAATACACGGCGATCAAAACATAACCTTCCGCATTTTCAATGCGAAGGTAATGAACCTGAAAACACACCGTGAAAGAGCTGGATATGGCAGCGGGGTGCGGTTAGGCTCAGCTGCAGAGTGGGTGAAGCAGGGGGTGTGGTTCAGGGAACGGTGTCTAATTGGCCTCAGCTGGTGGCTGTTGAGACACCGTTCCCTGAACCACCCCCCCTGCTTCACCCACTCTGCAGCTGAGCCTAACCGCACCCCGCTATCACAATGGCCAACAGCCAGACCGGACAACGCCGTTGTAGCGACTTGTCAATCACAAGGTAGCCACCCCCTGAAGCACTCTGCAGTGCGTACCTCTAAATTGGACGGAAGTTTACTATTTAAACGCCATGTTGTATTGAAGAAGACTTAAAACTAGTGTGAGACCATAAACTCATTGTCAGTTTACCTCTATATGTGTAAGGTGCTGCCATTGGCTTCACTTATTCACAATGTGCCCAATCCAAAATAAGTCTAACCTTTAATTCATGTGTGAAGGAGTTTGTGAATAATAACGGAACAAGTCTGACTCACGGCACGACCGTTTAATGGTCCAACTTCTGTTGATGATAAAGATGAGAAGGGGTCAACGATGACGGGTGGGAGAATAACGTTGGATGCTGGATGACACGAGAAGACCGAGTGCCTTTATAGCCGGGGGAGATTGATTCTTCTCAGAGACGAAGTAGAAGCAGGGTGGCTCCTGCTCTGACACCCAAGATCCTTCAATTCTGTCCGTATTCCTCCCGATGCTTCCTCTGCCGGGCCACCAGACGCCTTGATGGACATCATGCTTCCATCTCTGTGATTACAGCACGGCTCCTTCCTCACACCTCTGAACCATCCGTCCTCTATCCCAGCCGTAACCACGGCCGGCTGCCGGGGCCTCCTCTGCCGGCTCTGAAGAGATTATTGTACAGAAAGGCCGTCGTCGTCAGAGGCTTTGTGTCACGACCGGCGGCTGTGACACAGAGCCTCTGACGACGACCTCCAAGGCCAAAACTGCTCAGGCGACCTCAAAGATCACGGTGGCTGTCGTGTGACATGAAAAGGGAAGAAAGGTGTACATAAAAACTCAACAAGTTATTTCTCAGCGTGCCACAAACCTCTCTTTCACACAGGTTAATAAAACAAGACGACGAGTCGAGCGCTTTTTTCCTATCTTTATTCAAGAGCATGACTTTTTGATGACAGTTTTTGTCACGCTTCCTGTAGCCACAGTGCGGACGCAGTGACTTCGTGTTCGTACGCGAGTGAAAGGAGATCGTTTAACTCTTTTACTTTAGTCTTTATTTTATGCAGCAAATCTTTAACTAAATACACAAATAATAAACTCTGTCAGACGGTAGAATAACTATTCGCTCCCATGCAGTGGCGGATGGTGGAATTTATTTTTAGTAGGACATCCAATCAATTTCAGCAAACATACTAGTATGATTCAATACGAAGAAAGTATTAAACATGCATTTCTACTTTGTAGTTAAATATTTAACATTTATTCCAACACTGATACTGACACTGACTTCTTGTTCATACTATTCAGTATATTGATATACACCATATCATAATATTCAGTATAATATGATATACAAATATATATATATATATATATTAAAAAATATATAAATATCATGAATATATTCTAATTAAATATGAATATATTGTATATAATATAAATCACATATATATATATATATAAATGATATATATTCATGTTTATATATTATGATTCCCCTATGAGCCTTGTAGGGAGTGGGTCTGCTTCTGTCCTCCTCTTCCTCATTGTGTTTCTTCACCTCCTCCTGTGTCCATCATCCAGCTGTAGCAACGTTCACTTTGCCCGATGGATTCTCTCCAGAAGCTTCATGTGCCGCTTTCTCAGCCAGTCTGTTGTCTTCTTAAGTCCGGTGGATCTGGGCTCAGCTGCTCTATCTGTAGTTTCTCCGCCACAGTTCTTCTCGCAACGGTTCTTGGAGGAGACTTTACCCGGTCGGTCTTTTTGGAAGAGAAGTGCTCGCGCTCGCCATTGTCATGTCGTTAAAAAAGCGTCTGACGAGAAGGCGCAGCTAAACTTATTTTAGGATGCTGATTGGCTAAATTGCATATCACTCCTTTATATCATTATTCAGTAATTGGCTAAACTGCGAGAGGACGTGAAGGAAAAGCATATATTTTGCACTGATATCCTACATTACAAATATTACTGCATAAATTCCATATTTCCAAAACACAGATAATGACAATTTGTATAATGTATTCATATTATTATCATCATTTTTGTATACTCTCTCATGACGTCATCAAATCACGAAGAGGGAGCATCAATCATTTACGTAAATGTATATTTTACATATCTTATGAATTATGCACAATGAGCATAATTCAGAAAGTATATTATTAATATTCCTGAAAATCCAATTAACCAATATCTACACATGTGGCCATCACACAAAATAAAATCGGCCATTATTCCGCTAACACAAGAGTCTTGCACACGGATATATTGTTGCTTGCGTCTTCAGCCCCTCTCTTCACGTGTTCTAAAACATCTGCTCTTGGATTATTTATTTTTAAGCAACGACCTTCACGAGACCTTCAAGTCGCATCACGAGAGCAGATGTTTCACGAGCACACAGAAGCAGCCCAAGTGTGAGCAGAAGGGCCGAAGCCATCACGTACCAGTCGGGGCGGTACAGAGCGAGGGTGGGGTTCTGAGGGAAAGCATTTGCAAAATATGTGAAATCAGTGAGTCACGCTCTCAAACCTGAAAAGACTTCACTCTTGAATCAAGACGCGAGGCCCTAAAGTGATGAGCTCCGGGAGAGAGCGAGAGAAAACGAGCAAGTGTGATGAAAGACCACGGAAGAGGAGAAAGGGAAGATGTCACACCGAGCCGTCATGGGACTACTTAACAAGGCGCGCATATATCCGCCAGGCTTGGCGCTCCGTGTGAGGAGATGATGGAGTACACAACGATGGCCTCTGAGGAGGAGCCATGCTCTGAGGGCAACAGCAGCCAGGAAGCCGAGACCGGTTATAGTGCCGAGGCCCGTGGGTCATTTGAGAGTCCAAAGACAACCTGTGACTGACTTTCATGACCGGTCGGCATCAGTCGTGCCGGGAGATGCTTTTCTGCTTATGGCTGCTTAATATTGTCTCCTGTCTGAACTGAAATCAATGTCAACATGCTTCTAGATGACGTAATCAATACATTTCACTCTCTAAGATTTTGTCTTGGTATTTTTTCAGTTTTTATTCCATCAAAACAATAATACAGGAGGTGTAGAGGTACGGGGTGTATTTGTCAATTGATTCTTCCTTCTCCTCTTCTCTGCTGCCATCTCTCCGTTGTGGCCCATTTTGGGATTTTCTAACTCCAGATAAGAGACAAAGAGCACACAGACTGAAACATCTCAACTTTATGGCCTCACAATGTATATTTAGAGACCTATGGGTGACACAACAAGACTCAAAGAGCCCACAGGTGGATGCTTTGCGGGAGGCGGGGCTTTGGAAATCATATAACCGGTCTCCTAAAAGTGTGACCCATATGAATTAAGTACGTTATTTGATATCTTTGTATTTTTTTACTTTGTTGTCGTGAAAGCAAAAACACCCACCCTCTGGTATCAATACATTTCAATAAATGCTAGATTCGCTCTGGTGTGAAATTATGTTATCCTGTAAATTATTCCCAGAATATCGTAGCATGTTTTTACCACAATAACCCATGATCCTACATTGTTAGTGTTCGAGACTAAATGTAATTTAAAGCGCTGCAGGCAAAAGTCACCATAGTAAAGATTTACAAAGTTACTTTTCTTGCTCTCCTCTTTAAAAAAGGGAGGACAGAATTGTGGCTGATGCTGCAAATGGTGTGGGGGGGGGTAAATCAGATATTCTCCCTCTGCACCTCCTTCTGTAAACTCACCCGGCACCGACCAATGGGAAATCAATGCACTGACTGCTGCTGTGAGTCAGTGAAATGTACCAAATGCACCCACGTGGCTTCCGACTCAGCCAAGCAGAAGCAAATGAGGACACACACACACAGGCACGCACACCTTTCCTCACACCAACGCACACACACACACAACAGGACAATTAAGAAAGAAACAAATCAACAGGGTGTCTTTAAAGTAGATTACTTAATTGCCAGGGATTGTTTTCACACCCATGAGACGGAAACCTTCTCTAAGTGTTTCCGTACTAAGAGAAAAGACACAAGAAACTAATTTTAATCCAGGGACAAAAACTAGACAGAATAAAAAAGTTTAAGGGAAACAGTGTCACCTGCTTTACTTGACTTTGTGAGGCTTTCCTCGCTGTCACATGAAGGATGCAGCTCGCTACTGCAACACAGCAACTGAAATATGACTTATATATTTCTGAATATACACCATCTGGGTGTTCTTCACAAAACCCCAACCATCTGTGTCAGCACACAAGTCGCTGACAAGAATGTCAACTACAAATAATATGATTGAGGTCAATCAATGTTATCCTGAAAACACATCAAAGAAGAATGAAGAAAAGAGAGAGAAGAGGAAAAGAGAGGACATCAGGAACTGTGCGATAACACACATGACCTTGCAGTATTTTATTTTACGATATTCACATGTTGCTATTTCACTTTAATATAAATAGTTCACATTTAGTCATATACATTTATTTACTTTAATTAATTCCACACTCATAAATATATATACTATATATATATTCATAGATACATTCATATATTTCTATATATATATATATATATATACACACTACCGTTCAAAAGTTTGGGGTCACTTAGAAATGTCTTTATTTTTCAAAGAAAAGCACTGTTTGTTCAATAAAGACAACATTAAATTAATCAAAAATACACACGATACATTGTTAATGTGGTAAATTAATATTCAAGGTGAAGTGTCTGGTTTCTAATGAAATATCTCCAGAGGTGTATAGAGGCCCTTTTACAGCAACTATCACTCCAGTGTTCTAATGGTACATTGTGTTTGCTAATCGCCTTAGAAGACTAATATCTGATTAGAAAACCCGTGCAATTATGTTAGCACAGCTGAAAACAGTTATGCTGGTGATATAAGCTATACAACTGGCCTTCCTTTGAGCTTGAAGTTTGAAGAACAAAATTAATACTTCAAATATTAATCATTATTTCTAACCTTGTCAATGTCTTGACTATATGTTCTATGAAATGTTCAATTCATTTGATAAATAAAAGTGTGAGTTTTCATGGAAGACACGAAATTGTCTGGGTGATCCCAAACTTTTGAACGGTAGTGTATATATATATATATATATATATATATATATTGTTTGTATAATCCGCACAGAGTGCAGAAACTCTAATTGGGGTTGCATGCTGGACTATTGTTTTTGATCGACTCTTCCATCTCTCCACCAGAAAGCAACATTTCATTTAACAGCATATACAAAATATGATCATCCCCAACTCCTTAATTATTTCCCTCAATATATACGACCATCAACCTTGCAGATGGTGCTAAGCTATAGACATCACAATTATTTGCAATATTTGCAAAAATAATGAGTGACGTCATTTCTTCAGGAAAGAGCTCCCAGCAGCCGAGGAGTGATGTCACTGGTGTCAGTCAGTCCATGCGAGATATTACCACTTCCTTTATGAAGAAAATATGTAAGCAAAGGTTATGAGGAGCTTTACCTGGGTCCCTACCTGCTGCCTGGTTCCTGCTCCGGCTGCTTAGTTCTAGGTTTATGGATATGACTGATCCATCATCTCTCATTTTTCAGTCTCAGTTGATTTCTTGGAGCCCCAACAAAGAAAAAAGGTAAATTGTTGTTGACAGTTAGTCAGATCCATCTCGCGGTCAAGGGGTCGTTCCCGGTCACATGACCGAAAATGAGGACCTTGAACAGTCATTCATTTGCGGACCTTGCTATGGTTGGGAAGAACTAATATTTTTTTATAGTCAAAGTAATAAAGAGTAAACAGTAATAAAGAGTAATATGAAAAAGTCAAACAAGTGATGGTGACGTGTTTGTTGGAGCAGGAAGACGACACTGAGACAGACTGAGGAGGGAACCGTGTTGGGGGCGTTTACTGGGTCCTCTGGGTCTGAGATGGGAGATCCCAGCGGCCTGCAACGGGCCTCGGTGCACTGCGGCGCCAAGAGAGGCTAAATCAAGACGCACGCCCGGGTTGAGAGATGCTGAACGGAACCGATGGAGAACATGGAGCGAGGTCGGCATCCATAGCCATGCCTCAAAGTCACGGATGGAAAACTCCACAACAGAAGGGTCGGCCTGCCGCTGTTGCCGGTAACACCTCACACACACACACACACACACACACGCAAACTTCACAAATCATACACAGCGGTGAACACGTTTTTATCCACGACCGATGATACAGGGGTGCGTGTGCATCCCCAGTGTGCCGGTTAAAGCACGGCAACGTACGGCGCCGAAGCTCGACTTCTCCAGCTTCTGTCAAAACACGGGCGGCAAACAAAGAGACGCTCTTGTTTGTCATCACATAAAGTGATCATACAGTGGAATAACTTAACTGACAGCAAAGAAAGTAGAAATCTGGTGCAATTAAATAAAAAAGGTTGAAAACATGACTCTGCAGAAGTATAGACTTGACGGTATTGATGAAGCAGAAGAAGAAACGGATTATGGGGACAAATGCTTGAATTTCTGGTTTGTTTGTTGTTGTTGTTGGGTTTTTTTATATATATATAAGGCTCTTCGGAAAAAAGTTTTTAAAGCAATCATAGGTTAGGGCACTTTTAAGCTAGATAGCTTCAGCCTAAACCCTTTCGGTCAGCCACATGTATCTTTCTTCTTCTTTTAAAATTCCTGGTGGTTGTACATTTTGCTGATCGAAATAAATAAACTCATTCATTCATTCAGTAGAATAATAATGAAAAACAAACAGTAAATGGAGTATTTCTGAGTTATAATATCACTTTGAAGCCATCCAGTCGAAATGTACGGCAACCAGCGTCATCATTTCCAACAGTGTTCAGGTCAATGCCCATTGCAAACAAACGCACAAGCGGGAATAAACGGCAGAATGTATGCACATAAAAAATTAAACATAGCTCCTCCCATTTGCCTGACAGCACTGGAGGTGTAGTACCACCAGCTCCGGGGCTATTAAAGCCAGATCTGGCCTCTTTCTCTTGCCGTAGTCCTCCGGGATCCTCAAACCCGCACGGCAATGACGGCGGCAATGTCACGCGGTCACCTGAGCCGAGCCATTATTACACCGGGCATCCTTAATGGCCCTATAGATTAAAGTCCAGCGGAACAAGACACCAGCAGATTAAAAAGAGGAAGATAGGAAAGAGGATGATGAATTGCCCCCTCGATCGCTAGAGAATCACGCATAAATTACGAGGATGTGTTTAGGTATAATAACCGCCGCCGTTTTAAGCGATTGCTCACTCTTGCCGAGCTGTTGTGTACGGATGCAGATGTGGGGGGAGGATGGAGGAGGGGGGATGTGGGGGGTTGATGGGTGTAAAGAAAGGAGCGGGTCGCCGCTGTCTACTCAATCACATCACCGTCAAGGGTATCGCCCTGACACCGTCTCCACTCGGCGCCCCGAGCCTCCACACAAATCTCCTGATGGGCAGACGCAACACTCAAACAGCAACCGTCCGCCCCCCCACAGCCGGGGGCCCCGAAGGCTCCCCGCGCTTGTCAACGTGGGCCCCCAGAGCCGGGAGCCCCGACAACAACTGATTATTCAGGATCTAGGCTAACAAGGAACTGGCGTGTGGATCTCAAAACAACATGTTGTGGTTGTGAATACATCATGAAGCCGGGGGAACAGGCTGTCGACTCTTCTTCTTCTTCTTCTTCTTCTTCTCCTTCTTCTCCTTCTGCTGCTTCTTTCTCTCACTGGATGTGCCGAGGATTCATCAGGTAGGAGGGCTGAAGCCGCACATCTGGCTCTCAGTTTCACAGCAATAACAGGTGAGATCATAAGAAAAAAACTCTTCTCACATATCAAAATATAACATAAATAAGCAATGAATAATCAATATTACTTTACAATCAAACTAAATACAAATGTCAAAATAAATAGCTCCAGAAAAGTCATTTTAGAAAATAAAAAGTTTGAAAGTGTTTATTATGTGTCCAGTGGAGTATTGAGTCAGTGAGTTTCAACTTTGTTTTTTTGTTGGCACGTTAGGCTACATACTTTTGGGATTATTCGCTCCGTGTCATCTCATAGTCAGCAGACCCAGAAGCAACAGGTACGGGGAGATGAAAGAGACGGCAGTTTGGGATCCAACACACACGGACACACAAAATAACCTGGAGTCACATGAACGACTCCTCATTATTTAGCTGGGGTTTTTTTCCTCTCACAAATCTATCCGCCGAACAAGGATGATGATGAAAGGTGAGCGCACGGTGGCTCAGTGGGTAACACTGTCGCCTCACAGCAAGAAGGCCCTGGGTTCGAATCCCGGTCGTCCCGGTCGTTCCAAGTCCTTTCTGTGTAGAGCGTGTTCTCCTCGTGTCTGCGTGGGTTTTCTCCGGGTACTCCGGTTTCCCCCACCATCATAAAGACATGCACCGCAGCCTCACCCTGGTTCGTATGGATGTGAATGAATGTTGGTGGTGGTCGGAGGGGCCGGAGGCGCTGATTGGCTGCCACGCTTCCGTCAGTCTGCCCCAGGGCAGCTGTGGCTACTGATGTAGCTTACCACCACCGGGATGACTGTGTGTGTGTATGACTACTGGACTCTGGACTCTGTAACGCGACTTCGGGTGACTTGAGAAGCGCTATAAAAAATAAATTATTATTATTATTATTATCCACAGCCGAGCACACGCCAAGGATGAATATCCCTGCATCGGTTTCCTCTCACCTTCCCAGTGCTGCAGCCTGAGCCATCTGCAGCCACTCGACCGGCCCGGGAGTTGGCCGGAGTTCAGGCCCGCCACAGTCCACCCGCCACCGTCTCTCAGACCCACGCCTCAGGGACCGGGCATTCGTCGCCCTTCACCACATCCCTCTTCATCAGCACCACTCGGTGTTCAGCACGATACTGCAGTCCCAGTGCTTTTAAATCCATGTATGTTTCTCTCTCTCTCTCTCTCTCTGATTGCTTAAAGCCCGAGTGGTGTAATGCTAGCGCAGCAGGGAGCTGAGGAGCAAAACAAACTTTGGGCACTTAACTAAATAGTATTCACAATGGCAAATTAGAAAGAAATACTGAAGTGGTTGCGAGCCATTCCACCCAATCAACCACACTTACACACACACACACACACACACACACACTTGAGAGTGCGTTTCTCCTCTGCGACTCATTATAGACCTGAAAATAAGCAGAAAATTAAGGTGAATGAGCAAAATTGTTAAAGGATCCACTGGTTAATATTTACATAGCGCTTTGTCTCCATGAACATCTTATATACTCCAAAGCACGCAGAGAGAAAGGAGGATTAATTGTTCCACTTTGCCTCCCATTAATCCATGAAGACGCTACAGGGCTGCTCCCCCTCCTCCCTCGCTGCATTTTTTTTTCTCTTCCTTCCTTTCTTGTCTTTCATGTCCCCGATGACCCCCCCCCCCCCCCCCCCCCCCCGGGGTCAAAGTGGCAAGGCAGTGTGATTCTCCCCAGCAGCACCTGAAGGAAATGAGAAGGCAGAGTCGAGGGCTGTCAGCCGCCGTCTCGAAATAGCAGGTGGCAACGAAACCGAGAGAACAACAGAGTACGGGGGGGATGCCCGAATAGAGACGTGAGCTCAAAGCCGCCAGCCCGCAGGCTCATGAGCTTAAGTCCCTCCGCTACACTGCACACCACTAACCGGGCCGCCAGTTGCCAACTCGCGGATGACTAAAGCGCCGCGGCCACCCGAGCTCGGCCACAGACGCAGGAGAGCGGCGGCGCCTTCGCCGGCCTCTGCAGCATCACTGAGAAAACATCCGGCACGCACGCGGCGCGGCGGCCGACCTGAGAGGATTGAGCTCGTCTCCAGGGTGAACGCAGCCAGCGTGCTCCACTCTAACCACAAGCGTCTGGACAACTAAAGTACACACTCGGTGCACTGTAGAGACACACACACACACACACACACAGAGGACAAACAGGATCTATTTGTCTCTCGTAAGTGGCAGTTCACTACCGTACCATTAACCTTGGAGAGAGGGAACTAATAGAGAGTGGGCTCCCGTACCCTTTCCTAGTCTCTATTTAATTTGTCCTTTAAAGGAAAATTCCCAGAAGGCACTGCTCTGTGTCTCAGCAGACCGCTGAATAATGTGGGAATAGCACACACGCCACTGGGATTGTGTGAGTGGAAAATAACAAGAAATGTAAAGCATGTGTGTGTGTGTGTGTGTGTGTGTGTGTGTGTGTGTGTGCGTGTGTGTACGTGCCCACATTTTCACACTGCAACCCGCCCAAAAGATAAGACATGGCTTTGTTATCCAGCCACACCTGGATGACAAAGAGGTTGAACTTTGCGAGACAAAGCCACAAGTAGAGGCTGTAGAGATTCCTTCTATTTCTCAATGAGGGTCGATGCCTTTATTTGCGGCTCGTTTTATCTTTCTAATACCTCAAGTGTCCCTACTTTCCTCTCCGCTAGACAGTTTCACATGTCCAGCGACAAAGAGAGAATGTGGGTGGGTGAAGATTTAAAAAAAGGAGGTGAGAGATGGATACACCGATTACTCTCTGGATCCAAATGGGGCTGAATTTTTTGGAGAAAAAAAATCATCGGCGCACACATCGTGTTGGCTCTCCTCACCCGGAACATCAAATCATAAAGACTGAGCATCCGAGAGACCACAGGGAGATGTTTGAGAGACGGGCCGAACGGGAAGAGCCAAAGGGCAGCGAAGAGAGAGTCCGGCTTGTGAAGGGTGAGCTTGTTCGTGGAAGGAGGCGGCGGGAAAATCACCAGAAGCTCAAACACTCGCCCACGAAAAGGGATTTAACGCCACACCACTTCTTGTGACAGGCGTCTGCGTCCCTGCGTCGCCGCGACATCAATACAGCTGTAGCGGTCAACGTGCCAGCCGCTCGCCATCTCGCCGTAGGCCTATGGGAGAATGGAGATGGGGAGGAGGAAAGAAAACAAAAGGGATTGATATAAATGATCTGCTGGCCGCGAGACGCCCCCAGGCGGGGGCGAGCGAAGGTCCGCTCGATACCGATCGATCGCGGGAGGTGCGGGCATTCGTCTTGATTCTGACTAATTAGGGCAGCGGCTGACGACGAGGAGGGTTAGAGAGACAAGTAGTCAGCGTGTGTGCATGTGTGTGTGTGTGTGTGTGTGTGTGTGCGTCAGTGGGACCTCCCAGATCACAAAACCAAGCCCCCCATGTTTACAAAGCGTGGAACAAGTGGAGGATTAAGGAAATCAGTTGAGGAAACAACACATTAGTGTCGCCGCCAAAATTAATTCCCCATGGTGGCCTGAGAGGCAGGTTGGGGGGGGGGGGGGGGGACCCATCTCTCAATTGTTTGTAATTTTTAAAAAAAAAACTTGTTTGCGTGAGAACTGCAGATTATCCCGTGCACACGTCCGGCCTTTGGTAGCCGAGAGGCAGCAGACACTTTTTTTGTTTGTTGCTTCCCCCATTGCACAGAGAGACATCAAAGCCTTCTAATTGACATTTTGGCTTGATAGAAAAATGATTTAGTTGCACGGTGTGAAAAGATGATGGGACGTAAGCTCCTGGTCCAGGTCGAAAAAGAGATGACCCGAGGCCCGGAGTGTCAGGGTGCAGGAGAACCACTGAGAGCGGGGAGGTGTGGGCCGGGAGGCGCCTCGGAGTTTAGAGCCAAAGCTCTTTTCAAAGACGGCAGACGTCGAGCTTAGACTCGGATTTCTATCTGTCCCTCCCCGAGGACGTTCGCGGCGTGAAGTGGAAGGCGGCAGAAAGGAAGTATCTCATGAACGAAAGGGCAGCAGCGGGGACAATTCTACCTGACTGGAGATCACAATCTGACAACCAAAACACACACACACACACACACACACACAGGCGTTGCCTCGTGCAGTGCTGGTCCGCTCAGACAAAAGTGACAAAGTATCAGGGAGTGAAAGTGACAGACAGGCAGCGTATCTGTATCAGACAAGACCCCATTGTTGAGGAGAGACGAAAAAGCTCACGCGGGCCGGCTCGGCGCCCTCTGTCACTCACTCTCGGCGGCCGAGACGGAGGCTGACAGATACACTCGATCGCCAGCTCCTCGCTTCTTGTTCTTTGACACATCAACTTCTCTGCCCTTTCCACCTCCGGCACATTGTTCCCGGCCAGCTATTCATACGCCCGGCGACCCCCAGTGGGCGTCGCTTTATCGGGTTGGAAACTAACGCCGGGTGTCTGGACAACCCGCACTCTAAATACCTCATGGGTGTCACTCTCCAAACACCAAATCACCCAAACAGGGTGGACACGTCGCCTGAATCCTCCACTCGTCAGCGCGAGTGTGATGTCCTAATGAGCGCCCGGCCGTCGGTACCGGTCCACATAACCGCTCGCGCCCTGAGGGGGACAATTATGGAGAGCAGGAGATGTTTTCCCTGATAAATGTTGTCACCGCTGGTACCGGTACTAATAAGCTGTAATTTGCGGCTGTAGACTGTGATGATGCACACTGGAGCGGCACAGGCAGACAGATGGGCGAGCCCTACAATGCTTCACGTGGAAAGTGACACAAATGCTTTCATTAACGCCGAGCGGAGCGGTCCACACACTTCGCAGGCAGTGGTTATGAGCGCAGGCCCGCGTGACAGATTGATAAGTTCCCCCGCTCGTGCAGGAAGGTGCTCCGCAAGACGGGATATGATCCAATTTCTTATCACAGGGCGTTTAGTAGGATTTTATTCAGAAAGGTTAATGTTAGTGTGTTGTTATTGTTGTTAAATGTTGTTTTCTGCCCTGAACTAGATGTTACCGGGTAGATCTTCCTCTGGGGGAGAATAGAGCAAAAGTCAAATTGCTATTTTAAGACATCCCGTTCTGTTTGGGGTGCGTATACGTTTCAAACTATCTGCTGACATTTTAATTGGCGGGCGCTCTGCCTGATGAGCCCACTACATCTGGCACGCAAAATATCCTCTGAGCATCTACTCATCTACTCAAATAAGTTGATTTTATTTGGCTCAGCTTGGAAAGGCGGTTCAGAACTCATTCAGTTCAAATGGGGAAAAGCGGTGTTGGTAATAGCTGCTTTGTTTCGTGGGTGAACCAATCGGTGACGAGCATCGGGAGGATTTGACAAACCTGAAAACTCTGAAAGATTCCACAATTTTGCAGAGTCTGATAATTGGTTAGTTGATCTATTATATGTTTGATTCATGGAGGAATTATTAAGTCTGTCGTAAAATAGTCACGACAAAGGCCCGTCCCACGTTATCCACGCTGAAAACCACCAAAAACCCCACAGGCAGTAAACGCACCATTCAAGTGGAACCACTTTCACTTGATAAATGCATTTAATGTTAATATAATAACACAAATGATTTTCCCGCTGATGAAACTATTGATGAATCAACTTCCGTGGCTCCTGGTGGTGATGATGAGTGTGTGTGAGGCAAAACAAAGAGATGAAACAACATTTTAAAAAAGAAGGCTCTTCCTACTTACTGGCTGTGGGAGCAGAGGAAGAGCAGAGGGCCAGAGAGACGGATCATTAAACAGACACAGGTGGCTGGACGCCGCGCCGCGCCGTCTGATGTGCGGCTGAGTGACGGCTACCAGTAGAGCCGGCTCGCCTCGGCCCATCGGCAGACGGGACACCAGCGGCAGTCTGCGGCGCCGGCTAACAATCAGCGTGAACAGCTGAGCAGACGCCCTCGCCGGACTGCTCCCCTCTCCTCCCCCCACCTCTCTCTCTTTCCCTCCCATCCCTCTAACTTTTACTCTCCCCTCTCGTGTCACCATCCTGCCAGAAGACTGATGGGAGGATGTGTATTGTTGTCATCGTGGCAACGTGGTGTCACCGTAAAACCGTCGTGCGCTGTCAATATTTACCCTGATTAGAGCGGCCTTGTTAGGCCGCCCGTCTGACAGCGACCCGTCTGATGGCGGATTCATTCAGATGTGGCCTTAGGGGGGGGCGAGATAATCCATGGGAATGTTGCTTCAGCGCATTTGGGGGAAACATTGGAATAGGTTGGAGCGTGCATGTAAAAACACCTTAACTGTCAAATGTCACCCTGACGCTGTTGTGTTGGAGGCGGGGGAGCATTCAGCCAACAACAGCGACATACCAGTCATTTTAAAACGAGGTGACTGATGTGTCACAGGGGATAATAAGGCGGCTGTGGGGGTCGTTCCGCTGTCAGTGAGCAGACAGCTCAGTCAGCGTTTCATAGATTCATTTACACAGGCCCTTAACAAGTAGTCAAATCCCTTTCCGTTCTCTCAGAGAGGGATACAAAATCCACCCATTTATGCCCCACACCAAGCCAGGTCTTCAATTTAATTCCCCATCTGTGGCCGGCTTGAAATAATATCCAAGAAATGAGATCCGTGACCCTGAATACAGAGTGTGGAGCAGGGAGGAGAGGCATGGCCTGGTTCTGTGGCTAAGAGGCATGCCTTAGGCTGGAGAGGGGGTGCGGGGGGGAGAGGCTTGGATCCCCTCCCCAAGTGCCCAAGTGGCATGGCTAAATATTTGCCCTCCTCCACTTGGATGTCTAGACCTTCCACCCCTCCCCACCCCCCTCCCCTTTTCCCCATCACTCCTCTGCCCTGCTCAGGAGCGGCGAGAGCTGGCACGGTCAACCGGGCAGGAGGCCAAACGCGCGACTAAAAGTTTCTCTCCGTGCTTGCCAGAGGTCACGGTAGTTCACCAACCTGGAAAGAATGAGCTTTGAATTTTTAAAAACCTCCGGGGCACCATTTGGGGAGTCGCACGGCCTCCGAGCGAGAGACAGGAGGCTGGGAGGGAAGAAAAACGCTGTCAAATGGTCTTTGTGCTCGGCGATGATTCGGAGAGAGAGGAACCCTTTAGAAGTCGGCGAGCGGTCTCTGCGGACGTCCCCGCGTTGGTGTTCCATATTCATTACCTTCCTCCACATTCACATGGCTGGCTTTTAATTGCCTTACGATTCAGACTAAAAAAAGAGCGAGATGAGCGGAGTGAAAGCACCGGGCCTCCTGAGGGGGGAGGAAGTCCACCACCAGCACACTTAACCTCATAGCTGCATTAACGTCCAATAAGAGCCCTCATTATCTATAACCAGATGATTCCCTCTGCTATCGGTTCAGTAGATTTCTTTTATTCTTCTTTTTTTTTGGGCTCCAGCAAACTGACGGACCAGCATGCATCACTGCTGTGCAGGCACTGAAGTTAAAATTCAAGCAGCCCCACACAGATCATTGAGCAAGTCAAACGAAACATCTTTAATTTAATTTCTCCTCTTTATCCGTCGGAGGTGTTCCACCGGAGTCACAAACCCGGAAACTTCAGACTACGCAGAAGAAAAAAACAACAAGGACGAGACACTGACTCATATCTTCACTTGTGATTTCACTTCTTGATGGCATTGACGTGACATCATCCCAGCTTGTGGTTGAAGGTAAATGGTCCCAACAAACCGCACACTAACCTGCTCGTGGGTTCTGGAAACAGACGTTGATGTTGAGTTTTATCCAATGTTTTTATGGGGGGCTTTGAGAAGGCAGACGTCTCTACGGCTGGTATCTCGCACAAAAACAATCTAGATTTTTTTTTTTAAAGCACTACATGTAAGATCTTGGGGTGAACAGTTCAGAGATTATAAAGTCCAATGGGCGGTATTGTTGATGATGAAGTGTTTCCCAACAAGCACTGTCTACTTCTGGCAGCTGGTCAAGTGTGATTTAAATTGTGTAAAGACATATCTAAAAATATCTCAGACGCAGGCTTATTTTCTGGAAAACAAATACTCTTCAGCTTTTAAATGCATTCATATATTAATTCTGAACATCAACAGGACTGTAAACATAGTACTTCTACACAGTGGTTTTTGTACTTTGATAAAGGACCCGCCACTGAATGCTCCTACAATCGTGCTTTAATTTCCATATCTCTGGACAGCAATAGACAACGATTACATGAAATCAGCGAGCCATTCACACGGTAAACGCGGTGAGACAATCTTCGCAACCAAGGTTTTGATTTCCTTAATGTTTTGTTGCAGAATCAATAAGCAATCAGTCATGTTTAATAATGGCAATCTGACACTGATGGATGGACAGAAGGAGTCAAACGTGACGTAAGAGCACAGACTTTACTGGCTTCTCGCTCCTATTACTCACTAAACACAGAAATATGGAGTTTGTATGTCTGTCTGTCTGTGTGTGTGTGTGTGTGTGTGTGTGTGTGTGTGTGTGTGTGTGTGTGTGTGTGTGTGTGTCGGAGGAGGAGGTGGGTCAAAAGTAAAGTGAAAGTATGAAAGCCAGAGTAAGAAAGTGTGTCCAGTGCGTGTGTTGTGTGCATGTGTGTGTGTGTGTGTGTGTGTGTGTGTGTGTGTGTGTGTGTGTGTGTGTGTGTGTGCATGCATATGCGAGAGAGAGAGAGTGAGTTGTTCAAGGGGGATATAAATAGAAGAACAGAAGAACAATGTGCATCTAGTGAACAATAAAGAATGCGATATCATGCATTAATATTATTATAAAGACTTGTGTGGTTGTCATAGTCAGTGCGTTTACATGCATTCGAATAACTGGCTTAGTCGGACTGAAATCGAATTATCCGTTTCATGTAAACACCTTTGTTCGACTATGTGCGGTCCGACTACGATCCGATTAACACCCCTGGATAACTCGATCCGATCCGGTTGATAATTCGACTATCGCGGCATGTAACGGTGAATTGGATTAGGAACTGGACTTTGCGTCTTTGCGCATGCTTGAGATCCCGCCGCCCTCCTCCCTCCCTCCCATGTCGTGACCCGGAAGTCGAAAGAGACGATAAGTTGTCACTGCCGGGAGCCTGGCCGACAGAAAACAAACAAACAACCAGTACCGCTGCTAAGCATGTTGGTGCCCTAAGCATAACTCCTCATGATGCCCCCCTGAGATAGGATGTGTTCGCGGATGTGTCGGCGCGCATCACGGCAGAGCGATGCGACCCGAGAAGTGTTAACGGGGGGGGGGGGGGTGCTGAGCGATTAAACATCTCTCTTGTTCTGCCTGTTTTGTGATATACATGCCTAAAAGGCGCCTAATATTTCTAGACTGAAATAATATCGGCATTATAATTATTATAACTATGAGAACTTTTTTAGTTTCCTATTTTGTGGAGCCCCCTCAGGACTTGGTGCCCTACGCGCAGCGCGTAGTGCGCGTTATGGGAGCGGCGACGCTATGGAGAACACAAGAGCCGCCACACATCTCTGGACCGAAGAGCAGACAGAATTTATGCTTAATGTATTGAAGGAGTTGAACATAGGCTACTAAAGTGCATGGTTCTTTCTCGAAATGTTGATGTTGTTGTTGTTGGTTGTTGTTGGTAGTGGTGAAGAGGTCAAGCGGAAATGGCTGTATCACCACGAGTTGTAATGAAAACAGCGCCACCTATCGTATCGGATATGACATGCTTTCGGCCAATGATTCGAATTACTCACTGCCATGTACTGTATATTGGAATAATAGCAGATGACCCAGAAGATAGCATAGTCCGACTAAAGCAAGATTCGAATTATACCATCATGTAAACGCACTGAGTGACCATCACTTGTCTCTCGCCATGCCATGAGATTGTTTGCGTGGATGCTCATCACTACCACTCAGTGAAATAATACAATGCTGTATCACTGCGTAACATTTCAATAGTTAACTGAGATGTCGTTGATCCAGGTCTCACAGACCGACCACAGCGTTCAACAGGCTCCCGGTTCAAAAGAACTGCCAACGTATTTGTATTTTTTTCCCTCGGAGCCCCCATGCGATGAGGCAGCAAACTGCTCGAGAAGATGAGGAGACATTCCCGTTGCACTCACTGTTTTTCTCTGCGCTGCACTGCCCGGTTGTTCCGGGCTCTGGTGGTTATATTCTGTCACATTAGCGTTGGGATAGAGGATATGTTGACAGAGAGAGGACATTGCACATGGAGACCGCAAGGCTTTTCTAAGGCTGGTGGCATGGGGACACGAAGACAAGTGTTGTGTGTGTGTGTGTGTGTGTGTGTGGAAGGAAAAGGTTGCCTGTGGAGCGGAGCATGTGGATGCCCACCCACTCAGCAGCCCTCGCGGCCCTCGTCATTTCGCATCAATCCACAGCCCCTCAATATAAATAGGACAGGCGTCCTCAAGCTATGCAGCGCTAAGAGAGGCGGCGGCATAATGCAGCGACCCTGGGCCCCCCAGCCTGAAATATGACTCTACGCTGTAATGGCAGTTTCCCACCACTCTGTTAGCTGGGGAACTATGTTGGCGGTTAATATACGTGATATTAATGTACTTGTATAGCAATACAAGGTGAGAGGATGCCGCGGGATATCAGTAAAACTGTACTTTTGTTAACCACTTCTTAACTTCTTGAAAAAAAATTTTTTTACGGGAGTTTAGGTGCTTTTTTCGCACACTGTTTTCAGAGCACTTCTCGAGATCCCTGTACTGCACCTTCAAATTAATTGTGTGACATTCATGTCAATCAGCACCTCGAACATCGTGCAAAAGACCGCTGGGGGGAAGAATAAATAATCATTTCTTGCCATTTTTTTTCACCCCAATGTATTCAATCCATGGAGAGAATTAATACATAACATGCAGCTGGTTTACAAAGTCTGCTTGTCCAATTTGAAACATCTGCACAACACTTCCAGCCCAAAAGCCAAAGAGCACGGCGCCAACTCAACGGTCTGATTTCACAATTGTTCGAGGGCGTTTGAGGAAAGTTCGTTTGAATTTTGCCTGTAGAAAGTACAAAGTGGGCTACACGCGTGCGCGTGGTTCTGGGCTGTAAGGAATCGAAGGTGGTGCACGAGAATAGAGCACAGTTCCACGCGGTATAGCTTCCCCGTGGCGTCGGAAACTTCACACTTCATTACTGGAAGGCCAGCGACGTGTGAAGAGCGACGTGTAGGAGCAGTGGGCAGGGGAGCGTGTGGGCATGTGTGTGTGTGTGTGTTCGGGGGGTATTAACTAAGGGTGTGTGTTTGAAGTGCATTCTGGAAGCAGGATCAAGCCATTCACATGGAAACATTGTTTCATGCATTCAAACAGCTGGGAGGTGTTGTCAGTGTCAAATGAAGGAAGACGCCCAAACAGCTGGCAGGGCATTTTTGTGGCTCTGCTTACAACTACGCTTTAATAAATGCCGTCTGATGCACACGCATGGAGCAATTTGCAATGAATCACACACTAAATGAGCTCCAAATTACTTTCATGCAGTTGAATCCAGGAGTCCATACCCTGCCTTGAGAAAGGAGTAAACAAATCGGCGTCCTCTACTTCCACCAAGTGCCCAAAAGCAGAATGTCACACTTGATTTTGCTCTTCTTTTTTTTTAAAGCAGAGCTGCCTCCATGCAGCACAGAGGTCTCAGTTATGAAGAAGTTCTGATGAATGGTTAAAAACAATTATCGCAATCATAAGGTACTCAACATACCTCAACTATTCCTTTCACTCAGCGAGTGCCGGTGATGCAGTGCAACGACCTTCTGTGGGATTTCCAATCAGAATTATTAACCTTCAAAAGACGTCATCTCGCATTTCGATAAATTGTGATGTTTTAGTTCTGGCAAAGGCCGTTTCAGTGCCAGCTGCCTATCTGAATTTTAAAAGAATAGCTCATTATTTTGACATCAGCATTTTAATTAGACTATAGCACTGGCATGCCTGTAGTGCTCAACGCCTACGAGTGAGTGCACATGTACCTTCTGTTAACTGCGGGACAATCGAACATTCATTTTCAATCAAGAACTTTGGGATCTGTGGCAGCATCCCAGGGCACTTTCTGTGACTGCCAACGCTGAACATTTAGCTCCGATTTGAAATGTTGGCGACTGATACTGAGCCAGGAAGCCAGAATAGCAGCAGGACAACGCTATCGCTGTCAAATGGACAGCTGACAAGACCCGTGTTCATCGATATATGGTCCGGAGACGGCCAGCTGTAGTGTAGCGTAGACATTATACAAGCGGGCAAAGCAGGTCCTCGATGGGGAACAGGAATCACTGTGAGCCAATAGGAAGACGTGGGTATTTATTTGGTGAAGAGACAGCTTTCTCGGACAGCACATAGAGGATCAATTGGAATCGATACAAAGTAAAGACCCAAGACATCCCAGTAGTAACATTGGGGAATGGAATTATCAAGTCCATTTTTCTATTTCAAGTATTAAATGTGAGGTGGCGTTAGATGGGATGCTGTGGTCAGACAGAAGCATTCAGATGACGAACATTACTATCCATCATCGTGTTGTGATTGTTGATTGTGAAAAGAGTTTCAGTTAAATTAAAGAAATGTAAGTCATAGTGACTTAATTGATACAGAAATATAAAAAAAAATTGTTTTTGAAAAAAACAAAGTGTGTTGTAGGCTATACATATATAAACTAATGTCATGGTTGAAGAACATTATGTTTCAGAAATGCTCTCAATATAAAGAAGAGCAACAGTAAACATTAGATGACGTAGCTAGCTAAGTTAATGAGTGACGTAAAGAGATGTTTGGCAGTTGTTTGGCTTTTCTTCGTGCTTTTTGTTTTGGCACGTGACAGTGACCAGTACTTTATTAATATATCCAACTGACATAAACTGCTACAATAGTTCATCATATTATAAAATGGCATCGTTCGGTTACCTTGTCGTTTAAAAAACGAAATAAAAAAAAGAAACGACACCAGCAGTTTTCGACAGGCAATGCGAAAGGACAGCCGCCGCGTCGAAGGACCCCAGAGGGCCAAGATGGCTGCGCCCGCGACAGACGCCGGGGAGTTTGAAAGCTGGCTAAATGATCGGCTAGACTCGCTAGAAGTGGACCGCGAGGTGTACGGGTCGTACATTTTAGGGGTCCTGAAAGAAGAGGAGAGTGACGAGGAGAAAGAAGATGCGCTTCAAGACATTCTATCCGCATTTCTGGTGAATATTCAAAGCGGCATGTCGCGCTCGCGCTCATGTGTCGCTGTCCGTCTCGTCTGTCGGGGCGGAAGCGAAGCGCCGATGTCAGCTGCTGCTTATGGAGCGAACTATCGAGGTTCTTTAGCCGAGGTCCAGACGCCACAGGCACTGGCTTGAACTGTGCTCTCCGGCCATGTGAAATGCTAATTGAGCAACACGTGACAGCACCCAAACCTAACGCACCCGTCCTTAAGATGTTTTGACACATTCGGCTCAGGAAAAAAAAGAAGCTATTTTTGGTTAACTATTTGCACAACTGTGTGGTTCTACTGGTTATCAGAGTGTATGTCTTTTTTCATATGCCCTTGTGCAACGTGGCAGCCATGCTGAATGCCGCCTCTGGCTCAACCTCTGGAAGACAACACAGATCACGGTACCGCCACACCAGTCACGTGCTGGTTGTGAACGAATCGGCGCTGGGTCGTTATTAATAACCTCGTTGGAGAAGTTCGCTGCTGAGTGAATAACATGATCTGTCAGCACGTAACTGTTCTTGGTCTCTTGTGCGCAGGATGAGGAGAGCGTGGTAGACGTCTGCAAACAGATCATCAAGCAGTGGACCGATTGGTGCAACAGACGGGCAGACACACGTGACCCAGGAGATGGTATTCATGTCACTTTTTTATTGATCCATATTCCCATTGTTTGTACCTTGACGCACCTTGCAGAACACCCACATGGAGTGCAGTTGTAATAATACAGCCATGGATAACTGAACATAATATCAACACATTCTGGCAACAATGCGGGTTCAAACTTACCCAGGTGGCTATAAAGTAATGTATAAGAATTCATATAAATACAAATATATAAATAAAGTCCAAAATAAAGCCAGGAGGCTCGTCAAGTCATTTAAATCTTAACTAAACAGAGCAGAGACGGCTGGCTACCGAGTCCTGCATCAATAGCAGTTATATATACAGAGGGGGGGGGGGGGAGATTAGCTCTGAGTTTTAAATAATTTGCTTTGAGTTTGGAGCAGAGTGCACAAAGATGTTCATCTTGCAGAGAGATTAATGTTTCCTCAAAAGAAGGAAAAAAACTTTCTTGGACTGCAGAGCGTTTATTTTTTATTTTGTGACCTGATGACGTGTTTGTACCCCCCCAAAAAAAGTAACTTTGTTTGTCATCGTTATGACTGGAATGAGATTGTTTGCCGTGTACATCGCCGTAAGGTCTGCAGTCGCACGCCCTCGTGGCTCCTTCTGTTCCTGTGCCTTCTTCATATTGACTGTCAGGAGCCGGTATCTTTAAAAACAATGTTTTGCAAGTCAATCTACATGTTGTTGTGGTGGTTTATTTACAATTCGTCTGTGTTCTGCCTTTTCTGTCCGGTAGCCGAGGTCCAGGCCATCGCTAACTTGATAGAAAAACAAGCTCGGATTGTGGTGAAACACAAGGTGTCCGAGGAGCCCAAGACAATGAAAGAAGGGAAAGAAGCCCTCCTTGCTCAGTACGCCAACATCACGGACGACGAGCAATATCCTTTTGGTTTACTACCCCTCGTGTTTCACTCGGGTCACGCGCGTTCCTTTGACCGTGCAGAGGGTTTCGTTATCTCTGTCCACGCTCCATGTCGTCTCAGCGAGTGAATGTGTCCTTCCACCCTCGAGGTGTCGGTTATTACCTTGACAGAAGCACTGAAGCCGAAGAAGAGGAGGCTACCAGTGGACACCACTTCCCAGTGGGTGAAAAGTGTATCCTTTTAAAAAGCTGTTTGTATATAATCTCATGGAATTCAGTGTCGCTGAAAGCAATGTGAATGAAGAATGCAGTAGTTTAACCCTGACTACCCATGATGCACTGCTCCCATCATTCACACCTCCATAGCACAGTGGAATGATGTAGAAATGATACATTAGCAGAGTACTTTTGGCTCCGCCTCCTTCACTGAACGCGTCAGCCCTGTTCAAGAACACAAACGTGGAAGAGGTGCTGAGCAGGCAAAAGCAGAAGCGGGACCAGGCTCGCGACGACGCCCAGAAGAAGAAGGAGGGGGACAAGATGCAGCGGGAGAAGGACAAACTCACCAAACAAGACCGCAAAGACAAGGAGAAGAAGCGCACGCAGAAAGGTGAACGCAAAAGATAAAACCCAAGGGAAAGGACACTTTGCACTTGGAGAAGTTTTGTTACTCGCAAAGATGAAATTGCCTCTTTTCAGCGAAACCTCATTGGCCCATTTAGTACGTGAACATGTCTTCATCACACCCGCCATGTTGATCCCTCTCTCCATACGTGTAAAGAACAATGTAATGGGCTGCATGCTGCGCATGTCCAACATCTGTGTTTTCTGGGGATGCCGATATGTGGAACAGAGAAAATGCTGTCCTGGAATAAAGCTTCCTGTGTTTTAGAGGATGACGTGTTGCTTCTCCTTTGACACGGCGGCCCCTGAAACGACCCGAGTGGGCTCTTGAGCCGGGAGACGCTCGTCTCCTCTGCGCCGCCTTCTCAGTTCTGCACTCATTAACTTTGGGTTTTAGTTCTGACCTATGCATTTTGCCCAAGAATAACACAAAAGGAGAGGTAGCTAATTATACCTCGAATGTGCACATGTACCACGTTTATAAAGAGGGTGATCGTCTTTTGAAATGAAGAATAAAGAAACGTTTTCAGCAATTTGGATTGCTTTATTTTAAAAGTTTCCTTTGGCAGAACAAGCGACAAGAAAACATGAATGTTAAAATGAGGACATGAAACAACTCATATTCACATAGTCGGGGAATGAAGTCTTCAGACTGGAGAATTGTTGCTCGACGCAGCTTTTTAATAAATACAAGCTTTTGTCCTGAGCTGACAAACTGTCGCACTGATGAGAATATTTAATAAGACTATCTGGAAATTATGGAAAATGTGTGATTAAAACATCAATTTAAAACGCTGAACTTAAAAACTTCTGTATATGTTGTTACAGTTACTATTTCTTTCCTTTACCAAATGGAAGATAAAACAAGTGAATACAATTTTCAAAATGAATAAGAACATTTCAAAAAACATTTTATAATTTAGCATGTTCATATTCAACTACAGATAGCTAATCTTCAAAGTCTTAACGGCATACAGATAATTGTTTTTTAACTTAGCTGTTACATCTCACTGATAGAAATATTTAATATATTTCTAATGGAAAATGTGATTAATACTTTTACATTTAAAACACTGAACACTTCCTGAAGTCTGAGTATCTTTGCCACAGTTCAGACTTCACCAAATTGCAGTTAAATACTTTTTTATTATTATCACAGCATGTTACAATAACGTGAGAAATACTGAAGCTGTCGAAAAATAATTGGAACATTTTAGAAAACATTTGAATATTTAGCATGTTTGTTTTAAACTACTGCCCTTATGATTCAATTATTGCTTGGGAATACCCAGAACTGAGGTTCCATTACATTCCAATAAATAAGTAAAACGGAAGAATTCGCTGAAATCTTCCTCATAAATAGTGCCTTTAAATACAACGGTGATGGAGCACATTCTTGTTTATTTGAAACGGACACTAATTCGATGAAGTTAAATTAAGATGCGGCAGGTCAAATTACGTCATGCAATCCCCGCGCAACGGACGTTAGCCAACTGAGGCTCCTGGGGGTCCTAGAAGTGCAGCCATCATCGAGCTTCAAATTGCTCATCTCATAGTCTGCAGTGATCACTGTGTTGCAGGTAAAATGTCACTCTGGACGTGCAGGGAACATTAGTTGTATTTAAGTCACCCTGTTGCCGATGGGAAATTTATAATCGGGGCGTTCTGGAGGAGTTTTAATTTGAATCCGGCCCTTTAGCTCTTGCTTTAAATCCTAACTTTAAAAGAGTATCCCTCGAATGGAGAGGAGCCCCTCTCCTTGCGTGTGGCCTCCCTGTCAACATGCTGCTCCGGCCTCGGAGCAGCTTTGGGGAGCGTCGTCTGCAGAGCGCACCACAGGGCCGTGCGCATCTTCCTCGTGGTCGCAGCGAGGTCCTTCAGCGCGACGGCCAGCAGCAGGGCGTCTGTGGAACAGAAGCAAGTCAGCACCGGCAGCGTTGGAGAGGGGAACGCACGGCGCCCGTTGCCACGGCGCCCGTTGCCACGCCCGTACCTCTGTCCTCGGAGAACGGCGCTCTCTGCCGCTGGTGTTTGGACACGTTGGTCAACTCCTCCTTGCGTCGGGCCTGGGCGATGCAGATCGCCATTTGGTGCCTGTTCAGCGCCGTGTGGATGTTCACGTGGAAGGTGGTGTTGCAGACACACTCCATTCGATCCAGAAGGACCGCCACCTGCAACACAGCAACAGCCTCAACGCTTGTATTCCCCTGCTTGCTCTGAGAAATGTGCGGCGTTTTACGTACAAGGACACAGTGGCTTATTAATCATTAATTAACCATCACATAAAACATAACTGATAATAGATAACCACCATTAAAATAATTTAAAGGTGTGGCAGCTGTGTCTGATTTGGCCTCGGCTGCTGGTGATTGGCAATCACTCAGCAGCCGAGGCCACCCTTATAAAAGCTCCCACTTGAGAATGGAGAGGGAGAGGTGAGCAGAGGCGCGTGTTTTGAGGTCTGCTCGGGGTCGTGTGTGCGGAATAAAACATGTCTTTGAACAAAACCTCTTGCTGTCTGGCGGATCCTTGGTGCTGGTGGGGGAAACCCACGGGTGGCGGCCTCAGGCCTGCTACAAAAGGAAAGTAGTTTTCTGCAGCAGCAGACAACCAAACCTCCAGAGCAGGGGTCGGGAACCTATGGCTCTTCCGGTGACGGCATATGGCTCCCAGACAATTTTGAGTTGAAAAAATATATATATCCGCCCGCCACCCTGTAATTTTCTCTTTCGCGCCAGAAGTAATTTAAGGTCCCTTTTCTTAAAGAGCACATCTTTGTTCTTTTATTAAACTAAACAGCCGTCTGTTAGCATCATGCAGCACCAGAAGTCGCATTAAAAGCAAGACATATTTAATTTATTATACGTTAAAAATACTATATGGCTCTCAATGAAATATATTTGGCTTTTATGGTTCTCCCAGTCAAAAAGGTTCCTGACCCCTGCTCTAGAGCATCGTGAGGAGTCCACCTGTAGATGGCAGTGTAAAGGCAACGTATTGACGTCTCACTCTGGCTTGCTCTCTCATCTGATTGACGATCAGGTGGTCAACTCTTGTGGGATTTGGTGGAGTTTTGGGCAGGTTGGTGTTGGTCACTGGAGGAGTCCTTTTACCAAGAAATGTCTCGGTCTGAAATACAAATAAAACAAGTGAGAATAACATAACTTAACCCTTTTAGAAATAGATGTTTTATATGTTGTCATATCAAAAGCCCAATACCTAATAAGGTAACAAAAATGTCAATATATGTTTAATGTATATGTTTTCATTGATATGTTAATAATTTGCAGCTCATCTGAACATAAACGGCGAAATGAAATGTTGACATGAAAAACAAACACAAAGCATACCCTCTTCCTCTCTTTCTCCAAGCCCCTCAGCTGCTCATAACACTCGTCCAGGTAGAAGTAGAGCTGGATCCCCGGTCCTCCTTGACTCATCCCCATTGAAGTGGTCGCGGCCGAGGCCATGCCGTGATAAGTGCTTTCTCCTCTGCAGCTCAACATGTCACTGACATAGGAGTTGAAAGCCGCAGACTCGCTGGCCGACATCGATTCGCCCACGCCGATGCCTCCATAGGGCGGCGTGGATCTGGAGCTGAAGTGGGGGGGGGCGATGGGCCCGCTGGAGTACCTTCTGGGGTCATTCACAGCGTACATGTAGGGCGTGAGCTGCTGTGTGTTCCCCGCACCGACCATGCCGTTTCTCCATCAAACCTGTGAGACGCCATGCTCCCCAGGTGGTCGGGGTTTGGGTTTTGAGAGAAGGCCTGCTTCCTATCGCCCCCTCTCACGTTCGCGTGGCTCAGGGGTCGTGTGGAGAAGCCTTCTCCGAGAAAGCCGGACATATGCATCCTCCTCTTTTCCCTTTGCGCCTGTGGCTTGAGCTTGCTCTGCATCAGGCCCTGCTGGATGTGATGCTTTGAATACTGGTTCACGCCCATGTTCATGGGCGGTGCAGTGTTCTCTCTCTGCGTGGCCGTGTTGCTCTGGTATTGCTTTGGGAAGTTTAGAGATGCAGAGAATGGCTTGGGTGGCTGGTAGTACTCTGTGTTCTGTGGGCTGAAAGCAGGTGGATCTTGAAAGGCATCGCGCCGATATATTGGCCTCCCCACTCCCCCGTTTCTTTCCACCTGCACTGTCCCAAATTCTCCCCCCATCTGTTTCTGGGTCTGCATTGCAGGAACACTCTGTGTTGACATGGCCGGGTTGGTGAGTTTCCATTGTTCAACTAAGCTGTCTTCATGCTGCACGCCCGCGGTCTGCCTGTGGATGCTTGGGAAATCTCCCCCATATAAGCCGTCATGCTCACCAGCCATGAACGACTGAAAGCTGCTGACCAGTTGGTTCATGTCTGGAGGCCCGTACGGCTCGTTGCTGATGTTCTGGATGTACTCGTCTTCATAATAAGGATGAAAGCACGGGCTGTTCGTTTCACTTTGAGGTCGAAAGACTTTACTGAGGTCAGGTAAACTATTCCCGGGATGACTATTCCTTCTGTCTTTCTCAGGTGGCATGTTGTCGTATTTGCAGCGTGGTGCCTGTGACAAATAGGCGTTTCCTCTGCTGGGAATTGATAAACCTGGTGGCAGTTTCTGAGGACGGACGGCGTAGCTGTCCTGGTCTCCGTTAGGCAGCCATTGTTGATTGGTAGAAATGCCATTGGACTGTTGATAGAACTCTTTGATGTCACTGTCCACTGACTGTCCTGGTGCTTTACTTAAAGTCTCACGGGATACATAGTTAGGAGGAAAGGTTGGATGATGTTGCGTTTTAGCCTCTGATTGAAAATACTGGAGCAGTTCTTCTCTCAATGTCTTTGGAGACCAGACGGTATTACATGTAGGTAGGCTCCTGAGAGAAGTAAAAAGGACTTCCTTTAATGTCAGTTTATAAAAAGACAACGGCATATAAATATATATATCAATATATATATATATTTTTTAAAGATATTTAGCCATAAACCATACAATATACTTATATACTGTATAAGTGTGAAATATAATGTGAAAATCTGCCGCCATGACCTACCCTTCACTGTAGTAGCTGTCTTGTGAATCTGTTTCATCCAAAATATTTGACACTAGACCCTGGAGATCAGTCTCCCCTTCACAGTCAGTACTATCAGTGGGTTTCCTGCAAAGAACACAAAAAAAGTCCCGAGGATTGCACTCCATCTTTTCTTTTCTTTTTTCTTAGAGGGCTAGCGTTTAACAGCATGTGTTTTTCTTCCATAATAACACTTAACCCAGTGCATTGAACTACCTCTGAATAACAGAATGGAATAGCGGCATGATTGCTTAACACTACGAAGGGATAGTGCAGAGATGAAAAATCAGTTAAACTGAACATAGTTCAAACAGGGTACCTGATTTTATTGTTGTTCTGGGCACAATTGATAAGGCCATAGGGATCATCGTACGCATTGTGAGACCAGGGCAGGTAGGATGCTGTGTTCTGCTCCTGTTGTGAGACACTGGGGATGTCAACGAAGGGCAATGGCACGCTGCCATTGTTTCCACTACCTATATTTGCACTGGCCTGAAAGACAGTGAAGCAATGGTGAATCAATCTAAAACTCACATGAAAAAATAAATACTAACACGTGACTACTGTATTTCTCTTCCTCACACAAAGCAGAATGATGAAATATAAATTACTAATTGTCAGTGGTACAACATCTTTAAAAGCATTAATAATATTGCTGAGACTCAATAAACAAACAAAAAATGACACAATTAAAACTGAAATGAAGAACGTGTTAAATTAAATTGTGAGTATTTGCTGCACAATTTATATCATTGTTAATTAAATATATATTTGGTTTGGGCATCAACTGTTAGTCAGACAAAACAACAAACAACTTTCAAAATATAACTCTGGGAGTTGAAAAATGTTCACTACGGTTAATCAAGAAAATAATCCACAATGAAGATGAATGTTCGTTCAAGCTTCATTCAGACACTAATAATAATAATCATAAACAATGTTGCACTAAGCTATTAACTAAGATACATAATAATGTATGAACATGTTAACCACTAATTGGTTATAACACATGGTTATAACACATGTGTATGGCTATGGCAAATATGCCATGACAAAAAATGTTACATTTATTATATATTACCACAGCTATGACACTCAAATAATATATGACCACAGCGATGACCCTAAAAGGAAGACCTTACCTGGTGTTGATATGTGGGAAAGAGGGAACTCGCAAATGTGCTCTGATGTCCGTCAAACGCCATCTTGAACTCTCTTGAACTTGGATTGATTCTTTACTTCATTAACTTTCCTGGTTTGGGCACACAAAAAACACACAATAAACTCACCGTTAAAATACCGCACAAACAAAAGTTTGGGACGACGCAGAACGTATTAGCTAACCGCTATCTCCTCGAAATAAACCCCCATCGCCATTGACGAACAGCTACCCCAACAGCTACCGTCGGTGGGTTAAGCTAGCAGGCCGTTGAGCTCGACTCGGGACTAAAACTTCCTAAAAACTTCTCGTTAAACTTGGTTAACTTAGTCTTAATCAACCGAGTTAGCTAGCTGAGTAAAATACGGGCTCGACCTACCCGCGTATGCCGAGTAACGTCCGGTTCGGGAGTCTTCTTCACAGTCCGGACATTATCCTCCGGCGCTCTCGCGCGTCCCTCAGCTCGAGCCTCGCGACCCTCGCCCACATTGGCTGAGCCCGGAAGATTCTATCGTGTCGCCCAATTAACGTCAAGTAGGAGATCCAGGCGCATAGCAACGGGCGTCGTCACCACCCTCCCCCATAGGCCGGCGCGGAGGAGCCGAGTGGCACAGGTGGTCTCTGCCTATAGATACGGACGTGTACACACGCGAAACACACACACACACACATTATAAAGTTGTTATTAGACACTTTTTGTTGCCTTTTTTTGTTGCTTTTTAAAAAAAAATGTGTTTTACTTACAATGTACGTTGCTCGGTTTGCAGTATGCTATATATGTTCCTCTTTTCAATTCAGTTCTGGATAGTTGTTTCACTTAACTGAAGATCAATTGAAATGTATTTTTACTAAACACATTTTCACAAATAAAGATAAATTACTACATACATGTGAGTGACTGATTGGTTAATGGATTGTCGCATTTTAAATATATAACGTTACATGACATGGACATTGAAGTACACTAGGTGGGGAAGTCTACCTTCTACATGTGGGTTGTGGAGTCGGACCCGTAGACGTGTATGTGATTGGGCCACGCGATCCAGCTGTGGAGCAAAGTTTTACCACGTTACCGACAATATGAGCGACATTACTTTCAAAATAAAATAAAAAGCTTCTCCCAAAGTGTTAACGCATTATACGTAGGAATGCCTTTAAAACATAATACCGATGGCATCTACTAATGAATATTATTATGATTTCATAGAACATATTATTTATTACGAGGATAAGGAATATTATTTATTATTATTATTATGGTATTACTATTATTATATGTTGTATTATTATTATTACTAGTAGCAGAAGTATACACAAGTGTATCATGATTAAGTTATAACTACATATTAATCATTATTTTACATAACATATTAGCTATGCTAGTATCTTGTCATCCAATTCTACAAACGCGTCAAATTCACCGTGTAGGATCTTATTTTGAAGGTCCATACCGGAAGTGTTGTTTCTTATTGTGGCTGCCTTGATAGTATTGAGGGACTCGGAGTTGTAGAAAAGAAAAAAGTCAGCCAGCAGTTCTCTGCCGAGACCAGGGAGCAGCGTAGGTCTTCACCTCCGGGTTTTTACTTTAGAAAGTTACTCTCTCTCTCTCTTCAGAAGTGCTCGCAGAACTGATGATACACACAGAGCGCGTTCACGACGAAGTTATATCAGGCTGAAGTTGCTCGTCTTAAACTTTGGAAGATGATTTCTTGCATGCCCTGGTGCGCTGCTCTCCTGCTGCCTCTGCTGATATCAGCCCAGTATCACGGGGACAACGGAATCGTCGTCCCGGAGCATGGCTTTTGCCAGCCGATCTCCATCCCTCTGTGCACGGACATAGCCTACAACCAAACCATCATGCCGAACCTCGTGGGCCATTACAACCAGGAGGACGCAGGGCTCGAGGTGCACCAGTTCTACCCGCTGGTGAAGGTACAGTGCTCTCCGGAGCTCAAATTCTTCCTGTGCTCCATGTACGCGCCCGTGTGCACGGTCCTGGAGAAGGCCATCCCGCCCTGCAGGTCCATCTGCGAGCGGGCCAAGCAGGGCTGCGAGGCCCTCATGAACAAGTTCGGCTTCCAGTGGCCGGACCGCCTGCGCTGCGAGAACTTCCCGGTGCTGGGAGACGGGCAGATCTGCGTGGGGCAAAACGACTCCTCCGCCGCCACCGTCCCGCCCATCATCCCCATCCCGGGCACCGACGTCCCCACGCACGAGAGGGCTTTCCGTTGCCCCCCGGTCCTCAAAGTGCCCCCGTACTTGAACTACAAGTTTTTAGAGGTGAAGGACTGCGCAGCTCCCTGTGACCCGTCGAGGAGCGGCGGCTACATGTTCTTCAGTGACAAAGAGATCCATTTCTCCCGCATCTGGATCCTGGTGTGGTCTGCGCTCTGCTGCGCGTCCACCTTATTCACGGTGACCACCTATTTGGTGGACATGCAGCGCTTCAGATACCCCGAGCGACCCATCATCTTCCTGTCCGGCTGCTACACCATGGTGTCCGTGGCCTACATCGCCGGATACTTCCTGGGAGACAAAGTGGTGTGCAACGACAGCTTCAGCCCCGAGCGCTACAAAACCATCGTCCAAGGCACCAAGAAGGAAGGCTGCACCATCCTCTTCATGATGCTCTACTTCTTCAGCATGGCCAGCTCCATCTGGTGGGTCATCCTGTCCCTCACCTGGTTCCTGGCGGCGGGCATGAAGTGGGGCCACGAGGCCATCGAGGCGCACTCCCAGTACTTCCACCTGGCGGCCTGGGCGGTGCCGGCCGTCAAGACCATCAGCATCCTGGCCATCGGGCAGATCGAGGGCGACGTGCTCAGCGGCGTGTGCTTCGTCAGCCTGAGCAGCCTGGTGCCCCTGCGCGCCTTCGTGCTGGCCCCGCTCTTCATCTACCTCTTCATCGGCACCTCCTTCCTGCTGGCGGGCTTCGTGTCGCTGTTCCGAATCCGCACCATCATGAAGCACGACGGCTCCAAGACGGAGAAGCTGGAGCGGCTGATGGTGCGCATCGGCGTGTTCAGCGTGCTCTACACCGTCCCCGCCACCATCGTCATCGCCTGCGTCTTCTACGAGCAGGCCTTCCGCCCCCACTGGGAGCGCAGCTGGGTCAGCCGCAACTGCAGGAGCCTGGCCATCCCCTGCCCCCCGCAGACCGGGCCCCGCATGACCCCCGACTTCACCGTCTACATGATCAAGTACCTCATGACGCTGATCGTGGGCATCACCTCCGGGTTCTGGATCTGGTCCGGGAAGACGCTCCACTCTTGGCACAAGTTTTACACGAGGCTGACGAACGGCAAACAAGGCGAGACCACAGTGTAGAAGACGGGGGAATGTGATCAAATGTTGACTGGGGGGGGGGGGGGGTGTATTAATGTGGACCTGTTAGTCTTGTGATAGGTAAGGTGGCCACAGAGGGTCTCACGGCACACGCATACCTGCCAAAAGGAGGGTCAGGCTTTGACAAAAGGGGCAAGCTGGATAAACAAGGACTGAGCCGGACCGTCTGCACAAATAACAAGCATGCCCCCCCCCCCCCATTAAAGCCAACATAATCTCACGTTGAGTGACAATCCAGCAGCCGGAGGAGCACAGAGGATGAGCGGCGGTGTGTTCTCTCTGCAAACCTTTTCAAATGGAATTAAATGACATTGTAAATAGTATTTGTAAAAACATGAAATTATATATTTGTATTTATAGAAAGTAAACCCTTTTTTCCTTGTCGGCCAGTGTAAATAACTGTACTTTTGCGCTGTGAGAATGACACATACTGTAGCTCTAGATGATTAATTGCTGTTTTTGAATGACGTTGTTTTTGTATGAATTAAAAGACCGTTTCAGTCCGTTGGACGACCTCCAAGAAGTTTCTTTGTTTTTTTTCTCATGGGCTGTAAGTCCTTTTTTTTTTAACCCAAAGAAAACATGTGCTGAGACTCTGCAGAATGTGAAGATATAATCAACTATACATAAAATGCTTGATTTTAATTCCCTTGGTTCAAAGAGGAAGAACTGTGTTTTTCTTTAGTTCATCCCTTCCTTGTGTCGAGTTCTCCTTAATGATTAAATAATGCCATGTTACTTTCAACCATGGTATTTTCTCAAGGGGGGACGGGGGTGAAGGTGTCACAGGGTGTCACACCTGAACATCTGCTGCCTCCGACAGGCAGGAAAACAAAAGCATTGTCATTCAGTGGAATTGGCTTCTTACATAAGACCCTCCACGGGACACGAGGAGCTTCATAGCGAGACTATTGGACTCTCCTCTCCTGTGATAGCCCGACATATTCTGAGATACTTCACATCCGACTGTTGATGTGACTGAGAAGCTGGTGGCGACCGTGAAAGAATGCTTTTCTTGCACGTGTACAGCGACGTCGCCTTCGGGTGCCAAACAAAACAAGAAGCCTTTATTAGTTGTTGGAGGGGGGGGGGTCGCCTAAATCAACAGGAGTCGTCTGGGCGGTTGCATAATTGTGAGAAGAAGAAGAAGAAGAAGAAGAAGTGCTACTTACCACTTAGTGCAGCGGTGCCATGCCCCCCCCCCCCCCCCTGGCTGAAATTGAACCGTCTTGCCGGATGATGTCATGAAGTTAGATGGGTGTGCTTGGGGAAAGTTGATCCCTCAAAGCGAAGGCTTTGGGGCCAGAGGCAGGCTGCATCTCTCTGAGCTACAGTCACACTGTCAATGGAGCTCATCTGTCGGACGAGTCGATGATTGTCTGTGTTGTATCTTCCTTCCGGGTTGGATGAAGAAATGTAATAACAGACAGGTAGGAGGCGGAAACTGATACTCCGAGGGCGGGTGAGACATAAATCTTCCCTTTTAAACCCCCTCCGCCCCTCTCTCTCTCTGCTCAGATGATTGGGGGGAATGTGAGTGAGTCAGTGGAGCGGTGCCGGGCCTTCGCCTAGTGACAGACAGTCTCCTGTGAGCCGCTCACTTCAAAGCGCCGCTGAAACCCGACCGGCTCCTTGTAAACAGTGCCGCCTGGCCCGAAGGCCCACTTCCTGCGCTTAACTCAACTTAATGGCTGGCTTGTTTGGCTTTGCAGCGAAGCAGAGAGAGAGAGACGAGTGAAGAGCGAGGGGATGAAGACGAGCGGCGTGGGGTGGGGTGCCGGTGGTAGAGAGAGAGAGAGGGGGGGGGGGGAGATGGTTTTTAAGGGGGTTGTTTTGTGTGTGGTGTGTGGGTGGGGGGGGGGGGTTGGAGAGCGTGATGGAAAATTTGGTTTTATTTGGTTGCTTTTGTCTTTCGCCAGGGGGAAAACAACAAAAGGAAGAAAAGGGAAGGAAACGAGGAGACGTGTGTGTGATTTAGTGAATATTTCAGTTGAAAAGTTGCACGCAGACCCAACTAAATGGAGTCAGATGCTCTCCATTCAACTCTTTGCCAGGGATGTAAAACAACCCCCCCAAAAAAACAACTTCTCGCAGAGTAATCAGAAAAGCTTGACGTGTTTTTCCCAGTCTTTACCTGGTGGCCTCTTCTATACACACGCAGAGATGAATAACACGCTGCCGTTAACCGTGCCCGTCCAGGGCAAATCCTTTTCCTCTTTATTGTCGGTGCCCAGCTTTTCAGTGCCCCCCCCCCCCCCTTGTTGATCTTAGATCTTAAATCTCGCATGCAGACGTTTTCTGCTCGCTCGAAGGCAAGAAGGGACAAGCCGAGGATTTGGGGCAAGACAGGAAGAATGCTCCTGGAGTTGATATTACGATGTCGCTCCGACGGGGAGAAGGCCTCGGCACGTCGGAGAGAGAGAGAGAGGGATCACGTTGTGCCCCGGTGGAGCTTCTGATTAAGTGTGTGTGCATATATCATGAACTTTACTTGTTTTTTGTTACTGTATCATAATTACAGCCGGCCTATGAAGGGGCTTGCAAAACGGACAAAGGAAATCAGGAATGAGAAAAAGAGGAAAAAAAGAAAACAAACTCTCCAGACATGAAGTAAGTCTGTTTCTAATCAAATCTTGGCACAAGCTCAAGCACTCCTGCTCTGAAGGCTAGCACTGGATTAGTTGCAGTCGTACATTATCCTAACCATAGGAGAGCAGCTGAGACTTTCCAGAGCACGGACTATATCTATCTGTCTCGCTCTCCCTCGAAATCTCAACAGGAAGTGCAATATGTTCTCTCTCCGCCTATCATTGCTCACTGTGCGTGGGATGGAGCGCAGCAGGTTGGCAGGAGGCCGCAGAATAAAATGTGCATTTCGGTTTCTGACTTTGTTTCGGGGTCTTCGGCCATAAGCGCTGGTTCCTCACAGCCACCGCGGGCGACGTGTCCTGCTTCTCCCTCCACTAGAATCACTTTTCTTCATTAAATAATAATCTCTCGTTGAAGTCAGAGTCGTATCTTTTCCACAGAAAAAGAAAAAGTCATGATAAAACACTAAAATCGAAAGGATTTCATTGGTTCTGGCCTCTTGTCCTCTTGGTTTCTTTGAGAGCGGTGTTGGGCCTTTAACAGATGTCCAGCTGCTCTTAAAATCACTAAACACAACCTTTCGTACCTCATTGCAGAAACGATCAGGCCAACATGTGTGTGTGTGTGTGTGTGTGTGTGTGTCTTGGAGCTAAGAGCAAATCCAGTAGGACTTGTGGAAAAAGGAGTTCAGCCCACCGAGCTTCCCATACTCCACGTCCTCCTCGGTGGCTCATTTTCAGGCCTCGCGCATACGAGCCATGTGTCTGTGATTTTATTGCCCGGGCCCGCTCACTTGTTGCTTTGACAAGTAAACAAACTCCCCCGCCCCACGTCCTTCAGGGTGCACAGTATCAGGGACCAGCCGGCGAAAGGGAGTAACCCCGGAGCCTCTCCAGCTGCTGAGCGGAGAGAGGCGCCGACAGCTGCGTGACAGATATTTTGGGAGCCTGCAGCACGCCTGGGATAATAACGGGCCTGATTGGGAGGAGCGTGCGCGGAGAGGAGGGAACGGCGAGTGTGCATGCAGACGCCGCCGCAGCGCGTACACAGCCAGGACACTCTCGTAAACCTTTTTTTCGGGGGGCGCGAGTATATAGCAAATGACAGGGATGAGGTGTCTGAAGGGTTCTAAAGCTCCGGGTGTCATGCCCATTGTTTCAGAACTTTTCTTCTTTTTTTCTTTTGGCAAAGCCTGAGAGGCGAGGAGGCATCGAAACTAGACAAGCTTTTACCTGTTAGAAATAATATGACCATGGTATGTTACCCGACACGAGAGCTTGGGATAACAATGTCTGTGGTTCTCAGGCACGGAGCTACAGAGACGGATCAGCTTTCAGAGTATGAATGCTTTGATGCCCCAGAGCGTTCTGTTCAATGTGTCACGTCTTGTAACGCACCCAGAGTGAGACGTCGACGGCCCGGTACGACATATTATGTCACGGTTTGACTTTGATGCATCGACCGTATCAGCAGATACAAAGGCACCTTTGTTGACTTTTAGTTTTGAAACTCTTGCATTTGTTTTAAAACATAATTCATCATTTTTTCTGATCCACACCATCAGTGGGTGGAAGTGGGAGATGATTATTTCTCTAAAAAAACAAATCGGCCTAGAGGGAGCAAAGCCTCCCAATACTACAGCTGTGCACGTGAGCGCAGAGCTTTTAAACCGCCGGAGTCAATCAGACCCCTGCAGAAACATCACGAGGACTCTTTGATGTGACGCCGCGGCCCTCTCAACACCTGTACAGGTGAGCGAGGCGTGCGGAGCAGGGCGCCGTGTGCAGCTCATAATCTGGTCTGCGGCTCTCGTGGCTCTCCCCCCTGTCGGAGGGGCCCCAGCGAGGCCTCGGGCTTTCTTTCTTTTTTCGACGATGACTTATGAAGTCGGCTCCACTCTGGCGAGCGCCGCCCCCACCTCTCACCCCCCCTACCCTGTTTTAATGGAGGCGCTCTTAACAGCACTTTCTGAGGAATTTACAGCCCCACTCCCGTCCAGGAGAGGGAGGGAGGCACACTGCGGCCTTGTCCCAACAGAGCCACGCGGTGGAAACCCACAGCCTCGGGCAAGGTGGCAGCAGAGCTCCTGTGCGTGTGTGTGTGTGTGTGTGCGTGTGTGTGTGTGTGTGTGTGTGCCCGTCTGCGTCTGGGCTCCAGTGCGCTCTCCGAGCTGGCGTTCATGTGTAGAGCCCCAGTGAATGAGCGAGTGGTTATAGGAGGGCTCCAGTTGAGTAGTTTCTCTCTGTAATTTCACTCTCAGCACGGCATAATCGCTTCCATGTGGGCCCTCACCGCCAGCAGAGCGGGCGGAGGGGCCTCATTGCAAAGGTGGGGTGGGGGGGGTGAACACATTGACTCACAAATGCACTCGCTCATGGAAAATGGACCGTCAGGCCCTGTTCACTAATGTAACAGAAGGCCAGGAGATTATTCCGGTGAGGTTATTACAAACTGTATATAACACCGGGTGTTACTTCAATTCTGTGTCATGCTTTTAAGGGTTTGCAGTTGTATTTTAAAGAATGGAAAACTACGGCGCGAGCCTGTTTTTTCCATCGGCATATCGAACCACAAACGTCTCGCATGCAAACAAGACGCAATCTGAATATTCCGATGCCTCGGTGAATCAGGACGTGTTTATCAGTGATTTTCTTGAGGAGATAATCAGGAGTTTGGTGGTTTTACTTTGCATCCTGTGTTTTTTGGCTCCCTCCACACGCTGTCTGGCTGTCGGCCGGAGGGTCCCGGTCAATGTGTGAAACCAGCAGAGCAGAGAACAACAGCTCATTTTGCACAACAGCGTTAAAGACACCTCATAGGTGTTTATAGACACCTCAGAGCTCATTCGCTATAAAAACTATATCTATATAAAGAAGCTAACAGAGGGGATGCCATTTAAGGAAGTAAGTACATGTCTCAAGATGTAAAGACTGAGCTCTGAAATCAAACATTTCATTCAAAGATCCGATTTCAGCTGTAGATAATGTTAATATTGTTTTGGTGAACAACGCCCCCTGCTGCTTCGGCTCATTTACTGCTACAATACACACAGAACACACGATTTCGTCCCAAAACCAGGCCGTGTGCAGACACACGTGCTCTTCAGTGGGACCAGTGGGCGTGGCCACGGCCTGCAGGCCTCTCGGCCCTGTGGCCACATACGCCTTCTTGTCCCGCTGCGTGAGACGTTTAGGGGTCACTGGTCGGCTCAAGTGTTACATTTTTCACGCCTCCTCGGACGCTTCATAACATTCACACCCGAGACTTGCATGTGGATGTGTGTTGCCTCGTGAAGTCAGCACAGAATGTCAGCAAGCTCTTCAAGCCGCAGCTCTGCAACTTGTGAAGTCGTGAGGAGAAGATGAACCAGCGGTGCAGAAGTGGAAGAAGCACTGGAACTTATATATATATATATATATATATATATATATATATATATATATATGACAGTGGCGTTTCTACATTAGGGGCAGGTGGGGCACTACCCCACTAGATCCAGATGACGCTGTTGTGCAGAAAGCTCAATACATTCGTACTTTGCGGCAAAATATATATGTATTTTTAATGCAAAGTAGCGTGAATATGTATTTGAATAAACTTGACTCACAAGCATTATAGTCTTGTTTTGGAGTCATTTGATCTGTGTGTTTTTCTGTCTGTGTGCTTGCTCTGTTAAATAATGCTCTCCGCTGTCCCTCTATTTCCGGTGGGGCTCCGGCCCACGCTGCCCCACCGTTACCATGGAAACACCAATGAGCGTGAGCCACACAGGCCAAAGTTAACATTGAGCGGTGGGGCACTTTCAGATGTGCCTCACGAAATCTGCCTGACAACTAGACTGGAATAATGAGAAAACCGCGAGACCTGTACCCCGTGACTGAGAAAAAAGAGCTCAAGGACATCGTCTTTTTTACAAATTCAATTCAATTCAGTTTATTTGTATAGCCCAATTTCACAAATTACTAATTTGTCTCGGAGTGCTTTACAATCTGTACACATAGACATCCCTGCCCCAGAACCTCGCATCGGATCAGGAAAAACACCCAAATAACCCTTCAGGGGGGAAAAAAAGGAAGAAACCTTCAGGAGAGCAACAGAGGAGGATCCCTTCCAGGATGGACAGGTGCAATAGATGTAATGTGTACAGAAGGACAGATTTAGAGTTAAAATACATTCAATGAATATGACAGAGTGTATGAATAGTTCATAGTAGGCATATTCCACGATGGAGACCTCCACGATCCATCAGGCAGATGGCGGTAGAGAGGAGGAGTGGGCGGAGTCTCACAAAGTGTTGTTTAATAAAGTTATTTAAGCTATGTGTGTGTCTAATCTTTTTACTTTGTTGCAATCATTTTACTTTAATGCTGTATTATAGTGCGTACTATGTTGGCACTCTGAGATTCTTTGGAATGAAGAGTGCGTTAAAAATATAATGCAATATTATTATTATTATTATTATTATTATAGGCAAAATCTTTGTGTCGGGCTGAGCGCTTAAGCATGTGAAATGCATTTGAAATAGGATTTCTGCTCCCTGCTGCACTCAAAATGCAGCCCATAGTATATCTGACTGGTCTATATAGGCCTACTGTTATAATAATCAGCTACCCCTATTTTTGTGACGGTGACATGACGTCATACAAAATTGCCCCACCAGAAATGTCATGCTAAAATCGCCACTGATATATGACATACTAAAATGTATCAATTACACCTGTGCTGACCCTGCTACGCGAGTCTGCTGTGTGAAGGGCCTGCATGGTTGGTGGTGTCCAGTGTTTCTCTTTTATGCCAGAGATTAAAGCCCCTCTGTCTCCCGGGTGCAGGAGATCTCCTCTAAAGGTCACCACGGGACTAATGAGTGTTTTATTAAATTAGTCCAGGGGATGCCGCTGAGAAGACCGATGGTGTGGGTTCAAGATATATCCGTCTCCTGTGAAGCACACGTGTCCCCTTACTGCCGCGTTTAGGGCACTTAACACATGGCCTTCAAGCCGAAGCGTTGACAGAGCAAAGAGAGAATATTGGACAACTTTAGTTTCATAAATACAGTCGTGAAGTGTGACGACCCCGGCTGCATGTCTTTAACGTGTTGTGTTGCAGATGCCAGTCGCTGTGGACAGGCGGGTCATCAATCAGGATACTGGGATGAACTGGGAACCTCCCAGTTGTGTAAGAGCACAAGCTCCCTACACTCCACTACATTTGTAATATAGAAACAATGGAGATAATAGATGCATAAATGTATCCCTTCCATTGTTTTGAGCCGGCCCCGACAAGAAGAACATTGTCGCACTGACAGAGTGGACACGACTCGGTGTTAGGAGGCCACTAGGAGTCCACGCAGAGGGAAGGAGTTGAGGATGTAGGAAGCGATGCACTGCCTGCATGTACACAGTCTGGCCCTCCAGGTGGAGCCAGTGGCTTCACATTGGGTGTGGGCCTGAAGAGCTGTAGTCATTAGTGTTAATTGGGCATTAGTGTTTCTTGATTAACCGGTTGACTGCTCTATTTACTAAATGGTTCACCACATTGGACTCTGTCCTCTTGGAGGAGCCAACCTGACCCAACCGGATAGTCACAGGAACTCAACCTGTGGCAGACCTTTTGCAAAAAAAGCAAACAAAGACATTTCCCACCTGAGGCCGCTGCGGTTCCCCAATTATCCGCTCCATTCGTTATTTGACGCGTTCTTTTGTGTCAGTTTGATTACTTTTTCATAAAATAATTGGCCGCCCAATTATCTCTAGCTTCCTAAATGCTTCCGTGTTATGATGACGTCATTGCCTTTTGTTTGTTTTGTCAACATAATCATTTCATGTGCACTCACAGTGCATCAGTTTCCCTTTTGAAGTTGTAAAAGGAATTCCTTTCCACGGACCTAATCCTTCCTCCAGTCTACATCGAGCCCCCTCGTGTTTGGCTTGACGAGTCACGGTGGATAGTTCTGGAATCTCGGGGGGCGTTTGAGTTGTATCACCCCCCCCCTGACACGACACTCACACTACCTGCACGCATCGCCATCAACTGGTCAGAGCTGCAGCACGCAGAGGGAAGAGGTGGGTGAATGGGAGGGTCGGCCATGTCCCGCCTCCTGCTCTATTGTGTGTAGTAAGTGGCCGCGGGGCCTCCATCTCATTCATGAGAGACGCAGCAGTATCGCTGCGTTTGCTCTCGCCGAGCAGCTCTGGTTCTCCACGGTGCCTGCCAACTTTCTCTGGGTGTGTTTTATTTCTCTATTGTCTTTTGCTGTCACAAACTGTCACATTTTACGAGACGCTTTGAGTCTGACTTAATTTTAAAATGTGTTTTTTTATGACGTGCAAGTGTGTGTAAATACCGATGTGATTGGCTTATGTTGACTTTACTATTAGATAGATAGATATATACTTTCTTATATTGACAGGTTGGCCTCAGCTGCAGGGCATCAGCTGATTAGTGTCCCTACCCTATATGAGGTGGCATAGGGATGGAGGCACGAGAAGGGAGGGGTGGAGTCTGCAGTGAAATAAAGCACAGTACCACATATCGCTCGGTGTGCTCGTCCTTTGGTGCTTGGGGGGGGGGGGACAGCCTAGTACCTGTTTCATGTATCGTTTCAGCCTGGAGCCTGCAGGCTGGGTGGTTAAAAAAACAAGGACATCCGTGTCCTGCAACTGAGAAAAGTAAAGAGTATAAACTCTTCTGCAGTTTGAAATGAGCTTGGTAATCTTTCGTGTAAATAATAGGATGCTTTTCCATTTTAACAGTGAAGTTGGAGTTTGAGTCCAGTGGTCTCATCCCTTCTCTGGGAACAGAGACGTTCTGGGACACTTTCACAGGAAACATGTTCGCACACATTTCTGCTATTTTGGAACAGCAAAGGATTTCACACTATAATACGGAACGAATACAAATCCACATCATCAAAAGGCCCTTACAATGGTGTCTCTGTGTGTGCAGCCTTTTGGTAAATGTTTGATTTGGGAATTCTTCCCTCACGGAAACTAAAAACAAGCCGCTCACAGAGCTTTTCTGTGTGATCACTGATGTGGAATTCGAGGGGTGGTGCATGGGAGCGGGAGGAGATGTTATGATCACCTCACTGGGCCTCTGTTGTGCTCACTGGGGCGGGCTTATGTCTCCCTCATGACTGCATCCCATCATCTAGAGCGGAGGCTGCGGCGATCCGTTGGGTCTAAACAACATGTGTTCGTCTCCTCCCGAGACATCCCTGGTTACCATGGCAGCTGGTGGTGGAGGATCTGGTGAAGGGACCAGTGGCGGCTGGTGAAATTGTTTTGGGGGGGGGCGCAGTTGAGCGACGCAGTTTAAATAGCACTCAACAATGAGAAGAAAAGAGGTTTTGAGTAGAATATTGTAAAAAACAAAGTTTTATTTCAAGAAAACACCGTGCTCAACACTGTCCAATAACAACTGTCAACACACTGTAACTTTGGGCATGAGAGGTTCAGAGCAGCTTTAACCCTCCTGTTACCTTTAGGGTCAATTTGACCCCAGGCTGTTTTTCACTGTCAAACATATAAGAAATATCAACTTTTTTATATATTTAAAGGGCTATTTAGGTAGTCAACAAACAAACAGAAAGTACCTCACACTTAAACTTGGGAAACAATATTAATTCTAATAATCTTCTGGAGGTTTTAATTGCTGGGGTCAAATTGACCCCGAGGGTAAAATATGTTAGTAAATGTAAAGGTAACAGGAGGGTTAAGAAACATTGGGTTGGGTTTCAGAGGTTTGCAAAATAAAAGAGTTTCACCCTCACATGAAAGAGGTTCAGAGCAGAATAGAGTCAGAAAGAGATCACATGTTACATTGGGTGTTTGACAGAGTAGACCCACTACGTGTAAAGACAAGTAGCCTCCTCTCTTTAAAGTTGGCAAACTTCTCAATAACTCTCTGGTTAAAGTCAATCATGTCTGTAACCAGCCTGTTTCCATTATTCTGGAGGGAATGTGTCTGTTTTTCAGAACTTCTTCGTTGTGTTTTCGATGCCAGTTCGGTCTCCTTCTGCTGCTCTGCAAACAGGGTTAGCTTCATGCTGTTAGCTCGAGTTAGCTCCATGCTGTTAGCTAGATAACTGCGGCAAGATTCGTGCTTTACACTTGTCTGAAGCTCTTTAGATCCCTCACCCCGTTGTAGTCCAGAGAGTTTCAGTCCCAGGACTTTGGAACGACAGACAGGGGGAAACTAAACAGCGCATTACTCACTGAGCCTCCAGCTAACAGCTCCGGTTAGCGACCTGCTCTGTAGCTCCGTGGAGCTCTCTGGGCTGAGGGAACGATCCCGGTCTCTGATTTGCCGAATAGTCCAGTCACGTGAAATAAGAAACGATGTCATTGGCCAGGGCGCACATTTTTGCGCCCCAAGATTCACGTTTCATCCGTCAATGAGAAGCCGTCCTTGCCGAAACGACCGTGAAATGTTTGCTCGCTGCCGCACACACACGTTGGGCCGGCGCCCCGAAAATGGGGCGGGGCTTCTCTAAGTGAAGATGAGTGGCGATATATTATTTATGTCACATTTAACTTAAGTGGTTGTTGACAGGGGCTTACGGTCTCCCACACACATTTAGCGCGTCAACACAGTGTTTTTATTATTTTAATGATTTGGTATATAATGTTTTTTGACAGGATATATGATATTTTTTTCTTCTTCTTTTTTTTTTTCATCTCAAAATTGTAAGAGGGGCGGCGCCCTAGCGCCCTCTATGGACGCACCGCCACTGGAAGGGACGATGTTCCCCTGGAAACAACCGCTTCGCGCTGGAATCTCCTGCACCTGAGGCCCCGGCGCTCAGACGTCGAAGGATTTACGATGCCGGTCGTTTTGCAATGAGTGCTCTTTTAAACCCTCGGGGCTGTGAAACTAACCTTTGCGTCACCGGCGCCACAAAGTTCAATCGCAACATTGATAAGTGAGAGGTGCAAACAAGGGAATCGATAAACGGCAGCGCATCCGACAAACAACACACAATGCGACCTTTGGCTGGGTCGGATAGATAAGTCCTCCCCCCACCATCCCCCTTCCTCCCTCTTTCTGTCTTCCCTTGTTTATGTGTGTCTATTAGCCACATTAACAGAGACGAGGGGTCTGAGCTGTGTGGGGGGGGGGGGTGTTTAGGTGTGTGTGTGAAATCTGGCATCAGACTGACCTTTGGAGAGATAAGGAGAGGGCGGCCCTGCCCTGAGAAGGCCGACGTAAAAAGAGAAAGCTGTGTGCTGTAGGTGGAGTTAGAGGAGATCAGAGGCGGGTTGAGGGTGAGAGAGTAGAGTCTGTGGGGAGTGCTGCTTTCACACACACAAGGCAAGGAAGTGTGATAACCGGCTCGGGAAATGACTGCGTGATATTATTTTGTTATTTATTTTACACGTTTAGAGGCCATTTCTGTGTGTCCTCACATAGAAATGAACGGCGATGGCAGCAAACAGCATTACGTGTCAACCTTCAGGATGCATATCAAGCCCCCCCGAGCATCGCCCGCACCGCCCGCCCTGGGGAATGGGCCGGGAGGCGTTGACACCAGAGACAGATGTTGTGACACAGGTAAGGTAAGGGCTGCGTGGGATCTTAAACGTGGGTGTTGATGTTGGAAGGAGCTCGGCACTATCGTGTTGTTATCGTCATCGTTTGAGCATGCCTGAACATGGTGATGCTTTACGGTGACATTTAACTTCACTGCGTACAGAAAACAACGACAAACAAACGTTCATTTTCTCCTGGTTTAAAAACAAGTCCAAGACCACACACACTCCAAGTGTGTTGCTTTTAAAGTTGATATCATTTACGTTTGATCTGATTGTTGACTGTAAAGAGAACCGTATATTTTCACATCACACTGAACATCATCATTCGGGCTCTAAAAGCTTAAGGGCATTCTTTCTCACCCTGCTCAGTTTTTACGAATATAAAACTCTTTGTTGGCTTTGGCTGTGAAACTGAGAGAGTTAGTATTTAAGGAATGCACAGGCAGGTTTCATCAATCTTGTCATTTAATGTCTGCTGAAGAGAAATTGTTTCAGTGCAAATGGTGACCTGGCAGACATCACACACACACACACACACACACACACACACACACACACACACACACACACACACACACACACACACACACACACACACACACACATCTGTCCATCAGATGATCATCTTGCACAGTTAGTTCTTGCAAGTCAAAACATCAGGGCCAGACACACATGGTCTACTTGGCCATGGTGCGATGGGGTTTTATAGTCAGCCTCAGCACATGGTTTTTACAGCAACCTGCAGGCTGTAAGCGTTCATTGACTTGCTAATAAAAGTTGAGGTATGCATGTATCAGTGAAAACCCCCTCTCAGTGTGTAGCTCAGAGTAGCAAACATCTGGCTTCATGGTGAATTCTTGAGGATTGTAAACGCTGGCTAAAGGTTGGTGGTAAACACATCCTTTCTGTTAAACCATAACTAGTACTGTGTCCAAGGCGTTATATTACATTACATTACATGTCATTTAGCAGACGCTTTTATCCAAAGCAACTTACAATAAGTGCATTCAACCTAGAGTACAAACTAAGAACAACAAGAATACAGGAAGTAACATTTCCTCATCATAGTCGAACTACAAAAGTACCATAATAAGAGCTATTTAAGTGCCACTGAAGTGCAAATCTGTGTTTTAATCCAGATATAGTCGGAAAAGGTATGTTTTCAGTCTCAGGTGGAAGATGTTGAGACTTTCTGCTGTCCTGATGTCAGTGGGGAGCTCGTTCCACCACTGAGGAGCCAGGACAGTAAACAGTCTGGATGTAGAGTGATTAGCTCGAGGTGCAGGAGTCACAAGTCGATTGGCTGTTGCCGAGCGGAGCGTGGAGTAAAGGCCTGACTGTGATTACTAGTCCCGGTGATATGATTGAAGGTCAGTGGAGCCGGGTCGCATGGGAGGTTCAGGATGGCAGTGGCATTCAAACACAAACACAAACAACACATTGAGCTCGGTCAAAAGCCCCATCACGAACCATCTGCTCCCGGACTATAGCCATCACTCTGGAGATCTCGGGGAGAAGAGACTCACACAAGATCAGCTCGCCTGATTGCGCTTTGTGAACCTCCCTGATAAGGAGACCGGCTCCAGGTGTGTCTCTCCCCTCACACCTCTGGCTGGAATGCAGTTGCCTCTCATTACCCCTCAGCCCCTCAGCCCCCAGGCCTTGTTTCTCACTTAATTTAAGCTTTGGATCAGGGGGCTTGCAGTCCTTGGGAATATCCACCCCCAGGATTTAAGCCCGGAACCAGCTTCGATATCACTAGTGCATTTAAAAACAAGATTTAAAAAAAGCATGTTTTGTTTGATTCATTCAAGAGTTTTTTTCTGGGCAACGATGACCTGACTTCATGTAATTTCAAAGAACAGGACAAGAAAGAGGAAGTGGTTTGAACGGTTCGGGGAGATGAGAGGATGCAACACGCTTACGTAGCGTTTCATTTAACACTTCTAGCAGGTGTTATTTCTCATCTAAAACAAGGCCGAATATTTACTGCGTTTAGTGTGTGAATTAATGTAGAAACACCAGTTTGTGGTCAAACTTGGTATTACACGCAGGACCGAAATAAACGAGGGGGAAAGCTTAAGTGATAACTCTTGTAAAAATGCAGTTAGATGCAGTGACGACACGTCTGTAAACCATTCATGTAAATGTGCGGCCCTTATTTTGTGCGTCTGACTTCTCGCCTCTTCCCCATCCAGGGTCTGATAACAACTCGGCTCTCACGCGTGTGGAAGCCCCCGCCTTCATAGAGCCACTGCAAGACTGCTCCGTGGACGAAGGAAATGACATCACGCTGCGGGGGGTTCTCACCGGGAGTCAGCCCATCAAAGCATCGTGGTTGCATAATGGTGAGTCCCACCGCAAACTGAAACCAGCTCTGTGTGATGTTTCACATGACTGTGTTGCGTTTGTGCTGGCGCCAACCCAATGGCGCTTATATTATTACTCTATGCTCTTATGTCATGGCACCTTCCTCGTTGCCTTTGTTCCTAATCGTCCACACATTTCTCCTGAACTCAACCTGGCTATTTGACGTTGGGATATTTTGCATTGTTAAAAACATCAGCGTGGGTTTGACCAATGCCCGGGTTCAAGAGGGTCCGCGGCTCCTCTCTCTTGCCCATTGCACCGGCGGGAGAGAGAGTTTCTAGTTTGCTTCTTTGCTCCTATGGGCAGGTGAAGTGGCCCATTTTGGGACTCCTTCCTTCAACGGCAGGGAGACGAGCTTCGTGGTGAGGGAATGCTTACCGGAAGACGCTGGCGCCTACACCTGTTTGGCAGAGAACAGCGCGGGGAAGACGTCCTGCTGCGCCGCTGTGTTTGTCAGAGGTGAGGGACCCACTGGGACCCACTGGGAGACACTGGGATACACTGGGACCCGACTGGGACCAGACTGGGACACACTGGGACCCACTGGGACCCGACTGGGACCAGACTGGGACACACTGGGATACACTGGGAACCGACTGGGACCCACCGGGGCCCACTGGGACCCACCGGGACCCGACTGGGACACACTGGGAGACACTGGGATACACTGGGACCCACTGGGACCCGACTGGGACCCACCGGGGCCCACTGGGACCCACTGGGACCCACTGGGAGACACTGGGATACACTGGGACCCGACTGGGACCAGACTGGGACCCACTGGGAGACACTGGGATACACTGAGACCCACTGGGACCCGACTGGGACCCACTGGGAGACACTGGGATACACTGGGACCAGACTGGGACACACTGGGATCCACTGGGACCCGACTGGGACCAGACTGGGACACACTGGGATACACTGGGAACCGACTGGGACCCACCGGGGCCCACTGGGACCCACCGGGACCCGACTGGGACACACTGGGACCCACTGGGAGACACTGGGATACACTGGGACCCACTGGGACCCGACTGGGACCCACTGGGAGACACTGGGATACACTGGGACCCACTGGGACCCGACTGGGACCCACCGGGGCCCACTGGGACCCACTGGGACCCGACTGGGACCCACTGGGACCCACTGGGAGACACTGGGAGACACTGGGATACACTGGGACACACTGGGACCCACTGGGACCTACTGGGAGACACTGGGATACACTGGGACCCGACTGGGACCAGACTGGGACACACTGGGACCCACTGGGACCCACTGGGACCCGACTGGGACACACTGGTCACAAGTTAGATGTCAATGTCTGCTGCTAATTTTAAAGTTGAACTCAATATCCATTCTGTTCGTGACCCAGAAGAAGTTTCACTTCCGATTTGTCTCTCCTCCTCTTCCTCTTACCGACAACCGATCCAGACTTTGAAACCATCTGCGGCGTGCAGAGTTGTGTCTCAACTTCTGCTTCCAAGAGCATTGTGGGTAATGGAGGGCCGCCGCTGTCTGACAAAAAGGGGCTGCAGAAGTTCAAAGGACCCGTTTGTTCTTTGCCGTCAGGCTCCGATAAGCTGAGCCCAGTCTCGACTCCAAGAGGTAATCAGATAATTCCTCCAGGTTTCTTCCCTTTTTTTCCCCCTGAAGGGTTATTTGGGAGTTTTTCCTGGTCCGATGTGAGGTTTTGGGGCAGGATGATGATGTACAGACAGATTGTAAAGCACTCTGAGACAAATTTGTAATTTGTGAAATTGGGCTATACAAATAAACTGAATTGAATTGAATTGAATCACAGAGAGGTTCAAAGGATTTGATCATTCGTGACATTTTCCATCCAGCGCAGCTTCCTTTCTTCTCGGGACACGAGTCGATGCACCGGGAAAATATCTTTAAATCATTGTTTTAAGTACCAAACCCGAAATACACGACCATGAGATGTAAAGATTGTTCTTTTACTGGGTTTTCACAACCGGGAGATCAGTCAGCGAGGGAGACGAGTAGAAAAAGGGGGCAGGCAGGAATCCAGGGTCAAGGGTCAAGGCTGGCAGAGAAACTAGGGAGACGCTGGAGAGTTTGGCAGTAACACCCAAGACAAGCTGGCCGAGGACAAGCGCACGTGAGGGACTAATGAGGGAATAGGCTGCAGGTGAGAAGGGCGTGAGGACCAGGTGAAGGGAACGAGAGACGATCCGATGTCATTCCAGATCCTGCCATTCACACCTGATCGTCTCTCGTTAATCAGGCAAACAGGATGAAAACAACCAGCAGGAGAATTGGTGACAGTGTTGACTTGTTCGGGACGTCCATGTTGTGTCTTTACATAAATAATTGATTGGTTGTCAGTGACGTGGAGCAGTCAGGTGCACAGTGCAGCTGTATCAGTGTGTTTACTGATAGCATAGAGGAGCAGAGCCACGCCTCCATCGCACTTAAACCCACCTGTGCTTCACCTGCAGAAGTCATCCCAAAGAAGAGAGCCAACTCGGGGTCAGGTGAGAAATGCACCTGTTCGTCCATCGAGCACTCGCCTTTCTTTCTTTCTCTCTCACCATTCACCGCTCGCTGTATTGTCTGTCTTCTGCTTTGTCCACGGTGAAGTTACTTATTCATTAGAGTCTGTTTTTGTGTGTTCGAGCCGCTTCAGGTGCTGCTGCGGTTTGCCCCGGAGGAGTTGCACCTTTTTTTTATTTTATTCGTGGCCTTTGTACATGATATAATGTCTGACTCTAAGCTATTGTGCTGCAGTGCACCGGGAACTTTACCTTAGGGTGTAGCCCGCAACGATAAAAGCGTGAGCCGATTATATAATACGGTCTGAATGTCCACTATGGGTACGCGGGATACGTAATACTGCTTTTTGTGGTTTTATGAATATAATATAATGTCTAAAGCTCGAGAGACGCTAATTTCTAATGTGTTTTTAAGAAGATAAACTGGAAAGCCATTTATGGCTAACTCTATCAGATTGTCTCGCGTAAAATTCCCCAGCCTGAGGCCAAACTATTTGAATACTGATAGCTTGATATTGACTCCAGCTCTCATATGGAAATGCCCATACTAATCTGTACGGTCACGTTATATTACAAGAATGCAGTGTTCAAATGTGTGTGTTTCTTTTTTTTTAACTGGAAAGCAACAGGAGAACTAAATTGACATTATTTGGCCCTTGAAGGACTGTCTGTACTCGTGGAGGTCGTTCATGTTTTGCGTGTGTTTACAGTTGAGACACTTGTTCTGCTGCATGCTCCACCAATAAGTGACACACAGCACTCACCACAGATGGTGTTGCGTCTTTATCTCACGCTCGCACACTGGATTGTTTCCTTCCACTCGGGTTTCAGGGCCTCAATACTTTTGTCTTTATTTTATTTTTTTGCAGTCGCATCATTATATTTCGAAAACCCTCCCCAGCACCTCGAGGTGAAGGCGGGACAAACTGCGCGAGTGACGTGTTTCTTCACCGGCAGCCCACCTGTCGTGTCGTGTTGGATCAGAAACAAAGAAGAGGTGTCATTTAAAGCCTAATTTGGAAAGAATGCATTTAATGCATTTTTTATCTTTAATTCTCTCAATATTAACTTTGTTCGCTCTCCTTCTGCAGATAGTGGACGGTCCGGAGCTGTGGTCAGAGAGCACTGATAGGAGCAGCACGCTGGTCATAGCGGAGGCTAAACCCCATCACACGGGCCGCTACGCTGTGGTAGTGAAGGACCGCAGGAGCTCAGCAGAACACACGCTCAACCTCTCTGTCATAGGTAACACAACAACACACACACACACACACACAGACACACACTCTTGGCAGCATCTGGAACCTGAAGTGAGTTTGCAGTGACTTGAGTTCTTCATCCACCACCCAGACCGGCCTCAGCCCCCGGCCTCCGGCCCCGTGGTCTCCCTCGTGTCCGCCAACAGCCTCGTGCTGTCCTGGTCGGGCCCCTGCTACGACGGCGGCAGCGCGGTCCTGGGCTATGTGGTCGAGGTGAAGGGCCAAGGAGGCGCTGAGTCCGTGGATTGGAGCGAGCTCACGGCCCGGTGCGAGAGCACCTCGTTCAGAGTGAGCTCCGGGCTGCAGCCTCATCGGGAATACTGTTTCAGAGTCCGGGCCTACAACGCAGTGGGAGCCAGCGAGGCAGGACCCGTGTCCCTAGTGGTCAGGATGGAGGAGAAAGGTGAGGCGACATGGGTTAGTGATGCCACAAATATAATGAGCCTTACATTAAAGCTGTTGTGCCTCTTTTTTTTTTTGTAGGTGTAGAGAAGCCCAAAGAAGAAGAGGCCCCACCAGCGTATTCCCGTGTCACTATTAACTCGTCGGAAAAGGTTTCGGATCACTACAGTTTGCAGGAGAGGCTGGGCATGTGAGTATCCGGAACCGACCTGTTTCTCCTTGGAAAATAAGTGGTCCTTTTGATCCGTACATGTTGGAACGGCATCCTGCCATGTGTGACAGACGGAGGGGGCGAAAACAAGTAGAGACACAGTTCTGCTCCGTCAACAATTCACAATAACGGCAGAGAAATGCACTTCAGTTTAACCTCTTGACAGGCGGAGGATTAGAAACGCAGATTGTTTCTCATTTCTTTCTTAAAGGGTACCTGTAGTGAAAACGAATATGTAGCCAGATCAAAAGATAATGTGTTTCTAAAGGTTATTCATGCACTGACGGTCCAGTATTCAATAACAATACGTAGTTTAGGCTGTTCAAAGTCCTCAACTCCGACATGCGACATTGCACTGGAGCTTGAATATGTCGCGGGTGGTGTGACGTCAGATCGTTGATAGATCGACAGCCAGCCACAGCGGATGTGTTCAGATACCAATATAAACAACGTCGGCGCCGCAAACAAATGCTGAGAGATTGATAATATGGATGATGAAAGATTGTCTGATTCAGCAACTGGATACTTGTTTGAACCTTTAAAAGCAGACTATCCCCATTTAGTGAATTGTGACAGCGATGATAGTGATGATTCTGATGAAGTTGATGCCGAAGGACCGCCGGTCCAGATGCTTCACCGTGCGGACCGTGCACGCAAGTCGGCGGACGTTTCGTGCAGTTGTGGAAATGTGTGCCACAAAAACAGACAGAGTGCATTTGTTGTAAAGAGCACAAACTTATGTCCGATGATATAGTGTCATTAGACCTCATCTGCTTCACACAAAAGCGTGAGCTTGATAGCTACATCGCGCATAAGCCAGCGCTGGAGATGTCTTTCATTGATGCAATGTTCGGCCGACATGTTCGGGGTGCTAGTGACTTTTCTTTGCTCCGTCCGTCCCGATGCGCGCAAACCGGTGTCGGGAGCTCCGCGGCGCACGAGACGGCGGGCAGAGGACTGTCAACGCAACACGTAGAGACAGAAATGACGTGCTGCTGCTGTAATGTGGCGCTATAGAGAAAGTGACAGGGGGGCGGGCCAAATTTTTTTTATGTCATGCGATCTACCAATACTACGCCGCGATCGACGTATTGAGCACCCCTGATATAGATTGTGTAATTCTTGAGGCCACCGATCTATCCCAAGAAGCAACGCGTGTAGAAGTGGCTCCGGATTGGCTGAATTCCTTTCAACGACTCAACGTCATAGTGACCTTTGACATGAGTAAATAACTAGCAAAATGGCTGCGCCCTGAAGCGTTCACGGACTCGGAATGTTAACAAAGAAATGTAAATCCTCGGGCTATGCGTGACTTGTTGACAATAGCGGCGGGGTAAATATGATTTATTTGATGCGCCGAATGGATGTAGCACGTTGTTGTTTTGCACTACAGGTACCCTTTAAAGTCTGAAGGCTATGAACAAAATCAAACGTGTCTCTTCGTTAGGGGAAAGTTCGGCCTGGTGTTCAAGCTCACCCACAAAGAGACGGGACGCGTCTACGCGGGGAAGTTCTACAAAGGTCGCCGGGCCAAGGAGAGGGAGGCCGCTCGTAAGGAGATCGAGCTGATGAACTTCCTCCACCACCCCAAGCTGGTTCAGTGTCTCGCGGCGTACGACCACAGGCCCGAGATGGTCATGGTCATGGAGTTGTGAGTATCGTCGTGGACGTCATGTGTGTCCTGCAACTTCTCTTTTCTGGTTTGCACGCCAACACATGTGACCGCGGCCTCGTCCGCCTGCAGCATCGCCGGCGGGGAACTGTTCGAGCGCATCGTGGACGACAGCTTCGAGCACACGGAGTCGGCCAGCGTGCGCTACATGCATCAGATCCTGGAGGGGATCGCCTACGTGCATCAGCAGAACATCGTCCACCTGGACATCAAACCGGAAAACATCGTGTGTGTCGACACCACCGGCACCTCCATTAAGATCATTGACTTTGGACTAGCCAGCAGGCTCGGTACGCGCAGCGAAACTCTCTTTTGATCCCTGCTTGTCGTTCTCGCGAGTGTTCCCGGGAGTTATGTCGGTGATTTTTCTGTTTTCACAGACGCCAACACGCCTCTCAAGGTGATGCACGGGACTCCAGAGTTCGTGGCGCCTGAAGTGATCAACTATGAGCCTGTGGTTTTTACCACTGACATGTGGAGCATCGGAGTCGTCTGCTACATACTGTGAGTCACACCGTCGCTCTTCTAGTTTGACATTTTTGGGAAACGTGCTTCCGGTGCTGACTCAAGGTGGATTTAGATGTTTCTGGATTGGACAGACTAGCTGTTAGCCCCTGATTCTTTGTGCAAAGCTAAACTAGCCTGATTGGTTCTCATCTAAGTCTTGGCAACAAAACTACTAAATGTATCTCCCAAAATTTAAAACTATTCATTTAAATATCTATTTTTGTGTGCGTTATTTACATTCATATATATACACATCGTGTGTGTGCGTATGTATATATATAAATAATCAATCAACTCCGATAGCCATTTTAGGAGATTTATAAGGACTGTTAACCACAAAATCTAAAATAAATATTTTTCCTTCTTTGCTTATCAGTCTGGTTTATTTTGGTGTGAGTTGCCTAATTTTGGAGGTATTGCCCGTAGAGACGTCTGCCTTCTCTCAAATGTAACAAGACTACATGGCACTCTGCTTGTGGCGATAAATACATTCCAAAAACTCAAAAAGAAAAGAGCTCCCTCAAGAAATTGCCCTCAAAGAGGCCTGAGAATTTGGGGCATGGTTTCTGGATTTTGATGTCCAAGTGTCCCTGTTTTAATAGAACATAATGGTCTGCTCGGACTGTGCTGGTGGTAGTACTCAGGATGGATCCACCGCCTGTTGACTGTTTCAGATTGCTAATGCCACTTCGTGGTTGAAGCGGTTCATGTAATCCCACCTCCGTCTCTCACTCTCTGGTCCTCAGACTGAGTGGCGAGTCTCCATTCCAGGGTAACACCGACGCCGAGACCCTCGCCCTGGTCACAGCCGCCCAGTGGGAGTTCGACGAGGAGAGCTTCGATGAGATCACGGACGAGGCCAAAGACTTCATCAGCTCCCTGCTCAGCAAAGACACCAGGTGATGTCATAGGCGCTAACATGGCTCCAGACGCTGTGTCCACTCGCGACTCTTAACACCTCCGTGTGTTCCCCAGGCGGAGGATGTCCAGCGAGGAGGCACTGGACCACCCTTGGATGGCGTTTGAGTCTGGAGGTCTGGCCACCACCAGGAGTCTGTCCAAGGAGAAGATGAAGAGGTTTCTAGCCAGGCAGAAGTGGAAGGTAACGCCTCAGCACAGGGACTTTTATATTTGAGGACTTTTGTGCTTGACATCTTTTTCGTTGTTGTTGTGTCTCCTAGAAAGCAGGAAAGGCCTTGTTGGCTCTGAAGAGGATGGCTGTGCTGTCGAAAGGCGACAACTCTTCCCCTGGATCTCCGACCAGCCCCGGAGAAGGTCTGACACTCACTTTCTTCTCTCATCTTCTTATCCGGACCTTTTTTTTGTTGCTTTGCCGTACAGGCTTCCTTCCCTATCCTTTTCATCTCCTAGCCTGCTTCCTCCCCCTTTACTCTGTCCCAGACTCGCCCCTGAGCCCCGAGGCAGAGCATGCCCTGCTGTCTCTGGAGCGCAAGATGCAGGGGCCTCCCCTCTTCACCCGGAGCCTCGAGGACCAGACGGCGAGTCGGGGATCCGGGGCCCGTCTCTCGTGTCACCTCACAGGTACCCGCGACTTCATTCAAGAGCTCGAGCAGGACCCGAGTTCCTCTTTGTGATGTTGTGGCGCAGTGACTTGAGACTTGACTTAAAAAATGAACACTCCTTGCATATTTTCCATTATTAGAAATATTGCCATGTACATGTTTTCCAATCGTGTCATTGTACTGGTCAGGACGTGTTCGTCTCTGCTTTATTAAACTTGCCCTCGCCCCTCCATCTCTCTTGGCAGGCTACCCTGACCCAGAGGTTGTGTGGCTGCGTGGTGACGAGCCCGTGATGGAGTCCCCCACGGTGCAGATAGAGTACGAGGAAGATGGCCGCTGTACTCTGGTCTTCGCCAAAGTCGGCCCAGAGGACGCCAACGTGTACACATGTAGAGCCAGCAATGAGCACGGGGAGGCGCTGTGCTCAGCCAAACTCCAGGTTCAAACGTAGAGACGTTAGATTTCCATATGCAGAGATTACATGTATAAAGGTATTGTTCTTGGGTGCATTAAACTGTTGTCGCGTACATTGTTGTTTTTAATACACATGGGGATTAAACTAAACCTCCTGTACTGTGACTGGACATCTATAACACATGGATCATTGTACAGGATGTATGAATACTGTTACAGAGCTACGCCAAGCATATTCAAAGGTTAATATTTCTTTGTGTCTGTGGCATGGTTGTCTTTCTGTTTGTTTCTGAGGAATCCACAAATATATTTCTTGCTTTGGCATGTTGGTGAAATATGTTTTGGCTCCCCTACAAACCCTTTAGCTGACTATGAATGGACTGAGAAAACCGGCCTAAGCGGATGCTTAGAGATCTGGATTTCAGGTGTAGCTTTTGTTGCGTGACATAAAAACGGAAAAAGTACTTTTGTACAGCTATGAGATAAGAATATCGTTAACTTGACCGTGCAATGCATGGGTGAGATGTTCCTCAAGTGTATCTGGATCTTCCTTCTGCTAGTTGGCTTTTTCCTTAATTGAAGAAAGAAATTGTGCTTGTCCTTTATTTGTTTAGAATGCATCACAATGTTCAAGGTAAATAATTTCTTAAGATATGATATATATATATATTTTTATTGATTTGAGTATTTCTTTCAGACAAATGTTTATTTGTCAATGCAAAAAAACATCTGTACATTAAATTGTGCAGTTAAAGCTTTTGATTTATTTGTGACCTGTTCACTATGAATGTGTTCACACAGGAAAACAGCATGAAAGATGTAAGCCCAAAAGTGCATGATAAGGCAGTGTTTAACATTAAAAACTGCTCTGATCTCTCACCTTGACAACGATTTTATGACTGCTTTCAAAAATGTAGTTTTAAAAGTTCCAAGCAAAAAACTTGATTTAGTTCTTTTGCAGCTCTAGTGCTGCCTAGGACAGCACTCTAGGACTGCCTGTGAGTAAACGGGTCATCGCCGCGTCATGTTTCCACAAAGTGAACCATGTATCTCGTCAAAACGGATAATTGACATTGAAAATTGAATTATCTCAACAATTCTCGGACAATGTGAAAACCGTATCGTCATTGTGTTGCCAGGCATGTAAGACCAACGCAGTGCCACTTGTCCATGTGTGTATTGAGGTTTTATCAAATGTAATATATTTAAGGAACGTCTATAAGGGCAATGACGCATGTATACATGGCCATACAGCACATGGTTTAATATGGAGTGGTTCACATGAGGATAGCTGCAGCGCCCTCCTTTTCTGAAAAGTACACAGGCGTGTGTAGTGTACACACAAAGGGGTGTCAATACACATCTGATCTTTATGCATCCAAACAATAACCTTCAGTGTTGTTATTAGCAGCAGCGAACTGGACAGGAACTATAGGAACCAGCACAGAGGTTTGGAGTCCGTGGCTTGTTGTTCATTAAATGTGAAATGACACAGATGTGTAAGAGGTTCATCAACCAATCGACTTGTCACTTCGAGCTAATCACTCGACAAAATGTTTGCTGTCCTGGCTCCTCAGAGGTGGAACGAGCTCCCCACCGACATCAGGACAGCAGAACGTCTCTACATCTTCTACCGGAAACACATCTCTTCCAACTATATCTGGATTAAAACACAGATTAGCACTTCAGTGGCTCTTAAATGGCTCTTACTTATGGTACTTTTGTAGTTTGACTTTCTTGAAGGAATGTAACTTTCTGGATTCTTGTTCTGAGTTTGTACTCTTGGTTGATAAACTTATTACCTTCGCATTGAAAATGCGGAAGGTTATGTTTTGATCGCCGTGTATTTATTAATTTATTTATTTGTATGCGTGTTACTCGCATAACTCAAAAAGTATTAAACCGAATTGCATGAAATTTGGTGGGATGATTGGATATTATCCGGGGACCATTTGATTAGATTTTGGGATCGATCGGGTCAAATGTCAAGGTCAAGGTCATGAAAAGATCAACATCTTCTTTTTACCTATAGCGCGGTCAATTTTTATCCTATTGGCATGCAACTAATGCCAAAATGTTCATAATTCAATGCCCAATCTTGTGATATGCGAAGGTGTGCGCTCTACCGAGTGCCCGTTCTAGTTGTAAGTCTGTTTTAATAAAAGTGTCTGCTAAATGACATGTTATGTCATGTAATGTAATGCAGAGCAAATCCACGAGCAGGGAGTTGTGAATGGGGCCATTGTCGCCCAAATGTACACGCCTGATCTGACTAGATGTTGGAACGTGTGTGTTCCTGTCACAAGATGGTCGACTCTACGGTAATTTATTGTATTTTAATTTTTTTACCATCAATACAAATGTATAAGCACTGTTCTTCAAAGGATGAAATCAAAACAACCCAAGATGAAAATAGAGACGCAGGCCTGGTGCCAACAAAGCTTGATATTTCTTTATTAATGCAATATCTCGAACAAATTGCTGTCGCATTTCCCAATTTCCCTGTTGACTCAGCACAAATCTCTCAATTTGGTTTTCCGGTGACCCTCTGAAGACCCGCGCAGATCACGCCGCGAAGAGCAGGAAGCCTCCGAAGGTGTTGTAGTTCATGCCGTCGTCGTAGACCCTCCTGTTGGCTTGGAGGTCCACGTACACGTTGTCTCCCGGCTGCAGGGCCACGACCACGGCGTTGCTGCCCATGTCGTTGCTGTCGGTGCCGGAAGTGTCCCAGACGGACACCAGGCGCTCGTCGTTCTTCATGAGGCTCACGACGGAGTTGGGGGTCGGACTGAGGTTGTTGAACATCGAGAATCGGAAGAAGTGCGTCCCGCCCACCAGAGCTGTGAAGATACCTGATGGAAATAAAGAGATCGCTTTCATGAGCCCTCACTCGTCCCTCCTCTTTATCTCTCTCTCTCTCTCTCTGACACACACACATACCTGTTGAAGGATTGTAGCTCCTCCCAATGTTGGAGAAGACCTTCTTATACTTAAGCGGCGTATTGATGGTAAAAGGTCCAACTTCTCTGGAGCCGGACTCCATGAGAGTCGCAGAAAAGGCCACCTGAGGTTTGCCTGAGAGCATCAAATGGCCACAAAGTAAGAGTTTAAAAAAGGGAAGACTTATGACACGTGATTATTACATCCCGTAAAACTGATTTTCTCTTCGTTAGCTTACCCGCGGTCAGGCTGCGCAGCTCCAAGACTTCACTCTTAGTGTCGAGCAACTTGGCCTCCAGGAGGGCTATTTGCTCCGCCATGTGGGCGACCTTCTGTTCCACCGCCCCCAGGGTTTGACTCATGGAGGTGAGGGAGCAGATGTCGCTGCAGCCGCTGGACCCGGGGCACCGGCGGCCGTTGGCATCGTTTTCATTGACCGGTACTTCACATACGCAGCAGCTGAACGCCAGAATCAGGACCGCAATCGTCTTCATCCTCGTTGTTTTGAGAGTTCCGTCTCTGTGAAGTCTTCCTCTGTCAGACGCCTTTTATACGTCGCAGGACATTGTGCAAAACAACAAAGTCACGCTCGGAAAATATTTCTGATAAGAGTTGGGACACTCCCAGGAACTAAAAGCTGATAAACACCACGGTACAGGAAGTTCTAAAGTGCTTTCCCATCAGGAAGTTATAAAATATTGTCCATCAAACCCAAAGAGAATAGAAACCAAAGAAACACCATCTTGATCAAATTAATAGTCACTCTAGTCCTGTAAGAGGTCACTCCTCCATCACCTCTAGTCCTGTAAGAGGTCACGCCTCCATCTCCTCTAGTCCTGTAAGAGGTCACTCCTCCATCTCCTCTAGTCCTGTAATAGGTCACTCCTCCATCACCTCTAGTCCTGTAAGAGGTCACGCCTCCATCTCCTCTAGTCCTGTAAGAGGTCACTCCTCCATCTCCTCTAGTCCTGTAATAGGTCACTCCTCCATCACCTCTAGTCCTGTAAGAGGTCACTCCTCCATCTCCTCTAGTCCTGTAAGAGGTCACTCCTCCATCTCCTCTAGTCCTGCAAGAGGTCACTCCTCCATCTCCTCTAGTCCTGTAAGAGGTCACTCCTCCATCACCTCTAGTCCTGTAATAGGTCACTCCTCCATCCCCTCTAGTCCTGTAAGAGGTCACTCCTCCATCTCCTCTAGTCCTGTAAGAGGTCACTCCTCCATCACCTCTAGTCCTGTAAGAGGTCACTCCTCCATCTCCTCTAGTCCTGTAAGAGGTCACTCCTCCATCACCTCTAGTCCTGTAAGAGGTCACTCCTCCATCACCTCTAGTCCTGTAAGAGGTCACTCCTCCATCTCCTCTAGTCCTGTAAGAGGTCACTCCTCCATCTCCTCTAGTCCTGCAAGAGGTCACTCCTCCATCTCCTCTAGTCCTGTAAGAGGTCACTCCTCCATCACCTCTAGTCCTGTAAGAGGTCACTCCTCCATCTCCTCTAGTCCTGTAAGAGGTCACTCCTCCATCTCCTCTAGTCCTGTAAGAGGTCACTCCTCCATCACCTCTAGTCCTGTAAGAGGTCACTCCTCCATCTCCTCTAGTCCTGTAAGAGGTCACTCCTCCATCACCTCTAGTCCTGTAATAGGTCACTCCTCCATCACCTCTAGTCCTGTAAGAGGTCACTCCTCCATCACCTCTAGTCCTGTAAGAGGTCACTCCTCCATCACCTCTAGTCCTGTAAGAGGTCACTCCTCCACCTCTAGTCCTGTAAGAGGTCACTCCTCCATCTCCTCTAGTCCTGTAAGAGGTCACTCCTCCATCTCCTCTAGTCCTGTAAGAGGTCACTCCTCCATCACCTCTAGTCCTGTAAGAGGTCACTCCTCCATCTCCTCTAGTCCTGTAAGAGGTCACTCCTCCATCTCCTCTAGTCCTGTAAGAGGTCACTCCTCCATCACCTCTAGTCCTGTAAGAGGTCACTCCTCCATCTCCTCTAGTCCTGTAAGAGGTCACTCCTCCATCACCTCTAGTCCTGTAATAGGTCACTCCTCCATCACCTCTAGTCCTGTAAGAGGTCACTCCTCCACCTCTAGTCCTGTAAGAGGTCACTCCTCCATCACCTCTAGTCCTGTAAGAGGTCACTCCTCCACCTCTAGTCCTGTAAGAGGTCACTCCTCCATCTCCTCTAGTCCTGTAATAGGTCACTCCTCCATCTCCTCTAGTGCTGTAAGAGGTCACTCCTCCATCTCCTCTAGTCCTGTAAGAGGTCACTCCTCCATCACCTCTAGTCCTGTAAGAGGTCACCTCCATCTCCTCTAGTCCTGTAAGAGGTCACTCCTCCATCACCTCTAGTCCTGTAATAGGTCACTCCTCCATCTCCTCTAGTGCTGTAAGAGGTCACTCCTCCATCACCTCTAGTCCTGTCAGAGGTCACTCCTCCATCACCTCTAGTCCTGTAAGAGGTCACTCCTCCATCCCCTCTAGTCCTGTAAGAGGTCACTCCTCCATCTCCTCTAGTGCTGTAGAGGTCACTCCTCCATCACCTCTAGTCCTGTAAGAGGTCACTCCATCACCTCTAGTCCTGTCAGAGGTCACTCCTCCATCACCTCTAGTCCTGTAAGAGGTCACTCCTCCATCTCCTCTAGTCCTGTAATAGGTCACTCCTCCATCTCCTCTAGTCCTGTAAGAGGTCACTCCTCCATCACCTCTAGTCCTGTAAGAGGTCACTCCTCCATCTCCTCTAGTCCTGTAAGAGGTCACTCCTCCATCTCTAGTGCTGTAAGAGGTCACTCCTCCATCTCCTCTAGTCCTGTAAGAGGTCACTCCTCCATCACCTCTCATCCTGTAAGAGGTCACTCCTCCATCACAGTGGCGGTGCGTCCATAGAGGGCGCTAGGGCGCTGCCCCTCTTAAAATTTTGAGATGAAAAAAAAAAAGAAGAAGAAAAAAATATCATATATCCTGTCAAAAAACATTATATACCAAATCATTTAAATAATAAATATACCGTGTTGACGCGCTAAATGTGTGTGGGAGACCGTAAGCCCCTGTCAACAACCACTTAAGTTAAATGTGACATAAATAATATATCGCCACTCATCTTCACAGAGAGAAGCCCGCCCATTTTCAGGGGCGCTACTTGATTAACGTGTGCGGCAGCGAGCAAACATTTCACGGTCGTTTCGGCAAGGATGGCTTCTCATTGGCGGATGAAACGTGAATCTTGGGGCGCAAAAATGTGCGCCCTGGCCAATGACATCGTTTCTTATGTCACGTGACTGGACTATTCGGCAAATTAGAGACCGGGATCGTTCCCTCAGCCAGAGAGCTCCACGGAGCTACGGGAGCAGGTTGCTGGAGCTGTCAGCTGGAGGCTCAGTGAGTAATGCGCTGTTTAGTTTCCCCTGTCTGTCGTTCCAAAGTCCTGGGACTGAAACTCTCTGGACTACAACGGGGGGAGGGATCTAAAGAGCTGCAGACAAGTGTAAAGCACGAATCTTGCCGCAGTTATCTAGCTAACAGCATGGAGCTAACTCGAGCTAACAGCATGAAGCTAACCCTGTTTGCAGAGCAGAGCAGCAGAAGGAGACCGAACTGGCATCGAAAACACAACGAAGAAGTTCAGAAAAACAGACACATTCCCTCCAGAATAATGGAAACAGGCTGGTTACAGACATGATTGACTTTAACCAGAGAGTCCTCCTGTGAGGCTAAGTGTGCCTCAAAGTAGAGAGGCTACTTGTCTTTGCGTAGTGGTGTCTCTACACTTCATGCAGTATATGCTCTCTTTCTCTGCTTCTATTCTAAACTGAACCTCTTTCTGAACCTGAACTCTTTTATTTTGCAAACCTCTCCTCTGAGCCACCCTTTCTGCTTCCTCTAACCCCTTTATTTTTTACTAACATATTTACCTAAATCAGAAAATGACCCCAACAATTAAAAAACTCAGAAGATTATTATTAATTATATTGTTTCCCAACAACCCTAGAGTGCCCTTGTTTTGTTTGTGTTTGTTGAGCCTTCTTAGCCCTTTAAATATATAAAAGTTGATATTTCTTATATGTTGTAAAAGAAAAACAGGCCTGGGGTCAAATTGCCCAAAAGGTAACAGGAGGGTTAAAACTGCTCTGAACCTCTCATGCCCAAAAGTTGAGTGTGTTGACAGTTGTCTGTTGGACAGTTTTGTTTTTAAATTTTTCGAAATAAAACTTTGTTTTTACAATTTTATAACTCAAAACCCTCTTTTCGCTGCATTGTTGGTATTTAAACTGCGTCGCTCAACTGCCCCCAAAAAGTTTTCAACCGCCACTGCTCCATCACCTCTAGTCCTGTAAGAGGTCACTCCTCCATCACCTCTAGTCCTGTAAGAGGTCACTCCTCCATCACCTCTAGTCCTGTAAGAGGTCACTCCTCCATCTCCTCTAGTCCTGTAAGAGGTCACTCCATCACCTCTAGTCCTGTAAGAGGTCACTCCTCCATCACCTCTAGTCCTGTAAGAGGTCACTCCTCCATCTCCTCTAGTCCTGTAGAGGTCACTCCTCCATCTCCTCTAGTCCTGTAGAGGTCACTCCTCCATCTCCTCTAGTCCTGTAATAGGTCACTCCTCCATCTCCTCTAGTCCTGTAGAGGTCACTCCTCCATCTCCTCTAGTCCTGTAGAGGTCACTCCTCCATCACCTCTAGTCCTGTAAGAGGTCACTCCTCCATCACCTCTAGTCCTGTAAGAGGTCACTCCTCCATCTCCTCTAGTCCTGTAGAGGTCACTCCTCCATCTCCTCTAGTCCTGTAGAGGTCACTCCTCCATCTCCTCTAGTCCTGTAAGAGGTCACTCCTCCATCACCTCTAGTCCTGTAAGAGGTCACTCCTCCATCACCTCTAGTCCTATAAGCTTTGTTATGAACTCATCTGACCCAAAGAATTGAACCTTTTCTTCAACAGTATCTTGACATAAGTTGTCCACCATGTAATATATTTCTCACATTGGATCTTTGAACCGTCTGTTCTTGCCTCGTCACTGAGGTCCATCGCACACTTAAAAAAAAAAAACATGCAGCCTTTAAAGAATATAGATGCAGAAAAATGACACTTGGACATAGATTTACCAAAATAAAAGATTTGTTTAATGCCAGCAAAATCCAAAAAGCTCTGAACACTTCTTCATGTTGCAGTGTGGAACCCCCAATCTTACAAAGAAACCATGTACTTATGCCTGACATCTAAATATATACAAGAAATGAATAAATTAGCTTGTGGATTATAAATAAACAGTAAGTATGTTAAATGTACATGTCGACTCGAGTGTAAGATATAGACATGTGGAAAAAGAAGAACCAGCTTCCTGTGTAGGACAAGTGTTGACAGGGTTTGGTTGGAGGCCTCATGTTGACCGCCTCCTCAGCGGCGCCTCCTGCTGGTTCCTATAAAGCGCCGCAGCTCGAGACTCGAAGGCGTTGACCATCTGTTTGACCACCTCGTCAAAGAAGACGCTGGCGAGCTGAGAGTGCAGAAGAGACTTGAACTCAAATGAAACCTGCAGAGGACACAGGCGGGGGGGAAGTGTTGGTGAGTTTACTCTACGATCACAGCCAAGGACGAGTTCAAGGTCCCGATTTACTGTCAGGACTTTTACTTCCTTGAAATGTCAATCTTACTGAACATGTTCCACTGAAGTGCAACTACTTCCTGGCTGACCTTGAGGTCATCTGAGTCAACATTTAGGTCATTCAGCTCTGTTCCTGATGGTTATTTCAAGACCAGAGAACAAAGTACTTGTTTATCGTGTCTTATGAATGATTTACCCCATTACACTTTATTCTTGTTTATTACTTGAGGTGAGGACCTTGCATCAGCCCTTTGGGTTTCTTTTCTCACCTGCACTCATTTCTGTTTCTTTTAATAATGTTACATTTGAACTGTTTTTCTTTTATTGTGCGAATAAAAAATAAATAAATTTAAAAAAGTTATTTCAGGCCTCCTGGGACACCAGCTCGCTACTCATGAGCAAATTTAAGAGCATAACGAGATTTTACCCCTATTTTAATCTAGTAATCCATTCACAATAGTACAAGACCTGCTCTCTCTTTAAGCATGCGATCTGATGTTTGTATGTTATAATAATGCCACTGGTATTGGACTCCTTTCATTATTTACATTATTATATTTTCATTGCAGAATTCTACTTCCAATTGCTGTGAATGCTGCAAAAAAGACGTATTTGCTCACGACCCTCAGGGTCAGAGACTCATGACTCATGTCCTCTCACACACTTACAGAGAAATCCACTCTGCAGGAGGCCGGCAGGTCTGCAGGGGCGAACCTCCATATGGTTTCAAGATGGCTGAAGAGGGATCCGTCGGTACACACGGCCTGTTGCAAAAGAAAATACTCTTTCATTCTAATTGACTGTCAAAAGACAAGAGGCGGGGTCAAAGTATATTGTTTGAGAAAAGAATACATGTCGTGGTTTTATTCTGGAGCTACTAGGACTGGGACTGACCCTGACTTGGTGGTTTGGGACGACGGTGACCTCAGAGGTGTAGCGCTCCACGATGGGGGGGAAACCGATCTCCAGGTCCACCCGGATGCTGCCGTTTCGTCCCTTCGTGACCCGAGACTTCTTGCACCAGGGAACAAAGTGGCGGTACTGGTCCATATCGGCCACCACTTTGTACATCTGCTCAGGAGAAAACCTGAACACACAGTTGCATCGAGATCCCCCATTTCAACATCATTTTTTTGGGGTGTATTTTATTCAATTTCTAAGTTTTATTTTCAGTACTTTTTTCGTGAAATTAATATAGAATATAGACCATTTTTTCTTTGTCAAAATATTTGCATCTTCATTTTCTGATTGTCAACTACTCCATACATCTATTCCTAACCAAGGTTTAGATCAGGGGCTGTCGTGTTGGTACTTCAGTGGTCTTTATCGTCTTTATCCTTTGGGGCGCCTCACCCTAGTGTCCGGCACTCGGTGTACTCCATCCTGCGCGTGCGGGCGGGGGAGGCCAGGTTGATGAAGCTGCAGCTGGGTGTGCTGACTGGGAAGGGGGGGCGGAGAGGCAGGCCGGCCCCTCTCACTGCCAGGACCCCACAGGAGCCCCACAAGTGCCTGAAGGGTAAGACATACATGAGTTTTTGGGATTATATACAACAACAATCCAAAATCCTTTTCGCCACAAAACAGACTGGATTAAAATCTGGGTCCATACACATGTTGACCAATTGATTTCCAGGACCGTTCCATGACCTTTCCAGGACTTTAAACAAAATTTTCATGACCAAACATTTTGTTGAAACTCAGTGTAGCCATGAAAAAGTGAGAAGATGTAGTATTTAAACTAACAATGACAATTCCGAAGCATACAGTAGTATATATACCTCGTGAATTAACATATGCATATAACAAACGTGCGTTACTTTTCCAAAACTTTGGGGGTTTTATTTTTTTCCAAGACTTTTACAGGAAAACATTTTACAATTCCATGACAAATTTGCCTCAGAGGGCTTTACAATATGTACACATACGACATCCCTGTCCCAGGACCTCACATCGGATCAGGAAAAACTCCCCCCCAAAAAAAGATAAATAAATAATAACAACAAATTGAAAAAAACCTTTCAAGGGAAAAAAATTGAAGAAACCCTCCATTAATTATTCCCTGTGATGACCTGCGTGCAGCTTGTTGAATGCACGAGACTTAACCACAGGTTAGTCCGCCAAGTGCGCTTCTCTCACACACGCACGCATGCGCACACTCACACACTGTCCAATTCATGCAGGTGGAAAGTACAACTTAGCTCCGGAGCAGTCGCGAGTTTAACAACTCATAATTCACACAAACTGCCACATTTCGAGAGACGTCTGACTGATGCCGTTCAGTCGGAACCGTGTTCAGTACGTCGCCCTCCTCCCACGTCACGCTCCGTCTCTCCGGGAAGTCCCGTTGTCACTCACCTGCGCTCCGCTCTTCTCCCGTGTCCTCGCGCCGCCGCTCGAGAGGAGTGGGCTCGGCACAGCTCCAGCAGCCGCCTGAGGAGCACCGGGGTCGCCCTGCTCGTCATGGAGGGAGTTCACGGCTGAAGACTGACACCAGTTCTCAGGGGAGACGTCGGCACTCGCACCCCGGCGGCAGCAGCAGCAGCCCGGCTTTGTTCCCACTTGGTGAGCCGCTCCAGGCCGATGCAGAAAGCGGTGACGTAGCAGGAGGCGCTGGCCAATCAGAGAGCCCGGTCAAGTTTTAAAGTGTAATTGATCCATATGTGTCACTTGAAGTAGAGCTGGAATTAAGTTAGATAGACACACACTTTAGTTTGTCCTTTTCAGGTTTTATGTCTTTTTCTAAAACATGTTGTGACTTGAAAGGTTCCATGATTTAGAAAAAGTATCAGAAGTAGAATTGTTATAATGGCATGTATATATATATATATGTATATATATATATATATATATATATATGTATATATATTTATATATATACATTTAGCCTGACACTTTTATTCTTGTCACCCCAAAATAGATAAGGAAATGCATATTTATTGTTGTACTGTCGAACGGTTTGTCACATATGACGCATTTGTGATTGAATCGCTGAACATATCTGACTCCTGCGTTCACAGGGTTCTGAGAGGTTTTGAGAGGTTTCGACAGGCGACCCGAAGGTGACCAAGCAAAGCAAATACTGTGCGCAACACTTTCCTGGACTTTGGTGCTGCATCATGTCCAATAAAATGAAATGTATGAAGCCAAGTTTGATAGCAGTACGATAGTAAACTACTTGTAATGTTAATGCACCAGCCCGTATAACTCATTATTATTCTGCAAGCCTTAAGAACCTCATGCCATCTAAGAGACGTAATGCGTAGCCGTGGAGACAAGCTTCAGGTTAGAGGTCATACTGTGAGCCTCAGGCTGGTGAGATATGCTACTGTTGGCCCTCTTTCAGTGTTATACATGCAGTTCAGGGACTCAAAAGCCCAACGCAGGCAGCTGAACTTCCTCTTTACAATTCACTTAAAACAACTCAGGAAGACATTTATTACCTTTTTCATAGTTTTTGAATGACCTCTTTTACTAAATTTGTATTGAAATAGAAAAACAATAAAGGACTCGCAGTAATAAGATAATTGTCTTCTGTTTATGCAATTTGTTTTCTCACGACTACACATGGGAGTCACTGCAGTGATGTCACTGATTTTGCATTTGTCATTAACAATTATATATTATTTCTTAACAGGCTGTCATTCAACCAGCCGAAGAGCTCTTCTGTGTGTCTGCATGTCGCTCACAGTAGAAAATGTACAAGCTGGCGTCCTTTTAGATTGTAAGAAAGTGAACTACCACAGAATATATCTGACTCCGTCTGTTTCCATGAGAGATTATATACAGAGGACAAAGTGACAATCCATTTGTAGGTGTACTTATATGTTCAGACTAAACTAGCCGTGACAAAGTGTTTTCTACTCTTCTTCTCTTTTTATTTCAATAAAAGGGATTTTTACACTTTAACAAAATAATGCAGAATTTGATCAGTATTTCCGTGTCCCTCCTTGTGACACTTGACCTTTATTATGAAGGTCACCTCCAGTCTGCTGTGAGTGTAATAACAGATACCATCCAAATGAATTCCAGTTGAGTTTAAGTACTTTATTGATTCTTCCCTCAAGAGACATTAAAGCCATTGAACAAACACACGAAAAGAAATGAAACATTTCTTCATTCCACGCTTGAGAATGAGGAAGTTGTTCACGTTGCTTAAGAGAGCCGATCAAACAAACGTGTTTTACTTTAGTAGAGTGGTAATGTTGAGCTTCGGCGAGTCATTTGAAAATATGCCAACCAGTGTGTCGGGAAAAATATAAAAGACAGGAGAGCAGCATTCAACACATAATATATCTCCACCAACCAGAACATTATCTATTTTATATAATCAGGAATATAACTTTTGATGGGGACATAGAAATAGAAGCTTGGGTCGCTCCATGTGAACGAACACAACGCCCTTAAAGCAACCAGTGAGTCACGGTGAGTCAACTTCATTCTTTGAAATCAAAACCAGAAAGTTTGACCTGCGAGAAGACGAGCAGGTGATGAACATTATTGATCCTCAGCTGAGAACATGATTTTGCTCAGCGCTCTGATGTGGCGTGAGCGTCGGGATCTGTGATCTTCAGTTTGGTGAGGTGGCACTCCACCGCGGTGAAGTATCTGAACGGGGCTGGCCTCCTGGATGGCCTCCAGGAACACCTGGACACCAAAACACACGCAGGATGACATCACGGGACGGCGTTGACACGACTGTGATGAACTCAAACTCTCTTCTCATCCTGCACTAAAGGAAAAAGTAGCCAGAGCCAATTACACAATTACACGTCAACGTATATTATTACAAATTGAACTTCACTGTCAGAATGAAAAGGAGAAGTTTTCCATCAAGGTGATGTCAGAATTTTTAAAAAACAGTTCTGACAAGCGTATATGAAATATGAGGCAGTTATGATCTAGATCAGTGGTTCTCAACCTTTTTTCAGTGATTTTAAAGCAGTTAAAGCTTTTGATTTATTTGTGACCTGTTCACTATGAATGTGTTCACACACAGGAAAACAGCATGAAAGATGTAAGCCCAAAAGTGCATGATAAGGCCGTGTTTAACATTAAAAACTGCTCTGATCTCTCACCTTGACAACGATTTTTTGACTTTGCATTTAAAAATGTAGTTTTAAAAGTTCCAACAAGCAAAAAACTTGATTTAGTTCTTTTGCAGCTCTAGTGCACAAGAGGGAAAGCCGGTTGTTCATCGGACTGCCTGTGAGTAAACGGGTCATCGGCGTCATGTTTCCACAAAGTGAACCATGTATCTCGTCAAAACGGATAATTGACATTGAAAATTTAATTATCTTTACAAATCCATCTTCTAGCACCTGACCAACACTAACTTCTTCATGCCCCTATCTTTCCTCTTTCACCCCTTGTCTCCCAATCAAGTTCTTAGCTTGGTGACCTCCGCCCGACCGACCACCTGCGCCCTGACCCGTCCGTCTCCCATTCTCCAGGCTATTGCTCCTGACCTTCTGACCTTCCTCACCCATCTTATTAACAGCTCCCTCTCAACTGGCTGTTGCCCTAACTCTCTGAAGGAGGCGAGTCAACCCTCTCCTGAAGAAACCCACGCTCGACCCGTCTGAAGTCAGCAACTACAGACCGGTCTCTCTTCTTCCTTTTCTCTCAAAACTCTGGGCGAGCTATCTTGAGCCAAGTGTCCTCCTATCTCCACAGTAACAACCTTGACCCTCACCAGTCTGGATTCAAGGCCGGCCACTCGACAGAGCGGCCCTCCTTGCTGTCTCTGAGCAGCCCACTGCTAGAGCAGCCTCTCTCTCCTCTGTCCTTATCCTTCTCGACCTTTCTGCAGCATTTGACACCGTGGACCACAAATCCTGATCTCTTCTCTTCCAGGACCTGGGATCTCAGGCACTGCACTCGCTCTTCTCTTCCTACCTTAAGACCGCACCTACCGGGTAACTTGGAGAGGATCTGTCTGATCCTTGTCCTCTCACTACTGGGGTTCCTCAAGGCTCCGTCCTGGGTCCCTCCTCTTCTCTCTGTACACAAATTCTCTCGGCTCTGTCATTCGTTGCATGGCTTCTCCTACCATAGCTATGCTGATGACACCAACTGATCTTCTCGTTTCACCGTCCGAAACACAGGTGGCGGCACGAATCTCTGCCTGTCTGACTGACATCTCTCAGTGGATGTCTGCTCACCACCTGAAGATCAACCTGACAAGACTGAGCTACTATTCCTTCAGGGAAAGGGAAATTCACCCACGTCACGCTCCGTCTCTCCGGGAAGTCCCGTTGTCACTCACCTGCGCTCCGCTCTTCTCCCGTGTCCTCGCGCCGCCGCTCGAGAGGAGTGGGCTCCGCACAGCTCCAGCAGCCGCCTGAGGAGCACCGGGGTCGCCCTGCTCGTCATGGAGGGAGTTCACGGCTGAAGACTGACACCAGTTCTCAGGGGAGACGTCGGCACTCGCACCCCGGCGGCAGCAGCAGCAGCCCGGCTTTGTTCCCACTTGGTGAGCCGCTCCAGGCCGATGCAGAAAGCGGTGACGTAGCAGGAGGCGCTGGCCAATCAGAGAGCCCGGTCAAGTTTTAAAGCGTAATTGATCCATATGTGTCACTTGAAGTAGAGCTGGAATGAAGTTAGATAGACACACACTTTAGTTTGTCCTTTTCAGGTTTTATGTCTTTTTCTAAAACATGTTGTGACTTGAAAGGTTCCATGATTTAGAAAAAGTATCAGAAGTAGAATTGTTATAATGGCATGTATATATATATATATGTATATATATATATGTATATATATGTATATATATTTATATATATACATTTAGCCTGACACTTTTATTCTTGTCACCCCAAAATAGATAAGGAAATGCATATTTATTGTTGTACTGTCGAACGGTTTGTCACATATGACGCATTTGTGATTGAATCGCTGAACATATCTGACTCCTGGGTTCACAGGGTTCTGAGAGGTTTTGAGAGGTTTCGACAGGCGACCCGAAGGTGACCAAGCAAAGCAAATACTGTGCGCAACACTTTCCTGGACTTTGGTGCTGCATCATGTCCAATAAAATGAAATGTATGAAGCCAAGTTTGATAGCAGTACGATAGTAAACTACTTGTAATGTTAATGCACCAGCCCGTATAACTCATTATTATTCTGCAAGCCTTAAGAACCTCATGCCATCTAAGAGACGTAATGCGTAGCCGTGGAGACAAGCTTCAGGTTAGAGGTCATACTGTGAGCCTCAGGCTGGTGAGATATGCTACTGTTGGCCCTCTTTCAGTGTTATACATGCAGTTCAGGGACTCAAAAGCCCAACGCAGGCAGCTGAACTTCCTCTTTACAATTCACTTAAAACAACTCAGGAAGACATTTATTACCTTTTTCATAGTTTTTGAATGACCTCTTTTACTAAATTTGTATTGAAATAGAAAAACAATAAAGGACTCGCAGTAATAAGATAATTGTCTTCTGTTTATGCAATTTGTTTTCTCACGACTACACATGGGAGTCACTGCAGTGATGTCACTGATTTTGCATTTGTCATTAACAATTATATATTATTTCTTAACAGGCTGTCATTCAACCAGCCGAAGAGCTCTTCTGTGTGTCTGCATGTCGCTCACAGTAGAAAATGTACAAGCTGGCGTCCTTTTAGATTGTAAGAAAGTGAACTACCACAGAATATATCTGACTCCGTCTGTTTCCATGAGAGATTATATACAGAGGACAAAGTGACAATCCATTTGTAGGTGTACTTATATGTTCAGACTAAACTAGCCGTGACAAAGTGTTTTCTACTCTTCTTCTCTTTTTATTTCAATAAAAGGGATTTTTACACTTTAACAAAATAATGCAGAATTTGATCAGTATTTCCCGTGTCCCTCCTTGTGACACTTGACCTTTATTATGAAGGTCACCTCCAGTCTGCTGTGAGTGTAATAACAGATACCATCCAAATGAATTCCAGTTGAGTTAAAGTACTTTATTGATTCTTCCCTCAAGAGACATTAAAGCCATTGAACAAACACACGAAAAGAAATGAAACATTTCTTCATTCCACGCTTGAGAATGAGGAAGTTGTTCACGTTGCTTAAGAGAGCCGATCAAACAAACGTGTTTTACTTTAGTAGAGTGGTAATGTCGAGAAACTCGGCGAGTCATTTGAAAATATGCCAACCAGTGTGTCGGGAAAAATATAAAAAGACAGGAGAAACGCATTCAACACATAATATATCTCCACCAACCAGAACATTATCTATTTTTATATAATCAGGAATATAACTTTTGATGGGGACATAGAGAAATAGAAGCTTGGAGTCGCTCCATGTGAACGAACACAACGCCCTTAAAGCAACCAGTGAGTCACGGTGAGTCAACTTCATTCTTTGGAAATCAAAACCAGAAAGTTTGACCTGCGAGAAGACGAGCAGGTGATGAACATTATTGATCCTCAGCTGAGAACATGATTTTGCTCAACGCTCTGATGTAGCGTGAGCCGTCGGGATCTGTGATCTTCAGTTTGGTGAGAGGTGGCACTCCACCGCCGGTGAAGTATCTGAACGCAGGGCTGGCCTCCTGGATGGCCTCCAGGAACACCTGGACACCAAAACACACGCAGGATGACATCACGGGGACGACGTTGACACGACTGTGATGAACTCAAACTCTCTTCTCATCCTGCACTAAAGGAAAAGTAGCCAGAGCCAATTACACAATTACACGTCAACGTATATTATTACAAATTGAACTTCACTGTCAGAATGAAAAGGAGAAGTTTTCCATCAAGGTGATGTCAGAATTTAAAAAAAACAGTTCTGACAAGCGTATATGAAATATGAGGCAGTTATGATCTAGATCAGTGGTTCTCAACCTTTTTTCAGTGATTTTAAAGCAGTTAAAGCTTTTGATTTATTTGTGACCTGTTCACTATGAATGTGTTCACACACAGGAAAACAGCATGAAAGATGTAAGCCCAAAAGTGCATGATAAGGCCGTGTTTAACATTAAAAACTGCTCTGATCTCTCACCTTGACAACGATTTTTTGACTTTGCATTTAAAAATGTAGTTTTAAAAGTTCCAACAAGCAAAAAACTTGATTTAGTCCATTTGCAGCTCTAGTGCACAAGAGGGAAAGCCGGTTGTTCATCGGACTGCCTGTGAGTAAACGGGTCATCGCCGCGTCATGTTTCCACAAAGTGAACCATGTATCTCGTCAAAACGGATAATTGACATTGAAAATTTAATTATCTTTACAAATCCATCTTCTATCACCTCACCAACACTAACTTCTTCATCCCCCTCTCTTTCCTCTTTCACCCCCTTGTCTCCCAATCAAGTTCTTAGCTTGGTGACCTCCGCCCGACCGACCACCTGCGCCCTTGACCCCGTCCCGTCTCCCATTCTCCAGGCTATTGCTCCTGACCTTCTGACCTTCCTCACCCATCTTATTAACAGCTCCCTCTCAACTGGCTGTTTCCTAACTCTCTGAAGGAGGCGAGTCAACCCTCTCCTGAAGAAACCCACGCTCGACCCGTCTGAAGTCAGCAACTACAGACCGGTCTCTCTTCTTCCTTTTCTCTCCAAAACTCTGGAGCGAGCTATCTTGAGCCAAGTGTCCTCCTATCTCCACAGTAACAACCTTCTTGACCCTCACCAGTCTGGATTCAAGGCCGGCCACTCGACAGAGACGGCCCTCCTTGCTGTCTCTGAGCAGCTTCACACTGCTAGAGCAGCCTCTCTCCTCTGTCCTTATCCTTCTCGACCTTTCTGCAGCATTTGACACCGTGAACCACCAGATCCTGATCTCTTCTCTTCAGGACCTGGGGATCTCAGGCACTGCACTCGCTCTTTCTCTTCCTACCTTAAAGACCGCACCTACCGGGTAACTTGGAGAGGATCTGTGTCTGATCCTTGTCCTCTCACTACTGGGGTTCCTCAAGGCTCCGTCCTGGGTCCCTCCTCTTCTCTCTGTACACAAATTCTCTCGGCTCTGTCATTCGCTCGCATGGCTTCTCCTACCATAGCTATGCTGATGACACCCAACTGATCTTCTCGTTTCCACCGTCCGAAACACAGGTGGCGGCACGAATCTCTGCCTGTCTGACTGACATCTCTCAGTGGATGTCTGCTCACCACCTGAAGATCAACCCTGACAAGACTGAGCTACTATTCCTTCCAGGAAAGGCTCCCCACCCACGACCTGACTATCACCTTCAACAGCTCTGTGTTGGCCCCTACCCGGACTGCCAGGAACCTCGGGTGACACTCGACAGTCAACTCTCCTGACGGCCAACATCGCTGCGACGACGCGTTCCTGTAGGTACATGCTGCACAACATCAGGAGAATACGCCTCTTCTTACTCAGAAGGCGGCAGGTTCTGATCCAGGCTCTGGTCATTTCACGCCTCGACTACTGCAACTCCTCCTGGCTGGTCTACCGCTAAGGCCATCCGACCTCTGCAGCTCATCCAGAATGCAGCAGCTCGACTGGTCTTCAGCCTCCCGAAATTCACCCACACCACTCCGCCTCTCCGCCTCTCCACTGGTTACCGGTGGCTGCTCGCATCCGCTTCAAAACACTGGTCCTGGCGTACCGTGCTCTAGACGGATCGGGCCCGTCTACATCCGGGATATGGTCACACCGTACACCCCGGCACGTTCGCTCCGCTCTGCAACAGCCAATCGACTTGTGACTACTGCACCTCGAGCTAATCACTCTACATCCAGACTGTTTGCTGTCCTGGCTCCTCAGTGGTGGAACGAGCTCCCCACTGACATCAGGACAGCAGAAAGTCTCTACATCTTCCGTCGGAGACTGAAAACACACCTTTTCCGACTATATCTGGATTAAAACACAGATTAGCACTTCAGTGGCACTTAGATAGCACTTACTTATGGTACTTTTGTAGTTCGACTATGTTGAGGAAATGTTACTTCCTGTATTCTTGTTGTTCTTAGTTTGTACTCTAGGTTGAAATGCACTTATTGTAAGTCGCTTTGGATAAAAGCGTCTGCTAAATGACATGTAATGTAATGTAATCTCAACAATTCTCGGACAATGTGAAAACCGTATCGTCATTGTGTTGCCAGGCATGTAAGACCAACGCAGTGCCACTTGTCCATGTGTGTATTGAGGTTTTATCAAATGTAATATATTTAAAGAACGTCTATAAGGGCAATGACGCATGTATACATGGCCATACAGCACATGGTTTAATATGGAGTGGTTCACATGAGGATATATCCTTCTTTTCTGAAAGGTACACAGGCGTGTGTAGTGTACACACAAAGGGGTGTCAATACACATCTGATCTTTATGCATCCAAACAATAACCGTCAGTGTTGTTATTAGCAGCAGCGAACTGGACAGGAACTACAGGAACCAGCACAGAGGTTTGGAGTCCGTGGCTTGTTGTTCATTAAATGTGAAACGAGTCAACGACACAGGTGTGTAATTACCGGTGGCTGCAGCATCCGCTTCAACACTTGCGTACCGTGCTGCGAACGGATCGGGTCCCGTTTACATCCGGGATATGTTCAACCCTTACACCCCGGCACGTTCACTCCGCTCGGCAACAAGCAATCGACTTGTCACTTCGAGCTAATCACTCGACAAAATGTTTGCTGTCCTGGCTCCTCATTGGTGGAACGAGCTCCCCACTGACATCAGGACAGCAGAACGTCTCTACATAATAATAATAATAATAATCATCATTTATTTTATATAGCGCTTCTCAAGGCACCCGAAGTCGCTTTACAGAGTCCAGAGTCCAGTAGTCATACACACACAGTCATCCCGGTGGTGGTAAGCTACATCAGTAGCAGTGGCGGCTGGTGAATTTATTTGGGGGGGGGGGGGCGCAGTTTAAATATCACTCAACAATGAGAAGAAAAAGAGGTTTTGAGTAGAATATTGTCAAAAACAAAGCTTTATTTCAAGAACACACTGTGCTCAACACTGTCCAATAACAACTATCAACACACTGTAACTTTGGGCATGAGAGGTTCAGAGCAGCTTTAAGAAACATGGGGCTGGGTTTCAGAGGTTTGCTAAATAAAAGAGTTTCAACCTCACATGAAAGAGGTTCAGAGCAGAATAGTCAGAAAGAGATCACATGTTACATTGGGTGACAGAGCAGACCCACTACTGTAAAGAAAAGTAGCCTCTTCTCTTTAAAGTGGTCACTTTACTCTCTGGTTAAAGTCATCATGTCTGTAACCAGCCTGTTTCCATTATTCTTGAGGGAATGTGTCTGTTTTTCAGAACTTCTTCGTTGTGTTTCGATGCCAGTTCGGTCTCCTTCTGCTGACTGTAAACAGGGTTAGCTTCAGGCTGTTAGCTTCATGCTGTTAGCTAGATAACTGCGGCAAGATTCATGCTTTACACTTGTCTGAAGCTCTTTTGATCCCTCACCCCGTTGTAGTCCAGAGAGTTTCAGTCCCTTTGGAACAACAGACAGGGGAAATTAAACAGCGCATTACTCACTGAGCCTCCAGCTGACAGCTCCGTTAGCAACCTGCTCCCGTAGCTCCGTGGAGCTCTCTGGCTGAGGGAACATCTCTGATCTGCCGTGTAGTCCAATCACGGTTCATAATAAAACGATGTCATTGGCCAACGAGCGCACATTTTTGCGACCCAAGATTCACGTTTCATCCGCCAATGAGAAGCCGGTCCTTGCCGAAACGACTGAAATATTTTCTCGATGCGTACACACGTTAGATCGCCTCCAAAAGGGAGGGCTTCTCTCCGTGATAATGGCGATATATTATATTTTTTCACATTAACTTAAGTGGTTGTTGACAGGCTGACGGTCTCCCACACACATTTAGCGCGTCAACACGGTATATTTACTATTTAAATGATTTGGCACATAATGTTTTTTGACAGGATGTTTTTTTTTTTTTCTTCTTCTTTTTTTCTTCTTCATCTACACATTTTAAGAGGGGCGGCGCCCTAGCGCCCCCTATGGACGAACCGCCACTGATCAGTAGCCACAGCTGCCCTGGAGCAGACTGACGGAAGCGTGGCAGCCAATCAGCGCCTACGGCCCCTCCGACCACCACCAACATTCATTCACATCCATACGAACCGGGGTGAGGCTGCGGTGCATGTCTTTATGATGACATCTTCTACCGGAAACTAAAAACACATCTCTTCCGACTATATCTGGATTAAAACACAGATTAGCATCTCAGTGGCTCTTAAATGGCTCTTACTTATGGTAGCCTACTTTTGTAGTTTGACTTTCTTGAAGGAATGTAACTTTCTGGATTCTTGTTGTTCTGAGTTTGTACTCTTGGTTGATAAACTTATTGTAAGTCTGTTTGAATAAAAGTGTCTGCTAAATGACATGTTATGTAATGATATGTAATGTAATGCAGAGCAAATCCTCGAGCAGGGAGTTGTGAATGGGGCCATTGTCGCCCAAATGTACACCCCTGGTCTGACTAGATGTTGGAACTTGTGTGTTCATGTCACAAGATGGTCGACTCTACGGTAATTCATTGTATTTTTTTTTTTACCATCAATACAAATAAGCACACTGTTGTTCAAATAATGAACATCACAAGTTGAAAATAGAGACGCAGGCCTGGTGCCAACAAAGCTTCCTATTTCTTTATTAATGCAATATCTTGAACAAATTGCTGTCGCATTTCCCAATTTCCCTGTTGACTCAGCACAAATCCCTCAATTTGGTTTTCCGGTGACCCTCTGAAGACCCGCGCAGATCACGCCGCGAAGAGCAGGAAGCCTCCGAAGGTGTTGTAGTGCGAAGGGCCGTCGTCGTAGACCCTCTTGTTGGCATGCAGGTCCACGTACACGTTGTCTCCCGGCTGCAGGGCGATGACCACGGCGTTGCTTCCCATGTCGTTGCTGTCGGTGCCGACAGTGTCCGTGACGGACACCAGGACCTCGTCGTTCTTCATGAGGCTCACGACGGAGTTGGGGGTCGGACTGAGGTTGTTGAACATCGAGAATCGGAAGAAGTACGTCCCGCCCACCAGAGCTGTGAAGATACCTGATGGAAATAAAGAGATCGCTTTCATGAGCCCTCACTCGTCCCTCCTCTTTATCTCTCTCTCTCTCTCTGACACACACACATACCTGTTGAAGGATTGTAGCTGCTCCCAATGTTGGAGAAGACCTTCTTATACTTAAGCGGCGTATTGATGGTGAAAGGTCCAACTTCTCCGGAGCCGGACTCCATGAGAGCCGCAGAAAAGGCCACCTGAGGTTTGCCTGAGAGCATCAAATGACCACAGAATAAGAGTTTAAAAAAGGGAAGACTTATGACACGTGATTATTACATCCCGTAAAACTGATTTTCTCTTCGTTAGCTTACCCGCGGTCAGGCTGCGCAGCTCCAGGACTTCACTCTTAGTGTCGAGCAACTTGGCCTCCAGGAGGGCTATTTGCTCCGCCATGTGGGCGACCTTCTGTCCCACCGCCCCCAGGGTTTGACTCATGGAGGTGAGGGAGCAGATGTCGCTGCAGCCGCTGGACCCGGGGCACCGGCGGCCGTTGGCATCGTTTTCATTGACCGGTACTTCACATACGCAGCAGCTGAACGCCAGAATCAGGACCGCAATCTTCTTCATCCTCGTGGTTTTGAGAGCTCCGTCTCTGTGCAGTCTTCCTCTGTCAGACGCCTTTTATACTCCGCAGGACATTGTGCAAAACAACAAAGTCACGCTCGGAAAATCTTTCTGATAAGAGTTGGGACACTCCCAGCCAGGGGCGGTTTTTCCTACAGGCGGTATAGGCGGCCGCCTAGGGCACCATTCAGAGGGGGGCGCAAAAAAATGCGCCTAGTAAAAAAATATATATATAAATTTTTTTTTTTTTGCAGGGCAGTTTTTTTTTGCAGCCCCATCTATATCTCCAAGCAATATTTTGACGGCAATGCCAGCCATTAACAGAACAGAAAACAAAAAAAACATTAAAGCTGCAAGCAGCGTCGAACTGGTCCTCGCTCATCTGCGCCGGTCGGGGAGACGCCGGCACCCCCCGACCGGCGCAGATGAGTGAGGACCGAGGACGCAGGCACGCCGGTCGGACTTGACTCGGGCCGTGACTTGTAACGAGCACGAGAAGTTTGGGGCAGATTCGACAAAGTCCAGTTGAGCCAGTGGTGGCGCTTTGAGTCTGTGAACATATTCGTGCATCATGTGTCCCTACGTGAAGTATACACCACGTCATGTAAATTCAATGTAAAAAAAAAAATGATGAAAAAAGCTGTCTTGTCTTGGAATCGATCACACATCTCCAGGTGTCCAGTCAAACACTCATCATGCTGAGCTATAGATCATGCTGGATTATAGGCAGCCGTAGGCGGTCACATTTTTTTGGGCACGACGAGGGAGTGAATGTGCACCGTTGATCAGGGGGGGGGTAGCCGGAGCGTAGTTCAGCACAGACCTGACATTTTCTCAGGGATTTTGTTCTTTATTTAATGTTTGTTCATTGTTGCGGTCGTTGTTCTGTTTATTTGAAAGAAATTCAGTCTTGCAGGGCAAAATAGCGTTTGAAAGTTGAAATTCCGTTTTCGTGCAGAATCTTTTTTATTTTATTTATTTGGGGGGGGAGGGGGGGGGCGCCACGAGTGAAGCTCGTCTAGGGCGCCAAATGTGCTAGGGCCGCCCCTGTCCCAGTGGCGGTTCGTCCATAAGGGGCGCTAGTGCGCCGCCCCTCTTAAAATTTGGAGATGGAAAAAAAAAAAAAAAAAAATCTGTCAAAAAACATTATATGCCAAATCATTTAAATAGTAAATATACCGTGTTGACGCGCTAAATGTGTGTGGGAGACCGTAAGCCCCTGTCAACAACCACTTAAGTTAATGTGAAAAAATATAATATATCGCCATTATCACGGAGAGAAGCCCCTCCCCTTTTTCGAGGCGCTGTTCTAATGTGTGTGTACGGCATCGATACAACATTTCAGTCGTTTTGGCAATGACCGGCTTCACATTGGCGGATGAAACTGAATCTTGGTGCGCACAATGTGCGCACGCGATTGATTATTCGGCAGATCAGAGACCCGTATGTTCCTCAGCCCATAGAGCAGTGTTGCCAGGTCCGCGGTTTTCCTGCGGAATCGGGCCACTGAAGTGTTGCGCGGGTTGAATTTTTTGTCCTTGGTTCGGGTAGACCTATTTTGCATGCAAATTACATGAATATCTTTAAATAAAAATCCATATTTTAAATGAAATAATTAATTCATACCCAAATCCTACCAAACTGACTCAAGATCAGCACGTACACATTTTATTTATGATAATATACTGTATAATTACACAAGGCCATTTTAGGACCTAGGTGAAATAACTTGAGGGAAAACTGCTTTTAATGCTGGCAAACTAAACATATGTTGTTACTTTGTAGATATTACAATACATTTGGCAATGATAGCAATGCTGTTGGACTTTAAAAGCAGTGTATATGGTTTGGCACGGGCATATTTTGAGTTCTGATATTGGGCTGGTTTTTGGGCTGGTTTTGATTGGCCATTGGGCTGGTTTTGTCACACAGACCTGGCAACCCTGCTCACAATGGTTTTATATTGCTGATGGTGAGTTGAGTGAAAAACGATGTTGCACTATTTTGGCTATATTCTTTTATAAAAATTAACCGTTTATGTTACATACAGTAATGGTCGCTCATACGATCACGGCGTCCAGCTGTCGTGTCATTTAGACCGTCAACATATACGTTTGGTGGCGGTCTCATTGAGCCACTTTGGCACCGTTTGTTTAGCTACATCCGGTCGCCCCGACGTATATTTTCCTTGTGTAAATTGTGTTTTGCGTGTCTAGGAAGTGGAAGTGCAGAGACAGATCAGAAGGCAAATGTGTGTGTTCTGTTGTCTTCTGCAGGTATGTGTTTCCCTTTTGTTCAAAGTTAGAATTTTCTCTGTTTCTGCTGAAATGACTCTAGCTCATGTAGTTATTTATTTTGTCCATTAGGGGTCTCTGTTTTCCCCTTGTATGTTACATGTCATGGGCTGTGTCTACTACCGCGCACTTAACGAAGTACACTGCAATTCAGTGCACTGCATTGCAGTGTACTGCGTCGCTGATGAAGTGCTGTCTCAAATGGAACACTTAACCGTTCACCACTTGGCGGAAGTGACGGACGCAAATCTGTTCACGGCACCCGCGAAATTAAGCCGGGAGTGACGTATGCAAATCTGCTTGCGATACCCTAACCCTTAAAGTGACCAAATGAATGCACTTCTTGCCCTCTTGTTGCCCCTTGTTTACCTTTCTCCACCCCATGTGGAAACTGCGATACCTCCACAATCGCGGCAGGAGCCTCCGCCTTCTGGCTGAAGTCGAGATGGTATATGTAAATTTAATTGTGTGATTTTGCCTTACCTTCACAGCATAGCTTCATGTAGTAGTTGCAATTAAATTCTCCTCGCTAGGTATGCTAAATTCTCAATTATCTTTGTCAGAAGTAGCCTTCTTCTTTGCAATCCACATACACACCATATGGAAATAAAACATGACAAATCTGTACATGTTTGTCCCTAGATTCCAATTAGTTTTAAGAATTATCCACTGAAATGATAGTCATCATCTGCTTGAATTCACACAGTAATAGGCCTACTTTGACTGACTGTACTTTTATACACATCTCTGTTGTAGTGAAGTTCACCCTGATACAGGAATCAATTAGCAATTGAACACACAGGCATATTAATTTGTTGTTACAAACATGCATCAATTCTAATATAAATCAGAAAATGCAATAAAAGACTACAAAACCTCAATGACAACATTTTATTGATAAAATGACTTACATATTAATATAATCTTCCCTTCCCCTCCACTCCCCACACTCTACAGCAGCCACCCAGTCCCAGGCGGTGCTGCCGTATCAATGTTGCAATGCCACTGCTGGCGTTGTATTGTGATGGCCACAGTGACATGAGGGTGGACTTCAGGCTCACCCGAGTCATTCAACGCCCTCATGGCTGTGCTGGGCACTGACTGACCACGGTTGGGGCCCGAGATCTCCTGTCTAGTTTTTATTTTTTGGCTTGCCAGCGCCACCTCCTATCGGGTGGTGGCCAGGGCCTTCGACAGGCCCCGGGCTCAGTGCATGATGCCAGGGTCCTGAATAACAGCCCCATCTTCTATGAGCAGTCATCCCCTCCACCAGGATACTGTATCCTTGGGGATGGTGGCTCCCCCTGCCTGTCCCAACCCATCTGCCTCATGACCCCCTTCAGGCAGCCTGTCCGCAACCACCTCCAAGCTACAACTGCTGCCTGTCAAAGGCGAGGTGTGTTGTGGAGAGGTCCTTCGGGATACTGAAGATGCGATGGCGGTCCATCTTCTTAAAGGCCCTGGAGGTGGATGTGAGGTGCCAGAGGTCATTGGAGCCAGATGCAGATGTCGGGAGGGCAGCAGAGGACCAGCACCAGCACCTCCAGGAAAGTCTCTGGGGCAGGAAACAGAAATAGGATAGCCATTCAGTGCTCTGTCCCAGACCACGATTACATTTAAATTAATACATACACGACATTAAAAAAACAACACACGATGATTGAAAGCTACAATTATTTCTAGAAGGACAAGCTTAGATAGCTATCGTAACGGTATTAATTATCGGGCGGCGTGTGTGCAAACGCTCGCGGTGTCATGTTAACCCGTTATTAAACTGAGCATATCCATTGTTAATCCATTATTAAAATTGCTATTTCGATTGGTTAACAGAACAGCCGTTGTTTAACACTGTCCGATGACTGACATAGCTATCTGTCGTCGGACTTGCCGCTGGAGCAAGCGCCTGGAGCCACCTGCCCCGGCTCGTCAAGCGAAAAGTGTCCGATAAAAGTGCACCTTCGTCGGACTGGCCGGGTGGTGGATTACCCAGCTAGCTTATCATAACTGCCATGCAGATCCAATGGCATCTAATGCTACCTAGGTATGCTCACTAATCTGAGAATGGCATGTTAGTAGTACATTGTAATACCAGTACAATGTGTAATAACCGCTGATACTTACATTTACGGTCTGTAGCTTCGTGGTCTACCGCTTGTGCTGTCCGCCATTGTTTTAGAAATAAAATGAAAAGCTGGCGAAAGGGCTCCTCCTCTTCCGCTACGTCGCCAAGATGGCGGCCGCTTAGTGCGAGTAGTGTCCATCGTTTTACACTACATTTTTTGCCCGTTTGCAGTGCACCATCCGGGTACTTTCAGTGCACTGAATTCTGCTGGATTTTTCAGTGGCGCACTTCGAACACTGAAAGTCAGTGCTCGAAGTGCTCAAGTGCGCGGTAGTAGACACAGCCATGGTTTTTGATGAGAATTGTTATTATTTAGATTTAATGTGGTCCTGTCTTCCATGGACAATGGTTTTATTTTGCTGAGGGAAGTGGAAGTGCAGAGACAGATCAGAAGGCAAATGTGTGTGTTCTGTTGTCTTCTGCAGAATAAATAAGTGCTGGGAAAATCCACCATCTGAGCCGACTTCTTCCATGCCCGTTCCACATCTGTAACATCTGCTCTGAACCTCTTCCATGTGAGGGTGAAACTCTTTTATTTTGCAAACCTCTAAAACCCAACCCAATGTTTCTTAAAGAATTCTGCTCTGAACCTCTCATGCCCAAAGTTACAGTGTGTTGATAGTTGTTATTGGACAGTGTTGAGCACGCTGTGTTCTTGAAATAAAGCTTTGGTTTTTACAATATTCTACTCAAAACCTCTTTTCTTCTCATTGTTGAGTGCTATTTAAACCGCGTCGCCCAACTGCGCCCCCCCCCAAAAAAAATTCACCAGCCGCCACTGCCCTGTCCATATGTGTCACTTGAAGTTTAGCTGGAATGAAGTTAGACAGACACACACTTTAGTTTGTCCTTTTCAGGTTTTATGTCTTTTTCTAAAACATGTTGTGACTTGAAAGGTTCCATGATTTAGAAAAAGTATCAGAAGTAGAATTGTTATAATGGCATGTATATATATATATGTATATATATATATATATATATGTATATATCTATATACATTTAGCCTGACACTTTTATTCTTGTCACCCCAAATAGATAAGGAAATGCATATTTGTTGTGGTACTGTCGAACGGTTTGTCACATATGACGCATTTGTGATTGAATCGCTGAACATATCTGACTCCTGGGTTCACAGGGTTCTGAGAGATTTTGAGAGGTTTTGAGAGGCGACCCGAAGGTGACCAAGCAAAGCAAATACTGTGCGCAACACTTTCCTGGACTTTGGTGCTGCATCATGTCCATTCAAATGAAATGTTTGAAGCCAAGTTTGATAGCAGTACGATAGTAAACTACTTGTAATGTTAATGCACCAGCCCGTATAACTCATTATTATTCTGCAAGCTTTAAGAACCTCATGCCATCTAAGCATGGACGGATTAAGAAACCACGGGCCCCTGGGCCTGGACGTGTCAAGTGCCCCCCCCACCCGCAAAATTAAAAAAAAAATTAAAAAAACACATCGCTAACAAAACAGTCCGTATGGAACAACGATACCGGAGCTGAGCAGACAACATATAATTATATATGACATGACCATGAATGACTTAAGCCCTATATAATACCCGCGGGCGGCATCGTGTCATATCATCATATTCATATCAATACAATGTTAATAACAGCGGCGTCACGCGAGGAGGCTCAGCCCGGGGCCCCTGAGGGCCCCTGAGCTCATGGGCCCCTGAGCTCACGGGCCCCTGGTGCCGGTAGGCTCGTTCGGTAATCCATCCCTCAGTAGGACTATTGGGGCCTTGTTACTGACATGAATGACTTAAGCCCAGCATATACCGGCTACGGCGCATCGTGTCATATCATCATATTCATATCAATACAATGTTAATCACAGCGACGTCACGCGCGGAGGCTCTGGCTTAGGGGCCCCCTGAGCTCATGGGCCCCTGGGCTCATGGGCCCATCGGGTAATCCATCCCTCAGTAGAACTATTGGGGCCTTGTTACTGACATGAATGACTTAAGCCCAGCAGATACCGGCATACGGTGCATCGTGTCATATCATCATATTCATATCAATACAATGTTAATCACAGCGACGTCACGCGCGGAGGCTCAGGCCCAGGGGCCCCCTGAGCTCATGGGCCCCTGGGCCCGGTAGGCCCGTTTGTTAATCCATCCCTGCATCTAAGAGACGTAATGCGTAGCCGTGGAGACAAGCTTCAGGTTAGAGGTCATACTGTGAGCCTCAGGCTGGTGAGATATGCTACTGTTGGCCCTCTTTCAGTGTTATACATGCAGTTCAGGGACTCAAAAGCCCACCACAGGCAGCTAAACTTCCTCTTTACAATTCACTTAAAACAACTCAGGAAGACATTTATTACCTTTTTCATAGTTTTTTAATGACCTCTTTTACTAAATTTGTATTGAAATAGAAAAACAATAAAGGACTCGCAGTAATAAGATAATTGTCTTCTGTTTATGCAATTTGTTTTCTCACGACTACACATGGGAGTCACTGCAGTGATGTCACTGATTTTGCATTTATCATAAACAATTATATCTTATTTCTTAACAGGCTGTCATTCAACCAGCCGAAGAGCTCTTCTGTGTGTCTGCATGTCGCTCAGAGTAGAAAATGTACAAGCTGGCGTCCTTTTAGATTGTAAGAAAGTGAACTACCACAGAATATATCTGACTCCGTCTGTTTCCATGAGAGATTATATACAGAGGACAAAGTGACAATCCATTTGTAGGTGTACTTATATGTTCAGACTAAGCTAGCCGTGACAAACAGTGTTTTCTACTCTTCTTCTCTTTTTATTTCAATAAAAGGGATTTTTACACTTTAACAAAATAATGCAGAATTTGATCAGTATTTCCCGTGTCCCTCCTTGTGACACTTGACCTTTATTATGAAGGTCACCTCCAGTCTGCTGTGAGTGTAATAACAGATACCATCCAAATGAATTCCAGTTGAGTTTAAGTACTTTATTGATTCTTCCCTCAAGAGACATTAAAGCCATTGAACAAACACACAAAAAGAAATGAAACATTTCTTCATTCCACGCTTGAGAACGAGGAAGTTGTTCACGTTGCTTAAGAGAGCCGATCAAACATGGCACAAGTGTTTTACTTTCATAGAGTGGTAATGTCGAGAAACTCGGCGAGTCGTTTGAAAATATGCCAACCAGTGTGGCGGGAAAAATATAAAAAGACAGGAGAAACGCATTCAACACATAATATATCTCCACCAACCAGAACATTATCTATTTTTATATAATCAGGAATATAACTTTTGAGAAATAGAAGCTTGGAGTCGCTCCATGTGAACGAACACAACGCCCTTAAAGCAACCAGTGAGTCACGGTGAGTCAACTTCATTCTTTGGAAATCAAAACCAACAGAGCAGAAAGTTTGACCTGCGAGAAGACGAGCAGGTGATGAACATTATTGATCCTCAGCTGAGAACATGATTTTGCTCAACGCTCTGATGTAGCGTGAGCCGTCGGGATCTGTGATCTTCAGTTTGATGAGAGGTGGCACTCCACCGCCGGTGAAGTATCTGAACGCAGGGCTGGCCTCCTGGATGGCCTCCAGGAACACCTGGACACCAAAACACACGCAGGATGACATCACGGGGACGACGTTGACACGACTGTGATGAACTCAAACTCTCTTCTCATCCTGCACTAAAGGAAAAGTAGCCAGAGCCAATTACACAATTACACGTCAATGTATATTATTACAAATTGAACTTCACTGTCAGAATGAAAAGGAGAAGTTTTCCATCAAGGTGATGTCAGAATTTTAAAAAAACAGTTCTGACAAGCTTATATGAAATATGAGGCAGTTATGATCTAGATCAGTGGTTCTCAACCTTTTTTCAGTGATGTTTCAGCCAAGTACCCCTTAAACAGCGCAAAGCATTTTTGGTTGTAGTACACAGCGCTGATTTAATTCAAAAAATTCAGTTCATGAACATACACTTCTATTTTATTGAATATTTATTGAATAACTATGTTTGAAGGATTTCTGTATGTTTTTTAAAAATTCCCACGTACCCTCTGCAGCGCCTACACGTACCCTCAGGGGTACGAGTACCCCCATTGGAGAACCACTGATCTAGACCAGCGGACAAGCAATTTGAGATATGATCAACTGATAATAATCCATTTATATAGCGCCTTTTACGGTACTCAAAGACACTTTACATATCACAAGATTTGGCATTGAATTATGAACATGTTGGCATTATTTGCATGCCAATTGGATAAAAAGAAGATAAAAAGAAGATGTTGACTTTTTCATGACCTTGACCTTTGACCCGATCAATCCCAAAATCTAATCAAATGGTCCCCGGATAATAACCAATCATCCCACCAAATTGTATGCGATTCAAGAAGTTTGACCTTTTTCATGACCTTGACCTTGAACTTTGACCCGATCGATCCCAAAATCTAATCAAATGGTCCCCGGATAATAACAAATCATCCCACCAAATTTCATGCGATTCGGTTTAATACTTTTTGACTTATGCGAATAACACGCACGCATACAAATACACGGCGATCAAAACATTACCTTCCGCATTTTCAATGCGAAGGTAATAATTGTCTTGCTCAAGGACACATTGACTAGGGCGGGGATTGACCCGGCAACCCCCTCATTGAAAGACAGACCTGCTCACCACTGACCCAGTCGCCCACTAACGAGCCTTCCCGTGAACCTCGTTTATGTGTTTGTGTGCATGCTGGCTGTGTGTTTATTGAATCCTGCCCTCTTCGTATTGATAGATCTGTCTCCACACACCTTCACGATGTCCTCAGTGTCCTGGGCTGCGTTCTGGAAAACGTCGCCGCAGTGCCGCAGGTACTTTTCGTAGAGGCTGAGGGTGAGGGCGTCGACCTGCTGCAGGGACGCGTCCCCGAGCTCCGCCCTCTGCAGGTTGACCAGGAAGTCGGTGTTGACCGGCCCGCACTCGATGAGAGTCACGCTGCGGGGATGAAGCACAGTCCACGCTCACAGCGACCCGCCTCCAGACGGAGGAAGAGAAGCTGCATGAAACCGACACGTCCGACTCACTGGATGTTGAAGTGTTGCAGGAGGACCGCCAAGCTCTCGCACGCTCCCTCGATCGCAAATTTACTGGCGCAGTACACCTCATTAAAGGGCAGCCCTGCGAGAGAAGCAGGAAGATGGCTTATTTGGGCAATTTGCACACACGGCAGAAAACGAGCCCAACTCACCGTGAAGCCCTCCGGTGCTGCCGGTGACCAGGATGCGGCCTTGGCCCTGAGCCTTCATGCCGGGCAGGAAAGCCTGGATGGTCTGGATGGTCCCGAAGAGGTTGACCTCCAGGATCTTCCTCATGGAGTCCAGGGACTGCACCTCCAGCGGGCCCGTCAAACCCACTCCGGCGTTACACACTGCGAGTCCACGAGGACGAGAGGCCGTGAAACGCACGCGAGCGGACACAAAAAAACGACAATCTCGGCGGCGCGAGAGCATACCCAGGATGTCCACTCGTTTCTCGGCCACCCTGTCCCTCGCGTCCAGGATGGACTGCCGGACGGTCACGTCCATTTGGAGGATGTCCAAGGTGTCCTTGTGCAGGCTTTTCACACACTCCAGGAGACGCTCCTTCTTGGCCAGGTTTCTCATGGTGGCGTACACTAAACAGGAAACATGTAGCGGCACGTCTTCACACAGATTTGACCTTCTCATTTTGCTTTCTAGACAGATGACATACACAACCGTTCAAAAGTTTGGGATCACCCAGACAATTTCGTGTCTTCCATGAAAAATCACACTTTTATTTATCAAATGAATATAAGATATAGTCAAGACATTGACAAGGTTAGAAATAATGATTAATATTTGAAATATTAATTTTGTTCTACAAACTTAAAGCTCAAAGGAAGGCCAGTTGTTTAGCTTATATCACCAGCATAACTGTTTTCGGCTTTAGCTCAGTGGGGTAAGAGGGCCGTCCTGCAACCGCAGGGTTGTGGGTTCGATCCCCGCTCTCCCCATTAGTTGCAAGTCGAAGTGTCCTTGAGCAAGGCACTGAACCCCCAGTTGCTTCCCGGGCGCTTCACCGCAGCCCACTGCTCCTTAATAACTAAGGATGGGTTAAATGCAGAGAACTAATTTCCCCTTGGGGATTAATAAAAGTGTATATTCTTTTTCAGCTGTGCTAACATAATTGCACAAGGGTTTTCTAATCAGATATTAGTCTTCTAAGGCGATTAGCAAACACAATGTACCATTAGAACACTGGAGTGATAGTTGATGGAAATGGGCCTCTACACACCTATGGAGATATTTCATTAGAAACCAGACACTTCCACCTAGAATAGTCATTTACCACATTAACAATGTAGAGAGTGTATTTCTGATTAATTTAATGTTATCTTTATTGAAAAAACAGTGCTTTTCTTTGAAAAATAAAGTCATTTCTAAGTGTTCCCAAACTTTTGAACGGTAGTGTACATGTTTCAGAAGAACTCAAAGCACCACATGTCCCTCTTTACAATGTCTCCTTCGAACACAGTTGTCAAACACAAGGCCCGCGGGCCGAATGCGGCCCACCACGTCATTTTATGTGGCCGATGACGGCTTGAAAGACATAAGATCACCTGTATATCCTGTGCTTTTATTTTGAAGGTTTCAAATTAAATGGATTTGTGTTATAATATTAGAGAAATGTTCTCGTGGACAACATTTCTACTCTCGAATAAACAATAATCAAATGCAAAGAGAGTTATTTAACAACATGTTCATACAGAGCTTCAGTTGCAACCGGCCCTTTAAGAGGCAGCCGTGACGCCCATGTGGCCCACGGTGAACATTAGTTTGACACCCCTGCCTCAGAAGGTCTTTAACAGCAACATTTAACCGTCTTTGAGTCATATGAAAAGCGCTATAGAAATGTTATGTATTATTATTATTATTTCCTAACACGAGAACTGCAATAAAAGACAGTAGCGGTTACCTTTGAATGTTTTGTCGGGGTCGGAGGCCAACCGGACGGCCAGGCTGAGGCCGATGCCCGAGGAGCAGCCTGTGATCAGCACCACCTTCTTGTCCATGGAGCCACCGACTGTCTGCTTCAGGAGGGAGCAGCTGGAGCCCAGCGGGTAACATGGAGGCATGTGAAAGCGCTTCTTCTCAGTGTTTTCACATATTTCTCTATCACAAGGCCGGTTAACCCCAAACACGGTATCGGCCACCTGGAGTCCTCCCATCTTTTCACACGCCCTTGTTGGTGGAGTAGATTTTGTTTTCCCATTGAGACGCATGGGAAACAGGAGTGTCTTTGTGGGGGTGCTTGTACATCCTCCCAGCGTTGTATAAACGCCCGATGGTGTGATGTATAGTAAATGTGTTGTAGGTGTCGAACCTGCAGCACACGAATGTACCAAAGCATCATCATGTTGGTCCACTGGCCTCTGGCCGGGCTGCTCGCTGACCACCTCTCACACAATGAGCTGAGAACAATGGGTTTGAGTTCAGGAGGTCGCGGAGGGAAATCGCTGGGTGCAGTTCTCAGAGAAATGTTATCCTTTTCCCGGGTGTGTGAAATAAACTGTTGTTATATCGTCTTACGGTGAGCTGTCATTCGCCTTCTTAGTTTCTGACGAAGTAATTTCATTTCAGACGTCACATTCGGAGCTTTTGACCACATCTCGTGGTTTTCGTCAGACGATGAAAGCTCTGAATAAGCTGTGGAGCTTTTTTCGATTTTTTCGCTCTTACACCCTGTTCTTAAGATTAATTATGAGTGTCCATGCTCAAATGTGTAAAATGGAGTTAACCTAGAGCGTTGCTAATCAGTCCCTGTGAGGCATTTTATTTAAAAAGCACTGATAGTTGGCTTTTGTCAACTTCCCAGCTCAAGATGTCATCTAGACCAATAGGAAGGGGCGAGTAGCAACTAAAGGTTTTTTAAATGACGTATTTTTCAGGTATTCACTTTACAAACTCCGAGGAGGATATTGACACATTATGACACATTATGGTTACACTGGGTAAAACATTCAAATAATCATGAGCAAATGTATTGATGTTACTCATCACATTAAACAACGAAACCTGGGCTACAATAATTCATCCATTTCAACACAACTCAAACACCAACTATAATAATTATTAAAATCTCATATTCCTAATTCCTTCATGTAGGAGTCAGCCCACTCGGTACGTTTATGGAAATAGCAACCGGTAGCTCGGTGCTATCAGAAAAAGCCAGATAGCAAAAAGCAAGACGATTCAACACAGATTACACACACATCTACCAAAACCCCTCCGCGCCAACGATCACCGAGATATGAACCATTTGGTTTCAACATTCAGTTCATTTGTGTGGTTGTCTTTTGTTTCGGAAAATATATATATTTATTTTTCTCAAAATAAATCCCAAAACTGCTGTATTTGTAGATATCAATGTATGTTTAGATCTTTCAGCTGCATCAAACCAAACAGATAAACATCCTGAAAGTGATTTTTGTTCTTAACCTCAAACTTAAATTGTTGCTGTGTTTTATCATTATTTACTATTAACCAGTAACACATATACTGATATTTACACATGTGAACAAAAGCTCACAATATATTGCCTTTATTATATAAAAAAATATATTATAATTATTTAAATAGCCCTTGTGGTTGCAGAGATGCAACCTTTTTAGTTATAGTATGTTATTTCGAACGGAGGCCTTAAAAAGGTAAAGTAGGGTTCAGGCAGACTCACTGACCTCAGGGTCAAGTGTTGATGGACTACTTTCTGCCCCTTTCTTCCCCTTTTAGGAGGATTAGAAATCCAGAAGGAATATCATGATGTAATGTTAATGCTATGCAAATTACAGTGACTAACTGTAAAGAGGTTGTGTGGTATGCTTATTAAGCATTTTGTGTAATTCTTGGGTTCAATTACAGCAGACAGTGGAGGAAACATGACCCATTTCAGACATTACGACTCAAGGCAAGGTCCACAAGTGTCTTTTATTCAACATTAATCCAGCATGCAAACTCTGAGCAGGAACTGGACAATAAATTTCCCAAACAACAAGATGCCATTATACGCCGTAGCCACTAGGTGGCGCCAACTCCTCAGGGACGAAGCACTCATCAGAGCTCAGAACCTTGCACTGACTCAAGAAGTCAAGAAACCCTGCACATTGTGCTGGTTTGGATGAGTTCTTTAGGTAAAAAAGTGATATTTATTCTCCAAAGTGGAGAAGACGAACATGAAACGTGACATTCTTCTTCCTCTTTTGTGCCTTGTTGCCTTGTTTCTGCATCTAAACTGCTTTCCGTCCCATGTGCATATACACTCCCACGGCTGTGCTTCTCACCAGTCAAAATAACTTGCATATTTGTGCAACATTTCAGCTGCTTGACTTGAAAGAATTTCTCCTGCTGATGGGAGCAAACCGAGGAGGAATTTCCTGCCATTTCGCTGCGTTCCTCCTCTGGAGATCGCATCGGCTTGGCTGCTGTCCCAGAGTCTGTGGGACCGATAACAGCGGGGCCTTGAACCTCTCTCAAATATCTACGACTCCCAAGCATTATTCAAACTCTTGGACCTCCTGACCTCAGACATTCACTGAGTTGTAGCTGCATTGCATCCTGTCTCCACCCCTTTGCTATTTTCACAAAAAAATGTCTTTAGGTTCATGAAACTTGTACATGCATGTGTTTGTTACTGTTCTTTTAAAAGAAGAGAAGAACCTCATCGTATGTCCTCTCTGTCAACCAGGCAGACCCGTAGAAGTATATACAGGCTTCACCTCCTCCATTAGTTGCCTGTGCATTCATCCCGGCTGTAATGGACGGTGCAGTGGAGGGTTCACGGTCGAGGGCAGTCGGGAGCTTGCTGCTACATGTGGCCATCGTCTCGCCGAGGCCCAGTAATTACCCAGGGAAGATCCAAGGGAGGTGCACAGTGGTCTGGAAAAGCTTTTAAAAACACCTCCTGGACAAGATTGCCCCACATAACCCAAACGTAAACAGACTTCTGAAGGCCTGACATCCCACATGCGCAGCTGTGTGTCACTTTCTGTGGGAGAAAAGTGTTTTGTTGGAAGTTGTGCAAACGTACACGAGACAGAAGCAGCCGAGGGCGGACGAGGCTCCCGCTTCATGGCAGCGCGTCAGCTCCCTCGTGTGCTCACCGGGTCGTGGGATTCACATCGGGCCGCGCCATTCCAGGGTAACCGCACGGGGTGAGGTGCACGGGGTGAGGTGCACGGGGTGAGGTGCACGGGGTGAGGTGCACGGGGTGCTCGACAGGAAGCCCCCCCCCCCCCCCCTGCGTGTGTGTGAGTGACGAGCAGAAGTGAAACAGACGTGTGGCGGTGGATGTGGCGGAGCTGAAATGGATTTCGCTGTACCCATGGCAACAGAGTCAAATTAGGCCATCGTGTACCGAGGGGGCGTTTAAGGCCACGCGGAATAATGCAGATCCCTTCTCAGAGATGCTGCTTCACTTTTCAGGAACGAGATGAAACAGCTAATCGGCCGTTTGAAGCTGCTAATAACTTGTTCCTTATCTAAAAAGAGGTCTGTTCTTCTTGTTATCAGCCAGGACAGAACCAACTGAGGTTGGATCTACATCCGCCTGAGAGGAGACAGGGCTTCCTTTGATGAGGACCGTGTACAGGGAATAAAGCCTCTTTTTGACATAACATACATTAAATATCGCATCCGGAGCAAAACAAGAAGTATTTACTGCGAGGTACTGCATGTATACACTACCGTTCAAAAGTTTGGGGTCATCCAGACAATTACGTGTCTTCCATGAATTGAAAATTGAATCGAAAATATAGTCAAGACATTGACAAGGTTAGAAATAATGATTAATATTTGAAATATTAATTTTGTTCTTCAAACTTCAAGCTCAAAGGAAGGCCAGTTGTATATCTTATATCACCAGCATAACCGTTTTCAGCTGTGCTAACATAATTGCACAAGGGTTTTCTAATCAGACATTAGTCTTCTAAGGCGATTAGCAAACACAATGTACCATCAGAACACTGGAGTGATCGTTGATGGAAATGGGCCTCTATACACCTATGGAGATATTTCATTAGAAACCAGACGTTTCCACCTAGAATAGTCATTTACCACATTAACAATGTATAGTGTGTATTTTTGATTAATGTTATCTTTCTTGAAAAAACAGTGCTTTTCTTTGAAAAATAAAGACATTTCTAAGTGACCCCAAACTTTTGAACGGGAGTGTATACTTCACATGTGTTGTTGAAGTACAAACGTGAGACACGGGTTCTAGTAAACTCGAACTCACTGATTTAATTCTGTAGTTTCCAGGCGGTAAATTTGATTAGATTAGATTAGATTTACACTTTATTCATCCCCAGGGGGAAATTTGTTAAAGACAATTTGATTCAACAAATAAGTCCATATTTTCAGCCTCTTAACTAAGAATGTGTGCAAAATAGTAGCTTAGATTCATACATTAAGAAAATAATAAAAGTAATGGTTTGAATAGTTCAAAGTTAAAGATTTTTAATTCTGCAGATAACAACAAGGATATAGATGACAGACATGTACGCTTTGGATTGAGCTCAAACCACAGCGTTGTTCACATGCTCAACTTCCTTCCTCTACCTGTCTGAGAGGTTTGGTTCTGCTTTGTTCAAACCTCCGTTTAACTTCTTTGTTCTGGACTTAATAGGTTTCATGAATCATAATTATGCGTCTGCATCTGTCTGTGACCTTTTCTCACCTCTCTTCCAAAAACACACATTAGATTAATTTAATATCCTTCTTTTCGAGTGCAACAGTTCATCAAACTCTGCAGCCTGTCGACTCTTTTGCTTTCTCGCTGCTGTTTTGTCTGCAGACGTGTTATTTCGGGGTCTCTCCAGACATTCTTCTATTGCTCTGTCGTATGAGTGCATGTGTGCAGCTCTTTGCTCGCGATGGTAACCGTCCAAAGTAAACTGTGAAGATATTCCTCTGTGTACGTGACAGCTGGATATAGCATTCTTATATCAGATGTTGCAGGGATATGAAGTTCTGCGGAAACCTATCCGGCCTCCAGGACTGCTGGGACTGGAGCGGGAGGTCGAAAGAATTCCCTCCGCTGAGAATTTCATTGAGGATGAAAAAGACCCGAACCAAGCAGCTGTAACTTAAGGTCCTCATGAACCGCCGCCTGATGAGAGATGCGGCTCCGACTGCTCTGACGGCGAATGGCAGCTTTACTTCTGTTTTTTAAAGGCCTGAGAAAGGCAGCATGGAGGGAGCAGGATGGTAAAATCATCACGGGATAGGACGTGTGGAAAGTATGAGCACACGGGGACAGGGGCAGAACCAGCAGGTCTCAAATGTCGAGCATATAGAATATAATTCCCACTTTAATATTAAGGAGCTATAACCTGATCATTATCATTCCTACTGGATCATTCTAGAATTGTACTCACATGCAAGTTATATTCTCACAGAGAGAAATCTGTCTGGAGTTATAACTCATGAGTAAAGGCTGCAGGACCATCATGTGGAGGGCTCCACGAAGACAGAGAGGAAATAAATAACTGCATAGTCGTCAATATTTCAAGTGCAAGAACATTAAAGTCTTGCTGTGGGCCAAAAGGGAGGGGGTCCGGGTCAAACATTTACCCAGAGGTCAAAGGTCACTCCGGTGGTGGCATGAGAGGGGATCAGAGCACCGTGTTTGATACATGTGTATTTCCCTAGAGGTTGTTGATATTATGGGATGCGAGGTTTATGGTTTCCTGCAGCTCTACGTCAGCTGTAACCCTCGGGTTGCACTGCCTGGGCCTGCCGGGTTTGCATACCACAGGACCAGTTTGTGTACAGGAACCTCCAGCGCTACAGGAAGTAGCGAGGATTGTGTCATGGGAAACGGCCCCTCCGTCTTCAGTCCACCGCTCGGGGCATTCTTTCTCTCCGCTAGATCGGGGACATCCTGTTCCTGCTCTTTTCTCGACCTTCGGCGCACTCGATTCTGTTCCGGAGACGATCGACTGACCCGTATTTAACCCAAAGCGATGACGTCATCCTCGCGGTTTAAGCCTGGAGGTCAACGCGGGACAGGTCCCCCGGCAGCTGCACCGTGTGGTGGTGGCTTTTGTTCGGGGCCACAAGCGTATCTGAGAGACGTATCTGAGAGACGTATCTGAGATATGTATCGGAGGCCTGTTGCGCTGCAAGATCCTGCTGGTTGCGAGAACGTGCAGGAAAGCGTCCCGGTTGTCAAAGTGCAGTTCTCATCAGCAGAGGGGTTGCTGGGTCAAATCCCTGCTTCTGGCTGAGAGAATAGAGCGGCAAGCGAGTCTGGTTGCCCCGGGGGGCTCAACGGTTTATGTGAATGGTGAGGGACGTGATCTGAGTCTAGACGTTATCTAAAAATAAATCTCATAAAGGTGGCTGTATTATACAGATATATATATATTTGTTGTCTTCTGTTTTTCCGTCTGGCGGCTCTGGGCGCAGCAGGTGGAGCTGCTCCACGCATCAGTGGCTCGCCTGTGATGTGGTGAAATGAAGGGATGGGTGGTGCGTCGGGGCACGGCGAGTGACTCGGGCATGCTGGTATTTACATTAAAACAAGTCCCGGTCGGTCAGTGCAGGCGTGCTGTTCCACTCGCACTGTGCACAGTTCTCACGCCTAATGCCCCGCCCCCTTCTTGTATCTCTCTGTATCACCACGAGCGCTCTCTCTTTTCTTTTCTTTTTTTCTGCCAATAACATCTTTCCCAGTGAACCTTCTTGCCCTCCGACAGACACTGCAATCAGCACCCACCACCTGGTCACCGTGGATACCGTGTGTTTACATCTGGGCCTTGGCACACTGTCACTAAAGTGTGTAGACATAACATTGTGTCGGCATTGTGTGAGCATGTAAGGGACAAGGCTTCCTCTCCAGGCCTTCCCCCCCACACACACACACACACACACACACACAACACATGACACACACCAACAACAAAAAAAGGTGCATTTCTTTGGGTCCATCCTCTCTGTTGCTGGAGCTCTTTTTGTGCTCACAGCCAACCACCTCCCCGTCTCTCAGACTGAGCTGCACTGCGGCGGCATTGTGTATTTCTCAGACCTGAAGAACAACAATGACAAAGTCTCGATCAAATAATTTGTCTCGGCGGCTGCATTGTTGCTGTTTTCACGTGTCGCCTCTTTTATTCGCTTGCGTAAGCGCCAAGGGAAGCCGCAGCGAGTCGTTGGCAGACGCCACCTCCAGAATAAAGGAGAGCGCCACCCGTTTCTCCAACGCCTCTTCTTTCAGTTCCCAGGAGCCAAGAGCCCGATGACATCACGTGTGACACCTGACCGCCGCCTCTCTGCCGGTGCAGTCAACTCTCAACCCCCCCCAACAGTTGAGAGCTAATCCTTGTTATTACTCGGGCACTTCTCCCACACGGCTGAACAGAGAGAAATGTCACCCGTCTGCATAACTGATGGTTGTCATTGTTTAGTTTTTTCGCGCTCGCGTTCTCATTGGTCGACGCCTCGGCGGTTTCTGTTGACGCCGTATGAAAAGTTGAAGAAGAAAAAAAACGGTGCAGCGAAAACAGAGATTGCCATGGCGTGCCAAAAACTACAAAGATAAAACTCCACCTTGAATCTGATACTCTACGCACCTGTGTGACTTATGTAGGAGGGTAACATGCGGGCTCGACTGCCGCTGTAATTCCCGTTATTTTAATTAGTGTCTGGCGAAAGGACATTGTTGACATACATGACAATGTTTATGTAGTTCAATGTGTATAATATGTGTCATGTCTCTTCTTCTTTTATCTGGAGCTGGATGATTGACATCTTGACTCCACCCTGGTGCTTTGAGGTCACCTCCGTGTCTCCGTCACTTTGAGAGAACTTCAAATTTCCATTTCGCTTTTTGGCCTCGACGCTTGAAAAATAACGACGTATAAAATAATGTCGTGCCACATGAAAGAGTGAGTGCAAGTTTGAGTAAAATACCATTAATTCCCATAAAAATATCAAATTATAGGGAAGAATAACATGCCTCTTAAAATCGAAAACACTTCTTGGCTCCTTTCTCACCAGAGAGACTTTATTTATTATCAGGACTTTTTATTCAAAATAAACAGTGGATTATGTGAATGTCATTTTTTTCCCTCCGACACCAGCTTCCTGAAACAAGCCACGGCTGCAGATAGAAAACATTCCGAGGGACCGTCTGGGTCTTATCGCCTCTCGACATCATTTCCTTCGCATTAAAATGACCACGACCAGGAGCCAAGTCCTTAAAGTGTGCTCGTAAACGGCGCTACGTGCTAATCACACATCACGTCAGCGGCCCTTCGTTGTATCGCTCATGTAGATCTCTCTTCCTCCTCTCGTGCCAATAATCTGCCCGAGCTCTATCCTCAGAGATACAACGGGTCGCAGCGACTGACACGCTGGCGGATTTATCCGTCCTGCGTTTATGAGCCGACGGGGGCCGAAGGTCGATGGAAAGCTCCGGGAAAACGTGCTGCGCTGCACGATCCTGCAGCGGCTTAGTCATTATTATACCAGAACGTTTTTTTGGGCCTATAATTTGGGTTGAGGGAGACGTTCTGTGGTGGCGGCAGATAACGTTGGTGTAGGAAAAAAAGAAGGAAGAAGAAGCCCAAAACGCACGATTATTAGCTGCTGGTTATATAAGTTTTTTTTCCGTGACTTTCTCTCCGAAACCAAGAACTCTGGGAGTGTGACGTGCATGGCGGTCTCCATGACGGTCATCGGGGGGGAATGCCACGGCATTACAGCCTCGCATGGGCACGATGCAGAGCAGATGGGCAAGTCGGGCTCTCAAGAGCATTCCGGCTCCTTTTTTGTTTCCGCTCATCGAGCTGTGAGGAACTCACCTTCACATTCCTGCCTTGTTTACGGCTCATTTCAGAGAGGTGACGGGATTAGTGTGTCTGAACACATGAGACGTTCATGCCCGCCACGCCCTTCCACTTACAGTAAACTGAGACAGTCAGAAGAACACTCTTGTTTTTGGTTCGTAATGTAATTTGTCATGTCATGTCGTGGACTATTGTAAATTATAATTTCAAGTTATGACTAAAGGCGTATCGTCTTTTTTAGATAAGTAATCCATCACAGAGGCTCGACGGTTTGGCCACTTAACGTCTGGGTGTGTGCTGCTTCAGCACCTTCCTTTTCTGCAGTAAAAAGTTATGTAAAGTGAAATATGTAAAATAAGTAGTCGGCCTGCATGAGCAGCATGTTAATGCTGCAGCTGCTCCTGATGCAGATGTGTTGCCCTACTTTAAATACAGTTAAGTGGTTCAACCCAGGGGTTCCCAACCTAAAGGGGTCTGACCCCTCTAAAAGGTCACAAGATACTTTTGAGGTTATGTGATGAATAATGGAAAAGGAAAGAGGAAAAACTGGTTGAAGTGCTATAAAAACCACAGAGAGCCAGACAGAGCTTTTGTGTTCGGGGTCGCAAACCAAAAAAGTTACAAATTACTGTCTTATAATGCATACTAATTTGTGTTTATCTCACTTTGTAAAATGTACAGTTATAAGATGTAATAACAGTTGCAAAACAACCACAAAGAGACACAAAATGGCTAAAAAAAAACACAAAGAAATTGCAAATTGACACAAATCTACCATAAAAAGATGCTTCATACACATAAGAAACGTAAACATTATAATGCAAAATCCACCCAAGACTTGACACGACCTACTTCAGCTGATGGAACCAGGATCTAACACTTGCACCGACAAACACTGTTTCTTTCTGTCACAGCATCATTTAAAGCCGAGAAAAAGATGAACTATTTCTGGCATATAATAGCGACAAGAAAAGCGCCTCGGGGCCTCATCATTGAGAACTTTGAATTGATTTAATTCACAAACCGTCTCGGCCGTCTGAGTCTCACAGTGGACTCGGGTCACGTGACCTGTCTCCGGGCTCTTTGATCAGGGCCCTGGGTCCCAGACTGCGGTGGACGTGTGCTGCTCTCTCCTCATTAACGGGAACCAGACAAAAGGTGAAGCGACATCAAAGGTGCTGGAAACACTCTTCCATGAGAGAGACCTCAGACTAGATTGGAGGTATTCTCCTTTGCGTGGGAGATGTGCTCGTTTCCCTCGTGTGATTGAAAAAAAATCATCTTTCCACAACCATTTGCTGAGAAAAATCCTCAAATAATTGAGTCAAATGAACGAGAGCCTTATTTAGACCAGCATTTTTTGTTGGGGATATAATGAAAGCATGTGACATCCTGACATGTCTGTAAGGCTTCTGTTCACTTTTCTTCATGTGAAAAGAAAAGGCCCGGAGGCCGGTCTTTATTTAGACAATGAAGAGATCTGTAGTCTCAAAATGATTCATCCGTCTTCATTGCTGGCGTCTGCGTCTGCGTCTCGTCGAGGTTTTAACGTGGACGTGGCAGCAGATTCCTCCGGCCTGCCTCTGCGTCCGCCGGGGGGGATTCCTTTCGAGGTCCGGCATCTGGGTGCTGCATTCCTGCCGTCCCCACGTGCATCGCCATCTCGACGGAGTCGCTTCCTGTCCCCCCAGCTGGAGCGAGGGGTGTGAGAAACACGCCGGCCGAGCCAATGACCTCGTCCCACAGTGACAAAGGGCCGCTCTTCAACGCACGAGAGACTAAAAAGAGCCAATCGCATCAGTGTGTGTTCACACAAGAAGCCCTGACTATAATAAACACGATCAACGAAGACAAAGACGTGGGATCGTAAACCCGACACGTATCACCCACCGATCTGACTCTCAGACAAACAGTTGGGATTCATCGAGGAGAAGTTAAAACCCGACAGATGGTGGCAACCCTTGACTTCATGAGTGGGGTTTAAGGGTTTAGATTTAGAGGAGGGCCCGTGTCGGGCGGGTGTCCCACCAAAGCGTGGACACACGGCTATGGAGGATGTATTATGTTCCCGTTCAGCCTGAGGAGAGAGCCGCAGACCCCCTCCATCTCTTTATCATCCAAAGATAAAGTCATTTTTACTCACACATGTTCTGTTATCACCAGTCCATATCGCAGGGGAGCAGACGGGAGCGCGGCACTTCTGTGAAAAAGTGCAGCGAAACTAATTCCCTCCTGCGGAAAATTCGAGCGAAGCAACGTTTGATTCATCGGCGGCTCGTCTGATTTGTGGTGGGATCAGCTGAAGAGCTGGGGGGCTGCGATGAAGAGGGCCTGGAGGGAAGCATGAATAACTGCGTGTCAGCGTGAGCTATAAGTCATAGCCGTTGAGTCCTCGAGTGCCAGGCCAGTGGGAACACACACACAGGAGTGCACACTTAAGTCTAGGTGTCTCCTTGGGAGGTCTCGGCGGGCTAAAAGCAAAAAGAACTAAAGACTGAACAGAATCTGAAATGATGGCGGCGGACGAGTCGCCGGATCCTCGTTTAATTTCATGGTGGGGCGCTCGAGGTGGCCTCTTGATTTACTGAGGCTGTTTGTGTTCATGGGAAGAGAACACAGGACACCGTTTCCCCCCCTGATCAGCACTTTGGTCTCCAGGCACATCAAAACGTCACGGCTTTTTGTATTCCTACTTATTCTTTATTCACAGGGTGATTTTGGGGACCGCCTCACATTTCCTCTACCACCATGAAACAGAAGATACGTCTCATGCATAATATATTGCTCTATCAAATGTGCTGTGAAAATGTACTCGACGCATTCATTGTCGGTGTGCTGTTCGCTTTTTTGGTGAACCGCCTTTAAGATCTCTAAACAGATAAGAGGCTCAATGGAGGCCTTTACACAGCAGGGCGTGGACAATAAATGACACGGAAAATGCTAAATACTGGTCCGGGCTCACATCGAAACCATTCATCGCTGCAGCTATGCAAAGCTGCAACAGTCGCAACCCTTTTTATATACATAGGCCTACACATATTTAAAAAACGGGATCCTATTGAGCCAGAGCAGCTTCAGTCTAGAAACAAGGGGAAACAGCAGGATATCAGATAATTAAGAAATGCACTAACTTCATAATAATGACAATTATCAGTGTTATGTCCTCTGAGCAGATGGCAGGCTGTGTGCAACGTTTGTGCTAAGCTAAGCTAATCGGCTTCTGGCTGTAGCGGACAGATGGGAGGGTGGAGCAATCTTCTTATCTAACTCTCTGGTCCGAAAAGAGCATTTTAACCAAATGTCAAACTATTCTCTGAAGCACGGAGACAAAAAGGCATTATTACGTGGTGCACCTGTTCACAGCGTGAATAAAAGAGTGGCCACGAAGTGTGACAGTTGCAGCAAAAAAGAGAAGGTTATCCCCCCCCCCCCCCTTGTGTGACCTTTGACCCCAAACCTCCCCTCAGCTCATTTCTCATGCGAGTCACAAAGGGGCCACGCGGTGACGGAGCAAGCTGCCAACACAAAACACCAGCGGCAACATACACAGGGACCGGCAAACACAAATCACACACTTGCAGACGCACACTCCGCCACTAAGTGAACTGGTACCATTAGCCTCGATGAACTCACAGCGGGATATCTCATGTAGACCTTTCAGCTCATGGACCTCACAACATCTTGACTGTTTCTGCATTTCTTCATGAAGCCTGTTGGGATTTTTAAACTAATTTTAAGTTGAGACCTTCCCCGAAACCACAAAAGCACAAAGCTCCCCCCGATGGCCTTGTGGCGGGACAGATCAAAGGCCGAGGAGCCTCTTCAAAGATCGACTTGGCTATGGTCTCAAGCCACACATATTGTTTCTCAAAAAATATTCATATGAATTAACGTCACAAAGTCATTTTTATTTGATGGTGGATTTCATACAGCTCCATATTAAACACCGTACGTATTCCTGGGCTCGCGGCCGGTCGACGATGACGCTGGCGTGGGTTGATAACGCAGCCCGTCGCACTGTCACCACGGCGACGCGAAACAAACCGAAGCGGGCACGCTTAGGCAGGTAATCAATAGCGGGGAGCCGACCTTTGACCCCCGCCATGCCTCAGATGGCATACGGCGGCGTCTACCTGCTGTTGCTGGAGCCGCTGGGCTGTGGGAGCCAGTGTGATGCTAATGCGTGAACAGAAGGAGCAGGTTTAAGAGCTCAACTTTATCTCTCAGGTGGAGCACACCTAATTTATAATCTGTCAACATTTTGTTTCCCCAGAGGTATCGTGTGTCTGTGCGCCTTCTCCGATATCTGTGCGGGGGAATATTTCCTTTCATGGATCAAACCCACTTTTAAAAAGATAACAAGGAAATTCCCTCGGCGAGAACCTGCCACAACAAATGAGAGTCGGGCATTCTTCTTGTGTGCGCTGGTTTTTCTGTCGTCTACCTCGCCCTTTTCAATTTGTTCTTTTCTCACTGGTGTATCCGTCTGCCGGACTAACACGGCCCGGTTTCTTAATACCATTCAACCTCCTCAGCTGCCAATTAAAACACATTTTTTGGTTTCCATTTCTCTCCTGAGTCAGACATTCCAAAAGGATTTCTCTGCTTCCCCATTTCCTCTTTTTCATTCTCTCCTCCTCCTTCTACCCACTGGCATTTCATCTTCTTCTGTTACCCTCCTTCCCATTTGTGCCATACACGTTATATTCTTCCACCCGGGGCTAGTTTTGGTTTATCTGACCATCTCCGAAAGGAGCGAAAAGCCAACCCCCTCCGACCCCATCATTTTCATCTGGGATTACTGGGAACTCATGTTTATTACCATCAGGCTGCAATTTCTATTTATTTATTTATCCTACTTTATTTCCCCGTGTCATCAAGCGCCAACTGAGACAACAAGTCATTTGTTTTGGCAACCAACCCCAACAGATAAGCTTTTGATGGATGGCCACGGGTGCGCGACCGTATCGGCCGGTACTTTTTCCATCTGGTTCAAGTCGGTGTCAGATTTTTAAAAAACTTTCCAAAGTTGTGTTTAATCCCGTCGGATATGATCTGAATGCTGCCGGCGCTGCGTCGGCGTGAAGCCTGTACAGTGGAATGAGCCGTGAAAGGCTTCATGCTGTCGGATTAATGAGACAATGATGTGGCTGTGAGGGAGGGATGGAGACCGGAGACGGAGGCAACAGCTGAGAAAGCCCTTTCAGTTTCTAAGTTGGTCTGTCTGTCTGTGGTTAAGCCTGGCTGCATCTGTTAATGCCCACACCCCAAAGGCATTTAGGGTGGTGCAGTCTCTAAATCTGCATGCAGCTATTTTGGCCAATCTAGACATGCTCTGGTGACGTGGCGAGTTCCTGCCCGCGGAGTCATCGAGACGGAGACATCGAGACGGAGCTCAACGGCGTGCTGCGTCTATATTCTCTACTTTGTGGAGATGAAAAGATGACATCATACTTTATTTTTAAAGTCCCATGTGGACACACAGCGCTGCACGGCTGTAGCGGAACTTGCACAAGCTTTACTAATTCACCCGGCGGTGTTGAACATGTTCATTTGGTTGTTGTTGTTGGGGTTTTTTTTCCCTTTAGAAAATAAGCACTTATTACCCACAGTGCCTCTGCCCTCCCATGCACAGCGTGTGTGCTCTGTTGAGGTTGTGAATTCCTCCGGGCTGGGAGGTCACGTTGCCAAAAGTCGAGGCAGGATGTGGCAACGCGTCTCCTCGGCTGCTGCCTCCACCTGAGAGCTGCGGCTTTCTTCTCTGCTCTCTTCCTGTGCTGCAACAACCCTAAAAAACTAATCGGTTGCTACAACCCGGAGGGGTGGGGGTAGAGGAAAAGCACATTTCATATTTGTGGGCATAAGAACGATGTGCAGTTCACACTCGATATTTCCACTGCAATCAGCACGGTTCACTGAACTCAAGCGCTCCCAACTCGCCGTGTCACTTTTTCCCCCCGTTGGGTTTTCTGGTCAGGAAAAATGGAGCAAAACCAGCTTCTCACATTTGATTGACATTTGGAGTTAAAACAAACAACTTCACTGTCGTGATCTGCTCTGAAGGTCACGTCCTCTTGGTTAAAATACTCGCCTCCCCTGTGTGTTTACCGCCTGTGTGATTGTCCTGATGAGTTTCACCTGTTACTCGTTAGCCCCGGATGTCACCTATGCGTGGAGGACCAATCACAATCAACCCACAAAGTCCGTGAGGGTTTGGTTCTCTCCCGTGTCAGATGTTGAGTGTTTGAGGGCTCTCTGGCAGACATGTTGAGCCCTTTATGAATACTTTCCATAAATCAGCATTAGATGTGGATTTTTCTCACAATTTATTGCAATGTGACGTGAAACACTGGGGTAACCAGTAGCATGGAGACGTAAAAAAAAAGAAAGGGAAACAAAGATGTATATTACATGTACTCAGAAACATCAATGATTAAAGATGGGACATCAAATAAATGAAATGAGAGAATATTTATTTATTTACTCATCAAACATTTATTATTATTATTGAAGCTGTTTTTGACAAAAACAAGTAAATTGATCTAGGGAGGAAAAAGCCTGGAAGACGTTCAAATCAGGGACTATGTATCAGAATGAACATCCACAATTGTACTTCGTGTAATTCAACGTTGTCTTGGTAACGCGATACGTTGCAGCAATGTCCCATTTGTGTTTACACCGTTTCCTCACAGCCTCTCACACTCCACTGCTGAACAGATGACGTCGGTAAGTCCCTGAGGGTTCAGGGTTTAAGGCCTTAGGGGGGACACTGGGCCTTAGTTTCACATGCTCCCCGTGTCTTTGGTCAGTTTGCATTGTTGCTGCTCGGCTACCTCCTCGCCATCTGGTCTCTCATTACTTAAGCTTCTTTTTTTTCTTTCATTTGACCCACAGTTAAGTTACTCAAGATGAAATTTACGAAAGAAAAATGACTAATGCCACTCGTTTGATCCTATCTTTATTCATCATAAATAACCATCAGCTAAAACATCATCTATCAGAACCTCTGACTCTAAAGCCAACAAAAAATACAGCGATAACTGAAATCCAAATTGAGGATTCCAGGGGGGCCTCACAGCGCTTCCCCTCTCCCGGCCTGTTTGCCAAGTGTTGTCTTTAGATTACAAACAAGGCAATGAAATCTTAAACCTATTCTCATGTCTTATTTTTATCCCTCCTTTGGTGTTTTTCTCTGCTGCCAGAAGGATTAGGTAACTTATCCCTAAATACCGCTCGAGCGTCAGCCCTGCACGTCATCCGGAGGTGAATGACTTTTTGGGAGCCCCTCCGTCAGCCACGGAGGAGATGTTTGTCCTTCTTTGTCTGCAGACGATGCCAGCAGCAGCAGCAGCGTGGAGGCGAGAGAAAGCACGGAGATGTGGGTGGTGTGTTAAGCGTTTAAATCAAGCGGAGCTATTGGGCTGTTTAGTTTTATGAGATGCCAGACCTTTGCCGTTCCATTCAGGCTGCCTTACACTGAGGTCACCGCAAACAGATTAAACATCGCACCGGTGTGTGACCTGGGCTCGCCACCACACAAATGATTTATGGAGATCATGAAAGCATGACATCATGCGTTACCTCGGCTGACTGTCAGCCTTCGCTAACCCCGTAAGTGGTGACATACACGCCACCTGCGCAAGCAAATTAGGGCCTTCCACAGCAGAGACATGGATCCTTCTTTCGCCAAAGCAACAGTTGCTTATTAATTACAAATTGCACAACCAAAGAAGACAGGGAACACTTATCGACTGAGGTGAGATTACCGAGTAGCCTTCTGAGTCTCAACCCGTTCATTACCCGGAATCCTCTTTCTGCATAAACAATCGTTTACAACTAAGAACCATAAACAGAGAATTTAAACAGTGGCTTTTTTTCATTCTCAAGGAACGTTGCTCTGTTCGCTGCAGACGAGGGAAACTCGGCAGAGGAGGCAACGAAAAAGGGACTCGAAAATATGTCGTCGGGGAGAGCCGTTTCCCCTCAAAACATCACCGGACAGGGACACAACTCATCAGTCAGTGGCTTGCTGGTGCCGGATGACGGCGTGCCTCCTCAATCATACCTCCTCCGTGCTCTCAGTGAGGGGTGGAAGCAGGTCGTTGTGGTCCTCGGAGCAGAAAGGAACAGTCTGGGATGTTATCAGAGTAGGACATCTTAACATAACTGCACGGGCCTCCAGGCAGACTCATAAAGGACCAGCACCTCATTTAACAGCACACTGTCACAGGGAAGACACTTACATAATGAGACCCCCCCTCTCTCTTTTCACACAGGGCGACAAGGAAAGAAAGGATATCCTTGAAAAATGTGTACAAAAGACCGTCTGTCTCTCACCTTTACCTCAGGGAGTCGTAAGAGAGCTTAATAGTGTACATTCTGGCCTCTCCTTTATCACCGAGGGCTTATGAACGTCTCATGCACTTCACAATCATAAATACAAAACCCAGCCGGACATTAACTCTCACGCCTCTGTAGCCTAGTTAAAGCCATCGAAATCCCTCTTTCACATCAATCAGATCCATATCTGGGACACTTTTTTGGAGGGAGAGCTGTCTCTCCTGACCGAGTCACGACGAGACCTATTGGTCCCGGCGTCTCGGACTGTTTGCGTTCCCCGGGTCACGGCTGAACTTCTCATATTTATGTTAGCTTAACTGCGACAGGCTAATTCGCTGGTATGTGTTTTCATTAGGTCTCCGGGGGCCGAGTCGAGCTCCCTCACTAACGTGGCTCCTCTGAACTCTGACCCCGGCTTTAATGGGAAGGCAGAGAAAGAGGGTCAAGGCCTCGGAGTGGGATCGCTGAGACTTAAGGCAACAATTTGCGGAGGCGAAACAGGTTATGTCACCTTGCCGCTGGACCCTCGTGACTCTGAGGGGCCCGAGGAATGCCCCCCCCCCCTCCCCCTCTCAATAGGTCTCTTTTGCATCAGTCGCTGTTAAAATTAGCTTTACTATGGTAAGATTGGACAAATCCGGCTGTGTGGATAGCGGCTATGTAGGGCATGTGACATGCTACTCGCAATGTGATCAGCACGGGCCGTGAAAGCAGTACAGAGGGACCTGTCATCGCTCCTTGTTCTTCACTCCTTCCCTTCCCTCGAGGCAGCCCACACACTCATGTCCTCATTTAGAAACATGAAGAGTACAGGCGTGGTGTGGGTCTCTCCCTCCTTCAGGAAAAGCATGTGGCCAAGATGGCAAGAGTGCCGAAACAATGAGTTGACCCTGTACGAAGCTTTTTTTTTTATAACAGGAGTCATCTTATTGTGTGTGTTCTAATAAAAACAACCGAGCGCTGTAAGACTAGACGGCAAACGACTGATGTCCAGCTTGAGTCTGACTTCTTTTCCCGTCGCCACAGGGTACAACAAGTGCTTTCAAAGGAGGCAGAGGCCTCGCGCCGTCTCACATGGTCTCCTTCACGCCGGGCGTAAACCGAGGCAGAGGCCCAGGCCCTTTATCGGTCCGCAGTGTGTGCGGCGCTCTATTTCGCTCAGTCGGCCTCGTCTCTCGACCCGCTTCAGCATCAGCAAGCCTCTGGAGCTTAGGTGACACATTTCTCGTGGAGTCCAGGTCACCTGCAGCTCCGCGGGCCATAAATACCAAAACCCCGCTCCTCACTCTTTATGTTCTCTGTCCTGGCTACAGAGGGACTTGTGATGACGAGAGTTCTTTGTTTGAATTGAATGTGAAATGCAATAAAATGATAATAAATCTCGCCCCCCCCATAGTCACGTGCACATGACCACCACGTATACACTCTCTCTCTTCCAAACCGTCACAAAGTGCCACGCACGCCGACGAGCTGTCTAATGACATGTTTAGAATTCTTCCTTAATGACACGCATGCTCAACGGGACGATCAACAACCCTCCCACAGCGCTCTCATGCCTCCAGGGGCGGCTTCACACACCCTCTTCCCGGCAAGCGGGCCCGAGTGTGAGAAGAAGTCTCACGCGGAGCAGCCGAGCCCAGACACAAGCGGCACGGAAACTCAACGTCAACGATGACAAACACGCCTGAAATGTGTGCTTGTGTCAGTGTTTGAATTTGAACATGATGACTTTTCTTTGGCCTTTGCGTTTCTTTTAGGAGTACAATTGGAGGGGGGGAGGGGGTGTCAGTGGGTACAATATGGGGTTAACTGTAAAGGCAGTAAAGGGGTTCATTTGTATGAATTATTAATAAGCTGTGAACTACTTTCCTACTTTATTAAGTACAATAACTGTAAGGCTCACACATCTAAAGGTGCAGTACATTATAAATGGGAATAGGCCGACAAATATGTTGACCTCCTTTATGTTGACATTCTTATGATTAATGTGTGTGTGCGTGTGCGCGTGCGCGTGTGCCATGTTCAATGACTGCCACGTTTGTGTTAGTTTTAGTCGACGCGAGAACCGTTGTACTGAAACTAATGGTAAAAGTATTTGTTTATGTTCGTGTGCCTGCGCGTTTAAGCTCCTGTCACTTGAACGCACCACTTGCCAGCTGACTCGCACCTCCTCTCCAGCGCGTTCATTGGCTTTCCACCGCGCGGCGTCGGCGCGAGGGGGGCCGGGCCCCGAGGAGCAGTTTATTGTCAGGAATGTGTAGTGGCACTCAAACTAATTTGCCGCACCGACTGTGCCGCACTCCCCATAGGGCATCATCCTCTTGTTTTTCTTTTAGGGGTGGGAGGTGGGGAACCGCGCGCGCACTGGATTATCTCTCCTGGTTGTTTGACACAGCTGCTGGTGGCTCTCCAAAAGCCACTCGTACCATGACAGTGCTCACTTGAAGGAACCCCGTCATCGTCGTGTGTAATTTATTTGGTGGATGAAGACTGTTTCCAATCAATTCAGCGCGACTTCGATGCCAGATCCAGCGAAGATGAGCAAGAACGGAATGCTGACGCAGATCCGCACGAGGATACGAGTGGACCCGTTCACAGCCGCGTACGAGCTGGTCGGCAGAGAGCTGGGCAGGTGAGCGTGTGTGTGTGTGCGTGTGTGTGTGTGTGTGTGTGCGTGTGTTGTCCCCCATGCAGCACTCACTGATGAGACGCCGATCCGCGTGCCGACTTTGCTCGTGCGCTCCTGGAACATATGCTGCACTGTCTTTAATGCGTTTACGCAAAGCTGGTAATTATTAGATTAGATGTGCTCCCTGTGCGGGTTTAATGGGAAGTGCGTTAGTTGGACATTTCCAATCCCGCATTCCATCCCCGGGTAACAGCGCAGGATGGCGACGCGCTTTGGCACGCGCAATGGCAATGCGTCTTGTGTGGACTGTTTTGGACTTGGGGACAATTCAGATTTAAATAATAATGGGGCAATAATTGAGCCAAACGAAGTTCTGTTAGACGAGTTTGAAGACCCATTTCTTCTGTCGGACATCATGACATTTCACTCTGAGTTGTTTTGAAACTTGTGTAGTCTATAGTTTTCTAGTGTGTGGTGGTGGAAAAAAGTATCATTCTCAAATGCCATGAGCTGAACTATCAATTTAGAGGCATATTACAGTAGAGGTCATGAGGGTAAAGTGGCAAGACATTGTGTATGCATTCTTAGTGTAAATCAGACATTGTGTTGGACCCGATAGCTTTGTTCTCCCCCTCAACATGAAATATAGCATGTGTCTCTCTTCAGCATGTTGTGGGTCACTCAATGATCCCAGTAACAGAAGTGCACATTCTAGCAGCGTTTAAGTGGGAAATCCCCGATGTGCCAGACGATAATGACTTTCCTCAGAAAGCATTCAGAGTTATTGGGTTTGTGTAATTTCTGCATTCGTCTCTCCAACTCAAATGTTCACTGTAAGTTGAGCGGTGGGACAGCCTCTAGATAAAGAGTCAGTTGGTAGCCAGCTTCCCTTGTCCGACACCCTGGGACATCCTGGGACAGCAGCCAGGACCTACGGGGGGGGGGGGGGGGTGACTTGAAGCTGCAGCCTCTAAACGCCCCCTCTTCTTCCCCTCACCCCTTCATCCTCCTCTTCCCATGAGTCCGACCCAACAACATCCTGGGATCAGCTCTCATAATCGCATTAAGTGCAGGAATGTATGCTGGCAGGTCAGTCTGTACATTCTGAGGGGGTGTTGACCGTATTGGAGCGGCGAGGTGACGGAGCTGGAATTGTTTCTCCGCGTCTCCTAGACCTCTTCATCGTCGAGCTCTGCATTGTGACTTGTGGTCCCCTGCAGAACTGTGTGCAACACACAAAAAGAAACTGCGGCGGCCAACTGGAAAGCGGAAAGAGGATCTCATGTTGCGTGTCAGTCAGTCAGTGAAACCGGCAAACGAGAGCTGTCGTTTCCCACCGCGCTGCAGACATGAGTCAACGGCCCGCTGAGGGAGACAAAACGCAGACTCCGCAGGAAACCAACTTCTCAATCAAATTATCACCCTCTCCAGAGTCGGTTGAATGTGGCGCAGTAAAGATGATGATTGAGGACAGACTGGTTTCCGACTTCTCCAGACGACAACCCCCGTGGAGTCAGACGGGGCGTTTGAGAACAAGGCGTTCTACTGTAACTGTTATTTAATGCGCTCACAGAAATGAAGCTGGATGTGCAGAGTGTGACATGAAAGCTCTGTGATATGAGTCAGTGCATCTGCCCAGTGACGTGGCAGAGGGTGAAAACGTAGCCGGCTGAAAGATGGCCGTGTTCAGTAACCTCTGACCTCTTGAAAAGGCCTCCTGTTGCTCCTTTTCCGTGGCCAGCCGTCATTCCTTTTCACTCCATATGTGGTTCCCAGCCCACCGAGAGCTGCTCTGAACTTGGCTAATTAAGGAGGAAAAGCCTCCGACGAGTTTTGCCTTTTCACTCCGAACAATGAGTCGTCGCAAATTCTGCAAGACTGCGGTGGGACGGAGGTGGGGGAGGGAGGGAGGGGAGGGGGGGGGGACAGGCCTCACAGCAGCCGGGGCGGGAGCCAAAACCCAACCAGGCCTCTGGCCAGAACAGTTGCCGTCTTTAGCCGGCAGCGGCACAGTGGGCTTGGCGTCCCGCTGTGTGGGAAAATGGCCGGCTCCACGCTAACCGGGCCACTCGGTTGAGATTCCCTCCAGCCATCTTCTCCGAGGCCCTCGGCAGCGTGTGTGTAACGTGCAGAGGAAACGATGAGATGTTCGTTGGCCATGGACGCCGAGGTCCCCGGTGTCCATCTTAGCCTGCTGCCCAGCCTGACTGTAGCAGCAGTGACCCCCCCCCCCCCCACACACACACACACACACACACACACCGACCCAGCAGCGGTCTGGTGGGTGGTCCTTGTCTTTGAGGGGGGGGGTGGGGACTGCTGTATCAGCCGACTGGTCAGCTTTTGTGAGGTTGTCAAAGGAGTAGCAGGCTCCGGCCGAGGGTCTGGGCGGAGGTGTCAACACAATCCCATTTGTCCCCGCTGCTGTCAGCTGTGAAGAAAGGGAAGTAGACAAGGCCTCATTATCAGCCCGGGAGGGACGGCTGGCGATTGAGGTGGGCGCGAGGCAATTCTGCACACATCGGACATCCTGCCCCACACCCACGGCTGACCCCTCTACACCCCCGACGCATCCATCAATGTACACGCACGCCTATCGCGCCCAGCAAGCGGGCAGTTTTATCTCTTTGCTTTGACCCCGAGCCTCATCGCGGCCTTATCTGCCTCCTGTCAGACCCTCCTGAGGCTCGAAGAGGAGGAGGAGGAGGAGGAGAAACTCTGAAACCTCTCATGTCTCCATCCACAGCGTAGCTCCATTTCAAATGATGCCTGTGAACCGTTTTATCTGGGAGCCGCTCTTTAACCCCGCCTCCAGCGCTGCACTCGTGGCCGCCTGGCGGGTCTTCGCCTCGTCCCTCGCACTGTAATCTCGGTTCCACCCCACGGCAGTTTAACTGTCACGAGCATGTCCAGTAATGTTAGCCTTTCATACGCTGCAGTTTCAATAACCTAAATTTAATCCAGCGGTCCCGTTGGCTACTTGGTGGGGGGGGAACAGAATCTCTAAACCCAATTTATTTGAAAAAGCCAAAGTAAAGTGGTTGCGATTTATTCCGCCTCTTGACTCACTCTTTCTCTCTCTCGCCCCTCCCCAGGGGAAAGTTTGCGGTGGTGAAGAAGTGCATCGAGAAGGCGACGGGGAAGCAGTGCGCCGCCAAGTTCCTCCGAAAGCGGCGGAAGGGCGAGGACTGCCGCATGGACATCCTGAACGAGATCGCCATGCTGGAGTCGGCCATGGCCAACCCGTACGTGGTGGCGCTGCACGAGGTCTACGAGACCAACGCCGAGATCATCCTCGTCCTGGAGTGGTGAGGCATTACGTGATCCGCGCACAAGTCACTCCAAAGTTTGCGCCGCTGATTTTAATGATCTTTTTTAAACTTTGAGCCGTGCCTCGTAAAACAGGACGGGGCCATGAAAGTTTTTTTTTTTTTTAATCATCCCGCTCTTCAACAACATGCCTGAGCACTTTCTGAGGCCACCAAACTCGCTTCTCTCAGGAAAAAAAAAATCCCAAACATTTTTATTCATCTCTTCTGAACCGGCATTCGACGAAACCTTCCCGCCTGCCTCGTCACCGCTCTGGTGTTTTCATAAGAATCGACAGCTTTGATCTCAATCTTTCTGCTCTGTGAGAAAGAGAAGAGAAGAAAAAAACTCTCTCGCTTTTGAGTTATGTGCTGGTTGCTGAGGGCACAGCTGCAAGACATTCTCACCTCAAAGAGAAAAAAACTCAAAACCCACGCACGCACGTGTGTGAAATGCATAGCGCTCACTCCTGTGACATGTCTCCGGCCTTGAATGGAAATTCTCTCTCTCTCTGTGGTGAGTCGCTCGTCTCGTCGTCACCCCGGTTTCTTTTATATGCGAACTGGCTGTCGGGAACCGACGCGCTAAATACCAATGTGGCAGAACTAATTCGCCGTCGAAATACAATTGAGTCCGGTGCAGAACGCGCTGCTCGGCCCTCTGGACTCGACACGCCGGTGAAGTTCAGAGACGGTTCGGTGATCCGGAAAGGTCAGCGCGGCTGTCTGGCTCCGGGCCCTTGTGGCCGGGTGTTGACTGACACGATGACACACCCAGTGAGTGCTCTCGCTCTAATGACGGCCCTCTAACTCGGATTTGAAGAGGACACTTGGCTTCCTAATTACCCGGCTCGCCTCATTACGGGGAGACGACGACGCGGGGCGATCACGCCTGGACCCCCGTCCCCCTGACCCCGATCCCGAACCGCTCGCCGCTCCGGCTGGAAGCCCTCCCTCGCCCCGGTCCTCGGTAGTCATCCCATTCCCAGACATGGAATTCCTCCTCAGAACAAAGGCCTCTCTGTGGGGGGGGAGGGGAGGGATGTGTTTGACCTCTGACTGAAGTGTGAAAGGGGAAGTAGCACCACAGTTCACCCCTGCAGTGAAAACACAGCAGGGGGTCAGTCGGCACTGGGCCACAGCTTCCTTTGAGCATATCGCATGCACAATATTTTATAACTTTAAAGAGCTCCCTTTTTATAAACGTCAACTCGTGCTTTTTTTCCTGTCTCTTCTCTATCGCACTGAGCGTTTGTCCTAAAAAGCTGCAGCGACGCTCCACAGCGAGACCGTCGGCCGCCGGAGAGAAAAAAAGCTGCATCTTCAAACTGTCTGACCTCAATATGAGTTTCAAGAATTGCAAACCATTTTCCATTTCTCGTGGGTTCAAATGTAACGAGCACGCAGAGGCTCCCAAAAGTAGCACACACCACCGCTCGGGTATAAAGTATTATTATGCACACACACACACACACATGCACTCTTTTTGTAGCCACAACCACATCCTTGGTAATGTCAGAGAAATGGAAGCTCGAAGTTGAATTCTAATCATCGAGCGGCGCTCCAGTGTGCGTCAGCACCCGAGAAAACCCCAGCGTAATGACTAGTTAGACAGATGGTCACTTTGATGAAAAATGAAGGTGCATCGCAATTTATTTTGTGCACAGTAGCCATGCTCTTCTGGAGAATTCATCACCGTGACCCAGAAAGCACAGTCTTTAGTTTCCTGCTTTTTTTATGAAAGGACGGTGTTCTGTAATAAAATCGCCAACCAAGAAGGGTTTTTGAATTTGAGAAAGAGAAATGCTTCATCTGGTTGTTCATGTCCTCCGTGTCCTCGCTCGTGTTGGCAGCCGGCCGTCTCCCTTTGCATGAAGCAGTGTGTACATTAACTCTCTGGGAAGGAGGGGCGAGCGCGTAGACGGTGTTCCGACTTCGGGGGAAGTATCCGATCATTCCTAAGTGCTTGGCCAGAATGTGTGCAGTATGTTGAATTTAAACAAATTGGCCATTATAGAGATTTCAAATCCTCTCGGGCGCCCTGTTGAAAGCTCAACGAAGTTCTTAAAACACTTTATCATGTCAAGCAATGAATTGGTCAGACGGGTAGTTCAATGTCCACGTTGAGTTGAAAGGTTCAATATGACGCCTAGAGACATGATTGTTTTTTCATGTCCTCATTTCCTCTCCTCAAGGAAAACACTACCAGACTTGCTTGTGTTTAATTTACACGTGTCGGTCTCCTCTGCTCTCATCTTTGCGACAAGTGGGAGGGGTGGCAGGTCAAGTAATCTGTGCTGGGAGCAACAACAAAAAAGCTGAAAAAAGGGAGATTATATGGACTAATGACGGATATCCTTAAAATCCTCCAAAAACACGAGTGCTATTTTCCCAGCTGAGGATAGTAGGAGAGGGGGGCCGGTTATGTAACAGTCGTGCCCAGGGCCCGGTCATAAAAAAAAAAAGCATGTGTGCCATCTAAATCCTCCACACATGGTCCTGGTTGTTGTGGGTGAGCTGTCGGCTTCAGGCATGGATCCGACTGATGGAGCACCCGCCGTCAATCCACCACGTCTCCACTTTACTTGGTTGCACAACACCAGGCAGGACTCTCACGATACCTTCCACAACGATGTGAGAAGTTGACTATTGGGTTGTTTAATTACTGAATCCCCCCCCCCCCCCCCCACACACACACACATGCACACCACCACCAACAAACAAAGGAAAGGGCTAATTCCTCGCATGCAATTTAGTTTTGAACGGCGCTAAGCGATGCAGGCTGACGCGGTATCCAGTTACCGACCTGTGTGGTTAACGTAAAGCTGAAGATTTCTTTCTCATAGCTGTGTTCAGTTATCCAGCGTTTGCTTCTGTTTCTGCTGGTTTGATTTGGTAAGTTAACCTCGAGTATGTCGGTCTTATCTGCATCGGCAGTAACCCGATATGACCGTTCTTATCTAAAGGAACATTCCTACTAATGCCAAGGTACATGTCGGGACTCTGAAATGATATTGATTCACGTTGGACTCTCATGCAGCGCGTGGATGTGCACGGACTTCGCTCCTCCGAGTTAAAGTACACTGATGGGCTGTTGCGTAAAAAAACTAAATGACTTTGGGTTTGTTTTCTAAAATTGTACTAGATTCAGCTTTGACTTTATTGTAGTTGCACAGAGTACAGGCACTGGGGCAACGGCGGGTAGTTTTACATCTGATCAGAGAGTGCAAAGAAGCTGTATACCGTAAATCAAAACTAATGGGATGAGTTGGATTGTGCTATTGTGAGCTTCTGGGACTCAGGGAATGGCTTTGTGTGTTCAGTTTAAGGTGCGATTGTATTCTCACAGGTTAGAGTGAATCATCCAAACTGAAAGTAAGCCAAACTAAACTCCACTGGGTGGCTGCACAGCTCCTTTTTTCTTCCCATCCTCTCCTTGTTTTGTTTACTCAGTTTTCCCCTTCCTGTGCTTTCCTTCCAGCGCCGCCGGCGGCGAAATCTTCGACCAATGTGTAGCCGACAACGACGAGGCCTTCACGGAGAACGATGTGATCCGGCTGGCCAAGCAGATCCTGGCGGGCGTGGCCTTCCTGCATCGGAACAATGTGGTGCATCTGGATCTGAAAGTGAGCGCACCGAAAGATTGCGTGACAATATAGGGCAGTCCATCCCCCCGGGTGGAAGCCTGAAGGAGATACGATGGCTGTTACGCAACCGCAACCCCGTTCCCACGAGGAATCGGTCGGGGAAAGAAACCCGACGCAGCTGTCGTGTTTTATTTAAAGGCGGCCGTCTTTGAGGTTTTCTTTCTACGTCGCATCTTGTGTCTGGTTTCTCGTTACATGTTATACGACTCCTTTTTAAAAAAGCCAGAATTGGAAAACAGTCACACGTATACAGTCCAGTGCTCTCTCAAACCATGGAGCCATACCAGTGGTTGGCACTGGTTTCCTACCTCAATCTGATTGGCGAGCCCAAATAAAACAAGTCCTCATGGAACCAGTTGACTCGACCGCTTTGACTCATTCGCAGCGATGGAGCTGATGACCTCAGACGTCATCATGTGACATACCTCGGTCTAAACTGGTGTGTGTGTGTGTGTGTGCGTCCGCCCCTCCAGCCCCAGAACATCTTGCTGACCAGCGCCAGGCCTCTGGGGGACATTCGCATTGTGGACTTTGGCTTGTCCCGACGCATGGACAACATCACAGAGGTCAGGGAGATCCTGGGCACCCCCGAGTATGTTGGTGAGTCCTGCTTTCAAAGTCTTAAAATACCCAGAATCCCCTGTGTGATTAAAAAAAAAAAAATGTTGTATGCGAGTGGCATTTATCGAGACTAATCGGGGTCGTGTGTTTCTCTTGCAGCGCCAGAGATCCTGAACTATGAACCCATTAGCACTGCGACAGACATGTGGTAAGTGTGCTGCTGTGGTTAATGCGACTATTTCCACTCGTGTCGACCCCTCTGGTCAGCTTCACGTCCGAGAATAACGACTTATTAAAGACGTTGACATCACCCCCCTGATGTGCAATAAACAAGCCGAGACCTTTGACCACGAGATCGTCTTCGCTTCCTTCGACATTGCAGTAAATTAATGACACAGCGGAAGACAAATGAGTCCCGGAGCCGATTCTGTCACCATCGACATGACAAACGGCCTCTTGACGTCCTCCCCTTCCCATCTGCCAGGAGCATCGGGGTCCTGACCTACGTCATGCTGACGGGCGAGTCGCCCTTCCTGGGCGACGACAAGCAGGAGACGTTCCTCAACATCTCCCAGGTCAACGTGGACTACTCGCAGGACACCTTCGAGGGCATCTCCTCCCTGGCTGTGGACTTCATCGGCGCCTTGTTGGTTAAGAACCCCAGGTGAGCCACTCCAAGATACGATCAGGTGTTCTGGCTGAAGCTGAAGCTGAACGGTTTCCATCGGCGTCACTGAGGATGTGAGTCGGGTTCACACCGGACATCCGCGTTGGAATGAGTGTGTGCTAACTCGATTTGCGTCACTTTGTAGTTTCCTTAAACTCACCGCATTTTTAAAAAAAACGTAAAAAAGAAAACTTTTTAGGCCGCTGTCTCTTAGTTTTGACGTTGCACCGATGTGTCAACATGTGAACCAAAGAGTAGCTTCTAAGAGGATGTGTCAAGGGAAGCTGTGTTAACATACTTTAACCCTAATACTGATTGAGGGCTGCGACACTGAGCCGATACACTTTTATTATTTTTTGTTGCCACAATTTGTTGATGAAAAGTAGCTGCAGCATCCAGAGCCGTAGTCTCCATTGAAGTGGATTACCGGGTGGCGTTGGAAAAAGTGGAAGATTCCTCAGTGTTTGAGTAATCGGTGGGAGATGGAGGCGGGATGTGGGGGGGGGAACGTGAGAGCAAAAAAAGAGCTTTTCCTTGTGGTTTTCCAGGCCGAATGTTGAAAAAGGAATATGGCCGACGTCTGCGAGAGAGAGAGCGGATCGAGTGAATCGGAGCGTCCCGGCAATCCGTCGCTTATGTAAACTCTTCGGGAAATTGCAACTCATCCGCGGTGTTCTTGTGTTTGTGTGCACAGGAAGAGAGCCACGGCCGAGGAATGCCTCAACCACCCCTGGCTGAACTCGCTCGCCCACCCCCACCCGCACCTCCACGCCAGGTCGGCCTCCTCCTCCTCCGCCGCCGACGAGCCGGAGACGAGCCAGTCGGAGTCCGAGCCCGAGAGCCCGGCTCCGTGCCCCGAGCCGGACCCGATCGGGTCCTACCGGTCGTGCCCGGGCCAAGGTGGGCTGAAGACGGGCCGCGACGCCTTCTCCTTCAGCGAGCCCCTCTTCCCCAAGCGGCCGGAGATAAAGCAGGAGCTGATCTGCTGAACGCCGTTTCGCAGGTAGAGAGATGGAGAGAGAGAGAGGGAGAGAGAGAGAGAGAGAAAAAGTCGACTTTCGCCGGAGCGGACGCTGAAAACCAGGCGGCGCTGCTGCAGCTTCTCGGCCTCGCTCCGACTCGGGGCCGCGCGACACGGATGCTGTACGCCCGTTAGCCGCCGCTTCTACTGCTGTGATGTCTGTGAGCCGGGCTCCGTGTGTCACCTTCATGCCTCTGAGTCATACTCGCCTCTCCCTGCGCTGATCCATGAGTGTCCGGCCTGTGAGAGGAATAGAGATGCGGGGGGGGGGGGGGGGGGAGACAAAGGATTGCGCCGCTGCCTTTTTAAAGTGACGGGGCTCGGTTTATTAACACTGTGGCTCGTTCACCCCCTGCACGCACACTGGTTTCTCTTTTTACCCAATTAGCCTCTTGAACTGAGCTCCAGCAAGGATGAGGAGGAAGAGGAGGAGGAGGCCTCGGGAGATGACTTCACTCACCGTGTGCTCTCATCAAAACACGTTATGCTTCGACTGACCCAGACATGCCTTCTGGTATGAGTTTTGTTGAAGGATTTAAAGGGTTTTAAACACATGGTCGTCGTTAACTAGAGAATGAAAGCGAAGGACCGCTCCACTGTTTTATGTTTATTCATGTGCGTTCGTCGTGTCACTTCCCCCCCTGAAAGAGACGCGAAGCCACATCAAAGCCTGGGTTTGGAAATAGTAGCAATCTTTTTTTTTTTTTAAGGACAATTTGAAGCACTTTTTATTTTGTTATTGGACGTGTTGGAGTAAGAAACCAAAGGCTAGTCGAGCACAGTCAGCTGTCACGCGATGTACTGTACATATAAACTATTTTCCACAATCTACTGTTTTTGTCGCGTACCTTCATTCACAAAGTGCCACGCTTTTTCTTTTTTAAACCCTCACTTCTGTGTTAATATTACAATTTTGCATTTGTATTGTTTTGTTGGCTATTTCACAAGTTGCACACGTTGTTTTATTTTTCCTGTACTTCACTGCGAGGTCGCCACAATATTTCAGGCTCTTCAAAAGTTGCGATAACATCGATCTTGGAACGAGGGGCTGAAATTGTGATGAAGATTTGTATAAATATGTGATGTTTGCCTTCAAATGCTCGGGAGCAGAGAAATCGGTAGGAATTTCTCAAAAGTACTGAAATGTATATTGTGAGTTAGTATTAAGATTAATCTGTACAATTGTCTTTCTTTACATTTGAATGTTAACATCATAATATCATTTCTCATTTTGTACATAAACTTTTACTTATTCCTGTTGTCAGGCAGGTTTGCACTTCTCCTCGTGGACGCTTTGTTGAGATGAATAAATGTACGTGTGAATAAACATACAGATGCATTTTGTATCGAACTCTGATGCTTGAGTGTGTGTGATTATTGGAGCAAAAATACATTTAAAATGTGCAGCATAAAATATATGTAAGCAGTTTACTCGCCTCAATCATTTTTATTTTATATTTAAGGAATTAGTTGCATCCAGACAGCAAAAGTGACACTTAATGATTCTAGATTTAGAAAACAACAGATACTTTAACTAGAGGGATGATGATATTGGTCTACCATTTATTAAAATATCTCAACAGTTGATGGGTTGTCATGACATTTTACAGATGTCTCCGATGTCTTTTCCTCTCATCCTTCCAAATATCAAATCTGCCAAACGACAGTTTCAAAGCTGCTGGCGAGTGTGGTTGTGTGTGTGTTGGCATAGAAGGAGCCTCTGATACCTTCATATGGACAGAATGCTCTTTACAGAGCTGGCTGCCATGTTTCTACAGTAGCCCAGAAGGGACAAACCAAACACTGGCTCTAGAGAGGGCCTTCCACAGCCTTTTTTTTAGTGTTTTTGAGCCGGCCGCTGTTCTCCTGCTCGCTTAGCACAAAGAAGAAGTTTTGGTTGGTTGCAACCTCTCCGCTAGACGCTGACAGATCCTACACATTATACACCTTTAATGTGCTTTCTTTTTTGTTTATTTCCTTTCTCTTGTTCTTTGTGCTTTGCTGAATCAACTGCACTTCCCATTTGTTGTGTTCCTGGCTTCTTACGATTCGCCTGCTATTTACTCCCATTCCAACATTGTATTGATATTGCATGAATGGAATATTTTTTTACTTTTCACTCCCAAATCACAATGATTATTTTTATTGTCATGCAAAACCAGAAAATGGCATTTTCAGTGTTTTTGAGCCGGCCGCTGTACTTCTCCTGCACGCTTGGCACAAAGAAGAAGTTTCGGTCGGTTGCAACGTCTCCGCTAGACGCTGACAGATCCTCCACGTCACAGCTTTAATGGCCGACCCTGAACCCTCGGCCCTGTAGTGGGAGCCTTAAAGTACGAGTGAGGACATTGAGATTGGGCCCTTGTTACAGCAATATCCTTCGCCGCTTTATGGATAGAAAATAGTGAATTACAGAGATGAGAAATGGCCCGCCAAAATGTTTTTAATGCAGAGTTTCGTGCAAAGTCCGAGAGAAATGTATTTAACAATTACAAATACAAATGTGCCTTTTTTTCACAAATCCAAATGGTAAAGATATAAATAAATGTCCTCATGGAGCCAATTCTGACACTTTTTTATTTAGCATGTCAGAATTATCTGTGGAGTTCTGATGGATTTCAGTACAGAATGTACTTTAATTGTACTTCCTGGTTTTCTTTAGGGGTTCCCACATTTTTTAGATCTTTAAAAGTGTTTTTTCAAACCCTCCATCACACGTTGCAATTATCTAAGGAAGCATAAATAATTCAACCAAAGATCAATATTCAATGCTTTAATTGCTTCATTTAAGTTTTTAGATGCTTTACTTGGTTAAACTTCAGTATTTTATGATAAAAAGCCACATAAGAGAAAATTGAAATCATGTGACCCTTCATATTGATGCAAACATTGTTTTGTATTATCTTTTTTTTGCTGACACGTTGCCGTCAGTGTTTCTGTTATTATTGATAGTTCACCTGCTTATCTTTTTAAAAAGAGCAGATCTCATACAAAAAGCCCGGTGTGGACCAGATGACGTGTGAGGCATCTGCTTTTCCCCTCAGAGAAACAGAGCCTCATAAAGAAAATAAAAGTCCTTCTCAAGGACAAGTCCTCCATAAATATCCAGCAGAGCCTCTGAACAGGAAACGCCAGCATCCTGAGAAGAGGAACACACGAGTCGAGCTTTCCGCTGTCGTCAAGTCTCTTTCTTGTTTACTCGTGTCAGGTAACACAATATCCCCGCCCGCCAATACCCTGAATTCTTGCTTTAATGTGCTCTTCCTCTCCGAGCCCGGTCGATGAGGAGAAGGTGGCTCTCGGACCAAAATCCTGCCGCTGCTGCTGCGGAATGCCAGAAATGTCCACAACTGGCCTCCTTCCTTTTTTCAGACCTCGTCCTTTATGCCTCTCTTCCCTTTCTTATGGACTTTGTTTTCTCAGAGGGAGGTGGTATTGTTTCCCAACACACACACACACACACACACACACAGATACACACCAGGTTATTGAAGTGTTGATATCGAGTGCCTGTTTCTCAGAAGGACTCTCAGGGTCTGTCGATGCGACTTTGATCTTGAAGGTGACCATTAGAGGACGATCTGAGCCAGATGTGGAGCGGTTTGCCTCCTACACATCCAAATAAATACGAGTCGTCAGAAGGCTGACCGTGACATCCAGATAACCTGCTGTCCACCATCTCCGCGGATTGGGAGCTGAGGGGCTGCTTAATGGTTTCTGAGGGTTATCGGGCAACCGGTCCTGCTCTTAAACACCCGGTGAGGCGCATGACTTGGTGAAGTCCATTAGTCTCCCTTGAGGCTGTCACAACAGTCCAAGCTGATAACATCTCCGTGCACTTTATAGACAACCTGGACGTCTTAAGTCTGCTGGGCTGTTTCATCTCCTGCTCGCCGACCGCCGGCCGGTCCGTCAGCGCCTCCGGGCCGCGACGCATTCATCCCCGGAGGTTTGTGAAAATCCAGAGCTGGGATTTTGAAATGTCCACCTCTTGGGAAGCTGGACGGGCTGCAGTCCACGCGGTGTTGGTCAGAAGCATCAGTTACATAACCCAAGCTTGTTTGACAGCAGCGGGACATTTTCCTCTGCGGCTTTTCCCATCTACGTGCCACGGGAAACGGTCCTGTGACCGTCATCAAACGTTTGTTTATGGAAAACACTTTTTCTTCGTCAAATATTTATTTGCGATACGTCTGAGTGGACGGAGGGAACACGCACATTTATGACAAAGGACAAATAGTCCGAGCCGTCCGTGACGCGTGAGCTGGAACCCATCCGTCTTTCCTCTCCCTTGTTATTTGATCAACGTAAAGTCCTCCACATTGACTACACCTTTTGTCCACTGGGGTCAGAAATGCCCCCCCCCCCCCCCCCCATCTGGGTCGCCTGTTATTTCAGCACACAGTATTTATCATTCACACCTTTAGTCTCACTTCAGTCCAACCCATTACACATTTGTGTAATGGCTCGCTTTTTCATTGCAGCCAGATCTCGATGGCACTACGCACCGCCAATAAAACCATTTTTATTTCATCTTTTTGGGGTTCCTGCTCAGTTGGCATTTCCTCTCCGTCCCTCGCTCCACATCAGTTCACTCCTGCTCCATTCCAGCGTTGACCTTGAAGACCTTTGAGATCCACATGGAGCCGAGCAATAAGCGCAAAGAGCTTCGGCCTCTCGGTGCCGATGGATATCGGCGGCTGGTGGAAATGGATCCTCACAGCTGGGATTCTGTCTCCGAGCCCCACGTTGCTACGGCGATGGTACGACTAACCGTGACGGACCCGAGGCCGTGGCCAAAAGTCAACTACATGTTGACCGGGACAAACAATGGAGATTTATCTTCTTTCACGTGTCCAAGCAATGCTTGGAAGAAAAAAAAACAGAAAGGGAGGGGGAGAGCATTTCCACAAACACTGGAAACCGCCGGTAATGTGTTTCTCATGGTGGTGCGTTCATACGGCGAGGGAGGCGAATGCCTTTGGTTAAGCGCAGCTATTTATTCTGTCCCTGGAAACGGACGAAGAAAACAACAAAAGCGTTCTCAACAAAGAGCAGCGCGACCTGATGCCGCGGCCTGTTTTCCTCCGTCTGCGGCGGCTCTGCATCTTCCCTCAACTTCGGGGCGCCCGCCGGCACACACATCGCACTCAACGCGCCGCACAATAGGCCCGCTCAGCTCGGAGGGAACTTCTCAACTCCAACGCCGCGTGAAGGAGGCCAGAAGCAAAGGGGACGTTGCTAAGTTCATCCTTCAAAAAAAAAGAGGTTTCATTTCAATGCGGTGAGTATACGATCATGGAAAGAAACAAAAACACACTGCCAGTTCTGTTTGGGTTCGCAGGACGCGGTGCACACACGAATGTGCACTTAGATTGACGTTCACACACACACACACACACACACACTCGCCAGAGCACCCACGCTGAACTCTGTCCGCTGACTGGCGACCAGCTCGGGAGGGAGTCCGGGTTTTTGTTTCAGACTGACAGGGAACAGATTCTGGCGGTCTGGATGTTTTCGACTGCTTGATTTTGGACCCACAGCGCCCTGCTTGTTTACTATGGGACTGGATTAAGGAGTTGTTTGGAGCACACACACACACACACACACACACACACACACACACAAGACCTCCATCCAGGATTCAGACACATGCTTTTGGGATACGTTTAGATGATACTCCATCACTCATGCCAGTTCCACTTCCTTAATGCTTTCTCTTTCAATATTTGTTGTTGTTGTTGTTGTTGTTGTTGTATTAAGTTGCATTTGGTGTTTAGCAAAAACCAAAAAATTGTTGCCGACTCATGACGTCCGTCACGTTTTCCCTGTCCACAGAAGAGATGGTCAAGACTGTAGATCAAAATCTTCTCTGTGTAAAATGGTTTTCTCCGGTGGCGAGCACGAGGACACGCGACATCCCTCCGACGGAGCCGCTCGTCTTCGGCTCATCGTCACGGTTGGACCTGCAGCTGTCAAGAGCTTCTCGGGTCCGGTTTCCAGAACGCTGCACTGCGGCGACTGGGTCACAGTTGAGCTTCACTATCAAATCAGCTGGTGCTGTTCCAAAATGTTCTGGATTCAACCAGGGGAACCCCGGATTTGGGCCGAACATCTCAACTGTAGAGGTGAAGTGTCCCTCTGACTCCTTCATCTAAAACGTGTGCTCTTGCCATTTGCCCAAAGACAGGAAGTTGATCTTGGACCAGGTGAAGTAGCTTCAGTGGTGAGATAAACAGACAATAGAATCCCTGAGTCTGAGTCCTTCCCTCAGGGCAGCGGCCACTACACCCAACCCGCCAAGAGTGACCTTGTTCTCCCTGAATAAAGTGGACCTCAGGCCCGGGGGAAAGTCCTGCAGCGTGGACCACACCGCCGTGTGCTGGTGCCTCGGGTGAGTTGAAGAGTTGATGGACAGTATTTTGCCAACAAGAGGACTGCGGTTGTCGTTTTGGGAAAGGAAAGAAGTCTCGAGCGACATAGGTGCCTCTGCAGGCCGGTGCACGGTCCCCATCTTGATGGGAACTTGTGAGTTGGTGGAGATTTTACTCCGCCAGAACATTCTCCACGACAGAGATAGAAATAGGCGGCAGCGCCTGTGCCTCTGACAGGCCGTCCCTGGACATCATTTATAAGGTCAGAGCCATTGTGACGTCTGCATGAATCATCATGTCGCTGCGTCCTTCAACATGTCCGCCTGCCACCTGCATCAAATGTTTGATCTGTTCCTCATCTTGTGAAAACCACGGCGACCAACTGGCTGAAGGTTGCGAACACACACACACTCCCAGCAGACGTGTATGAGAGATAAAGCGTGCATACAACAGTGGTATTATTAATGCATGCTCAAAGTGTGTGCTTAAGAAGAAGAAAATAGCCATACATTTATATATATATATATATAAATATATATATACAGTATATATATGTATATACATATATATATATATAGTATATATGAGGTACAATAGTCTAGTCCAGATATGTTACACAATTTGATTACTTTCGTTTCATTACATCATTAAATATTTGTATTTGATGTGTTGTTCTACTTTGCCATATGGCAGGTGAACTCGACCCTGAGTTCTTTGATTGTGTCTCACAGTATAAGTATAGCGTGCCGTGTGCAAAGGTTCAGCAACTGTGTGCACAACCTTGTTGTTTTCAAAAAGCGCTGACCCGGCAGTGACAGAGGGCAAGAGATCGAGCACAAACACGCCCACAGTTGACTTTAAGCGTGAGCACATGACGGAGGTACATGACAGATTCATGAACCCGGGCTCAAGCACCTCCAGAGCTCTGACAACAGAAATGGAAAAACATGTGTGGTTTTAGACTTAATTACATGTCAGCTAAACTATTTCTTGATGAAGAACAGACTCTTTTTTTATCAAGCATGAATGTCTGTGCAGCTTCTGTTTCTGTATCTGTGTGATGGAGCCTGCTGCCATGACTCAGCTCCTCCACCCATGACAAAGGGCCGCTTTATTGAAGGTGTTTTTTAGTGGAAATCTCTTGTTTTTCAGCAAATGTTTGGACATGATCTGGTTTTAAAAGTTAAGATGGAAGTGGTGACTTACTGCAAAAGGCTCAATGACATTGGCCCTAAACGTAAAACCAATTAAATACATTTTTATTTTATTACAAACAGTTATGTATGTACGTGGGTGGACGTGATATGACGCCATGAACTATAATATTAGCTTAACACAGTTGGTTTAGATTAGTTGATTAAAGCAGAATAAATTGAATTTAAGATGGCAACAACATCCAAAAATGTGTTTAGCAGGTGTCAAAATATTTTCCATGTCAAACATGTTGCATGTAAGCAAAACAAACAACTGCCAGTTCACACTAATCACAACGTAGACCTGAAACTGATGTGTTACACATCATAAACCAAAGTAGGCCAATTGGACTGATTGAAATGTTGACTGAACACAATAAATAAACATAAACTTAAGTTTACTTTCAATACAAATCCTTATAACTCATTTGGCTTGATTTTGAGTGAGTGGGTCAATATGACCCTGAACACCACACAGGTGTCTCATCTCTATTTATCGACATCACCCCATGAAAAGAAAAACTTACAAAATGCAAATAAAATTGAGAATAAAATACATGTTATTGTATACTAATCTAATTTTGATTTAGATTTGTTTCAATGTACCTAAAAAATAGTTTGAACATGTATTTTTCATTAAAACGAGTGAGTTCTCCTGATTGAGCTCTGATATTTGAAGGGGGGAATAACTCAATTCCACTATAAACTGATTGAAATGTTAGTAAGGACATTGGTGATGAGGTACTAAACTTTCTGACCACTTTTGAGTGATTCAACATTAACCGGTCCTATTGACCCGGGAACATCACGGTTGTATGTAAGAAACGAACATAACAGGAGTGATGAGGAGGAGCGCGAGATGAAATGTTATTTCAATCAGGCGGGACGAGAGAATAAAGAAAAGATAAGGTCGAATAAAACCGATATGTGGAGGTGGTTACATAACAACTCATACACATCAAGTCAATCCATTAAATATATCACAAAGATCCTCAAGGTGGCGCGAGAGGAAAGGGTCACCAAAGTCAGTAGGATTAATCCTCTGGGGACCATGAACATCTGTGTAGCTTCTAATCCAGCAGCTGTTGAAATATTTGAGTCTCATTGTATCCGTCTGAAAGGCACCTGTGTTTTTAAGGATTCTTTTATTGGGTTTATTTTGGCGGTACCAGCTGCCGCCGCGTGTTGATTCTGTCAGAGTGGTGAAAGATTTTGGGACAAAGAGGAAAGTAAACATGGAGTTTTCAGTCAAATTTGCCTCCAGGAATATTTCTCGGTTTCTTGGTGCCAGGAACAAATTAATTAGTGAAAAGTTCAGCTGTCACATATTCCTTGTTTTTCCTCTCTCCTTCTCATTTTGTGTTATGCAACTCTCTATTCAGAGTGTTATGGAGCTGTGTGTGTGTGTGTGTGTGTGTGTGTGTGTGTGTATAACATTGTCATGGCTGTAAAATGTTCATATTGTCTGACGCTTCCTGACGTAATCGGCCAAATCGAAGTGTGACAAAAAAAGACGCCTGGAAACAACAGCCAGAGGTCAAACAGGTCGTGGAAAACTGAACTGAACAATAGGTTAATCTGGAGATTTGTTAATATCATCCCAGGAGTGTAGAACGGTCCCTTTGCTTCCGCTCGCCCGGACTCACCTGGGCCGCCTAGCAGCCGATTGGACCTGCTTGTCAGTCACGTCGATACAATAATTCCTCTTTATTCCTCTTTATTTCCAAGAGGGCTCAAGACCCAGAGCATGCCCACAGACATGCACGGTCCCCGGAGGATAACGGGTGCTGACAATGAGGACCATGTCGTGTTCAGAAATCTTCCAAAGGGTTATAATGAAGCGTATTTAATGAAGTATTGAATAAGTTGTGATGCAAGCGTCCCACAAGCGTCGAGCCGAGCTTCGTTTGCTCGCCGGCCGAGTCGTCTTCCAATCGGTTTAAAGTTGGCACGTCTGTCGTCTCTCAGGTGTCCGCGTGATCCCAGATTAGCGTACGAGAACAACAACTCTCCTTACTTGCCTCTTGGCGTTTTATGTAAACAGTTATTTCTGGAACTTTCCACCAAACAACATGGCGGTACAATGAGGCGTTGCACTGAATGGGTTTCTTTAATGAGTTATAAAGTTCTTTCTTTTTTTAAAGTAGCAATCACTTGACTTTTCCTTGCGCACCATCATCAGAACAACATTTAATTGTGTAAAAAAACAACCAATAAAGTTGATTTCATTTTCCTGGGTCGTACTTCATGTTCAGTGCTAATAAGCAAATGTTAGCGTGCTAAGAACGAGCTCAAAGCAGGAGAACAGTTTGGCTTTTGAACACCGGTGGCGCTGTTATTGTGAGGATGTTAGCATGCTAGTGTTAGCATGTAGCTCAATGCTGTGAGAAGCTTTACAGTCTCTTCTGTGTGTGTCACACATTTAATGTGTGTTCTGAAAGTGAAATTATGTTTTTGAGGTCAAATGTGTCTCTTGAAGATCAAAATATTGTTGACATTACTTTTAAGTAGGTCCGTGTAAGCCACTAAAAAAATGTCACATAGCTTTCATAATCCACATATGCCTGTGTGTGTGTGTGTGTGAGGGGGGGGGGATGTGTGTGTATAAAAAACTGGGTTAACTGTGGAAAGTCATTTAAAACTGGATTAGCATGGTTGACCTTTATTTGATTAACTTTTCCATATTCCTGTGAATGCTTTAAGGTGATATATCATATTTAGTGATTATTAACACTTGAAAAAATACTTTATGTGACACAATATTAATGATTTCTTCCATAACAGGAGTAGGCTACCGTAGCACGAGATGTGAGCGGCTCAAAATCATTTGTCTGGAAGTCGAACACCTCTCATGAAATATGTGTGTGGGTGGAAAAGAACATCAATATTATTCCACAGAGGCAGAAGGCACAGCATAAAGATATTTCTAGATAATTAGCTGTTTCTAACGTGGTAACAACCCAAACCCATGTTGTTCAAGAGGACACTGAGGCCAACGGCACCAGAGCAGCTGCAAAAGCATCGGTTTACCCAAAGAAAAGAAGTCTACTTTAACATTATGAGAAACACAACATTCCTCGGGAGAGTTTTCTGCTAAACTAAAGTGCACTTAGTGTTTGCCTCCGATAAAGGAGCAAGATAATACGCTGAGTCTCGTTGGGGTCCGCGCTTTGAAACTGCAGAGTAAAAGTCCCGGGAAGTGTAAACACGACAGGATTTGGTGGGCTGTTATGAAAGCTCGCTCTCACCGCTGGTCCTACGTGACACGCTGGGAAATATCAAATGAAATGAGCTTCTCCCAAAAAAAACTGTTAGATAAATAAAGAGTTTTGTTATTACTTTGGGCTGTTGTTAGCTAATAGCCTCCGACCCCCTCGAACATATGACAGATAGAAAACATGATGTTCCTCATCCCAGAGTGACTCAAGGTTTTAATGTTGAGGTCGCCCAACGGGTCATTAAGACGCTGATTTAGACCTCAAGGAAAACATTTTCTCATATGCAGAATCCCAGTGGTGAAAGATCATTTCCCTTTACTTTACTTAAATATGAAACTAATATATATATATATATATACTACTGTATGACTTTTTTTCCTTCTTTTTATGATTTTATGACTTTATATGAATTTATGACTTTTTTACTTTTTATTATTTTTTCCTTTTTTTAAATTACTTTTTAACTTTATTATTACTTTCGTGCTTTTTATTACTTTTGTATTTTTTTATTACTTTTTTATTACTTTTTTACCTTTTCATTACTTTTTACTTTATATTACTTTTTTACTTTTTTATTACTTTTTTTTAACTTGTAATTACTTTTTTTTACTTTTGTACTTTGTATTACTTTTGTACTTTTTATTACTCTTTTTACTTTTTTATTACTCTTCTACTTTTTATTACTTTTCTACTTTTAATTACTTTTGCACTTTTTTCATTACATTTGTACTTTATTACTTTTCTACTTTTTATTACATTTGTACTTTTTCATTACTTTTGTACTTTTTATTAGATTTGTACTTTTTTATTACTTTTGTATTTTTTATTACTTTTGTAGTTTTCATTACTTTTGTACTTTCATTACTTTTGTACTTTTAATTACTTTTGTACTTTTTATTACATTTGTACTTTTCATTACTTTTTTTATTACTTTTGTATTTTAATTACTTTTGTACTTTTTATTACTTTTGTATTTTAATTACTTTTGTATTTTTTCATTACTTTTGTATTTTAATTACTTTTGTATTTTTTTATTACTTTTGTATTTTAATTACTTTTGTACTTTTTATTACTTTAGTATTTTAATTACTTTTGTACTTTTCATTACTCTTGTATTTTTTATTACTTTTGTACTTTTTTATTACTTTTGTACTTTTTGTATTTGTTATTACTTTTGTATTTTAATTACTTTAGTACTTTTTTATTACTTTTGTACTTTGTATGTTTGTTTATGGTTTAGTTTATGGTTTTCCTGAACACAAAGTGTTGGGTGTCTTTGTTGTTCAGGCCTCTGATCCTGAGGATGCAGAGAGGGACATTGCAAACACGTCATGGGGATTAACATCATCCGAAGGGATTGGGACCAGAGGACGTGGAGTTGTGATGGAGGCATTAAAGTCCTGACCGACGTTGACGGTGTCATCGTGGCGTTCATCAGGCTGCTGGGGCTCATTTATGGCCTTGATCTAAACTTCAGACACCTTCAAGTCCACCGTTGAGTTCCTCCAGAAGGTCATTTTGCATTCAGATGGGCACAAGATGAAATCTAAGTCACAGCAGCTGAAGACCACGTTGTTAGCGTGAGGTGAAAACTCAGCGACTAAGTGCACCGCCATGTTTCTACTTTCTTTGACTTCGCTGGGTGTTTATTTTTCACCAGCTCATGAACTATTACAGGAGAACCGTTTACAGGTATTTGATGAGGAAAATGTTCTTAAACAATAAAAATGTCAAGACCTTTCTTCTGTGCATTGAAGTTAAATTGAGATGCATTGTCACTGATTTCCTGATCAGTCCGTTTATTATTTTCTATTTGTTAAATATATAGTTTTTAAATGCAGTCGTGATTTCGCTCGTCAGTTTTGACCATGTCAAACATATTTCATTATTTGCAATAAAACCCTTAACTGTGTGTTGTCTCATGTATCTTAATGTGTGTTTACATTTTAAAATGATATAATAATTAATTATATATTAATTTCCAATTTATATTTTGAGTTGGACAAACGCAAATAAATTAAATTTAATGAATATTGTTACTTTATTTGAGCTGTATTTGATAATGAGTTGGACTATCTTAATTACATTTCATTGCACTGATGTGCTACAATTGAGTTGGAATTACATTTAATTATTTGATGGAAAACCTGCCCACAGTTAAATTGTTATTTTAATTAGTTAAATTTTTTTTTGAGTACAGAATATAAAGCAGAGACAAGAAGCTCCACCTTTATAAGCCGCAACACTAAAGTGACCATTACTACTACTACTAATAATGATAAAACATATGTTACTTTTGGTACTTTGGGTGTTTATTTTAATGCCAGTTATTTGTACTCTTGCTTGTATTTTAATATTTCTGCACTGTGGTATTACAACTTTTACTGATACCTGAGTACTTCTTTCCCCACTACTGAATATGAACATGTAAAATGGTTTCAAGCAGAAAGTTGTGAGGTTTCCTGCTTTGTGACCAACCTCAGAAACTCTACACTCTCCCCGCGGGGGGGGGGGGGGGGTTCTTGTGTTTAGACTCTTTAGGACATGATTGGCTGCCGACGGCCAGACTGAACAAATCCATAAAACAATGATAAGCGACATGTTAAAGAAAAGGCCCATTGTGCACAAAGTACATAACTGTAAATCTACTTACGAGTGCCCTTATGGGTCATTTCCTTTTCCCCTGCCAAATAAATGGCCGGGGTCGTATTTCAGGCACAAAGTTCAGCAGGTAATCCAAAGACATTCATCCTCCAGACTATTGTCGGTGCTGCTATTACAACTTCTAACGTGCAGGGAGGAAAACACAACTCGGTTCTCATGCGACACAGCCTGTTCAACAGCACCACCAAGAGGAGGGCCGACGCAGGGAAATCCCACTGTCCCTGAAGCAGCCATGTGGACTGAAGCCGAAGACATGTCACTGGACCACGGACAACAGTGAGGTACTTCCACATGTATCTGCACTTCTTGTGAGTGTGTACTTTAACTTGTGTAGTATTACCACATATTGATCAGAGGACATAAAGGGGAACAAATCAAACCACAACCGATTCAAGCTCTTTCCATTTTATTAACACAGAGATGCACAATGAATGTGGGAAAGGATTGTATTTTATTTGAACGTTCCTAATGTTTTCACTCCAATCTAAGTGCACCGATAAAACGTTGACGTACAAGTGAAAGTCAGCAGTGTTTCTTCATTCTCTCCACGACAGATTTACAGAGAACACATCAGTGAACAGAAAGGGCCTTCAGGGCAATGTTAGCGCAGGATTACACATCAGAACTTCTCCACCTGAAGGAAGTGTAATGGTATTCCCTTTGGACCTTTACAGCTCAGTGTGTGAGGTGAAAAAAAAAAAAAAAAGAGAGAGAGAGAGGTAACCACTACAGTGACACTTCTGTTACTTTACTCTGAAAAAGTGTTAATCAACATAATCAGTCAAGACACTTGCACAAACACCTCATTTATGATGGAACTACGACACCGCCACAAAGACAGAAAGAAAATACAGATTCCATAAAGGAAAGATTTGCATAAATAATATTAATATAACATAACAGGTGAAAACAACATGACTTCACTAAGACGAGACACACAACGCATAACACTAGTTCTCTGAGGAATGCATGAACTAACTGAAATTTGTGGTGTCACTCATGGAAACTGCATCTCACACACACACACACATCTATTCAACAGCACGCAGATTCTCAAGAGATGAGTGACAACTGAAGAAGAGGAGTGGTCCCATCTCATTCCTCGAGACTCCCGTCCAGGATACTTCCGAAGGTGAAGGGGAGGAACTTGAAGCCCTGGCCCACGTAAAACTTGTTTTGGAACTCCACCCTGTAAAGAAAAGAAGAACAGGGTTAACAGAAAGACCAGGAAGCCTCTCGCGCGATAACACGGGCACATGGCGGGCTGGCGGTCCGCTTGGGTAATGACACGCGGCGGGCACTAGAGGTGAAAACGCCGAGCTGGTCTCAACCGTGTAACTGTCTAAAGTAAAGCTGGCCGCTGTATGGATCCTCTGAATCTGGTGTTTAGTTGAGTGATGATGACCTTTATATTTTCCATCTAGCCTGTCTGATAATGTCGTGTTTCAATTGTGGTGAAGAAGAAGAAGAACAAGAACAAAAAGATCAAGAACAATAAGAACAAGAAGGTTCTTCTGTCCACCTGCAGGCGGCGCTCTCGAGCTGTACTTCATCGGCTTTAGTAAAGTCCTCTTTTTAAAAACGCCAAGTCCAGAACTCGGGGACTCGGCTTCAGATGAATGCTCATTTGACCAAAAATGAATAGAGAACAAAAGAATACAAGAACTCAAACTCACCAGTGCAGCCGCAGCGCATGCAGGAAGGCCGACAAGCCCTCCATGACGAGGAGAATGGCCACTGTGAGGACAGCGAAGAAGAGGAAGACGACGGTCACCATGAAGAGCCCTGCGAAGCCGGCGGTGGAGAAGCCAATGTGCATCACCATGGTCCACAGCACCTCCGACAACTCTGTGGGACAGACGGCACCAATATCAGCACGGCGGTGACCTCTAACACGCGTGTGTGTGTGTGTGTGTGTGTGTGTGTGTGTGTAAACCTCGAGGGCTTTGCCTTACGCGCGTGAGCCAGACTGAGGGCCCAGAGCCTCAGGTAGGAGGCCGTGTTGGAGATGCAGCCCAGGCAGTACTCGATGGTGTGGATCGCCTGATGCACCGCCACATCCCCAAAGTTAAACTGTGGGATGGAAACGAAACGTCAAACCCAATCTGGAGAGCAACGTCGCCACGACGGGAGGAGTCCGCTTCGCTGTGCGACCGTTCGGGGGGAAATGAGAGGAAAGCCACGTGCCACCGGCGAGGAGCGAAGCCTCTTAAATGAAGGAGAGAAACACCGTCGCCTCAGGAGCCTGTGGACCCAAAGTATCAGCTGCCACAACGGACCACATGCAGATCACCAAGACCGGGAGGAAACACTTTGGGGAAGCCCTGCAGCCCACAAGTGACTCGTGGAACACACCGACTAACGACTAACACCTGCAAACACGGACGCAGCTAAGAGCAGCGGGCGGCGAAGCGAGCGGCGGAAAGAGACGCGAGCACGAGACATGCACTTAGACGGGGGGGGGGGGGGGGGTAGATGAGCTCCTGTCCTACCTCTTCCTCCTCGCAGGCCTTGACAGCAGGTGACAAAAGGCAACGCTTGGTTATCGACAGCGCGCACACAGATGGGCAGACAGACGCACGGCAGTGCCACAGAAACAAAAAGTGACAGGAGAATTCGGTTACTCACTTCAGAAACGAGAAGGAGAGAAAAAACAATGAGGGTGAACTTTTCAGGATGACAACACATGTGCAGCCAGAGCTTTTAAACCGGAGAGGTGCACAGAAACAACTCAGACCCACACGCTGGTGGCGTTGGGACCCTTTAGGATTTACAGCCCAACTGGTCGGACTTTCACAAAAAGTGGAATTAGTCTGTATATTAAACGTAATAAAAGTGGCAGAAATAAACTTGTAATCTCTCTCAATAGCATTGCTTCATCCATAATTTAACGAGTGGAAACGCGAGGCGTCGGTTTCCGTTCCCGGCTGAATTATGCAACAGGTGTGTGAGGAGATGGAGGGCGAGAGAGAAAGCCGTGGGCTGGAAGAGCGCGTTACCTCCGGCTCCTCGTCGGAGTGCTGCGAGAGCTGGTCGTGCTGGATGATCTCAGCCTGGTCGTCGGTGGGCCCGTTGCCCACCCGGATCCCTCCGAAGTTATTCGTACCCTGACACAGAAGACGGGGCGAGAAAACGCCGTTAAAACCGGTGATTCTTATTGGAGGAGCAGCGTGTTATTTCAGGTCGCGCCACTGATCCCCGTACCAGGTTTTTCCGCCGCAAATACTGTCGCCGCAGGACCAGAGTTTTCACTATTAACATGCAGGGAACGCACGCCAAGGCGATCACCACCAACAGGGACTGTATGACCATCTACACGGGAGAGAGAGAGAGAGAGAGAGAGAGAGAGAGAGAGAGAGAGGGCAGGACATGGGGACAGGTGACTTGCTGTGGGTCATTTTCAGGACAAAAAGGGAAGGATGTGACCATCACGCGTGTCTGACCTGTCCTTGGTAGAGCGGCGGGGTGGTGGGGTCGTTGTATTTGAAGAGGAACATGTTGATGAAGGAAATGAGGAGACTGGGAGCGTCCTTGGACATGCTCGCGTCGTACCGGAGCCACTTGTAGAAGATCAGAACGGCGAGGTAGCCAAACAGACTGGCCATGAAGACGATCTCCGGGATGAATCCCCAGTAGATATTCAGCGGCTTCTTGAAATACCTGGAGAACCACAAAAGGAACGAGCGGTTTGCATAACAAAAGAAAGACGAGAATTGTAAAAGCGGAAACGTTGGGAGGAAAAGTCTCACAGGTGGTTGAAGAGACCGAGAGAGATCCCAAACAGCATGTGGATGACTCCCAGGATCACAGACATCTTCATCTTAAACGAGTTCAGGAACGTCAGCTTGTTGGTGGCAATGTTCCAGATCTGATGGACAAAATGGTCAATAATCAATATTGTCATTGGGAGTGGCTTTTTTTGCTATTTTCTCCACTCCTGTCCAGCACTTTGTCATATAAATACACTTTACTTACTTTCTCCTTTAAACAAACAACTTAAACAATTCAATGTTAGTACCATTATTTGTTGTAGATGTATACATATACACACATATATAAACAGTACATATATATACATACATATATATATATATAGGTTCTCTGGAACAAGTTTTTTAAGCAATCATAGGTTAGGGCACTTATAAGCTAGATAGCTTCAGCCTAAACCCTTACTGGCGGTTGTATATTTAGCTGATCGAAAAAAAGAAAGAAAAAAAAACTCAAATAACTGATATACTCATTTGCCAAAATAACTTGAAAGCATAAAACAACAACCGACGGATTACAAAAGAAAGACGTTCACCGGGTCGATGCCGATGGGGTACGGCCCTCTGAAGACGCCGTCCACTACCGGGTCCAACTGCAACACCTTGTTGTCTCGCAACGTGTCAAACCTGACCGGGACGAGAGAGCACCGGTCACTTCGGAGTCCCCGGTTGACCGCGCGGCTTCGGCAGCCGCGGGGTTACGGCTCGAGTCGGAGATTTCGCCCGCCGCCACTTACGTCCAGTTGCCCCCCTGCCGAGCGTCGAACATGGGCCTCACGCTCCAGCCGGAGCCGAACACGTTGAGGGACTTGGAGAAGCAGTCGTTGTAGATGATCCCCGTGTAGACGGAGAAGATGCCCATCAGCAGGATGATGTAGCGCCCCGCAAACACCATGCTGAACATCTGCCACGGGAACCATCAACGGGAAACAAAGAAGTGAAAAGAGCTGCACGCCTACCAATTATGAACATGGAGTAAGGATGGTGGGGGGCTGATGGGATGACCATGCTGTGGGGGGGGGGGGGGTCCCATACCTCATTGTCGATCTTCTGGGCCATCAGCCTGCTCTCTCTCAACACGAGGTACAGGGCGGCACAGGTCATGAGCACCCCGTGGCCCATGTCACCGAACATGACGGCAAATAGGAAGGGGAAGGTGATGATGGTGTATGGCGCTGGAGACAAGGAGGTAGGGAGGCAGGCGTCACATGGGGGGTGGGGGGGGGGGCAGGTGAACCACACTCAACGGGGCAGCGTGCCTCTGCGTTACGTTCGATACCTCAGGGCGGCTTCTCCAAGTCGTTCAACGGATGAGCACGACGACACCGACATGTGACGACAGGGCCCGAGGCTGAGGGACGCGCGCTCCTTACCTGGGTTGATCTCGCGGTAGCTGCCGATTCCATAGGCGTCCACGATGTTCTGGAAGCCCGAGGTGAACTTGTTGGTCTTGTTGTAGGTGGGCGGGGTCTGCTTGCACTGCATCCGGTTGAGGATGGACGGCACGGTGGAGCCGCTCTTCTCCTAGAAAAGCGCAGACCACAGCGTCACGACCCGAACGTCACGAACATTGAAGCCATCCCGGCGCATCCTGGAGATGTTGAAAACAAATCCCCGTTGATCTGTTTTTTTTTAAAGAAAGGATGACGTGCAGAGAGTGCTGGAAGCTGCCTCGACACAGGACACCACGGCCTCGCGTTTCAAGACGAGCAGAATAGAGACAGCCGGGCCCGTCACGTGCACTAAAAAGAAAAACGAGCGTCTTTTCTTCAAGTCACAAGCACTCGATCCTTCTCAAAAGCCGGCGGCTGCATCCCCCAGGCGTCATGCTGGGTGTGGCCAGAGGAGCGCGCTACAGATTTGCATCACTTTGAGCGTGACGGCCGAGCAGAGGAAAGGACACGAGAGCAGCGTTGAGCAGCGTCGGTTCATGGGTTTTGTGATTGGAACCGTTTTGCCCGGCGACTCGCTCAACTCTTCATCGCAACTCGCCACCGTGATTTTGTTGGCTGCAACGGGGTTCACCTGAGAATAGTTTTGAGAAGCGTTTACTTGTTTTGTGGAGCGTGCGTGACCAGTTCGGTTTACACCATTGTCAGTCAACATATTGCATTTGAGTACACACACAAAAAGCCGGTGTGTACTCAAGCGTCTGACGCAGTTTATAGCTTTGCGTTTCAAACCGGTTCTGCTACTTTCCACATAGGGCTGAACCGCTTCCTCGGACCGCGAGGGAGGCCTCGCGTGACCTCCGACACGGGGACTCTGTTCCCGGGTTACTCACCGTCCCCCTGCGCAGGGCAAACTGGATGGAGTCCATGTCGGAGACGGGACACCACACCTCGGCGATCAGACACTTCTGAGTCACGTCGATGTTGCAGAGGTTGAGGGTGTGGTAGATGGCCTTCATCTTCCTCACCTTGATGAACCACACCCTGACCGTCTTGGCGGCAGCCTGCAGGACCCTCTGCCGGTGGTCATCGGTCTGGTTCAGCACCTTCGGAGGGAGACAGGAGTGGAGTTGGTGGGAAATGAAATGATTGGTCTGTAATTTGTCATTTGTCTGCCTCTCCTTGCTATGTAAACATATATTTTGAGTCTCATTGAGAATTTTATAGTGAAGAACAAAAAAGAAAGTTCAGTCGGTGGCAAAAAATATCCAGAAAAAAGTCTTCTTGATGAACCAGAAACACCTTTTCCTGCCATGTTGGTGAAGCCTGAGCTTTTTCTATGAACTGCAAGCATTTGCCATTATTCTCTTCATCAGAAATGACCAAAAAAAAGATGATTGGGACACGACCGAATAAGTCTGTCACTGAAATGCCACCGTCATCCATAAATCCATCCATACGAAGTCACAGCTGTGTGAATTAAAATGCCAGTCGGAAAAAAAGGCTGCTAAATTTAGCAGCGTTGAATTGCAATACACGGTTTACATTTACGGGTGGGATCAGTGAGCGGTACCTCATGTGTTAAAAGAGCAACAGGCTGTCTAGTACATTAGGTTTTCCCAAAAGAGATATAGGATATTCCAAAGTATGCGGCTGTATGACTCACATTTAAAACAGAGGCCCGTGATCAGCAGACAGCCGGATATCTAAGCTGTGCCCCGCCTGCATCGAGGCGGTGTCGCCTGCTGCCGGCGGGCCTACTGCCCGCCCACACACCGCCGGGTGATGTCCGAATAGCTCGACATGCCTCATCATCCATGCCAGCTTGTAATTCAGCCCCCCCCCCCCCCCCCCGTAGCGACCAGCACAACACTGCATGTGCAAAGGGTCCGTGAGAGGATATCAAAGGATTTGATAAACGGGACGCGTGACAAACCTCAAGTATCGCTCTCACTGAGAGAGCAGTGTGTGTGTGTGTGTGTGTGTGTGTGTGTGTGTGTCAATGATTCTCTAGAAGCAAAGTACCTGAAGGTCTGTAACATGCGAGAGATCCACTTCTCAGACTGCAGCGAGAATAACAAATGTGATCTACGGGATATGAGGGCAGGTGTGTGTGTGTGTGTTTGTGTGTGTAGTACAACACCCATACGGGCAGACATATCATCATTTCATCATCATTGCGTGACAATCATACAAGAGGATTTAATTTGCAAAGCTGAAGGGAGTGGGGAGTCCACGGGGCTTTACCTCGCGCTCGATAACAAGTCGCTGAGGATTCTAATCAACGACGGAGGCACAACAACGACAACAACAACAACGTGCCTGCTGGAGGACATTTCTCTGTGCTGAAGCAGAAGTTTCACCAGCATATAAACAATGAAATGAAAACACGTTTTGTTGTGAGGATGTGATGATTTTCTAAAGCCATGCCGGTGTTAAAAAAATAATGCAGTTTTAGCAACGCGAATTTACAAGACATAGCAACGGTTAAAAGAGTCGGCCCACATCTTATCGTGTGTGTGAATTCTGTGAGTCGTCAACCCTAATGAGAATATACGTCCTCTGAACTGGCCTGGAGACGGGAAGCTGAGAATAACCTGCGGCGTCAATGTGTTAGACGCCTTGTGACATTTCCTCAACTGACACTTTACTGAGAGTTTCTGATGAAATCTTTTGCTGGTGAAGCAAACATTTAAAAATGAAGTAACCGATTCAAGTGCACTGTTACCGGGGTTTTTTACCATTTGCAAGTCCTCGATACGTGCGTTCACCCCCGCCAGCATCTCTTTCCTCTCCTGGGGTGTTTCTGGACACGGGTACAAGGTCGCTCTGAACCTGAAGACGGAATAAAGGAAAAAAGAAGAAGAAGAAGGAAAAAAGGAGGAAAGAAGAAGAAGGAAAAAAGGAAAGAAGAAGAAGAAGAAGAATCTGCGGTTGAACAACACTTCCTAAATATTGTCCTGAATGTTGGGGAGGCACGTACCCCTCACAGATCTTCTTGACTCGATTCTTGAGCTGGTCTCCCTGGAAGAAGATGATGAAGACCGACTTGTGGACCTTGTCGCTCTGTGGAAACATCATGCCGTTAGGACTCAATGAAACACTGAAAGCGGCATTAACGTCCGACCAGCTGCACGAGCGATCGGTGCTCAGGCCGCACTGACCGTGGCCGGGTCCTCCAGAGGATCTTCGATCTCCGCCTGCCTCAGGAACACATTCCCTCTGCAAACTCTCCACAGCATCCGCTCAAATGTGGGAATACGTTCCCTGCCAATGACTCCGGCCACAAATCTGTAATAGATAGAAATCTTCTGTCACTGCTGTTGTTGTTATGGATAAAACGTAATGAGCTACAGAAGCTTAAAGTGAATTAAAGAAAAGTTATAACGCTCAAATGCTAACTGCTATGTCCGTACATAGATCATTTCAGATTGTTTAAAGCCCGAGTCATTGCTTTTGCTTAACCCTCCTGTTACCTTCACATTTACTAACATATTTTACCCTCGGGGTCAATTTGACCCCAGCAATTAAAACCTTCAGAAAATTATTTGAATTAATATTGTTTCCCAAGTTTAAGTGTGAGGTACTTTATGTTTGTTTGTTGACTACCTAAATAGCCCTTTAAATATATTTAAAAGTTGATATATCTTATATGTTTGACACAGTGAAAAACAGCCTGGGGTCAAATTGACCCCAAAGAACACCGACATTAAACATTGAATGGGGTCAAATTGACCCTAAAGGTAACAGGAGGGTTAAACATCTGGAATGTGAATCATGACGAACATCAAGCACTTGCTCGACAATGTAAAATGGATTCAAAACCTCCGCCACAAATGCCGTTCAGTGAGAGAAGACCGTCGAGAGCAGCGTCACGGAGGAACAGCTGATCAGTGACAACACGGACGAGAACGCTCCCAGTGGAGCGGAACCCTTTTGAATGACGGAAGACCACCAACAGACTCACCCGAGTCGGAGAGCCATTCTTTGGGGCTCGTTGGGGTCCAAGAGGATGTTGGACTCGTCCAGTAAACTGGGATCCTCCATCTGCACACGAGTCACGTCATTGTTAGCTCACATCAGTGCTAGAACTGCATTCCCATCAACACATACTGCAGGGAGAAAACATCTCAGTCTTCTGACATGAACGTTGAGTGTTTGTTTCCAGCATCGACAGAGACTTCCTCCAGTTAATGAATAAACATGTCGCTATGTACCGGCTCAATGATTCTCCTCCATTAAAGCCCACTTTGACTCGTCAAAGACGACTTCCTGCTTTGCATGAAAGGGCAAACGAAGTGGAACTGATGCTAGGCAAAGGTGGACCGGCGTGGCTTTACCACGGCCAATTAATATCATTAAATCTGTGTCAAGTATTATACACCTGTGTAGTTAGAGCGCGTGACTGACTAGTGTCATTAGCAGGGACCATGTGAGCCACTATAAACAATCACGAGTGAAGCAGCTTAGAACAGATAAAGCAGCAATAAACGCTCCAGAGTGTGTGAGTGTGTGTGTGTGTGTGTGTGTGTGTATTTGTAGGTGTGTGTGTGTGTGTGGAGATTAGAGCAGACAGCTTTTCAGCAGAAATGGCTGCCTTTAGACCAACTAAAATACTTTAATACATATTAAATAGCACATTTTGCACCCAAAGACGTGCTTGGAGGTGAAGTTATAACCCAAGCGAGTAACAACTCTAAAAATAAAAGTCCAACTTCTCTTCACGGCCACCACAATGTGAGTGAAATGAATGTCAAAGTTAAGCTGACCTCGTCAAAAAACTGCTGCGTGCGACGCAGGATGTGCTTGAGCTCCGTCAGCTCCAGGAAGTTCTTCTTCAGGGCTTCTTGGTTGGTGTTTATTTCCTTCATCTCGTTCTCAAGCTTCTCAAATGTGGCCTGTGTTGAGACATGCAGAGGGGTCAGCAGGAGGACGCACAGGGAGCCCCCGTTTACCTTGAGGAGAGAGCGGTCACCTCCAGGTCGATCATGTCCCTGGGGAAAGGGACTTCAGGGTTCTCTCCCGTGTCGACGATTGGGATCTTGGCCTTCCGAACTTCTTTGTCCACAAATCCTGCGAGAAGGAAGTAACAAGGATAAAAAGGAAGGGTACAGGGTGGAAATTAAATGTGGTGAAGCTTTCATTTCCTGGACCGGCAGTGGCGGCTTTGGCTTAATATTTGTGAGCTCACTCACTCAGTTTGCGATCCATCTCCTCACATCGACGTACTTCATTGACAAACTTCCGTTGGAACACATTCACGTCAGGATTGAGCTGAAAAACCACCCCGACAAATAAAAGTATACGTGAGGGTCAAGCACCAGCACATCGATGCTTACAGAGACACGGGAAAAAAAAGAATAGATGCAAAACGAGAACACACACTTACATCAGCAACTTAAGCTGCTCCAATATCAATATTTACCTTCGCATTGAAAATGCAGAAGGTAATGTTTTGATCGCCGTGTATTTATTTATTTATTTGTATGCGTGTTACTTGCATAACTCAAAAAGTATTAAACCGAATCGCATGAAATTAGGTGGGATGATTGGTTATTATCCGGGGACCATTTGATTAGATTTTGGGATTGATCGGGTCAAAGGTCAAGCTCATGAAAAGCTCAAAATCTTCTTTTTACCATAGCACGGTCAATTTGTATCCAATTGGCATGTAACTAATGCCAAAATGTTCATAATTCAATGCCCAATCGTGTGATATGCGAAGGTATGCGCTCTACCGAGTGCCCGTTCTAGTTAAATGATGTGCTCATATTCTGTGTAGTTATTCTTCGACTACCCTATCAATAAAATAATCTTTTATAAAGTTTAAACTCCTTTTTTGACATCATTTGAAAAGGTTATTGTTTTTATAACTGGTGCAGGAGGCATAATCTGACTAAATAGTGAAGATGCCGCTGTTGGTGCACAGACCTCCTCTGTTCCAGCCCGTCCTCGTCAGCAATGGGCTCGCTCATGCGTGGAATAACGGGGTCAGCCGCGAGCACATGATGAGCGAGACGCTGAAGGCATGCACTTGCACGGCGATGCCGCGGACGAATTGAGCAAGAAAATGGCAGACGGGCGACGAGCCAATCGCGGTTCAGAGGACGGCGGCCCAACAGTTGACTTACATCACGAAACTGCACCATCCCAATCTCTCCCAGCTCACTGACGCAGCAGTAGGCGGCTTCAGACTGGAGGAAGAGCTGGGCCAGCGTCATCTCTTCACTTCTGAAGAGTTCCCCCATGTTGCTATAGGACGGGAGCGATCCGCAGCCTCAGAACCTTTGGAAAACTGAACGTCGACATTGGGACAGTTAGTCACGCGCAAAAGACACAGGAGGAGTTCTGCATTCAACACGTCCATCCGCCGTGGCACGCCGGGGTCGAGGATGTGTTAGTTTAGCACAAGTGCAAAAAGCAGACATGTGACAAAAAGAGAATATAAAAATAAAATAAAAGACATCAGCTTGAGGTGAAGGAATGTTCCTGCACCGTTGCAATTAAGGAGGACTTTGACGTGACATATCATTGGATATATATATATATATATACAATTCCCACTGTGAATGCAGATTGAAGATTAACACTCGATCCAGTTGGAATGTAGTTTCTGTCACATTTGTCATTAAGCACCTAAAACAGGTGACTGATTGAACTTCATCCTGTACAGAGACCACACGGATTTTATCTGTGGATTACAAGGCAGCATGTGACCAGAAGCTCTGGTACTAAGCCTCGCCTCAACGCGCAGCATACTAACGGGTTTAACACCAGCAAACATCGATTAAAACGATCAGACTATTCGTATCCGTCTCATCCGAGAACAATTACGTATCTGACCTTTTAATAAAGTATCTTCGTATAGTTCCCCGACCAGCGTCTCTGCATCTCTGTCAACGCCGACGACAGGTATCACAGTTAATGGATAAACCGAATGAACGCGACGCTGTCAGGGCGAGCAGGACATCGATCCAACAACTATAAACACCGCATTACGCAATAACGTAACGTAGCCACACACTCGCGTTAGTTACGTTACTTAGCGCGAGCGGGGACGTCATGAACCGGAGCAGCAACAAGTTGACGGGGCTCGAGTCAGATTAGCGAGCGGTGGTTAAAAGAGGACGCTTTATTGGTCAGGATACTCCGACATTGTCCAATAGAGAACGAACAGCAGCGGGGTTAATATGTGTTTATTCTGATATCACGTTAGGTAACATTACCTCCATTACGTTACAGTCACCGCCCAGCGTCAAGTGTGTGAGTGGCGAAGGGAGCTAGCGCTAATTTAGCGCACCTGTTGCTCAGTATTGGACTGAGCCCGCAATAATGACAAAAGTCATTTATATAATACGTATATGAAGAAACAACAGCGTCCTTACTGTTAAAGTGGAGCTTCAGTCTCTCTGCTCCCTGGTTTCCTTCCTGGTTTCCTTCCTGGTTCCCTAGGCTGTGTGTTGTGGACTGGTTCGCTTCTTCACAGCTGACAGCTCCTCCTCCTCTTCTTCTTCTGCTTCATCTTTGCGGGTTCACAGCCGTCCTCAACGCTTCGCTACTGCCCCCTAGTGGAGGTAGCGATTATAATTTCACTACAATACTATAATTATCAGACCATCATTAAACCTGAAAAGAAAAAGAAAAATTATCATTTAAAACTGTGAAGATGAAATTGTTGATGGGAATATAACTATGAAAAGGAACAAATATGAAACTAATGGCAATGCTTAAGTAGAAGTACTTCGTATTATTATTATTAATAATCATAATAATAATTATGATTATTATATAATTAAACATGTACTCATATTTCCTGCATTGCACTTTCTGCATTTGATATTTGGCAATTTATATTTGCTATTTGGCTACGGCAAGGGCGCAGGGGAAACTAATGGACAGGAGGGGGCGCTGGCACAGCCATTGAGCAAACTTAGCAGTGGTGCGCAAGCAGAGTATAGAAACCATGAGGAACCCCCCCCCCCCCCTTTCAATTATCAGCTTTTGATAGGTAGTAGGAAAAAGGTGGCAACATTAAGAAGCATTCTTCAGGTTTTCCTTTTCAGACTTATTTGGAATAATAAACCACGCCTCACGAGGTGAATGTTGCCCGTTGCTAACGTATTAGATGAATGCAGTAGCCACACGTCGTCACAGGGGGTCAATTTCAATCGCAATGTTTAAACTGACGATAATTTGTTATTTAACACAACATATTTTCATAAACTTGACAACCTAATGTTATCAATAAAAAGTTTTGGTTCAACACTTTTCTGGATAAGGCCTTCCCATCCTTGTATTGAGCCTTCAATTATTATTTAATTTAATTTTGGGATACCTTCTCATTATCTAACAAATGATCATGATATCTTTTGATTTGATTTGGCAGTCTGATGAAGTAGATACCCAGCATTGTGTTCTCGTGTGTTCTTTGCCACTTTACAGTACAGCCTGTGCGGTAACGTGCATTAAAGATGGGTGTTGGTTTGTGAAATGGTATGTAGAGTGTTGGTCACCCCTCTGCTCCTCTTCCTCACAAGAGCCTGATTGCCCACACACATTCTGGAGATGTTCCCTGTTGGGTTGCAGTGGACAGCTGCATTACATTGCTGTCGGAGAAGGATATCGGTGCTGGAACAGTCACAGCCACATTTATTTTGGACTTTGTCCTAAAGCTCAAGTTCAAAACTCTCATAAAAAAGGGTGCATTTTAAATAGAAGGTGAAGCTGTTGTACAGCCCCTCTTGCTGCTCATTGTATTTAAACATGTTTAGATTAAGCTGTGTGTTTAAGGTGCCAGGCTAAGCTCCAGTACATCGTTCATTTAAACTCTTTATATGTTAATTAGACCAGTAGAACAGCAGAATTGACCATTATGTCACTTAGAGAAGTGAAGCAATTCGCTATTGGTATCAATTCCCTCTTAGTGGCATTGTTTTAAAAAATCCATCAGTCAGACGTTTAGACATGTTCCCATTTCAAGAAAGCTCATGTGCAGGTGCAAGCTCAATGCCTTCATAATGAGTGCAGGGACCTGATTCATCCACCAGATGGAGACATAGATCGTGTATATATAAAGCAGAAGTTCGATGCTAGTGGAAGTTGGAGGTGTTCATCCGATGCAGATGAAAACATACGACTAGAATCAACTCAGGCATGATCCATATACAATGTCGTAGGGATGAGCACTGTTGATATGCCATGAACACAAGTTTTGATCACCAGGTTTTTTTCCTTCTCATCTCCGGCTGCTAGTTCAGTGCGTTTTGGCTCTCACGTGATGAGACGTATGTCGTTGCTGTGGAGTCTCAGCTTTTATGGTGACATATTGTGTGTGTGGGTCGCATTTAGAGTCTCGCGCGGCTATAAACAAAGCCTACACGAGGTGGAGTCTGGTTGAGATATGCTCCCCTTAGCTTGGGGAAAAATTGGGCGGAGCCCCGTCTGCAGGGGAAGCTGGGGGCGGGGACCGGGTGGAAGAAGGGAAAACCTTTGACTGGGTGGTTTTACAGGGAGCAGAGGCATTTGAGTCAAGGCACACGTGCCTCAGCTGTGAGAGGCCCTACTCCCCTTGGCTGGCTGGCATCCCAGAGCAGAGGCAGAGAGAGACTGAGAAGGCTGAGAGCGTGAGACTGAGGGTGAAGTGAAAGTGTGAACGTAAAGTAGACTAGGCAGAGGAAAAGAAGGTGGCGAGACATTTTTCCGGGAGAGACAAAAAGAAAGAGAATCGGGGACTGGGTGCTGTGCAGCGTGGCTCCTGCGAGTTGTTCTTCAGTCGTGTATTTTTAACTGTCGTGGGTGTGCAGCCAGTTTGTATTTGGAGCCGACAGCCATGGCGAGCACAGGTGTCAAGAAGGAGCACATAGCTTTAGAAGAAGTGCCCTATGATGATGACGAGGTAGCTCTGGTGGGTGCTGCCACGGAGCCGGCAGTAGATGACGACGAGCCCGCTGAGGAGGTGGACCCGGTGCTGGCCACCGGCCCCGGAGGCAAGAGTGAAGCGCAGATGAACGGGGTCATGGTCCTGTCTCTGCTGGACAAGATCATCGGGGTGGTCGACCAGATCCAACAGACCCAGAATGGGCTCGAGGCCCGGCAGGAGTCCATGGAGAAGTCCGTGTCAATCATCCACGGGGAGCTGGCTAAGTTGTCCAAGAACCACCTGGGCACGGCCAACACTGTCAACAAAATGCTGGACAAGATACGCAAGATCAGCGTCAACGTGAAGACGGTGCGCAGCAGCCTGGAGAAGCAGGCGGGCCAGATCAAGAAGCTGGAGAGCAACGAGAACGAGCTGCTCAAGAGACGCAACATCAAAGTCCTCATCTTCCAGGTGAACACTGACAGCGGCATGGTGTGTGTGTGTGTGTGAGAGAGCTTGTTCTTTTGCAATTTTCATCCCATGGTGGACTAAGTCATAGCAAACCATCTTTGTTTGAGAATGTGGCGGCATTGCGTGACATGTGGATGTTACGATCACACTCAGAGTGCAAGTTAACAGGGGGTGTGTCGCATTCCCCACACCGCAAAGGAAAGTCGTGAGGGGACGCAGTGTGAAAATGCAACTGAAAATCTATCAAACCAATCATTTGACACCATCTCACCAGAGAGAGAGAGAGGTAGAGAGAGAGGTAGAGTCACACTGTGGCTTCAGTGGACCTCGCGCAGTGGAATGAGTGTTCTGTAGTTTCTCAGGTTGGAGGATGCTGGCCAACACTCTGGCTCTGGTTTCCGTGACGTAAACGTCTGAATCACTTTTTCCCTCAAACACAAATGAGCTGTAATGTTTACGGAGAATCAGACACTATCTGGAAGCCGTCGTGTAGTTTGTATTTACGCTCGGTGAGAGGCGGATTCCTTCTCGCTCCTGTCAGGGAATACGAGTAGCTTCCATGGGAGAAAAAAACGAAGGCCGATTGCGAGCTCTCCTTCTCCGGGACTTCATGATTCCCCAAATAAACTATATAAAGACAAGCGGGTGTAAATGAAAAGGCCTATGAACTACGGCATGGAGGCCTACTTAAGAGGGAACGCCCCACATCGGAGTGCTCGGAGGACAGATAGTTGGCAGAGCGCTCGCATGGAAGACGAGGATTTAGTTTTTATGATTACGATTTCTCAAAAGTGGGACGCTCTGACATGCGGGCATCTACGGTGCAAAAACCTTCACTCTAATATCGGAGCTTGGGACCATGGATATCTCGAAATCATTAAGTACAAAACAATATGAATGAAGGATGCCACGCTATGCATCTGAGACAAGGTGAGCATCTCATCTTGCCTTCCATCTGGAGGAAGTTCAGACAATGTGCACACGGGAAAAGGGAGAATGTGTTCTCTAAAAACATCCGCAGCAGCGGATCTGAGAGCTGCAAACCTCCCGTGAATAGAGTTCACTTCATGATCCGTAGTGGCAGGCCAACCTTTTTCACCTGCCCCTCCCGGGATGCACACTATGGGAGCGGGTTACACTCGTGGCATGTTGCAGAAATCCAATCATAGACACTAGTCCTTGATAAATTACTCTGCAAAGCAGGTGCCTCCTGCCGTGAGTGACACTGCGTTGGCTACTGTGAACCCCTTTCACTGCCTGTGTGCGATTGTCGGTGCAGGACACTGTGCATAAAAGGTCAGCCGATGTGGAATTCGTGGAGCCGGCACTATTTTTGCAAAGCTCAGGCTTTGACTGTTTTTCATTCTGAAGTCATTTCCTGTTGCCGTTATCCAAACCTCGACGCTCTTCTCGTTGTCTAAACTGGTCACAGTCATGTTTCAAAGCTGCTGCAGGATCTGTGACCACGTTCCAAGCTGCAGCGATCTATTTTTGGCCAAACGACGGCTGCACCGTGTCCAGTGTGTCTAACATGACATGTGCTTGTCAGATAATATTGGCAGCATTGCAAATCAACAACAATTTCACCACTTTCCACCGTTTGTGTGTTAATGTGTAAGAATGGGAAGCAAGCGCAGTGTCCTCACACGTATTGTAAAACCAAGGTGTGTGGGGCCCATTCCGCAGTGTCAATGTCGAGTGAGGCCAGGATTTGAGTGAGACAAGTGTATCACGTCCGCAGCGTTACCGTCACCTGCTTTGTGAAACAGATACCAGCCTTAACTGTACCTGCAGTGTTATTACAGGGCGTCTGCGGCTCAGTGGCAGAGCAGCAACTTCCTTCCATCAGAGGATCAGTGGCTCGACCCCCGGCTCCGCTAGTCCATGCTAATGTGTCCTTGGGCAAGGCACTTAACCCCGACTTGCTCCCGTAGCATTCATGGGTGTGAATGGATGAATGATGACATGTAGCGTCGAGGCGCTTTGAGCAGTCAGAAGATTAGGAAAGCGAGTGCAGTCCATTTAGCATTATTCTCTGCAGTCTGCGAATAGCCGCATGCTTCGGGATGTTTAGCCTGGAAATACTTTGACACTGATGCTTTATAATTAAACCTGCAATGGTGATGGCACGCAGGCTCCCCTGGCCACGGCAGGGTGTGGTCAGGATTACATTTCTTCCACATGTACAGTACATTGCATATCAGCAGGAGTATTCTGATCGTTTACTTAAGTAAAGGTACTACAGTGTAAAAACACTATTTTACAATTAAAATGTATACATCAGAATTTTGCTTTAAGTTAATTTGAGGAACTTTTAACTAGTTTTGAACGGTCTCATTTTAATACCGATGACCTTATATGACCTATGCTGATGATGATGATGATATGATATTCCTTTATTCGTCTCACAGTGGGGAAATTTCAAAAATCAGATACCAGCTACTAGATAAGTAAACAAGATACATACTAGATAAGTAAACAAGAGCATGAGCAAGAAGATTGGTTAATGTCTTGCACTTTTGTCCACAGGGACCGCCAAAATCAACACAAAATGAAAGTTTCTTGTAGTAGCTTTAAGTAAAAGTAAAGAAATATTAGCATCAAAATATACTTAAAATGACAAAAGTAAAAGTACTCATTGTGCAGATTGGCCCATTTCGGTATTAAAATATATTTAGAATAAACACAATTGTGATCCTTCATGTTGGGGCTTTATAATTTTTAATGTAAAAGTGAGGGGCACATTTCCTTCCCCATTAGGCCACATCTTTGTGGCATTTTAAAATATCAAACCCTCATAGAAAGTGACCTTGCAGCAGCTAAGGGTCTCTCCACTGCACACGGCATAAGCATTCTGTCATCAGAGCTCTGTGGGTCACAGCTGGTCAGTGATGTAATGGGGCCTGCCTTCACCAACCCTATGTTTCATTGCTCTGATTTTTGCTTATAATAATGCTGTCCTTTATAGAACAATTGTCTTTCCATTTCTCAACGATCCCAAGTGGATTTCTTGTTCCACTCATATCGCCTGGCTTTTTAACTTTGTTACTTCAAAGCCTTTGAGTCTAAGATCCTGTTGTGCTTCAGCAATTTCCTTTCAGCAATATCTGTCAGAAAATGAAGCAAGAAACAAGCTGTTGAGAGATTATACTGTGTTTCTGTAGAAATATTGTATTAAATAGTTTTTCCACCAATCATAAAGTTGTGCTTGTCCAAAAGCTGTTCGCCTGTGTTACACACTTTTTGAAAAATGACCAAAAGATGGAGTGAATTATGGAAAAAGGTGTAGTTGTAGTCGGAATTTTCCATTTTCTCAGCTGCCTGATGGGAGAAACCAGACAGCTGCCCTAGAGGTAAAGCCCTGGACCAATCGTTAAGCCTCCTGCTCATCCTCAGACAGATTAAAATATGTCCAGAAACTGCCTTGGCTTCAGCCAACTGGAGCTGTTGCTGGTTAAAAACCTCACACGACCCGAGCTTCATCTCAGCTGAGCCCCCCATGTGTCCCGGTTGGAGACTGATATGGAGGAGGGTGTCCTCCTGCTGTGGGACAGTAGTCCCACCCCACTCTCTATGGATAAAGAGCCATCCCTTGGATGATGGGACAGGCTGCATGCTGATTCTCTTCATTGAGGACGGAGCAAACGTGTGCCTGTTGAACATTAGCTCTCTTTTGACTCAAAGTGAACCAGTTCATAAGAGATGACGCAACTATTCCCTGGAAACCAGTCAGTGCTCTGCCATCAGTGGAGTCAGCAAATTATTTTAAAAGAAAAATAAATACTATAAAAGTTGTGTAGCAAAACAGAAACGTCATTGTTATTGTTTAAGCATTGCATTTGAATCAATATTTTATTTGTCATGACATTTAAGAGATTACTTTCACGATTTACCAATGTAGCCGACGATATCTTCTGACTCGCGATGTACAGTTGAAGAAAAATTATCAAAAAACATGCACAAAAAATCTTCTTCCTTCTTAAAACATGTCCCACAATGCAACTCGCCCACCGACGGTTAGGTGAGAAACATGTGTGTTACGCGAGTAGCAGCTAGTGGAACTTCGAGCCGTTAGCCTTAAGCAGAGATGTGGAGCTCCGCCCCTCGACCTTTTATTTTATTTTAAGATTTGTAGTCTTCAGCCCCAACCGACGCCCACTCAAGTCCGTCTGTCAGGTTTCAGGCGGCTCCCTCACGACGTATCACACATTTGCAGATTTACTTTCCAAACCCTGGAAGCAGACTTTGATGTGTACAATTGACAGAGTTCGCCTTTAAATGTCACGATTCTAAGGACACCAACATGGTTTCCATGTGATGCGAGTCCTGATGCGACTGCTCTTTATAGATCGTTTGATGAGGGCGAATGTCGTGCTTTTATTAGACACTTCAAACTTGGCCTATCAGATGGCGTGTGCTTCATAATGCACATCATTATGCTGATGTGGATTAATACCAGCGTGTGCAATGCGATACGTCCGTCAGTGTGAGACGGTACAGTAGTGCGTCTGGACTCAGGGTGTGTCTGGCTGCGATGGCCATGTGGTCGACTCTATCACGGACCACCTCTCAGTTACAGTCGGCTCATTCCACAGCTCAGCTCGCGGCCAACATGCCCCCAGACACAGCCCTGCCCCCCGCTGTGTAATATCTCTATTCCACTTACTTCAGACTAAGTGTTTCCAGCCAAGGTTTTTTTTTTGGGCCACTTCAGATTTCTGAATATTTGTTTCCAGGCATAAATTGGATCTCATGACAGAGAGAGAGTAGTTTTGAAGCGCTTGGCAACCACTTGGAGGCAAGAGCAACAACTCAACCAGAGAGCACTTGACCAGCAGCTCTTAAGTTGGCTTGTGATTCATCCCGCTGGCATCTCTGAGCCTCTCCTGCCAACATTCCCACGTGTTCCCTTACCTCTTCCTCAGTTCCTCTCCCGCTATCATCTTCTACTCCAACTCAGACGTCTAATACAGCGCCGAGCTCATTCAGTAATTGTTGTGCTCTCTTCGGGTCTCTCTCCTCTCTCGTTCCCTTTGTGCCGCTGCCCTCCTCGAGTGGAAAGATATCTGGCGGGCTCCACATTTCACTGCTGCATGTCAGCTGCCGAGTCGAGCCGGTTTGCAGCTCCAGTGCACGAGGTTCAGGTTGAACACTAATGAGATACAGTATTGTCTCGGCGTGACTTAGACCCTGACGACACCCCGAAGATCTCATCAACAGGAGCCTTCGAGATGTCGTTCTGATACTTTGATGTTTTTATTGAAACTACTCTCATGTCTGTACGATAAATATCTCTATACAATACAATATACAAACTCTGGAAACAGCGAGCCCAAAAGGAGCAACGTCTGCCCGGGAGCATCTCTCAGTGAACCTCATTACCTCTAATCAACACGCCATGTCCTGTTTGTCGTTGACAGGCTATTTATTTGTCAGAATTCATCACGTAAGGAAGTCGATGCACCCGATGACCCCCCCGTTTTTACACTTTCTTTTGTTCAGAATAAACCAATGAGGTATACGCGGTGTTAAGCTAAGCGCAGATAGCGGTTAGCACATTTACCCAAATGTTCAAATATGTCTCTAAAGTCCAGCTTTTAATAATCCTGTTTATCTCTTCCTCTCAACCGCTTTGCTTTAGCAGTGACAAAAAACGTCTCAAAGCCAGGGCTCTGTTTCTCTTGGCATGTTTGGCCAAATGTTGTAACTCTCTCTCTCTCTCTCTCACACACACACATTAACTGCGCCACAGGGAAAAGAGTTCGACCATAAGCAGAAACAATACTTTTCCATTTGGCTCGTAATTCTTTTATACTCTGTGAAGTTCAAGAACATTTAAATTTGGTCTTTGATGTCATAAGTTGAAAACAGGAGTGTACCGGCCGGCATCCTCTGCTGTCGGTCACCTTATTTGTTGTTTTCTTCATTTACGTAAAGACGTATTTTCAAGCTGATTTGGTACTTTAGAGAATGTAAAGCTTGTTGAAGAGGTGGACCGTGTTACTCACACTCTCAGTGAGGCCTTAGGGTGGACGTTTAACTTGATATACTCACACAATATACATGTGCTCTCAGATGGTATCACACTGCGCTGTGTGCGAGTGTCTCTCCTATAGGAGGTGTATTTGCTGCTAGTGTTTCCTCTGGCCTCGTCATTAGGATATACCGCACAGTTGGTGCAGCAGAAAGACGATCCCTGCTATTCCAACCCATGTCTACACGTAGTGGTTGAGTTATTTACGGACACATTTCTTTCTGTTTTAATACAACCCCAAACATATTTTTAAATCCATATCCGGGCAAACATTACACTTTAATGCAGTCCAGATGTGTGTGTGTGTGTGTGTGTGTGTAGCCCCGGCTACCTCACTGTCTCACACAACATCCCCTGTCCCTTGGTAGCAGACATGTTACACCAAGACCCCTCCACTGTTGTAGTCGAGGGGTCTTGGCCGGGGTCTAGGCAGCAGGTCTCGGCCGCCTCACAGAAATGTGTCCTCATACCTCCTCATCACAACTCGGTGGAAGCTTGTTTATTCCAAGATGTGTAGACACACCCTTCACCTACAAGGCCAAAGACAAAATAAAGCATTGGCCAGATGGTCTGAGTTGGTTTATTAAAGGAAAGTGCTCCAGTATGTTGCTGTTTATTATAGCTGAACCGGCAGCAGTGCAGTGGAAAGGTGTCGGGTCTCTTGTTTCATCGAGGTGGTCTGAAGTTATCAATCAGCAGCACCGGCTGATTGATTATCAGTTAGAACATATTTATGTGTGTATGGTTGGGCATAATTTTGGATTAATTTGCATGTGTGTTTAATATGACTTCATACTGCACGTTAAATGCTACTTTAAAATAATAATTTGCGTATTTTTCTTATTCCTTTCTCACCATTTATTGAATATATGTCCCATAATAAATACCAGCACTTGCGGCGGATACATCAAAACCTCTGCAAATAAAAATGTAACTTTACCTGCGAATTGTGGCCGTAATATAAAAAGTTGCTGTTGAAGCAGCATCCATAAATTCACTATTAATATAGCCGCTATTGCTGTAACATAAGAGGTTGCGTGTGAAGGCTGGCGTGCTCTGACCTCCTCTATGCAGCGCAGCAGGCGGGTCACTCGGGTGGTGTATTTCCCACTGCTGCTGTGGCAGCTCGCTGTTCTTGTCACTAGTCTGGGAGTTATCGTCACCGAGCGTGTGCAGGTTGCCCTTGGGATTAGGTTGTTGCATGAACATGGATTTATGTTTAAATAATGGAATCATAATACGATATTAGCTTGTAAGGCAAACTACGAAGGGGAAACAGTGCACCGCAGTATTCTATTATATTTCCTATTTTCCTGCAAATACCCTATTTTGTAGGAAAGTAGTCACACAGAGTTTTGGATATCTGCTAATATTTGATAAATTCCACAAGACATGTAGTGAAGCAGGGGCTCAGACAGCTCAGTGGCTCATGTTAGATTATGTCCAATGTCCCGGTGGCATTATTCAGTATCACTACCAAAAGCTCAACAGGACAAACCAGAGCATTGTGGGTAATTGGCTGGTTGCCTTCCCTCTCGTACCCCCAGGTTTTATTTTCCAGAAAGGGATTTGTCATTATTCGTCATTTTGGCCTCATGTAATTCAGCAGTTATAGCTTCCTGTAGCTGGGCCCAGCGCTGACTTGATGCTGGCAGCTTATTCGTGCCCTCGCTTGATTCACACGTCACATGATCCTAAAATAGTGGAAACGTGAATAATGGATCATTGCAACACCTTCTTTCTATTAAAGGTGCTAAATATTGCATTACATGTCACTTAGCTGACGATTGTATCCAAAGCGACTAACAATAAGTGCATCAATCCATCAGTACAAACTCAAAACAACACCAAATTCTGAGAAAAAATATATATATTTAAAAAAAAGTCCTAAACTGGCTTTAACCTCCAAAGCATGACACGTGAGAATTAAAGAGATGATACATTTGGCTGACTAAGGCTTTATTTTTGATGTGGATGGCACTATTACATATAAAGGGATCGTTATAGAATATATTCCAACACTGTAGCGGCTAGTTTGCAGAGAGACGATGAATACATTTCCATCGTAGCATGGGCCTAACCCTGTTGTTCCAGTGGGGAGCCGAGCTCTGCAGAAGGGCTTCCCCCCGTGTGTGAAATGGCAGAAAGACCAAGGAACTCCCTTCCTGTGGTCTGCACTGGAGCATGACATCGCCATGTTGGCTCCGTGGTCTCCAGAGCCCCCTCTCTTCTCTAAAAGACGGAGTGGGATCGGTTGTTCATATTTCCATTACCCACAAGACACTGGGTTTTTCTAAGAGGTATAAGAGCGCCTTGTGAAACAGAATTTGCATTGTGCCCTCAGTCCTATGAGTCACTCCCAGAATGCCTTGGGGTAGCAGGCTGCTGGACCAGTCCTCTGTGAATTGTGTGCGCCTCATTTGGGAGAGTGTGGGAGGCATCAATATTAATGACCGGAGTACATTAGCGTCCTTATTTTAGCCGCAGAGCGCTCTTTAGGGATCAACGCATTGCGATTCAGGCCTCTTTCTGCAGGGCTCTCTCACACACCGACCAGCACCTCTGTTTCATGTCAATCTCTCAGTTTGCCCCCCCCCATCATGCAGGGGCAAACGGGTCAGTGGTATCACTCATTGTGAAAGCTGAGTGCACAGCTGCAGCGATTGGACACGATGTGACAGCTGCTCCTGTGACTCACCGGCCTTTCATCACACTCCCGCACAAGGAATGGCGTGTGTGTGTTTATCTAGAAGAGAGCAAGTTGCTAGGAGTCTGCGTTGCATGTAAGTGGATCAGGATTGTGAATGTGAACAAAAGTCAATCGTGCTGCCCACCGAACAACTCAGAAGGAAATATATCTAAATATATATATATACTCTTGATTTTTAAAAAGGAAGTCATCATGTTTGTCATAGAGTATTTTCCTTGTTTGGATTTCTTTGGATAAATGCTAGTCATGTCACGATTAGGATCCCTATTGTATTAATATACTAATATACAGAACATTTATTTTAGATTTAATATTGATTTTAGATTATGAAGTTATGTTTTGAAATATAATGCATGATTACATTAATGTATAACATGCATTTTGATCTCAACTGAACCCACGCAGCCAATTTGCAATTCATAGCGTGGATGTTTGATTGATTTTCTTTTTTTAAACTGGCAATATGTCTTATTTATATATAGGGTGACAACATATTCAAATTACTAAACAGGAATATTGAACCAGGTGGATTATTTTTTGTCTTTAACAGCAGCTGGAGAGACAAGAGAGGGCGATGCAGCTTCAGCTGCTGTGGTCTGTGTGGCGTGCTGATTGAAGCACTGTTTGCTCTGTCGTCATGGTAACAGCCCGGAGTTAAATTATCCCTGAGCCCCGGTATGAGTCAGACAGAGAACATTTTGATGATGATATTTAAACAATGAAAAAGCTTTGCAGTTGTTAAGTTAACACCTTGAATTAAAAAAATGTTTCCCTAACCGGATGAGACATTTGCTTTTCACCGAAGCAGGAGGCACCGCTCACCACCGCAGAGCTTCAGTCTACAGTGGGATGTTTTAATTGCATTTCCCTTGTTGTGTCTCTTTCTGAAAGACGGCTCAGATGGCTTTTCAACACTCACACACACACACAGAGAAAGAGAGAGAGAGAGAGAGAGAGAGAGGCCCGTTTCTCGCCAACTTTTCCATGAGGTATGATTCAAGCCACTCTTAAGAGGAATTACACATTAGCAACAGACCTCCTTCTTGTTGAGGAGAGCACACGTACACTCGGTCTTACCATTCCCCTGGCACCTGTCAGTAAACACACACACACACACACACACACATACACACACGCAGCGCCGACTTTTCCATTGCTGCTAAGAGAGAGGAGAGTGATAGGTAACGCAGAGGCACTAATGGACCTCCCTCTTCCTCAAGCCCCTTCTTTGTAATCAGGCAGGGAAACCCAAACAGCGTTTGCTGATGTTATCACAATGTCCAGTTTGCTCCAACATGCAACCTCTGTTTATTCATTTGGGTTCACACAAGCCTTAGAAGTCTAATAAAATATATTTAGACATTCAAATAATTTGACTAAAATACAACCGGTAGAGCTAGACCAATAACTATTCTGATATCAGCGTATTGCCCATACATCTGGAACGGTGTGTAATAGCAAGAAATATCCACGGATCACGAGATTACATCTTGACAGGTTCATCAATGACGACCCGTCACATTATGCTTTGTTTTAGTTGTTTTACTTTGGTTTAGTAATGGAGGAGGCCTTTTGGTGGTCCTGGATCCAAGGGTCTGGACCCAGGCCTGCGATGCCTTGCACTGCTGTGTATCTGGTGTTCAGGCGTCAGAACTTCTTACAATAAAGTGTCCACAGTTTGACTTCACGGGAAAAAATAAAGTGTGTCTGCCTATCTGTGTGTGAGGGTGGGTGAACACGTGTCAGCATGAATACTTACACTCGAGCATATGTATTCGTATGTGTATTTATACACAGAGGTTGTCTTACATAAGTGCAGGAACAAAGAAGATATATATATATATATATTATTTAATCTACATTAAATATATATATATATATATTAGTGCTGTGAAAAATAACGCGTTAACTCAGTTAATCCAATTACAGGTTTAACTAGTTATTTTTTTTTTTACGCATTTAACGCATGCGCAGAATGAGCTTCCAATCCGTCTGTTGTTGGTCGTCGGGACGAAAAAAAAGTCACTTGCAAAATGAGCTTCCAATACACCACTTCAATCTGAACTCTGTCCGCTCTCATGCAGACGGTCTGTTCATCGTAATGATCCTTCTGCAGGTTCACCTCCGGAAACCTTGTTTCGACTTTAGATCAGGGTCTCAACACGTCGATCGCGACCTGCCAGTCGATCGCGGCGTAGTGTCGGTAGATCGCATGACATTAAAAAGATTGGCCCGCCCCCTGACATGTTCTCTAGAGCACGTCTTTGTTCTTTTATTAAACTAAACGTCTGTTGTTGATCGTATCTCCACAGCAGCATGTCATTTCTGTCTCTTCGCGTTTCATTAACACTTATCGATCTCCGTCTGGCGCCAAAGTCACTTGTCAACCTGTCCCCGTGTCCGTGTCGGTGAGGTTTCAGCTTTGCAACGGTGTCCCCGCCGTCCCTTTCATCACGGCCCAGTTCATGAAGAAAACCCACACAGTCAGTTTGCCTCAGCAGCTGCTAGAGGAAGACTAGAGGCCTTTAGATTGTATCATGGTGGAGTTAATGGTTGACGAACAAGAGAAAAATGTTCTGTTTAACCCTCCTGTTACCTTTACATTTACGAACATATTTTACCCTCGGGGTCAATTTGACCCCAGCAATTAAAACCTCCAGAAAATTATTAGAATTAATATTGCTTCCCAAGTTTAAGTGTGAGGTACTTTATGTTTGTTTGTTGACTACCTAAATAGCCCTTTAAATATATAAAAAAGTTGATATTTCTTATATGTTTGACACAGTGAAAAAGAACACCGACATTAAACATTGAATGGGGTCAAATTGACCCTAAAGGTAACAGGAGGGTTAAACATTCTGTTTAGGATGAAGATGTATTAATGTTCCATATGGAAGGAAACTGCTAAATAACTGCTGAGTTGCAGCACCATTGTATAGAAGAATGTATAAATGTATATATCCGTCTTTTGTCATAAATCTCTATGTTCTCACAAAATATACCGAGAATATCGGTAATATGTGATTAATCATGATTAATCCACAAAAACCTGTGATTAATCCGATTAAAATTTTTAATCGTTTCACAGCCCTAATATATATATGTAAACTCAACACTCTGGCTTTCAGTTTGAACCCGCCAACCAAACGTTCCACAGTCAACAACTTTTCCCAGGGCTGTGCGAGGTCACCTGAACATCTTCTAAAACAGTTATTCAATGATTTTGTTTTCCTAGTACACCTTTTAACTGTGTGGGTTTATCTTTAAAATTTCAAGAAGTTCTGTTCACATTTCAGCAAATGGTTGTCCAATCCAGTTTTGCTTATCAAATTACCCCTTCCGGAAAAATATTTGGGGGAGTTATGTGCTCATTGAGAAATGCCTCTCACTAATGTTTTATTGCTTCTCGGCCTCACTCTGCTCTTTGTGCGCGTCTTCAAGCAGGTGCAGTTTATATGTTAGTTTAATTGTCGTACACTCGTATTGGTATACTGTGGTCGAGATGTCAGCTGTTTATTGAGCTAAACTTCACCACCCACTAGAGACCACATGAGCAGGTGGTCGCCATGGCCACAGAGCGCCGTGTTTATCTGTTGCCATGCAGGAGAGGCCGTTGTTGTGTGTGAATCTATGTGTGCGTGTGTGTGTGTGTGTGTGTCGGTAGGACGCTGTGCTGGCCGGCAGCCAGAGAACGATAGATTGAATCCAGAGGGAGGCAAAGGCCAGCCAAAAATAACCCCATACAGAGCAGGTCGACCGAGCCCACACCATACACGGCACAAGATAAGCAGGCAATGGCCATTTTATGATGGGATCGTATGGCAATATGCCCCGGGAGATGTGCCGATCACATGACCTGACAGGTGTTTGTCTTTCAGAGGTTGTGCATTGATATAAATATCAATTATATAGACATTTCAAGTTACCGGTGACATACCTCTATGAAGCCCAGCGTATCAATTTGCTGGTTCAGGTGTGACGTTTCAAACCTTTAGTCTACTTGAAAACACACTGATACCGACAGTGACGAATCAAGACGCGTCCCAATATACCTCTGCACACTCCCCAGTACCCCTCAAATGCCACCTCCTCATGTGTTGCTCCCCGCTGTTTCCGTGGGAGATTCAGTCTAAATGTGGCAACAGGCGGACCAAAAACACATTTCTTGACCTCATCTCACCACCAGGTCAGGACTAAAAAACTGAGCAGGAGAAAATATTGTTAATTTTCTCAAATTCAGCGCGAGCACGTCTACGAGTACATGTTTGTTGAGGGGGGGATCTTTAATCCCTCTGCAAGGGGTTAACATTGTGAGCCTATACTGCTTCTCCTTGTGTGGATATCTGCTCCCAGGCCGACACACAACATGGACATACAGTTTCTGCAGCGCTGATGATTGGCAGCTGAAGTGCGAGGGGACACCAGTGCATTGTGGGTCTCTATACACTGCTGTGCTGCGTACATCCTACAGCTAAACTGAAGCTGCAAACCACCGAGTCGGTCCAGTGAAGCAGAAGCAGCGTCATAAATTATAGAACCCAGGACATCTATAATGTATTGGATGATACATAACCTTTTTTTAAATATATTATATATATAAAATATGTTTGCTGTTAGATTTGATTGAAAATTAAGCTGTGAAGTCCCAACATTGAAAGTGTGTGAGTTTAGTATTTGTAGAGAAATGATATTAAAGTGGCAGGAAACCCTCCTGTGGTTATAGATGCAGCAGCCTGGTAGCTTAAGTTTCAATATCACTGTGGAGATGCAGATTATTTATTTAAATCCTCATAGTGTGACCACACCAGACAATTTTTTTATTGTGTGTTTTGTTGTGTTCTGTGTGTTTTGTTTGTTACTATATGTTTCATATGTTGCTGCCTGTCTTGTCCAGGTCGCCCTCGAAAAAGAGATGTTTAATCTCAATGGGATTCACCTGCTTAAATAAAGGTTTAATAACGAAACAATGTTATTAAATTAATACTTGAAGTATATAATCACTGGATGCAGCCATGTTGGCATTTGATTGTTGACATATGTTGGGCACCACTAGATGGCACTCTACACAAGCCAGAAGGAGTACAATGTGTGCAGTCAATGTGAAGATCATGAATCTGTGAAGCATCGTTCTCATATTTACAATTTCATTTCTCATACAAAGGCCATTAACTTCACTTTCTCAAGTGCTTATGAGCAATCAGAGTATTTTCAAATATATATTTTGCCAATTTAAATATAAATATATAACCAAATATATAAATCTATAAACCAATTTAAATATAAATCTATAAACGAGTAAATATAAATCTATAAACGAGTAAATATAAATATATAAACCAATTTAAATATAAATATATAAACTAATTTAAATAGAAATGTATGAACGAGTAAATATAAATATGGAAACCAATTTAAATATAAATATATAAACGAGTAAATATAAATATATAAACCAATTTAAATATAAATATATGAACCAATTTAAATATAAATATATTAATCAATTTAAATATAAATATATAAATAAGTAAATATAAATTTGTAAACGATTCTAACCATCTACATTTCAGTCAGATAATTCAATTGAATTCACACATTGCATTTCCTTAACACAATGCTTCTGTGGCTTAATAGTATTTTGTTTTTCTACTATTTTTCTCCCTCAGGACAAAACGAAGCCACCGAAGACCAAAGAAGCAGAGCCAGTGGTGGAAGGCCAAGCCGTGGAGGGCCTTGAGCAGATACCCGAGGGACCAGAGGGAGTCCCAGACAATCTCAATTCAGATGCGGAGGTGGAGATTGAGGAGATTATCGAAGAGTCTCGTACTAAGCGGATCCAGCGCACCACCAAGCAGCAGGTGGACAACATAAAGAAAGCCTTCTCCAAAGAGAAAATGGAGCAGACCAAATTGAAGACAAAGGAGAATTTGGAGAAGACCAAATTGAAGACAAAGGAGAATTTGGAGAAGACCAGGCAGAAAACCCGCGACAATCTGGAGAAGACACGACAAAGGACCCGCGACAACCTGGAGAAAACCAAGATCAGCCTGGGGAAGAAGATGGGCAAGCTGGGGACCCGCATGACCCCCAACATTGAGCGCAGGGCGAAGATGAAGAGCTCCAAAGAGAAGGCCACAAAGTCCCTCTCTCCCGACCACACCGTCTACGCTCGCTCCAAGTCCACCGTGTACCGCGTGCCCCCCTTCACCTTCCACGTGAAGAAGATCCGAGAAGGGGAGGTGGAGGTGCTGCAGAGCACGGAGATGGAGGAGGTGGAGGTGGTGACCGAGGACGAGGGCCAGCCGGGCGGAGAGGAGAACGGGCTGGGGCTGCACGTGGAGGTGGAAGAAGGAGAGCTGGTGAGCGTAGACGACCCGGAGATGGAGGATCTGTTGGAGGTGACCGAGGACTGTCAGCTGGTCAGGGTGGAGGCAGACCATCTAAAGAAGGCCCAGAGCGAGTAGGGGTCAGCTCCACGGGGCTGTGGAGGCAGAGATGCGGGGGCAACGGAGTCGGATCAGAAGGACACACTATGAGCCGTCGGGAACTTTCTAGACGTGATCACAATCCATGACATCACATTTGTTTTCTCTTCTCTTTTTACTGTACCCAACACGGGATGACTTTCATATTTTCTTCTCTTCAGCACACAAATAAGAAAAACATAAACAAAGCTAGCTTTTTGAAACATGCTGCACGCTGGTTATGTTAAGGCGATTGTCCGTTTGTTGTTGGTTTGATCAATTGAGAGGCTATAAAATTTAAAAAAGGTTATAAATAGTCTTTGCTATTGAGGATGTAATGTATAATCTAATATTTGCCATGTATGATATGCACATTAATAGGTATGGTGACGGCAAATTGTTGGCTGGATGGTTTTAGTAATATAATATGTTCGGGTGAAACAAAGAAAATGAAAAAGTAAGTGGTAAAGTGGGAGGCCTATTGAAGAAATACATATCTATGGCATAAAGGTTATTTACTGTCAATCACTCAGTCACTGTGCCAAATGTATCAATATAATGTAAATGACTGAAAATAGACACGTGCTGTCTGAAAAACTATATTGGGAACATCAAAACACTGACAAATTATAAACATGCACAGATAGCATAGCAATAACCAGCAAACGTTACTGTTGTGAACGATCCCTTCAAGACGTCGTGTTTGACCTTCTTCATGACGCGGCTGAAAGTCAGATCCTTTATCGACATGTTTTGGGCTTTGGTTAAAAGATGGTGGATTATGATACCTCTGCCCGATTCTGGATCACTCATTAACATATCAGCTATATATTATAATGAAATACTAAAAGCTGATATCAATGAGACGTTTCTATCTTTTTACAACGCATGCATCACAAACATGATCATCATCATTCACTGGAATGTGTTGGTGTGTACTCGCCGTGATTTCATGTGTTGCATCCGGACGTCCTGTACTCGCCAACTTGCACCCTGTCGCCATGGTCACAGCTCATCACGGTGCACGTGCACGTGCACGCCCCCGGCACACAGACCAGAGGTGGTTTGAAGAGCAAGAGGACAGTTTAATGGCCGACTACGTAACACGAGGAGACGCCAGCGTCATCCTGAATGTCTTCTTTGTGAGACGACACACAGTCAAGTATTGGGAATTTGCAGAGATGCAATCTTGTGTACGTCCTCTGATGTGTTGAAGGAATGTCCATACTGGTGCAAAGAGCTGTCTGACCATGATTGTAAGCAAACCAACAAGGTGAGTGTTGAGAGTTGGAGGAAGCTACAACAATTGGATAGTAAAGTGAAGTAAAGTGGCAATAAGTGCCACCTTTGATCAGGAAAGCACAAAGGGTTCCAGAAGAAGGATGTGGCTTTCATTTTGGTCCTCAGAGACTGTGTGCGTGCTTGATGTGGTGCAGGCACGCCCATAGTGGAGCATGGAGAAGCATTAAAATAATCAATGGGCGGGGGAATGCAATTAAGGAGAGTGCTGCCTCAGAGCACTGGGCGGGATAGAGAACAGGAAGAAGAACAGAGAAAAGGCGTGTGTGTCGTCGTGAAGAGTAAGTATGTGTATATCATATAACCACACTTATATCTCCATGTTTATACCAGCGTCCCATGCACACTTTCAAGTGGTAAATAAAACAATTACAGGCATGTGACATCCCAAAAGTATTGTAATAGTATGCAGTACATCCATTATATCCTTTTGGTATTTGTTTTGATAAAAACACGTGCATCGTTTTGCACATCGAACATCATAACACTTGAAAGATATTAGTCCCTTTGAAAAAAGAAATAAGTTTTTTTGCCACCATGTGTATTTTGCCTTTGTCTTGACCGACAGCTATAAGCAGAGTCTAGTTTATACAGAGACGTTGTCATTTAAAAAGAAAGAATTGAAAGAATTGCTCTTGGTGTTATTGATGCATACTCAATTGATGAAGCTTGCCTTTTATTGTGTGTTTGAGGCCTCTTTTGCCACTTCAATATTAATAAAAGCTTACTGATAATATTTATATATATATTGCCTTTTATTTTATTTTTCTCGAATTTTATAAACATCTTATGAACCTGAATGCACTGTTTCTGTGTTTCTGTGTGTGTTTTATTCTATAAGTCCACTTTAGGACGCTAAATCAGACACTGAATCAGGAGAGGTCAATACCAAAACACAACACTACTGGCGATATTAAACTCTAGATGACGTCAACACTGCCAGTAACTCAGATGACTTCCAGGCCGGCTGCTCTGTCGAACTGCACGTCCTCCCTCCGCCAGCGAACGCGCGCGCTGCCCTCCTCTATGGTCCACCCGGCGGGAGGGCCGGCAGGCAGGAACAGCGCAGTTGCGACAGCAGTAAACACGACGTTCTCAACCTACCGCGCCATGAAGTCCCGCCTCTCCGACGTTCTGATTGGCTACGACAGAATAACCGCCTCCTATTGTCCGTTAGGCCTGTCAATCAAGCAGCGAGCAGGGTTTGTTTGGCTGGGAGCACTGCAGCAGGAGGTGGGTTCGGCGAAAAGCTCTCTACGTATGTTGGAGGAGTGTTTCCCGTGTTGGCAAGAAAACCCAGACAGTTTCGATCTTTTTCTGCGTGTTGTTTCTCGCTTTTGTGTGCTCAAGTCTTACGAAAGTCGTCACTGACTGTCGTCGTCAGTGTTTTTAAATCGAAAGTCGGACACTTTTTTTTTTTACGGAGAAACTTTACAAAGGAGTAACAACGAGCTAAGTAAGCGACTTCTGCTTTTGGCATGTTTCTTATAACTGAGTAACTATTAATCAACGTGTTGTTACAGTTACCACATTCATGCACTGGTCGGTCTATTTGACACAACACGTTGCGTCTATGTTATGCGCTAACGTTATTCATGCGGGAGAAGCCATGATGACGCTACGGTGTTACATAAGTTATTAAAGTGGCTCGTGCGCGGTATCTGCTCCCATCGCGTCTCGCTCCTCGCCTTGGGGCTCTCTAGTGCAGACACCGAGTCCGGGCTGGTTGTCATAAGTTGTGTTAATGTTCTGCTCGTGTGTTCTGGTCGTGGTCATCGACACGTCAGTTGTTTCCTCGCATTCAGACCCAGTCAGATGCAGGTCATTGTTGTGTGAGCCTCCATTGGCACGCCCATCTGTCTGCAGGCCATCACATCTGCCAGTCAATTATTATATTATTCCGTTTCTGTTTTTGAAGGTAATCTGTCCAAATCTTCACATAGTCTTGATTTTTCAGATGCATGTGAAGAGTTTAATTTTTAATAAAAAAAACAATATTTTGTTCATAGTGATGCATTGTGTCACAGAGGCTACTACACTATTGTGTAATCAATATTACTAGAATCAAACCACATCTGTCATGAAATAGTTATTGACCTAGTCACATGGCGTTGCACAATAGTGTTGTTGTTCTCACCTGTGTTTTTAGGGTCCATATCATGGCTACTGCCCTGGTCACTGATTCTTTTATTTGTTCAAGGAAGTATTTCCTGGAATCACGATGACATGATAAATACATAATCACATCTCCCAGGGCTTTAAAAGTTGGGGCCACGTGTTTACTGAGCACTGGAGAAGGGACACCACACATCTGGCTGGCCTGGCACATTTCTGGCAAAGTATACTTGCATACGCGTGAAACTGGAATAAAAACTTCAGACAAAGATATAAAAGATATGGTGTGAAGGCAAAAGTATCAATATTTGGGGAAAACACATTTTCACAAAGGGACCCCAAGTTTATCATTTATAATGTGTGTGTGACCCAGACAAAATGTTGAAATAATTAGACCAATATGGATCTATTAATATCATACTGCCCATGACTTTCTCTTCTCATTATTCATTATAAACTGGTTGTTAGCTAGTAGCCAGTGAGGATGAAGCATCACCTCTATTCCTCACTGAGGGAGAGAGGTGGAGAGTTTATGTAAACTCTGTAGACTGAGATACCGTTTCTAATTGCAACCCAAATTCACCAACAAACAAAAAAAGCAGGAAACTCTAATCCAGGTGATGAAAAATGAAACTAATTCTTAGTTTCGAGTTGACTCGGCTCTGATGTGATTCTCTTCAGGGTTTCACATGTCAGAGAAACACATTCATAGACAATTTTGGTTCTGTCTCTAATATGCTATTTTTAAAAAAGTCCTTACCCATATGCTGTCGTCATAAATGAATTATTGTGATCCCTTTTGGGCATTTAAATGAAATGTAGCATCTATGTTGTTGTTTTTTGCGTTGCCCTAATTAAAAAAGAAAAAGAAAAACACTGGACAATTGAACCTCACTCTTACCAGTTCATTAGACACACCTGTAGAATATTAGTTGTTGAGGCTGTAGTTAGTGGATTTATACTGGGTTGTACAAGACTACAACTCTTTCCCCTCACGTATGGGGGTGGGAAACACATGAAGCCTCCAGACTGGTAACCATCGGGCTCCATCAAGTACAGGAGGCACAGAAACATGCTCAGATGTTGAATGCTTGTTTAAACTTCAAACACTATCTTTATTTCTGTCAGCGAGAGCAATATCTTAGCTCCTGGAAACCGAAAGCATAATCTATTTTCTCCGTGAGAACATATCTTAGTCATCATCCAACGACGGCAAAGGTGAACTTCTGTTTTTTGTCTCTCGACTGTCGTCCTGTTTGCTCGCCACAGCTTCGGCAGACATTGGATGGAGGCCGAATGCGACTGTGAGGCTCAAACAAAGGCCTCAGTTGGCCATTTAAAATGGAGGCGAGAGGAGCCGACCGCCTGTTGGATTGTGTCTGCTTATTGTGAGTGCACCGCCTAGAGCCCTCCGGGGGAAAGGGTAGCCGGCTGCTGCTGAGATGTGAAGGCTGGCCGGGCCGACCGCTTGGATCTGATAGATAATCGCGGTCTGCAAGCAGCTGTGTGTCAAGAGAATATGTCTCTCCAGTTTCAAATCCATACGGTAGCTCTTCAGTAGCTAAGAACAGGAAGAGAGGCTTCCTCTGGAATGTATTCCTGTCTGCTTATGGAGTCGACAGATGTTCATGTCGGACAATATGTCTCGGTGGAGGCGGAGCCTTCAACTGAACAGGAAGTGACGGTTGCGAATAGGAGGCCTCGTGACATGTTCAGAGGAAACCAGACGTTTCGCCACGTCTCTGTCCGACGTGCGACGCTTCAATAACAACGAACGCAGACACTTTGTTTCATTTGTGTCGTTGACGCCATATGTGTGTGTGTGTGTAGGTTTTTGGAGGCGTGTGTCAGGATGGCCCAGTGGAACCAGTTGCAGCAGCTGGATCCCAGGTATCTGGAGCAGCTCTACCACCTGTACAGCGACAGCTTCCCCATGGAGCTGCGGCAGTTCCTCGCCCCCTGGATCGAGAGTCAGGACTGGTGAGACGTAACTGGCATTCCTGGGCTCTTGTTTGAAAAACACGTTTTGTTTCTTATGTCTGCGAACAAAAGGTGGCATTAATTCACTCTTCAGTTGGCAGTCGGCCATTCACCTGGATAGCTTTCCACAGAAAGCTTTTGTGTTTTAGCCTTCATTCCTACGCTGTTACTCATCACAAAGGTAAACCTGAGCATCTCAGAGTGATTTAGCTTTTCTCTTCAGATCTTTCTCTTTTTTTAGCCCGAATCAAATAGTAGCACCTGCAAACGTTTTCTTTTTCTTCTGTCCAATTTGTATTTTTAAACTATCATAACAAAAGAAATATTGCATATTTTCTAGGGCTGTGAAACGATTACAATTTTTAATCAGGTTAATCACAGGTTTCTGTGGATTAATCATGATTTATCACATATATACATTTACAGGGCTCTCAAGACAGGCAAGAGCTCCGAGAAGAGTTGTTGACGGGGGGGGGGGGGAATGTGACTTGTTTTCGTCCCGATGTGCGCGCACACGCCGGCATCCGAGCTCTGCGGCGCGCGAGACGGAGATCGGAGTCGTGTTAATGCGACACGTAGAGACAGAATGACATGCTGCTGGAGAGACGACCAACAACAGACGGATTGGAAGCTCATTCTGCGCATGCGTTAAATGCGTTAAAAAAAAACTAATTAATCCTGTAATTTAATTAACTGAGTTAACGCGTTATTTTTCACAGCACTAATATTTTCCCTTCGTAGTCTCCCTCATGTGGGGTACAGGATATTTTGATGACATTTAAAAAGCATTCGTGACGTGAGCTGTGCTTTGACCTTTTACCGGCTCTCAGAAGGAACTCTGCGTTCTCAATGTCCTATAATCTCCTTTTATCAGGGCCTACGCTGCCAATAAGGAGTCACATGCCACACTGGTGTTCCACAACCTCCTGGGAGAAATCGACCAGCAGTATAGCCGTTTCCTGCAGGAGAACAATGTACTCTACCAGCACAACCTGCGCAGGATCAAGCAGTATCTGCAGAGCAAGTACTTGGAGAAGCCCATGGACATCGCTCGCATTGTGGCCCGCTGTCTGTGGGAGGAGCAGAGGCTGTTGCAGACCGCCACCAGTGCCGTGCAGGTAGAGACCAGTGGCACTAACCTGGCATTCACACGACATCGCAGAGCTTCAGTTGGTGGATTCCAGGCGGTACAGCGGTGTTTGTTTTTATTCTCTCGCAGGACGGCCAGGCAGCGCATCCCACGGGGACGGTCGTCACGGAGAAGCAGCAGATTCTGGAGCACAACCTCCAAGACATCAGGAAGCGAGTGCAGGTCGGTTTCCCACCGAGGACTCGCTGATTAAGTATTTTAAGACAATCAAATATTCCTCAACACTGTTTAACTTGACAACATGAGTCGGTGTCTTCTCGTAAATATATAAAACCTCCTTTTCTTTTCTTTTTTTTTAGGATATGGAACAGAAGATGAAAATGCTCGAGAACTTGCAGGATGACTTTGACTTCAATTACAAGACATTGAAAAGCCAAGGAGGTATTCTAATGGATATGTATTTTCTCAGCTTTAGCAGTGATATTGATTAGTTGGACACATTTTAAATCTGTTTCAAATGATTTATTAAACAAATCTAACTTTTTTGACATAGATTCAATGAATTAGATTGTTTTGCTGACCTATGACATCACCCTGTGTGCAGAGTTGTCCCAGGACCTAAATGGGAATAGCCAAGCAGCTGCTACCAGACAGAAGATGGCTCAGCTCGAGCAGATGCTGAGCGCCCTGGACCAGCTGAGGCGGGTGGGTGTCAATAATTGACCATATTATGAATTTGGTTTAAAGAAAAAATAACATAAAGAACAGTTTTGTTTGACAGGTGAGTTTAAGCATCGGGTGTGACTTCAGGGTCACACCCAGCTTGAGACAAGCTACCAGTGACATTGAACTGTGGTATTTGATAATAACTTATCATCCTTAATTAACACTGTACTTGTTGTTGTTGTTTTTAGCAAATTGTGACAGAGATGGGAGGCTTGTTGACCGCCATGGATTATGTACAGAAGAACCTGACTGACGAGGAACTCGCCGACTGGAAGAGAAGGCAACAAATTGCGTGTATCGGAGGTCCACCGAACATCTGCCTGGACCGCCTCGAGACCTGGTAACCACGGATGCACATTTTAAACATAGCGTCAGTCACATTAATGATCAATTCATATTTAAAATGTAATACAAATTAAACGTGTGGTAATTATTGAAGAACTCTGGTAAGTTAGGTATTGGAATCGTACATTAAATAAAATATATATTCATTTTAATCCAATTGAATAAACAAACTTCCATCCACATTGCTGCCTGTCCAGCATCTTTCCTGCATTGCTACCTTCGCATTGAAAATGCGGAAGGTTATGTTTTGATCGCCGTGTATTTATTTATTTATTTATTTGTATGCGTGTTTCTCGCATAACTCAAAAAGTATTAAACCGAATCGCATGAAATTTAGTGGGATGATTGGTTATTATCCGGGGACCATTTGATTACATTTTGGGATCGATCGGGTCAAAGGTCAAGGTCATGAAAAGGTCAAAATCTTCTTTTTTCCATAGCGCGGCCAATTTGTATCCAATTGGCATGCAACTAATGCCAACATGTTCATAATTTAATGCCCAATCTTGTGATATGCGAAGGTATGAGCTCTACCGAGTGCCCGTTCTAGTTTACATTTGTTTAAATGAACGACCTACAGGCTACATTTGAATCCTTGACTCAAATGAACATGTATTTTGATGGACTAGAGACATGTTCCATCCAGTCGTCTCTCTTGAACCGCGTCTGATGTCCTCACCAGGATCACATCCCTGGCGGAGTCCCAGCTCCAGATCCGCCAGCAGATCAAGAAGCTGGAGGAGCTTCAGCAGAAGGTGTCCTACAAAGGAGACCCCATCATCCAGCACCGGCCCGCCCTGGAGGAGAAGATCGTGGACTTGTTCAGAAACCTGATGAAGAGGTACTGCATGGGACAAATATTTACCGTACGACTGCCCGGGCTATTTTCTTTACACGGTTATTATAATTGCATGAATATTGGTTGTTGACCTAAAGTAGCTCTCTGTGGTGGAGAGCGTTTGAGCTCCCGCTAACTAACCACGCAGAGCTTTCAGTCGCTCAACAAATGGGATGACATGCGAGCCATCTCCATTCTCAGGAGTCAGGAAGACTGTGAGATGCACTTAGGAGCTGCAAATCATTAGGAAAGGAACCTTAGACCCTGGGTTCACTTCACCATGTGTTGCTGTGTGCTGGAGCTTTCTTGGCTAACACATGATCCACTCTGTCCTCTAGTTCCTTTGTGGTTGAAAGACAGCCCTGTATGCCCATGCATCCAGACAGACCTCTGGTCATAAAAACAGGAGTGCAGTTCACGAATAAAGTGAGGTAAGATGAAGGCTTGCAGAAGCAACATTCACATTTGTATGCATTGCATGTGTCCCATGTGTCTGAAGGGGCAACATTTTATATCCTCATCCCTTTTTCTCTCCTTTCCCCAGGTTACTTGTAAAGTTTCCTGAACTCAATTACCAGCTGAAAATTAAAGTTTGCATTGACAAGTGAGTTTTTAAAAATGTATCTGGAGCTTCGAACGTTTACATGAAGTCACTAAAACACGGATGTGACGGAAGACTTTATGAGAAACTGCTTTACTGATTCCAACTGTTTCTTTCTTAGGGAATCTGGGGATGTGGCTGCGATTCGCGGGTACGACTTTAAGAGCACTTTTATTTTCAAAGCCTGAGCATTTACCTTAGGGTGTTTAAAAAGAGTCTCACTTCATGCCGTTCCTTGATTTTCTTTCTAGGTCGCGGAAGTTCAACATCCTTGGCACCAACACAAAAGTTATGAACATGGAAGAATCCAACAACGGCAGTCTGTCAGCAGAGTTTAAACACTTGGTGAGTTACCGAGCTCACAGAGCTCACTGCTTGACAGTTATCTGATAGACGCCCGCTGTGGAGCACTAACTTCCTGTTTGTTACAGACCCTGAGAGAACAGAGGTGTGGTAACGGCGGCCGGACCAACAGCGACGTAAGTACTGTTTGACACTGGGTGAGATAGCGAGGCAATCTTTAAGATTTCAGTCCGGTTGATTTGGCGACGCCCTATTTACTAATACTTCAGGTCCCACTAGTCTAGAGGCAGCAAAACTAATTATTGTTGCTTTAACCCTCCTGTTACCTTTACATTTACTAACATATTTTACCCTCGGGGTCAATTTGACCCCAGCAATTAAAACCTCCAGAGAATTATTAGAATTCATATTGTTTCCCAAGTTTAAGTGTGAGGTACTTTATGTTTGTTTGTTGACTACCTAAATAGCCCTTTAAATATATAACAAAGTTGATATTTCTTATATGTTTGACACAGTGAAAAACAGCCTGGGGTCAAATTGACCCCAAAGAACACCGACGTTAAACATCGAATGGGGTCAAATTGACCCTAAAGGTAACAGGAGGGTTAATAATGAATTCTGGCAATAATATACCCTTCTTTCTTCTTTCTGTGAGGACGTATTTTTAGGCCGCACACGGCAAAGTGAAAGTAGTTGGTTACCTCTCTGAGGAGCTGAAGGTGTGCAGCTTGTAGCCCTCTTCATGTCACCGCTCCCTGAGGCTGCTTCTTGTTCCATCTCTCGGGAGCAAAGGTTACTCACCTCATAGATAGATAGTGATGCATCGGACATACAGTGGATACGCAAAGTATTCAGACCCCTTTAAAATGTTCACTCTTTGTGAAAATATCACATGGTCATAAGTAGTCAGACTCTGAATACTTATGACCATGTGATATTTCAGTTTTTCTTTTTTAATAAATTTGCAAAAATGTCTACATTTCGGGTTTTTTCTGTCAAGATGGGGTGATGAGTCGACATTAATGAGAAATAAAATGAACTTTTTTGATTTTAGCAAACGGCTGCAATGAAACAAAGAGTGAAAAATGTAAAGGGGTCTGAATACTTTCCGTACCCACTGTACATTTGAATGCATTTCTTTGAGGTTGCCATTGTGCTCGTGACCTTGGGTACACATGAACAGCCCATGCACTACACTGTGTGTGCTCTACACTAGAGGTTTGAACAATCTGTCTTCTCCAGGCCTCTCTGATTGTCACAGAGGAGCTCCATCTCATCACATTTGAGACTGAAGTCTATCATCAAGGCCTGAAGATCGATCTGGAGGTCAGTATCAGTCAGCATCTCTGTGAACTTGGAGACATTTACGTACACACACACACACACACACACCAGAAGTCGGCAAAACTCTAAAGCGTACCGTACGTTGACGGCAGCGTTGTTCTTTGATGTACCCCTGGCAAACGAGTCATTCACAAAGTCGTCCGCCTCCAGAGACTGTCACCAGCTCTGCTTTTATAGGAGCTGTTACTCAAAGTCAAACCTCCTCCATCGAGCCACATGTAGTGACCGGGGGAGAAAGGCAAGACCGTCATCACCGCGCCACGCAGCTTCCGCGCTAAAACAAAAACACAACGAGTGGCGTGAGCCTCAGAGCGACCGCATCTGTGGCCTTTTAGTCGTTGTCTCCGTCTGGCATATCGCGTGAAGACACGTCATGTGAACCCGCGAGGGATTATTCATTTAGATTTTATTCTCGTTTCGTATGAGTCAGAAACTAAGCGGGGACTTAAACCCTGGGCCTGATTAGCTGGCGCACTAGAACATGTGTCTTCTGACGCCTCGGCATATTATCATTGCATCATACCCACAAGCGTGACCCGGATCTCGGGTCGATCAAAGCGGGGGCATATTTTCGCGTCATTGTGCAGTCGTAAATGTCAGCAAGGAATAACCTCAATAACTGTGTCTTGTAGAGTAGTGTGTAACATATGTGGTCATGTTTCCTCCATTTGTGCAGACTCATTCCCTGCCTGTGGTCGTCATTTCCAACATCTGCCAGATGCCGAACGCCTGGGCCTCCATCCTGTGGTACAACATGCTCACTAACCACCAAAAGGTGAGCCAGCGCCCTCTGGTGGAGAGAAGATGGACTCCGCTGCAGGAGAACGTTTACGCGTCACGCTTGTATGTCTGTTCGTGGCGTCAACACACGCTTACGGCCCGGGTGTCTCCGTACAGAATGTGAACTTCTTCACCAAGCCTCCAGTGGGGACGTGGGACCAGGTGGCCGAGGTGCTAAGCTGGCAGTTCTCCTCCACCACCAAGCGAGGCCTGACCATTGAGCAGCTCACCACACTGGCTGAGAAATTACTAGGTGAGGAGTCCAAAAAGCATTCAACCTCACACCTGTGTCATTTATGAACGTGTGATGCTATTCTGTGATTGTCCTTCCAGGGCCGTGTGTCAACTACTCCGGCTGTCAGATCACCTGGGCCAAGTTCTGTAAGGTACTGACCTTTTTTAAAAAAGCAACCTCGCGGGTTCAATCGGCCATCGGCATTGCTTCAGCGTGAGTTATTTTTCTTCTTCTTCCTCGACAGGAAAACATGGCTGGCAAAGGCTTCTCCTTTTGGGTGTGGCTGGACAACATCATTGACCTGGTGAAGAAGTACATCCTGGCCCTGTGGAATGAAGGGTGAGAGGTCGTCCGTTATTTACGAGTCCCTGGGATTGCCCGTTCCGTATTGCAGAAAGTGTTTTCAACATTTTCAAAATATACTCTAAACTCTAATTCTATGACCTCCTGTGGCTTTTCTTGCAGGTACATCACGGGCTTCATCAGTAAAGAGAGGGAGAGGGCCATTCTCAGTCCAAAACCCCCCGGAACCTTTCTGCTGCGCTTCAGTGAGAGCAGCAAGGAGGGCGGCATCACATTCACATGGGTCGAGAAAGACATCAGCGGTGAGTTTATTTGAATGTCTATAATTGTCCTCGGGCGACACTATATGTTCTGCGTTGGCCCTGAGCGTCCTCGTATTGTTTCTAGGAAAGACCCAGATGCAGTCAGTGGAGCCCTACACCAAGCAGCAGCTCAACAGCATGTCTTTCGCCGACATCATCATGGGCTACAAGATCATGGACGCCACCAACATCCTGGTTTCACCTCTCGTGTACCTCTACCCCGATATCCCCAAAGACGAAGCTTTTGGGAAATACTGCAGGCCGGAAGCAGCCCCTGAGCCGGAGACGGGAGGAGACCCTTCGAATAGTAAGTCGCTGCCTCCTTCTCTTCGCTTCGTTGTTTACACAACTGGTGCAGCACAATCCGAGCCTTAAACTTTACTGAAATCAACTCCAACTAAACCCTTATTTAATTGTTTTATTCACTTCTATAAGTGTTTTGAATTGTGTAGTTTCAGTGCAGATGCATGTGTTTGTGAAGTCCTGAGCATACGACTGGATTATTGAGATTGTTATTATACTGCACAGATTATTTAATAGTTTGTGAACGGATGTTTTGAGAAAGTTTCACTAATAAGTAGTTTACATACACATGGTTCCTTTAAGAGAAGCAACACATATTACTTAGTGTGTATGCTATTTATTTAGTATTGTGCTCAGTACTATTAGTTGTAATGCGTGCGTCTTCTTCTACCTGGCAGCTACTCAGCCGTACTTGAAGACAAAGTTCATCTGCGTTACGCCGTAAGTATTTGTCACTTCCCTTTTCTTTTTTTTAAAATCATTATTATTTATGGAAAGATCTCGTGCCACCTGGTGACCTCCACTTATGTTCGTCACCGATGTTCCTGATCATAATCAGAACTTCTTTTTCTAAACTGTTTTCACTCTGTGAGTCATCACTGTCGGGCCGAGTAGATTCACGTTAGACTGCAGTCCACACACCCGCCATCACGGCGTTTCCTAAGATGCAAAACGTGTTTTTCATTGGGATTTATTGAGATGAGTCAAACCGTGAAGGAGGAGGGGGAGACGAGGCTCAGCTGCAGCTGGGTGTGGTAGCGTGAGGGCTGTGCTGCTGGGTTGTGAGGGCTGCTCAGTGAGATCCTGACCTGTCTCCGTAGGTGTCCCTCCGTGTTCATGGACTTGATGGACAGTGAGCTGCTTGGGAACGGATTCCCAGGGTAGGCGTTCGGGGGGGGGGGGGGAGTGGCATGTAGGGAGGGCTTTGTGTGTGTGCATCTCGCCACTTTTGTTTGTGTGTTTGTCGGGCGGGCTTTCAGTGCGGTGTCCCCACATAACTCCTCTTTATTGTTTCCAACTCACCGCCCACTTGTCCTGCGTCCTAATACCAGAGCATCCCCCCGCCGTCCATCAGCTTCTCACTCCGTCCGGGTCTCACTCCATTTCAACCAAATCCATTTGTATGAATTCAACAGTCCATTCATCAGAAATCCCATATATTGAGAGAAATGAATGATCACGTCAATGAAATAAATGCATGTGAAATGTGATGTGTTGAGCCTGAGTAAAGGCCTGTATGAGCTAACCAATAACTGTGATACCTGTAGCTGTTATTATCGTGTCCGTGTGGACATGATTGGTCGATAATGAGCCAGTTGGAGATCCTTTCGCTCATTAACCTCCGTGTTGAACTGGGGCTGCACCAGTACTGACTCACATAGCTGGATGGGATGTCGGTGACAATCTATTCAAGTCAATGTTTATATACTATGTGCATTATAAACTGGAATTTAGACAATTTGTTGCTGCACTTAAAAGGTTCACACTTGAATTGGGATTCCTTCACGTTGAAGATGTTCATCAAGTCGCAAGTGTACGATTCATTATTTCGATAGCCGACAACAATTGAGTCGATGCATATCTTGTATTTATTTGTTATATTTATCTTTACAAGCCATGTTCAGTGTAGAGTTCCTGTGAAACAATGCAGATGAACCGGAGCCCATGTACTCGTCAGTGAGATGAGGACATCAGCCGTCAGCTGGGCGAGATGTTCTCGACATTGAACGTATTTTTGACTAACACAAACAGTATAGCAGGACTCTCTCTCTGTGTGTGTGTGTGTGTGTGTGTGTGTGTGTGTGTGTGTGTGCGTGTGCGTCCATCATTGGGCATTTCGGTGTGTAACACACAATTCTTCCTCTTGTTTTATTTTTGCTTTTTCCCACAGCACAAACTCTGGAAACACCAGCGACTTGTTCCCCATGTCGCCGCGCACCCTCGACTCGCTGATGCACAACGAAGTGGAGGCTAACTCAGCACATTTGGGTCAGTCAGTTACACACACACACACACACACACACACCAAGAAGGACACCAGTTAAAAGTGCTCAATCGATGATGCGTCGGTCCCCTTTTGGTCAATCTCAATTGGATATGATCGATCAGACTTTATTCAAAATTGTTGCATTTTTTAAAACATTTTATTGTATGGACCATTATATTCCATTTTTAATATCTTATTCGTGATACATCGACATACCTAATGGATGACTAATATTAATCGTTGTTCTTCCACAGAGTCCCTGGTCACGTTGGACATGGACGTAGCATCACCGAACTGAAGAGATCTGTCCAGTTTCTTTATTTTCTTTGATTCGATATCGTGATCGGTGATGGAGGACGTTATGATGATTCTATTTCTCACCCTCTGTTCACATAATCTGCCTGTACAGTTCCTGTGTAAAAAAAAAAAAAAAGACTCCCTTTGTCGCTGAATGATTGGACGTCCTTTAAGAAGAGCGCTCGTCCCGGTTCGGGGTCCCGCGGTCCTCTCGCCGTGGGGCGGTTGAGTGATGATTACCTCGTGTATTTTAAGGCAGCATCCTGCTCCAATTCAGCACTTCCGCGTCTGCATATATGTCTCGAGTACCTTTTTAATTATCTGGAATTATATTTTTGAGAACATTGTATTGACTTTTTAAAAAATGTTTATGACTTCACGTGTTTTTTCTTTGAATAAGAAATGTAACAAGAATAATTGTTGTATAAGCTATGGCGCTTGGTAATTGTACTATTTTCATAATTTCTAGCCCCCCCCCCCTCACCCCGCCAAAATGTTTTTCCTCTGTGTCCCACAATACCTCTGTGTCATTTTAAATGGTTTCTGTTTCATAATAGCGGTCAGAAGGGATTGTTTCTTATATATTTCTTAGAGCTATTTGGGGTGTTAAACAAACTAGAGAGCGGAAAAGACAAGGAATTTATGACACATTATTTTCCCCGTATGATTTCTTTATTCCCCTTTTTATAGTGAGGTAAAAAACCTTTTAAAGTGACTTCATCACTTATCAATACTGTCATTCATTATGTCATATGCACTCGTCTTTTGAAATGAGCAGTTTTTAATACTTTTTTTGTTGTGCATGAATTCGCCTGACACGACAAAGAGATGTAACGTTTTCCTTTTCAGAGAAGACATAAGCGCCGATGCTTCAGAGAGGTCAGGAAGTGTTTCACCATCAGGCCACATGAGAGGGTTTCTGTAAAATATGCTGTAACTATTCTTTATTTGGCAATAAAAACAAGCAGTCAAGTAATCTGTTTGGTGCTATTATTGTCTGGCTATTGAGTGTTTTATTTATTTAGAAACAATTTATGTCTGAACACTTACATTTCAACTTTTCAACTGTCGTATCCCAGATGATTCAGACGTATGGATGTAATAACCTGCCTGATGAAAATGGGCTGATTGAAGCACATTCTACACCGAGGTGACGAGTGAAACGTTGGGGTCACGGGTACTTCCATACATAAAGGTTTCCACATATAAAGCCGATATGTGACATAAGTCTCTGATTCTGAGAACTGGATGAGAAGAGTAACGCTGGAGTTTTATTTTTAAGTGAGTTCTCACACAAAGAACAAAGCAGTCATTAGATCACACTTCTGATCACGCCGGAGGAAGTCTCCAAAACAGGTTGTGTTGGAGTGAACTTCATTCTGAGGGCAGATAACGTGATGTTTCCAGGAAGTGGCTGAGGATCAGCATCCGGAAACAGCTCGTGATTGGGAATGTAACTGAACAAAGCAACGTTTACAGGAACGCAGGCGATTAACCAAGAGGAAGGCTGAGCTATGGAGCCATCCGCCATCAATAATGATGCAAGCAATAAACAGCTCATCTTTACGAGGCCCCTGTTGGTCCGGCCTGCTGCAGGGGAATGAAGCTGAGCTGTAATGCAGGACACGCGTATATTGCACAATATGGAGTTTGTTGTGTCTTTATGCTCACATAATCATCCGGGACGTTTTCATATTGAAACTGTAGAAATGGTGCATGTGGGGCTCCTTTCATGTGCAAATAACCTATATTGTGTGTGTGTACAAATAGCAAAACAACCGCACAGAACAGCAACCAGATCTTCTTTAAAACAAATTTTTTTTAAAAGTCTAAAACAAATTGAAAAGAAGAAAGAAAAATAAACTAAAGTGTATCAAATGTGATGACAAAGAGCGGGAAAACCTGGAGGAAACACAAATTATCTACTGTGAAACACTAGGCGGTATAGTGGTGTTTATGTTTTGGATGCCGGGATTCAAACGTACGGCAACATAAACTATTTATACATAAGAAGTGACCTCATTGCACTTCCTTTTATTTGTATTTCGAACAAGCAGCTGTCTCTCAACACGGGATGCCTGGACTTCCCTGACTGGAGAGCACGTATTACTCGTGTGCAGCCCTGTTACATATCCAGCTGTGAATCCAGCTCGAAGGAAGCTGCTTCTGCATCCTCTCTCTCTCTCTCTCTCTCTCTCTCTCTCTCTCTCTCTCTCTCTCCGCCCTGATAGGAAATGAACACAGTCTTGTGGGGGTGTGGAGATGTGCAGCTATTATTATTATCCTCAGACAGCTGAGTCAGCAGCTGTCTGAGGAAGCAACTGTCACCCTTCAGCTCTGGACCCGCAGCCAATCAATCTGGTGGATTGATGAGGCGTCAACAGGCTGCAGTCTGGTGATTGGCTTGTTCGCTGGTGTGTGTGTGTGTGTGTGTGTGTGTGTGTGTGTGTGTGTGTGTGTGTGTGTGTGTGTGTGTGTGTGTGTGTGTGCAGTATTTCTGCCCCATCACAGGGGATTTCCGGACTAGTTACATCAAGTCATCATGTCATAAAGGAATATATATATATATGAATAAAAACCATGTCATTTAAACAATACCGCCTGATCTGCCCCCTTGTGGATGTTTTCACATCTGGGAGGCGTCAGAACACACGTGTGCCAGAAGAAGAACACATGCAGAGCTTTGACACGCCAGGTCCTCGGCTGTCACACAACGGAGAAGAAAGCTTCTTAAAAATGGAGGCTGTTGAGTTTGAAGAGGACCACGATGATCAGTGGTGGCAACTTTCTTCAGAGAGGGGCGTACTGCATTAATACAGGCCTGCGTGAGCCTCTGCCCTTTGTCCTCATCTGACTCCCAAGAGCAGCCTGCGTTCACCTGGAGTTCAGCTTCACAACCGAAAGCGACACATATTTGTTCTTTTTCTTCGCACAATAAAGCCCTCTGGGGTGATAAATGGCCCTGGAGCTGCAGCGCCCTACAGTCCGGAAAACGCTCCGTATGCTGGGCCCTCGCCGCATGCTGGGCCCTCGCCGCATGCTGGGCCCTCGCCGCATGCTGGGCCCTCGCCGCATGCTGGGCCCTCGCCGTATGCTGGGCCCTCGCCGCATGCTGGGCCCTCGCCGCATGCTGGGCCCTCGCCGTATGCTGGGCCCTCGTCGCATGCTGGGCCCTCGCCGCATGCTGGGCCCTCGCCGCATGCTGGGCCCTCGCCGTATGCTGGGCCCCGCCGCATGCGACTAGTCCCCTTTCCATTCATCTCTTTCGGCCCTGCTCCTCAGACAGCGTGAGTCCACCACTGTTATACATCTCTACACAAATCATATACCTGTGTACAACTTTGAGGCTATAATACGTATATGTTATACGTATATTAGCTGACAGATTACTTGTTACTTTGTGTAACCCGTTTCTAAACATGATGACTAGAGTCGGTTCCAGTTTCAGCATCATTGTGAATGTGCCTTCACAATTAGATGAGACATCAAACACAACATGAATCTAACAACAACTTGATTCTATCTGTATGTATTATTACATCTGATCTGCTTGTAAAGTCTTCTAAAAATTCCATAAACATAACAAACGATCCATCAATACATCGTGGATCACATAGTGGCTGTTTACCTTATCTTAATATGTTGTATTGCCTCAGGCACGGACTGTTCTCATATTCATTTTAATTAATCCATCTCTCTCTCTCTCTCTCTCTCTCTATGCATGTGTGTGTGTGTGTGTGTGTGTGTGTGTGTGTGTGTGTGAGAGAGAGAGATAATTAAGAGAACCGTACGTGCAGCTATACAAACGTTGGATAAACCCAACTATGAATTAAACTCAAATATTTCCTGCCAGGTCCCTGATGCTGTGTGATTCTGTTTACGTTGTACTTTTACAAAACCCTAAACGTTTACCAGTTCCATTAAAATCAGTTTTGCGCCAGAAGACGTCGCTGTTCTCCAAATTGAGGGCGACAGATTAGTCTGTAGCCTACTGTCCAGTAGATTAAACTTAATCTAATCACCCGCTCTGCTGTGTGCGGCAGCTTTGACCCCGCAGTCGGAGAACAGTGAGTCCACTGTCTCTCAACTTTTTTACCAGCAATGAACTAATGCATGCACCTATAGTATTATTATAGTATTTTTTTAATTTTTTGTTGTTGTAATGGTTTATTTAATAAGGGGACAGTGCACATTGATAAAAACATTGCAGTAAATGTGCCAGAGTTAGCCAAGAGGCTATTTTTCATCTGTTGTTGTTGTTGATGTCGGGATTTCACTTTAATATTTATGTTTTAATGAATGTATCTATTAATGTATCTATGAATGTTAGTAGTTGTGCATGTGTATTGTTCTGCACAAAATAGTCCTTAACAAATAAAATCAGAGCCTCCTAATACATGTAAACATTGTGCATACTTTATTGGGAATATAGGACCCACGTGTGCACAGAAAACAATACAATAATATTCAGATACATATATGTGAAATACAATATAGTAACACGTTAAGTATGAGCAGATCGGCCAGAGTCTGAAATCAATCAGCAGCAGGACAGAAATTAACAGAAACAGTTTGCCACTCAGAGACGTTCAAGAACCGCCGGAAGTGGGCGGTTTGACAGAGAGAGGGGGGGGGGGGGGGGAGAGAGAGAAGTGTCATGCGAACTGTTGGAAACTACACCGCTGACTGACGGACTGAGAGACTCCCGCTCAAGGTTGTTCCCGTCGGAGCCGCTTTCTCCTCCCGGTGCATGAGAACGGACAGCGCGCGCGCCCCCGTCGCTCCACAGAGGTGAGTGGGACCGTTTCGCGTCTTTTTGGGTGGACGAGTGTCGTCCGAGGGGGGCTCGAGCGACCCTCTTCTCGTCCCGCAGACCACGGCCGCCCCCCTCTCCCCCTCTCCCTCCCCTCCCCGGGTTGTGAAACAATATTGTGACAGCGCTTTGTAAACAAACCGAGCGCGGCGGGCAGCGCTGCTGCGCGTGCACACGCGCTCCAGCCAGTCCGGGATGGACGGAGGAGAAGATTCCTCCTGTACTTCTTCTTCTTCGGTGGTTTTATGAGCGCTGCTAGAATCAACAGGCGTCCCCCCGTTATGTTTCTACCAGGCCGGCTGACACCGCTACGAGTTGACTGTCGCCGCGGTGCATTGTGGACTCTTTCTAAATAGCGCCGCAAGGACGGACTCACATGAACACACTGTGGTAGTTTGTGTTTCTTTGAGGGCTCGAGCATCTCACGTGACCTCTGCGGACGCGTTCAATCTTACAAATAAAATAAATAGATTTTTGTTTTTTTAAAGAAAAACAACAACATTATTTTAATGTATTTAAATGACTTAAAAGAAGAAAAAGACGCAATAAAAGCACTCTGTTATGTTTGAGGCAACGAGTCCACTGGCCAGCTGGCAATGTTGAAGGCAACCAAAATAGTCAGGACGCCCTGTCTCTGACTCATTTAAAAGTTATATATCACACAACAAGACATCTCATTCACATTTATCTGCTTCCTTTATAGTGTGTGTGTGTGTCTGTGGGGGGTGTGCGTGTTTCATACTATGGTGTTTCGCCGAGATGAAATCAGACCCTAAAGACAACCTACATTTACATTAAAGGTTGACATTCTTTTTAAATTCGTGCACATGCTTTGGCTGCAGCGCTGAGCGGCGTAATGGAGAAGCTTCAGAGGTCTGAGCGGCTGGCTGAGAGCTGGTGTTCAGTCTCTCTGGTCCCGTCACTTTGCTCCGCGCTCACAGCTCTGAGCTTCTGTAATTGAGGGTTTCCATTGGGTTGGATTTGCTTATCCTTCATATATCAGAAAGACATCTTGCACTCCATGACACTAGAGTATAATCTAACTGATTTCTTAGTGCATTTCAGGAAAAAAATATAGAACCAACCGTGAAGTGCAACAGAGTCCCTCAGTATTGAATATACCGTAGATACTGTAATACTGTAATACGGTAATGTGGGAGATTTCCAAAAAGAAAGGTCACTATTATCACTCCTAGTGCCCCCCCCCCCCCATGTATAGTATGTGTATGTAGTCTATACTGTATTTATACGTATTAATTGTGTTTGTAGTCTATACAGTATTTATACGTATTACTTGTTTTCCTTTATACTTATTAGTTTTTTTCCTGGAGTGAATATTGCGATAAATATGTGTTCATATGCACATTGTCGTGAAAGTTGAATCTGAAATCCGAAAAGAAGTCGAGTTAGTGGATCAGGAGTGGACTCGGCCCACGCCGTCTGTCTCAGTGGACCTGACTGAGCGTGTGACACAGAGGATGCATCGAGGCTGTGCATTGTTTTGCTGATGGCGGCATGTAGTCTAGAAAAAAATAAAAGCATGAAATGATGTTTCATGAATGTAAAGCCAAAGCTGGAAAGCACGGCCTCCGGTGTGTTTGTGTGTGTGTGCGTGTGCTCTTGCTTCCAAACAGAATGGAAACTCTCTGACGCTTTCATGTCTTTTCATATATATATATATGTGTGTTTAAAATGCGTCCTTGGTTGTTTGTGTGCATGCTATTCATCCTCTGTCATCATGTTGCTTGCTGGATACTGAGCGGCACAGATGAGACTTCTCTCTGTGTTTTCCTTTTGGACAAACCGGCAACAAGTCTTCCATAAACCAGACGGTCTAGCTGGCCTTGGCTCGCTCCCCCGTGGCTCCTGATTGAGAGTGATGTGAGTGATAAGCCCTCTGCCCACTGTGATAATGTCCCCCACTGAGGTCGCTGTGTGATAACTTTGGATGAGCACATGAAGAAGTGGTTAGTTGTGCCGACACCCTCCTGGGCGGCCTCGGGCGGCTCTGCCGAAATGAGTCAATTCATCGCTAACCAACAGCGCTATTGATTCTTAATTTTGTCATTTTGAAATTGCTGCATTTTCTTCAGTATTGCTGAACAAGTTATTGGCTGATATTGCAACGGTGATATTGGTCGCAGTATTTAAGGGGACGGTAATTTGTATTCGTGCATTCTCGTTTTCATCGATCAAACATAGTAAAATGATTACAGTGTAATTTTTGCACGGATCTGTAACAAAAAAACAAAAAAGTTTCCCGAAGTCGTGAATATGCCAGAACATCTCTGTAGAGCGACAATATCTCATTTAAAATGGTATTCTCCTTTTTGCCAGCATCGTGGCTGCTGTTTGATACGTGCAACAGGCCGTGTTGCAATTTTGGGGCAATTTCCCCAAAAGCTGTTCAAATGAATTGTTCATCCCGAGTCGTGACTCGCCTCCTCGTGTCACTTCTCATGCTCTCTTCCCTTTTTGCTATTCTCTGAATGCCCGCTCTTTCAATCCATCAAATGTTTCAGTCCAGCTGTGACGGAACGTGATTCAATTCAATTCAGTTTATTTGTATAGCCCAATTTCACAAATTACAAATTTGTCTCGGAGTGCTTTACAATCTGTACACATAGACATCCCTGCCCCAAAACCTCACATCGGACCAGGAAAAACTCCCAAATGCGCGGGAATGCAGGTTTTTCCCAGTTTGTCTGTGGCCGGCGCGGGAACACGGCATGCTGGGCAGGCACGAGTCAGCCGGCACACTCTGTCCCCGACGGAAAGACCCATATGCTGGAGGAGGAGGAAGAGGAGGAAGAGGAGACAGGGGAGCCCAGTGTTTTATTCAACAAGCCCACTTTTGCCACGCGTCCCGTCTGCATGTCTCTGCTTCTCACTCTGTCAGTGGAGGGCTCGGCATTCCTGGCAAGCCCGATGAAGACCACTGTATGAGGACAAAGTGGGTGAGTTAATTGGGAAGCGACAGCACAGGAGACGCGACATCAGCATCGTGAGAAGCTGGAAGCGCGACGATTTAGAGCGGCGGTTCTGATCCGACAGCCAACGAGTCAAAGGTGTCAGAATCACTTCTGACGGAACGAAGGTGCTCGGCGTGAGGCCGAGGAGGAGGAGGAGGAGGAGGAGGAGGAGACCCGATGGACGCGTGAGGGATAACCGGAATGTCTTTTATTTTTTTGCTTGTGATGCATTTCTTTGGTGGAAGTGATCGTGAGAATACTAAACGGGCCGACGGGGGTTTAGTGAAAGAGAAAGGGAAACAGTCAAACAGGAAGTGGTCAGGAAGCCTGCGGTGACATGCACCCTAACCTCCTCCTCCTCCTCCTCCTTTCAGCTGGGCTCACGCTAATCCACCGGTCACGTGACCGGTGAGCTCTTCGTCTGGTCCGGGCCAGGAGCGCTCTGATCCGTCTGTCGAGTAGAGCAGCTGATTGTTGGCATCCACAGCGGGCGCCATGACAGCCGCTCCACACAAGACTCACAATTTAAATGTTCCATCGGCGCCATACCTGAGCAGGGTTTGTCGCCTGTCTTTGCGATTATCTTCTCTCCCTCCATCCATCCCCTCTCCTTCCTTGTCCAGCTTTCACTGGACCCCTCTTTTCTGTGCAGCGAGTGAGAGGGATGGGAGCAGATAGGGCTCTGGGTTATCGACAACAACAGCTAGGCGAACGCTCAAAGGCCAAATGGAGGCAGTCACAAATTGGGGGAAAATAAAGCATTCACCCTTGAATTCCCAGGGATTGTGTCAGGAGACGTCGGGGTCAACCCAGAATCGACTTAGGACTGATAAACGTGATCCGGATCAATACGTGTTCTCATTTTTAGACGATGCCTCAGCCCTAAACACACAGCGGGGAAAACGCTGCTGCAGCCCTCTGGCCCACGAGGCTGACGACGCCACCAGAGCCGCTCCGTGCCCAACAGAACACGAGATATGAACGCCATGACGGTGCAACTTAATGAGAGTTATTATAAAACAATGGTTTGATGTGGAGTAGGGCCGGGCGACATGGAGACAATTAAATATCAGCACTTCATTTTGTTAAATGCCTCAATATTGATATTGGTATTTGACGATGTGGCAGAAATATCTAAACATTGAGATTCTTGATAAATAATCCAAAGTAATGTGGAGACAAATAAAAAGTCGCTAAAGGCAAATCATACTCCTCACAATATCCAGTCTCGTATCACATTGTTGATATAATATTAATATATTGATCATCCCTACTGTAGGGTATTAATTAGATCAGCGTCGGAAATACGCGAGGGCAAAGGGAAAAACTGCCCGCAAGAAATATAATTTTGCCCCCGTTAATTATGAACTTGTCAAAAACATCGCAGCCTATATGACCCGGTCCAGTTGTCACGTCATGTTTTGATTGTCACAAGTTTAAAAAAGTGTCCCAAATTTATTTTTAAATGCCCCTGGATTTCAGTCAGTGGGGGCAAAAATTGACACCTTCAAAAATATGGACATTTCTTACTCTATATTAGATGTATGATTTGTTAAGTTCTCTGAATGTTTTTCTCCAAATAAAGCATTAACGAGGTAGGCTATATACAAAAATAGATGTGTGGAAATACGATCAAATGGATTACTTTCAGAGGAAATAAAAAATCAGAGATCAATAATTTAGCGAATCAAACACCACGTTTATCCCTTCTTAATTAACAGCCATAAAGAAAGTTTTCTGAGTGCCGCTCAGGCTTAGTGACGGGAAAAGAGCCGTCAGGTCGAGCTCGTGAAACGGATTGAGATCGTGATTCTGACAACTCGACGCTGGGAAAAACACCCTAGACGTAGAGGCGCTAGCGCTCATAAGCGCTGCCTCCATTTGGGTGTTCACACCGCGACACGTGTCCTTTTAAAGAGAGGCTGACCAGAGGGAGCCTGGCCGCGGCCGCCACGTCACGGGCCAGCAGACGGGAGAGAGCCAACACACATGTTGCTGTTACATCTTTACACATGACGATAATACATACGCATTATAAGTATGTTTATAATGCATCATAGACTGGACCTCTGATGTAGATACCGATATTGATTTTTTGTAAGTTCCCAGAAAGTCTGATAAGGATACATCAGCCAACAGAGCTCATACAAACAGAGTCACCGTTGGCTCGCCATGGTAACACATATGAGCTTTATACACTTGTTAATTCTCTCTGGTTGACACATTTAATTACGCTAGAGGGTCTTAAAGTGAATTTGACTTCTTGGATTCAATTAAAAGCCCTTAAATTATCCTTTTCCCCTTGTCAGTTCTGCAGCCGCTTGTCGATCAGAGGCATAAACACAGATCGATGTGGATAAGCGAAATTGGGCCGATAATATCATCGGCGCTGAAGCGACGTATCGGCCAGGTCATTTCCTCAAACAATTTCCTTTTTTTTCGGTGTTATTGAAAGACACGTTGAGGCTTTGACGTACTGGATGTCGATCTAACTTCAGTAATCGCTTGTGCTGTGTTGTTTTTCTTTCTTTTTTTGCAGCGAAAAACCGTGTCTTGATTGAGCCGGCTGCTGCCGCTCACGTGTACGGGGGAGCGGGGGCCAGCGGATAGCTCGCAGACAAATAAACACCGATATTTGCAGAGGGGAGATAAAAAGGAAACAAATAGCGGTGTCACCTCGTGTCTCTACACGGGCGGCGCAGACGTAGCACATGTATGCACACGGGAGGGGCAACATAAACAGGTCAGCTCCGTTGTTTGCGCTGCGATTATTGGTGACCCGTGTGTGTGTGTGTGTGTGTGTGTGTGTGTGTGTGTGTGTGTGTGTGTGTGTGTGTGTGTGTGTGTGTGTGACACACACACGTCTGCATGTCGTCTAGATTTAGGTCATGGGTGCTCCCTTGTGTCTGGGGGAAGAGCTGACGTGTGTAAGATTACTGTTAGGAGTATTTGAAAACAAATTATTATTATGACAATAGAGGGAGGGGGGGGGGCTCAATTATTGAGGCTTGTTTGTGTGTTTTTTGTTTGTGATTGTATTTTAGATTAAAATGTGCTGAAATAGAGCGGAATGGCTGAACAAGAATACACTGTAAAACTTTTCACTGTAAAATTACAGTAATTTACAGGCGAAACTGCTGCCAGTAAATTACTGTAGTTTTACAGTATCTCTACTGTATCAAAAGAATACAGCAGCTTGCTGTATTCTTTTGATACTGTAATTTACTGTAATAATTCAAAATTACAGTAAATTACTGGCAGCAGTTTCGCCTGTAAGTTACTGTAAAATGTACAGTAATATGGAAATACAGTAACTTGTAATCAAAATGTAAAGTAATTTGCTAAATGAATTCGTAAAATAACAGGACTTTTAGTGTTAGCTCTTTACCCCAAAACATTTAGGAAACTGTAGCGGAAGCATCTGTCAAATTAACAAGCATGAAAAAGAACAATTTGCAATAAATAAGACAATAGGACATATTCATAATATTCTTGTTCATTAGAATAGCCTTGACAAAAAATAGCATCCAAATAACTGATTCAAATATTCTAGCCCTTAGAAATCAAAATGGTATGGATAAGTTGCATGTGTGAGTGTGTTTTTCCTAGTGAGTGCATGGTTATCGGACAAAATGTGTACTTGATGAACTGAGTAAATACTAATGTTTCAAAAGAAAAGAGCCTCCCCATTACGCTAGGGGGTTTTACTTAACAGAACAATACTGACTATTGAACAATACTGTGTGCTAGCCCAAAACACAAAATAGCTATTACACATATAAATACTGGTGTGAATGAATTTTTTTATGTGTGTGTATTTGTACGTTGTGCATTGTACTTTACAGACTGAAACAATAGTGTTATGTTTCAAAAGGAAAGAGCCTCCCCAGTACGCTAGAGTTTTTTACTTGACAGATCTATGCTGTTGAACAATATTGTGCACTAACTTCAAAATTGAACAGAAATAATGTCTGGTTGGACATTGTTAAGATAATAGATACAAATAAAACAAAAATAGCCCTTACAAATACAAATAGCAATGTGAATGAGTGAGACACATCCATAGATATGAAGGATTAGTGAGTGTGTATATGTGTACTCATCTGAACTCCATGGACAATGTGAAGAAGTGAGACCCATACATAGAAGGATGTGGGTGTGGGTGTGTGCGTCTGTGTGAGTGTGTGTGTGTGTGTGCATGTGTGCGTGCGTGTGTATGTGTACTCATCTGAACTCCATGGACAATGTGAAGAAGTGAGACCCATACATAGAAGGATGTGGGTGTGGGTGTGTTTGTGTATGTGTGTGTGTGTGCATGTGTGCGTGCGTGTGTATGTGTACTCATCTGAACTCCATGGACAGAGTCAGGGTAGTGATAAACTCATACAAAGTCCCACTCGAAGTCCATGAGCTTCCTCAAGAGGGTGCACACATGCGGATTCAGGGATGTCGCTTTCTTTTGGACCATTCGCCCGCTCTTCTTGCTGGTCACCTTTCCCTGACGTGCCTTTGTCCCTCTCTCTGGGTTAATCCCAACACAGCTTCTGGCGAGCATGACAAGGTAAAACAAAAAGAAATAGTCAAACCACTTCTAAACTATTGTTAATGGCCACCACATATTGTTAGCATAATCATTCTTTTTCCTACTTTATGTTTATAATACATATTAGAGTAGATATATGGGAACATTTTGCTATATTTAGTTTTATATGCATCACATCTTTGGAATGTGCAAATTCAGTTTTTTTTTCTTGTACATAAGTACACGTCTTTATTACAGTAAAATGCAAAATATTATTACAAAGCACCTCTGATTAAATATGAGATTGTGTTATGTTTATCACTATGAAACAGATCTGAAGCATTTAGATTGAAAAGCATTAGAATGCAAATAATTCCAATGGCATCTATGAGTACAAATGCTAGTAAGCGTAAGCTTAACCGGTGTTACGATAATTAGGGTCTTTTGCTATTTTTCTACCCTGCAAGGGTATCTAGCCCCAATAAATCTGATAACCACTGAAGTTGAATGTGTATTTCTGTTTATTTTAGAACCAAAGATAAATCTCTTTTTGGAATTAACTTTATGTGCTCTGTTCTCTGATTGAAGTCCATGTTCTTTAAACAATTGAACTATCAAGCTTGCATCCTGAAGATACTATATCTATCACATAAAGATAAATGCATGGAGGGCTGTAAGGCCCGAACACCTGAAACGAATGACTTGATATGGGATTCAAACTTACCTCTGTATGAATTCAAGTGTGCAGGCAGCCAGATCCTGATATTGGAGGTTGAAGTTGTAGTAGCATGCGAAGACAACAGCAAGCCCCAAAACAAACGTTGCTCCTTCGCACACCACGTGGCCCTCGATGCTAACCATCCAACGCTGGTCAGGAATCATTGGACCTTAAACAAAATGCAAAGTGTTAGGCTGAATGTCAAATTTACCATTTGAAATATAATGAAGTGGCAACATACTGCTATATCTTTTTCTGTATTGTATTGTCTGTATTTCCAACATATTTGAAAAGATTTTTAACCCTTTCCGGAAATGCTTCTGTTATTCCCAAGATCTGAATGTCTGTGAGCAGTTCAAAGTGGGCACACATGCTCCTCGGCAAAAACAAGTAGGGCCACTGACTTTCAATGTCCTCCAGAGGGGCGGCTGGTGTTGCATTAATCGATTTGCGTTGCAGAGAATACGTTTTCTCCATCAAACTGTGTATTTCCTCCCTTTTTGCACCCGCCAAACCTTCATGTCGAAAGATATTAGTCATCTTTTGTCTCAAACCTTCAAGGCTATCTTCAGTTTCCTCAGGTGGTAGCTCTGGCTGCCATCTCGTGCACCCATAGCTGTCTGCTGGTCCTCGGGCTGGGATAGCCCCTGTGGCATCCTTTGATGCTCTATGTCGAGCAAGGGTGTTGTTCCTGTTTAAGTGCTCTACACGTACTTTAACCTGGCTAAGAAGTGATTCATAGCCTCCACCAACCATTGTCTTGCCATCGTCCATGGTATCAGCAAAGGATTTGGGATATTGTCTTATCACATTTCTGGTGATGATGAGGCATTGTGCTCTTGTGGGGTTAGCTTCGTACTTCCTCATTTCATCAACTAACACTCTCACAAACTGCCGTCTGTCAGATGGCGAGGGTCTCTTACCACTCATCACAGTAGACAGCAAATCTGAGGGCATTTTGTTCCAGTCCACCTGAAAGGCTTCAGGCCAGGTTTTCTTTATATGTGGGCGTGGAGATGGTTGAGGAGAGGACATGGGGCTACTGGACCACGAAGGGCTTGGTGAGGTGCTTGAGGACAGCTGCCGAGGTGGGGTAACAGCACTACTTATTGGATCTGAAAAAAGAACAACACAAAGTCTTACTCTCACCAATTGTTTCTTTTTCATTGTTGAGCGAAATAATACATACATTACCGGTATCAACTGAATTATATAAGTTAATTACCTTGTAATTTCCAGCAATCAAGTAGTTTCCTACACTGGATGGGCCTGATGATGTCCACCATGTCCTCCTCTCGTACATATTTTAGGTCTTGTCGGCTTTCTACTCCCTGCAGTAACAGCTTTTCGACCAATAACTTTATCTTTTCTTCATCGAGACTCGGGAGTGTGGCCTGGATGATCTCCCGGACCCTTTCATGCGTGTCGTCAGACATCACGCTAGGGATGGGAATGAATGGTGCAATGCAAATACAGACAAGCCCAGCATACTGTATTCTGCCAAAGGGTAATAGTCTTTTAGCTCTTCCTGTGCAATACAAAAGTATTGTGCCGTTGTATTCTCTGTGTTGGATAGACAATGTACCCCTTGGTCTACTAGAAAGACAGATTGGCATTTTTCAGTCACAAAATATACCAGAGTACCTTTGGTAATGAGAATCAACTTAATCTTACCAAAGACCAGTCCCTCATCATTTTTTTCCAACACAACACTCATGTTTTTTTTGTAAAGTGTACCTTTTACTTGAACTTTGTGTGCAGAGACCGTGTCAGATGGTAGCACACTAAGGTGTGCAACAGATTGTTTTATCTTGTCGTTGTAGTCATTTACATAGAAATCTGTACTTCTTTCAACAACTACAGGTGGTGGGAACACAGCACCAGCGCTTAAGTAAGCTTGTAGTAACTGATGTCTTTCACTTAGAGTGGAGCACAAGTTCTTGAAATTGTGCAATTTCTGAGCACACTGTTTAAAGTATGTATGCTTACTCTCAAAACGTAGGGTCCACAAGCGAATAAGTGGGCCGAAGCACATTATGAGGTCTGGATAATGCAATACATAATGGTGCTTTGGCCTTAATGGATGACTGGGGAAAGTCTCTTGTCTACTTACAATGTACTCTTCTATCAGTACTTTCAAGTAAGCTATCTGGCCTCTGGTGATGGCAGGTGCGCAAATTAGTTCGACAATTTGTCTCAGCTGTAATACCAGTTGCCACACTTCATTTTCAACTGGGCTATGAATCTTGTCCCCTATCAAGACTGGCAGGAGTCTTAGTAGGGTCCAATTCTGGACAGCATGCCCACTTAACTTTTCACTTCCAGGATTAACAACACATGGTTTGTTATTGCCATCATTGCCAAGATATCGTGAATGATTTATGCGCTGATTTAATTGCAAGTAAGTGAACTCTTTCTGTTTAATGAGATGGCTGATATACAATGCCAGGTCATATGATACAATGCCTTCAAAAAGATCATGGCCCAAGCAAGGCGGTAAACCAGGGTTACAAACATGAAAAAAAGCAAGTTCATTAAACTTGGAATCAGATTTAATACCAACAGATGAGTGTAGGTTGTTTGCAATTATCTGCTGCACATTATTTTTATAGGACTCAACTGTTCTTGGAGAGGACCTTGCCAGTGGTGTGGAAATAAATGTTGCATGATCTATGTCACAAAATCTGCAAAAGTGAGTACTCCTGCTGAAGTTTTCTAGGAAACCACCGATGTTGTGTGATCCCAGATTATCTCCAGCAATAGCACACAGAGTGCCTTTCACCTGCCCATCGAGTGTGGCTATGCCATTAACCTCTAGATCTCTGAGATCTGTAACAAGTGTAGTGAAGACTTTTTCTTGGCCAAAGTACTTGTAATCCTGCTCCCGACATAATAGAACCAGTTGCATTTGTTCAACACTCGACCTGTTATGAGGTGCTATATCTGCAAGACTAACATACATTGCAAGAACTTTATGCTTCTTTTTGCCTGAGCCAAGTGGGTTGGCCACTTCAAATGCATCCTGATACAGGATCAAACCCAAGGCCTTATCATCTGATTGAAACAGCGGATTACTTGCCATATTAATACCATCCCATACATCCTCCAAAATGTCTTTTGGTCTATCATAAGACCGCATCTGCTGCTTGTGTGAATGAACTTGCTCTCTGACTGAGTCGCACTGAAGAAGTGACTGACATGTTTCTTTAACAGGCACATAGTGAACAAAGCATTCCTTTCCAGATTCATTCTGCCCAAGATACAGAGGCACTGGTTCAACATATCTAAACTCATTTAAAAAAAACGTTTTTCTTCTTTTATCCGTTTTTAGAGTACCAGTGTTGCACGCCCGAAATAGATCATCGGATTTCTAGGCATCTAATACATTCTTAACATCACCATCAGGAATCCCCAAAGTTGCCAACTTTTCACTCAGTTTATGAAACAGATGAGACTGACTTATATCATGCACTGCCTGGAAATCTTCAATAATGCTCTGTATAACTGAAGATGGGAGCAACAACTTAGCTTGAAGTTTAAGGTAAAACAAAGCCAAGTTCTTTAGGAAAAGTGACTCATCTGTGCTTTCAGGAAAAACTTCTGCCTGGTCTCCCTCTGTCATCATTGTTAACATTGGAAGCCCACACCTCAGCTTCTTCATGAGAGCACCCTGCTTGCTCAACAGTATTCTCCATTACCTCTACCTGACCATGTCTGTCTGAAAAGATCATCAACTGTACAACCTTTATGTGTTCTTGACAAGTGTGATGAAAACGTGGATATCACAGTAAACACGTTACCACAGTTTTTGAATGGACATATGACTTGTCTTCCCTCTTTAATGTGGGTCTTCAAGTGAGAAAATAAACGTGACAAACTGTCACACTTGACAGTACAGAAATCGAAGTGGCATGACAATAAAACGTCCAACGTTAATGTCCTTATGCCAGAACATCCTTCACTTAATCTTGACTCCCTCTGACCTGGGTCATCTCTATATACATGACATTTTAAAGACAACACTTTGCCAAATGAACGGTTACAACCATGAAAAGCACATTTAAATTTGATGTGGGGGGTGTTTTGGTGAACTTTCATATGCCTTGCAAAGGCATATTTAGTAACACATTCGTGGCCACAAAATTGACAATTGAACATAATGGAAAAATAAGCTAGACTGCTGCCTTTCTTCCCTTGTTAACATGTAAATACTGAATACTATTAGTAACATGTTACTAATAGTATTCAGTATTTAAATATTAACTAAGCTAAGAACAGCTAACTGCTTAGCTAGCTAATGTGCATGCCAACCACATGGAGAAACATGTGCTAACTTAACTAACGTTAGCTAATCACATGTTAACAAAGGTGTTCAAAACGTAGCCTAAGTTGAAAGTGAACTTACCGTGAGGTAGTTGGTTAGTAGTTGTCCTTTTTTTGTCTGGACTGAAGATTCAGTTGACTTTCCCAAACTGGCGGGGGTAAGACTTAAAAAAATACCCGCGGTGAAGACGTCGGTTCTCCGAGACTTGCACCACTCATTACAAGCAAAAAATGGCGGTGGTGAAAATAAATACAAATATAGCGATATCCTAATAAAGTTGGTGTATCCTTCACTTGCACGGGAGAAGGAACGGGGTTACTGCTGCCGCGACCGGAGCGGACCGATCATGATCGCGCACAACGGTGAAAAATAAATAAATACCGCAACTTTTCTTAAAGTGGTAAAACTAAAGTGACTTGGATGTTAACACGGAAGACGTTATCATTAAAATAGAAACTCACAAGATTGACAGAGGAATTGAAAAACTCTGCTTTGGCTACTCATTTATGAGAACTTCAAAATAGTTACTCTCCCAAGATTCTCAGCGGTACGCAGTAAACTACTGTGAAAAGAAGCACTTGACCGTTAGGATCATGGAAGCAAGCGTTATAACTCCCAGAATGCATTGCTTTTACAGCATTATACAGTAATAGCACAATACAGTATGTTACTGTTAGAATTTCACTGTAAATTTACATCAGTGTTACAGTGTACGCATTATAAGTATGTCTATAATGCATCATAGACTGGACCTCTGATGTAGATACCGATATAGATTTTTTGTAAGTTCCCAGAAAGTCTGATAAGGATACATCAGCCAACAGAGCTCATACAAACAGTCACCGTTGGCTCGCCATGGTAACACATATGAGCTTTATACACTTGTTAATTCTCTCTGGTTGACACATTTAATTACGCTAGAGGGTCTTAAAGTGAATTTGACTTCTTGGATTCAATTAAAAGCCCTTAAATTATCCTTTTCCCCTTGTCAGTTCTGCAGCCGCTTGTCGATCAGAGGCATAAACACACAGATCGATGTGGATAAGCGAAATTGGGCCGATAATATCATCGGCGCTGAAGCGACGTATCGGCCAGGTCATTTCCTCAAACAATTTCCTTTTTTTTCGGTGTTATTGAAAGACACGTTGAGGCTTTGACGTACTGGATGTCGATCTAACTTCAGTAATCGCTTGTGCTGTGTTGTTTTTCTTTCTTTTTTTGCAGCGAAAAACCGTGTCTTGATTGAGCCGGCTGCTGCCGCTCACGTGTACGGGGGAGCGGGGGCCAGCGGATAGCTCGCAGACAAATAAACACCGATATTTGCAGAGGGGAGATAAAAAGGAAACAAATAGCGGTGTCACCTCGTGTCTCTACACGGGCGGCGCAGACGTAGCACATGTATGCACACGGGAGGGGCAACATAAACAGGTCAGCTCCGTTGTTTGCGCTGCGATTATTGGTGACCCTTGTTCGAGTGTGTGTGTGTGTGTGTGTGTGTGAGGGACACACACACGTCTGCATGTCGTCTAGATTTAGGTCATGGGTGCTCCCTTGTGTCTGGGGGAAGAGCTGACGTGTGTAAGATTACTGTTAGGAGTATTTGAAAACAAATTATTATTATGACAATAGAGGGAGGTGGGGGGGCTCAATTATTGAGGCTTGTTTGTGTGTTTTTTGTATGTGATTGTATTTTAGATTAAAATGTGCTGAAATAGAGCGGAATGGCTGAACAAGAATACCCTTATGTCTCTCTCTCTGTATTTCTTATTATTCTAGAAGTGTTGTGGACTTTTGCTGCACACACACACATCTTTTTTCAGTCGCGGTCTTTTATAAACCGACCCCGCAGGGTCGCGAATGCTCTCTCCGTCTCTTCCTTGCCTGCACTGTGCAATATGACGCACAGTCGGTGTTTGGCTTTGTGGAGCCGTCGTCCCGTATTGATTCTGTGAGCCGGCGGCGTCTGGCTAACGAGGCTCTCTGGCGGGTCGCGCACCACGACTCCCACAGCGCGACCGCAAACAATCTCTTCGTCTGCCCTCGGTCAAATTAAATAAGTATCCGTTTGTCATACATTCCCCATGGAGGGTCGTGGAGCCGTGCTGACGCAAAGACGGAGCGCCTCCTTTTCTTTCTTCTTTGCATTAGACGTGTGTCTGAGTGCAAAGGTGTTGCAGTGTGTACTTTCAGTCTCTACAGCAACGAAAAGGTCAACGAGTGCTCTCAGGTAGACGTGCCACTCTTCATAAAGGTGTACGGCCCTGCGTCGTCTCCATGACTTGCATGCAGCGGGTTGCCAGATCTGGCTGGTATCCATCCCAGTTGGGCTACTTATAGCATTGGGCTGGGAGATGACATTTGGGCTTTGAAATGAGTTTAGAAAACAATACCAAGCTCACATTTTGAAGTAAAAAATAGAGATTAAAATGAGGTAAACTGAGGACCTCCATACATTGACATGATACGTGACTTCTCTGTGTTTTTTTGCCTTTATATATGTCATCTTTGCTTATTTTGTGCTTATGATGCGTTTCTTACTGCACATCTAATGGTTTCACTGGTTTCTGGGTTTGCATGTTGCCGCATGCTTATCATCCACGTGGCTCCTCAAACCTCATTCGACACATTTTCCATTGTCGCTGCTACCCCTGCTCTTTGTTTTGCACCCGGCGAAGCCATGAGGCGCCGTGTGTCTATATACCATGTGGATTATAAATAGAGCTGTGGAGTGTTGGTATTGTCCTCTCTTCACTCATGGAAAAGACGGAACGGTTAATTCAACCTCTGAAGGGATTCTTTTTAAATGCAAGGTTTCAGTTCCCCCTCGATATATGTTCTTCTTTAAGTACAAGCCGTTATTTCAATGCCCACCTCTTGGCCGCAGGCGATTGAATTCTCTCCGTTCCAATCCGTCCTTTCACTAATTACATTATGTCGCCTGCATTCGCTGATTACCTTCGCATTGAAAATGCGGAAGGTCATGTTTTGATCTCCGTGTATTTGTATGCGTGCGTGTTATTCGCATAAGTCAAAAAGTATTAAACCGAATCGCATGAAATTTGGTGAGATGATTGGTTATTATCCGGGGACCATTTGATTAGATTTTGGGATCGATCGGGTCAAAGGTCAAGGTCATGAAAAGGTCAACATCTTATTTTTACCATATCAATTTGTATTCAATTGGCATGCAACTAATGCCAACATTTTCATAATTCAATGCCCAATTCGGGGTGGAGGCCGGCGCGTCGAGGAGCATTTATGTGACGGGTATTCAAACTGCCGTAGAAAGTAGGTGTCATACGACTGCCGTGAATTATGCAATCATCTCGTGCAGGGAGAGCAGGGGAGCGAGGGGGGCGGCTGTGTCACTCTGTGTCACTTCAGTGTGCATGCTGGGCTTATCCAGATTATCCCTGTGCCACGACCATAATCACCCAGACGCCACCGAAGTGACGCTTTGGATTACTAGTTGATGAGGACACTGTGTGCGTGTCACTGGGTCGACAAAAAGAAGAAAAAAAGGTAAAGTGTGATCTCGAGTGTGGCTATTGAATGGACACCATGGCTATGTTGCAATATGTGATGCACTGTGAGCTCAGTTCAAGGATTAGCATATGACATCTCACTTTTTCACCTGACACGCCGCCCTTCAAGCTGCAGGACTGACTGACGAGCACCACGACGGGTGCGAACGGATCTGTCGGTGGCGGGGAGGAGATTGACAACGGTTTGTGACTGTTCCTTCAGAGCTCACGGTCCTCAGACTTTTCAAATGTGAGGGTTGGTCAGTGGAGCTCGCAGGTCAGCCATTTTACAGTGAATCTATTTTCAAACTTAAATTGAACAAAATTTGAAAGATAGTAAAACAACAAATTGTTTAAATGTTTAAGATATGCTTCCTTTTAGAAGTATTGGTTGGCCTCTGGGGGTCAAAGCCCCCCGCTGGGGATCCTGTTTGGGGTTTGAACTGGTGGTGCTGGTGCTGTGGTCACTGTGAGCCACAGACCTCTGTGGAGTTGACTTTTTTAACGAAAGCCCTGAGCTCGCCATGAAGGGAGGGGAGACGCTGTAAGGTGAGCGCGGGGGAGGGGGGCCAAAGCTCTGGTGACCGGTGTGAGAAAATGCAGCTATCTGACCTCGGACACATGACGAGCCGGGAGATCAAAGGGCAGAACTCTCAAAAGTTGCTTGTGTTGGTGTTTCCAGGAGCTCTGAAGGAGGAAGAGGAGGAGAAGAACGCCACAGTGAAAAGGGTGAATGGTGAAGACGGCTCCTTTTTTAATAAAACGCCAGTCGGCAACTAAACTATCGCTAGAAACGGTGCATTTCTCTGGCAGGTGTGTCTCCAATGAGCAGTTTTGTGGAATCGAATGAAAAATACAATCCACAGTTGGCTAACCCCCCCGCCAGGAGACCGATGAGGCGTCGCGAAACACACGTCATTCAAACTCGTGGGTGGCTGGAAGTTGTGGGGTTCAGTGGAGTGAGTGAGGGGTCAGCGGGCAGTCAATGGTACGATAAAGCAATAAAAGTGTTTTTGAGAAGATGTGAGTCACCGCAACCACGAGAGGCCCTGGAGCACGCAGCCAGAACTGGGAAACCAAAAGATTCTGGAGTTTGCATGCTCAGAATGATAAATGGGGCGTCGCATGAGGCGCATCACATGAGCCTTCTGGCAAAGAGAATTCAAAAAAAATCCCCCAAAAATTACGTTTTCATTTGATTCTTCTCTTAACAAGAAAACTCTGCCTGTAGATGTTGCCGTTAGATCAGCTGCAAGATGTTAAAGCAACACGCATAACCCACATTAGCCACACACACACACACACACACACACACACACACACACCCTTTCTCCTTGATTCTTACGGCATGATGTGCCTCGCAGTTCGAGCCTAGATGTCCTGGGGATTGGAAACGGGCGAGAACATGAGGCCTTAAGATAATGTTTAATAGAATTAGAGCTACTCAAACACAAACTGATTTGGTGTAACTTTAAATAGCTAATTCAGTTAAAGCCAGGCTAACTTATGTAATGTAAGTTATTGGCTCCGGTAAACTGATTTGGAAGCACACCCTTTTAAATCCAGATGACGAGCATTGATTTGTCCTCATGCGGCGCGCAGGCCGTCTCCTCCCCGCTCCTCTCGCGGCGGGGAGGCTCTGCCACGCTGGCCAGAGGTTTGCAGCTGCACATCTGGCAGTGAGTTCGTCAGAAAGGGCCTTCTGAGACGAAGCACCGGAGATAACGATCAGGCGGTCTGTTGACCTCGGGGTAAGCAACGCGCCGGTGGAGATTCACGTGGAATCCAGTCCGTTTATTCAGCCTCCCGATTCGACACAACGCCGTTGATCCGTCGTGTTTAGGAAGGCGGGGTTCGGGACTGCAGGTCTTTTTAGCTTCGGCCTGTTTTTACAAACGTTCCCATGTATAGACATGTAAATGTGCACATACGGCACATAATGATCCGGTCCATGTGCATCCACGCAGTAGTTATTTATTTGTATTGTTTACAACTAACGGTCGGCCTTCTCATGTGACCTACAGCGGAAATATGTAAACACCAATATCTGGGGCCCCATCAGATCTCCTTACTGATTGTCTGGGCATCCCAAGTTGGACATGGAGGAGCCTCAATGTTTATTCACTTGTCAGATGGTATTTAACACTCTGTTTGGGATAATAACAAGGTCTCAGAGGAAGGGGGTCAACCAAGTGAGTGATGGGGGGGACTGTTTTCAAGAGGAATGAGACCTTCTACTGTCATGTAATCCAGAAGTGACTTTTAGGATTTACAAGTTGTACGTAAGTCATGAAAATTAGTTGAGAAAACTATACTTTATATACTTTAAAAAGTCAAAAATACCCTATCGCTAAGAATTGTTCTTTTACCATTCCTTTTATATAGCTTTAAAAAAACAACTTTTTTATGTTTTTATTATCAAAATCAGAAACATTTATTTGCTACGTGTGTTAGACACACGAAGAATTTGACTTGGCGGCTGGTGTGTACATTAGACAAACAAAACAACAACAATCAAAAACAATCAACAGTCAACATATAAGATCAAGTAAATCAAATAAATCTGTTCATGAGGGTCAATGGGGGACCCGGTCTCTGTTCATGAGGGTCATTGGGGGACCCGGGCTCTGTTCATGAGGGTCATTGGGGGACCCGGGCTCTGTTCACGAGGGTCAGTGGGGGACCCGGGCTCTGTTCATGAGGATCAGTGGGGGACCCGGGCTCTGTTCATGAGGATCCGTGGGGGACCCGGGCTTTGTTCATGAGGGTCATTGGGGGACCCGGGCTCTGTTCATGAGGATCAGTGGGGGACCCGGGCTCTGTTCATGAGGATCAGTGGGGGACCCGGTCTCTGTTCATGAGGGTCATTGGGGGACCCGGGCTCTGTTCATGAGGATCAGTGGGGGACCCGGGCTCTGTTCATGAGGGTCATTGGGGGACCCGGGCTCTGTTCATGAGGATCAGTGGGGGACCCGGGCTCTGTTCATGAGGATCAGTGGGGGACCCGGTCTCTGTTCATGAGGGTCATTGGGGGACCCGGGCTCTGTTCATGAGGATCAGTGGGGGACCCGGGCTCTGTTCATGAGGGTCATTGGGGGACCCGGTCTCTGTTCATGAGGGTCATTGGGGGACCCGGGCTCTGTTCATGAGGATCAGTGGGGGACCCGGTCTCTGTTCATGAGGGTCAGTGGGGGACCCGGTCTCTGTTCATGAGGATCAGTGGGGGACCCGGTCTCTGTTCATGAGGATCAGTGGGGGACCCAGGCTCTGTTCATGAGGATCAGTGGGGGACCCGGGCTCTGTTCATGAGGGTCAGTGGGGGACCCGGGTTCTGTTCATGAGGGTCAGTGGGGGACCCGGGCTCTGTTCATGAGGGTCAGTGGGGGACCCGGGTTCTGTTCATGAGGGTCAGTGGGGGACCCGGGCTCTGTTCATGAGGATCAGTGGGGGACCCGGTCTCTGTTCATGAGGATCAGTGGGGGACCCAGGCTCTGTTCATGAGGGTCAGTGGGGGACCCGGGCTCTGTTCGTGAGGGTCATTGGGGGACCCGGGTTCTGTTCATGAGGGTCAGTGGGGGACCCGGGTTCTGTTCATGAGGATCAGTGGGGGACCCGGTCTCTGTTCATGAGGATCAGTGGGGGACCCAGGCTCTGTTCATGAGGGTCAGTGGGGGACCCGGGCTCTGTTCATGAGGGTCATTGGGGGACCCGGGTTCTGTTCATGAGGGTCAGTGGGGGACCCGGGCTCTGTTCATGAGGATCAGTGGGGGACCCGGTCTCTGTTCATGAGGATCAGTGGGGGACCCAGGCTCTGTTCATGAGGGTCAGTGGGGGACCCGGGCTCTGTTCATGAGGGTCAGTGGGGGACCCGGCCTCTGTTCATGAGGGTCAGTGGGGGACCCGGGTTCTGTTCATGAGGGTCAGTGGGGGACCCGGGTTCTGTTCATGAGGGTCAGTGGGGGACCCGGGCTCTGTTCATGAGGGTCATTGGGGGACCCGGGTTCTGTTCATGAGGGTCAGTGGGGGACCCGGGCTCTGTTTATGTGCCTGACTGCCGACGGGAGGATTATGATCATTGAGTGAATACTCAATGATCATAATCAGATGTAATTTGATAATAAATGTGTTTTAAATGAGTTTATTAGGCAGAGTTTGGTTGATCTTCGTGGTCGTGTCCATGATGCATTGTGAGCTCTGTAGACAACACACGCGTTCACTGTTCACCATCTCACATCGTTGAGAGGTTTCCGAGGCTATCGACCATCCGGCATGCACTCCTGAGGCCCGGTGGCAGCTCTAAGGGGCTTGGAACCAACGTGTGTTTTCACAGGTGGACCGGTCCTGGTCGGTGTGTCATTACAGCAGAGACACCACCGGTCTCTGCTGGTGGTCTCTGATGTCCGGCTGTCCTCGCAGGGTTTTCTGGCTGTCGCTGGCATTCCTGCTGCCACATAATTCAGCTGCAGGCCAGGTCCACATCTGACACCCTGTGGGGCTCGGTTTATATAATGTCACCCACTGGCTCGCCATAGGCGACACTGCGGATGCACTCATACGTGCAGCCGAATAAATTCACACCGAGACGTCCTCCGTACGTGCATCAAATGTCAAATTTAACATCCAGAAGTAAAAAGCGAAGCTCAGTGTTTTTTTTTAGCGTTGCAGACAAAGCCGATAAGAAGGAACTGCTTTAAATACTGAGACGCGTGACACTACCGTATAATATAGAAAGTGACTGTGAGGTGTTAGAAGCGACTGTCGACCGTCTGTGTGACATTTTGAAGATAATGACAGACCATTCCCTGCAGCTTTGTTGTTGTGTAGCTCCAATTGGGAGGAAATCACAGGAAGCAGGAAGTCGACCCCCCGAGGGAGAGAATCCTGTGAACTTTATACGCTTGGCTATAAGTTGGAGATACTGTTCGTACTCTGTGACCTTAAACAGGTGTTACAACATGCTTATAAGGTAATGCATTTACAAGCAGGTACTGTTCAAAACCTCTTTTTGTGGTGCCTTCAAGGGCGCCCCTTTTTATTTTAACGATAACAATTTACGAGAAAAATCTACTTATCTCCAGCATGCTTTACAACTCAGCGACTGTATACATCAGTTGACTGCAAAGGATGTCTGTGAGGCAGGAAATCATCCCTATGATTTATGTATGGTCAGCAATAATTTATCGGCAAACTATCTGTAGTTCCTTGGGCAAAACAAAACATAACATGCATTTGGGGATATCAGTGCGGCGGATCGCCTCGACTGCAGACGACCCAACGGAGCTCAGCTGTTCGCTCGTGTCCCCGGTTTGCATCTGTTGCTTCATGCCCATGAGCAAACAGTACGCGGTTGCTGTTTCACCTCTGTGTGCTCTGCGTTTATTTCAGTACCTTAACAGATATCTATTTATAGTGCACTGTCCACAGAATGCAGGTTACAAATAGGGCAGCCTCCCTCTCAGGAGATCGCTTGACTAATCGGACGATTTGGTCTCCTTAGACTCCGGTTTCTCGAGTTGATTTGTCTTCTTTCTCTTTTCTTTTACGTAACTGATCGATTCGTGGACAAACTGTTACGAGGGTCAGTTGACCGAGAGTAGGACAGCCCCGGTGGCGAGGTTCATACTTTACATACGAGACATGGAGGTGGACTGAAAGGTTCTGTGGGTTCGAAGTCGTTCATTCTGGCGGATGAATATCGTCCCGGCGGTTTATTTTGGCCACGGCACAAGTGACCTGCTCTGCACCGAAGCGTCCGAGACGAAGCCCGAGAGGCTCGTGAACCAACAACAGATCAAGTTCTTGCACGTGAAAATAACTTCAAAGCCAAAGCACAGGTTTCCTTTTCACATTCGGGCTGCTGCTGCCTCGCTCACCTCAAATACCTCGACTTGCTCTCAGACGGGTTTTTTTTTCTGTGTCCAGATGGTTGGAGAGCGTGAGCCGGGCAAACAAAGCAGATCATTGGCTGCTGGAGCTCTGGCTGCAGTGGAAGGGGTTTAGGGCGGGGTGTCTGAGGCCAGCTGAGCACAATGAGGTCCCGCTGACGGGGAGGAGAGAGAACACCACTACAGATGTGTCAGAGCCACTCAATCCCTCCACGAAGCACCGAGTGACGCCATGTGGTGCGTGTGCATCTTGCTTTGTTCAGCATTTCATTAAGTGCAACTCGTTGTGGAATACTCGCGATACTTTTTTTTATTGTCGCTATTCATATTTCACTGTTTTAATCACAGGAGAACTGGTGAATGCAAGTGTAGAAAGTGACATCTTAGTTTTCATAAATGGATAGGGACACTCTGAGTTTCTCTGTGGATGTCAAACTGATGATCACAATAGAGTGAAAAAGATATCGCAGCCTTTTCTGTACCAAGCCGGCTCCTTTAAATAGTCTGTCGCTCTCACCAGGTTGCAAAAGGCCACCATTGCAACATGTCATCACTGGCGAAGCGAGGCGCGCGTGTTACCGAAAACTTGTGCATGAAGTTGCACAAAGAGACGTCCCGCGTGCTGAGAAGCTTCACCTGCCACACTCGGGGGGGGGGGGGGGGGGGGGGGGCGTGTCGTATCGGATTCCAGGCGGCAATGTGGACCCCCGACTGATCCCACTGCTCACCGACTGAGAGATCGGTTTGCATGTATGTATGTGTATATATACACTACCGTTCAAAAGTTTGGGATCACCCAGACAATTTCGTGTTTTCCAAGAAAACTCACACTTTTATTTATCAAATGAGTTGCAAAATGTATAGAAAATATAGTCAAGACATTGACAAGGTTAGAAATAATGATTTGTATTTGAAGTATTAATTTTTTTCTTCAAACTTTGCTTTCGTCAAAGAATGCTCCTTTTGCAGCAATTACAGCATTGCAGACCTTTGGCATTCTAGCTGTTAATTTGTTGAGGTAATCTGTTGAAATGTCACCCCACGCTTCCTGAAGCACCTGCCACAAGTTGGATTGGCTTGATGGGCACTTCTTGCGGACCATACGGTCAAGCTGCTCCCACAACAGCTCAATGGGGTTGAGATCTGGTGACTGTGCTGGCCACTCCATTACAGACAGCATACCAGCTGCCTGCTTCTTCCCTCAATAGTTCTTGCACAATTTGGAGGTGTGCTTTGGGTCATTGTCCTGTTGGAGGAGGAAATTGGCTCCAATCAAGCGCTGCCCACAGGATATGGCATGGCGTTGCAAAATGGAGTGATAGCCTTCCTTATTTAAAATCCCTTTTACCTGGTACAAATCTCCCACTTTACCAGCACCAAAGCAGCCCCAGACCATCACATGACCTCCACCATGCTTGACAGATGGTGTCAGGCACTCTTCCAGCATCTTTTCACCTGTTCTGCGTCTCACAAATGTTCTTCTGTGTCATCCAAACACCTCAAACTTGGATTCATCTGTCCAGAACACCTTTTTCCAATCTTCCTCTGTCCAATGCCTGTGTTCTTTTGCCCATACCAATCTTTTCTTTTTATTGGCCAGTCTCAGATATGGCTTTTTCTTTGCCACTCTGCCTAGAAGGCCAGCATCCCGGAGTCGCCTCTTCACTGTCGGCGTTGACACTGGCGTTTTGGTACCATTTAAAGAAGCTGCCAGTTGAGGACCTGTGAGCAGCGAAAAAAAAAAAATAATGAAAAAAAAAAAATTAAAAAAAAAAAATATTAAAAAAAATATGTTGTATGACAAATCATTTAAATGCCTGTCAACAACTTGTAAGCAAATATAAAAATATAAAAAAATATAAAATATTCACGCTCGCCACTCATTATCAAAAAGCCCTTAATATGTGTGGCCCGGTGTGTGTGCAGGCGCATACAAACGAGCCAGTCGTTCAGCTTCTCATTGGACGATGTTCGTTGTGAAACGTGAATGGGGCACAAAATTAAATCTCATTGGTTGGCCAATGATATGAATTTTGATATTTGGATTGATTGGCCAATCAGAGGCGGATGTTCCTCAGCCAGCTCAGCCACGAGCTGAGGAGCAGGTTGCTAGCGGGTGCTCCTCAGCCAGAGCTGTAGTGGCTGTCGCTGTTAAATTTCCCCTGTCTGTTGTTCTCCTTTCCCCATGTCTGTTGACTCTGGAAACTACAGGAGGGGGGGGAGGATGGGACTGCTGCGTAAAAATGTTAGAGCAGGACAGTTGTTATCTAGCTCTAGCTGAGGCATGGAGCTAACATGCTAACAGCATGAAGCTAACCCTGTTTGAGCAGCAGAGCAGAGAGGAACTCAGAAGGGCAGCAAAGAACGAAGAAGTTCTGAAAACAGACACACAGAAATAGATAAACAGGCTGGTTACAGACATACATGATTGACTTTAACCAGAGTTATTGAAGTTTGCCAACTTTTTAAAGAGGAGAGCTTTTCTTTTCTTTGAGTGAGTTTTCTCTCTCAAACACCCAATGTAACATGTGATCAATTTCTGACTATCTCTTGAGCGTTCTCTTTCATGTGAGGGTGGTGTGAATTTATTTTTTTACCTCTGACCCCTGACAAACCAATGTTTCTAAAGCTGCTCTGAACCTCTCAAGTTACAGTGTGTTGTGTTGATAGTATTTATTGTGTTGTGTTGAGCTGTGTTCTTGAAAATAAAGCTTTTTTTTACAATATTCCACTAATCAAAACCTCTTTTCTCATTGTTGAGTGCTATTTAAACTGCGCCCCCCCCCAAAAAAAATTTCACCAGCCGCCACTGCCTGTGAGGCATCTATTTCTCAAACTAGAGACTCTAATGTACTTGTCTTCTTGCCGAGTTGTGCACCGGGGCCTCCCACTTCTCTTTCTGCTCTGGTTAGAGCCCGTTTGTGCTGTTCTCTGAAGGGAGTAGTACACACCACTGTAGGAAATTTTCAGTTTCTTTGCAATTTCTCGCATGGAATAGCCTTCATTTCTAAGAACAAGAATAGACTGGCGAGTTTCACATGAAAGTTCTTTTTTTCTGGCCATTTTGAGAGTCTTATCGAACCCACAAATGTGATGCTCCAGATAATCAACTAGCTCAAAGGAAAGCCAGTTGTATAGCTTATATCACCAGCATAACTGTTTTCAGCTGTGCTAACATAATTGCACAAGGGTTTTCTAATCAGATATTAGTCTTCTAAGGCGATTAGCAAACACAATGTACCATTAGAACACTGGAGTGATAGTTGCTGGAAATGGGCCTCTATACACCTCTGGAGATATTTCATTAGAAACCAGACGTTTCCACCTAGAATAGTCATTTACCACATTAACAATGTATAGAGTGTATTTCTGATTGATTTAATGTTATCTTCATTGAAAAAAACAATGCTTTTCTTTGAAAAATAAGGTCATTTCTAAGTGATCCCAAACTTTTGAACGGTAGTGTATATATGTGTATATATAAATATATGTATGTATGTGTATATATGTATTTATATGTATATGTAAGTGTGTGTATATATGGATATATGGATATATATATATGTGTATGTATGTATATATATATATACATATGTGTATGTATTAGGGCTGTGAAACGATAAAAATTTTTTATCAGGTTAATCACAGGTTTCTGTGGATTAATCCCATATATACATTAAGGGTTTTTCCTGGGTCAAAATGGGTCTTCGGTGCTCCCACCGTCTGTTCGTTGAGTGAGTGATCAGCAGCTGGCCACTCGGTCCATTCGCGCACCTCACAGTTGCGTATTGATCAGACAAGAAGACACGCTTATCAACTCCAGTGTTTCCCCTACTATTATAACAGGGGGAATCTCCACCCGTCACCCTGTAATTCTGCGCATGCGTTAAATGCGTAAAAAAACAACAACTAGTTAAACCTGTAATTTTATTAACTGAGTTAACGTGTTATTTTTCACAGCACTGTTTCATTTGACCTGTATCTCTTCATTTCAATCCAACTTGTCTTCTTTTCCTCTTCTGGAGCTGCTGACATATTCTATCTTTGCCCATCTGGTGCTAAAGTTCATAACTGTGCCGTACCTGCCCAGGTAACAACACAAACAAATATACAGAAGAACAGACATTGCTGCACAAGACACGCTAATAATTATGTACTTTTGGAGTTTGGACTGATTAGGCTGCTCTCGGTGGCCACACCGAGCGCTGACCCCCCCCGGTGCTGCGAGTCTCTCCGGTCTAGCGAACAGAACCTCAAATCTCCGTCATCGTCGGCGTATATATTTAAGTGCTGAATCTCAACAAACAGACCACAGTTTTGATGCTTAAACTACTAACTTCTGGCCTGAAAACATCCCAATATTACAGACTCAACAACAGCAGTATTTAGAAATGTCAACTTCCTGTCGTTGTTCCCTCATGCTAGTGCGAAATGCATTCTGGGATATCGGCTGTCCATAGCACGCACAGATCACCCCCGATGCATCCCGGGTCAAATTGGATTGCATTTGGATCACGCTTGGCGAGAAGCGGACTTTTGCATTATTACAGTACTTGGGCCGCGACTGATGACTTTTCACGAGTCCAATACAGACAACACCGCAGATTAATGGACGCCCACTGTGTATCTCACATGCAGCGACATGCAGATGCTTTGTCTCCTTTTTGTCTCATTGTTTCATAAAAGAAAATCTATTGAAGCAGGATTTCACCTCTGAGTCCGTGTTTCTTTCTTCGTCTGCTCTGCCCCCCCCAGGAGGTTCGTTAGCAATCACACCATGAGGATGCGTAAGTCTCACGTTCCCAGAGGCGACCGCTGTGAGCTTATGAGTAATAACTTCATTTTCTCTCAGCAACAGGCTGCTAGCTTTGGAAATATGTATTTGTGCAGTCTGTGAGAATAATGATAATGTGTGTGTGTTTACCGTAAACTGTACTCATTGTTACTCTAGAGCAGAGGCTTTCATACCGTGGTGAGTACACAACCAACACACACACGATGTTCAGAAATCAAGAATTGAATCGAATTCATTAAAATGTAATTGAATATTTCAGAATTTAACAGTCATCACAATTTTAAGTTTTTTTAACTATGCCTCTGTGCCGGCGACATGTTGTTGTTTTCAGATTGTGCATCCATATATCTTAGGAATGCTTGGAGGGAATGTAACGTCCACTTAGGACTCAAAGATAAAAGGTCAAAGGTCACTGTTTCTGGCCTATGCTCAGGAATTCATACGCTCATGATGACAGTTTCACACAGATGTCTAACTGGATAAAATGATGTAAGAACGACCCTTTGAATCGTACGGCACACAGCCGGGTTTTAGTTGTGCGAATTATGTACTTCCAGTATTTGACCACAAAGTAAAATAATCTTCAAAGCCCGGCTCAGTGCAGCTCCACTTCTTCATCCATTGGGCTGAGGGCAGGCTGGACGCTGCAGTGACTCACTAGCGCCTCTTGTGGTATAATACAATTATAATCTCCTGAGTTATTTGAATGTTTAAGTGAAATATTCTGGCCAGATCTTGCACAGAGTACTTTTTTACAGGAAGTACTCGGTAGTTAGCGAGTGTGTTGAAACTTACAGGTGTCTATCACAGACTTGACCTATTCGTGGGGTCTCATCATCGCAGCCAGAGCATCCTGTGGGTATCGGACTACCGGGGGGCTTGTGGAGGCTCGTCTCTCCTCGCTACACGATTACAGTCGGCCGGTCGCGCTGCATGAGTCGTGTCTGAGTGTCAGGGCACAATACAAGAGAAGGGCTTCTTCTATCTCTCCACTTTGACCGTCACGCCACTGACGGCTCAACAATTAGTGCGTGGTGCTCACGCGAGGACGTCACGATGACGGCCACGACCCTCCTTCAGCCTCGTCTGGTGGGAAACACTCGCAGGGAAACGATGTCGAGGCACAATTTGATTTGCCCATCGAGTTCAGTCTTGTGAGCTATAGTTTATGTCTTTTCACATTAAAATGTGAGAAAGTACCATATGTCACACCACCGACACACACACACACACAGAGACACACACACAGCACTTTCCTGCGCTAATGAGCGAGCTTCCTGATGATGACGGCGTGATGGGATGTGGGTGGAGCAACAGGACCTCGGGGCAGGTTGCACCGCACAAAGACCCTTTTATAGTCGTCTGTCCTTTGTGCTGCTGGTCATGTGCTCCTCCGTCACAACAAGTCTCCCATTTCGACTTCTTCTTCTTTGATTGTTGTTTTTTCTTATTGCGGTCAACGGGAATCCAGTGACACTTGTTTGACCCTCCGTCACCAGTTTGATATGTTTGATGCCTTTTTCCTCTCCTCCGCACCTGGAGGTGCAGGTCAAACTCGTGATCAGGATCTCCCCGTTTCGGGGTTTTTGTGCCCGCCGATAACAATTGCCATTTGTTGATGATCCATGTTGCTTCATACAGACCACCTTTGTTTTGTTCTGAGTAGCAGCTGTAAAATCGATTCGACATTTTAATCAAGTGTGAACCGTGGGTCTGGTTTATTGCCGCGGATGTACAGAATCGATTTGATTCGATTGGGGATAGATCAATGCAACGTTTACATGACTAAATCAGCCCAAAGTGTGTGTGTGTGTGTGTGTGTGTGTGTGGAAATGGCCAAGTGATTTAAGTGCAATCCAGATGGCACACAATGCAGCGTAACGTGTGGCTGCAGCGAGTGACTGGTCGATTTTACACCTATTTTATATTGCTGTAAAAACGTCTGTAGATCATTGAAATGTATTGACATTCAAGATTACACGCAAACATATCGTCATAACGCTCTAGTTGATCTTTTCAGACGTCACTTGGACGGCCCGTAATGTTGACCAGCTTCTAAATCTGGGTCTCTTTATTTAAAACATATCAATGAATGGGCCGCCGTTGCAGTAAGTTGTGCGCTTCATTCACACACTGCAGGGCAACACTAAGATGTCACTTATAACCACCGGCCCGGGGGGGGGGAGGGGGGTAAGGCACAGCTTCTGTCCTGGAGCGGCTGGGCTGTGGAAGAGATGGAGGGAGGGAGGGAGCAGGCCGAGAGCAAACAAGGGAGCCGCTTTACTCGTCAAATAGAGTTCTGTGATTATCAGCCACGTCTGGCCCCGACTCCCGTTTGGTTCAATCTTTTCCTTTCACCGCAAACTCCGATCGCCGGGGTCGAGATCAGAACACCTTCGAGTTCACAACGGGTTTCATTTGGCTTCCGGATAAACACACACGCGTCGGTAACATAATAAAGTCACTAATACAGACTTGATCTTAGAATGGATTTATTTGTTCTTGACCAACCACATGATGCAGATGTATCTGCTCTTTGTCTCGTTTAAAGCATGTTTACCGTGCATGGCCTGTAATTGCTAGTGTTTACGTTTCATCATGCATGAATTGTTGCCTTTGTACTGATGACACCACTGAAGCTATGATTAACATACAGGTTACTGACACATATGACGACCAGATCCCTCCACTTATCAACCTATTTCATAAGTGAGTAGATGCAATGGACACCAAAGAGAAATCAAGATTATCCTCCGCAGAGAATCATGTCGCCAGCCAATGAGACGGCCTGTAGTACAGCAGAAGCAGCCATCCATCCACTGGCAGTTTGCCTTCTTTATGTATCGGGCGATTCATGGAAAAGTGTGTGTGTGTGTGTGTGTGTGTGAGACCGATCTGGGTGAAATGGCGATGTAGTCGAGGACAGTAAACTCTGGAGGTCGGTGAACTTTTTGCTGATGAAACCTGAGTAAACTGGATTTTGACGTGATATTCTTAAAATCAGCCCACTGGACTATTTCTGTATCTCAAATTGCCGTTCTCTTTTTATTTAATATTCATTTTCGGGCGAACGACTGGGAGGTGGATACATTGTCTCTTGACTGTCAAGACCATGTAGAATAGACCCCCAGGCCCACTACGCTGTAGTGTCCCAAATAAAACCTAATAATAATTTATGCAACGACAGAATAATAGACGCTGGCTTCACCTAATGTCGGCACAGAAAGAATTACAACTAATGTCGTGTGTAAATGTGTCCACGTCACGTTAAACCCAGAACCGCTACGTGAACATGGACGCCGTGTCACGGATCACGTGAGTGGTCGATTCTTTTATTGCCATTTTTCGTGTCGGCCTGTTTATACTGTCAAACGCCGCGGAGTAATACTTTGGTAATCCGGCAGCAGAGGGCACGGGGTGGATCGTCTCTTTGAATCTGTTTGTGAAGGCATCAAAGCATTCCTTCATTAGTAGGAATTAAATCAAAGGATTTAAACCATTTGTTTTTTAGAGAGAGAGACATCCTTAGTACATGCACGCTAAACTAAACTGGTTTTATATCAAGCTGATTGTAGTGGAAGATGTTATCTGTCAATCTGGAAAAGGAGAAATTAATACTCTGACTCAAAATGACTTTTATCTGTTTTATTCCTTGTAATGAGGAAGGTTGTGACACAGCTTCTCAGGAAGCTCTGAGCGCGTCACGGCCGTCCTCGCGCGACATCCGGCCCCCAAGCCCCGGGCAAACAAGTGAGTCTGGTTTGTACGAGAACTTCAAAGAAGAAGTCCTCTCTCCTTCATCCGGAAGGGTCAGCTCCTTATCTTGATTAAGACCCTGAGACCTTGTCCCCCCCCCCCCACCTTGTGGAAAGCCATTGTTTTTACGGGAGCAGGCTGGTGTGCGCCGTGTTTTCCCACTACACTAAATCAGCTCTAAAGCTCCTGATCACCGTGGCTCCATGTTCCCATAACATGACGGTACTATATTTCAGCATGACGTTATGTTTAGGTTTGATCCTGCTTTTAGTCTGTATTTCATAGTCTTTAAATCTACAAGTGTTGCATACCTGTTAACCATAGAATAAAAACACGTTAATTTACTGTGTTGGAATAAACTGAACTATGAATCCATCGGCCCAAAATGCTGCGTTGGCAAATAGTCAGTAAAGGGTGGAGGAATTCAGAAGATGTGCAGAAGCACCACAGTGGTCCTTTACTGGTGGTAAATACAGATGATAATCACAATTTCATTTTCAACTCCTCATGAAAGCAACCGCTGTTAGGAAACAGGTGGTTCTCAAGGCTGTAAACAAACAAAAGTAAACAAGTTACAGGTCTATCCTTATGGAAATGAGAATTTACAAACATCCATTACCACGGGACGGGCCCCAGAGGGGTCCTTTACACCACCCCACGGGACGGGCTGCAGCATGGTATGCAGCATGGCTGCCTGTGTGCGCCGCCTGTTCCTGTGTGTGAGCCGTCTGTTCCTGTGTGTGCGCCGCCTGTTCCTGTGTGTGAACCGCCTGTTCCTGTGTGTGCGCCGCCTGTTCCTGTGTGTGAACCGCCTGTTCCTGTGTGTGCGCCGTCTGTTCCTGTGTGTGCGCCGCCTGTTCCTGTGTGTGTGCCGCCTGTTCCTGTGTGTGCGCCGCCTGTTCCTGTGTGTGAGCCGCCTGTTCCTGTGTGTGAACCACCTGTTCCTGTGTGTGAGCCGCCTGTTCCTGTGTGTGCCGCCTGTTCCTGTGTGTGTGCCGCCTGTTCCTGTGTGTGCCGCCTGTTCCTGTGTGCGCGCCGCCTGTTCCTGTGTGCGCGCCGCCTGTTCCTGTGTGTGCGCCGCCTGTTCCTGTGTGTGCGCCGTCTGTTCCTGTGTGTGAGCCGCCTGTTCCTGTGTGTGCGCCGCCTGTTCCTGTGTGTGCGCCGCCTGTTCCTGTGTGTGCGCCGCCTGTTCCTGTGTGTGAGCCGCCTGTTCCTGTGTGTGTGCCGCCTGTTCCTGTGTGTGTGCCGCCTGTTCCTGTGTGCGCCGCCTGTTCCTGTGTGTGAGCCGCCTGTTCCTGTGTGTGAGCCGCCTGTTCATGTGTGTGCCGCCTGTTCCTGTGTGTGCGCCTGTTCCTGTGTGTGCGCCGCCTGTTCCTGTGTGTGCGCCGCCTGTTCCTGTGTGTGAGCCGCCTGTTCCTGTGTGTGCGCCGCCTGTTCCTGTGTGTGAACCACCTGTTCCTGTGTGTGCGCCGCCTGTTCCTGTGTGCGCGCCGCCTGTTCCTGTGTGTGAGCCGCCTGTTCCTGTGTGTGCCGCCTGTTCCTGTGTGTGAGCCGCCTGTTCCTGTGTGTGAGCCGCCTGTTCATGTGTGTGCGCCGCCTGTTCCCGTGTGTGTGCCGCCTGTTCCCGTGTGTGAGCTGTCTGTTCCCGTGTGTGTGCCGTCTGTTCCCGTGTGTGAGCCGCCTGTTCCTGTGTGTGAGCCGCCTGTTCCTGTGTGTGAGCCACCTGTTCCTGTGTGTGTGCCGCCTGTTCCCGTGTGTGCGCCGCCTGTTCCCGTGTGTGAACCACCTGTTCCTGTGTGTGAGCCGCCTGTTCCTGTGTGTGAGCCGCCTGTTCCTGTGTGTGCGCCGCCTGTTCCTGTGTGTGCGCCGTCTGTTCCTGTGTGTGAGCCGCCTGTTCCTGTGTGTGCGCCGCCTGTTCCTGTGTGTGAACCACCTGTTCCTGTGTGTGAGCCGCCTGTTCCCTTGTGTGTGCCGCCTGTTCCTGTGTGTGAACCGCCTGTTCCTGTGTGTGTGCCGCCTGTTCCTGTGTGTGAACCGCCTGTTCCTGTGTGTGCGCCGCCTGTTCCTGTGTGTGAACCGCCTGTTCCTGTGTGTGCGCCGCCTGTTCCTGTGTGTGAACCGCCTGTTCCTGTGTGTGCGCCGCCTGTTCCTGTGTGTGAACCGCCTGTTCCTGTGCTCACGGGGCTTTGGCGTGAAGGAGAGCGCTGAGGTTGCGTTGAATGGCGGGTGGCACTTCAGTTTCCTAACAGGAAGTGCGTGCGCTGATGAATGGCGGTTCTTCCAGTTTGTGTTTAACTTCTCTTCGTTGACGTCGGAGCTCAACGAACACGCAGACGTGTTCTGAGAGCCACCGGGGAACCACGGAGAAACACACGGCGAATGACGCACTGGGCTTGTTACAAGCTGAATGAAATGATGATGATGAGGAGGAGGATTAAGGGCCACGAGGGATTGTAGTGCTCTTGCTGCCGCCTGCACGGCTAAAGTTGTAAGTTGAAGTTGAGGAGGAGGAGGAGGAGGATGTCTGCTCCTGAGATAGTTTGGGCTCCCTTCACCTCTCTCTCCCCGTTTTGAAGCTCTCGGTGTCCCAGATCGTCTTTGGCAGAACAGACCGGCGAGGGTTTGGCTGAACGAGCACATTTCTTTTCGTTGACGTCTCCTCCCGAAGAGGAAGAGGGACGTTTCTTTATTTTCCATTGATTGACTCGGGAAAGGGAAAAGGGTTTTCTATTCCATTCACTGCATGTACTGAACAAGTGTGTGTCTGCAAACAACTCGTAGCATCTCTCTGTGCAGGGTAGCTGACTGTAGAGCTGGAGCTAATTAGAGTTGGTATGTGCTTGTTCTTATCAATTTAGGTGATGGAGTTGTGTGATGTCATCACACTGCTATTCCATTAAAAGGACGGTAAATTGTCATATTGAATTAACGCACAGCCTCAAGTCTTCAAAACACTTTAATGAATAAAACAATTAAAAAAACAATTTTAAATGTCATTTCAATCAATTCTCTCAAGCTGTGCGAGGATGTCAGGAACAACAACATCAGCGAGTTTCCACCTCGAGGTGGACGCCGAGTTTGTGACTGCGGCGGCACGTCCGAAGACAGACGGAGACTCAGCTCGTCAGAATGAAGCGCTCCTCTCTTCTTTATGGAGAACCCGTTCCAGCCGGGGGAGGATTTGTTTGTTTTTAGCAGTTGTGTAACGCCAGCTGGAACCCATCCTTCTGATTTCTCATCCAGCCCTTCTCGGCTCATAAATGCGCCTCGATTTCTGCACAGTGGGTGAAAATGAAAACCGCTGCAGTCGTTCCCGGCCTCGCGGCCAATGTGTGGAGGGGCCGAGGGAAAAGGCCGACTTTCCTTTTTACTGGATGTTGTGCGTGTCGGCACACATACACACACACACACGAAAACCCAATATATGTTTAACGCTGTTCGAGAGAGAAATCAACTTCCAGTGTAAATCATTTAATAAAATTAAAAAGTTTAACTCTTGTTTCAAAGAGCTTTATGACGTCTCACAATTAATACTCTTATAATATGTATCACTATGCCACAACCTGAGGGTCAGGGAATGACACACTGTGACGCCACTCCCCTTTAAGAGGCGGGGCCGGACCATCAATTAAGCCCATGGGGCACACCTGCCAGTGGTGTGTCCCAGGGTCTATAAGATGGTGGCTGCCCATTGTGCTGGAGGGCTTGGGTTTTGCCCTCTCCTCCGTTGGCCAGCCCAACACTTGGTTTGGTTTGTTCATGTTTACACCCTTCAACACTCATGTTGCACATACATTACATACAACACCTTGCACTCACGCTGACCTTCCCATCCCACCCTCGATGTTGCCGGTTTGGCTGGCTTTAGGCTTTATATTTATTATTCTTAATAAACTGGAGTACTGTTTACCGTTGATTGGCATCTGTGTCCCCTTTTTGTTTACATCCCTGAGCCGGGTTGTGACAAGTGGGGGCTCGTCCGGGATCTTTTGTGTAAAGGATAATTTTGATTGGTTGGTTAATTGGTTACCTTTGGGGATACAGATGCAGTTAGTTGACTTTGATTGTTGTGAATTGTTTCATGTCGTTAACATTTCCTTTTCTTGCTTTTAGTGGAGAGGGGAAAGCTTGGGGCTGCACCTGAGTTACCAATTTTGTTGGTGCATCTGCATGCTTGATTGTGGCTTGCTGGTGGCTCATCAGGCCGGGGAAGGTGGTCTGTTCTCTAGGGTGCACCGGGAGGGGTGAGTACGTGGAGCAACATTTTCCCACGGTTCAGGTGTTTATTGTTTTAGTTTGTTGTTTTTGTGTGTGAGGGGGTTAGAGCCTAGCTCGGGCACACGTTCCAGGGCTGTCTAGGTAGCAATCAGCTTGCTGGGGGTTAACCGGGCTCTGGAGTTTGGTGCTTAATTGGTCCCGCCCTCAATATCACACGAAGATAGTAAGACAGTTAGAGATTGGACAGGCAGTTAGCCAGGTGGGAACTGCTCCACTGCTCAATTATTCCCTTCCTTGTTGCTGCTGTGTTTGTTGGGGCCCACATACCTGGTCTGGTGTGTTCGCCAGTAGGAGGGGGGCAAGTGCGAAAAGTTTGTTATTTTCTCGGACATCCCTGTTTGTTTAAATTGAGTTACAAGTTGATATTTTGAGTTGATACATTGAATGAAATGGCTAGCATTGAGGATTTTGTGAAACAGCCTTTTGATGAGCTGTTAGATGGCTTTACTAAAGACCAATTGTTAGAGCTGGCTAAACATTATAAAATCGTTGTTGCCAGTGGTAGGAGTAAAGTAACTGTTAAATCGGTGGTGAGGGTTGCACTAATTGAGTCAGGCGTTCTCCAGGACGAGGAGAAAGCGGACCCCGCCACGACTGGTGCTGTGGCGGTATTGACTTTCGAACAGCAAAAGGAATTGTTGGAGTTGCAAATGCAGCGGGATAAATGGAAGGCGGAGATGGAGATTGAAAAGCTGAAGCTTCAGGAGAGGATGGAGCAAGAAAAGCTAGAACAACAGAAGGAACTAGAGCAGGAACGACTGAAGGTAGAAGTCTACCGGCTTGATTTGATTAAAGAGGGGAAGATTACTGCCGCCCCTCCGGTGTCTTCACCTGCTTCGGTTGACATCAGTCACAGTTTACGGTTATGTCCTAAATTCAATGAATCCGATCCAGATTCCTTTTTCTTAGTGTTTGAACGGGTAGCCGAGATTCGTAACTGGTCTGATGCAGACCGCACATTGCTGTTACAATGTGTGTTAACAGGAAAGGGTCAAGAAGCCATCTCTGCATTAAGTTTCACACAGTGCCGAGATTACGTTACTGTTAAAGATGCAGTGTTGAGGGCATATGAGCTTATACCCGAGGCGTACCGTCAACGGTTTCGTTCGATGAGAAGGAAGGACCAGCAAAACCATGTTGAATTTGGGAGGGGGCTGGTTACCCAGTTCAATCGCTGGTGTACAGCAGCTCATGTGGATACACTGGAGAATTTGCGTGAACTAATAATGTTGGAGCAATTCAAAAACACCCTTCATGAGTGTATAGCCACACATCTCACTGATCAGGGTGTGAAGACTATTGCTACAGCTACAGTGAAGGCAGACGAGTATGTGCTGAACCACAATACGGGTCCGTTTGGTGAGCGGGCACGGGGTGAGGTATCATTCGGTACTCGCCAACAGGAGACTCCTTTCAGTAGACCTAATCGCCAGTTTAAGGGGTCAGAGGGAGAGTCTGCCTCACGAGGTGGTTCTGACAGTAGTGGGGTTTGTCACTATTGTTTGCAGACTGGTCATTGGAAGAATGAGTGTCCAGTACTCAAATCGAAATTTAAGGGCCAGTCAGGTTCTCGGCAGGTGAGGCCTACTTTGTTGACCGTGTCCATTAGCGATGTTAGAGCAGATGTGATTGCTGCGGTACGTGACGTTACCAAACCGGCGGCCGTGGCTGCTCAGCTGGCCGTCAATACCGTGGCGGTGCCGGCGCAGGCTGGGCCGTGTTCTGAACCTGATCCTGGGTATCTAAGATATATTACAGAGGGGCATGTATTGTTGGTGGGAGACGATGTCAAAGTACCCGTACGAATCCTGCGGGATACCGGGGCTTTGGAATCCTTTATTTCTGAGTCTGTGCTGCCCTTCTCCAAAAAATCTGAAACCGGGGCGTAGTGTGTTGACTCGGGGGATGGAGTTATCAGTCATGTCCGTTCCCCTTCATAACCTATGGTTCTCCTCAAATGTGGTACAAGGCGTAGTCAGCATGGGAGTTCGCCCCTCGTTGCCAGTGGAGGGTGTGGACGTGATCTTGGGTAACAACCTGGCTGATAAGGTTATCTGTCCTGATGTACCACCTTCACTAAGGGTGACCTCCTCGCCGTTGGGGGGGGAGCCCACCGGGGTGGAGAGCAATCCAGAGGTGTATCCAGTGTGTGCTGTGAGACGCGCTAGGGCCCAATTCATGACTGAAAAGCCTGTGAGTACCGAGACCGAAGGGGTGGAGTTCCCTGTACCTGATTTTCCTTTGTCTGTTTCCCGCAGTGAGCTGGGGAAGGAACAGAAGGATGATCCCACCTTGCAGGGGCTCTTTGAGCAGGTGCTCCCTGCTGACCAGATGGAGAGCACTGCTCAGGGGTATTTCATTCAGGAGGGTCTGTTGGTGAGAAACGGGTTGCCGCAGGGGAACCAGTTCACTGAGGAGGCTCTGTATCAGATAGTGATGCCTCTGAAGCGTAGAGAGATGGTGTTGCAGACTGCTCATGGTGGGATTGCGGGACACCTAGGGGTAAGGAAGACTTGGGGCAGGGTGTTGAAGTATTTCTACTGGCCAGGCCTGAAGAAGACCATTGCGGCCTACATCAAAACCTGTCATACATGCCAACTGGCTGGTAAGCCAAACCAGACTATCAAGCCTGCCCCCCTCTATCCAATCCCTGCAGTCAGTGAGCCTTTTCAACATCTGATAATAGATTGTGTTGGACCACTTCCCCGCTCCAAATCTGGCAGTAATTATTTGTTGACAGTAATGTGTCAGTCTGTACGATACCCTGCTGCGTATCCACTGAGGAACATCACAACCAAGGCTGTAGTGAAAGCGTTGTCGCAGTTCATGTCCGTTTTCGGTATTCCAAAAGTGATACAGAGTGATAGGGGTACCAACTTCACGTCCAACATGTTTGCAGAGATCATGAAGCAACTCAAGGTGAAACGTGTGATGTCTAGCGCTTACCATCCAGAAAGCCAGGGAGCCCTAGAGCGTTTTCATTCTACTCTGAAGTCCTTGTTGCGGGCCTACTGCACTGAGCTAGACAGAGACTGGGAGGAGGGGTTGCCATGGTTAATGTTAGCAGCTAGAGAGGTGATCCAGGAAAGTACTGGTTTCAGTCCAAATGATTTAGTGTTTGCACACACCGTCCGGGGCCCCCTGGCCGTGTTGCAGGATGACTGGAAGGCCCAGGCGCCCCCAGTCAACCTGTTGGATTATGTAAATGGTTTTAGACGTAGGTTGTATGAAGCAGGAAAGATGGCTAAAGAGAAGTTGGAGACTTCTCAAAAGAAGATGAAACGTCTGTTTGACCGTCGAGCTGAACGCAGAGAGTTTAGCCCGGGAGACCCGGTCCTTGCGCTAATGCCGGTCGTGGGGTCTCCCTTTCAGGCAAAGTTTAGTGGACCCTACTCGGTAGTTCATAAAGCTTCTGACCTGAATTATGTGATTGCTACTCCTGACCGAAGAAGGTCCACCCAGTTGTCACATCAACCTGTTAAAACCATACTATGTCCGTTCTCCTGTTCTAGCTGCCGAATCAGAGGTGAAGCCAGTCGCGATGGCTGCTGGAGTGGGGGGTTCGGTTCCTCCTCCAGCCCTGGTGGTAGGGGGGGTCGAGGAGGAGCTGACCTCACCAGACGATGGTATGCTTAGAGTTGGGCTTCACCCTGTTTGTTGGTAAAGAAACCAGACAACACCTTCAGACCAGGTACAGGTTACAGGAAAGTGAATGCAGTAACCCAAACCAGCGTCTGATGAGATGGTGTTTGTTCCTCCAACCCTATCAGTTAGATGTCCGCCATAAGCATTTAGTATAGGAACTGTATGATTATGTTTATCTTCCACTGGGATGCTGGGAGGTTAGGTTCAGAGTAGGTTGTTGTTGTGGGGTGGGATAGATTAGGAGATCGTGGAGTGTGAGCCTCAGTGACCTACGGTCCCTGTCTTAAGGGAGGGGGTGTGACGCCACTCCCCTTTAAGAGGCGGGGCCGGACCATCAATTAAGCCCATGGGGCACACCTGCCAGTGGTGTGTCCCAGGGTCTATAAGATGGTGGCTGCCCATTGTGCTGGAGGGCTTGGGTTTTGCCCTCTCCTCCGTTGGCCAGCCCAACACTTGGTTTGGTTTGTTCATGTTTACACCCTTCAACACTCATGTTGCACATACATTACATACAACACCTTGCACTCACGCTGACCTTCCCATCCCACCCTCGATGTTGCCGGTTTGGCTGGCTTTAGGCTTTATATTTATTATTCTTAATAAACTGGAGTACTGTTTACCGTTGATTGGCATCTGTGTCCCCTTTTTGTTTACATCCCTGAGCCGGGTTGTGACACACACACACACACACACACAATCGTAATGTGTTATTATTCATATTACCGCAATCGTGTACTTTTGTATTCTGTTCTTGAAGCTTTCGTGGCAGTAAAGCCGGAGATTACGGAGCGATGAGAAGAAAATCATCTGGCAGTAAATAAAGAAAAAGCTTGCGTGAGTTGCAGAACGTCTTTGGAGATGGAGCCATGCGCTTTCTCCCTCTGTCGGAGAAGAATGCTAATAAAGATAAACGAGAGCTCAAAACGCTTATCTTTGAAGGGTGAGCCAATGTAAAAGTGTGGTGTGTGTGTCAGTGCGCTCATACATACAGGTAGTGAACCTTAAAAGGAACACCTACGGTGTAATCAAATTATAACACCTTAAAACTAAGGTCTAAGATACATGGTGAATTAAAAGCTCTCTATGAACTTGTTTATTGCGTGTCTGTTAATTGGAGAGCAAGTGAGACGTGAGATCTGACCAGCAGACACAATAACCTCATGTGGTGAGTCAGAGGCCTCGAGTCGCGTCGCTCTGATGCCAGAAAACAGAGCCAACAGTACTTCATCGTTTACTGTTCTGGGAGGAGGCAACACTGGCCGTGAGCATGAATCTGCACCTTTGGCTATTCGGTGGCATTGAACTGTGTGTGCGTGTGTGTGTGTATAATCGGCTAATTTATAGATGTTTACTCTCCTTGCTGGCATCGACAAACGTGATTTATGGATCGCTGATCGAGGGAGGATTAAAACGGGCGGCTCGGTGTGAGCAGAGCCTGCAGACCTGCCGAAGAGGTCGTAGGTCAGGCCATTACATTACCCATCGTTCTCCACTGGAAGAGCATTTGATTAGGAAATAGAGGGTTAAATCCAAGAAACCAGCTGGATGGCAGAGGAGCGAGGGAGGATCGGGATCGAGCCAAAGGTAGATGGGACCAGACAGAGAAATACAGATGCTGGCATATTCGACTGGAGACTGGAGGCAACATCTGGGCTCCGGCTCCAGGGTTCAGCCAGGAGGGACGAGCTCTTCAGAGGCTCCGTGTGCTGCAGGGTGACAGACTGTCAGCACAGAGCTCAATGCTGATCCCGTGAGACGGTCTCACGTCGCAATGGGACAAAGCGAGCGCACCATTTAATGAGAATGAGACAAAGACAGAGCAACCCGTCTTTAGCGGACGAGACGTCTTCCGGTTGTGACGGCGCCGCAAGTTCATCGGTGATATTTCTGTCACGGCGCTATTAGAGTGGACCCAAAAGCACGACTCAGACAGGAGTAACAAAGATGACTGTCTTTGGTTGGAAACAGGCTGGGTCAAAAACCGGGAGATCAGTCGAAGAAGCAAACGAGTCCAAAAAGGGGCGGGGCAGAGAGTCAGAGGTCAGGGCAGGCAGGTTAGGAATATTGTGACAGGTTCGTGGCCGTCACCGGTAGGTTTTCCCCCCCCTAAGCCCCAAGGAATGCGCAACCAGAGGGAACGTTGGTAACGTGTTTTATTTGAGCGCTCTGACCGCCGACTGTGTCTCTGCTCATGGCTCCCCTCTTCCTCCTGTCCAGCTCCTTTATGGGGACAGAGCCTCGCAGATACACAAACCCAGATTGTCATCAGCTGGTCTGATGACAATCAGACCAGCTGATGACAATCAGACACCGTTCCTGAACCACACCCCGCTCCACCCACTCTGCAGCCGAGCTTAAACACCCCCCGCTGCCACATACCTCCACCGCCCGACTTAGGCCGGGCCAACATCCGGCCTAACCTACTCCCCCTCCCCCCCATGAGAGCGGGAGAGGAAGTCGGCCATGACCATCTGTGTCCCCGGCCTATGGATCACCTTGAAATTAAAGGCTGTAAAGCCAGATACCACCAGTGATTCGGGCGTTGGTATCTTTCATGCGGTGGAGCCATTGAGCGGGCGTGGTCCGACCAGAGGGTGAATGAGCGTCCCAGGAGGTAGTAGCGCGGGAGTCGACCGCCCACCGGATGGCGAGGCACTCCTTCTCCACCGTGCTGTACCTGCCCTCCCTCTCCGACAGCTTGCGGCTGATGTACAGCACGGGGCGGTCAAACCCCTCTACCTGCTGGGACAAAACGGCCCCCAGCCCTCTGTTCGACGCATCAGTCTGCAGAGTAAAAGGGAGAGAGAAGTTAGGTGTGTGGAGGAGTGGTTCCCCACAGAGAGCTTGCTTTACCTCCTCAAACGCCAACTGGCACCGCTCCGTCCACTGGACCGGATCTGAGGCACCTTTCCGGGTCAGGTCAGTCATGGGGCTGGTCAGCTCCGCAAAGTTCGGGATGAACCGCCTGTAATAGCCCGCCAGCCCCAAAAACTGCCTCACCTCTTTTTTCGTCTTGGGCCGCGGGCAGGCTGCGATGGCGGCGGTCTTGTCCACCTGAGGCCGCACCTGCCCGGCGCCCAAGTGGTACCCCAGATACCGTGCCTCCCTCCGTCCAACTGCACACTTCCCCGGGTTGGCCGTAAGCCCCGCCTGCCTCAGGGACTCCAGCACCGCGCCCACCCGCTGCACATGCTCCGCCCAGGTGGTGCTGTGTATGATCACATCATCCAGGTAGGCGGCAGCATATGCAGCGTGCGGCCGCAGCACCCGGTCCATGAGGCGTTGAAAGGTGGCTGGGGCCCCGAACAACCCAAAAGGAAGCGTGGTGAATTGGTATAACCCAAACGGAGTGGAGAAGGCCGTTTTTTCCTTAGACTCTGGCGACAGAGGAATCTGCCAGTAGCCCTTGGTTAAATCCAGTGTCGTAAAGAAACACGCAGTGCCCAGTCGGTCCAGGAGCTCGTCGACCCGGGGCATTGGGTAAGCATCGAACCGTGACACATCGTTCACCCTGCGATAGTCCACGCAGAACCGAATAGACCCATCCTTCTTGACCACAAGAACAATGGGACTACACCAGGCACTGTGGGACTCTTCTATTACCCACATCTCCAGCATTGCAGCCAATTCCCGCTGAACCACCTTTCTCTTGTGTTCAGGTAACCTGTAGGGTCGTAACCGCACTGTCACGCCCGGAGGAGTCTCAATCTGGTGCTCTATGAGGTTTGTGCGTCCTGGAAGGAGAGAGAACACATCAGCAAACTGCTTTTGCAACCGGGCAATGTCTGTTTTCTGGGTCCCGGAGAGACGGTCTTCACAAAGGAGCGAGGCCGGATTGGTGGATTTTGGGACCTCAGGCCCCAGCTCCTCTCTCTCAGATACCGAGGACACCAGAGAAACAGACTCCGCCTCCCTCCATGCTTTTAGGAGGTTGAGGTGGTAAGTCTGTGTAGCGCCGCCCCTATCAGAACGCACCACCTCATAGTCGACATCCCCCACTCGCCGTGTGACCACAAAGGGCCCTTGCCACTTGGCGAGGAGTTTAGAGCTGGAAGAAGGAAGCAATACAAGTACCTTCTCTCCCGGTGTGAATTGTCTCAGCCTGGCACCTCTGTTGTACAGCCGCTGCTGACGCTCCTGGGCCTGGAGCAAATTCTCACGTGACAGCTGACCCAGTGTGTGGAGCTTTGCTCGCAGGTCCAGGACGTGTTGGATCTCGTTCTTACTGGTGCTCGGCCCCTCCTCCCAGTTTTCTTTAATGAGGTCGAGCACCCCCCGTGGAGTCCTGCCGAACAAAAGTTCAAAGGGCGAAAATCCCGTGGAGGCCTGGGGAACCTCCCGTACTGCAAACAACAGAGCGTCAAGCCATTTATCCCAATTACGTTCATCGTCATTAATAAATTTACGGATCATGGACTTCAAAGTCTTATTCAGACGCTCCACCAGACCGTCGGTCTGTGGGTGGTACACACTGGTCCGAATAGACTTGATGCCCAGTAACCCGTAAAGTTCTCTCAGTGTTCTTGACATGAACTGGGTGCCCTGGTCAGTCAGAATCTCTTTCGGGATTCCGACTCGGGAGATGACCTGAAACAGCGCCTGCGCGACACTTTGCAGAAATGTTGCGCAAGGGCACCGCCTCCGGGTATCGTGTTGCGTAATCCACGAAGACTAACACAAAGCGATATCCGCGTGCACTCCGGTGAAATGGCCCGATGAGGTCCATAGCGATTCGCTCAAATGGAACCTCCATTAATGGCAGAGGGCGCAAAGGTGCCCTCGGAATGGCCGGAGGGTTTACCAATTGACACTCCGGGCAGGACGCACACCAACGGCGCACATCCGCCCGGATGCCCGGCCAATAAAATCGGTTCATTATCCGGTCCAGAGTTTTATCATATCCCATGTGACCAGCCATCGGGTTATAGTGAGCCGCCTGGAAAACCATTTCCCGGCGGCTCTTGCACCACAACTGGGTGCTTTCCTGCCCTGTGTGAGTGTCACGGCTCACTCTGTACAGTCTGTCCCTGATCAATGTGAAGTGCGGATATGTCTGCGCTGCGTCAGGCGCACCAGCTGACCATCAATTCGTATCACTTGGTCAAAGGCTGAGCGTAGAGTATCGTCCGAGACTGCTCGGTGGAAAATCTTCCATGGAGTGAAACTCGGGAGCCGGAGGAGTCGCCATAGGAGGCTCCACGGTTCCCCTCCCGTCTGCAGTGTCGGACAACCTCGCGTCACCGCTGAGCACGGCGCACACACCGCATGACCCTGTCTGCCGTGAACGCACCCGCAGCCTTCCCCATTAACTTATCAAAGCCCGCCAATCGGTTCCCAAGATTAAGGGTGCGTAAGGCGGAGCTAACCGCAACCTTCACGTTATGCTTTTTACCCCCATGTCTAATTTCCACTGACACGATGGGATACTCGTGAATGTCCCCATGCACACACCTTATCTTCACCCACAATGCCTCCACCAATGCCCCTGGTCGAACCAGGCTCTGGTGGATCATAGACTATGTACAGCCGGAATCCACCATTGCCTGATGTATACCCCTGGATTCTTACCGGTACACGGTATGTCGCTCCCGGACCTGGGGAGGGTGTTGGAGAGCCGGCAACCCGGATCACCTGGCCCACCTCCATCAGCGGACACTCCCGCCGGATGTGTCCGGGCTGCCTGCACCTCCAACACTCCTGCCCTGGCGTTTGAGGGACTACCTGTGGGTTGGGAAGGGTGCCGTTGTTTACTGGGGCCGGTATGGGTCGCGTCAGGGTCTGCATCGGCTTGGCCGGAGCCAGTGCGCCGTCGCTGTCTGCCTGGCCGCCGGGGTGCACCGCCAGGTGGTCCTCCGCCAGCGTGACGGCGGCCTCCAGCGATGTTGGGCGGTGGCAGCAGACCCACGTCGACGTTTCCGCCGGCAACCCTCCAACAAACTGCTCCAGGATCGCCCGTTCTGCCACCGCCTGCGCCCCTCTTGTGCTCCCGGGCTGCAGCCACCTCGTCGCGGCGTCCCTCAGCCGTTGGCGTATGCGAATGGCGGTCATCGGGCCCCATCGTCGTCTCGCGGAACCGCCGCCGGTGATCCTCAGGAGTCAGCCCCAGCCGATCTATCACCGCCTTCCGCACGTCCGTGTAACTGTGGCGTGAAGCTGGGGGAAGGCCCAGGGCCGCAGTCTGCGCCTCCCCGGTGAGCAGGGGCAGGAGGCGCACCGCCCACTCCCGCTGGCCAGCCGCATGCCTCCGCCACCGTCTCGAGCGTCTCCAAAATGACTGTGCGTCTTCCTCCGCCGTCATTTTCTTAAGCTCCACCCCCGCCCAGGGGGAAGGGATAGGTGTAGCCGCCGCGGTCTGGGCGGCGAGCAGTTCCAGGGCCCGAGTCTGCTCCTCTGCCTGGACCAGGAGCCTCTCCAGTATCTGCCGGTCTGCCTCCGCCCGGTCCTTCATCGTTGCTGCCATCTGACACAGCATCTGCCCCAGCAACATCACATGCTGGGTTGGCAGATCTGGGTCTTGTTCGACGCTCTCCATTTGAGGCGAGAAAAAAAATCTATTTTTCAAAGGGGTCCCACGTTTGGCTCCAGTGTGACAGGTTCGTGGCCGTCACCGGTAGGTTTTCCCCCCCCTAAGCCCCAAGGAATGCGCAACCAGAGGGAACGTTGGTAACGTGTTTTATTTGAGCGCTCTGACCGCCGACTGTGTCTCTGCTCATGGCTCCCCTCTTCCTCCTGTCCAGCTCCTTTATGGGGACAGAGCCTCGCAGATACACAAACCCAGATTGTCATCAGCTGGTCTGATGACAATCAGACCAGCTGATGACAATCAGACACCGTTCCCTGAACCACACCCCCGCTCCACCCACTCTGCAGCCGAGCTTAAACACCCCCCGCTGCCACAAATATACTCTAATAACGCTGGAGAACTTGGCACAAAAACACAAGACAATCTGGCAGAGGACAAGTGGAAGTGAGGGAGCTAAATAGTGAGGGACTAATGAGGGGATGGGCTGCAGGTGAGAAGGGCGTGAGGACCAGGTGAAGGTAATGAGGGACTAACGAGGGAGTGATCAGAGGCAGGTGAGGGGAGTTGGATTGACGAGATGGTGTGACGCAAGTGGTGTCCACTCTGGAGAAGCTCAGGCCGAGGGCTGAGAGAAAATGTTGTGTTTTGAAATTGCATCCCTCCGATGTGGACGAATCCGTTGACCTTTTTGACCTCCGACAGGAAGAACTGTGCAGCTGCTGTAGTTGTGCACACGCAGGTCGTACCTGCGCTGCGAGGGTTCGGAGAGACACGTTAAAACAAGAAGAAGTTCCTCCGGCCGTCCTGTCGTCTGTGCGATGGTCAACTTGTCTCTTGGTTTGTTTGGTTGCTCCGGTAATGATTTTGCAATGTTTTACGAGCGAAACACATTCTAGAACCGCTAGTTAAGAAAATAAACTTGCAACAAATAAGAGTCTTACAAAAATAAATGTTGTAACCGTAGTTAGATACGGTCGGTGGAATATTTGCTCATACAATCCAATTTTAACAGTGGCTGTTGTAATTGGAGCATCCCTATTCGGCATCACGAGGAGAGCCTCGGTCCTTTTCGGCATCGGGAAGTTTCATAAATGACGCAATGTTCTGTTTTTTAATAAATAAAGACAAATCTGCGGACTTTCCCTTTTTATCCTTTCAGCTTTCTCTTTGTCTCTCCACCTCTCACGCTTCTTGTTCATGCTCTCGTCCTTGTCAAAAAAGATAGCTTCCTTAGAAGCACCCAAGGTTGACTCACTTCCTCCTTTTGCTTTCTTTCTCTCTCTCTCTCTCTCTCTCTCTCCCTCTCTCTGTCTGTTTAAGGTCTCTGGTGCTCCTCGTTCAAATTTCCTGCTGTTACATGGTAACACGGAGCTGAAGGCAAGAGGTAAGGTGTATTCTGTTTATTTGTAACCTGTGTAACGGGACACCGCTGTGAGTTTCTCGTAAAGAGACGACGGAGACAGAGGAAGAGACGTCTCGGTTCTCACGGCATATCTCGGGTCCATGCCCGGGCATTTGGATGTCGTCGGAGTGGGAAGCGTCTCTTTCTCCTGTCGGAGGTGCTGATGGTGGACAAACGGTCCCTGACTAGGAAACACCTGTGTGTCTCACTGTCTTCTGTGCGGCGCAGCAAACTCAGTTCTCAGCTGTCGTTGCTGTTTGTGTAACTCAGGCTGGTTCAGAGAGTTCTGGGTGTCACAGAAAGTTTCACGCTCTTCCTGTTCGGTTCCTCCTCCAATCAGCTGATAGTGCTGCTGCTGATGCCCGGGCAGATAAAAAACATGTGCACGTTGTTACTCATTTGAAAAGCCTTTCATTGTCTTTTTAAATTGCACGTACACACACAAACACACACACAATCTGAAGGTAGATCATGCAGTCGCTATTGTTGTTGGTAACATATGCACATAATCAAGATGTAATAACACCTCCACCCGCTCCCTGTCCCCTACCACTTATACAAGTTGTTTGTTTTATTTGATAAAGACAGGAACATGTTCTCTGGACATTTTCCTTTGAAATCTTCCGCCAAGCGTGGCGGTTGTGATGTCAGCTCACAGTTGTGGATCGAAGCTCTGAGAGGTGAGCCGCCCACACGGCCACTCGAGCAGCTGTGCTCTTCCAGAGCAGCGGCACGAATGCGCCTCCTTTTTCCGAGGTCTGCGTAGCCTGACGTCGTCTCCGGTGGATAAGGACAAGCTGGAAGGTCAAAGGTCAGGACACGTTCCAAGCGATATGATAGCAGGAGCGTTGTCATAGGCTTACAGGATTATTGTCCGCAGGCTCAAAAGCCGTAAGGAGTGGAATTATCTTCCCGAGCTCCGCTCACCTCGACCCCTGATATTGAACCTGCGCTCAGGACGCTGGGACGGCCTTCGACACGCACGCCAGCACGATGTGGTCAGATGAGACGATTGTGACGAGGTTCTTTGAGTTTTTCATCCAAATTGATTTGTTACCCAGTCATGGCCTCATCAGATGAATGACTGAAGGTCACTTGTGCACGTCATGAGACCCTCTTGCACTCTTAACCCTCCTGCCGCCTTCGGGTCAATTTGACCCAATTCAATGTTTAACCCTCCTGTTACCTTTATATTTACTGACATATTTTACCCTTGGGGTCAATATGACCCCAGCTATTAAAATCTCCAGAAAATTATTAGAATTAATATTGTTTTCCAAGTTTAAGTGTGAGGTACTTTATGTTTGTTTGTTGACTACCGAAAGAACACCGACATTAAACATTGAATCGGGTCAAATTGACCTCGAAGGCGACAGGAGGGTTAAATATTGAATTGGGTCAAATTGACCCGAAGGCAACAGGAGGGTTAAGCAGCCTCTCTTCTCTTTCTGTCTTCTCGGAAGTTGTTATGTTTTTTCATGCGACGTGCAAAATTACCGTGAACTTCAATTACGGACGAGTTTCAACAGTGAAGGAAATGTTCTCTGAGTTTAGCAACAGCATTACGGAGATAATATGTGGTGAATTCAGTTCAATGTCCACTAAAGATGGACACACTGTCGAGCAGAAGCACCGACGCCACAAGAACTTACAAATACATACATGCACCACAAACTTCCCGCATACTCGTATGACTCAGTCTTTTACTGACAGTGACTGTGCCGCTTTTGAGAAGGGTGAGTGGGTGTGTTGACTGGAAACAAGCAGCAGTGATCCAACTCAAAGACCTCTAGATCGAGACACGGGCACAGTGGCGCTGTTGGCTCCACACCGGAGTGTTTCAGCCCCAAACATAACTCGGAACACAGGAAAGACACACGACCGGCTCTGCCACGTCGGTCTGGAGCCTGAGGGGGAAACCAGAAACACATGTGTGCTGTCGGTTTGTTTCCCCAGAGCCCCGTGAGCTCGGGGAGTTCGGTTCGGTTCATTGCGGAGTTAGTCAATTCTCTTAAAGGTGCTTTTTTTTTTGCGTGACATTTCTACAAGCCTCAGACAATTTGCCCGTTAGCTAATTGCCGCTCCATTGTCAAGCTTTCCGTTCTTGCTCTTCGGTTCGTAATGATAAAGATGGCAAACCACTTGTAGGCCTACTTTATATTTTTTCAGACAATGGGTCTTTGAAAACTCCAACTTGTCTTTCTGGCTGGCAAGCGCTGATTTTGACGTTGCTGCCAAATTCTATCAGCTGTAGCCCGGTGATTCAGCTGAACACTTATTATGGTTTCCAGCTGACTCGTTTTAAAATGCGACATCAGACGTATTTCTTTGTAACTTAGCATTGTTCCTCTATATTTTCAAACTGTATGTTCACTTTCAACATGCTGACAAGAGAAAAGGGTGTGGCGTGCACGGACCGATGTGTTTGTGGTGCCATGCCGTAGTTAACCAATTATTCTGAAACGGCTTTAACCCTTGTGTTGCCTTCGGGTCAATTTGACCCGATTCAATGTTTCACCCTCCTGTCGCCTTTGGGTCAATATGACCCGATTAAATGTTTAACCCTCCTGTTACCTTTATATTTACTAACATATTTTACCCTTGAGGTCAATATGACCCCAGCTATTAAAATCTCCAGAAAATTATTAGAATTAATATTGTTTTCCAAGTTTAAGTGTGAGGTACTTTATGTTTGTTTGTTGACTCCCGAAAGAACACCGACATTAAACATTGAATCGGGTCAAATTGACCCGAAGGCGACAGGAGGGTTAAATATTGAATCGGATCAAAATGACCCGAAGGCAACACAAGGGTTAAAAGATCACACTTCCCGTCTCAAACAGACCCCAGAAACACGTCCCAAATGAACTAAACTCAACAGATGCACCTGAGTAATTATTCTGCAGAATGATATCATCAGTCATAATATATATGTATCATAAATCACAATATATGTCATCAGACATCAGTCACACATATATATATATATATTTATATTTATATTATATATATATATATATATATATCATCAGACATCAGCCACAATATATATATGTTTCCACTATGGCAATGCCCGACTCTGCCTATGATTGGCTGGTACTCGTTGCCTCTGTAGGTTGGGTTTAGGCAGGAGGGCTGATGTCGGTTGGGTTTGGGCAGGAGTATCAGAGTAAGCTAATCAGTGGCAGAACAAAATCTGATGATGTCATTTTGCCTAATAACTAGCCATGTGCTTCTGTGTGGGGCATAGAGAGAGTGAGCTTTGGGGAGCAGTGGCTGTTTTTTAGGGGGGTAACGGGATGTCGGACGCATTGGCTTTCGGTCCGATTGAAAATGTTTCAAATTATTGTGTTTTTTTTAATAATGACTTGTCAGAACAATGAACAATCCCCATGTTTGTAAAGTGTGTGTAAAGTAGCGCAATGTTTGCTTCGACTGATGAAGTCTAAACCTACCCCAATCTCATAGAACTCGGAGAACAGGTACCCTAAACTGGGCTAACGTTACCCTAAACTTGGATAACAGCGACCTGATATCCTGAATGAAACCAGCGTAGTCAGTGACATTACATGTCATTTAGCAGATGCTTTTATCCAAAGCGACTTACAATAAGTGCATCAACCAAGAGTACAAACTCAGAACAACAAGAATACAGAAAGTTACATCTCTTCAAGAAAGTCGAACTACAGAAGTACCATAAGTATGTGCCACTGAAGTGCTAATCTGTGTTTTAATCCAGCTATCCTAAAACAGTACAGACTAACTATCTAGCAGCTTCAAACAGCAAATACAACAGTGCCTTAGCAGATAAAACTAATTTAAAGAAGATAGTTCGCCAGGATCCAAGTAGTCAGAAGTCTCGCCTCACAGGTAGAAATGCACACAGTTAAACTACCTTTTGCTTAATTGTTTCTCTTTTGAAAAGGATTTAAAAAAAGACAAACCCTCCAAACTCTTTAGATACCAAGTATCCCTCTTACTGCTTCCCCATGCACGTCATCATATCACATCACCGTGCCTTTTCTCTCCCTCAGGGCGTTGACGATGGCCGTGTGGATCCAGGCCCAGCAGCTGCTGGGAGATGCTCTGCACCAGATGCAGTCCCTGTACGGGCAGCACTTCCCCATCGAGGTGCGGCACTACCTGTCCCAGTGGATCGAAGGCCAGCTCTGGTGAGCAGCGCACGCCAACGCCTGCACACATGTCCGCGCTGAACGTCCATGAAAGAACATCAGGACGCTCTGTTTGCTATTTACAGCATCGCACAGTTCATATATGAGTCATGCGTGTTTGTTTATGCACAGATCCATTTATCTTTTGTGTGTTTTGCGTGTGCCTGTGTGTGTGTGTGTGTGTGTTGTTAGGGATGCCATAGACCTAGAGAACCCACAGGAGGAGTTCAAGGCCAAGCGGCTGCTGGACAATCTGATCCAGGAGCTGCAGAACAAGGCCGCGCACCAGGTGGGAGAGGACGGCTTTCTGCTGAAAATCAAACTGGGACACTACGCCAGCCAGCTCAAGGTGAGTCTTTTGGAAATATGTCTCAGCAATCACAAGCAGAGCTCCGCACACCCGGGAGCATACCGTTTAATTTCCTGTCTGATAGAGGGGCTTGGGGGGGTCGGTGCTGGGCGGAGCCAAAGTTTGAGAACACACAAATACCAAAACAAGTGTGTGTGTGTATCAACTGTGGCTTTCAATTATTTGTCAGATTTTTCAATAAAGGAGACCTGGAGTCAAAAGCCTGGGGATCAAACAACTCAGCATGAAGCTGTCAAATCAATTCGGCCTAAAACAATATTCAAATGATATTATACTAAAGGTGCGTTCACACCAAAAGCGAAGCGTGAGTTTACTCGCTCGACCATTCACCGTGTTCTCGCCATAAGCATCGAGACGCTCCGCGAGGGGCGGGGCTTATCTCTGTGTCTCGTCTCCGTAAAGACCGTTATCATTTCCTTCATCCACCACAGAATAACTAACCACTAGTTCTGCTTTATATTTGTTGTGGACGCACCATCACTGTTACGTCTGAAAGACTTCCGCTTCCAGCTACGAGAGCGGAACATCTAAACGCTGTTATTGTGTTCACACCATTATTATCCTCCTTGTTCTGATTCAACAGCGGCGGGACAGCGATAATGCGCGGAGCAACTCGAGAGCTGATTGGCCCGAGTTGCGAGATTACCGCCTCAAAATTGAAATATTTCAAATTTCAAATATCGCGTCTATCGCAGCCACGCGCGTCTGTACGTTGACTTTTCATGGGATTCGGTCGCGCGAAAAAATAGTTTCGCTTTTGGTGTGAACGCACCTTGAGACTCTCACATTTAAGGGGAGAAGAGATGCTCAGCGAGGGGTTAGGATGTGTAACTGTTAGCTTGTGTCCTTGCACACAGTGGATCATATGAATATGTTCAGGTTGTATCTACCATGAGGAAAACAAGAGGACAACCCAAGTGAGGGCCTCGGTAGCCAGCCAGCGCTGCTATTTATGACCCGTCGCTCTGTTTGTCCCCCCCCCCCCTTCAGTAGAGAAACAGGGTAAAGGGGGCTGGCTGTGCAACATCAAACTGCAATCCCGAATTCCTACTTCTCTGTTTTCCCTCTTGATTGTGAGCGTACGTGTACGAAAGTGTAATATATGAAATGTGTCCTGTCTGGGAATAATAATAATTTATCTCGGTGCGGTCTGTGTCCTCGTGGACTTTGAATGCAACGTCGATCCCCCGACTTGAAGCAGAAAACGACAAGAATATCGCAAACTGACTCACAACAGTGTCAGAAAGGGAAACTGCACTTATTGTTATACAATTCATCAGAACAGGGGGGGGGGGGGGGGGCGCGTGACAGCGTGTGTAATGAGTCGTATATGAAGTGCTCCGTGCTTTTGGAGTTGGGTCTCGTTAGGCCCCCCCTAATGGGTTTGAGTGTGTCTGCCGCCTTCGGCTCCAGAACTTAGCGAGCTGCTCCTAAATTGGCGAGTCCGGTGTGAGGCGGCCGCTCCGCTCGTCAGGGGCTAATGGGCCTTAACACGGCACATGTGCTCCTCGTCTCCCAGAGCACGTATGACCGCTGTCCGCTGGAGCTGGTGCGGTGCATCAAACACATCCTCTACACGGAGCAGAGGCTCGTCCGGGAGGCCACCAATGTGAGTCGGGGGGGGGGGGGCTGCCATGTAAACCTGCTGTGACAAACACCTGTGGCGTGTTCGTGCATTATTCATCACATATCCTGTGCACAAACAAGCTCGACCACTTAATGGTGACAGATTCAGAGGCTGGGTAATTGTGTAACCACTCTCTTGTTCCCTACATTTATATCACCCCACACACACACACACAAACATACACACACACGCGCCTCCCAAGGTCTTCAGATTCCTTCGCATTATTATTAAATACCTGCTCAGTCGTGCTGTGAAGTAGACTTGTAAAAGAACACTTTGTCTTGTTTCTCCTCTGCAACACGGAGGGGATTCAAAATTGGAAATATTTTCCCGGTTTATATAAAAAGCGCGATAAAGAGTTATAAAACCCAAAAGCCAGTCGTGCGTAAAACGTTTGACTCAGCAACTCCTGCAGCGAATTGATTTCCAGTCACAACACGCCTTTTCTATCAGTGGGATGCATATTTGGACTGATTGAATCTCACCGTCTTTTGGTCTGAACCTTTAGGCACCATCCCCCACACGTAGCCCACGTCTCACCAGTGGCCAGCGCTCACCCCCCCCCCCCCCCCCCCTCACGGCTATCATAAACAAACCACTGACAGACAATACACAGGCCATGACACCGTACCGATTACCGTTTACACACCCGCCTATTTCATTTCATTTATTTATTTGAACAGGGACCGTACACATCAATCAACCCAGGAAAATAAAATGTAAAAGGTAAATGTATCAGTCTTAGCTATAAGGCTACATTTCAACCGTAGTCCCTGTGGCCAGATATTATAAGCCTTCACAAATGGAGAAAATGGTTATCACAAAAACATCAAAAAAGCAAATAAACATACAGGTTACGATCAAATAAAGGCCTCATCATAAAATCATTACAAAATAAAATATGACATTAAAAAAAAACTCATAAAAAGCAAATAAACATACAGGTTATGATCAAATATAGGCCTCATCATAAAATCATTACAAAATAAAAAATAAATCATAAAAAGCAACAAACATACACCCAATCACTGAGGAGGGAGTCACGATTCATGCTCACACATCTGATTGCAAATAAGCCAGTTCTTTGTGTTTAAAGAGTGATATGTTCCGCTAGTATATGAAGAGGCATTCCAGAGGTGTCCTGCTTCCACTGAGAATACAGATTGGCTACAGGAACTCTTCCTAAATGGGATGATACACTCACCTCTCTCCACAGATCTAGTTTGTCTACTACTCTGCGTGTTTTGTTTGATAAATTCACCAAATGGGGGAGGAGCCATATCATTTTCCCGCCGTCTCTCACTCACACTTTGTATTTGACAGTCGGGCTCTCCGGTGGGCGGGATGATGGACAGCATGTCTCAGAAATACCAACAGATCAACCAAGCTTTCGAGGAGCTCCGCCTGCTGACCCAGGACACGGAGAATGATCTGCGCAAGCTCCAGCACAACCAGGAGTACTTCATCATCCAGTACCAGGAGAGCCTCCGCATCCAGGGTGAGACCCGCCTGCTTCTCCTCGTTGCCGGTTCAAGCTCTTTTTCTTTCACTCTAAATATAAAGCGTTGAACGTTTTGGACTGTAAGTGGTCTCGTGATCTCCGATTGTGATGTCGCAGTGCCGTTTTTAGTTTATTTTTAAAGAATGGTTTGAATTAAGTGCATACCTTAGCTTTAAAAATATCGGGTTGTGAACTCGTCTAATGACGATCAATCCACACATGCACTTCAAAGCCGGAGCCTGGAGCTTCCAGGAGAGGAAACCTTTGCATTTCTGTTGCATCATTCACAAAACAGCACCGAGTCGGAGGTCCTCCTGAGTAAATCATTACCCCCTCTATGGCCTACATGCATGGACAGGTGAAAGATGTTCACCTCCTCTCTCTTGTCCCCCCCCTCCCTTTGGATGGCAACAACCCTCCCCCTCCTCTTCCTCCACAGCTCAGCTGACCAGCCTGTCTGCGCTGCCCCCTGCTGACCGACAGCTCCGGGAGCCCGCCCTCCTCAGCAAGAGAGCCACTGTGGAGGCATGGCTGACCAGAGAGGCCAACACACTACAGAAATACAGACTGGTAAGACGTGAACGTGCTCTCTCTCTCTCTCTCTCTCTCTCTCTCTCTCTCTCTCTCCCTCCCTCTCTCTCGCTGTGCCATAGTACAGCAGGTCAAGCCTCCTCTCTCCTGTTTATCTGCCCAGGACTTGGCAGAGAAGCACCAGAAGACCCTGCAGGTGTTGAGGAAGCAGCAGACCATCATTCTGGATGACGAGCTGATCCAGTGGAAGAGACGGCAGCAGCTGGCAGGCAACGGGGGCCCGCCGGAGGGAGGCCTGGACATCCTGCAGTCCTGGTGAGCCCTCCTCCTCCTCCTCCCACCAGGAACACAGCCACTAGGCTTCCTCTCAGGGCAAAGGGTCACCGGTCTGCAAGCTTTCAGTTGACTACCGCTGGGTTTACTTCCAAAATGCATTGTCTCTTAATAACATCGGACAACTAGTCTGACACATCTATGTTTGAGAATGTTAATCCCTTTTTTCAGACTGGCTGTGTTTTCTTTGCTGTTTTTGGAGAATCCTGTCAAGGCTTTCATAGTTTAAAAAAAAAATCCTTTAAAGTTTGAATTTCTAATGTCCAAATCATCTGCGGTACAGGCATCCATTTTTACGTGTGTGTTTACGTGTGTGTGTGTGTGTGTGTGTCAGGTGTGAGAAGCTCGCAGAAACTATCTGGCAAAACAGGCAGCAGATTCGGAGGGCGGAGCACCTCAGACAACAGCTGCCCATCCCGGGACCCATTGAAGAGCTCCTCAACGATCTCAGCAGCACTATCACAGATATCATCTCAGCGTTGGTGACCAGGTGTGTGTGTGTCGTTTAGGCTCTTCGGAACTTTAAAACTCATTCCAAGGAGATGAATGTCAGTCAGTAGAGCGTCAATACAAGTACAGCAGCCCCGGGGGGGGGCGGGGTGTGGGGTGGGGTGGGGTGGTGTGTGTGTGTGTGTGTGTGTGTGTGTGTGTGTGGGGGGGAGGGCGGCGGCGGCATCGGCAGAGTGAGAGATACTGTCTTTTACTCCAATTACCATGCACTGTGTGTGTGTTACCATGCACTGTGTATGTGTGTTACCATGCACTGTGTATGTGTTACCATGCACTGTGTGTGTGTTACCATGCACTGTGTGTTACCATGCACTGTGTGTGTGTTACCATGCACTGTGTGTGTGTTACCATGCACTGCGTGTGTGTGTTACCATGCACTGTGTGTGTGTTACCATGCACTGTGTGTGTGTGTTACCATGCACTGTGTATGTGTTACCATGCACTGTGTGTGTGTTACCATGCACTGTGTGTGTGTTACCATGCACTGTGTGTTACCATGCACTGTGTATGTGTTACCATGCACTGTGTGTGTGTTACCATGCACTGTGTGTTACCATGCACTGTGTGTGTGTGTTACCATGCACTGTGTGTTACCATGCACTGTGTATGTGTTACCATGCACTGTGTGTGTGTTACCATGCACTGCGTGTGTTACCATGCACTGTGTATGTGTTACCATGCACTGTGTATGTGTTACCATGCACTGTGCGTGTGTTACCATGCACTGTGTGTGTGTTACCATGCACTGTGTGTGTGTTACCATGCACTGTTTGTGTGTTACCATGCACTGTGTATGTGTTACCATGCACTGTGTGTGTGTTACCATGCACTGTGCGTGTGTTACCATGCACTGTGCATGTGTTACCATGCACTGTGTATGTGTTACCATGCACTGTGTGTGTGTTACCATGCACTGTGTGTGTGTTACCATGCACTGTGCGTGTGTTACCATGCACTGTGCGTGTGTTACCATGCACTGTGTGTGTGTTACCATGCACTGTGCGTGTGTTACCATGCACTGTGCGTGTGTTACCATGCACTGTGTGTGTGTTACCATGCACTGTGTGTGTGTTACCATGCACTGTGTATGTGTTACCATGCACTGTGTGTGTTACCATGCACTGTGCGTGTGTTACCATGCACTGTGTGTGTGTTACCATGCACCGGCCTTCCTTTACTCGGCCATCTGTCCAGTGTTACTGACGGTAGTGAAAGTTAGAATATATTGTTAATACATCATGTAAGTAGCCTTAGTATATTGTTCATAGCTGCTTACACAAGAGTGTGTGTGCAAAGAGTGTGTTTACAAAGCAGAGTGATGTTTGCCAGAGAGAAAAACAGATTCATGACCCTACTGATCCGATGGTGTTAAAGAAAGCTTTGTTCCGGTGGCATTCTGTGGTTGGGAATGTTTGTTTGCATTGTCTTATTGCAGTAAGTGAGGATATTTCCCTTTAGATCTATAGTTTTTAAAGGTAGAGTTAAAGTTTCAGAGCTGAAGGGGATAGTTGGGGTGTTTTGAAGTGGGGTTGTGATAGATACTTCTCCATAGTCGGAGTATCTATCACCTCCTGTTTCACCTCCTGGGGGCCGTGCCAACCGCCATCTACTGTAGTACCTCAAACACCCCCCACTTCATCACCTGAACTATCCCTTTAAGATGCGAGTCGTGCGATTGCCATGGGAACAGCACTTCTGAGTCGACCAACGCCAATGCGACAAATTGATTGGTTGATTTAACCAACAGATCTTTAAAACTCAGAGTTCCACAGAGAGAAGAAGAGTTTTGAGAATCAGTTAGTGAACCTAATCTGACAAAATCGGTTTTCAGTCATAATTTCTACCGCGAAGTTGCAGATGTGTCCAAAGGCAAAGGATGGAAGTTAAAGGGATCTACATAGTTCTGCAGAGACAATAAAATGCAGTTTCCAAGAGATGGAAGGCAACCGACTGCAGTTCATACTCTATGGACCCAAAGCCACATCTGCCAGGGTCTTTTAGCCCGCCAGCATCTCTGAACAGGAAGTCATCTGAAGGCTTTGACAGGATCAACTCTCACTTTTCTTGTCGCTTTTCCCAGCAGAGACCCATAGCACATTGAAAGGCCATATCTGATTCCTGATTGGCCACAGACATGCCTGCGCCCACAAAACCAAGTACTGTTTTTCACGCACAGTACAAACACAGGTTATGTTTGCTCAACAACATCCTCTCTATATTCCCCTGAAGCCCCTGGAGGTTTCAGGCTGAGAATAGGCGAGTGTTGTTTTCACATCACCACTCACCAGCTCCCGACCGGCGGGGCTTGAAGGCTCATAACAACAGTGTGTGTTTGTTTCCAAGCTGCCCCTGGACCTGGAGGCGCAATGATCATGCTGGGTCTGCTGCGGTCTCACTTCTTGCTCTCGGTTTCTGTGTTAAATGTGGAAATCACAAGTCAGCTAGACAGAAAATCACACCTTACTTCCATTTTCTTCCATTTCCTTCCATTAGTGCACTATGGCAAGTGATCTGGGAAAACCAATTTTTCATTCATCACTTTAGTACCAAACTCATCATATGTGTTCTTAAATTTTACAACAAACATTTGCATGGTTATATGTATATTTAAAACATGCATTGTTTACTTTCTGTGTCAAGTTTGCAGCCTTTTGGCATATGTGTGGCTACATTTAGGGGAATAGGGGAGTAGATCATGTTCAGCAGAGCCAAAAGGGGGACGCATTGCACGGAGCCGCCTGATCAACGGGGATCTGTTCTGCCATCCATCGAGTCTAACTCCCTTTTTGTTTCCACAGCACCTTCATCATCGAGAAACAGCCGCCACAGGTGTTAAAAACCCAAACCAAGTTCGCCGCCACGGTGCGCCTCCTCGTGGGTGGGAAGTTGAACGTGCACATGAACCCTCCGCAGGTGAAAGCCACCATCATTAGTGAGCAGCAAGCCAAGGCCCTGCTGAAGAACGAGAGCACGAGGAAGTAAGTCCAGTGCCCCGATCATATCGCTGCAGATTTAAAACCAGAAAAAAACTCATCTTTTTTTCTGGAGGTTCAGATTTGAAGTAGCACTGTGTAAGATTTAGTAGCTTTATTAGGTCGCATTAAACTCTCTCTTTCCAAGCATGTTCGAGAACTGCGGTGGGCTTTAAATAAAACAAAAAATGCAAAAGGCTCTCTAGAGGCATTGTTTGGTTTGTCCATTCTGGGCTACTGTAGAAACATTGTGGTGCAACATGCAGGACTGACCGAACAGGTATGTGAATATGACAGGCTCACTTTAAAGAAACACAGCGAATCTTAGCAAATCCACCTAAACCCTACACTCTGTAACTAAAACAATTAAAGCTATATTTCTAATTACTATTAAAAAAATACATATATAGAGATATATATATATGTATTTTTTTTAATAGTAATTATATAAAATACATATATATATATATATATGTATTTTTTTAATAGTAATTATATATATATATATTATATGTTCATTTTTAAATGGGTGCTCTCACACTGAAGCAACAACACATACGTGCGTTAGTCTTCCGGCTTCATTTAGCGGGACCAATAAGATAAGTGTTGGAGCTATTTATTTTGACATTTGTATTTAGTTTTATTGGAAAGTAATACACGGTGGCTCATTGGTTAGCACTGTCGCCTCACAGCAAGAAGGCCCTGGGTTCGAATCCCGGTCGTCCCGATCGTTCCAGGTCCTTTCTGTGTGGAGTTTGCATGTTCTCCTCGTGCCTGCGTGGGTTTACTCCGGTACTCGGTTTCCCCACCATCATAAAGACATGCACCGCAGCCTCACCCCGGTTCGTATGGATGTGAATGAATGTTGGTGGTGGTCGGAGGGGCCGTAGGCGCTGATTGGCTGCCACGCTTCCGTCAGTCTGCCCCAGGGCAGCTGTGGCTACTGATGTAGCTTACCACCACCCGGATGACTGTGTGTGTGTGACTACTGGACTCTGCACTCTGTAAAGTGACTTTGGGTGCCTTGAGAAGCGCTATATAAAATAAATGATTATTATTATTATTATTATTAATCATTGCCTATTTAAGTTATATTTTGATTTGTTAAAGTTTTTTTCTTATGATGGTTTTAGTTTAGTTTAATACATTATGATTGTTGTTTAAATAAAAATTACTGTTTTAGGAGTTCACGGAAAGAGTAAAGGGCCGGCTGTCTGAAATGGGTCAACAAATGGCCACTGCAATAAGGATTCCTAGTTTTCTACATGACCTCCGGCCTCATGTGTGTGCGTACCTCACCACGGAGACGTGGCTGGCACTTGAACAATGCCACAGTGGAATCTATGGCGCAGAATCCACATTTAGCTTGTTCGACATTCCTCCTGACAAACAGGAACCGTCCAAGACCGTAGATCAGCCAGCGGTTACACGGATCAGCAATTCAACCGCTCAGCCGTCATCCGCCGCTGCTCCTCCGAGCCCGTTGGTATGGCACCCGGTCTGCAGCCCGTTCCGCTCGGGGCTTTTTTTTCCATGTAGAAAAGATGGAGGTAGTTAAGCCATCCAATTATACACGAGCACGGACATCATTCATCATTCCCGCACCTGACATGTGTTTCACTCGGCGGCTGTCGTCCAGCATTTGGTTTTAAACTGTTCTGGGAAGACTGTAATTCTCAGCACACCGACCCGTGATTGTCTCTCTCCTTTAGTGATAGCAGCGGAGAGATTCTCAACAATAACTGCGTGATGGAGTTCCACCAGACGACGGGCACTCTCAGCGCCCACTTCAGGAACATGGTGAGTGTTCCTGAAGGAAACTCCACTGAGTTGAATATCTTGGCACACTCTGCACTTCAGCCTGCTGGAAATTCACTTTGGTCACTGCCTTGTGTATATATTTAGTTTCCTCTGTATATTTTGTCGTTTAGCATTTAGTATTGTAATTGTTTTTTATTTTCTGTTAATTCTCTAATGTGCACCTGCTGCTGTGATCCTGAAATGTCGCCACTGTGGGACTAATAAAGGAATATCTAATCTAATCTAATCTAAAAAATAATAAATTAGTAGAGTGCAGCTCCGCCTGAAGCCAGATGTGTCCGTACGTTCATTAGACGAGTTTATCGCGAAAGTGGCTCGATGTTAGCTGGACAACTCTTGAATTAACATTACATTTGGGTGAAATAGCTATTTTTTATTATCATTAGTGTAGCTCCATTAGTTTTGGGAATTCTAGAAGAAATTGAGTTTATTGAAATAACATTTAAACCGAGCAGAGCTTCGGGGATTGTCTCGTGAGTGTGCGTTGTCGGCCCGTACCGCTCGTTCTCACGCGAGTCCTCTCTCTCCCTCGTAGTCTTTGAAGAGGATCAAGCGGTCGGACAGGCGAGGAGCGGAGTCCGTCACCGAGGAGAAGTTCACCATTCTGTTCGAGTCGCAGTTTAGCGTCGGAGGCAACGAGCTCGTCTTTCAAGTGAAGGTAACGAGTAGAAAAGATGGCCGCCATTGTTACGTCCTCCAAAGCCTCGCAACACCTTGAACATTCGCTCCGACACTTTAAAGCCTAGCGCGCCTCATCCGTCTGCTTCACGGGGCTTTTGAAACACTTTTATTTCCCAATAGAAAGACTGTGATGGTGGTGCAGTGGTGCTTGAGACCTCTTAAACCTCTTTCTTTGAAACAGACGTTATCACTTCCTGTGGTGGTGATAGTTCACGGCAGCCAAGACAATAACGCCACGGCCACTGTGTTGTGGGACAATGCTTTTGCAGAGCCGGTGAGTAAATGGTTTTTTTCTGTGTTCCAAAATTATATTTAGAGATGAATAACCCTTAAAAAACACCTAAACGTAGCTTGTGTATCAAGTGTACCTTTTTATTTATCACATGTTTAGCCGACTTATTCAAACGTATTCAATAAAGGCGGCATGTCCTTGAACACTAAATAATTTAGCACATTTAAGCAACTGGAAAGAGATGCTGCAGAGACCTGGGGTGTACATTTTATCTGGTTTTCATATCGATTTGAATGCATGTTCTATTGATCTAGATCAATTTATTACAATATTTAATTTGATGCAATATAAAATCTGAACTACTCAGCTTTTTTTGAATTCATGTGCACACATTAGCACATTCCATGCATTCTGCTGCTGGTGTAAATCCTCCACTGCCTCCACAGGGACGGGTGCCCTTCCTGGTGCCAGACAAGGTGCTGTGGCCCCAGCTGTGTGAGGCCATCAACATGAAGTACAAGGCCGAGGTGCAGAGTAACCGAGGCCTGTCGGAGGAGAACCTGGTCTTCCTGGCTCAAAAGGCCTTCAGCAGCTCCAGCAACAACCCTGAAGACTACCGCAACATGACCATGACGTGGTCACAATTTAACCGGGTCAGCGCTCTGCACTCTGAGATAGAGGACATGCTCGCTCCCTGTTATCTTCAGCTGGAGTTTCAGCTTGAATGTGTTGCTTTCTAACAAATTGGAGATGGTTTTCTCCTCTTTTGGATTTTTTTTTAAATGCCCGCGGGCCAGTTTCAGTGAGCCATCTTCGCGGCATGCTTGCTCTGCATGGAGTTATTTACTTTTGGTTATTCGCACACAGAAATATGTCATGCTCCATTTGCAGTGCTCCTGCAGCCCTATTCTGTGGAGAGAGAGAGTCTCATTGGTGGCCAGGTCCTCATCCTAATGGGCCTGTTTGTCCACACAGTGAACGGCTGGAGGCCTCATTTTCTGGCTCAACGCAGCTGGCGATGGCAGAAAATGCACTCACACTCGCCACACACCATCAGCCTCATTCGATTACAGGGACATCAAGTTTACAGACCTGTGTATGAGCTGCACACGTACACTCTCGCTCTCCTCCTCCCTCGCTCCACGTGTACACAACGGTAAACACGCCCGGGACGAGGACATGTTGTTCTATGTATTTATGGACATGAGGGAATGTGGAGGTAACCTTTTAAAAGATGTGCTTTTTTAAATATAGATTGTTTTCTCCCCCCCCCCCCCCCCATGTGTTGCTCACAGGAAAGCTTGCCAGGGAGGAACTTCACCTTCTGGCAGTGGTTTGATGGCGTGATGGAACTCACAAAAAAGCATCTCAAACCACACTGGAATGACGGGTAAGGCAATTTACTTTTTTATTTTTTGGCAGTTCCAATCTTTGGCTGTACATGCGGCCGAATGGGAAAAACAAACGGACATCAACTCGGAGAGGAGGTGTGGGAATGCATTTTACAATATTAATGTCTCTTTTTCTGTCTCTTCTTTTCTCTCTCTCAGAGCCATCCTGGGCTTTGTGAACAAGCAGCAGGCTCAGGACATGCTGATGTCCAAACCCAACGGAACTTTCCTTCTGCGCTTCAGTGACTCTGAGATCGGAGGGATTACCATCGCCTGGGTGGCAGAAAACCCGAACAAAGCAGGTACGACGAGTCGCCGTCAGTTTCCGTCGCATCTCAGACGGTATTTAGTCAAATGTTGCTGAGCGTTTTGACCCTCAAGACCGAACGCAGGCCTCACGTGGACTGGCTTTCCGTCTCGGTAGTCCGGCTGAACTCGTGTTGCTATCGGTGCGCTGAGCTCACCGTTGTTTTTTTACGTTTATTGAGATTGATAAATAGATGAAACTAAACCCTCATATTAGATAAATAGATGAAACTAAACCATCATATTAGATAAATAGATGAAACTAAACCCTCATATGAGATAAATAGATGAAACTAAACCCTCATATTGGATAAATCGATGAAACTAAACCCTCATATTGGATAAATAGATGAAACTAAACCCTCATATTAGATAAATAGATGAAACTAAACCCTCATATTGGATAAATAGATGAAACTAAACCCTCATATTAGATAAATAGATGAAACTAAACCCTCATATTGGATAAATAGATGAAACTAAACCCTCATATTGGATAAATAGATGAAACTAAACCCTCATATTAGATAAATAGATGAAACTAAACCCTCATATTGGATAAATAGATGAAACTAAACCTCATATTAGATAAATAGATGAAACTAAACCCTCATATTAGATAAATAGATGAAACTAAACCCTCATATTGGATAAATAGATGAAACTAAACCCTCATATTGGATAAATAGATGAAACTAAACCCTCATATTAGATAAATAGATGAAACTAAACCCTCATATTGGATAAATAGATGAAACTAAACCCTCATATTGGATAAATAGATGAAACTAAACCCTCATATTGGATAAATAGATGAAACTAAACCCTCATATTAGATAAATAGATGAAACTAAACCCTCATATTCGGAAAGACTTTCTTGAAGCTTGATAACCATCCTGGAGAGGGATCCTCCTCTGTTGCTCTCCTGAAGGTTTTCTTCCCTTTTTTACCCTGAAAGGGTTTTTTCTATTTCTTGGGAGTTTTTCCTGATCCGCTCTGAGGTCAAAGGTCAGGGATGTCCTATGTGTACAGATTGTAAAGCCCTCTGAGGCAAATTTTTAATTTGTGATATTGGGCTATATAAAATACACTGAATTGAATTTAATTGAACCAAACAAACAACTTTTCACGGTGACGACCTTTAAACAAAAAGAGAGAGAGAGGAAAACGGAGTGAACCGGTGCAGCTTCTGGCACGCGTCAATGTTGCAATCGAATGGCCAATAAAAAATCATTTATTGCGGATTTAAAGCGGCCAATTGGATCTTTAAGTTAGATTCGGATCTTTAATAGAATACTTACAACTCTTGTTATCATTTAAGTTGAAAACCACACCGTAAACCTGTGACTCCACCGATGAAGCTGCTGTGTGTCCCCAGGTGAGAGGATGGTCTGGAACCTCATGCCCTACACAACCAAAGACTTCTCTATTCGCTCGCTGGCGGACCGCATCAGCGATCTCAATCACCTCCTGTTCCTCTACCCCGACAGACCCAAGGACGAGGTTTTCTCCAAATATTACACCCCTCCGCTGTGTAAGCACCCGTCTGTTTGCACAGGCTGCCGTTACTTCCAAAATTGAACGCCGCCGCTTCAAAGCCAGCGCAGTGAACGAATGTATTGATCGCTGCACGACGACCGCACTGAGCCCTCTCTCTCTCTCTCTCTCTCTCTCTATGTGCTCGTTTGTCCGAAAGCCAAAGCAGTGGACGGCTACGTGAAGCCGCAAATCAAACAAGTGGTGCCCGAGTAAGTATCAAGCTTCCCGTCGGCCTCCCGCTCCATCTTCTCCCCCCCCTCCGTGCCAACATTTAGAGTTAATCACGAACTATCGGAGCCTGCATTCAGATCAGCTATTAGTCAGCTGTAACAGTTGGAGGAGGCCAATTAAGGACGGCCACGGTTCCTGAGCGGGCCTGCTCCCCGCTCATCATTGGAGTTAGGCTCGTTAGTTAGCGAGGCGCGCCCGCTGCCCGTCTGCGCGGCGCTGCAGCCGCAGTACGGCGAGCGGCCGTAATGATGCGGCGAGGCCTGGAAAACACGCTGAGGGGTAGTTGCTTAGGCAACTGCTGAACACAGACTCCGAGGCTTTAATCATGTGCGTGTGTGTGTGTGTGTGTGCAGGTTTACTACAGCCAATCCAGACCCAGCGTGTGGAAACCCGACCTATATGGATCACGGCGCCTCCCCGGCGCCCGTCAGTCACGCTCACACCTACGGCATATTCCCCCCGATGTGAGTCAACAAAGTCCTTTGAACATATGAGCCGCTCCGGGTGTGCGTGTGCATTTTGTGTAGAATAAAGAGTGTCTTGTTGCTCCCGCTGGGTCTTTTGGGGGGGGGGGGGGGGGTGCTGCCAGCTTGTCTGAGTGTGCTCTGGCTCCGCTCTGTGTCCTGTGGCAGGAGCGACTCCATGTTGGACGGAGACTTCGACCTGGACGACACCATGGACGTGGCGAGGCACGTGGAGGAGCTCCTGCGGCGGCCCGTCGAGAGCCAGTGGGGCGGCCAACAGTCCTGACCCTTGACCTTTTGACCTGTGACGACACCAAACAAACCCCGCTTCCCAACTTCCCAACCGCATTGACATTTCTCATGGTTTGATTCCATTCATTTCTCTTTATTTTCCCCTCCTCCTGATAGCTATAATGTGAAATGTTCATAATGGTTGTGATTTTTATTTTGTTCTTCTGTTCGGCGTGACGGCATGTCGGTGACTTCTCTTCGTAGGTGTTTGTAAAACAGACTCGGCGTAAAGCGAAACATGCAACGTTACATTATAGCGAAAAGGAAAGGTAATGTCCACGGAAGATTCAGAAGAGAAGATGCTTTTAACAGTTGAATGTTTCTTTCTTTGACATGTTTTCTGCTCTGCAAATGGGTTCTTAGTATTTTTGAGCGTCACGTTGCCCTTTGACAAAGAAAAGAAACTTTAATGAAGAGTTTAGCTTTTGCTCTTGATGACATAAGAGTCATTGCTCTGCATTGGTTTATTTTTTCAATCCATATACACTAAAAAGGCCGAGTGACCCTCTGAGCCCGCTGCAACTGACGCTGAAGTGTACGATGTATTTGTTCCGATTGGCTCACCAGCTGAAACCCGGGAGGGGCGGGGCGGTGCGTTCACGCTCTTTCCCCCTCACGCGCTCACCATGTGCTCTGTTTGTAACACACACACACACACACACACACACACACACACTCGCCCTCTGGTCCCGCTCATCGATGCTACCTCTCGTTATCCTGCTGACGCTCGTCGTTGTCTCTGCACCTCGTGCTTCGTGTGTTACGTCATGTGACGAACACCGACGGCGGCCAAGATTACTTTTTATCGGCGTCCGTCCCCTTTTGGCGACGCAAAAGAAAACATTTGTCGACTCGAAAAGGTTGAGACGATCTCCCCCTCCTCTCTCACAAACACACACACACACACATAAACACACGCACACACAATGCTAAAGAGAAAGTGTCAACAGCCTTGCACCTCAGGAATGAATCGCTTTGCTTCGCTTATGTACAAGCCAAATAGAAAAGGATCAATGTCGACAGAATGTATTTTCTCTATCATAATTCTATTTTATTATCGTTTCGCTGGCTCTCCCCCCCCCCTCCCTTTGCCTGTTTAAGGGTGTTTGTACAAATGGCCTCCTCGGTCTGAGCAGATGTTTTTCAAGTCTTGCGTCACCAGAAGTACCATGCAGTTGAAAAGGGACACCACGCAACTGGAGAGCAGAGATGAAGATGTACTTTTGTGTTTGTCAGACATATTCATATTTAAGATATTCCCTCGTCATTTTCTCCTTCAAACGTTTCTTTTTTTTGTACTTCCGCTAATTTTGAAGTCCCCGGCTGATGAGCTGTCTGTGATGTGTCCTTCATGACCTCCTCCTCATGTTCTCATGTTGTTGTTGTTTTTGATGATGATGAAGATGATGATGATGGTGGTGGTGGTGTAGATGGTGCTGTGTGCTGTTAAATGTGTGTACCATGTTTGTGGTTTGGGTTTATCACTTGGGAGGTTTTCCCAGAGAAACGGCTGTCGAGTTGAAAAGAAGAAAATAAAAGTTTTATAAATAATTTGAACTCCTATGTAATTTATAGCAGCATCTCAACATTTTACATCATCTTAAGATTTTGATGTCACTACCAAAATAAATGCTGTTTCATTGTTGTTACGTGTGCAGTCGAGGCCGCCCATTGATCATGATTAATCCACAGAAACCTGTGATTAACCTGATTAAAAATGTTAATCGTTTCACAGCCCTAAAAATAATGTAACGTCCTTTTAAATGTGCCAGCTCACAACCTCATCATAAGAGAGTTTTAGTACAGGAATACAGTTAGATTATAATACAATTAGATTATAATACAGTTAGATTATGTCCATACTCTTTGACACATTATTAATATCCTCTCTCTGTCCTATGACCCTCAAACGCAGCATTCTTCACTTGATCGCCAATGTTCTGGTGAACATTAGCTCAATTCTGCCATCTGGAGGAAAATAAGAAACACAAAACACATTCGATCACGTGTGTGCATTTGAGCTGAAGCTTGGGAAAGATTAGAAAAACTAATTTGCATGGAAGTCAATACAATATTATGATTATTGCTTCAGTGGTTTTCATTATCAGGTTATCATACCTTCAATTGGTGACTTGCTGCTTCTGGAAGATAACTAACATTTTATGGTCGATTATGCACGGCTAATGTTTTTAATTATTCATAAATTATCTACAGGCCACTGTGTTAATGGTTTCCAGGCCGGGCTCCTGGAGGTCAGTGGTGGGTTGTGGCTCGGACACTAACCCTGCAGCCGTGGTCAGAGAGCATGAGCCCTGTGGCTCGCACCTCACGTGATAAGAGGCTTATCGGCTTTATAGAGTGGGTTCATCAGTTTCTGTCTATATCAACATGGCATTACTTAAATGTTAACATTCACCTCATTGTTTTTATTAATTCTCTTTGGGCCAACAGGTTTCACGTGATGGAAACAAAAATTGTAAATCCATAGTTTTGGCAACATGTCAAATATAATGCACATATTTAACAAATCTCCTTAGATTCAGGAAACAATGATATTTAATTGGGCTAAGGGAAAGATCATGTTCTGGGTTTAATTAAACCTTTTCTGGCAGAAAGCCCTGAAGACGAACTTCTCTTCCTGGAGTCGTGGTACAGACGGACACGTTGGCCTTCAGGCCGTTCTGCCAGGAATGGTTTACTTGAACCCCAAACGTGACCTTTTACTAAAGGAGGGTTGTTCCCTAAACCTGAGGAGATTTCTAACAGAAGTCGCTGAAGGCAAACTTCTCGTGCAACAGTGTGTTTACTTGATGTGCTCCTTTAGTTGCTCGGTGGTGTTGGAGATGTGTTTGGTAACAAAATTATTACCACAAGCTTTTATCTGGGTTTCTGCCTGTTAATAATAACATGTATGCAGGATGAATATGTTGCTCCATGTTTATGAAGTCCGTATCTGGCCTGGCCTGTCTCTCACGGTATTTAATAGTTTTAATGCAATGAGTCTGACTGCCTTCCTAAAATAATCTAAATAAGGATAGTGACTATGTCACGACTGATACTGGTGTCATACAAGTGTCTGTAAATATTATTTTCTGGTCAAATGGAACTTTTTGCAATATTTCACCAACCCGTAAAATAACTCGCGTTAAAGGGGACATATTGTGAAAATTCCACTTTTTTAGTGCTTCTATACGTTAATTTGGGTATCTGGCATGTCTCCCAACACAAAAACGCTGGAAAAGAACAACTCACGCGGCTTGTTGTGGTTCCTCTATGTCAGAAACGATATGCTTGAGTGCGTCAAATGGGATCACCACCAACGTCTACGTAGATTTTGAAGCACGCCCATGTAGGGAGTCTGGCTACATGGCCTTGGACCGCCCCCCACCACAACTTTGCAGGTAAAGATTATTTGAAAGTTGTGTTCATATTACAGACATGAGTCATCAAATACAACGATTTAATAAGTAAACAAGGTTTAAACGCTAATTAATGGAGGTAAAAACATTACCCCCGCCCAGTGTTGCCAATTGCACGGGAAAACCGCAGACCTGATTTCTACTGCTCCACCAAGATCTTTAAGACATATGCATCAGTGGCGGTTCGTCCATAGGGGGCGCTAGGGCGCCGCCCCTCTTAAAATTTGGAGATGAAAAAAAAAGAAGAAGCAGAAAAAAAAAATCCTGTCAAAAAACATTATATGCCAAATCATTTAAATAGTAAATATACCGTGTTGACGCGCTAAATGTGTGTGGGAGACCGTAAGCCCCTGTCAACAACCACTTAAGTTAATGTGAAAAAATATAATATATCGCCATTATCACGGAGAGAAGCCCCTCCCCTTTTTCGAGGCGCTGGTCTAACGTGTGTGTATGGCATCGATACAACATTTCAGTCGTTTTGGCAATGACCGGCTTCACATTGGCGGATGAAACCGCACAAATGTGTGCACGCGATTGGATTATTCGGCAGATCAGAGACCCGTATGTTCCCTCAGCCCATAGAGCAGTGTTGCCAGGTCCGCGGTTTTCCTGCGGAATCGGGCCACTGCTTTTTGTCCTTGGTTCGGGTAGACCTATTTTGCATGCAAATTACATGAATATCTTTAAATAAAAATCCATATTTTAAATGAAATAATGTATTCATACCCAAATCCTACCAAACTGACTCCAGATCAGCACGTACACATATTATTTATGATAATATACTGTATAATTACACAAGGCCATTTTAGGACCTAGGTGAAATAACTTGAGGGAAAACTGCTTTTAATGCTGGCAAACTAAACATATGTTGTTACTTTGTAGATATTACAATACATTTGGCAATGATAGCAATGCTGTTGGACTTTAAAAGCAGTGTATATGGTTTGGCACGGGCATATTTTGAGTTCTGATATTGGGCTGGTTTTTGGGCTGGTTGCTGCCCAGAGCTCCACGGAGGTACGCGAGCAACATAGCTAGCAGAAGCTTTATGTTAGTATGGCGTCGGCGACTGAAAACTCTGGTATCTCTACACCAAACACCTTTCAATCGACGGTCAGATATTGATAAGAAGAGGCTGAAAGAGTTGGGACCCGAACATCCGGATTTAAAAATTCTGCAGCAAAGCGCTGACCGTGGGAGGACGTAAACCCGGAGGTGCTCCTCAAGCCTATATGCTAACCGGAGCTGATTAGCTGAATGCTCCATGAGTAATTCGTTTTTTGTTTCCCCTGTCTGTTTTCCAAAGTCCTGGGACGGAAACTCTCTGGACTACAACGGGGTGAGGGATCTACAGAGCTTCAGACAAGTGTAAAGCACGAATCTTGCTGCAGTTATCTAGCTAAGAGCATGGAGCTAACTCGCTAACAGCATGAAGCCAACCCTGTTTGCAGACCGAACTGGCATCAAAAACACAACGAAGAAGTTCTGAAAAACAGACACATTTCCTCCAGAATAATGGAAACAGGCTGGTTACAGACATGATTGACTTTAACCAGAGTTATTGAGAAGTTTGACCACTTTAAAGAGAGGTGGCTACTTTTCTTTACATATAGTGGGTCTACTCTGTCAAACAGTTAGAAATGCACTCTGTCATTTCTTGTTTTCAATGTATTGTATTTTATTTTTGTTTGTTGTTCAACGATATTATTGAGTGTTTGTGAATTTTATTTTAATGAGCTATTTTTATTTAGCGTTATTTTTAAAAATCTGTTTCCTGCGGAAATTGCTTTCCATCTGTTCCACTTCCTGCTCCTGAGTCCGTCTTTCCGTCACAATGGTTTTATATTGCCGAGGGTGAGTTGAGTGAAAAACGATTTTGGCTATATTCTTCAATAAAAATTAACCGTTTATGTTACATACAGTAATGGAATGTTAATACGATCCCGGCGTCCAGCTGTCGTGTCATTTAGACTGTCAAAATATACGTTTGGTGGCGGTTTCATTGAGCCACTTTCTAGCTCATGTTCACAGCTGCTTCCCCAGGGCGTTGGGGAAGTACGTCTACTGCCCCTCCAGGGTGTTCTCCCTGTACAAGGACCAGGGCATGGGGAAGGAGATGGCCTGGGGGGACTTCACACAGTCCGCTTTCTGTGAGGCGGAGAGAGACAGATGGGTCACAGAGAGGAAGAAGAGACCACACACATACATAGTATTAGTAATACTAATTAAATGATACAATAAGAATTATTGGACGAATATAAGCAGCATTATTGGATTGATATTGATTGCAAATATATATGTCCAGTACATGAGAATGTATATAATTATTGTTTTGGAATAAATATCGATATTTTACTAGAATAAATACAATTATTGCTGTATATAATAATGTAAATATATATAAAATGTGTATCCATCCTGACATTTGAGAAGCTAAAACCAGGTCATGTTGCTGATTGTTTCAGCACTTATATTATAAATATGTTTTTGAATACACTACTCTGTGTGTGTGTGTGTGTGTGTGTGTGTGTGTGTTTGTGTATGTATGTGTGTATGTATGTATATGTCTATATATATGTGTATATATATGGTTGTTTTATTATATGTATAATAATGTAATAATTATGTATGCATGTACATATATACTTATATGGGATTCACATGTTCATTTCTTTGGTTTTATATTTTTTATTTTTTCATTTTAGACTTCAGCTGTGTTGGATATATATATATGTGGATATACAGTATATGCATATATATATATATTATATATATATATATATATATATATATATATATATATATATATATATATATATATATATATATATATATATATAGGCATATGCATATATGCCTATATATACTGTATTTAATTAGTTTTTTATTCATTTCATTTGTTTTATATTATTTCTTTTTTTCATTTTAGAATTCAGCTGTGTTTATATATATATATGTGTATATATATGTATATATATATGTGTGTATATATATATATATATTCACAAATCCCATCAACCATTCTGTGAATCTCGCCAAACCTCTCTACCAGAGGGGTGTGTGAGGGATTCTTATGGCAGAGACACACGAGGTGACTCAAACCGAATCCCCCCCCACACCTGCAGAAGGTGTAGGTGATTCTACACCCGGGAAAGTGTAGGAAAATTGCCTACAACCTGGTCTGGGTCCGGTATTAAAGACAACGACCTCCTCCACATCTGTCTTTCCCAAGCCCCGAACAAATACATTAACATATTATTTATACATCAGCCTCAATGCAGGTGCTGCCTCCGTCCGCTCCCTCATTACATATTAGTTCTCGTCACTCAGTGTGACCTCAGTGTGACCCCTGTCCCAGTCCAAGCTGGTTACTTTAAGGAATGTGGAGGTTTCTTGCTGACGTCTCCCCCCTCGTCTCTTCTCTTATCGTTATTGTGTCTGAGCCTCCTGGTCCTCTCTGCAGTCTCCTCTCTACCGGTTAAGACTGGAGCAGCACAAGGCCGCTGGGTCTGTCTCTGTCTGGCGTTGTTGACCCTTGTCTGAGGGAGAGAGCTGTGTGTGCCCTCTCAATCATCTTTGTAGATGTCATTTAAGCCTAATATAACACAATGTCAAAGTTTAATACACCTTGTGTATATATGTTGTGGAAGCACATAATTTGAAACATTTTACCCACCACAGCACATAATACCATGAAAAACATCATGGTATATTCTGTAATATGGATCTCTTGGATCATCGGCTTCATTTTCAGGTGCAACTAGAACTTTACTAATCAAGGGGGAGTTTCTCACATCCGATCACACAGTAATTTTAATTAGCTGACAGGTGCTATCCAGGAGTATAAATGCTTCCATCAAATATCTAGGGCTTGACAAAGTTCAGTACAGTTTACAGTATGAACATGGAAGCACCTGGCCAGGTAAACGAACAAGGGCAACTGCCTGTTCGAGGAAGAGGAGGAAGAAGAAGAGGAAGAGGAGCAAGGGTGCGTGGTGGTGGAGGGTGTATGAGCATCGGGCTCTAAACCAGAGGTCCCTTCTCCAGGCAATGGATGCTGCTTGTGCCGATGTCACAGCAGATCAGTGCAGGGGATGGTTGCGGCATGCACGGCGATTCTTATTGTAACAATTTCCATGGCAGTATAAGTGCATTACAGTATGTGATGTGAAACCTTGTTGGCTCCTCTTGAATGAATCTTTTTTCTGTTTGATACACATAGTATTCTGGAAAGAAAACATCTCCTACAGTAACCATTCAGTGTCAAAGGACTAAGCCAAGATTGAAATGTGCACATGAGGGATATTTCTATGGTCCACTGCCATACTGACAAAACATCTAACCATTTTGACCTGCAGTGTTTAAACAATGACGAAGGGACTTTTCATTTTGGGGGCACTGACTATTTGTATGAGAAAAGGAATTAGTTTTGACTGATGAGTTGTCTGTTTTGGGAGAGATATGACCTTTTGCAGGTGTGCCATAGTGTTTTGCTCAACCATCTTGGTTATTTTGGCAAATGTATTTAAAGCTTTGAGAATGTCCTTTTTTTCAAGAGAGAGATGAGCCACAGCAATCGAGAAGGAAGTTTTCATTTTGGGGGCACTGACTATTTTTATGAGAAAATGATTTGGGTTTGAAGCTTGAGTTAACAGTTTTGGGTGAGATATGACCTTCTGAAGGGGATCTATGTAGTTGTGCTGAACCATATATGCTATTTTACCAAATGCACTAAGAGCTTTGAGAATGTAATTTCTGTTTCAAGAATTGAGCCAAAGCAATGGAGAAAAACTGTAAAGGAACAGGCACTCAAAACAGGTAAATCTGTGGGGAGGTGTTTTTGACAGGGTAAAAAGGGTGCTGTTTGAAATGATTCTTGTGGTATTTTGACCAAAATATGTTACAAACATTTCATTGTGAGCAGCGGGGCCTTCCTCTAGAAGACATCATTCATTCAAATGTACACGGCTCACACTCCTCGTATCTGTGAGGAGTAGATCCGTGTTGGTGTGGTTTATTATTATCCCAGGGCCCGAGCAAACACCCCCGTGTGGGCCCGCCGTGTGTCGGTGTGGATTCACTGTGGGCAGTGTGGCCCGGGGAAAACCCACACTAATTCTATCTGGGCGCCCTGTGGACTGACCCATGTGGGAGCACCAGGACCATGAAATCTCTGACTGATTTATTCCCCCCCCCCCCCTCTCTAAGTGTCGGAGCTGAGGGGTTGTGGGCCCTCAGAGCTGTAGGGGCGAATGTGTGAGGGGTTAGGGAGCATGGGGTCCAGCCGGGGGCCCGGGGAGCATACTGAAGACTCCCAAGGCTGTCCTGGGGCTGTGGAGTTATAGGGTCAGGGGTCAAGGGTCAGACCCGGGCCCTATGAGCTAGCTGGAGGCCGGCCAAGGATCAACAAGCGTCAGGACCAAGAAGTGGTTTAAACTGGATAAAGGGGAGAAGGGGTTGAAGCGAATGTCTTCCAAATTGGTACTAAAACTATTCATCAGCCATTCTTCTTCTCTTTCCTCATCTTCTTCGGTGTGAAGAGACCCCCACATCGTTGGGCTGAGTAGCGGCGTCCACCACTGTAAGTGTTCCTACAGGTAACATGTTGCCATTCATCCACCTCTTCGACAGAAGGGACCATCTTCCTCTTAAGATATCGAGGGAAAGGGCGCCGTGACGGACGCTGTCGACGCCGTGCGTGTGAAACCGAGGTGTTAGGGAACAAGATGACGCATGTGGCTTTCTACAAAAACCGTATGTGGTAAAAAATCCTCAACATTTGACCGGGCGACCCCTCGCAGCCAGCTGGGATCAAGAGTCGTGATCAATATCCGGCTGTCATCGATGAGATGACCTGGCTACTGTTGATGGGCCCCGGAGGGAGGAGGGGGCCATTAGAGGCCTGAAGGTATGGCGATAGAGATCTGTTGCTGCAGCAGGAGGGAGGGGAGCCTCGGCCGTGGGCACGGCTGACATCCTGCCACAGGAAGCTGGAGCGAACCTCACTGTAAAAAGAAAAAAGGGTGTTTTTAGAAAGTGACATCGCCATTTGTGTGTTCCAGCCTGTCCTTCACGTTTCTCCTTTTAGCCTGAGACCGACTAAAAGCATGTTTTGCCAGTCGTGATCTCTGATGTTTTCACTGCTGAACATGCAGTGTGTGTGTGTGTGTGTGTGTGTGTGTGTGTGTGTGTGTGTGTGTGTGTGTGTGTGTGTGTGTGTGTGTGTGTGTGTGTGGATCATCGGGAGGCCCCCTGCTTGTGGTCACATCTTGTGGACTCACGTGAACCACCCTCGCAGAGCTGATGTTTAAAGTTCGGAGACTTTTCACAGGGAGACGGCTGTGGGAGGAGGCTTTCAGAAGCAGAACTTTAGCTAAATAATTCCTGAGAATACATAATACATGACCCGGGGAGATCAGGAGGGAAAGGGGGTTGAGAGGGAGTGAGGAAAAGAAGGAGACGAGACATCTCTCCGGTCCTCTTCTTCCTTACTGCCTCGGTACCGGCGAGCGTTCCCTCCCTTCCTCCCTTCATCTCCTTTTCCCTCCCTCCTTCTGCCCCATCATATATTCTCCTGTCCTTGAGAAGCAGCCCGGCTCCACCAGGACTCACACTCCTCCACGTCTCCATCGCATAGACGCGAATGTGATTAGAGAGGCTGTGTTTTGGCTGCTGCAGATTGAGCCACTCGTCGCCCCCGAGGTCTGGGAAAACATCCACGGAGCAACACCCTTGGATAAGACCCGGAACTTCTTCAGACCGCCACAAAACATCTGACAAGCCGGGGGCGGTGATCCGCTGCGTGTCATGCGGGCGTTGCTGTTTACCAGAAAGCATCTCCCTATTTTTTGTTGTTGCATCAAACACAAATCTCACTCGGATCAAGTGTGTCTACGATGTAACGACGCCGTGATAAACTCTCTCTCTGGCCGCACACGACTCCTTTGATACAAATGGGCCCTGGTTTTCTTGGCCTCCTCCGTGGGTTACAAATGGGGGGGGGGGGGCATTATCCCGGCTTACTGGCCGAGGATATGGGGTCGGGCCCGCATGTTGAATGTGACGCCATTGTTGTAGGTTTTTTTTCCCGCCCTGGCCTCCGAGGCACGAGAAGACTCGAACAGTGTGTGTGTGTGTGTGTGTTTGTGTGAGTGTGTGTGGGGGGGGTCAAGGTCAGACTGCGTGCGATGATGATGATGATGATGAGGCACAACTGCAGTCTTTCCAAGTTTACACCGAATGCACCGCTAACATGTCCCGTCTCCACGCTGTTGTTTGTCTTGATTGATTCCTAAGAAGACGGGAGGAGGAGGAGGAGGAGGAGGAGGAGGAGGAGGAAGAGCCTCCCTGCATCTTTGATGAAGAGTGATACTGGGAAATTACAGCAGAGTGTCAACGCAAGTGTTCCCGTGTGAACCGTTACTATTCTCCGCGGCCCGCCCGCTGGGTGAAAACAGTGCCGTGAGCAGGATACCCGTCTTTGAAGCTGCAGCGGCAGCAGAATGAGGAAACATAATGTGCCTCGTCCCGCGTCGAGGCACGTCGCCCTGAAAACAAGGACACGGCGTGTCATCGATGTCACGCACCTGAAGCCAGGCTTCACTTATGTGGCCCGGTATCACAAATTACCTGCCGCACAGCGGGGGACACGCTCTGACCCTCGAGTCAGAGGGAGGGGCAACTCCACCCAGAAAACATTTAAGAGGAAACAAGGGAGGAAGAACAGAGGAGGAGGGACCCCAGGACGAACGGACATGAGATAGATTGGTTGTGTACAGTGTAAACCAACGACAGCGACGGATATATATATATATATATATATATACAGGACTGTCTCAGAAAATTAGAATATTGTGATAAAGTTCTTTATTTTCTGTAATGCAATTAAAAACAAAATGTCATGCATTCTGGATTAATTACAAATCAACTGAAATATTGCAAGCCTTTATTCTTTTAATATTGCTGATTATGCTAGCTTGCTTAAAACTCTAAAATCCTATCTCATAAAATTTTAATATTTCCTCAGACCAAGTAAAAAAAGATTTATAACAGCTGAGTGTTTGTCAAGGCTCAGGAAACCCTTGCAGGTGTTTCGAGTTAATTAGACAATTCAAGTGATTTGTTTAATACCCTACTAGTATACTTTTTCATGATATTCTAATATTTAGAGATAGGATATTTGAGTTTTCTTAAGCTGTAAGCCATAATCAGCAATAAATCAGAATAAAAGGCTTGCAATATTTCAGTTGATTTGTAATGAATCCAGAATGCATGACATTTTTGTTTTTTTAATTGCATTACAGAAAATAAAGAACTTCATCACAATATTCTAATTTTCTGAGACAGTCCTGTATATATATATACACTACCGTTCAAAAGTTTGGGATCACTTAGAAATGACTTTATTTTTCAAAGAAAAGCACTGTTTTTTCAATAAAGATAACATTAAATTAATCAGAAATACACTCTATACATTGTTAATGTGGTAGATGACTATTCTAGGTGGAAGTGTCTGGTTTCTAATGAAATATCTCCAGAGGTGTATAGAGGCCCATTTCCATCAACGATCACTCCAGTGTTCTAATGGTACATTGTGTTTGCTAATCGCCTTAGAAGACTAATGTCTGATTAGAAAACCCGTGCAATTATGTTAGCACAGTTGAAAACAGTTATGCTGGTGATATAAGCTATACAACTGGCCTTCCTTTGAGCTTGAAGTTTGTTGAACAAAATTAATATTTCAAATATTAATCATTATTTCTAACCTTGTCAATGTCTTGACTATATCTTATATTCATTTGATAAATAAAAGTGATTTTTCATGGAAGACACGAAATTGTCTGGGTGATCCCAAACTTTTGAACGGTAGTGTATATATATATAGATAGATGAGAGAGAGCGATATATATATATATATATATAGAGAGAGAGAGAGAGAGAGAAATGAGAGAGAGAGATGAGAGAGAGAGACTGTGGGATGCAGTGGTTTCTCTTCAGTGGGCTTCATTAAAGAAAATAACAGCTGACTCTTACAATTCAATTAGTTTCACATGAGGGACAATACCGGGGTGCTGAGGCCAGATAAACAATAACAATATCCTAACTATAAACTTGTCTGTTATTGTATTAATTAATGTGTTGTTTATTGATATAACGACTGTGGACATGTGACCTCTTCTCTGATGTCCTTCACAATCTTAGTGTTGGGTCATTGATGTTTAGAGACATGTTACTGCATGTAGTATATATTTTAGTCTCAATGACCCAACATTAAGATTGAAAAAGATGCTTATTTAATTAAATTACATTTTTTTAATAAAAAGTGGTTGGTTTTCTGCTCACCCTGAGATGAGTACAGCTCAGAAAGGCTTCCAGAAATATATACACCAAAAAAATGCGTAACATTGTATTTTCATATAAATGTATAATAAACTATTTTAAATCCCGTTTTCACTCCTTTTTAAATAGTGAGGCCTCTCTAGCGCCCTCCTCTGGGGGCGGAGTACAGAGAGTGAGTTCGTGAGTGAGTTACACTTCAAACATAAAGATGATATTTAGTCAAATAAAACCAAAGCGCCTCAAGTGAAGCCCAGTAACACACGTCCTCATGTGGGACACACACACACACACACACACACACACACACACACACACACACACACACACACACACACACACACACACACACACACACACACACACACGCTCTGCCTCTGTGTTGTCCGCGTGCTGTTGGGGAGACGGTGCGCGCGCACACCGCACCGGATAATCAAACTCTCATTGCGCGCGCGAGACGCTGGGTTTTTAATTGCACACGCGCGCAAGTCTTGAATTTGTCCCGCGGATGCGCGAGAGAGAGGAGAAGCGCTGCCGCGTGCGAGCTCTGCAAAAGTGAAGAGGACGCGCCGCGCAGCGCCGCGCGCACAGCCCACCGGAGCGGACGTGGGGATCGGGACACGTCTCAGAGGACGAGGACGCGAGAGTGGAAGCTGTGAACAGAAAAGGCGACAGCAGAGAAGGAAAGCCCTCCCAGCATAAGTTCCTCTCCCCCGGTGTGCGCCCGAGGGCTTCGCCGCCTCTGCTCGTGCTCTACCCGGGACGGCGGTCCGCCCATCCGTCCGCCGCCGCCGTGCGCCCCGGTGATGGACCGCTGCTGAGACGAGCCGCCCCGGATGTCAACAAGTCCGCCGTGCTATGAAGAACATGGGCTGTGTGCGCACCGAGCAGCGGAGGGCATTGCTGTGACCGGACCATGGCGGGGGTTCACGCTTCAGACGTGCTGTCGGGACATTTTCTGCAGCCCACCATCGGCGCCCCGCCACCGCCGCCGCCGGGCCAGGGCGCCAGCAACACCGCGGGAATCCCCGGCGACGCGGCCGCGCTGACTCTGACCGGTGCCCGGGCGTACTTGGAGGTGTCCGCCGCTGCCCAGGGCTACGGAGCCGAAGGAGTTTACGCCAATGGACGGTACAGGGAGCACGGCAGCCCGCGGATCGGGAGTGGCAGTCGGGATCACTCCGCGGAAAGGATCAGCCACGGGGCTGGAAACGCGCCGTGTGGCATCATGAAGGTTAGTGGACCGCAAGCAGCACACTCTCAAAGATTCTCAAGGTGACACGAGGGGAGTGAGACACATTTATAACGTCACGACGCAACAGAAGGCTGTAGACACATGTGTGTGTGTGGGGAGCCCTCCGTTAACCGTGGTCCAGACTCCTCATGGGTCCTTAGAGCTCATGGGTCCCCCAGACAAGTTCTGTACAACAAGAGACGAATTAAGGGATTAGAGTTAGTCTGTAAACTCCCTCAGAGAAGACACAGAGGAAAGAATCTTTGACATGTGTGTGAGTCCCTCATGTATGGAGCATGAGCCCCTCATGAAGCCTGAGCCCCTCATGAAGCCTGAGCCCCTCATGTATGAAGCCTGAGCCCCTCATGAAGCCTGAGCCCCTCATGTATGAAGCCTGAGCCCCTCATGTATGAAGCCTGAGCCCCTCATGAAGCCTGAGCCCCTCATGAAGCCTGAGCCCCTCATGAAGCCTGAGCCCCTCATGAAGCCTGAGCCCCTCATGTATGAAGCCTGAGCCCCTCATAAAGCCTGAGCCCCTCATGTATGAAGCCTGAGCCCCTCATAAAGCCTGAGCCCCTCATGAAGCCTGAGCCCCTCATGAAGCCTGAGCCCCTCATGAAGCCTGAGCCCCTCGTGAAGCCTGAGCCCCTCATAAAGTCTGAGCCCTCGTGAAGCCTGAGCCCCTCATGAAGCCTGAGCCCCTCATGTATGAAGCCTGAGCCCCTCATAAAGCCTGAGCTCCTTATGTATGAAGCCTGAGCCCCTCATAAAGCCTGAGCCCCTCATGTATGAAGCCTGAGCCCCTCATAAAGCCTGAGCCCCTCATGAAGCCTGAGCCCTCATAAAGCCTGAGCCCCTCATAAAGCCTGAGCCCCTCATGAGCCTGAGCCCTCATAAAGCCTGAGCCCCTCATAAAGCCTGAGCCCTCATGAAGCCTGAGCCCTCATAAAGCCTGAGCCCTCATAAAGCCTGAGCCCTCATGAGCCTGAGCCCCTCATGAAGCCTGAGCCCCTCATGTATGAAGCCTGAGCCCCTCATAAAGCCTGAGCCCCTTATGTATGAAGCCTGAGCCCCTCATGAAGCCTGAGCCCTCATAAAGCCTGGGCCCCTCATATGAAGCCTGAGCCCTCATGAAGCCTGAGCCCCTCGTGAAGCCTGAGCCCCTCATAAAGTCTGAGCCCCTCATAAAGCCTGAGCCCCTCATAAAGTCTGAGCCCCTCATGAAGCCTGAGCCCCTCATGTATGAAGCCTGAGCCCCTCATAAAGCCTGAGCCCCTCATAAAGCCTGAGCCCCTCATGTATGAAGCCTGAGCCCCTCATAAAGCCTGAGCCCCTCATAAAGTCTGAGCCCCTCATAAAGCCTGAGCCCCTCATAAAGTCTGAGCCCCTCATGAAGCCTGAGCCCCTCATAAAGCCTGAGCCCCTCATAAAGTCTGAGCCCCTCATAAAGCCTGAGCCCCTCATAAAGCCTGAGCCCCTTATGTATGAAGCCTGAGCCCCTCATGAAGCCTGAGCCCCTCGTGAAGCCTGAGCCCCTCATAAAGTCTGAGCCCCTCATAAAGCCTGAGCCCCTCATAAAGTCTGAGCCCCTCATGAAGCCTGAGCCCCTCATGTATGAAGCCTGAGCCCCTCATAAAGCCTGAGCCCCTCATGAAGCCTGAGCCCCTCATAAAGCCTGAGCCCCTCATGAAGCCTGAGCCCTCATGAAGCCTGAGCCCTCGTAAGCCTGAGCCCTCATAAGCCTGAGCCTCATGAAGCCTGAGCCCCTCATGAAGCCTGAGCCCCTCGTGGAGCCCCTCATGAAGCCTGAGCCCCTCATAAAGCCTGAGCCCCTCATGAAGCCTGAGCCCCTCATGAAGCCTGAGCCCCTCATAAAGCCTGAGCCCCTCATGAAGCCTGAGCCCCTCATAAAGCCTGAGCCCCTCATGTATGGAGCCTGAGCCCCTCATAAAGCCTGAGCCCCTCATGAAGCCTGAGCCCCTCATAAAGCCTGAGCCCCTCATGTATGGAGCCTGAGCCCCTCATAAAGCCTGAGCCCCTCATGTATGGAGCCTGAGCCCCTCATAAAGCCTGAGCCCCTCATGAAGCCTGAGCCCCTCATGTATGGAGCCTGAGCCCCTCATAAAGCCTGAGCCCCTCATGAAGCCTGAGCCCCTCATGTATGGAGCCTGAGCCCCTCATAAAGCCTGAGCCCCTCATGAAGCCTGAGCCCCTCATGTATTTGCAGGTTACATCTTTATTGTCAGTTCAAACACAACCTATTGTCGAATCAGCTGTAGTTACCTTGTTGTTGCTACAACACAGCCTGAACGTACACATAGACCCCCCCCCCCCCCCCACACACACACAGGATGGTACAGTGACACACCGTTACAGGAAGAGAGATGTTTTTAGGTTCAGATGTAAAGGTAACATTCCTGGTGTCCGTGTTGGACATGTAAGACTTAAATAATGAAGTTTTCAGTGGAGTTGCAGTACACTCGGGGTTAATGTTTTAACACTTGACGATGTAGAAGTAATAGCAGGTTTATGTGAAATAGATGGCGCACAGAATTCGGCGTGCTTTGAAACTTTGGTGTCATATAAAGCTGATTTGTGGGCCACTTCTCTGCATAGAGCTCCCCCAGTAATGGATGGTGTGATGGCAATATCTTTAATGGCGTCCCGGCCCCTGGCGCTCCCATTACTGGAGGTTAATTAACTGGTCTTCCACACACAGCGACATAAGCCAGTTCCCTCAGAGGGTTTGCGTGACACTATACCCATGTCGTGTGTTCTATTTGTTTTTTGTGTGCACAAGACTGCATTGAGTGCATCACGGGGTCCTTGGTGGATATATGGGTATTGCGTAGGTGGGACACACTGGAGAGTCGCATTCTGTCATATCAGTCTCCGTTTGCTTAGCAACTGACACAAAACACTGGCTAATTCTTTGTTGCCCCCATTATTACATTCCCATTGGACGTCGGGGAAACCCAGGGCGCCCTCTCACACACAACATGCGAACGCAGTGAAGGCTCGATTGTTGCCGAGCACAATGAGCTTTAAACACACGTACAATCCCTCACTGTTTTCACCCTCAGCCTCGCCGCTCGTGTTTACAGCGAACACATTTCATCCTCAAAACGTACGTATCACATGTCTCCGAAGCCTTGAATCCCCCCCGACACACACACACACACACACACACGTACAGTCCACCTCATGAGCAAAACATGACAAGGTAGCTGGAGGGGCCGGAGCTGTCTGCATGTGCTTGATAACAAAGACTGATTGTCTTAATATGGCGTTAATGTCAGGAAGTGATCCTGCTGAGCGACGCACAGCTAATCCTCATGTGTCGTCTCCTAAAATAACCACGGACAGCTCTTCAGCAGCTCGTCATCGGCGATGAACACACACAAAAAATCGATGTGTAGTTTCAATAGGAAACAACATGTGTGATACTTCTAGAATCAGCATATTTGGTTTTGAGTGCCTTCAATGACACGAACCGTCGGTGGACTCTTGTCACTCGAGTGCGAGTCGAGATGCATTCAATGGCCACCGTGATCCTCTGCGCTCTCTCAGAGAAGTGCACTTGCATTACCAAGGCTCTCCTTCCTCTGATGTGAAAGAATGAATTAGTTTAGGCTGTGAAATTGTGCACAGCTGGTGGAATTCTCCCCCGTTGTGTTTCAGTTGCACTTTAAACCAGAGACGGTGTGTAGGAAGTGGACGTCGTCTTTATGACGTCACCCATTGGTTTGTGGATTGGCGTTTTGAAGCCTCGCGTTTGGCAATTTTGCAGCCTCCATCTTGGATACGTCGTTTTTTTGCAACCGATGAACGGAAGTTTGCAAATTTGGGATGCGGAGGAGTGACGTAGAGACGCTACAGCGCCCTAGAGCGTACTCCGCTTTATGATCTATTTGACTCTAAACTGGACCAGAATTTATGAAATGAACATCTCGTTGTATTGAAGAAGATTTTACACTAAAGATTGACACCATAAACCCATGTTTACAATGTTCACTGAGGTAATAAATCAACATAGAGTTAGCGTAATTTTTTCATAGCCTTCTACACAATCCAACCACAGGAGTCGCCCCCCTCTGGTCGGTAGAGAGAATGCAGGTTATCGCGACACTTCGGCAGAACCGGAGGTTTAAAAAACATTTTCAGATTTCAAAATATTATCCAACTGCTGCTTTTTAATATCATTTCAATAGATTTAAATGTACAGTTTTCCAAACACGTCGCCAGTGCAACGTCTTCTCAGCCCGACTCGCCTCAGCGGCTCTCGCTATGTGCCGTTCACACGCCGACCTGGTCGAACAGGTTTGAGCTTTTGCATGCGTTGAAGGTGAAACACGCTCCTGTCACACATGAAATATGTCTTGAACCGTCCGATGCGGTCTCGTGTTCCGCCGGCACGTCTCGGCAGGAGCTCCTCCAGAGAGACGGGCCAAGCGATACGCGCCAAACGATACGCGCCAAACGATACGCGCCAAGCGATACGCGCCAAACGATACGCGCCGTTCGCGGTGGGAAACTGGGTCGGCCGGTACAGCTCGAGCACACAGTCTCACTTTCCTGCACGTGTGTTTGAGTGGAGGTTTAAAAGGTGAAGGGGGCCACGGCTCCATGGGAATAGGGAAGCAAATGAGCAATTACCGCACTGCATTACCTCATTAACTTGACCCTCAGCAGGCGCTTCTCGGAGGAGAAGGACGGCGTGCGCGTCCGTGTCCCTGAAGCGGGGCGCGCAACTTTGTCCTCGTGCCATTTCCTCAGCGGGGGTGACGGTGTCATGGTGGAGAGGCTGCGAAGTGGCTCGGGGGAGGGGGAGGGGGGGGGGTTGTGATGCAGCCTTGTTATGTAACGCCGGACTGTGGACAGCTGCAAGGCCGGCTCCAGCCTGGCTGCTGGGTGGAGGCGGCTGACAGATAGCACGAGTGAGGAAGGAGCAGGATTTGATCAAGAATTTAGGAATGACCCATCTTATTATTATCATTAGTGCCTCTCTAGCAAGCGTTTGCCATTTCTTTCCTTTTCGTCCTTTCCCCCCCTCCTCCACTTGCCTGCCCTCCTTGACCTTAGCAGCAGATTAAAGGTCACACGTTTATTTTTCAGAGATCTGCAAGAAAAAAAGAGTCTACGGTTAGGTTAGAAGAAGGAAACACCGATATCATTATTTCATCTTCTCATTCACTACCGCATATAATAGATATGAGCAAAGGACAGTTCTGATTGGCTGATGAAGGGGTCAAACCTTTCGACTGAGATGAGGAAAAAAGCGAACAACCTCAAAGAGGAGGTGATAATCAATCAGTTTAAGAGATGACCGATTCGACAAAATTCTGTAAAAGGCATGTTTTTTGTTTCTCAAAGGACAAAACAAAAGATTCTGAGTAGAGTAAACTTGAGGTGTCGTCACCCTCCTCCACCCGTTGACCATTCAGAAAGACGAAGCGGTACACTACCGCGTTTGACCACGTCTGGCCTCGATTGTGGCTCTCGCACACAACGGAGGTGTGTAAAGATGACCGTGCAGACGCGAGTGCCTCGGTGCTTTTTTAAAATGGTACATTCGAGTTCATCCCACAGGGTTTCAGCGAGATTGATATCAACGATGGTCGCCGGGTGGTTTTATCTGAATGTTCCTGGAATCTGGAGGATTTTCTTCACCGTGACAAGATACATTGTCGTATTGGAACTGGGATCAAGGCATTTATTTTGCAGGTATTAATAGAACCTGTGAGAAGAACCGGTCCCTGAACCCTGCACGAATGTAGAGAATGATCCGTGATGTGAATGAGTTGCGACACACCCAGAGAACGTGGCCTCATTTTGTATATTAATATACCCAAAAGAGTTTAAAACTCAGTTAAGTTGTTCACTGAAAATAACTTGAACTTAAATGTGTATTCCAATTGTTACATAATATATTTCTTGCATGAACTGACCTCTCCATTCAACCCAACCTTAGCCTTTTTAGGAGCAGTGGGGTACTGACAATCCCCCGGGGAGCAACTTGGCGTTCAGCCGCCGACCTTTAAGGACGACTCAGTCAATAAAGAACACAATTAAATTAAATTAAATTCAGTTTATTTTGTATAGCCCATTATCACAAATTACAAATTTGCCTCAGAGGGCTTTACAATCTGTACACATAGACATCCTTGACCTTTGACCTCACATCGGATCAGGAAAAACTCCCAAGAAATAGAAAAAAAGAAACCTTCAGGAGAGCAACAGAGGAGCATCCCTCTCCAGGATGGACAGATGCAATAGATGTCATGTGACCAGAAGGAATCATTACAGAGTTACAACACATTCAATGAGTATGACAGAGTGTATGAATAGTTGGTAGGAGGCACGGACCACGATGCAGACCTCCATGACCCATCAGGCAGATGGAGGTTTTGCAACAAACTGTATTTGTCACTGATTGAATGATCTATGCTCAGCAAAATCAGCTTTACAGATAGTTCAGTAAGTTGTATTAAGTCACTGCCGATATTCTGTATCTTGAATCATCAGCACAACAATTTGATTCCCATCAAAACTATTAGCAGACAGGAATTGTCCTATAAGGACGGTGACAGTCCAAAACCTGCACAATAGGAATTGACTTTTAAATGTGCCTTGAGCTACAGTCCATTGTATTTTCAGAGAGCCTCTGGGTGAAAGTAACACAAGTAATTCCCAGTGTCTCTCTGTGACACATGAAGAGTTAACTTGTGTGTATATAGAGGCCGTGTAGACACGTAGCTGGAGGGGATCTGTCTGATGGCTGTTGTTTAGCTCATGTGAGATTCGGCTGATCCCCTGAAGGCCTGAGGACACCTCAGTGCGAGCCTGAACTTGTAACACTGATTACATTTAGTGGGATCATCTGAGATGACGAGGATGATCAGAATTGGAATAATAGCGTATCCACGCCTCACTGCTCATATCACGGGCTTTACGTACAATTGTAGATTAAGAGCTCCCTTTGACAAATGAATCCACGCGATCCAGAAAGTTGGAGTGAAACGTCTCCGTCGAAGGTCGTTATGAAAGTGATTCCCGTTTCTCCTGCAGCCGCAACCGGAACCCGGACGCTCGGATATTTTTGGAAAACAAGAGATCCGAGCCGCGTCGTAAAGGAGGAGGCAGGAGATGCGAAGCGGTGATTACAGACGTCTGAGGCTGCTGAGTCATCGCTCGCTCGCTTGGCTGCTTCTCTCAACGCAACAATCTGCACAAATACGAACATCTCAAACAGGCCTCTTTGTGTCTGGGTGCACAGCTCGGCATCAAGCGGGGAGTAAAAAGCATCGACGGTTTCTATCAAGGTCATTCACCCACACAGAAAAATGAGCTCAAGAGCCCCGAAAAACATGCAGTGAACAAGGAGCCGTGAACTAGTTGGCCTGATGGTTGTCTTTGGCTCCTCAAGGTTATTCCATTGACCTTGTGTGTTTCTCTTGCGTCTCCATAATGTCACAAACTATCACTCGAAGCTGATCCCATCATGGCAGACAGAAGCAACTCAGACGTGATATCTACGGAGGGTCGATATCTGAGTTTAGGAAGCTTAGTTTTAAGGATTTAAAAGGATTTAACAAAGTTGCCTCCTAATCCTACCTCCTCCTTTATTTCCTTAAGGGATAATGACTAGAGCTGGAACCTTAATTACCCGTGAGTCAAACAGGGCCCTCCAGACAAAGACCGCTCTCTCAAACAAAAACACATCTATTTGATTGGACGACGTGTTTGGTGGGGGGAGGGGGGGGGGTTATCTATATGATCCTTATGGAACCTGTGCAAAGGGGATGACACGCCACCGTGGGTTTGATGTGTGTGGTCGTCGTGACAAGAGAGAAACATGTGTGGGCAGGACGTTGGTCTGACCAGGAGATGCCAGACGGGTCTCCCCAGGATAGCTTTTGTCATTTCAAGCCAGCATCGGAAAACACAGGAGGGCAAAAGGGCAAAACTGCCCCGAAGAAATATAATGTTGCCCCTAAAGATTCCCCCATAATTTCGATAATTTAATAGCGTTTAGTTTTTCTTCTTTGTTTTTTCTGTCCTCTCCGTAGAAGAAGGTCCACACATAAAAAAATCAATAAATATAATTTTGAATTATATAAAAACTAAGAAATAAGTTATAATTGTTCATAGTTATTTAAAAACAATTAATAATAAATAACCACAAAGAAATACGAATGAAATAGAATATGATTGTCTGATTTATGTTTTCTGTTGTTTTCTTTTGTTCAAAAAATCTAAGAAAACACTTTGAATCTGTAGATTACTGCCTAATAGTCTTATTATTGCCATTTTTATGACAATTGCTGATATTCTGTAAGCCTAAATAAGTATATTTATTATTTTTGAATTACGGTTAAATTCTATTTCACAAGTGCCCCCAATTTATTTTTAAATGCCCCCGGAAATAAGTCAGTGGGGGCAAAAAGTGCCCCCCCCCCCCCCACAAAAAATGTAACTTTCCCTCCCTGTTTAAAGCACATACGTGAGGATGAGTAATATTCCGATGTGTCAGGCTGGAAGTTCCCCAGGTCCATCTGGGCCGAGCGGCGGTCGGATGGATGAATGGGACAACATGTCTACGGGAGCTGCAGCGCCTGGCTTTGCTCCGACACGAGTTCTTCTTGTTGGAGTGCAGCGAGACAGGAAGGGAACGTACCCGAACACACACACAGCACCGTGCGACAGAGGCTGATGAAACCATCTGCAACCATCGAAACAGAGCACCCCAAAATAATGACTGCTCGTTTTTTTAACTTCCCATTTAAAAGCAAATTAAAATCTGCATCGTGGATCAAAGATTTGATCCACTTTATTTTTTTTAACCATTCAAGGCTCTTCACGAGAGTCCAGGCGCCTCATTTGCTCCGTGCTGCAGACCGAAGTGCGAATCACAGGTTTTCCCGAAGGTAAGCCCACTGATTGGGAAGGAAACACAGGAAGATGGAGCTGGCTCCGTGTCTTTGAATTTCCTTCCCCATCGCCACTTAATGAACAGGAGCAGGAAAACAGGTGAGACCGGCGGCGCGTCCTCATCGCCGGCCTCGCTTTATTTGCTCAGACAGCCCATCTGTTATAGGGCCGGCCCGCCGGAGGGAACGCACCGCGGTCACGTCCGCACCGTTCCGTCCCCCCGCTCCTCCCCCCCACGGTGCGGCTATCTCTACGGAGAGGAACAATTAGAAGATTAAGGAGCGGTGTGATGGATGAATTGTGTAACGTGAGCCGTTGGTGCACGTAGGCGCTCGTTTTCAGTCGCCCCGATATCCGAAGTGACAGCGAATGCGTCACCGACGACGGCGCAGCATTCTTGCACAGCTTTGTTTTCATCGAAGCGGAAGGAAAAACGGACCGTCAGGACCCGAACCCCGCAGTCCTGCTTCCTGAGAGAGAAAACACGATAAGATGAGGGGGAACTCGTCATGTTAGATAAGACCGGAGAATCTCAGGAAAGAGGGAAGTGATGCAACTCGACCTGGTGACCTTGTGGGTGGATCTGCTTGAAGGCATGCCAGAGTGGGTGAGATGTGAGGGACGTGACAGCGGAGGTAGGATTACGTGTTACACTACACTGCAGCTATTTGACATACACAAACACACACACACACACACAAACACACACACACACACACACGCGCGTGTGTGTTTGGAGTTCCAGGCTGAATCCTGGCCGACGAAAAGTTCCACTGCAGGAGAAAATAAATGCAAACTAGAACGGGCACTCGGTAGAGTGCATACCATCGCATATCACAAGATTGGGAATTGAATTATGAAAATGTTGGCATTAGTTGCATGCCAATTGGATAAAAATGGAAGAAGATGTTGACCTTTTCATGACCTTGACCTTTAACCCAATCGATCCTAAAATCTAATCAAATGGTCCCCGGATAATCACCAATCATCCCACCAAATTCCATGCGATTCAAGAAGATGTTGACCTTTTCATGACCTTGACCTTGACCTTTGACCCGATCAATCCCAAAATCTAATAAAATGGTCCCCGGATAATAACCAATCGTCCCACCAAATTTCCTGCGATTCGGTTTAATACTTTTTGACTTAACATGCACGCACGCATACAAATACACGGCGATCAAAACATTTCCTTCCGCATTTTTAATGCAAAGGTAAATATTGATCGCTGTATCCACAGTTATCTCTCCTTTAACTGAAAGCACACACGGTAGTTTCGCCACAGGCCAAAACGCTGCTGCGGTTATGCAAGAGTGTACGGCTTGTGTGCGGAGGTTTGACCTCCCGTTGAGCGGCTGAAAGAAAACAAAATAACTCTGGCGCCGATCGACCTCCCTCGGCCGGCGTTGTTCCCGGGTTCTCGTGTCGGCTCCGCTTTGCTTTCATCTTTTCTTCACCGTGCGGCGACCCAGACAACCAAGGCCCTCCGCTTAGACTTTCATGATGGTGTGCCAGATCTTCCGAAGCACTTTCTGTTCGCCACAAAGCGGAGCAGCCCGCTGTGTTTCTTTGTCTCGTGTTGTTCATCACGGCGAGGCCGTCTAGGGATCAGTGTGAGGCTTTCAGTCACGTACGGAGCAGCACACCTCAAGACCTATCTGCTACTGACATGTGTCATGTAGCTCATTAAATACTGAAAGCAGACATTGAATGTCTCGTTGGATTTATAGTCTTGTTTTATTATTATTATTATTATTTTAAATTCAATATTTCCTTCATTGATGTATTCATTGTTTTCTCTTGGATCAGCTGTGGACGGTTCCTGGATGCAAGGTCAGGGTGGGAAATGAACATATTTTTTAGGGGGCAATTTTTCCCCCACTGACTGAAATCCAGGGGCATTTCAAAAGAAATCGGGGGCACTTTTTGAAACTTGTGAAATAACATTAAACCGTTGTTCAAAATTAATAAATATACTAATTTAGGCTTACAGTTTATGAGCAATTGTCATAAAAATGGAAATAATAACACTATTAGGCAGTAGTCGACGTAATCAAAGTGTTTTCTTAGATTATTTGAACAAAAAAAAAACGTTGTGGTTATTTATTAGTTTATTAGTTATTACATTGTTTCAACAACTATTAACAACTTATTTCTTCTTTTTTTTTATAATTCAAAATTATATTTATTGATTTTTGTGTGTACCTGCCTAGCAAAGGCAATAAGGTAGGACACACATACAAATAACAAAAATAAAACGCTATTAAATTATTATAATTATTAGAGGACATTATGGGGCATTTTTTGCCCCTCTCCCAGTGATATCAGGGGGAAAATTATATTTCTAAGAGGAAGTTTTGCCCTTTGCCCTCTTGTATTACCGACGCTGTGCAAAGTACACGATGCATATTGCATCGCGGAGAAAACAACTCACAGAAATCCTTCGTTATAGAGCCTTATAGAGTAACACCGCTATGAAAATAACCTTTAACCTTCAGAATTCAGAAGCATCTTGTGGCGTTCAGGCCCTGTGGGGAGTTCTGGTGCTCATGAACCTGGTGGGCCAGTGTGTGTGGAGAAGTCTTTTCACCACCGGGGTTGAACATAGCCACTGGCACACAGGCCGTGCCAGGGATTCACAGATGGTGTCATTTTTTCTCTTTGCCCTGATACAGATGGCGTAAAACGAGGACACTTTGGGCTTCGCAGGAGCCGAATGTGTTTGCGATCGTAAGGGACGACTTACGGCTCTCGTTTGCTTCGATGATGGACCCTTTTTAGGAATTCTGTGTTGATGGAAATCAACCTCACCGTGTGGTCAGAATTTGCCCTCGAAAATAATTCAGGTTGAGCTCTTTCTAATTTACCCGCCGCACATTTAACCCTCCTGTTATCTTTCGGGTCAATTTGACCCCATTCAATGTTTAATGTCGGTGTTCTTTGGGGTCAATTTGACCCCAAGCTGTTTTTCACTGTGTCAAACATAAGAAATATCAACTTTTTTATATATTTAAAGGGCTATTAGGTAGTCAACAAACACACATAAAGTACCTCACACTTAAACTTGGGAAACAATATTAATTCTAATAATTTTCTGGAGGTTTTAATTGCTGGGGTCAAATTGACCCCGAGGGTAAAATATGTGAGTAAATGTAAAGGTAACAGGAGGGTTACACAAATCTATGGCGCCTTTTTTATTGATTCTCAAATGGCAACAAGCTGAACAAGAGGTGGAACCGACAGCACCTCAAATCTCTCAAGTTGGACTTTCCTCTTCCACCGGAGACATGTCTTCTTTTTTTCTCCGATATTACTGTTCATCCCGAGCTATGCACAGATGTTCCTGCCGGGTTTGATTTATAGATGTTGAACCGGCTGTTCCTCGTAGGGACGCACACTGTGGCCTCGCGTCTTCCCGCAGGTTGCAGTGCGTGCGCGGGCAAGTCGCTCGCACATTCCTTCCGATGCGACTCGCATTTCCTTTGCGGCATCGGGTCGCGTTCTCCGTGGTTTAAACGGATCATACATTATTCACGATGTATTCAGTCAATCACTTCTTTTCACATTCTACAGGTGTGTGTTCAGCTCAGCGAGGAGATCTGTGTGTCCGTGTGTTCTCATCTTTATTTATGGTTGCCGTACTGTGTGGTTGGTGGTTACTAACAGAGGCTCATCCTGGAGATTATAAGCAGGTGGTCTCCTTTCTGCTCCGGTCCAGTGGACCCCAATGTTCTGCCTATCAGCTTGTATATTTACGTTTTCTCTGAACATATACAGTGTGAACGGTGAGGAGGCGGAGCTTTGCCGTTTCTCTGGATTGAGGGATTTCATGTCTTCTTTGCATCGCATGTGTCTTTAGAGAAATGTATCCACCTGTTACAGTGTCATGTGACACTGAGAGAGAGAGGGGGGGAGCAGAGCAAGAGGCCGTGATGACAGAGAGAGGAGGTTGGTTGATGGCGCATGTGGCACTGTGGGGACGTCCCTCTAAAAACAGGGAGGATTTGCAGAATGTCAGATGCGTATCAAAGTAAAGTGGAAAAACAAATCGAGTGTGGGACTCAGCCCTAACCTGCGATCCTCATAAGTGCAACACAGTGAGACAGTGGACGCTGGCTACATGCTAAACTGAAAAGGAATATTATTCCCACCACCTCCTATTTAATTATGCTTCTCCGGCTGCAGCAGCTCCAGCTGCGCCTCCTTAGAGAGGAGCAAACAGCGTTTCTTCCCTCACAGCAAGAGGAGAATTAGTCATGGAAGGGTCGATAGAAGTCAAAGAAACAGTGGTGAGAATGCTTTTAGAACAGTTGGATCCCTGTGGATCACCCCCCCCCCCCCCCCCTACTCCAAAGAACTCAACAACCTCAGAGATGAACCCTGGTAATCTATCTACCTATCTATCTATACATCTATCTATCTATCTATCTATCTATCTATCTATCTATCTATCTACCTATCTATCTATCTATCTCTCTCTCTCTCTCTCTCTATATCTATCTATCTCTATATCTCTCTATCTATCTACCTATCTATCTATCTATCTATCTATACATCTATCTATCTATCTACCTATCTCTCTCTCTCTCTCTCTCTCTATATCTATCTATCTACCTATCTATCTATCTACCTATCTATCTATCTCTCTCTCTCTATATCTATCTATCTATCTATCTCTATATCTCTCTATCTATCTACCTATCTCTCTATCTACCTATCTATCTATACATCTATCTATCTATCTATCTCTCTCTCTCTATATCTATCTATCTATCTCTATATCTATCTCTCTCTCTATCTATCTACCAACCTATCTATCTATCCATCTCTATATCTATCTATCTATCTCTATATCTATCTATCTCTCTCTCTCTCTATATCTATCTATCTATCTCTATATCTCTCTATCTACCTATCTATCTATCTATCTATCTACCTATCTATCTATCTCTATATCTCTCTATCTATCTCTATATCTATCTCTATATCTATCTATCTATCTCTATATATCTCTCTCTCTCTCTCTATCTATCTACCAACCTATCTATCTATCCATCTCTATATCTATCTATCTATCTCTCGCTCTCTCTCTATATCTATCTATCTATTCATTCTCTAGGGCAGCGAGGGAAAACAAACTGCTGCCATTACAGTTTTTCTCCATTGCTTTGGCTCAATTCTTGAAACAGAAATTACATTCTCAAAGCTCTTAGTGCATTTGGTAAAATAGCCTATATGGTTCAGCACAACGACATAGATCACATTCAAAAGGTCATATCTCACCCAAAACAGTTAACTCAAGCTTCAAACCCAAATCATTTTCTCATAAAAATAGTCAGTGCCCCCAAAATGAAAACTTCCTTCTCGATTGCTGTGGCTCATCTCTCTCTCGAAAAAAAGGACATTCTCAAAGCTTTAAATACATTTGCCAAAATAACCTAGATGGTTTAGCAAAACACTTTGGCACACCTGCAAAAGGTCATATCTCTCCCAAAACAGACAACTCATCAGTCAAAACTCATTCCTTTTCTCATACAAATAGTCTGTGCCCCCAAAATGAAAAGTCCCTTCGTCATTGTTTAAACACTGCAGGTCAAAATGTTTAGATGTTTTGTCAGTATGGCAGTGGACCATAGAAATATCCCTCATGTGCACAATTTAATCTTGGCTTAGTCCTTTGACACTGAATGGTTACTGTAGTAGATGTTGTCTTTCCAGAATACTATGTGTATCAAACAGAAAAAAGATTCATTCAAGAGGAGCCAACAAGGTTTCACATCACATACTGTGTTGCACTTATCTTGCCATGGAAATTCTTACAGTAATTGCAAAACAGAAACAGAAAATGTGTACAGCAAAAAATAGTGTCAAACAAAAAGCACATAAAAAATAAAATTAAGTATAGCCTACACGACTGTAACAAAACATACAGTAGGAAAGTAAAGCAAAGCTGGAGTTCAAAGCTGGAGTTCATCCTCACTCTCCTGCTCAACATCGCATCTGATGTTCTCCCTCGCTATGCAACGGGGGAAGAATCGCCACGCATGACCCAACCATCCCCTGCACTGATCTGCCGTGACATCGGCACAAGCAGCATCCATTGCCTGGAGAAGGGACCTCTGGTTTAGAGCCCAATGCTCATACTCCCTCCACCACCACGCACCCTTGCTCCTCTTCCTCTTCTTCTTCCTCCTCTTCCTCGAGCAGGCAGTTGCCCTTGTTCGTTTACCTGGCCAGGTGCTTCCATGTTCATACTGTAAACTGTACTGAACTTTGTCAAGCCCTAGATATTTGATGGAAGCATTTATACTCCTGGAGAGCACCTGTCAGCTAACTAAAATGACTGTGTGATTGGTGATCGGATGTGAGAAACTCCCCCTTGATTAGTAAAGTTCTAGTTGCACCTGAAAATGAAGCCGATGATCCAAGAGATCCATATTACAGTATATACCATGATGTTTTTCATGGTATTATGTGCCTGAACGATTTTGACAGTGGAGTGAACTATTGTGCAGGTGATGATGTAAACAAGGAAATTATGCCAAGATGTTTTGCAGAGAACAACCACTTGACTGAGAAGCAACAGTCAGTTTAGACCAGCCAGATGTATTCAATTGGTAATTGGGCTAACTGAAGGCAATTGTACCGAACCATTTGCACAGATGTGCTAAATCATTTGAAATGTGTGCAAGCTTTAGGCAATTGTACTTGTCATTTGCAAGGAGTTTCTAAAACAATTGCAATTTGATGAAAGGAATGAGAAATTCAAATCTGTTGTGAACAAGTGCCCAGTGGTTTGGAGGTTTGCACGAGTTGTTTTGAGAATGTCATTTCTGTTTCAAGAATTGAGCCAAAGCAATGGAGAAAAACTGTAAGCGAGTTAATCTAAACACTGAAATGCAATTTATAGTTAATAGATAAAAACTTGCCAAATTTGCAGCAACGGAACTGAAATAAGTTCCTCGTGTCCTTCAGTGCGAGGGCGCGGAGCGCGATGTCAGATCCCAATTAGACTGGAGAGAGCAGGTCAGTCGGGACAAGTGGGTACAAGCACCCAGCACAAGGTGACCTGTTTGTCAACAGACTCACAATGTGTGTGTGTGTGTGTGTGAGGAGCACTCGCTAGGGTGGGCCTTTTTTTAGATGGAAGCCTTTCTGTGTGTGTGTGTGTGTGTGGATGTACACACATGAGCAAAGTGGAACTGGGAGTGCATGATTGTGTGAAAAGGTCAGCCACTCATGCAACAGGGACGTCTGTTTGGTAATCAGGGAGAATTAAGGTCAGCGGGCGGCGAGCGGTGTGCGAGGCGCCCAGCATGCGCCAGGAATAAACATCAGAATCTCAAGCTAACTAATTAAGAGCTCACCATTGATCCTGTCAACGGGGGCGCACCTGATGCACTCGTATAGCTGCTGTCTCACGACGGCGTGTTATATAACGACAGCAATCAGCGGCGTGCGCGTCGATCGGTGGTTTTAACTCCTTGAATGAAGCCAGAGCTTTGCAAAAAAAAAAAAGGTAATTGTTCTGTCTCCTGCTGCAAGACGCCGGCGTTACCCACGGATCACGGTTAGAAAGGGCGCGACCGCTACGGACTTCATTCACAATCGAGCATCTCATTGACTATTCTGAAGTCAACTTTAAAGTACCTCTAAAGAACAAAAGTAAACAAAAGACATTACGTATGGAGAATATCTGTAAAGGAATATTTCAACATTTTTGGGAAATGCCCTTTGGTGGAAACACTGTAGAAAAGTAACACTGATGTTAGAGCCCTACGCTAGATCGGCAGTGAGGGAATAACATGCAGAACCAAGGGCACACTTCTCTGTTGAATGCTGCTCATGGAGAGCAAGGAGGAGGAGGAGGAGGAGGAGGAGGAGAGTCGGTCAGGACATGGAGGTAATAAAAGGTAGAGGGATGAAAGTGGAGAAAGGGCACTGCCAGTTCTCCAGCTAGAGGCCATTAGCGCCGCTCATTTCTCAGTAATCCTGAACGGCGGGGGGGGGGGGACCGCGGCCGTCTGGAGCGGGAGGATGAGGAGGGAGAAGGGGAAGCGGGGCACAGATGGAGGGAGTGAAGGTGCGAAGCCATGCATTTTGGACGGGCGCGCTTCGGTGAAGCCCCTCCTGTGCCCCGCCCCCCCGCTCTACCCCGAGTACAGTGCGGGCCTTTGTCTCTCACCAGAAGACAAAGGCGGCTTTCTCACCAGTTGTTCCTCACAGAAAAGTGCGTCCTGTGTGAGGAGCGCCGGGCCGACCCCGGCTGCCTCCACAGCTTCTCACTCACGTGCGCGCTCTTTGGTTGCTAGGCGCCATTTCGACAAACAACACAGAGTAAGTGTGCTTCCAGCAGATTCTCAATTCAATGTAGAAACTATTCGTGGGACATTCATTTAGTATATCTTGCGGGATTATGGATCCTCTGTTCCGAATGACTCGATCCATTGTGAGTGCATTTTGTCTTTTTCATTGAGCGACAACCCGCACAATGTATGAGTCGCACAATGGGTTTTAATATTCTGCTCAATTATTTTGTCCCCGTCACGAGTTCCAAGATGAAGAATGTTTTACATGTTTGCTTGAAAACATGATTTGATTATCACATAGTTGCTCATTATTTTCTAGTTATCAGTAAATGAAGTGTTTACCAATATGCAAAAAAAAAAAAAAAAAACATATTTGAGATTAAAGCTATATCTTTATTTTTCTTATTTTGATATCTGCAGGACTCGCAGATGAAGGGACCGGGTGGCAGTTAACTGCTTATGCTATTCGGAACCTTTATTCTCAGCCAAATTTCACTTTCCTTTTTTGTTGTTGTTCTAATTACATTTTCACACTTTTAGCTAAGTCATACGCTTTACGCTAATTGTTTACCAAACATGCATAGTGAATATCCTCCACAACCAATTAGGAGCCATATCAGGAGAAACCCCCGTTCTCTCAGCGGACACAGAGTAGAGCTTCACATAACCTCGGTTCACAGATAATTTAGGAGTTCAGTTTGTAGTTTTATTCTAGTTCATTTTGTAGTTTCCCTACATTTACATAACGCTTTAAATCTTGAGTGACTCATTGAGGTCATTATCGGCAGAGAACTGGACAAAGTAAGCAAAGTAGGCCATGAAGGCAAACAGAGCGTCCTCATCTCCTAAATCAGTGAAATAATTAATGATTAAGAGAATAGACGCTCCACTTCATGTCCATGTGATAACTGAGCTGAGATCACAACGGTTGTTCCCAGATGACTCTGTGATCGCTCAGTGTTGGCAGGTCTGCTCAGGACCGGGTGGATAAAATTAAAACGTTCAGTTTTTAAGTCAAAACCAGACAAGGAAAGGAATTGACCAGCAAACTCATCCAGTTAGGAATCAAGGAAAGGAGCAGAAGGTCACAAAGCATGCAGGAATCCGGCTCCGGATGAGAATGGATGAGCCGGCGTGGACATGCGCTGCAAGGCTAATGGAGGAAAGAGAACAAGAGTGCTGGTGGGCGAGGGAGGTCATGTGACGGGGTTAGCTGGCGGTCAGGAGGGAGAGGCACGGAGGAAACGTGGAGCTTCACGTCGCGACGGGATCTAGTGAACGAGAAAAAAGCAGACATGTAATTCACGTCATTCATCGGTAGCACCTCAGGTCATTAGCCGTCACGCTGTATTCACAGACGCCTCGTGCTACGACGGGTACATCTCCCTCAGGCCGCGCAGACGTGCGTGTGTCTGTAAGTGTGGGGAACAGGTGTGTGTTTCCTCATTTGTTTACATCACAGGGTAAGGAGGGTAGAGTGTGTGTGTGTGTGTTTGTGTGTGTGTGTGTGTGTTTGTGTCACGGCTTGCTTTCACAGAGTTTAGGGACGGGAGGAAAAGAGAGGAGACGAAAGGATGCGAAAAGGAGGTCTGGCGGAGGATGCAGGGAAAGAAAAACAATGGTGGTTGATGGGATTTTCACGTTCTAGAAACGACGAGGAACGAAGAACAAAAAGGGGGGGGGAGAGAGAGAGCTAATACTGGAGGAAGGAGGTGAAACCGAAGATGGAAAGCAAATTGACATCAATATGTGGAGATCAAGGTGAAAGCTGAAGGGTGTCAGGGGTGTTTACAAGAACGATACAGTTTGGATAGCAGTCCGGAAGGAGGCAGAGAGGAGGAGGAAGAGGAGGAGGAGGAGGAGGATTGACGGTCGTCTAAATCTTGAGGCCGGCCAGGTGCCGTTAGATTAGCAGACGACTGCGCAGCGATCCAATTATCACTCAGTGATGTTAGCAGAGGAACACAGGTGAAGGCCACGCTGCAGCTGCCACGGCGACATCAGGCTGCAAGCACACACACACACACACACACACACACACACGCACACACGCCCACACACACATGCCCACACACACACCCACAGACACGCACACACACACACACGCACACACACGCACACACACGCACACACACACGCCCACACACACGCACACACACACACACACACCCACAGACACGCACACATACGCACACACACGCACACGCGCCCACACACACGCACACACACGCAAACATACGCACACACACGCGCCCACACACGCCCACACACACGCACACACACGCCCACACACGCCCACACACACACACACACACACACACACACACACACGCACACACACACACACACACACGCCCACACACACACCCACACGCACGCCCACACACACACACACGCACACACATGCCCATGCCCACGCACACACACACACACACGCCCACACACACGCACACACACACACGCCCACACACATGCACACACGCCACACACACACACACGCCCACACACACACACGCACACACACACACACGCACACACACACACACGCCCACACACACGCACACACACACACGCACACACACACACACACACAAACGTGTACTGTTTGCTAATGTTGTTAAATGCTTTCCTGTCCGCCCAAGAGTGTGTCCTTGTAAGAGGATGTGCCACTCCTCCTCACTCTCCCGTCAGCCCCTCCCTCCCTCCCTCCCTCCCGTGTCCCTGCGAGACAAGATAGAGGGATCGAGGTGGGGAGGAAGGAGGATCACATATCCCAGAGTCAACGCTGCATCGGTGATATAGGAACCTCGCGGCCAGCTCTCAGTCACGAGCATCTTCCAGCCCCGGCCCACGGCGAGCACCTTGCAGACCTCCTCCCCCACCTCAAGTATTGATTGCAGGCCGACGGTGTGATCGACAGCGTGGAAGTGGCACTGTGTTCGCCGGCCTGTATGTTATGGCTGCCATGTGTGTCGGGCCGGCAGTTTGCTTGTCGCACCAGGTCAATTGCTACATCCCTTATTGATGGAGCTCTTGACTGGATGAAGTGAGAAAGAGACGAGCGCTGTGGAAATGTGTTATTGACGAGGGGCCCGAGGGGCCGCGCACGCCGACAGGGCCGCCGGCTCTCAGCAATACCATTATATATTATTTATTGTGTAACCAAATTATATACATAATATCTTGTACACCTTTCGCTAAACAAACACACTAAGAACATACCTATACATATCTTTATTTAGAGATAAAGATATCTCTCTCTCTCTAGATATATAAATGTATATATATATATAACTATATATATATATATATATATACAGGACTGTCTCAGAAAATTAGAATATTGTGATAAAGTTCTTTATTTTCTGTAATGCAATTAAAAAAACAAAAATGTCATGCATTCTGGATTCATTACAAATCAACTGAAATATTGCAAGCCTTTTATTCTTTTAATATTGCTGATTATGGCTTACAGCTTAAGAAAACTCTAAAATCCTATCTCATAAAATTTTAATATTTCCTCAGACCAAGTAAAAAAAAAGATTTATAACAGCTGAGTGTTTGTCAAGGCTCAGGAAACCCTTGCAGGTGTTTCGAGTTAATTAGACAATTCAAGTGATTTGTTTAATACCCTACTAGTATACTTTTTCATGATATTCTAATATTTAGAGACAGGATATTTGAGTTTTCTTAAGCTGTAAGCCATAATCAGCAATATTAAAGAATAAAAGGCTTGCAATATTTCAGTTGATTTGTAATGAATCCAGAATGCATGACATTTTTGTTTTTTTGAATTGCATTACAAGAATAAAGAAATCACATCAATTCTAATTTTCTGAGACAGTCCTGTATATATACATATATATATATATATATAGATATATATACATATATACAGTATATATGTAGATATATATATCTATATATAGATATACATATATATAGATGTATCTATATATATATATAAATACATACATATAGATATTAGGGCTGTGAAACGATTAAAAATTGTAATCAGGTTAATCACAGGTTTCTATGGATTAATCATGATTAATCACATATATACATTTATACACAGGGGTGCACATAACTTGCTCACCAGTGCGCGCGCGGGCCGAGAAGAGTTGTTGACGGGGGGGTGCAAGTGACTTTTTTCCGTCCCGATGTGCGCTGCGCTGCATCCGAGCTCTCTGGCGGCGAGACGGAGATCGGAGTCGTCTTAACGCGACACGTAGAGACAGAATGACATGCTGCTGGTTAGAGACGACCAACAACAAACGGATTGAAAGCTCATTCTGCGCATGCGTTAAATGCGTTAAAAAAATTAACTAATTAATCCTGTAATTTAATCATAACGCGTTAACGCGTTATTTTTCACAGCACTAATAGATATAGATCAGTGTAGTTCTCAGTGCATGTTTTGTTATGACCAGAATCTTTCAGACACAGTTCCTGCAGCAGAAATTGAGACCGTGCAAAAATACTAATATTAATGAATAGCAATAAAATAGAATAAGAAAAAGTAAAAAAGGTACGCAGTTTGCAACGATAAGCAGCCCACTACATCTTTGTAGAACTCCTTGACGCTCTGGGTCCTGGAGCAGGCCGCTCACTACGAGCCCACGTTGCCTTAGCGGGCTGGAATGACTCTTCTAACTCTTGTGGTGCAGATTCCATCGGCAGCTTGAGGGACATGAGTTCGTTCAAACTAGTTTGGGTCAGCCCCGCCCCCGCTGCTGCACGGACCCCTGTTCGCTTTGTTCATTCAAAGTTTGTCCACATATTGTCCACATTGCACCAACGTGGGTCCCCGAGCGCGAAGGAGACGGGCTGAACCGCTCTGGAGAAATGCGATGGGCATGCAGAGACGCCGTTTCCTTTCCTTACAGTTAGATTGTCTCCAGCTGTCTCGTTTTAAAAGGAGAATCTTGTAAAAGGGCTCTTGCACAATGACGGTGTGGCAGCAGCTGGACGCAGGCAAAGGTCTGCAAATCAGGCGATACAGCACGTATCGCTGAGACACATCTCTCCTAAACTCCCTCAATGCAGGAGACGTATATATGTTCACGCCTCTGGCCAAACATCCGTCGCGTGTCACGGTTCTCATCCACTCCCCCGAAAATGTTCCTTGACAGAAGACCGGCAGTGCACCTGGCTCCATCGCCGATTTCCAACTTTAGTCATCCGTCAAAATGAATTCTGCTGTTGATTACCTTCGCATTGAAAATGCGGAAGGTAATGTTTTGATCGCCGTGTATTTGTCTGCGTGCGTGCGTGTTATTCGCATAAGTCAAAAAGTATTAAACAGAATCGCATGAAATTTGGTGGGATGATTGGTTATTATCCGGGGACCATTTGATGAAATTTTGGGATCGATCAAGTCAAAGATCAAGGTCAAGGTCACGAAAAGGTCAAAATCTTCTTTGAATCGCATGACATTTGGTGGGATGATTGGTTATTATCCGGGGACCATTTGATTAGATTTTGGGATCGATCGGGTCAAAGGTCAAGGTCATAAAAAGGTCAAAATCTTCTTGATCGCATGAAATCTTGTGGGATGATTGGTTATTATCCGGGCACCATTTGATTAGATTTTGGGATTGATCGGGTCAAAGGTCAAGGTCATGAAAAGGTCAAAATCTTCTTTTTACCATAGCACGGTCAATTTTTATGTTCAGAATTCAATGCCAAATCTTGTGATATGGGAAGGTATGCGCTCTACCGAGTGCCCATTCTAGTTTGAATCTGCATCAAGGCTGCGGTGTGTGTGCTGTGGTACCATCAGCGAGGTGGTGAGAAACCAGCAGCCCGCGACGACACCCGTGAGCCTCGTGGAGCCTCGGCCGGTCATGTGAGCGGAGCGCCTCCTCTTCCTGACCAGAGCCTGTTCGATTAAAGATAGTCAGGCGCCACTGAAGAGCAAACCAAGGTTATCACGTCTACATGACATGCAGTCATCCATGACTACATTTAACTTCTTCACATTGTATTCGTGACGTGAGAGCTTGTTTTTTTTTTTCTTCCATGCGGGTCTCGTTCCAGCGTGGTCTGGTTTCAAGAGCATGACAGAAAGTGAAAGAGGATGTGATGGAAGTTGTTTTTTCTTTGAACAAAAAAAAGAAAGCAGAAGTTGAAAGCTGAACAATCAGCCGGAAAAAGTGGTGAGTCGGCTGTATTTGTGCGTGCATGTTTGTGTGTGAGAGAGAGAGAGAGAGAGACATCTGTGAGGTAATGCCTCATAAGGTTTTCTGTGTGTCTGGCTTTGTTTTGGGGGGACGTTGTGGGGGTCGGGGCCTGCTGGAAAAAAGAGAAAAAGCCAAACAGCTGGAGCTGAGTCCAAATGACACACTGGGGACCCAAAAGGCAAAGAAGGTGCACGATGTGCACGTTCCGAGGCTGGTGATGGATATTGTTTTGTGATATTGTGCAGGCTCGGGTGAGACTCTGCGTGCTCGCACCGCGCTGACTCAGCACTCGAAGGGAAAGAAACACCGAGTTAGAGAGCCTGTAAGTGCACTGTGGCAGCGGGGTGTGTCTAAGCTCGGCTGCAGAGTGGGTGGAGCGGGGGTGTGGTTCAGGGAACGGTGTCTGATTGTCATCAGCTGGTCTGAGGACAATCAGACCAGCTGATGACAATCTAGGTTTGTGTATCTGCGAGGCTCTGTCCCCATAAAGGAGCTGGACAGGAGGAAGAGGGGAGGAAGAGGGGAGGTCAATATGGCAGTTTTTGTGTTTATTTTAATATTTTCTTTGCCACAAACACATCGGCACTAACAACATACACTTTTGGACATAAACTAAAACAAGGGTTTTTGTCCACTTTTTCCATCGATCCAGCGTGGCGGCAGAGAAACCACAACAACAGTGGAGCAAACATCGAGGGAAACGGAACAGACTGAGAGTTCAAGCCCACCGTCCACCTTTGCCCAGCATCCTTCTTGCTAACGCCCAGTCTCTGGAAAATAAGATGGATGATTTTAGGCAAGGATCAGATTCAACGGGACATGCGGGATTGTAACATCTTTTGTCTGACGGAAACTTGGCTGACCGCTGGTGCCGGATCGAGTCATATGCCCAACCGAGTCCTTCTCTGTTTTCCGTGCAGACAGAACGAAAGAGTCTGGTAAATCTAAGGGTGGAGGGTTTGCTTCATGACAAACAACATGTGGTGTGACCCCAAGAACATTAAGACTCTTAACCTGGAACATCTGACGATCTCATGCCGTCCATTCTACCTTCCCGGAGTTCAGCTCGGTCATCACCACAGCACATTCCACCACAAGCGGACACCGACGTAGCACTATCGGACCTACATGATGTGTTATGTCGGCATCAGAACAAGTATCGCTGTGGTGGTGGCTGGGGACTTTAACAAGGCAAACCTAAAAAGTCATGCCGAACTTTCACCAGCACATTACGGTGCTACCAGAGGAAAGAACGTTGGACCACTGCTATACGCCATTCAAGAGAGGCTACAAGGCTGTCTCTCTCCTCCGTTAGGGAAATCAGACCATGCCGCCATTTTTCTGCTTCCGGAGTATAAACAAAGGATCAGCGGTGGTCTGACCAATCAGAGGCTGAGCTACAGGACGCGACTGGGACATGATCCAATCCAGTTCCAGTGACGTCAGCAAGTAGCAATGAGCCTCATAGCAACGCTTAACGGACACCATCGCTCCACGGTAAAAGTTAGGGTCTTTCCTAACCAAAAGCCGTGGGTTGATAGATCCATCCGTGAAGCTGTGAACGCCTGCATTGCTGCCTATAACTCCGGTCTTGTATCCGCAACATGGACGAGTACAAGGCAGCGGTCTATGGACTGAGGAGGGCGGTGAAGGACGCCAAAGGAGGTACCGAGACAGTGTGGTATCACAGATGGAGCAGCGCGACACCAGGCGCCTATGGCAGGGGCTACGGACTATCACACCCTACCAGAGCAGACCAATGGTGAGTGCCGACGCATCCCTAGCGGACGACCTGAACTCATTTTATGCACGGTTTGAGGCTAGCAACAACAGCCTAACAACAACAGAGGTGAGTTCTACCGCTGGGGATGAACACACTCTGTGACCGAGCACAGTGTGAGGAGGGCTCTGTTGAGGGTGAACACCAGGAAAGCTGCAGGTCCAGATGGCATATCTGGGCGAGTACTGAAGACCTGTGCTAACCAGCTAGCTCCAGTGTTCACCACAATATTCAACCTCTCCTGGCTGAGTCCGTGGTCCCCGCCTGCTTCAAGAGATCCACTATTGTCCCTGTGCCCAAGAATGCTTCTCCAGCATGTATGAATGACTACCGACCGTGGCCCTCACCTCGGTGGTCATGAAATGCTTTGAGAGGCTGATAAAGGACTACATCTGCGCCTTCCTCCTTCCTCCATGGACCCGCTGCAGTTTGCTTATCGCCCAAACAGATCCACGGATGATGCTGTCTCCCAGGTACTGCACACCACACTCTCTCATCTGGACAGCCAGAGGGGTGGCTACGTGAGACTGCTGTTCATTGATTATAGTTCAGCTTTCAACACCATAGTCCTCCAGACTGGCCGGCAAGCTGATTGAGCTGGGACTGATCACCCCCCTGTGTGCTTGGATCCTGGACTTCCTGACCGCCAGGCCACAGGTGGACAGGGTGGGCAGACACACCTCCAAATCCCTCACCCTGAACACAGGATCCCCAGGGTTGCGCCCTCAGCCCCTACTGTACTCCCTGTACACACATGACTGTGTGGCCAGGTTCAGCTCCAACACCATCATCAAGTTTGCGGATGACACAGTGGTGCTGGGCCTGATCTCCGAAGGCCTACCTGGAGGAAGTTGCTGATCTGTCACCTGGTGCCAGGACAACAGCCTCATCATGAATGTCACCAAAACTAAGGAGCTGATTGTGGACTTTAGGAGGGTACAACAACAGAGGACGACTCACCACTGGGGATTAACGGGACTACTGTGGAGAGGGTGAGCGGTATAAATACCTGGGAGTCCACATCACCGAGGATCTGACATGGTCAACAAACACAGACACTCTGGTGAGAAAGGCAAGGCAGCGCCTACCACCTCAGGCAGCTGAGGAAATTTAAAGTTTCCCAGAGGATCCTTCAGTCCTTCTACTCTGGAGCTGTAGAGAGCGTCCTGACAGGAAGCATCACAGCCTGGTTTGGCAACTGCTCCGCTCAGGACAGGAAGGCTCTGCAGAGACTGAGCGCACTATTGGAACTACACTCCCACCCTGCAGGACTTGTACACCAGGAGGTGCAGAACCAGAGCCGGCAGGATCATGAAGGATCCTCACCACCCCAACAACAGACTGTTTCAGCTGCTGCGGTCAGGCAGGCGCCACCGTAGTCACGCTGCAAGAACAGAGAGACTGAGACGGAGTTTCTTTCCTCAGGCCATCAGGATTGTGAACTCCGACCTCACCAGGACCCCCACATAGACCCACACAACTGCCCCTCTTAGGCACACACACACACACACACACACTTACTGTAAATATTGTGTTGTTTTTTATTTGTAAATAGCGTGTACTTGTTGCCCTTGCACATTCCTGCTGAGCATGCCACTTTCATTTCACTGCACACCCTGTGTGTGTATGTGACAAATAAAACATCTTGAATCTTGAATCTTGAATGAGCAGAGACGCAGTCGGCGGTCAGAACGCTCCAATAAAGCAGTTACCAACATTTCCTCTGGTTGCTCATTCCTTGGTGCTTAGGGGGCGGAAACCTACTGGTGACGGCCACAACCTTGCTACACTGGAGCCCAACGTGGGGCCCCCGGGAACCCAGCGCCTGGAAAGGATGCGGCCAGATCCGGAGGTGGAGCTGATGGACAGCTTGGGCCAAATGCTGGCCAGAATTGAGGAGATGGGGCGGGCACAGGCGGAGGAGAACCGCCGGTTCCTCAAGGCCTTCCTGGACCCGCCGGCTATGCGGCCGAACCCCGAGACCCAGCACGCGTCGGAGCTGCCGACCCCCGAGGTCCAGGAGCCGTCGGAGCTGCCGACCCCAGAGCCTCAGGACCCGTCGGAGCTGCCGACCCCAGAGCCCCAGGACCCGTCGGAGCTGCCGACCCCAGAACCCCAGGACCCGTCGGAGCTGCTGACCCCAGAACCCCAGGACCTGTCGGAGCTGCCGACCCCAGAACCCCAGGACCCGTCGGAGCTGCCGACCCCAGAACCCCAGGACCCGCCGGAGCTGCCGACCCCAGAACCCCAGGACCGTGCGGAGCTGCCGACCCCAGAACCCCAGGACCCGCCGGAGCTGCCGATCCCAGAGCCCCAGGACCCGTCGGAGCTGCCGAACCCTGAGGTCCAGGATCCGACGGAGCTGCCGACGACCCATGTTCCCCGGGACCCGTCGGCGGAAGGCCAACCCTGGTTCCCCGGGACCCGATGCGGGCGCTGTTTACCCGCCCCTGATCCTGGGGGGCCGCGGCGGCGCCTGTTACCCTGCCCGTCCCCATCTCGGCTGGCTTCAGCTCCCCGACCCCCCGTCCCAGTCGACCCCCCCCCGTCCCTGAGCCCGGTCCCCCAGAGCCCCCTCCTCCCGAGCCCGGTCCCGGTCCCCCAGAGCCCCTCCTCCGCCCAAGCTCTCATGGGGGGGGGAGGGGGAGTAGGCTAGGCCGGATGGAGCCCCGGCCTAAATCGAGTGGTGGGGAGTGTGGCAGCTGTGACTGATTTGGCCTCGGCTGCTGGTGATTGGCAATTAGTCAGCAGCCGAGGCCACCCCTATAAATGCTCCCACTAGAGAGTGGAGGGGGAGAGGTGAGCAGACGCGTTGCTGAACGGTCTGCTGTGTGGTGTGTGCAGATAATAAATATGTCTTTGAACGACACCTCTTGCGGTCTGGCGGATCCTTGGTGCTGGGGGGGGAAACCCACGGGTGGCGGCCTCGGGCCTGCTACATGCACTAATGTCCTTGCTGCTGTTGAACTGAAACAGCTTTCCATCACCTCTTCCACCCGTCCAATCTCCGTGATCCAACTCGATGTGAAATAACTGTTCGTGCAATTGGCAATCAATCTCCTGGCTAGTTGATGGGAACGTCCAGAGAGTGAGTTTGATTTTTTTTCTTTTTCTCTCTGTTCTTTTCGGTTGGCTTATTTCTTTGTACCTCTGCCTCCTGTCCGTGCCCCCTTATTGCTTTTTGCAGCAGTCTGTCCTCTGACGCCGTCAGAATGAGCCACGGTGCTGGACCACACACAAGCAGACCCCCTCAGCTTCACTCAACCTTCCCTCACACGTCCATCAACCGGTGTATTGATCCCCCCCCCCCCCGCACTTCCACACTGTTTGGACAGAGTTAACTCTTGTGTTGCCTTCGGGTCAATTTGACCCGATTCAATGTTTCACCCTCCTGTCGCCTTCGGGTCAATATGACCCGATTCAATGTTTAACCCTCCTGTTACCTTTATATTTACTAACATATTTTACCCTTGAGGTCAATATGACCACAGCTATTAAAATCTCCAGAAAATTATTAGAATTAATATTGTTTTCCAAGTTTAAGTGTGAGGTACTTTATGTTTGTTTGTTGACTCCCGAAAGAACACCGACATTAAACATTGAATCGGGTCAAATTGACCCAAAGGCGACAGGAGGGTTAAAACAGGATGACTCATTTGGCCGCGTCCATTGTTTTCCTCATGCACCGGTGGTATACTTGGATTGGTGTCCTTGAGACCTCCTCTGCTCAGCTCAGGGACTGAATGTACTCGGCTCAGTGAGTGGGCTCAGCAGCTTTCCCCCCCCCCCACACACACACACTTGGCTTCTAGCTGTCTCATAACACATCTTTTTTTCCTGGTTGATATTAATCATCCACAGCTATGTCCCCATGGAATACTTTTCATTTCCATGTAGAATCAGGTGATGCTTAGAAACGTAATCCTCCTGGAGAAGGTGGGGCAAATCTGAAATGCTGACTGAAGCTACGTGAAGAGATTTCTAACGCAATGCTACTTTCACCTGGTGGAATGAAGGTTGCATACATGCATTTCAATCAGGGAATGACCAGTTAGATGAAGAAAGGATGTTTATTGTTAACATGTGATGTGCAATGATGAAGTCTCAGTCTTTGGCGCTTGGACTCGACGGGGAGATTTGTAGTTGAAGGCCGACTGCATCGATCAGCAACGAGAAATATCCCTGTAGGCAGCGGGATACACTTTTGGTCTCGGTAAAGTTCTGGTTTCCTTTTGTAATCTGTTTTTCGTCTGAGTCGTATCGACCAATCACGTTTGAGCGAAACACGCAATCTCGGAACCAGTCGGCAGAGGTCTGACGACTTGCTTTTGAACTTTATGTGAAACAATCTGGTCGCGGACGTCGACTTCCAACTCCTCTCACGTCTCAAGTTGCCAACGACCAGCGCGCAGAAGAGAAAGTCTCGGCCATGTTCGTCACCTGGATATCAGCTGACCTCTACAGAACCCCAAAGGTATTAGCGGCGCCCCCCAGAGGCTAAAGCATCATCAAGTAATGTGACGTCATTATTTCCAGCCCACCTGGCCCGACGTGGAAGATGGGCGTGACCCAAGTGCGGGCGCTCAAATTAGCAACGCAACTTGGTCTCTCTTCTCTATTAGATCCGATTTTAATCGAATTCCAAGGAGCGGCCACTTCCCATGTGTCCCGAGTTAGTAAATCATCCCCCACAGAGCCGCTCCGTGACTTGTTTTTTCCGTCAGCTTGGATAACAAGTGCGTGTGCGGTGGAAGCCGGCGTCCCCGCCGTGTTCATCAGTGTGTGTCGTTCTTCCCAGCAGATTCTCCACGTTGAGGATTGTTCTGCAGCAAAGTGCATCACAGGTTCTTCCTCTGCTTCAGACATGGGTCACTTTGCTCGAGAAGCATCCATCGTGTGGACTAATCAAATACGGGCCCGCTGAATATAACATATGGCAGATTGTCGTTTCACTTTGCAGAGCCGTTACTCAACGTTATTACTCGTGAATGTTATAAAAGACAACACATCTGCTGTGAGGAAGGTGTGAGGACGTCGACATAGAGCTTCATCCGTGTTGTATGTTTCGCATGCTGTGAGACAGAATGCACTTAAGTCCAGTTTGACGTATTAGTCTGAATATTTTGGGGAAAATAGGCTTCTTAGCCAGCTCTTAATCTCGTGGTATAAATGTCAATAGGCTGAGCTTCTTCAAGAACAACAACACGCTTCATCTCAAACGGCTTCTCTGTTCTGCTGACAGAGGGAAAGCAGAGCAGGCGACTCTAGCGCTCTATTGACCCCCTTATTTCATCTTGAAAATGTACTTCTGTTCTTCTGTACAACTTCAAAAGGGTCCTTGGCAGGTTGCCATGTATTTCGGACGAGCCCTCGTGATGAATCTGGGCTTGGAGGGGTGGAGCAGGATGGAGGGATTCCCCAAATGGAGCTCCCTCTCTGTTTACATGACCATGTCATTTGGGAAGGAAACACACCCAGACGCAGCGTATTCTTATTAACTTTCCCTTTCGGGCAAAGGGTGGTTTAAAATGCTCTCAGCGTTCTCACTTTGCATTTAGATGTAAACCATTTTAAAGCTCTGCCTGTGTCGCCATGTGGAACGAAGCTATCCGCCGCGCCGCCTGTGAACTCCATTCGACTGGCAAATCATGTCTGAATCCACCCAGGAATTATCATTTAATTAATGCGTTGAGAATACGTCCACAAAATAAACAGTATCTATTTCTATTAGTTGGTTCGTCGTGTTAACTTTACCTGCTCATGATGATGTCACTGTTATCTGTCAAAGACAGGTGTGTGATTAAAATAAAAAAACGCTGCTTAGTTTCCCCCTAAAAAGGTCACCGCTGATACATTTTAATGACTCGTACGCCAGAAATAGGCAGTTGATCGTAATCTCGGTCGGCGCGTACAGTCAACTCCATTTTGATTGACAACACTGCGTCGCTCATGATGTACTGAACGTGTGTGTGTGTGTGTGTGTGTGTGTGTGTGGAGGACGGCATGCAGATGAGGCCGACGCTCAGGAGGCAGAGCTCTGGTTGAGGTGTTTTATGAGCGGTTCCCCTCTGCTCCTCTATTTATGTGTATATGTATGTATGCGGTGTACGCTTCCTGTCTTTATATTTAAAAAGCGAGCAAAACGTCGTCCCAGAAGAGGCGTTCAGGGACACAACATTATGCTTGCTGATGACAGTCCCAAAGGATTACGCAGCCGGCTGTTTATAACATCTCCTCTATGTTTGATCTGCTTGTCTGCTGAGAATGTGCATTGAGTTGTGTGTGTGTGTGTGTGTGTGTGTGTGAGAGACACCTCCTGTCCTTCAGGTGCCCTCCCAATGCAAACAGAGATCTAAAGGGAAGTTACTGGCATGTATGCATAGAGCACAACATATGCAGATGAGAGCAATGCAAGAGGCCGTCGCACGCCTCTACCCAACATGCACTGCAACCTCGCGGTGAAGCCGTGATGTCATCATCCCCGTTGACTCCCTCCTGCACACGGAGCCGTACGGTGGAGCAGAGCTGGTGGCGCTGCGCTCCTTCATGAGTAAATCAGCCGGGATGCTCACAGATGCTGCGCGTTACATCACAACAGGCTCTTTGTACAGGAAGTGACAAAAGGGGCTTCCACTTGGAGGAGGGATGTTTTTTAAGCGCACATAGTAGACGACTTCATGACTTGTTTTTGCATACAACCAATCAATATATATATATATATATATATATTTATATATATATACTTTTGTGTTGTCTCAGAGTAGAACATAACTAGTTATTCTATTGTTTACTTTATTGTAAGCCACGGTTGAGCTGGATTTGTAACTGCAGAAGGTTGTTTATCCCCCCCCCCACACACACACACACACACACATACACACACACATACACATACACCCCCAAAGACTTCAACAGTTGTTGTGACCCTGGTTCTTCCTCCGTGCCCTTGTAACACCCACACACTCCAGCCTGGTATGTCAACGCAGCCACTCTGTAGTGGGGTTTTTATTTTCCCCATTTCGAGGACATTGAGTTTCAAGTTTCAAGTTTCAAGTTTTTTATTGTCACATCCCCTTTTATACAAGTATAGAATAAATATATATATAAAACAATGTAATAGAATTATATATATATATATATATACAATATATAAGATATTCACAGAACTAAGGAAATACAGGCAACTTGAAGCTGCTGACCACCTCTACTGCAACTCTCTCTGAGATGGGGTGTGCTCTCTCTCCCTCTCTCCCTCTCTCTCTCCATAATTCGGCAAATGCCCAACAAAAGCCTTTTTTGTCCTGGGAGAGATGAGTAATGCTGTGACTTTGGGCATCGTGTGTACCATTGATATAAGGCCCCCATTGATGTGCGCTGATTCAGGATTTAATGTACCATCTCTAAAGAGCGATGAAGGTCCTATATTGTAGAAGGTGCAATTTCCATTTCTTTTTGCTTATAAAACACATCTTAGTGACATAAAAAATTCTGTGAAAGCCTCTCTACGCTCAATCCACGGAGAAATCCACAGCCCATAAACCATCAGTACGGACTCTCTCGGGTATTTCTTCTTTCGTTAAGTCACATCTTTTATGTAGTCATCCTAAATAGATTCAGTATTTTGGCCTTTAAGACCATTATAATTAGTCACTTCCTGTTGTGCTGCTGCGTTTGTTCTTCCTGGTGACGAGAGGTTGAGGAGCCTCGGTGACCACGTGAGAGGTGGTTTTAGTTGATGAAGTTTGTTTTGTTTTGAAAGGTTAATTCCTCTTGCAGAACTCTTGATGGACATGTGGCTATTGTCTTTTATTCTCACCACATGGTAGCATTATGGACATCATTTGTTGTTGTTGTTGTGTATTTTTATTCAGTCAATCATTGCAATACAATATTATTCTATATAATATAGAAAACTGAAAGACTGAAAAGTTATAGGTAGAAGCAAATATGCTTATATATTCCTATCCTAAATTACTATCATCAAATAAATCAGATAATTAATATGAAATAAAGAAAAAGAAGAAGAAAAAAATATATACAGACACATAAATCTTCCATATACATACGTTTCAATCACACTTATAACCTAAAAAAAAGTTTTTTAAATAATCCTTTTGAAAACCAAAAATGAATTCTTTACATTCTTACATCCATTTCAACGTTGTTCCAGAATTGGACTCCTACAATAGAAATACATCTTCTTTTAATCCTTTTTTAGCTTTTTGTATAGTAAACTTACAAACATCTCTCAAATCATATTTATACACATGTATTGAAAACAACACACAGTCCACAGTGACTTTGCTTTAGCTCTGTATAGTGTCTGCATTATTTTATAATAAACCAAATCATTAAATTTCATAACAAAACAGCGATTGGTCCGCATTGTATATTAGTTTTACAGATCACTGTAAAACTATTATAATGACAATGCGGGCCAACCGCTGTAGTTTTGCATAGTTTAAGATTCAATGTTTAATGTGTTCTTTCGAGTCAACAAACATAAATATAAAGGTAACAGGGGTCAAATTGACCAAGGGTTAAACTCGACAACCACAAATCTCCAACTGGATTACTTTACCTGATCAACAAATGGATTATTTTATATTTTATTTCCTGAAATATGATGACTATATATATATGATTGCAGGACTTTTCACACAAAGGTTGTTGGGACTAGAGAATGGGAGAAGGGGGCAGTGAAGCTGGTAGTGTGTCTTCAAGAACTGGGCCCAGCTCCCCACAGAGAGAGAGGTAAAGACAGGCGCTGTGGGCCCGGTCCTGGACGGTCCTGGACGCTCCTGGACGCTCCTCCTTTCAACCCTGATGCGGTACTGCTCCCGTAGTGGCTCCTTGAAAGCTGACCCGGTTATTTGTGCTCTCCAGGGAGCTGCAGAGTCCACCACATGAAGAGGCAGCACAGCAGAGGACCAACATAACTTCACTTCACTCACTTATCAAACTCATTTGGCTGCTTCCTCCATTTGATCCGGCGTCTCTGGGAGTGTGTGTGTGCGGTTGGGATCAGAGTAGATCTACATAGGCTCGGGAAGTCGTCCCGAGACGGTTTCAGGCTGCATTAAAGAACCCATACGAACACAAAGAGGTCACACGTAATCTCCAAAAAGAGACGTCCCAGACTCTTCCAGTTTATTCTTTTTTCCCCATAATGTCGTATATCACACCAAAGAACTCTCGGGAATCATGTTGCGCATTTAATTTGTTAATTGTTCTTGGAGTAACACAAAAGGAGACAGCACTATCCTCTCCGTCACCTTCACATGACCTTCAGCAACAGGAGCATGCCCTCCCCAGGAGAGACACGTTCAGTTTAATGTGGCGGCCAGGGCTTTTTTAGTGGAACTGGGTCAGCTCGTATCGAGGCCTAGATATCGGCCGTGGCTTCCTCACGCATCCTCATCACGTTCACCTCCCCTCCTGCGGTTCAGTTCTCTCCCAGGGAATCCTAGCTCCCCCTCTTCCCAGTGGAGGGAGGCCAGGCCTAAAAATAGGAACCGTTGTTCTCCCGGACGAGTCCATATCTTCTGCCGATCCACCATCTCGCATCAATCCATCCCACGCCAGTCCGTTCATGGTGGTCCCGAGCGTCCTCGCTGACGTCCTGTCAGTCCGGTTCACAAAGGTCACCTTCACCCGGAGCTCGTCTGCAAAGTGGGCTCATTGAACCACTCTGCCCCCCGTGTCCTCCACCCTCCCTCCACTGTGCACTTACTCCAATCACACCCACTTCCTCCCGTGTCCTACATTCATCTCCACGACTGGGAGGAAAATAATAAACCCGTTATTCATGGAGATGCCCTCCCAGCTCCCAGCAGTTATTACCAGTGTGCCTCAACCAGTGCAGTGGTGGAACGAGTATCTTTTACCCAAGCAAAAGCAATTACACATCACGTTGGTACATTATCATAATCCTGCATTCGCATGACTCATCGTGCAGAATGTCCGTTGGCAGCGTTCACGGTATTATTTCATATTACAAATTTAGATTCCTATTACTGATGTGTTAATGTGTAAGCAGTATTCTAGTGCGGTGGGTTGAAGTGGAGCTACTATTAATTATTTAATATTGTTGGATAACGTGTTTCACAGGCACACTTATTTTGCATCTTAACCCTTAAGCCTCAACCCTTTCGGTCAGCCACATGTATCTTTCTTTAAAAAAAAAATAACTGGTGGTTGTATATTTATGATCGGAAAAAAACTCAAACTCAAATCTGAAATATTGTTATAAAAAAACTCAAACTCAAATAATGTTATAAAAAAACTCAAATCTTAAATATTGTTATAAAAAACTCAAACTCAAATCTTAAATATTGTTATAAAAAAACTCAAACTCAAATCTTAAATATTGTTATAAAAAACTCAAATTCATCTTAAATATTGTTATAAAAAAACTCAAACTCAAATCTTAAATAATGTTTAAAAAAAACTCAAATCTTAAATATGTTATAAAAAACTCAAACTCAAATCTTAAATATTGTTATAAAAAAACTCAAACTCAAATCTTAAATATTGTTATAAAAAAACTCAAACTCAAATCTTAAATATAAAAAATAAAAAACGTAAATTTCCCTGTGAAAGGCGATGGGAGAGCAGCTGAAGGTGGAATGACGTGTGCAGAGTGAATGTAATCCGTTACCTTTCTCTAACTAGTTTGAGAACATTTGAGAGTTGAGTCTATAAAGTGCGAAGCAGCATGATTATCTAACGGAGGAGCTCAGCGAAGGAGCTGCGGCAGAAGGCCCGTCCTCCGGGTGCTGATACCAAACCGGAGTAGTTTCTTCCTCACTGGAACAGTCCACGAGTCGGCTTGCCAGCCTCTTTGCGAGACAGAAGGAGCCCAGCCAAGGATCAGACTCACGGGGATTATTTATAGACCTGAGTGGGCTTCAGGGACGCAGGCGTGGAACATGTCAGAGAGGAAATGTATCATTGATCAAAGCTTGCTCAGAGACGTAGTTTTATTTCTGCCAAACGCTGAGCAGAGACGGGGCTTTTGGAACCAAACAAAACCAAAAGCCTCCGTGTGTGCAGCGCGATAGTAAAGCCTGCTCCTCCACCCACACTCAGGCGACTGGACTTCACTCGACACTCGCCGATGTGAGCCTCCCTCCTCTCTCTTCACCGGCATCTAAATAGCTCCTCAGCTCTGGAAGTTTAAAATACACACGCGGTGGGCGTTCGGAGGCCGAGCGCGCTGCACCTGGGGGCAGGTGTGTACCTTCACGAAAAATGTGTGGGTTTTACAATGAAGCAGCAGTGTGCGTGTGTGTGTGTGTGTGTGTGTATATATATAGGTTTGTGTGGTGATCCATGAACAGCACAATGCACATCTGTCAGCGAACAGTGCAGGATGCTTCTCTCCCTTTATCTCCCCCCCCCCCCCCCCACACACACACTTTGGTCCCCGCTCAGAGAGTAGAGGGGAGGAGGAAAAGAGAGATGAGGCGTGGGGGGGGGGGGGGGGTATCAGAGGTGTCCTGTGCACAGCTCTCTGGTAGCAGGCGGGGGGCTCTTCTCCCTCCTAGCCATTCGCTGCATTGCAGGCGGCGGCCGCATTGTCGGGCCGGAGTGTCGGGGCTCGAGAGACGACGACCGAGCCCCGTTGTCCCGTAATGGTTTTATTTAAAGCCGTGGAACCTTCATGCTCAGACCTGCAAATCCCACGTGGACGCCTCCAATAACACTTGATGTTTGCGGGGGCTCTAAAAAAACAAACACATTTTTGTTTTGCTCTTTCTTGCACATCCGGCTTTCATCTTTTGGCAGGCTGTCATGCACTGTGTGCGAGATGGAGGGTAAATGCTGCGGAGATGTGTGGCACATGGTCTTGCAGGGTGACATATGGATTATTTTATATTTTATTTCCTGAAATATGATGACTATATATATATGATTGCAGGACTTTTCACACAAAGGTTGTTGGGACTAGAGAATGGGAGAAGGGGGCAGTGAAGCTGGTGGTGTGTCTTCAAGAACTGGGCCCAGCTCCCCACAGAGAGAGGTAAAGACAGGCGCTGTGGGCCCGCTCCTGGACGCTCCTGGACGCTCCTGGACGCTCCTCCTTTCAATCCTGATGCGGTACTGCTCCCGTAGTGGCTCCTTGAAAGCTGACCCGGTTATTTGTGCTCTCCAGGGAGCTGCAGAGTCCACCACATGAAGAGGCAGCACAGCAGAGGACCAACATAACTTCACTTCACTCACTTATCAAACTCATTTGGCTGCTTCCTCCATTTGATCCGGCGTCTCTGGGAGTGTGTGTGTGCGGTTGGGATCAGAGTAGATCTACATAGGCTCGGGAAGTCGTCCCGAGACGGTTTCAGGCTGCATTAAGAATCAAGAATCAAGATGTTTTATTTGTCACATACACACACAGGGTGTGCAGTGAAAAGCAACAATGTAATGCTCAAACACAAAGTGTGTGTTACAATGTGTGTGTGTACAATAATATGTGTGTGTGTGTGTGTGTGTGTGGTGTGTGGTGTGGTGTGGTCGGGGTCCTGGTGAGGGCAGTTGTGTGGGAAAACTCCGTCTGGCCTGCTCTGTTCTCACCTCTCGTCAGCCTGAACTCTGGGCGCCTGCCTGACTCTCTGTTCTGAAACAGTCTGTGAGGAAGGCTGTGATCCTCTGCAGCTGGCTGGGTCTTGATCCTTCTGTGTCCTCTGCCTTGGTCCTCCTGGGGTGGAAGTGTTCACCAACAGGGCTGGTCAGCCACAGGGTGGGAGTGTGACAGCCCCTTCCTGTCAGCTGAACGAGCTACAAGTCCTGAGCAGGGCTGTCCTGAGGCCAGGCTGTGATGCTTCCTGCTCCAGATGGACTGAAGGATCCTCTGGGAAACTGAATTTTTCTGAAGGATCCATTCTCCTTAGAAGCACTGTGTTGTGCCCCGTTCACCCTGTCAGTGTAGAGTCAGACCATCCAGATCCCTCGGTGATGACTCCACCTGTGGTTATACCAGCTCCACCCTAGTCACAGAGGTCCCGTTAATCCCCAGTTCCCTCCCGTCCTCTGTTGTCCCTCCCTAGTCCAATCACATCCTTAGTTTTGTGTCCTCTCATGAAGTGAGATTCTGGCACCACAGCCTCAGAGTGACCCAGAGTGGCTTCAGTCCTGGCAGCCAGCTCGAGGTTGTCACCACCACACCCACCTTGATGGTCATCCGATGAGTTGGTTGGAACTTGACCATGGTCACAGTCACACATGGTTACAGGTACATGGGGGTACAGGGACAACCCCCTGGGGGACTGGAGGGAGGGGGAGATCCTGTGTTCAGGACTGGGGCTGGCCTCTGACCACCTGTGGCCTGGCGAGGCAGTCAGGAGGCCCAGGGTCCAAAGTCATCCCAGGGTCATCAGCTCCCCAGCCACAGGGGGGGGCCAGTCTGGAGGGGACTAGCTGTTTGCCAAATGTGAACACAGGTCTCTAGCCCCCCTCTGGCTGTCCAGGTGAGAGAGTGTGGTGTGCAGTGTGTGGGAGACAGCATTTGTGGTGGATTGATTGAGAGCGGCTTCAGGGATCTGCATGGCAGCATGGGGAGGAAGGGGAGGAGGCGCAGATGATAGTCCTTTATCAGCCTCTCAAAGCATTTTCATGACCATCCGAGGGGAGGCTGAGGTGATCATACATGCTTGGAGAAGCATGGCAGCTAGGCACAGGAGGATCTCTTGGGGACAGAAGGAAGCGGATCAGCCAGGAGACTTGACCATGGAGAGGTTGGGGAGCTGTGGTTAGAGCACTAGTCTGAGCTAGCAGCAGGTCATGCCAGTCGCCCAGATCTGGACCTGCAGCTTTCCTGGTTCACCTGCACTAAGCAGAGCCACACCACACACTGTGCAGGTGTCACAGTGTGTGTGTGTCAATCCCACCTCGGCGCTACGCTAACGGTGTTATTTGTTTGGTGTTGCCAGAAGCGCTGTTGCTAGCTGTTGTTGCTAGCCTCAAAATGAGTTCAGGTGCTAGGGATGCGCGCGCGATGCATCACGCCATGCTGGGGTGCTGCTCTGGTAGTCTGAGATAGTCCATAGCCCCACCCAGCCGCCCTGGTGTCGCGCTGCTGCATCTCTGTGATTCACTCTGTCTCACCCCTCCCTCCTCTCCTCCTTCCGCCTCCTCAGTCCCGCCGCCGCTGCGCTGCACTGCATGTGCCGGATACAAGGATAGACCCGGGCAGTTATAGGCGGGCATTCACAGCTTCACGGATGGGATGGATCAACCCTTTTGGCTTTGGTTAGGAAGACCCTAACTTTACCGGGGGACGATGGTGTCCGCTAGCTTGCTATGGGGTTTCATTGCCGATCCCGCAAACTCGCTGACGTCACTGGAACCCATACGAAAACAAAGAGGTCACACGTAATCTCCAAAAAGAGACGTCCCAGACTCTTCCAGTTTATTCTTTTTTCCCCATAATGTCGTATATCACACCAAAGAACTCTCGAGAATCATGTTGCGCATTTAATTTGTTAATTGTTCTTGGAGTAACACAAAAGGGGACAGCACTATCCTCTCCGTCACCTTCACATGACCTTCAGCAACAGGAGCATGCCCTCCCCAGGAGAGACACGTTCAGTTTAATGTGGCGGCCAGGGCTTTTTTAGTGGAACTGGGTCAGCTCGTATCGAGGCCTAGATATCGGCCGTGGCTTCCTCACGCATCCTCATCACGTTCACCTCCCCTCCTGCGGTTCAGTTCTCTCCCAGGGAATCCTAGCTCCCCCTCTTCCCAGTGGAGGAGGGAGGCCAGGCCTAAAAATAGGAACCGTTGTTCTCCCGGACGAGTCCATATCTTCTGCCGATCCACCATCTCGCATCAATCCATCCCACGCCAGTCCGTTCATGGTGGTCCCGAGCGTCCTCGCTGACGTCCTGTCAGTCCGGTTCACAAAGGTCACCTTCACCCGGAGCTCGTCTGCAAAGTGGGCTCATTGAACCACTCTGCCCCCCGTGTCCTCCACCCTCCCTCCACTGTGCACTTACTCCAATCACACCCACTTCCTCGCGTGTCCTACATTCATCTCCACGACTGGGAGGAAAATAATGAACCCGTTATTCATGGAGATGCCCTCCCAGCTCCTAGCAGTTATTACCAGTGTGCCTCAACCAGTGCAGTGGTGGAACGAGTATCTTTGACCCAAGCAAAAGCAATTACACATCACGTTGGTACATTATCATAATCCTGCATTCGCATGACTCATCGTGCAGAATGTCCGTTGGCAGCGTTAACGGTATTATTTCATATTACAAATTTAGATTCTTATTACTGATGTGTTAATGTGTAAGCAGTATTCTAGTGCGGTGGGTTGAAGTGGAGCTACTATTAATTATTTAATATTATTGGATAACGTGTTTCACAGGCACACTTATTTTGCATCTTAACCCTTAAGCCTCAACCCTTTCGGTCAGCCACATGTATCTTTCTTCTTTCTTTAAAAAAAAAAAACTGGTGGTTGTATATTTATGATCGAAAAAAAACTCAAACTCAAATCTTAAATATTGTTATAAAAATAAATATTGTTATAAAAAAACTCAAACTCAAATCTTAAATATTGTTATAGAAAAATTCAAACTTAAATCTTAAATAATGTTATAAAAAAAACTCAAACTCAAATCTTAAATATTGTTTAAAAAAAACTCAAACCCAAACTTAAATCTTAAATAATGTTCTAAAAAAACCTCAAACTCAAATCTTAAATATTGTTTAAAAAAACTCACTCAAATCTTAAATATACAACAAAAAAAAGCTTACATTTCCCTGTGAAAGGCGATGGGAGAGCAGCTGAAGGTGGAATGACGTGTGCAGAGTGAATATAATCCGTTACCTTTCTCTAACTAGTTTGAGAACATTTGAGAGTTGAGTCTATAAAGTGCGAAGCAGCATGATTATCTAACGGAGGAGCTCAGCGAAGGAGCTGCAGCAGAAGGCCCGTCCTCCGGGTGCTGATACCAAACCGGAGTAGTTTCTTCCTCACTGGAACAGTCCACGAGTCGGCTTGCCAGCCTCTTTGCGAGACAGAAGGAGCCCAGCCAAGGATCAGACTCACGGGGATTATTTATAGACCTGAGTGGGCTTCAGGGACGCAGGCGTGGAACGTGTCAGAGAGGAAATGTATCATTGATCAAAGCTTGCTCAGAGACGTAGTTTTATTTCTGCCAAACGCTGAGCAGAGACGGGGCTTTTGGAACCAAACAAAACCAAAAGCCTCCGTGTGTGCAGCGCGATAGTAAAGCCTGCTCCTCCACCCACACTCAGGCGACTGGACTTCACTCGACACTCGCCGATGTGAGCCTCCCTCCTCTCTCTTCACCGGCATCTAAATAGCTCCTCAGCTCTGGAAGTTTAAAATACACACGCGGAGGGCGTTCGGAGGCCGAGCGCGCTGCACCTGGGGGCAGGTGTGTACCTTCACGAAAAATGTGTGGGTTTTACAAGCAGCAGTGTGCGAGTGCGCGTGTGTGTGTGTGTGTGTGTGTGTACAGGACTGTCTCAGAAAATTAGAATATTGTGATGAAGTTCTTTATTTTCTGTAATGCAATTAAAAAAACAAAAATGTCATGCATTCTGGATTCATTACAAATCAACTGAAATATTGCAAGCCTTTTATTCTTTTAATATTGCTGATTATGGCTTACAGCTTAAGAAAACTCAAATATCCTATCTCTAAATATTAGAATATCATGAAAAAGTATACTAGTAGGGTATTAAACAAATCACTTGAATTGTCTAATGAACTCGAAACACCTGCAAGGGTTTCCTGAGCCTTGACAAACACTCAGCTGTTATAAATCTTTTTTTTACTTGGTCTGAGGAAATATTAAAATTTTATGAGATAGGATTTTAGAGTTTTCTTAAGCTGTAAGCCATAATCAGCAATATTAAAAGAATAAAAGGCTTGCAATATTTCAGTTGATTTGTAATGAATCCAGAATGCATGACATTTTTGTTTTTTTAATTGCATTACAGAAAATAAAGAACTTTATCACAATATTCTAATTTTCTGAGACAGTCCTGTATATATATAGGTTTGTGTGGTGAACCATGAACAGCACAATGTGCACATCTGTCAGCGGACAGTGCAGGATGCTTCTCTCCCTTTATCTCCCCCCCCCCCCACACACACTTTGGTCCCCGCTCAGAGAGTAGAGGGGAGGAGGAAAAGAGAGATGAGGCGTGGGGGGGGGGGGTGGGTATCAGAGGTGTCCTGTGCACAGCTCTCTGGTAGCAGGCGGGGGGCTCTTCTCCCTCCTAGCCATTCGCTGCATTGCAGGCGGCGGCGGCCGTCAAGGTCACGCCCGTGCGGCCGCGTTGTCGGCCAGGGTGTCGGGGCTCGAGAGACGACGACCGAGCCCCGTTGTCCCGTAATGGTTTTATTTATAGCCGTGGAACCTTCATGCTCAGACCTGCAAATCCCACGTGGACGCCTCCAATAACACTTGATGTTTGCGGGGGCTCTAAAAAAACAAACACATTTTTGTTTTGCTCTTTCTTGCACATCCGGCTTTCATCTTTTGGCAGGCTGTCATGCACTGTGTGCGAGATGGAGGGTAAATGCTGCGGAGATGTGTGGCACATGGTCTGGCAGGGTGACATTTGTTGTTAATCAGCCTCCTGCTCCTCCTCAGCTCCCGCTGTCTGGCTGTGATGAACATGTCAGTCTCAGCCACCCCGCAACACGAAGACTGTATGTAGTCGGCGTTTCAGAGACGTCCCGTGCGAACTTTCATCGGAAGTGGATCAGAGGAAGGCCGAAACATCTGGTAGCGTTGCACACAAGAACCGCTGCGACGCTCTCACTTCCTGTTCAAAGGGAGCTGCAGTCTCACAGAGACACGGAGGAGAGACGGGAGAATCTGCACAGTTTTCACAACCAGTGTGTGCGTGCGTGCATGTACCCATAAGAATTTCTCTGGCTTCCCCTTTTATTGTGCTCAGACAGACGTTTCAATTCAATTCAATTCAGTTTATTTGTATAGCCCAATTTCACAAATTACAAATTTGTCTCGGAGTGCTTTACAATCTGTACACATAGACATCCCTGCCCCAAAACCTCACATCGGACCAGGAAAAACTCCCAAATAACCCTTCAGGGGGAAAAAAAGGGAAGAAACCTTCAATGTGAGCGAGATGTGAGTCTGACCTTATATATATACGTATATATATACTGTTTATATATATACAGTATATATATATACTGTATATATATATTTATATATATATACAGTATATATATATATATAATATGTATATATATATTTACAGTATATATATATACACAGTATATATATATACATATAAATATATATATATACATATTATATATATATATATACAGTATGAGAAAGAAACAGAGAGAGTAAGACTGAAAAAAATAATCAATTCAGAAACCAAGAAACACGAAGATTGAGTGACAGTAAGAAAGACAAAGTGGAAGAGCAAACCATAGTGAGAGAGTGTAAGGACAATCAATAAAGAGAAAAGAGACAGAGGAGGACTGATGGCCAAAGCTCCTGTGGTAACGCCTCTCCTTTCATTGCTAATCATCGGGTGTTGGACAAACACACTTTCATGTCACACTTCCACACCCTCCACGTCTTTGGCAAACATGGCCGAAGATCCGTTGGGGAAATGAGAAAAACACCGTGGTAATGAATGTAATGAGAGGAATGCTCTGAGATCAGACGCCACAGTTTATTTAAAGCGATGCAGAGCACGAGGGAGTATTAAACATAGTTGTATCTGATAGGAGGCGACGAGTGCCTCCAGTAGAGCTGTGAGACACTTGGCTCACAGACTGTATCTCCAATGTCTCGACTCTTATTCATTTAGTTTCTCTCTATATGAGTGTCCTGTGATAAACTGCTAACCTGTCTATGAACAGCTGGGACCCGCAACCCTAAAGAGGACAAGCGGTTCCAATGATGGGATGGATACACATTTGTCCATGTGCAATGAAATTCAATTAGTCTTTGGCTCGTGTAGAAAATCAGCAAAGCCTCATGCATGATGTTCAAACGGACACACCTGGACTCCCTCATCAAAGCTGCACGAGATAAGAGCGCATCTCGCTTTTTTATGCTTTTATTTTAAGTAGGCATGATATTGATTAGTAATTCTTTGCTGATATGATCACCGATAATGAACCGATGCAATGAGATAACTGATGATTTAGTATTTTTGTTCATGCACACCTTAGGGTAAGAAAGACTAAGATGGAGTGAGCAAAGATGGACGATTTGAAATTCCACAGCTTTGACCTCACCAAATCTAACTGACGCCACTTTTGTAACACAACAATAATAATAAAAACTCACTCTTCAAATGTTAATTCATTCTTTCTTGATTAAAACTTCTTCGCCAGCAACGGCAGCTTGGGTTCTCTAGTCAGCATGCTGCTCTCCTCCTCCTTCTCCTTCTCATGTGGTATATGCACCCAAACCACTTGTTCATTGTGTCGCCGAGTGTCCTCTTCCTCACTCAGACGACACAGTTCTGTTACCCCGGATTAAATAACGCTATTTGAATTGTCTTTGTCATGCATAGGAAGTAACTAATCCATGCCTCAAAACACAAATGTCTGTGTGGCTCCGGTGAGGATTGATTCCTGTAATCTCGGCAGATTCGGTTTCCGGGACACACGTGTCATCTGACGTGGGGGGGGGGGGGGGGCAGGGCTGTGCATAGTCAACAGAGCAGGTTTGAGATATAAATCATTAATGCGAGCTGATAAAACAACCTTCAAGCAAGTGATGCGAAACCGGGGAAAAATAGTGGAGAGTGCATTCAGCCGGAGATTGAAAGGGAATCCTGGGACAAACAAGCCCCCCCACCCCCATAATCAAGGATTACTATTCTGTTCTTATTTAACACAGCTTCTACAGAATTACTGACATGACCTGACAGACACACAATCTCCTAAAAGGACTGGGAGCTGAGGTTAACTGCGGACACCTTGCCAACGGAAGAGGAGGACCACAGACAGACAGGAAGTTGATCTGGCTTGACCCTGTAAAAGAAAAGAGTCTCTCCTTCTCTCTCTCTCTCTCTCTCCCTCCCTCCCTCTCCCCCATGGCAACAAGCATGCGCACATGAACACGCTCAAACTCACCTGAACCGAGCTTATGAAATCGGTTCTGGGGGAAATAATTGGCCCCGTTGGGGGGTGACAGGCGATGGCGAGCAGCCGGGGAGAAGGAGCTCGGCGTGACGGAGGAGCTCAACGGCGGCGGCGAGCGTTCGCATGTGCGATGAGCTCCAAAGGTGCGATGTGATTCATGACAAATCTTGCAGACGTGTCGCGCTAAATGTATCGAGTGGTCTCAGGACAAATGCCGTTTGACTGAATTATCAGCCGGACTGCAGCACCCGGTGCTTGTTCCTGCGGTTCCGCAGCTCCATAGCATCGACCGCCTCTCTCTCTGCGGGCCGGTAGTCAGCGAAGCTTCTCGGCGCTCTTCAGCTCGTCCAGAGTTCTCTTGGGGAAAGAGTTTTAACAACAGAACCGGCGCTTTAAATTCAAGGTAAGCGTTCACAATGGAGCGAGCGCATTAAAGCGTGCAGTCGTTCGTGCGCCGGGAATCTCGCCTCCCCTCTCAGACGTTCGATTCTTTCTCGCCCGTTCACGCGTTATGTTCGCGTTCGGCGAAAAAGCGCCCAAAGATGGTGCGATGAGTTTGCGTGACGTGCGGCCGAGGGTACCGCTGTGAGAATTAAAGCAGCCGCCCACGCGAGATTACAGTGACAAACGGTGACAGGCACCACTCCTCTCTCCCCCTGACTCGCTTTCCCTCATCTCTCCCTCTTTATTCTCTCCATCCCTCCCTCGCCGCTCCAAAATCTGTATTCAATTCAGAGACGCTTCGTGAGCATGACAAAACAATGACGTGTCGCAGAGGCAAAATATAGTATTTATCTCCGGGTCCCTCTTCTCTCTCTTTTCCCTTTATGAGAATGCAGTTTTGCAATTTGATTTAATTAGCTTTATTGGCATTGAGGTTGCACGGCATCGTAAAAACATCTCAATAAATGAAGTTAGCATTAAGCTCATTAAAGTCGCTCTCAATTTACGTCAATGGCTCCTTTTATCTCTCTTTCTTGCACACACAATCTTAGCATGCATCCTCTCCGCTCTCTCTCTCTCTCTCTTCCATTCTCTCTCTACGGATGACTCTTTCCTCTCAGATTTAGGGAGTAACGTCTGTTGGAGGCTGAATTGTGTCTGCCCTAAGCCGTGGCAGGATTCAGATGTCAGTTTGTGTAACCGTCTTGGATGTTGGAAGTGTGGTGCCTTGGGGTAGTAGTGGGCAGCCCTGACTTGAGGAAGGGGGCGGGGGGCTCTGGTGATGACCTCCCACCTACCTCGGCCAAGCACACTGGGCCTCACTGAGCTGTGACATCATTCCAGCCTAAAAGGACACATTTTTCTCCTGCAGGGAACAGTGTTGACTGGAAAATACACATAACTTTCAATTTAGTGTGTGTAGTAATTCATTATTCATCCCCTGTTGCATTGTCTCTGGTTGCATGAAACATTTTGGAAAACCAAAATGTTTGAGAGGTTTCAGGGAAAATATCCGAATAATGAAACGGCACAATATTCCTATCACCATGTCGATAGCGATGCTCGACAATTACGCTTACCAGGTTTCTTTTGGCTACTAATTGACCCTTTGCTAAACGCAGACCGGCCAATCACAGCGTAGCGTCGGCCAGCTCTGACCAGGGTCCGACAAACTGACCCGCTAGAGATTTTCTTCATTTTCAGATTATCTTTGTGGATTTGGAGCTAGTCATGGATGAGCACTGTAATAATGACACATGTTACCTGGAGACAGAAATACTCGCGGAGCCAACATTTACCGCGTACGTTAAAACATAGTTGGCTAGCCTTCGCTTTTCTATGCTACGCCACCTACTGGAGGTATAGCAAATGTGTAATAAAAAACCTTGATTAACCCTTGTGTTGCCTTCGGGTCATTTTGACCCGAATCAATATTACACCCTCCTGCCGCCTTCGGGTTAATTTGACCCCATTCAATGTTTAATGTCGGTGTTCTTTCGGTAGTCAACAAACAAACATAAAGTACCTCACACTTAAACTTGGAAAACAATATTAATTCTAATAATTTTCTGGAGGTTTTAATTGCTGGCGTCAAATTGAACCCAAAGGGTAAAATATGTTAGTAAATATAAAGGTAACAGGAGGGTGAAACATTGAATCGGGTCAAAATGACCCGAAGGCAACACAAGGGTTAAGTTGACATAACTGCATACTATCTTAATTACTAGAAATATAAGTTGACTAAAATAGCAACCACGTTTTCAGTTTATAGGCAATGAAAAGCTGATGGCTTGAAAAAACTTTCTTTAATCCTGGATGTTGAGCTCTAAATAGTGAAAACAATTCAACCCACAGACATTATTGCTTCATTTGTCACACAGACAGGCAACACCTACCAGATGGACAGCTACTAGGACGGACATCTTTCATCTGATGATTAGGGAAGAACACATTTTGTCCTTAACTGTAATATCAGAAATTGGAAAAGTAATTAGTTCCACGGATGAACACAGGCGGTAACGCTTTCCCATCAAAACGCAGTGAGCGAGTGTATTTGCGTTTCTTAGTGTTTGACTTGTTTATCTGTGCATTTCATGTGTAACGTGGCCTAGCTGTGACTATTTGTCTGCCAGGGTGTTCTATAGACATTGATCTGATGATCACACATGCAGGCACACACAACAGGCATACTGTGACTCACATCTCGGAGAGCACGTCATCGAGAGGGCTCTGCTTTGCATCCTCTGTCTACATTCTCCATTACCCACGCTCCCCTTCTGCCTTATTCACTGATTCACAATGCACACACACACACGCACACACAATGACAGAGTAGCTCTGTGGGTGAGAGGAACTGAGCCATGCCTGACTGCTGACCGCAGACCCCTTTTTGGAGAGGAGATAGGACCTGATGGGAGCAGCGAGTGGCAGGCGGCCAGCCGAGCCGTGGCTACGAGGCGGGACGGTGTGAGGTTTGGTGGGTGAGGGAGGAAGTGGGCCAGCGGGTAGGAAAAGAGGCCGTATGTCCAGCGTCCCGCAGGACGACCTTTAGTGGTGAGATCAATCCTCCGTGTGTTCACAAACAGGTTGAGCAGCTCAGTACGAGATTGTATTTTTCAGTCCGAGGGGGAGAACTTCCTCGTTAGTTATTCTTGTGCTTTCTTACATAACAAGAGATCAGGCAACAGAGGAAGAAGCCCTTGGGGGTATTTGTTGGGGCGCTTGTGTTGTACAAACATACACACCCTCCGGAGATGAAGCCAGCACTGTTTTTAAATATCTTTTCAATTGTGCCCTGCTGTGTTATTTTAAAGAGTTATTATGTTTAGAATACTCCACTCAGTGGGACACTGCCAAGTAACAGGCAACCCGAGAGCTCATGTTGCATTGATTGCCTTCCTGGTTATTATTTTGCAAGTTCAGAACCTATTTTTAAATAACGGAGTACAACCGTGGGTCTCATACTAACGGCAGCTTATAACCTACTATAATGTATCACACCGCTTTAGTCTCTCAAACGTTGAGAAGCTCAAAAGATGCCGGGCATCAGGGTGAGACACAAGTGACCGGAGGTAAAGCGAGTGTGACACACCGCTGCCCTTCAGATGATGTCGGAGGGCTCGTCTCACAGCCTGTCCGGCTGCTTCTCCCTTCCATCAGGGAGAGTTTGACCCAGCCCGGGGCGACCAGCGGCGTCACCACAGAAGAGGGGATGGGGGAGGTGTGGAGGACGACCGAAATACCCACAAGCCAGACGGACACACACACACACACACACACACACACAGACAAAATACTGACATCTTTAACAGGAAAGACCCCGGGGGCTGTGAAGGGTGAGAAGGAGCAACAGAAGTGCATCCAATCAAGGGGAATAACGATGTCTGCGTGAAGGAAAGTATAGAGGCAGAAATAAAAGAACTGTTCGAAGGTGATTTACATTTATACTAAATGTTTTTTTGTTTATCTTTTTCTTCATTTTGAAGCATCGGTGTAGCTCCTCAACACACAGACACGTAACTTGTAAAGTACCTCTAGATCACCAGCCTTATGATATAGAAATAACATTCCCTAGATATAATACATCTTCATTGCGTGTACAATGGCCATTAACAGACACATTTTGTCTACTTGGTTTTGATTGAGAGGCTAGAGCTGAGCAGTATGTCATCCTACCTCGTTGTCCAGCCAATTGGAACAGCATGTTCATGAGACGCCAGATTGCCCGTGCACTCTTTGACCCTTTGGCGACGGCACTTCCCGAAAGAAGGCCTGGAAACAATCAAGAATGAACGCATCTCCCCCTGTTTCCACTTGCTTTCTGTCTCACAGAGCCACACACCCCCAACTCCCCATTCAATGTGGTCGTCCATGTGACGGACTTTTGCAAACCAGATGAGCGATCGACTGGAGTTTTGGCACTGCTTTAAAAAAACGACAAGAGTTGTTACCTTGTAGTTTTCTCTCTCGTGAGGCCAACAAAGCCGAGAGTGAAATAAAACATCGGGACATTTAGGTTGATTACGGCCTCCAGATTTATCTTCCTCTAGCCCTGGAGGATGTGTTGGAGCGGATGATTTATTGGCGAAATCAAGAGCGTGACAAAATGAAACAAAGCTAGGATTAGCACCAATATGGTAGTCTGTCTGACTCTAAAATGATAATTGGTTGACAAGTTCTTTACACTCCAAGTGAAAGAGTTGACATTTTATGATCCTACAGCTGAACCAACAATTCCCTTCCTTACCTTCACAGTCTTGGCGAGGGTACATGCAATACCATGTGCCTGGGCGTCTGGGCATCGGCTCTCACAACATATGCATGCAAATACTTTATAGAGAGAGAGATTAATGCCTGAATAACTGTGTTAATAATCAAACCGTAAGACCTGGGTGGTCCCAGCATCATCGGGCCACAGCACACCATCTGGTGTCAGACCAGCGGGGGCCACTGGCTAGAATGTCCCAAAGGAATTTGGGTCCACGTTAAAAAATGATTCAATAATCTCTATTACAGATCACAGATTTGTAAAATACGATATTGAGTACTTAAACGTAGGTTAAAGAGCTGGAGGCCGTAAAGCAAGAGCGATGATCATGTCATTTCTTCGGCTTTGCCTCAAGTGGTGCTCATTAACCGCAATGAGGTGCCGGGTGTCATCTGGCTTCGGACCCTCAGGTAGAAGATTGATGGTCCTGAGGGATTTCACCGCGACTAGAGTTGAACCATGCCAAAGGGAGATCCATCAGACGCGGTCCATGAGGGAAGACACACTCACTCCTCTGTAGCCCCGGGGTGCTCTGTCCTTTCTAGCTTTTCTTTCTTCAAACTAAAAGCATTCAACAGCCAACAGTCATGTTAACCGAGAGGAAAACTAAGATTAGGTGACTATGGTTGAATATTTTTCAAATCTGAGGTATTGCAAGTAATCAAGTATTACCACGTGACTGCGAATAGACGTGTTCTCGAAGTTCTTTAAAAAAAAGATGTCCTCTTTCTGAGTTTCAACAAGGAGAGTCTCAAAGGCTTTGAGCCAAGTTTATTTTTATATGTAACAGTAATTTGTGGATTGGTTTACTTTTGATTGTAATGTACTGTTATGTTATATCTATGTGGTATGCATTATTCAACACGCCTATTTTCCAAGCCCTTCACCAGGCCATCTGCATGCAGCCTGTCTAGCTGACCACAGCCTTGTGGCTGTGCTGTCTGTTTTCTTTCTGCTCACAACCTAAAAGCTGCAAAGCGTCAGCCATACCAGGTGGTGTGTGATGCATTCGTTTTACTTTGGCTTTTGCCTTTATTGTCAAGTTTCCAAAGACATTTCACATCTATGGAATTGGCTGGCAAAATATGTATTTATAAGAGGTTGCCCACAGGATGAATAATTGACCGCATTTCATTTGCAGTTATAATGTAACTTGAAACAGATTTGAAAGGCCTTACATTTGTTTGAGAGATGAAACCATTGTTGAGTTGAGCCAAGCCAAAAGTTTTTTTTGTCCAGTTTTGTACCCTATCATTAAAGCAAGCAGCCCTGTTTAAAAAAAAGAAACTGACCTCAGGCCTTCCAGTATATTACGATCTGTCTCAAGGGAAAACCCCAGAAGTTACTCTGCCTTCACAGGAAGTTCTGCAATTTAAAACTGAGCTGGATAATTAGACGAGGAGATGTGTATATTAAATTAGCATATTATTATCTCTGAGGCTAGCCAGTCATTAATATATTATAAAAAGTATTTTCATTTTTTAAGTAAACTTATTTTGATAAAGTAAAATGTCAAAGAAGACCCCTCATCATGCCCATCCACCACGGTGTCCCATCTCCATAAAATAGGCTCTAGCATGTTTGATCAGTGCTGGGAAGAAAAAGAAGATTTCCATTAAGCTTTTGAGAACTGGGTGTTTCATGGCCACGCATTAATATGATCTATCATGTTTATGCATTCAGCGGCTCAATAGAATTTACTTATTTCCATAAGTAAACTGTATTAAGCTATTAAGCTGCTGAATGCATTAATGTATATGAGGTCTCTGAACATTTTAGCATCATAACTGCTTCTGTTTAGATTCAGGAATTTTCTTTTAGGTTTAAATGTAAAGGTGAAGAGATTGGCTAACTCCTTTTCTCCTCTTCTATAAATTATAATATCACTGTAGTATCACCTCTGTTTAGATACAAGATACAAAGATACGGATCAGATATGATGTGTAACCAAGAACTCCTTCTCTACCCCAACCCTCCCCCTTTTTCTTTTTCCAGGATGGTTCCAAACACAGGCAGGTGAGGAAGAAAACGGTCTCCTTCAGCTCAATGCCAAGTGACCGCAAGATCAACAGCACAGCTGCTTGCATGGCCTTTATGATGGAGGGTTGTGAGATGAAGAAGGTGCGCTCCAACTCACGCATGTACAATCGTTACTTCCTGCTCGATCCAGACATGCACTGGCTCCGTTGGGAGCCATCCAAGAAGGATTCAGAGAAGGCGAAACTGGAGATCAAGGGCATTAAGGAGGTCCGTTTGGGAAAGAAAACCCCAGTTCTCCGCAGCAATGGTCTCTCGGATCAGTTCCCTGATGAATGTGCCTTCTCAATCATCTATGGGGATAACTACGAGTCCTTAGATCTGGTAGCCAGTACAGCAGATGTTGTCAGCACTTGGGTGATGGGCCTGAGATATCTGGTGTCTTATGGCCGGCATACCGTGAATATGGTGGAACCCAGCCAACCGAGTCTTCGAACATCTTGGATTGGCTCAGTGTTTGAGCTTGCAGATATGGAAAAAGATGGACACATAGACCTTTTCAGGGCCACCCAGATAATCAAGGGCCTCAACCCTGGAATGAAGGAGTCAAGGATAGAGCTGAAGTTCAAGGAACTCCAAAAAGCTAAGGATCAATACGGTCAGGCAATTAACATGGACACCTTTGTGGAGGCCTACTGTGAGCTCTGCACACGACCGGAGATCTTCTTCCTACTGGTACAGTTCTCAAGTAACAAGGAGTATCTGGACAGTAAAGATCTGATGCTCTTTGTGGATGTGGAGCAAGGTGTGGAAAGTGTAACAGAGGACATGTGCAGGGATATTGTTCAGAAATTTGAGCCATCCGCTGAAGGTAGGGAGAGGGCCTACCTCTCCATTGATGGCTTGACACACTACCTCCTCTCCTCCGAATGCCACATCTTTGACCCCCAGCACAAACGTGTGTGCCAGGATATGACCCAGCCTCTGTCCCACTACTACATCAACTCATCCCATAATGCCTCTCTTCTGGAAGACACTTTTTGGGGTTCGTCAGACATCAGCAGCTACATCCGAGCTCTAAGAATGGGCTGTCGCAGCATTGAGGTCATTGTATGGGACGGCCCTGATAATGAACCAGTGGTGTATGTGGGTAGTTCTGTAGCCTCACAGCTAGCTTTTTCTAAAATCGTGGATATCATAAACCAGTATGCTTTTGAGTGCTCTGAGTATCCCCTGATTATCTGCTTAGTGACCCACTGCTGCATCCCCCAGCAAAGGGTCATGGCACAGCATATGAAGAAGATTCTTGGAGATAAGATTTTCAATGAACCCCCCAACAAGGAGGAAAACTACCTCCCCTCCCCTGAGAAACTCAAAGGTAAAATCCTGATTAAGGGAAAGAGGCTTCCGCCCAACTGCACTGACGCTGAGGGGGATGTGACAGATGAGGAGGAGGGTCTGGAAATGTCTCGACGAGTGGGAGCTGATGGGAACGACCAGCTAAATGGCTTAGGTTACAGAAGACTCAGACTGTGCAGGGAGCTCTCTGATCTTGTATCTCTCTGCAAGTCAATCCAGTTTAGGGACTTTGAGATCTCAAAGAGAGACCAAAAATACTGGGAGATTTGCTCCTTCAATGAGGTAGATGCAAATAGGTTTGCCAATGAGTTCCCAGAGGAATCTGTTTGTTATAACAAGCGCTTTCTCTCCAGGGTTTATCCCACACCCATGAGAATTGATGCTAGCAACATGAATCCCCAGGATTTCTGGAAGTGCGGCTGCCAGATTGTGGCCATGAACTTCCAGACACCAGGCCTGATGATGGATCTCAACCTAGGCTGGTTCCGGCAGAACGGCAACTGTGGGTATGTTATGCGGCCAGCCATCATGAGGGAGGAGGTGTCCTACTTCAGTGCTAATGCGCGGGACTCGCTGCCAGGGGTGTCGGCTCAGCTTCTTCACATCAAGATCATCAGTGGGCAGAATCTGCCCAAGCCACGCGGCTCTGCAGCCAAGGGTGACGTGGTGGAGCCCTACATATACGTGGAGATCCACGGCATCCCAGCAGACTGTGCTGAGCAAAGAACTAAGACTGTGTCCCAGAATGGTGACAACCCAATTTTTGATGAGAGTTTTGATTTCCAGATCAATTTACCGGAACTTGCAGTGCTACGCTTTGTGGTGCTGGATGACGATTACATTGGAGATGAGTTCATTGGCCAGTACACCATCCCATTTGAGTGCCTACAGCCAGGCTATAGACATGTCCCCCTCCAATCTCTGATGGGAGAGTTCCTACCCAACACCACCCTGTTTGTCCACGTAGCCATCACCAACAGACGGGGAGGAGGAAAGGCACATAAGAGGGGTCTTTCTGTCATGAAGGGTAGGAAGACCCGAGAGTACACAACCACCAAGACCACAGGGATCAAAGTAGTGGACGAGCTCTTCAGAGCTTCCACCCAGCCCCTCAGGGAGGCCACGGACCTCAGAGAAAACATGCAGGTAAGAAACTACATACTTAAGTAAATTATGAAATATAATCACAAAACCATTAGCAATATTATGTGTGACACCATGTGTAGAAAATGAGTTTTTGTTTGCTACAGTCTTTTAAAGTGTTCACAATGTTAATCACGTTGATATAATACAATAGATGCAAAAACTAAAAATGTTTCTTCGAGCTACACTGATATACAAATCAGTTTTTGATCCAGGTAGATTTGCTGCCAAAGGGATGGCATCTTTAATTGCTTCGACTTTGCTGGAGACACTCACAACTCTATTTCCAACATATCCAAGTCTCCGCACATACTTAGTTACATTGGCAGGAGCATCAACATCCTTAATGTTTATGCTCTGCAGACCCTGATTATGCTGAGAAATCCATACGTTATTCCGAACATTATTTTATGTTATGTTACAGGATATTCACAAACATTTATACATATCTGCATATTGGGTTTTAAGATATGAAAGGACAGAAAAAGATTTTCCAACTGAATAAAACTGTGTAACATTTAATTTCTTCAGCAGGTTCAAACTGGTGTAAGTCTTTCTGGTAGGACTCATTTGATTTGCTGTTGTAGAGAGAGAGGCCTGTCCCTAATTATTTTCTATTGATGTTGTCAGAGAGGATGGTAATAAATTGACATTGCTGTACCATTACGAGGTTTATGACTAGTGTGATCATTAACGAGGAACGAGCTGCTGGCCACTTGATGCAATTCTGTAAAACTCCTCCAGATGATCAGATGAAGATTAGTAACCATGATAATATTTGGCTGATGACCAGTGTAATTGTGTTTGTAGTGACTGAAGGTTGTGTACAAAACGTGTTTGTTTCGAGGGCTAACGACATGACAGTGCTGTACACTTCTAACTGTTGACACGACTCCATCAACAAAGCTTTTACAACCTGGGGAAAAATATGTAAATTGATAGAAACTGATAAGAAATCTAATGCAATTCACTTTTATTGTGCTTCTTAAAATGTATAGGGATTTCACAATCATATAACCAAACAATCTCACTTCACAGATATGATGATAGGTATAGGCTATTTTGTTTTCTTCTAATGTCTTTGTGCAAGAGTAGCCGGTCCTGGAAGGATTCAGCAAAACCAAATATCTATTTCTGTATAATGAGACTTAAAGTTAGACAGACTCATGTGTATTCTTCCAGAAGCTAGTGTTGCACACAACTTTTTATTTATCAGGTCATAAATACCAGGGTCGTTCCATCTGTCTCAGTAAGCATTAACCTCGGTCTAATGGCACAGCAAACAAAAAAACAGACCAAACTGAATAAGCAGAGATGTGATTACAGATCCCGAGGCATGCGTTTTATAAATTTTTCAGTCGTGGAAGTAGGCAATGATGTGAAAGAGGACATTATTTTTTTTTCTTAGAGTTTGGTTTCTGTTTCAGAGGGAATTGAATTGACCGTGTCATTTCAGAGGCAGTAACGCCAGAGCCTGAATGGGATAATAATTTCAGGAAGGTCATTTCAGGAAAAACATTTGGAATATAACTGCGATTACAAACAAATAATGGAAAATCCTGAAGAAAGTGTTTTCCTACGAGGTATAAAAGGTTATATTATTTGGCCCAGGTGTGAGTCAGCAAGACATTAGTAATAACACAGAGCCGAACCCAGGCTTATAAAACATGTATTAAAGCTACAATCAACTCATTTATGGTACATATTTGATCATCAAAGGCATGTCACATTTCACAACCCACTCTGTTCTGGAGCTTTGAATTATCTTTCATAACATATGGCTTTTCATATATATATATATATATATACATAAGGCAGTTCATGATTGGATGTGAATCGGTGTCTTTTAACCTGATCAAACGACACAGGCACCACGGACGCTGCCCGAGCCATAATATCCTCATGTTTGAAATGTAAATTTTCGTTTTTGAAATGCGGAGATAAAAGAAATGAAAGAAGTGAAGTTGAGCGGACGGTTTTAAAGAGGGCAAATGAAGAACAAGGCCGGTGCCTTTTAAATGGAAGAACCCCAGTTGTGAAAGCTTTAGAGGCCAGCTGTGTGAAGCCTGATGCTTTTAATCTGAAGGGAGCTGGAGGGCAGAAGTGGGGGCTCCGGCCAACGACCCACAATGCAACAACCAGACCAGTGTTGCAGGTACCCCCACCTCTGACTTGACGTGAGAAAGAAATAACTTCAGAACTCACAACACACACACACACACACACCAATTCCTGGTGGGCCGCTTTGAATAATGACCGAAAGTGTGTTTGACTATTAAACTGACTGAGGAGATCCATGAACATTGACTTGTGGGCAGATATAATAAGGTTGCCATGTTTTGTTCGTGGATCTAGGCAGAAAATCAATTGTTTCCGTGAGAGACTTGAATTAAGTCATTTCCGGCATTAAGTGTTGGTGGAGGTGGAGGAGAGCTGCCAGCCGGGAGTGTCTTTGAATTTGCCGAACAGTGTGTGTGTGTGTGTGTCACAATAACCACCACTTAATTCTGTGGACCAAAGAGAAGTGGACCGATGCTCAGATTAAAGCAGAAAGAGAGAGAGAGAGAGAGAGAGGAGAGAGAGAGGAGGGGCGCAAACAGAAACAAAAGCAGTGTTGTAACCGGACATGGAGCTCTTTGGGGAATGTTAGAAGGGGAGTAGAGTGGGGGAAGGGAGTAATTAAAAACACAGCCTCTCATTAGTGTTTTGTTTTTTTGCACCATGGCTTGGAAACAGTATAGCTTTTATTGCACAAAACATTCGCACATGCTTGGAACAGTACAAAGCATAATGAATGCTATAATAACTCTGACTTCAGACCACACTGAAGCATAGACTCACGCTTGTAGGTCTCACACCAGGTTTAATCCAGCATCCCGGAGCTGTTCTTCCCATGGCCGTGCTCAATGGCCCAAGAGGTGTTAACTGTGGCTGAGCCGCTGCATACAGATTTCAACTGCTCCCGCCGGCCCCCCTCACCATCGACAGAAAGGCCGGGCCCCACAGTGACAGCATGTCCTCTGTGGTGGGGGGGGGGGGGTTCTTCTGGAGGTCTAGCCCGGGGAGACAGCTGGTTCCCACACTGCAGTGTGCCGAGTGTGTCGACGGATCCCCGAGCACCATAACACTGGCGCTCTTGTTCTCCCTCTCGCGCTCTCTTTACCTGCCTTGTGTTTTGAACAATTCACCTAATTTCTTCAGTTATTATTTTACAAGGAATATTCCACCATCGATATTCAGAATCTGTTCTCTTTTTTTTTTTTTGGGGTCGAGGGAGTTCTGGCCAAGACGGAGGCATAACACGTTTCACATAAAAGAAGCAGATCATCATTTTTCATCACCCTCGCTCTGATTCGGTTCTTTGAGACGGCTCTTTTGAACCTCTTCTCTTTCATTGTCCCTTTCTCCTCGCTCGCCTCGCTCCGTCACACTCTGCCTTTTGGCCGTGTTCAAACCAAGTTAACGAGCCAAGTATAACAGAACTGGGCCTGGTTTGGTTGCTCTACTGTGAGAGTTGTGCAGTTTCAACAAATTATCAAATTGGAAAAATAAACAAGTTTCAGTTTCAGGCTGATAGAAGGCGTCAATGATTCAATTCAATTCAGTTTATTTTGTATAGCCCATTATCACAAATTACTAATTTGCCTCAGAGGGCTTTACAATATGTACACATAGACATCCCTGACCTTTGACCTCACATCGGATCAGGAAAAACTCCCAAGAAATAGAAAAAAAGAAACCTTCAGGAGAGCAACAGAGGAGGATCCCTCTCCAGGATGGACAGAATAATAGTTCTCATGTGACCAGAAGGAATCATTACAGAGTTACAACACATTCAAATATGACAGTTTATGAATAATTGGTAGGAAGCACGGACCACGATCCAGACCTCCGTGACCCATCAGGCAGATGGAGGTCAAGAGGAGGAGTGGGCGGAGCATCAGCAGGGCCACGGCATCAGACCCAGCCAGGTCCAATGGACCCTAATGATGGCTATAGAAATCTAACTAGACGCTAAATCAAAAAACAACTTCTGTTTTTTGTTTGGAGATCACTAAAGGTGTACGAGCCGAAGTCTTCTGACAGGTTTGACCCGTGATATCAGCTCACGGTGTCAGTTTTTGGTAGATCGGAGCAACGTGGGGTTCGGAGTCTTGCTCACGGACACGTGGGGAGGAGGAGCTTGAGGAGCAGGCCATTCAGATTGTGATTGATGGCAGAACCGCGCTAACTGAGCTCCAGCTGCCCCTGATGAAAAACAAGATCTGCTATCAGGACGAGATTAAATAAACAGAACATGTTTAGACGGATTTATTTCTTCATCTAGCAGCAGAGAGCTAAAACAGTCAGCAGCCCAAGTAGAAACAGGAGAATAAGGAGAAGAAATGCGTTGGTAATTCCTCCATTTTTGATTGTTTTAAGTGAGAATGATAAACACAAAAGATATGTGAAGAAGAGGGGTGAGAAAAGGGGAGAAGGAATGTAGAAAGGAGGAGTGATGAATGCACGTTTCCTTCAAGATTCAAGATGTTTTATTTGTCACATACACACACAGGGTGTGCAGTGAAATGAAAGTGGCAATGCTCAGCAGGAATGTGCAAGGGCAACAAGTACACACTATTTACAATAAAAAACAACACAATATTTACAGGCTGGTCAGACGTTGTCTCCGGAGCCTCCGGACTGAGAGGACTGACGTTATGGGAACCTGATAGTTTAACTGACACTCAGACAAACACTCTGCTATCTCAACTCGTTTCTGGCCGGAGGGAAGTGTCACAATCCGTCTCGTTAAATATCCTCACTCAAGGTTATACGCATAGAGTCGTTGCAATATTTGTCTTTCCGTCAGGATCACAGTCACCTCGTTTGCCAAGCACAGTAACTCTACATGAATTTGTCTCAGTTGCTTTATTTCCTTTGGTGCTGTGGGGACAGCTAAGAGGTTCAGCGCTGGTGATTTTAACACGTGCTTTTAATTAATTCTGCTTCCCAACTTAAAATGAGTGAACGGCTATTACAAAAAAAAACGATATTGACACAAATGCATCATTCAGAGTTGATTCTTTCTCAGTTATGTTTTGTTTTTATGTGTTTACACCCCGAATCCTTCATTGTGGTTGTTTTCTCATCCCAGAATGCCATGGTGTCCTTCAAGGAGCTGTGTGGCCTGACCCCGGCGGCCAACATGAAGCAGTGTATTCTGACCGTCTCCACCTGGCTGATGAACAGCGAGCGGGCGCTGAGGCTGACCGTGGACCTGAGCGAGACCTACCCCACCATGGAGGCTCAGGGCCCGGTGCCGGAGCTGCTGCGCAAAGTGCTCACCGCCTATGACATGGTAAAAAAATACAAAAATAAAACGTGGACGTGATGCTGTCAGGAGACTGAAATGCTTATGGGTGTTACGCATTCGTGCAAACGTTGATGTTCATTGTAAAAAATATTATTAAATTACAAATTCAGTACATGCGCATATTTAGCTCGACAATAACAATCTTTTTTACAGTGTATAACCTCTCTTTATATATATGTACTTCCGTATCCTTTGATCCCAGCGCCCCCACAGCGGGTTGTGTTTGACGAAGCCTTTGAACATGGCGAACACCACCTATTTAAACATGTCCCTGTCCATCCCGTCTTTGGAGGACTTAAAATGACTTAAGTATAAATAAATAAATAAATAAATGCATGAATAAATACAAGAATAAATAAATAAATGCTTAAATAAATGTATAAATAAATAAATACAGGAAGAAGAAAAAAATGCTTAAATAAATGTATAAATAAATAAATAAATACAAGAATAAATGTATAAATACAGAAATGTAGAAATATATTTATTTAATGATGTCCTGTTGATTCATAACTTATATTTATTCATTCCTGTATTTATACATTTATTGAAGCATTTATTTATTTATACATTCATTTATTTATTAATACATTTATTTAAGCATTTATTTATTTATTTATACATTTATTTAAACATTTATTTATTTATTCCTATATTTATTCATGCATTTATTTATTTATTTATTTATACTTAAGTCATTTTGAGTCCTCCATACCCGTCTCCTCTCCTTACAAGAACACGGCATTTTTCCCCCACTTGACATTGGCATGAGGACTGTCTGTAATTAGTTATCAGCCGCTGCCTCCTCTCCCCTCCTGCCGGGCTTGGCGGGAGCTGGTGAAGTGGGTCGCGAGCGAGGAACGAGGTTGTCGCGTCCACGCCGCTCGGGTCTCCCGCCGACACCGACGAGCAACTCCAAATAGAATCCGCTTGGACTTTTATGAGGCCTCGCGCCCGGCGGGGGGGTTCGGCACCGTCAGAGCAGCTCTCACGCTCCAGTACACGAATACATAACTTCCAGGGGACAGGCAGGAACACAGACCCACAATCTGTATTTCACAGTTTAGAGACTTTTTATTTTCAGGCCTTTAATACAAACAGTTCTTTGGCTTGTTCCTACAAAATAAACCTTTTGGGATCCTTTATAAAACATAGAACTCAACATCAATGCTTATACCTAGAGTCATTATACCCAGATCCCCCAGACTCAGATTTCAAATACAGAAATTATAATCTTAGAATTAGCAAATAATCGTATTCATCCTATATTTATGCAGGTGGACCTTAAGAGTCGTTTGCATATTTTGATGATCATTAATGATCATGAATTGCAATTATCTTTGGATAATCGTGACATAACATCATCCCGTGCCTGATCTTGAGGTTCCCAAAGGTTGGTGGCTGATCCGGTGCAAACTACAATAATCGTGGTTCAGATTCCCGACCCTTAAACAACACTCTCTTCAAAAAATAGTTTTTACAGAAGTAAATGGAAGAACCCGTTTGGAACCCGTTTGGAACCCGCATTTCTAAAACAGTGGTTAGCAGTTTATTTCCTGTAATAGCCTGAGGAGCTAATGTTGTGCGTACATTACACTTTTGTCTCGTCAGCTGAGTGTGTGTGTGTGTGTGTGTGTGTGTGTGAGAGTGTAAATACATGTGACTTCACGGCTGCCAAAGCCCGTCCATTAACTGTAGGACATCAGTGTGCGGTGCGCGTCCTCAGTCCCCCTCATGTGGCTCCGTCACCCTCAGCTGAACAAAAGCATCAGCACACTGGAGCTCTGTTCAGGGCTCACACACACACACACACACACACAGCTGTACGTTTATTTATAAGTCCCTTTCATTGACTACACTCACCATTAACAAATAAATGACCCAAGATCCTTGAGCACAACACAAGCATTGTGCACTCACATTAGTTCTGTCTTCATACTGATGGTGTCTTTTCATTATAGTTCTGCCTCTGCGCCAGCGCTCGCCGTGCCCAGATGCATTACGTTCATGCAAACTCGTAGGTGATTACCGCCTGCAGGGAATATCCTCAAATTTGGCTTCAGCTATTTGGACTCAAGGTTGAAAATTGAAAACAGAAGAATCTGGAGGTCGAAGGTCACTCCTGCCTCACAAAACATGTTTTTGTCCATAACAAATTCAACAAAAAGTGCTGGAATGATTTGTCGTTTTGGATATAAACTGGCGGAGGCATCCAACCATTAGGGGCTGATTCAAGTTTGTGGATAAATGGGCCGCATGTGAACAATGCAACATTGTGTTGATGTGTTTGCAGTGCGGGAGAAGTTGTCTGGTCACAGCTTTTGTTTTGACTCACCGTTCTGTGCAGCAGCTCTTACAGTCACACAGAAAGAAATCCACAACAGCCGCACACATCTCACACATCACGCAGACTTTTGGGGGTTTTCCAGGGATTTTCCTTTCGTTTCTTATCTTAAACCGTCCCCTTGATGAAAGCAACTATCCACAATGAGCTCATGTTATGAAACTGTTTTAACTCATACCGGTTCTCATCAGGATAGCAGAACAAGGAGACACACATGCACACATAGTCTGGGAGTCCACTTCCTGTCTTCCCGCTGACGAGGAGTGTGAAACGTCATGAGCTTCCTCCTCGCCGCTCCAGCTGCGCCTCCTCGGCCTGTGGAATGATGTTTTATGGCTCCAACTATTCAATTCAGTTTATTTGTATAGCCCAATTTCACAAATTACAAATTTGTCTCGGAGTGCTTTACAATCTGTACACATAGACATCCCTGCCCCAAAACCTCACATCGGACCAGGAAAAACTCCCAAATAACCCTTCAGGGGGAAAAAAAGGGAAGAAACCTTCAGGAGAGCAACAGAGGAGGATCCCTCTCCAGGATGGACAGATGCAATAGATGTAATGTGTACAGAAGGACACATTTAGAGTTAAAATACATTCAATGAATATGACAGAGTGTATGAATAGTTCATAGTAGGCATATTCCACGATGGAGACCTCCACGATCCATCAGGCAGATGGCGGTGGGGAGGAGGAGTGGGCGGAGTCTCAACAGTGGGCGGAGTCTCAACAGGACTGGCGTAGTCAGGAGCAGGAATTCCACGACCCAGACGATCCATCAGGCAGATAGGATCTATGCCGTCTCATAGGGTCCGATGACCCCATGAGACGTGAAGTCAAAAGGACTCCGGGGAGAAAGCAGAGTTAGTAACGTGTGATTGAGAGATGAAAATTCATCCTTAAGGAGAGAAAAAAGAGGAGATAGGTACTCAGTGCATCCTAAAACGTCCCCCGGCAGCTATAAGCCTATAGCAGCATATCAAGGGGCTGGACCAGGTGAACCTGATTCAGCCCCAACTAGCGCTGGTCAGATGCAAAAAGTAGAAGCGGTGATAGGCAGCTCCATCTCTGCCACCCTTGATATCATTGTGGGTCCAACACGTGTGGATTCAAATGCAGACAGATTTCACAAATTACAATTAGTCTCAGAGTGCTTTAACATCTGAACACATAGACATCCCTGTCCCAAAACCTCACATCGGATCAGGAAAGACTCCCAAATAAACCTGAATGAGGAAAAAAGGGAAGAAACCTCCACGATCCATGCCGTCATCTCTGTGGACATGTGCTGCAGAAGGAATGTGAATCTGAGTCGCTGTTAATGTAGTTTCTTTTTGATGGACTTACCAATCAATCGACTAATGAATAATAAGTTACCCTCCATACAGAGGTGAGAGTATATATTTATATAAGCCACTGTATTGGCGACAGTAGAAGCGTGTTTGGAAAGCAAGTCTTTAAGCCCTCTTGCTCTTTATTTACCGTTAAACACGGGGGTTACACGGCGGTAATACTAGACGGCTTACAGCTCAGATATTCACATGAATTGTCTCGAGCTTACTTTTGGACGAGAGATCCGAACACATAACACGAGTTACCTGACAGTTAAACTCCGCTAATTAGGTTAAAAATGAAACTTTAGTGTGCCTGTAAACATCGGAGCTAAGTGTTTAGCCCAATTACTTCCTGTCAAGATGACACCAGGTGTGTTTTCTTTCCCAGTGTTTTCCCCCAGCCGATGTGATGCATGTTAAGTGCACGTCTTCTTTGTCTTCTAGATGATCCAAACCAGCAGAACGCTGATCGACTCGGCCGACGTCGTCCACTCCAAGCTCACACAAGCACAGCGGGCAGGTGAGCTGCATTATGGGAGGAGTTCACCGCTCCGGTCCGTCCTCTACCTCGTCCGCACCGCGGAGCACGACTGGATGTGCAGTCCGAGCTGTTCTCAGACACGAATGAAATGACCGCACTGTGCGCTGTATTTTGAATTTTAATAAGAGAAACAAAGCAACACACGTTCGTTTGAGGAGAAGAATGTTTTTCCGCCCGTGCGCCGTGAGAAGGTGCAACTGCATCCTTCGAACGCTTCGTGTGTGTCGTGTCCTCCCGCCTAATAAAATGAGCGTAGTGCGTCCGGCTGCTGCTGCGGCATCTCCGTCGTCGGCGAGTCAGCGGCGAGTCGGGGTCACGTCGGTGGGCCGGTGAAAACACTCAGCCCGCCGAACAAAAGGCTGCAGCGGAGAGAGGACAGAGCACGTCCACATGGGAGGAGAGCAGGAGCGTGTCGGTGATGTCAGGTCAGAGGGACTGCAACGCAGAGCACCCTGTTAGGGATTCAATTCAGCCGAGTGAGAGTGAGGAGAGAATGTGCTTCGAATCAAGAACTCCCGTGGCTCGTCTTCCCCTTCCAGCACTAATTGTTCCTCATCTGCGTTCCTTCTCTGCGACGCGGCCGTGCCTCTGCTGAGGAGCTCCTCGAACCAGAGCGCATAGTTTGAATACTGACGTCTTCCCTTTGCATGTTCATACCTCCCCATTCTTTTCCGTAGGCAACGACATAACTGTGACTAACACGCAACCTCCAGATTCTGGCTTGTTGTCGTTTCTGTAATGGCTGGTGTCAACACGTGTTGTTTGTGTGTTGTTGTGTCAGAGGAACACAAAGTAGGAAGGCAATGCTAACTCACTGGCTAATGCCAACCCAATATCCTCAGGCTGATAAGTCAATTGAAGCCCGCTATGCCCAGCATTACTCCCAGGTGTCACGCTGAGGAGGCCATATGCTTCGCTCTCCCCCTTCCACAACACGCCGAGCCGATATCCGTGTGGCACAATTACCCAGAGATGTAAGTTGAACGCTGGGGCTTCAATCGCAGAGTTCTCCCCTGGCTCTGAGGCTCCCCAGCCCCCAGAGCTGCGAGCATCTTCAAAGGCGATGACTGCAGAGTTAAGCAGATCTTCAACCCCACACAGCCGCAGCCTCTCTCTCACAGCAGCAGTGCAGGAGCTGGATGCACGAGGCTGACGCTCGGCTTACTGCTGCAGTCACGTCGGGAGAAAAATGAGACATTTTTAAGAGCCACGGGAAGAAAATCAACCTTTTTTTGTGCCTAGCAGACACGATTGTTCAAAGAAATTCATTTTCCAAAGGTCTTCAAAAGCCCAATGGGGTTGAAGCATTTTCTCAAAGAGCATGTAATCCTAAAAAAAATCAAATTGAAGTGAAAATGGGGCAATTCTTAAATTTGGAGTGACAAGGTTGTTAAATGCAAGTGCAGCATTATGCAAGAACGACACAATGAGGCGGAGGGTTGGAGGGGCCTCAGCTGCATGCTAAACATAGCACTTTCCCTATCGCCCACTCCCCTGCCCCCAGCGCGCACACACACACACACACACACACACGCCTCAATCCAAACCGCCACCAATCTTAAATGTTCGTAACGGCCCTTTCTGCTCGTCCCTGTTTACAGAGGAGCGGCGTAGTTGCTGCTTCGATGTGCGAGGCTGAGTGTCACGATGTAGCAGCTCTTTCTCTAGCATGCCGTGGTTCTCCAACAGACCGCCAGAGAAAAAGATGCACCAGCACGGTTTCCAAGAATCCAATTACTGAGCTTCTTGTGTTAAAAAAATAAATGAAAAAATGAAAACAAATATATATATAATATCTTTTTTTTATTAATTAAAAGTTAGGAATAACTATTCTAAACTTTTAATGAAAATCAAACCTTGTTTTCCTACGGGAATGTTCAGTAAGGTCATTCAGAACCATGTTGTACATTCATAATTACAGAAGCAAATATCAATGGGGATCTGTGTTGGCAATGAACTGAATAGATTCAAGATAAGAGAAATTCATGATGGGGAAATTATGACTTTTGATACTGTCGACTAAAGTCACCATTTTCAGATCTGCTTTAATAATCTCCCTGCTCGTTAATAAAGTAATTGCTCTCTGATATTAATGCAGCCTCAGCTCGTTATCCCCTCAATCTGCTTCCTGTCTCATCAGGTCGCTGTCGGCTGTCTGTCGGCTGCTTTTGGTCACGAATATGCAGAATTCTTTCATAATGGTTCATCGAGTTTGAAATCTGGTTCACGGTAAATTCCCCAATGTAAAAAATTCAGTGTTAGAGTATAATGACTGTTTCAGAGTTATTACAACACTAGCAAGAATAAATAGTGCACAGCGTTGGTGTACATATTCAGATTAAATATGTCTGTGTAAAATATAGTGGGTTAACCCTCCTATTACCTTTCGGGTCAATTTGACCCCATTCAATGTTTAATGTCGGTGTTCCTTGGGGTCAATTTGACCCCAGGCTGTTTTTCACTGTGTCAAACATATAAGAAATATCAACTTTTTTATATATTTAAAGGGCTATTTAGGTAGTCAACAAACAAACATAAAGTACCTCACACTTAAACTTGGGAAACAATATTAATTCTAATAATTTTCTGGAGGTTTTAATTGCTGGGATCAAATTGACCCCGAGGGTAAAATATGTTAGTAAATGTGAAGGTCACAGGAGGGTTAAAGTGAATTTACTGTCAGAGCCATCACAACTAGAGCCAGAGTAAAACCCCCAGTGAGGATGACATCGTTCACTGTTACTCTGGAAAGCTCCGCCCCCTCCTTCTCCTTTCAAATTGAGTTTCATCACATGCCTGTTCAATCCCTGCCCTAGTCCATGTGTCCTTGAGCAAGACACTTAACCCTGAATCACTGTGTCTACGGTGTATGAATGTAACATGATTGTAAGTCGATTTGGATTTAAGTGTCGGCTAAATGAAATGTAACTCGTGTGAATCAAAAACACTTCTCAGTGTAGAGTAAAATAATAACTCTCACCAGATGTTAACACTATGTTCAGTTTTACTTTAACACTCTAAAGATAAGGGACCATATGTTCACTGGCTGAGTGTTGAAATGTCCTCTTTTAGTGTTAAAGTGACACTGACAATTCTACTGTGTTTACGGTTTAGTGCAAACGGTAAATTAACTGCGTCGACATAACGCAGGAGCTTCAGCTTTAAAATGTGTTTGAACGTTCATCGTGTTGAATATGTGACACATTGAGAGGGCTGAGCGACTTCTCTCTGATCTTCAGGGGATCTCATGAAATGCTGTACTCACCTGTACTCACCTAGACTCACCTGTACTAACCTCTATGTACTCACCTGTACTCACCTAGACTCACCTGTACTAACCTGTATGTACTCATCTGTACTAACCTCTATGTACTCACCTGTACTCACCTAGACTCACCTGTAATAACCTGTATGTACTCATCTGTACTAACCTCTATGTACTCACCTGTACTCACCTAGACTCACCTGTAATAACCTGTATGTACTCATCTGTACTAACCTGTATGTACTCACCTGTACTCACCTAGACTCACCTGTACTAACCTGTATGTACTCACCTGTACTAACCTGTATGTACTCACCTGTACTCACCTGTATGTACTCACCTGTACTCACCTAGACTCACCTAGACTCACCTGGTACTACACATTCTCCATTAATGGACGTTCTCCCTCTTTCTGTCATCTTTCTCTTGTTTATCATGTGTCGCAGTTATATATATATATATTATAAGCATTTTATAGAGAGAGAAAAAGAGAGAGAGAGAGAGAGCAAAAGAAGAACCACGGAGGACATTTGGATGAACTCATGAATCCAACAAAATGCGTCATCTGCATAGTAATAACTGGCAAAGCATGACTCTACCTCTTTTGATAGCCTCACACCACTGGATGTCCCTTCAGGAGCCGCCTCACAAGCCATGTGATCGGGTAGCGACTGAGCGCCACAATAGCAGCAGCTTGAAAACAGAGAATACCAAGAGCTTCAAATGGTGGATGAGCCTGGAGTTGATGTGTTTTTTTGTCCCTTTTGATCGATCCGGAAGCCCCGAGGCACAACGTTGGCGTCACGGCTGTGTGCCGAGTGGAAAAACAGGACAGGCCGTGAGCATCGAGGAGATCATTTGGGTTAGGGTGTGTGGGTCTGTGTGTGTGTGTGTGTGTGTGTGTGTGTGTGTGTGTGTGTGTGTGTGTGTGTGTGTGTGTGTGTGTGTGTGTGTGTGTGTGTGTGTGTGTGTGTGTGTGTGTGTGTGTGTGTGTGTGTGTGCGTGCGGGCTGTGCCTAAAAATAATGAAAGGCTTTTAATTGGATCTGACACGTTTGCCCTCGGGCCATTAAAAGTGTGCTCTGCTCATCAGCAAATTGCTTCCCGACAAAGCCTCAGTCACAAGGCTGCGGCCTGAAGTGAGCGACCTCAACTAACCTCTAACCTCCTAAATTGGCTTTTTTAATTTATATTAAAGCACCGTGGAATGAGTCTCACGCCGGCCGTTTCCCACTCATCCAGTAAGCGATGAGAAACGTTGAGTCTTGGGTTACGATGGCTCTTCCTTCGCTCCTTCGCTCCTCCCCTCCTCTCCTCTCTCCTTCCTGCGTTCAGTTTATGCCCAGTCATTATTGCAGATAATCAGTTTAATTTGGGCTGTGAAACTGACGTGTTGATGAGGATGGAGAGGCGCTGGACGATGCCCCCCCAGGGCATTATTGATGGCTCGCCATCTCACACACCCAGCTAATGGGGTACCAGATAGACAGCTGGGACGCACACTCTGCCACCTCCCCTGTGTGTGTATGTGTGTGTGTGTGTGTGTGTGTGTGTGTGTTTACTGGTTTATGTGCCTGCACGCATGTCTAATCTGTTTGTGTATGGCGGGAACAACTCACACTCTCCTATGGCCACTGCTCCACAGCTTCCGGAAGGACATTATCACCACGTTTCAAGCTCGCCGAGAAATGTTCAAACTCAAGGAAACAGCACGATTGATAAGAGGATCATTTTATTCCTCACGATGGGTCGAGCCGCTCTCCCGGATTCTCCGCCCATATGATTCGATCAGTTTGGATGACTAGCAGTTTGAGAGCGCAGCACTCCGAGAGAGCAGAGACAGATATGTCGACCGTATGCAGTCTCGCAGCAAGAGCAAGACGCCTGAATATTTTATATCACTTTTGGATTTGATTTCAACACAATTCGATCGGTTAAAGCTAGAGTACCTTTCTATGAGTCGCCCAGAACACGATAACATATGTAAATCGATGAGTGCAGCCCGACATCCCGCCTTGAGCGGGTGCAAACTCGCAGTGTGAGTTTTTAAGCTGACCGTGCATTTTTATTTTTAGACTTTTTCCTCTCTGACCGCTGCAATTGTGTTGGCATGGTTTCACTCCATGTGGACTCCATAGCCATAGAAATCCGAGGGATAAAGACACCTCCTTCCCTTCATCACCCCTGTCTTTGTTCTGTCATTGTTTCCCCCTGCCCTATTTGCAATGACGATATTCTGCCAGGCCTCTGCAGTTAGTGTGACTTGATACATTTATAATAACCGGACCGGTCTTTATTTTTCTCCCAATAACCCCCTTTTTCTATCATTCTGTGTGATTGTATTCTCTCTGTTCAGGCTGTCTCCCTCTCTGTGCATGTGTATTAAGAGCTGCTGCTGCAGTACCCCATTACAAAGGCAACAAAAACAAGACTTTCTGTTCCCTGCGGAGACTGGAAGCCTTCGCCGAGCCGCGTGTCTTCGTCGACTCAGAGAAGACGTGTATACGTCCCCTCGGTCCTCCTGTCGAGCGGAGCGCCGATTTCCCTCTTTCTCTTTCCAGTCGAGAAGCGAAGCAGAAGATCCCCGTCTCGTCAGAGTGCGCCACGGGGCCACATTTCCTTTATTGTGATTAGTTCAAGTGACAATAAGGAGCATCCTCTGTGTGACTGTTGGGGGAAGGAAATGCTTAATAATTGGGATATTAAATGCTCGAAGAGGCTGTGTTGCGACGGGCCGCCTGCAGCTAATTGCGTCTCTTATTGGGCTTCCTGTCTGCGTCTCTCCCCGAGTCCTGCGATCTCCTCGGCTCGGCTCGGCACCAGCAGCAGCCCGTTAACGACACCAGATTAGAAGATCCAATCAGCCCTAAACCCTGTTCACACAACTCTCAGGCTTTGAAAGAGATATTCTGGAAAGGCTCTACATCTCCAATTATATGGAAGTTAAAGATCAACAGGGCTCCAGAGCTGATGTGCACTGAAGGCCAGAGATCATGTGGTCTGCTTGTACCTCTTGACCTCTTGATCTGTTTTAAGGGTGCTGCAGATTATTTTGTGTCAAACATACAATTATGTAAATGCTGGATTTACATTTGCATATGTTTGGTGTGGTGAAAAAACATAAATACTTAGTATTTAGTTCAGATGACGCGAGTAAAGTCGTAACCTAAAAGACGAGTTTGTAAGACAGGGATTTGTCGTACAGTTAAATATTTAAATGTTTTTTCCAAACTGACCTTGGTGCGTTGACTCAGACGAGGAGGCGGGGATATATTTGTGTATTTCTAGCCTTGATGCATAAATCAGGATAATTTAACTTCATGACTGGATACTTTTCTCGTGCATATTGTAGTGGAGCATGTGTTAATGAAACCAATTACATCAGGAGACACTTGTGTGTTTGACAACAACGATGTGATTATCTTAAGGAAACTGATTGGTTCATTTAGAATACACGCCCCCAATCAACTGATGGAGTAATCAAAAGGAAAATTAGAGACTGAGATTATTATTATAAATGAACTGGAGTGTAGAGAGCGTCTTTCTGACTGAACTTCCACTTGAGCTTCTTTTATTCTAAATGCAATGGCTATGTTTATCTTTTCCCTCGGTGACACGATGTCTAGACCTTTTTTTCATCAAACAGTAAGGCTGCCACGGGGGCTGAGGTCATTTCCCCCGCCTTTCAACAAAAAGTCATTTTAGTTCAAGACTTCTCTTGCCAACAGTCGAGGTGTTGTCTCTGGCTCCTCGCCACTGCAGAGGCAGAGAACTAAAGAATGAAGGAGGAGGGATGATGGGCTTCTTTTGATCAGTTAATCAAAGCTGGAGTGGCATGAGTCCGTCGGCTGAGCTTCGGGAGGAGTTTGTTCCTAAAGCCCAGAGGATTAGAGATGGTCTGCGTGGGCTGAATCCCTCCATTTGACCCTGATCAGGAGCGCTGCGTCTGGCCGACGGCCGTACAGACATTAATGTGCTGACTTTTGATCCGCAGGCTTTTTCACCGTGAAAACGTGAATAAAAGAACAAGTACAAAAAGTTACTTTGATGTTCAAATCTAATAAATATCTGGAGAATGGCCACTTCTGTCGGACGTATGCGTCTGTAGCTCCAATACTCATTAAATAGTGTTGTGCTCTGGTTACCTCCTCATGTTACACAGTAGATGTGCAAATGCATATCGACGCATCCCTTCCTGTATATATAGGTACATGTAGAGATATCCATGTTCATATTGTGCACATGAACACTTCAGCGTACATACAGTCGGGTACAGTTAGGCTCATCCTCGCCAGGCTGAACCGGACATACGTTTTCTTATTTTCAGCTTGCCTGACTTGGCCTATGCAATAATTTCAATAATTCATTGGGAGATACGGCATGTATTTGAACCGAAGCATCATCAGAATATTTTCCATACCACAATAACAGTGAGTTTGAAGCGTACTGCCAGAAGGTGTCCGGCCAGCGCCCTCTGGTCAGTCGCATGAGAGGCCTCTTCGTCCCAATTTTCAGTCCCAGTGTGTCCCTGCATACAAATATGATACACAACACACAGCAGCTGTCAACAACTCTCAACGGAGCGAGACGAATTCAGCCAAATTCTTTAATTAGGTTGAAGTTTTGTGTTTAGTGTCCTGACTTTAGACAGACGATACTTTCTGAGTAGTCATTTTTGCATTGCAGTTCTGTTTTGGGCTTTTAATGATATAAATTGATTTACACTTTCATTTGATATTCTAATCCACGTGTCATGTGTGTGTGTGTGTGTGTGTGTGTGTGTGTGTGTGTGTGTGTGCAGGTCTGGACTTCCATGAGGATCTGCACCGCATTGGAGCAAAGGAAGGTCTGAAAGGCCGCAAACTCCAGAAGGCCATGGAGAGCTACGCCTGGAACATCACGGTCCTCAAGGTGAGATGGACGGAGCACAGCAAATACCCTTATAGTGCTAATACTCATACACACCTCCAGTTTGAGTCAAGTCAACACCTTTGATCGATGTCAACACGGGAGATTATCGAGGAGGCTTTAATTAGCTGGAAAGGCAATCCCAGATTCTGCTGCCGGGATAATGGGATAATCTCTAATCCCGTCTCATCTCTTAATGAACTGCGGTTGATTCCAAACACCGTTTTATGTATTTGCTTACGCAACTATCTTGATAAGACGTGATAGGATTGTTCACACTTGTGTGTAGACACACACACACACACACAACACACAAGTGTTCCTCATAAGGGCGCATCGGCTCCCTTGGCCATGCCCTGAAGATGATGCCTTCTTGTCTCCACCGGCCTCGTGTCCCGGGAGATCCGCTGGCCCAGCGGCCTCGTCTCACGGCTTCTATTTGAGGCTGTGATGATAACTCCAGAGCTGATAAAGCACCACATGCTGCTCACATGCCGCTCCGCACAGTGGGCCTGCTGAGCAAAGGAAAGGACAGAGCAGCCGGGATATTTTTATCTCATCTCGTCACCCTGAAATCATTTAGTATTGAGTGAAGCAGCTCCCTCCGCTGAGCCTTTTGCCTGAGTGTCAGGTTAGGTCGATGTTTGATTGCGTGATTCTTCTTTTCCTTTTCCTTCTTTTCCTTCTCAGATCGGAAGATAGCAATGTAACATTGTAACTAAGTATTAGTTTCACTAACGATGAATAGTTTAGCAATTAACTTATTCATAGTTTTGTTTAAAAAACGGGAGAAAACGGAAGAATTAAGAGTACTCGGGAGTGAATGCCACAGCTTTAGATTATTTGTTTTCTTAACAGATTTAATGTACTCTGGTATAAAATGGTTAATATTAAAAGCAGCAACACCTCCCATTTAGAGCACTGAAAACAACCGGGTTGTAAAATAACCTCAATGATCAATTCTTTATCAACACTGTTCCTGCTTTGACTCATTGCTTATCCGACAAAGCGTTTAATAACGCTGCAGCAGTAATACACCGGGCTCAACGTATTTGTGTTATTTTTCGAATGCAGCAGCCGTGTGTACAACAGCTAGATTAATCTGAATTAAGCTTCGTGGCACATGGAATTTGGAAACTCTTGTGCTTAAATAGCAGAACAGGTTGACAGCCAAACATTATCCATTTCTTTCCCGCACACCCTGAACTCCTCTCGTCTCTCCCAACACACACTTCCCTCCGCCGTCCTTCCCCAGTCCTCTCATTTCTTTCATGAGCCCCATTCTCAATGTGAAAGCATCTTGGCGTGCTCACTTCCTCCTCCTCCTCCTCCTCCTCCTCCTCCTCCTCCTCCTCCTATTCTTCAGTTGTAAGCTGTGTCTCATACTGAACATTTGGTGAGAGCCTGGTGCATGTTTGCCAAGGCTGGCAGCCATTCCAGTTCTTTCACCTGCCATCCTCTCCAGATCCTCAGCAGCGTTGGTATGGACATTTTCATCGGGGCCACACAATATTCACACGAGCAAATTTCGATAACGCAATCCAAATATTCCACGGACACATCACGTGGAACCATACTCTCACAGCATGTGTGCGAGTGAGAAAGGGAAGACGCTGCGATTGCTGTGACCAATGCATCACCAACAGCAGTGATGACATAATTCCAGCCAAAAGTGTCTTCTAAAAATCACACAATGAATATCTGATGACACGCGTTACCGTGACAACATATAGGACCAACAAAGGACAACGAATAGCCGACTCGCGACCAGCAACGGACGGTGCATTTGTCATCTGTTGAGCAAACTCATCCTCGTAAACATTGAACATGAGATCCGAAAGATAGTTTTAAATAGTTGCTGAATGCCCTTAAAATCGGGTTCAGCGTGGCAATGGTAACCACATTTGTCTTGTAATTGTTTTATTGAGATATGATTAAATTATCTGGTCAATATGGTCCTAAACCTTTAATTTTCAGTTCGTATTATAGTTAAATAATCCACACGAGTCATCACTACTGTAGTTACGCAAACATTTAATTCACAATATGATGAAGAATTGCAAAAATGGTATGAAGTTGACAACGTTGAGTTAGCCGATAGCGTTGCCTCTAACTTTCTCCTGTACAACAGCGCCCTCTGGTGGCGCCGAGCCCCACGGGCCCCTTATGCAAACACGCTGATGCTCAGCTGGCCTGGAAGCTGTGAGAGGAAGAAGTCGTGCTCAACATGACTTTGATTTTCAGATCAGAGGTGTCACGGCGAATGAGTCTATTTGCCTTTTCCGACGAGGGAGACCGCCCTGTCACTCGGCGTACCTCAACGCCACGAGCAAAGCAAAGCCAGAGAGACATTTTTTTTAGAAGAAGAAGAAAGGCACATGCTCCAAAAACATGTGGATTCTTGTTGCCTACCAAATCTCTCCCCATTGTAGTTTCTAATGTAATTAACTGTTGTTTGAGGTATTGTATTACGTAACTAATCAACTCCCTGCTAAAGTAGCTCTTCCATCAAAGCTCCGGCCCCCTTTTGTCTCGCCAGAACTCGTTTTATGTGGTTACACTCTTGGGCTCGCAGATTTGTTTTGTCCTATACACGATGGTTCCAGTGGGAACTCAGAGTCCAGAGATGACGTGGAGATGCTCTCAATCCTGCTTGTGCTCCGCTGTCAGATAGCTATCTCGAGCTAGGTCAACAACCCTATGACAATATTATAATAATAATAATAACAATAGTAATGCATTTAATTTGTATAGCAATGTAAAAGTTACTCAAAGACACGATAAACATGCCAGAGAGAATAACAGTAACAACATGTATTTAAAATACATACATGCATGCATAAATACATACATAAATGCATACATGCATGTATGCATTTATACATGACTGCATACATACATGACTGCATACATACATGCATACATATATACATGCATACATACATAAATACATGCATACATACGTACATGCATGCACACATGCATACATACATCCAGACATGCATACATCCATACATGCATACATCCACCCATACATGCATACATGCATACATCCATACATGCATACATGCATACATGCATACATACATCCATACATGCATACATGCACACATGCATACATACATGCATACATACATGCAAACACCCATACATGCATACATACATCCATACATGCATACATACATGCATAGATCCATACATGCATACATACATGCATACATACATCCATACATGCATACATCCATACATGCATACATCCATACATGCATACATACATACATCCATCCATACATACATACATGCACACATACATGCATACATACATGCAAACACCCATACATGCATACATGCATACACACATTCATACATACATGCATGCATGCATGCATACATGCATACATACATCCATACATGCATACATCCATACATGCATGCATTCATGCATACATATACAGGATTAGAGGATACACAATAAATGCTGTTATTGAGTGTCCAATGTATATTAAGGCTTTGGACTGATTTTGAAAAACAAGTCGGAGATTAGGAGAGAATCTAATGAGGGTGTAATGGTGGGATTTGGTGGCGGCCCTTGTCCGGGCTCAGCCCCCCCGTGGACAGCTTCAGGCCAGCTGGTGAATGTACCCGAATACGAGTGGCGTCGTGATTTAGCTCTGGCAGCACACAGCAGTCTTCTCACTGTCATATTTTATGCATGGTGAGTCACGATTTACATAATCTCCAGATTGTTTTTCTTCATTTCCCCTTTTTTTTTTAAATATGACTTATTCATGCCCGCGTTGTGCGTGCCGGAGCGGCTCAGGTAAAAACCCACTTGCAGCCTATCATCATCACCTGTAAAGCGTTGGTGACCGCATGCCTTCAGAACAGGAGCCCTTTGCTATTTACAGTGCTCTGCAGACCGCTGCAGAGAGGGGTCATTCTGTGCGTCTTAAAAGGGACGTTAAGTTAACGAGCTGTCACATCGGGTCAGACACAAGTTCAGCGGGAAGGAAAACAGACCGATCACCCGTGAGAACTGCTTTCAACCTGTTTGCAAACAGATGTTGGCGGGAAGGTGGAGTAAACAAAGAGACGGGGGGGGGGGCAAGGCTGCAAGGCCTGAGGGGACGAGACAAGGATTTAAATACTCTAGATGTGGAGCGAGTTCTTAAAAAAACATGTGGTCTGATGTCCTGTGTTGTTTTTTTGTGCCAGTTCACAAGAAGCCCCTCTGTCTCTCGCACACATACAACCGCCTGGACCACATTTCCCCGGCGGCGGCGGTGGCCCCGGATTGGCTTGACAGTGCTGTAAAGCAGCCGGCCTGACCACTTCCTCCACACATGGCAGGGATTTGTCTCTGGGGTGCTCTCAAATAAAGAGCAGACATGCAATGTAGCATTATTACCACATGTCAGCACGATTCACCATCTGAGAGAAACAGTGTGACTGGCGACCAGCTGACGGCTCTATACTGCCCCCCTGCGCATGTTTTATGTCAGTGCACGAAGGAAAAGGTATTCCTATACAACTTTGACCTAACTGTACTCCCTTTTTTAATTGGATTTTAATTAAAATATTTAAATATCTTTTTCTAAAGAGACCCAGAAAGAAAATGTATCACAGGTCTAGATGTAACTCAGGTAGACAGTACGATGAAGCCGCCCTAAGGGAAAGGATATCAAAGACGCGCCCTCCTGTTTTTGTCACCCAGCGTTAACGAAGCGACCTCTCTCTCTCTCTCTGTCTCTCTCTGTCTCTCTGTCTCTCTCTCTCTCTCTCTCTCTCTGTCTCTCTCGCTCTCTGCCTCTCTCTCTCTCCCTGTCTCTGTCTCTCTCTCTCTGTCTCTCTGTCTCTCTCTCTCTCGCTCTGTCTCTCTCTCTCTCTACCTCAGGGCCAGGCAGACCTGCTGAAGCGCGCTAAGAGCGAGGCTCTGGACACCGTGCGTCAGATCCACTGTGCAGCTCAGTCCTCTGGCCTCAGTAAGAATGGAGCAGCTTCCCCACCGCTCCACCCTCATCACCAGCCGCAGCAGCAGGTCCAGATCCAGCAGCAGCCTCAGGCCAAGCCCCACCCACAGCCTCCGCCACACAGCCTCCGCCACAAACCCAGCCCCACCCACAGGCAGCACCTCAGGCCTATCTCCATCCGCTTCCCCAGCAGCATCCTCAGCCACCAGCTCTCCCTCTGGTCCAAACTGTTTCAAAACCCCCGGCCTACACCCAACCCCCGGCCCTAACCCAGCTCCAGCTCCAGTTCCAGAGCCAGCAGCAGAGGGCGGCGGGAGCTCCGGACGCCGTCCCCGAGAAAGGGCCGGTCGGTGGCGACCCCGCCGGATCCTGCTGACCCACAGCCTGTGCCCACAGAGAAACCTACCCAGAGAGAGACGGAGAGACGGAGAAAGGTGTCGAAGGAAAGCAGTTGGAGGAACTGGCTGAGAGGATTAGAGAAATGATGATGTCGAGGAAGACCCGCCGCGTTAGAAGCGAGACACAAGTCTGAGACGAGAGGTTTGAGTTGGCCACAGGGCTGAAGGAGAAGAGAGAGAGAAGAGAGAGAGGCCTCACACTTCAATCACACATTTCCAAACGGGATGAAAAACTGGAAAGGCGAGTTTACTTTGCTCCACGGTGCATTTTAAAGATAATCTTCCACCTGAGCCGGGAAGTGTCGGTCTCTTCTGTCTTCTCTCCTGTGAAAAGCCTCACGGGTAACAGCTGGTCACAACCCTCTGGTGTGTCTCGTTAGATCTCCCTGTTTCTCTCTGGGAGGAGCTAGTTACACGCCCCTCCATGATGTACTCTAGCTCTGTGGGTACAGGCTTTACCTCACGTCGGCATTTTCTGCCACAAATTTGCCTTTTTCATTTCCAGACACTCCTCAGCATGTCTTTGATTTTTAAGTTCTTCTTCATTTCGTCCATCTTCCATGAAAAGCAAAGCGCAAACACTCACTCCTTTTGACGAAGAGGCGGCCATTTTCACTTTGAGTGCACAACGTAGAGCAGCTGGACTAGGCTGAGCTGGACTAGGCTGAGCTGGACTAGGCTGAGCTGGACTAGGCTGAGCACAACTAGGCTGAGCTGGACTAGGCTGAGCACAGCTAGGCTGAGCTGGACTAGGCTGAGCTGGACTAGGCTGAGGGACAACTAGGCTGAGCTGGACTAGGATGAGCACAACTAGGCTGAGCTGGACTAGGCTGAGCTGGATTAGGCTGAGCTGGACTAGGCTGAGCACAACTAGGCTGAGCTGGACTAGGCTGAGCTGGACTAGGATGAGCACAACTAGGCTGAGCTGGACTAGGATGAGCACAACTAGGCTGAGCTGGACTAGGATGAGCACAACTAGGCTGAGCTGGACTAGGCTGAGCTGGACTAGGCTGAGCTGGACTAGGCTGAGCACGACTAGGCTGAGCTGGACTAGGCTGAGCTGGACTAGGCTGAGCACGACTAGGCTGAGCACAACTAGGCTGAGCTGGACTAGGCTGAGCACGACTAGGATGAGCACAACTAGGCTGAGCTGGACTAGGCTGAGCTGGACTAGGATGAGCACAACTAGGCTGAGCTGGACTAGGCTGAGCACAACTAGGCTGAGCTGGACTAGGCTGAGCTGGACTAGGATGAGCACAACTAGGCTGAGCTGGACTAGGATGAGCACAACTAGGCTGAGCTGGACTAGGATGAGCACAACTAGGATGAGCACAACTAGGCTGAGCTGGACTAGGCTGAGCTGGACTAGGCTGAGCTGGACTAGGCTGAGCTGGACTAGGCTGAGCACGACTAGGCTGAGCTGGACTAGGCTGGGCTGGACTAGGCTGAGCACGACTAGGCTGAGCACAACTAGGCTGAGCTGGACTAGGCTGAGCACGACTAGGCTGAGCACAACTAGGCTGAGCTGGACTAGGCTGAGCACGACTAGGCTGAGCACGACTAGGATGAGCACAACTAGGCTGAGCTGGACTAGGCTGAGCTGGACTAGGATGAGCACAACTAGGCTGAGCTGGACTAGGCTGAGCTGGATTAGGCTGAGCTGGACTAGGCTGAGCACAACTAGGCTGAGCTGGACTAGGATGAGCACAACTAGGCTGAGCTGGACTAGGCTGAGCTGGATTAGGCTGAGCTGGACTAGGAGCCTCACACATCTTCAGTGTCATTCCACGGGATTTAAATTCTTCAGCGTTCATGGACTCTCCCCACAGGGTCTCCTTGTCCCCCCCGCCCCGAGGGGCTGTGTGTGTGTGTGTGTGTGTGATGTTACGTGAATCGGTGTTTTGGTCCCCAGGGTGGAGCTGGCCCACGTCAGTTAGTGACGGAGCTCACCACCCAATCACAACTGCAAATATTCAGCCCTGCCTGTTGAGAGGTCAAAGGTCAACAGGAACACGGTACTCGTGTCAACGAAAACACACATTCAAGTGAATATAGATGTAAAGTGTATGTAAAATGTACGAAGGGAACATATATTGATATAATAATTCTTCAGACACAGATTAATGATTGATATTATAGTCATTGTTGTTAGTTCTATTGATATTTTGATTTTTTTTTTAGCATTACTTCCACACACACAGTGATATTTGGCACCTGTTGAACCGTGGTGCAGATCAACCAGTGCATGTGGGACTGGGACGAGGGATCCCTGGTGAGCGCCGCACCACGAGGGTCAGGCCACAACCCAACAGGTGTCTCGCTGCCCAGTGAAGTGTGGATTCTGTAAGAGCTCCTTTAAGTGGTCCATTAAAACCGGCTTCATTGTTCATCCCGCCTCCTCGTGGTCATTTCTCTGTCACGACTTTCAAACAGCGATACATGAAAATGGAATTTACCAGAATTTTAAATGTGTCATCTGACTTCCTTGTCATCAACGTGTCAATCCCGGCCTTGATGGATATTTTACTGAACATGATTTCTGAGGATGACTGAGAGTGCGTGTTCGGACTCACGTCATTAACGCTTTAGAGCGTTTTAAAAGCGGCGTTCGCAGAAAATCTACAGCGATCGATAATGCTTTCAGAAAGCTTTATCGATCGCTCTTGATGCACTATGATGCAATCTTAATTCTCTTAAACGCTCTTATCAATAAACGAGATGGAAGCCAACTATTTCATCGCAAATGAGTTTATCTATTTAGAGCTTAAGGCTTCCTGTTGTCCATGAGATGGCAACAGATATCAATTAGATGAGGACGCGAGAAGGAAAACAATCTGAAAGTAGATAATACTTCTCAAGTGATTTTGTTATTCTGTTATGGTTACTTATGCTCCATAAGGCATCATTTGGGACCAGCGGTGTGTGCTCTTTTTTCCATTCAAACATTTTTAGCTCAGATTCATCAACCACGAGTAATACCTCAGCGAAGGAGCGAGCCGTAACTGCCCCTGATGTGTGAGTATGGCACCTTTTGTTCGACAGAACCTAATTAGCATATCTTTTGAATAAGCCTCGCATTAGCACGAAGAAAAGGCCAGGGCTTTTTCCATATTGATATTTTCGACCTGGTTGGACACATTAGCTAATTGACTTCCGTCCGTCAGCCGTCTTCATAATGGTATGTTTTCGTAAACCCTTGGCATGCGGCCACAAAGACATACCTGTAGTTCAACAAAGGTCCAGAGCAGAGCCTTGGAGATGATCTGCCACAGGAGGCTAATTAATGGCAGAATTAGTGGCATCGGGTCACGTCGTTTGACCAATGACGTCCATCGGTGTGGGCACCACCAAACAATATAAAAGACACCATCTTTCCCCCGGGGCGGTGTGAGGATCAGATGACTCCCCTTCACACAAGCCAGAAGATGCCGTGGCTCCCCGCCAACTTCCAGAAGGCTGCTGGGATGGACACGTCGAACCGGGTAAAACAGCCTCCTCGTTTTTATGATATGAATATGATGACAAAGATGAGTGAGATCATAAATGCATGGTGTTTAAAGTTGCCATGCACGGTGGGCTTCTTGTTTTTGGTCATTCATTTGTTTTTATATCCTCACCATGACATAAGCAGCTGACTATATCAATTTGGCGTATTCCATTTCTTTTCATTTTATGTTTGTAATTTTGTAAAATGTTAAATATTATATAGGTGGAGGCTACGAATAAGCCTAGTTGGCTTTTTGTCTCTTCCTGCACTGAGATATTTATTTATCTCTGTTGTGATTTTTATTTGGTTTTATTGTTTAATTGTGCAAAATAAATAAATAACTTAAATTAAATTATTCAGTTGTTGCATTTGTTAAAAATCTTACTTATCATATTCACTGGTGTCGTGTGAAGCTACACGTTGACGAGGTGATATAGGTGCATATAGTAATGTCATCAGTGTTATAGTTTCACCTCCATTGTAATACAGTTAAAAAGCAGAACAGTCTGCAGCAGTAATATCTATTGTCTCTATTGTTTGTGCTTTGTTTCAAATCTAAGTTATTTATTTTATGAGCCTCGGCTACGTGGTCCTTATTGTTCTTCTGAGTCTGTTTCTATAAAACTAGACACATTTGTAAATTCCTCAGGCACTAAGCTCATATAATTATGAGGGTTAATCAGTATTGATGATATGAACTTAACAAGAAACACAACATTATGTTATATTGCTGTGATTTAATTAATGTGATATCCCTTTTGACTAGAGATGAAGGCTTTAGCATGCATATGTGGAATACATGTCAGTATGATATTATTGGAGGTTCACTGATTCATATCCTTTATGCTGAGATGAATAATTGTGCACAGGATTTTATTATAATAATTTACAATATGTCTTTAGACTGGAGGTTCCGGTTTTATTTGTATATTTCTTAATAAATGTCAGCATCATCTTATTGGAGATTCAGTGATTCCCATTCATTATACATAGAAGTGTGTCTATCCATCCAATAATATCTAACAGCAACTTGTTGGATCATAAAGACAACTCATAACGAAGGATGAAGAATTCTTAAAGAATTCTTTCTCAGCCTTTTTTTATTTTTCGATCATGTATAATATGTCTTTGTAACTGGACTCTGTTGCCCAGCAGAAAGTCCTGGTGCTGGTCCTGATGCTGCTGCTGTCTCAACTGGCCTGTGACGCTCACGGCGTGTCTGAGTGCTGCAGGCGGCCGGCTCGCTCCTGTCGCCTCTCCGTGGTTCTGTGCCGCTCTCACAGGCCGAACGTTGGTGGAGACGCCTCCGCCGGCATCCTCGCGCTGGGCAAACGCAACGAAGACGAGCGCAGCCTGCAGAGCCGCCTCGACCGGCTGCTGCTAGGCTCCCGGAACCAAGCGGCGGGGATCCTGACGATGGGGAAGAGGATCGCCGAGAGAGAGCAGTACAGTGACCGGATGGCTCAGTCGGGGTCAACCGCCACGATGCCACGACCTGATTCAAGCTAAACACCTCGTGGTACGAGTAGCCGCTGAGACTCTGCTCAAATCCAGGTGGGGAAGAAAAGCCCGCTTACTGTATTTGGTGAGGGTCATGACACCAAATGTGTATTCTCTGCTCATGTAAAGATTTGTTGGTGATTTTCTTTGAACTGTGATGTGCTGTGCACTGGGCTATCAGCTGCTAGTAGGAAGATGTGGAATATTGTACACATGTGGACATCAGGCTGTGGGGTGTAATAAAAAATATAAAACTATAAAAAGCTGACATGTCAGAAAAGTGCTTCAATTCAGTCAGCTCAAAATCAAATGCAGTATTGACTCTATCATGTTATGTTGTATTAATGTGTGCTGAACATCTGATATACATATATATATATACATATATATATATATATATGACTACAAAACTACACACTTATTTTAATTATTCAACCAACATTAGAGAGTGTGCAAAGAATGAATTATTTCAAACGTGTCTGATTGCAGGGGAGTGTTCATTCTTGTCCCATATTTATATTGAACTACATTATTCTAAGATTTACTGGGAAAAAAATGATGAAGTGTGACATCAAAATAGTTACTAGTCCAATCCAATAGTTTTTGTACAAAGACCATCTATTTTGATTTGGTCCGGCGTGTCGGAGCCAGAACGGTGTGGGAATAAAGGGAAACACAAGATGGTGCTGACTTGATAACAACGTGAGAGGAGGACGGATGACAGACGATCCAATCGGATGCCTTCAGAGTGACATTGTGTTCCCATCACTTCTGTTTGCCCTGATCTGTGGCACAAAGCTATAACACAGTTATGTACTCGTTTACACTCGCTGAAGGATTATTGTGTTCACCTCTTACATGCATGATGAGCCCGGAGGGGGAGGGGTTCAACATGTTGCTCAGAACGCAGCAATATATGAATACCATCTGCAGGTATTCCTCACAACAAGCTTGTTGACCACACGCCCCTCTCTCCGTGAAACTAATCATCTATTTATGTTTTTATCCGATCTATAAAACCAAAGTCTGAACTACTATTCATTTCACATGTTAACAATGACACCTCCCTTCTGAAATCCGCTTTTCAATTTGAAAATATTGAATGTCATCAGATGTCCTTTTACCTTTTGCTTCTTCACTGAGATCCAAAGGATGCTGCCCCGGTACCCCGAGCCCCTGTCAGTGGGTCTTCCTCAGAAAGGAGCTTCATGGGGCTTCAAGACAAGTTCTACTCCACCTTTTTGGACGTAGGTGCATTGGAGAAAATCATTAAGAAGCTGCTGAGGAAAGGTTCTTCAAATGAATGTGCTCTCCAGACTGAGATGATGCTGTTGCTTCTCCCCAATTACTTCATTGTGACTCTTTGGCTCGGCTACATAACGCTCTGAGGGACACAAGAGCACCGCTGCTCAGCAACACGTTGCTTCATGTTGCTGAGCAGAGTCTGCTGATGTTGGTTTGAAAAAGTCTCACACGAACGACTCTCAGGTGGATCAGAATAACATTTCACGGCTAAGTGTAGAGATTTTATTACCTTCGCATTGAAAATGCAGAAGGTTATTTTTTGATCGCCGTGTATTTATTTATTTATTTGTATGCGTGTTATTCGCAAAACTCAAAAAGTATTGAACCGAATCGCATGAAATTTGGTGGGATGATTGTTTATTATCCGGGGACCAGTTGATTAGATTTTGGGATCGATCGGGTCAAAGGTCAAGGTCAAAGGTCATGAACAGGTCAAAATCTTCTTGAATCGCATGAAATTTGGTGGGATGATTGGTTATTATCCGGGGACCATTTGATTAGATTTTGGGATCAATCGGGTCAAAGGTCAAGGTCAAGGTCATGGAAAAGTCAACATCTTTTTTTTTTACCATAGCACGATACATTTTTGTCCAATTGGCATGCAACTAATGCCAAAATGTTCATAATTCAATGCCCAATCTTGTGATATGCGAAGGTATGCGCTCTACCGAGTGCCCATTCTAGTTAACCTATGCGTTACTGAAGTGTCAGGTGTGAGTGGGTGTGATTGTGCTCAACAGCGTTACACTCCACTTGAGAGCGAGGACAGCGGTAATTGGCCCGGAAGACAAAGAACCGGTGCTTCTTGTTATTTAGAAGTGCAATCAATGGGAGTGTGTGTGTGTGTGTGTGTGTGTGTACTTGTGGGTGTTACAGCGCCTGAGTGTGTGTGGGGGTGTTTGTTTGTGTACAGTATAGGTAGTGAAGACAATGTGATGTAGACGTGGTGGTGCTGGCAGCTCGCTGCTGACAGACGGATGGATTGTTGTGTCATGGAGCGAGACAGTGAATCACCATGGAGCTGCTCTTCAGTCAACCCGACCTCTGATCGCCACATGTCCATAGAATATACATATATATATATATATATGTATATATATGTACACTCCTTCTCTACCACAGACTACTGAGTATATCTTGTGATAATAACTTCTCTGGGGAGTGATAATAAAATGTAGGAGGGAAGGCAAGAGTGATAACTAAAAAATTCACTCTGTGTAAAGGGAGATGGTTCAGGCTTTTGTATGAGAACAGAGGGAGGGGGAGAGAGAGAGAGAGGGAGAGAGATAGAGGGAGAGAGAGAGAGGGAGAGAGAGGCAGGGGACTCTGAGATGTCAGGAACATGGTGAGAGGAGTTCGACTGACTGAAGAGAAGCTGAGGCTTCTCTGTGATGCTGGAGTGGTGCTGAGAGCCGGGGGACGCACGACTGAAGCCGGAATGCTGCCGACGACTCGAGACTGAGGGAGAAGCTTCTGGGAGCCACAACACTTCTGAGCTCTTTTCCTGCAGAAGTCAGTAGTTCCACCTTGGCGGCATCGATAATCTAAACATCTAAAGGTCCTTTCAGAGCATCGGGGAGGAGGAGTGAGCCCGAGGAGAGGCTTCAGGTTTTCCTTCAGGTCCTCCTTGAGGGAATGTTGAGGAGCTCCTGGACAGCGCTGTGTGAGAGCCTGCAGAGTCCAGGACGAGATGCCTGTGATGAAGGGCCTCCTGGCGCCGCAGAACACCTTCTTGGACACCATTGCAAAACACTTTGATGGCACTCGTAAGTATATTTCGTAGAAAAGATCTCACTAATACTTTAGAGCTGTCCCTGCTAAACCTAATGTCAATATGAATTACTTTATGACTTCGAGGGAACTCATGATGATTTTTTTTTAAGTCTGCAGTTTAAATGTAATTTGTGGGACAAACAAAACATTCAGTGCATCTTTGGATTAGCTGTGACGGTTCTTTGGGCGTACTGTATCACCTCTATCCTCCAGACTGTATCACCTCTATCCTCCAGACTGTACCTCTATCCTCCATACTGTATCACCTCTATCCTCCACACTGTATCACCTCTATCCTCCACACTGTATCACCTCTATCCTCCAGACTGTATCACCTCTATCCTCCAGACTGTATCACCTCTATCCTCCACACTGTATCACCTCTATCCTCCAGACTGTACCTCTATCCTCCATACTGTATCACCTCTATCCTCCACACTGTATCACCTCTATCCTCCACACTGTATCACCTCTATCCTCCAGACTGTATCACCTCTATCCTCCAGACTGTATCACCTCTATCCTCCACACTGTATCACCTCTATCCTCCACACTGTATCACCTCTATCCTCCAGACTGTATCACCTCTATCCTCCATACTGTATCACCTCTATCCTCCACTGTATCACCTCTATCCTCCACACTGTATCACCTCTATCCTCCATACTGTATCACCTCTATCCTCCAGATTGTATCACCTCTATCATCCATACTGTATCACCTCTATCCTCCACACTGTATCACCTCTATCCTCCAGACTGTATCACCTCTATCCTCCACACTGTATCACCTCTATCCTCCACACTGTATCACCTCTATCCTCCATACTGTATCACCTCTATCCTCCAGATTGTATCACCTCTATCATCCATACTGTATCACCTCTATCCTCCACACTGTATCACCTCTATCCTCCACACTGTATCACCTCTATCCTCCAGACTGTATCACCTCTATCCTCCACACTGTATCACCTCTATCCTCCAGACTGTATCACCTCTATCCTCCACACTGTATCACCTCTATCCTCCAGACTGTATCACCTCTATCATCCATACTGTATCACCTCTATCCTCCATACTGTATCACCTCTATCCTTCACACTGTATCACCTCTATCCTCCACACTGTATCACCTCTATCCTCCATACTGTATCACCTCTATCCTCCATACTGTATCACCTCTATCCTCCACACTGTATCACCTCTATCCTCCAGACTGTATCACCTCTATCCTCCATACTGTATCACCTCTATCCTCCACACTGTATCACCTCTATCCTTCACACTGTATCACCTCTATCCTCCACACTGTATCACCTCTATCCTCCAGACTGTATCACCTCTATCCTCCACACTGTATCACCTCTATCCTCCAGACTGTATCACCTCTATCATCCATACTGTATCACCTCTATCCTCCATACTGTATCACCTCTATCCTCCACACTGTATCACCTCTATCCTCCACACTGTATCACCTCTATCCTCCACACTGTATCACCTCTATCCTCCACACTGTATCACCTCTATCCTCCACACTGTATCACCTCTATCCTCCACACTGTATCACCTCTATCCTCCACACTGTATCACCTCTATCCTCCACACTGTATCACCTCTATCCTCCATACTGTATCACCTCTATCCTCCACACTGTATCACCTCTATCCTCCAGACTGTATCACCTCTATCATCCATACTGTATCACCTCTATCCTCCATACTGTATCACCTCTATCCTCCACACTGTATCACCTCTATCCTCCACACTGTATCACCTCTATCCTCCATACTGTATCACCTCTATCCTCCACACTGTATCACCTCTATCCTCCAGACTGTATCACCTCTATCATCCATACTGTATCACCTCTATCCTCCATACTGTATCACCTCTATCCTCCACACTGTATCACCTCTATCCTTCACACTGTATCACCTCTATCCTCCACACTGTATCACCTCTATCCTCCATACTGTATCACCTCTATCCTCCACACTGTATCACCTCTATCCTCCACACTGTATCACCTCTATCCTCCAGACTGTATCACCTCTATCATCCATACTGTATCACCTCTATCCTCCATACTGTATCACCTCTATCCTCCACACTGTATCACCTCTATCCTCCACACTGTATCACCTCTATCCTCCAGACTGTATCACCTCTATCCTCCAGACTGTATCACCTCTATCCTCCACACTGTATCACCTCTATCCTCCAGACTGTATCACCTCTATCCTCCACACTGTATCACCTCTATCCTCCACACTGTATCACCTCTATCCTCCAGACTGTATCACCTCTATCCTCCATACTGTATCACCTCTATCCTCCACACTGTATCACCTCTATCCTCCACACTGTATCACCTCTATCCTCCACACTGTATCACCTCTATCCTCCAGACTGTATCACCTCTATCCTCCACACTGTATCACCTCCACACTGTATCACCTCTATCCTCCACACTGTATCACCTCTATCCTCCATACTGTATCACCTCTATCCTCCACACTGTATCACCTCTATCCTCCACACTGTATCACCTCTATCCTCCAGACTGTATCACCTCTATCCTCCACACTGTATCACCTCTATCCTCCACACTGTATCACCTCTATCCTCCAGACTGTATCACCTCTATCCTCCACACTGTATCACCTCTATCCTCCAGACTGTATCACCTCTATCCTCCAGACTGTATCACCTCTATCCTCCACACTGTATCACCTCTATCCTCCATACTGTATCCTCCACACTGTATCACCTCTATCCTCCATACTGTATCACCTCTATCCTCCACACTGTATCACCTCTATCCTCCATACTGTATCACCTCTATCCTCCAGACTGTATCACCTCTATCCTCCAACTCAGCTTTTGGGCTTTTAGGAGTTTAGCCTTCGACATTTGTGTCACCTACTTTAGGATTGGGTCCAGCACTGAAAAACGCTGCTGTCGACAAATGTGTCCAACGATATAGTGAGATCCAATCAGGAGACTGCAAGAGGAGACAGTGAAGTTGGAAATGGAGACGGACAGCGGCATCGAGGATGATGGATTGGAGCTGAAGAGCCACTTGTTGAGCGGCAGCATTAATTCACAAGGACATTTCCTTGAATAAAAAAAACAAAGAGGTGTTAATTAATCTGTCAACAACATTATTAAAGGCTGCAGAGCTGCAGGAGGCTCAACCTGTTTATCACGTTATTTTGTTGTTGTTGTTGTGATTGTTGTGCCATGCGTCGGGTCCACGGCGTCAGTGACGAGGGAAAAGGAAAATAAATCAGGCCCAGATCTGTTTCACTCATCCATTAATCAGGCTTTGGGATTCTGCCTTCATGCAAATTCCATATTTAGAGGAATTGTTCAGAAATTATTACGAAATTACAGCAAATGCTATAACTGGAAACTAAAACATTTAACACTAACGACAATACTTTTCAGAAGGGTTAGGGTTAAAACTTGCTTTTCTTATTTTATTTTGAACATTGTTTTTACAGTTATTGTGTCAAAAAAAACATTATACATCAGTTTTAATACCTCCACAAATGTAAACATTTCAATTGGTTCTGCTCTCGTGTTCCCACTATTTGGAAAAGCCACGCTCCTTGTTTTACAGCGTTTCAGACAACGCTTGTTTATTTTCCTGCTTCGACAGCAAATGATGTTCACCCACCCTTCATTCATTTTGTAGTTCTGTGTGTGTGTGTGTGTGTGTGTGTGTGTGTGTGTGTTCCTGTCCTGCCCTCCCGGTTCTCGTCTGCTTCGTCATCAGCACTTCTCAGCTGCTTCCAGAACACGATGCGCGGTGTGGCACGGCGTGTACGGGGCAGACTGTTCATGTCCTTTACAACATCACAGATTCGGTGTGATGACACTACCTCCGTCACACACTTGATAGTCTTCCAACGCTTCTTCACGTCGTCTCGCCCTTGCTCACAGACACACACACACACACACACACACACATATATTCCCGCACATTAGCGCTGCAGAGATCTTCTCAGTCCTAGCTGCCACGATACCTCTGCATCAGACGGGGGCGGATTGGCTGTGAAAGGGCCAACTGACAAAACATGGCTTCAGAGCGGAGCACCATTAAATCCCTTGAATCTGTCTCGGTTTAAATTAATTACATTTCTGTGTGATGATATCGCTTCGGAAACAAAGGGCCAACTATTTCAACTCGTGTATATCTCAATGCTGGAGAAATGTTACAAATACTCGCAGTGTGACTGTGAATTGAGGCTGAGTTCAGGGGAATGGAGGGGGTGTTCACGTGGCCCTGATAGTTGCAGGGAAATTAATTAAAAATAATTATACCACTGGCCTTGCTCAGACAACCTCTTTCAAAGCAGGATCAAATAAGTAATCCATAGCCATTTAAATGGAAAATTGTGTTTATGTGTCTTAAGAGTACCATACATCTGCATCCTCAATCATTCAGTGATATAACAGTACAATACCAGTCATAGAAAGCCATATATATCTTTTCTTTTTTTTCTCCCTCCTCGTCGTCTCCTTTGCTAAACGCCTGCAGTAGATATTGAAATGACATCTTTCTCGTCCCTATAAGTGCCGTCCTGGATAATTAGCAGTTATAGAAACCCTGTGTGTGTGAGCGACTGCACTTTAAGTGAAAGAAGTGAATGCATTCGATGAATGCCAAGTGGAATTGAAGATGTGGCAATGAAATACAATTAGTTTTTTATGACACGGGTTCACAACAAGCACTGATTTCCTAAACCAGAGAAAAATGTGTGGTTAAGTTTCACAGATTAACTTTTATGTTTGCAGTCAGGCGTTGATGGCGAGACGTAGCTCTGCTCGGGAAGATCGCGGTTGAGGCAGCAATCTATAAATGATAAGGTGATTGAAAGAAATCTGCTCAAAGGGATTTCATTTTATATCAGTTTTATATCTTGGTGAATCCTTGTTGCATAACGACTTTAAGGCAATTATCTGTTGAATATGTTGATGTTTGGGATCCTTCTTTGGCTCCATCTGTTTCAGAGGGCAGAGTCTTGGTGACCCCCTCGATGCAAATTGCAGCATTGCCATATGTTTTATTTTTCTCGACACAGGTTGCTAAGGCAACACGAGAGCGGAAATATCCTAACTTATTTCATTATTTCCCGTGAGTCAAACTGCTTATCACTTGTCTTTTCCTCTGGAACTAACATTTAACACCACCTCAATTATTTCTGTTTAAAAAAAATACTCATAAAGAAGTGGATCAGGTGTTATCGGGGTTTGCCTCAGTATTCTTTTTCAAAGTAGCTGTGGTGGCCTACATGTGTTCAGGGTTGTCTCTGCAGCGATATCATAACTAGAGTTTTTTGCAGCATCGTCGAACAAAGATGTTTGAATTTGAATCAACTTGCATTCAGAGAGCAACTGAACAAATAAAGGAAAGAAGACAAGACTCAGTGGACTCGCTCCATCTGTCTAAACACTAAAGGGATATTCAGGGTTATATGCGGACGAGTGGAAGCAGACATGCATTAGTCATATGACATATAATCCATTCCTACCAATCATTCTGTAGTTTATAAAGAGTGGATTCAAATTTTTTTGCGGATGATAGCTTGTCAAGGAGGAGATTTTTCATACAACGTTCCCCAAAAAGCTATCTTTGGTCTGGTGTCCGTGTGTGTGAACGTTCATGGTTCTTACACTACATTAATAATGGCTTCGTGCTTGACCTACTGAATTCTGAGTTCCACCCGTCGCAGCCCTCCTCATAGACTAATGTGAAGAAACTCTCTGGTATGGAAGTATTTCACGTTTTATTCGACATAGAGCATTTTGCTTTCTAAATTCAGTGATGTGTTGAGTAGCAGCTTCGTTATCGTGCTCTTCAGCTCCGCCACCTTCCCCCTCTGCCCTGAGATGACTCTTCAATGTTCCAGCACTTAGCACAAATAAGGCTTTCATTTTCAAGTGTCTCTCTGAACCATGGATTGCAGAGTCTGAATTGACTAAGCCTGCCTTCTCAAACACTATTTCTCGGGCATAAAAGAATCTCTTGGACACAGAAGTAGTATCTCTCTTGTTATTGTTATGTAATATATAACGTTAATATATGCTTCCCAGCAGAGTTAGACCGAAAGCATTTTCTCATGTTCAATTTGGGCTTTCGAGAGGTGTTGATTCAACTTCATGGCCAATTTGGAGGATGTCATTTTCTGGTGCATTATTACTTCATATTCAGCCCACACACATCGATGTAAATGGACAAAATGATTAAAACCACCAATACACATCAACAGCACCACAAACTCACTAAAACAGGGTGGGAGTGAATCTCTTTCCCTGAATAAACAAGACCGCGTTGATCTCACCGGGATGCTGCCACGGCGTCTTCATTTGGAGTTTTTCGGGTCACGTCCAACAGGTCAGAGACCCGGAGAACGCCCAGAGCCGGCTGCAGAAATGAGCTAATATAAAGGTTGAGGGACATCTGGCGACAATGCCTCAAATAAGCATTAGAAAATGGATGGATGGATATTTTAAAGGGTGTGTGTGCGTGTCTATGTGTTCATGAAATCCATTACACCACCAGTGGCTGGATGAAAACATGCTCTGCATGCTAATTAAGGGGCCAAATTCTCACCGAGGCACTCATCCCCCATGGATCCAGCTGGAGCCCTGCATATAGAGACTGAATACACACCACTAGCTTACTTCAAAGCTCTCTCTGATAAACACTGGACTATACCAGGGCACTCAGCCGAAGGCAGACTGGATGACTCAGAAATAGAAAAGGGAAAAAAAAGTATTTGTTTGCAACAACAAACAACACAAATCTGGAGAGCAGTCAGGAGAGGAAGTTATGAGCGAGACGAGAACCTGGTCAACATGTCTGAATGTTACTTTCCCTCCAACCTGTGTCTCCTTTTGCAGATAGTAACTTCCTTCTGGGGAATGCTCAGGGTCGCCATGGCTACCCCATTGTGTACTGCTCCGATGGGTTTTGTGAGCTGACCGGCTTCGCGCGGACTGAAGTGATGCAGAAAACTTGCACCTGCAGCTTCCTCCACGGACCGGAGACCAACGAGAGTGTCATCCAGCAGCTCGACAAGGCCCTGGAGGGCCAGCAGGAGTACCAGGGAGAAGTCGGCTTCTACCGGAAAAATAGTGAGGATCGTTATGCAGATGTTGAGTTGGCCGACACACTGTTAGAGGAGCCCGGTCCATCACTTCTACTGAGGCGTTAGTCTCCTTACAGATCTTTTTCACGCGCTCTTGTCTCAACAGCTGTTTTTGTTGTTTTCCCCTTTAATCGCTGACATGACCCTCTATGAATATATGTTTATTCATTTGCATCCGGGTTAAACAAGCAGCAAACTCCACCGCGAAAGCGGTCAAAACCCTTTCCCTTTCCGGGGTCCAACACCTGCCGTCACTAATTATTCACCTGATTGATAAAGGTGTGCTTAGGACCCCAGAACAGCGCCACCAAGGTGTATATAGAGAGGACACACATGTATTTATCACATTTTTCTCTTACGCACACGTTTTAATATTGTTTTTACACCTGAACTCAAATGTATGTGTACATTGAGAATGTGTGATAACGTTCTGAATGCAACGCATTGCCTTTTAAAGAAAGGTCAGCTGAGGTGAGGTGAGCTACAAGTTAAAAAAAACATTGTTATTACATTGTTACGGTAAATTTATTATTTTAGAGCGGTCTCGCCGTATGGTTGGGTAATCTCAGTGCGATAACCTTTTTTAATATCCTCAGGAAATCAATTTTGGTGCCTCCTGGATATCGTGCCAATTAAAAATGAGAAAGGTGAGGTGGTGCTGTTCCTCTTGTCCTTCAAAGACGTGAGCGAATCATACGGGAAAAGCCCGCTCGCCAGCCAAGCAGATGGTGAGGCCCAATTATTCATTTCATCTTCAAAATGTCATGATGTCACCTTCATTGATACGGTTTAAAGGCATCGGCATTCATTCTGTGAGTGTCTGGATTCTGTGCGTCAAGAGGCCGCTCACCAAAGCAGGAAAACCAATCGCTCCCACTTTCCCCGAGCTCGAGAGAGGGGGAGGACCATCCTGCACCACCTGACCAACGTGTTCACCAAGAGGGGCAAGAGGAAACTGACCGATGTGAGTGGATCATAACACACACACACACACACACACACACCCCAGTGGTGCTCAAGCAATGGCCCTTTTACCCTGGAGGAGAAAAGTGCCCTTTCTGCTGGAGCCACATTTTTTCTTCATGAATAAGTATTTAAGAATAAAAATACTCTCTGTCATCAATTCCCCCCCAAATGTGTTTTGATATCTGACGGGGCATTTATTTGAGTTCTTGTGAGAATTTCGCCCAGACATGCTTGGCGGCACTCACAAGCCCCTCCCTCCTCCTCCTCTCATGTTTAATATATGGCATTTTTCGCTCCTCCATCCATCCATCCATTCTCATCCGCTTATTCCGGGGTCGGGTCGCGGGGGCAGCAGACCCAGCAGGTTGACCCAGACTTTCCAGCTCATTCTGGGGGATCCCGAGGCGTTCCCAGGCCAGCCGGGAGATATAATCTCTCCAGCGTGTCCTGGGTCTTCCCCGGGGTCTCCTCCCAGTAGGACGTGCCTGGAAAACCTCTAACGGGAGGTGTCCAGGAGGCATCCGAATCAGATGCCCGAACCACCTCAGCTGACTCCTTTCGATGCGAAGGAGTAGCGGCTCGACTCCAAGCTCCCTCCTGATGTCCGAGCTCCTTACCCTATCTCTAAGGCTGAGCCCGGCCACCCTACGGAGGAAACTCATTTCGGCCGCTTGTATTCGCGACCTCGTTCTTTCGGTCACTCCCAAAGTTCGTGACCATAGGTGAGGATTGGAACGTAGACCGACCAGTAAATTGAAAGCTTCGCCTTTCGGCTCAGCTCTCTCTTCACCAAGACGGACCGGTACAGCGCCTGTTTTACTGCTGCAGCTGCACCGATCCGCCTGTCGATCTCCCGCTCCATCTTACCCTCACTCGTGAACAAGACCCCGAGATACTTGAACTCCTTCGCTTGGGGCAGGCACTCTGTCCCCACCTGGAGGGAGCAATCCACCGGTTTCCGACAGAGCACCATGGCCTCAGATTTGGCGGTGCTGACTCTCATCCCTGCCACTTCACACTCGGCAGCAAAACGCCCCAGTGAGTGCCGGAGGTCATGGTCTGAGGATGCTAACAGGACCACATCATCTGCAAACAGAAGAGAGGCGATCCCAAGACCCCCAAACCTGACCTGCTCCACCCCCAGGCTGCGCCTAGATATCCTGTCCATGAAAATCACAAACAGGACCGGTGATGAAGGGCAGCCCTGGCGGAGACCAACACCCACCGGGAACGTGTCTGACTTACTGCCGAGGATGCGAACACAGTTCCTACTGCAGGCGTACAGAGACCGGATAGCCCGTAGCAACAGGTCCGGAACCCCATACCCCCGCAGCACCCCCCACAACAACTCCCCAGGGACCCGGTCGAAAGCCTTCTCCAAGTCCACAAAACACATGAAGACTGGTTGGGCAAACTCCCAGGACCCCTCGAGGACCCTTGCGAGGGTGAAGAGCTGGTCCACAGTTCCACGACCGGGACGGAATCCGCACTGCTGGTCTTGAATCCGAGGTTCGACCAGCGGTCGGAGCCTCCTTTCCAGTACCCTGGCATAAACTTTCCCAGGGAGGCTGAGAAGTGTGATTCCACAATAGTTCAAGCATACTCTCCGGTCCCCCTTTTTGAAAATGGGAACCACCACCCCGGTCTGCCAGTCCAAGGGTACTGTTCCTGACCCCCATGCGACATTGAAGAGGCGTGTCAGCCAAGACATTCCAACAATGTCCAGCGCCTTCAGCCTCTCAGGTGGATCTCATCCACACCCGGCGCCTTGCCACCAAGGAGCTTTTTAACAACCTTAGCGGCCTCTGCCAGGGATATTGGTGCGACCCCCCCCAAGTCTACAGGCACTGCCCCCTCTAGAGGGGACATGTTGGCCGGATTTAGGAGTTCCTCAAAGTGTTCTTTCCACCGTCCGACGATGTCCCCCATCCGGGTCAGCAGCTCCCCCCCCACGCTGAGAACAGCCTGGGGTAGACCCTGCTTTCCCTTCCTGAGCCGTCGGACGGTTTGCCAGAACCTCTTTGAGGCCGACCGAAAGTCCTTCTCCATGGCCTCCCCGAACTCCTCCCATGCCCGAGTTTTTGCTTCCGCGACCACCGCAGCTGCAGCCCTTCTGGCCTGCCGGTACCTGTCAGCTACTCCAGGATACCCCTGGGCCAGCCAGGCCCGGTAGGCCTCCTTCTTCAGCTTGACGGCTTCCCTGACCCCCGGTGTCCACCACCGGGTTCTTGGGTTGCCGCCGCGACAGGCACCGATGACCTTCCGACCACAGCTCCTGTCGGCCGCTTCCACAATAGAGTCTTTGAACATGGTCCACTCGGATTGCATGTCCCCAACCTCCCTCGGGATGTGTGAGAAGTTCATCCGGAGGTGGGAGTTGTAAATTAAAAATAAATTGTAATTGAAAACATGTCATTTTGTCTTCTCACGACACAATGTGTTTCAGGTGTTGCGTAGCAACCAATTACTTGCTAACTTCAAGTTACAGTGATCAATAGATAAATGATTTTGGCGATGGGTGCCCTTTATTGGGGTTTGAGCACCTGCCCCCCAACATGTCTGTGAACGTGCCTGTCATTATGAGTCTCAATATTTATGACACGCATTCATGATGTTTGGCTCTTTTCCTAAAAATAAAAGCCACACAGCAAGCCTATGGAAATAAATAGTTTACTGAAGTCTAAACGTCAAAATGTGACGGAGACGATGAAGGAGATGGATGATGAAGAGCAGGAGGGTTTCATGCTGAGCTCATTACTGCCAGCGCTTCCTGAAGACGATGCTCATCATCATTTGTATCTTTTTCATTGATCCAAAGACGTCATTGCACACCAGGGTTGAAGGTGGATGCAAACACAGGGCGAGATTTGTTTGTCTCTCTCCAACTGTGTCGACTCAGCGCCGGGCGGGGAAAAAAATCGGAGTTCAGTTTCCTGTGAGGATTTGTTGTTGTCTTTCAGAGTGTGTTTCAGAAGCCGTCTCCGCCCGAGTACAAGGTGGCGGCCGTGAAGAAGTCCCGCTTCATCCTGCTCCACTACAGCATCTCCAAGGCCTTGTGGGATTGGCTGATTCTGCTGGCGACCTTCTACGTCGCGGTCGCCGTGCCTTACGACATCTGCTTCGTCAGCCACGAGCAGGGCGGCGACTATCCGTCGCGCGTCGCCCGCAGCACCCTGGGCAGTGACATCGTGGTGGAGATGCTCTTCATACTTGGTGTGATGCACTTATTTCATTCAAACATTCTTGTTCTCATATATTATTCAGTCACGTCGGTCAACTCGTTCTCCAGAAGTCTATATTTAGTCTACGACAGGCAGCTTGTACCAGCTGACCTTTCTGTTGACCTCTCAGAGTCCCGAGGAGACGAAAATGTTCACTTTGAATTAAGAAGTATATTTATTTCTCAGTGCGGCTGCAGCGGTTTGTTTCCCTGGCGATGGCGAACACGTACGACTCCAGCGCCTACCTTTTTCGTCGCCCACTCAAGGTGTCTCTGTTGCCCCCGGTTACGATTCAAAATTAGATTTCTCTCACTTCGTTCCACTTTTCCTGCAAACGAAGTGCGATATCTGTCATGATACTCTGTGACTCTGTGAGTTTGTCCGGGGACAACACTTAGCTCACCTGGTCTCCCACGTTGTCGTTTTGTCTTTACTTTTGGTGAAAGTAAATAACTTCTTCATGTATCATTCTGAAGTATTTATTATTAATGAATCAACTTGTATTATTGCGTATTTACCTTAGTGAACTCCCAAACTGCCAATCTGACACCTAAACATATAATACAATCACGAATGAATGTTTTTTAAAATGTTTTAATTCTGTTTTCTGAAGCATTTCCTTTGCTTCTCTCCTTTACCAGATATCATCTTGAATTTCCGTACCACATACGTGAGTCAGTCGGGTCAGGTGGTGTACGACGCCCGCTCCATCTACCTCCACTACTGCACCACTTGGTTCTTTGTGGATCTGATCGCAGCGCTGCCCTTTGATCTCCTCTATGCCTTCAACATCACAGTGGTGAGATGGCGTCACGTAGCTCCGAGTACAGCGCGGCCCAAGGTTTGATACGTTCCCGTGTCTTTGAGCGCTCCAACTTCAGGACAACGGGCACCAATGTCTTCGTGGTGTTGTTCCCGCAGAGCACTGGACTGGAGATGATCATCCCCCGACATTCAACCACTTCACTGAGCATTGTCGTTTGTCTGCTCGCCTCCGTTTCATCCGGCAGATACACACTAGTACTCCTCACGCATTAGTCTTACTCTGCTGCAGGCCGCAGCTGACTCACAAAGACTTCTCTCTATCAGACTTTCAACTTATCACTTATGACACTGAATTTGACCAAGTTTAACTTTTGATCTTCTTGTTGTATTTTTATCTTCTATTATATTTGGTTTGAATAATTTTTTTAATCCTATTCATGTGTGTCTTTTTATGTTGCCCTTGTGTGTCTTTCTTATCTTTTCTAATGTAACTTGCCTTGCCTCTAACTACAGCCTGGTTTATGTGGATATTGGCTCTGCGTCACAACTTTCCTGCTCATTGTAACATTACTTTCAGAGCAAGTGCTTGACAAAAGGGACTACTGGATGAAGTGACTAGAGGATGGGTCAAAGGTTATACTTGCAAATATATCTAATAGAACAAGGGAGGACGAAAGCGATGCGTAGAATTAGATATCAATGGCAAAAATTGCCACCTTTTAAGTAGAGGTCTTATCAGTGCTGATGGTAAATGTAGTCAATTTAAGAAATAAAGAATCCCCTGTGTGTTGTATTGACCTGCTGGGCCTATGAAACAGGACGCATTGTGTTCTTTCATGAATAGTGAAAAACACATTGCTCGTTTTTCTCAGTTCTCGTCAGTGACGAATCTTCCCGCGCTGACATTGCATCTGCAACCTCCCTGTCCTTTGCACACATATATTTAAGGAATGCCGTTTTTGCTGTTGGAAACGTAATATAGTTCTTAATACAAGCGTAAAGAACAAGGACGCTTTCTCTCCTGGGACTTCTGGTTGCAAAATTCCAAGATTTTAAAGGCTAAAATGCCAAAAATATGGCGCTTTAAAATTGTCGTCCCCAAACCAAAAGATGACGCCGTGGTGGCTCCGCACACGTTGTGTGTAGAGTCTATGCTTCCAGAGTTGTGTAGTTCTTCATCGCCTTCAACGACGTCACTGTCGTGTTTCTGGATGCAGAAAGAACAAAAACAGCTTTTGCAACTCCGCCCCAGAGGCAAAAGCTGCAGGCATTCTTCCAACTTTAACCTAGACTCTGATTTATAAAAGTGAAACAACAAGTGAAAGTGATCCAAAATGATCCAGCTTGCATTTTTTTGCTCCCTTCCCTCAGACCTCGCTGATGCACTTGTTGAAGACCGTTCGTCTGCTGCGTCTGCTGCGCCTGTTGCAGAAGCTGGACCGCTACTCCCAGTACAGCGCTGTGGTCCTGACCCTGCTCATGTCTGTGTTCGCTCTGCTGGCTCACTGGATGGCTTGTGTCTGGTACGTCATCGGACGCAAGGAGATAGAAAGCAGTGACCTGGTTACCTGGGACATAGGTGAGCACATTGTGTGTGTTCGACAGCTCCACTAAATCAAGAGTATCGTGTTCGTCCTTGCTCATTAAGCTTCGCTGAGAACAAAGGGCCAGGACTGCACGTCTCGAGTCATGCTTGAATGCCCGACCGCCTCAGCATCATTTCAACCTCTTGTCTCCTCTCAGCACAGAGGAAGTTCAGGTCACGGACTAATTCCATGATATCACCAGTAATACGTTATATCATTTTATTATATCACCCATTGCACCACCTACGAAGTAGAAAGGGTCCTCCACTGAAGCAGACCACATTAATCTTACACAACCATCATCCGCCCTCTTCCACCAGGATGGCTTCATGAGTTGGGAAAGCGTCTGGAGACCCCGTACATCAACCGCACCATGGGTGGCCCCTCCATCCCGAGCGCCTACATCGCCTCTCTCTACTTCACCCTCAGTAGCCTCACCAGCGTCGGTTTTGGCAACGTGTGCGCCAATACAGATGCCGAGAAGATCTTCTCCATCTGCATCATGCTCATTGGCGGTGAGTTTTTCTTGTGACCACAGAAAATAACCCCGGAAGTATGAATACACGGCTGCGAGAACATCACAATGTTGCACACCCCTCCCCTCTCCCGCCTCCAGCCCTGATGCACGCCGTGGTCTTCGGCAACGTGACGGCCATCATCCAGCGCATGTACTCGCGGCGCTCTCTCTACCACACCCGGATGAAGGATCTGAAGGACTTCATCCGTGTGCATCGGCTGCCTCAGCTGCTGAAGCAGAGGATGTTGGAGTACTTTCAGGCCACCTGGTCCGTTAACAATGGCATCAACGCCAATGAGGTGGGTGAGGAATCACACGTCAGCAACCATTTGCTTGTGATATCTTCAAACAGTTTAGCCCTTAGTAAGATGTGTTTCTGTTAAAGTTACTGTGAAAAAATGTGACGACAAAGTCTCATACTCCTAATGCTATAGTCAGGGATGGATTAACCAACGGGCCTACCAGGCCCAGGCCCAGGGGCCCATGAGCTCAGGGGGCCCCTGGGCCTGAGCCTCCGCGCGTGACGTCACTGTGATTAACATTGTATTGATATGAATATGATGATATGACACGATGCGCCGTATGCCGGTATATGCTAGGCTTAAGTCATTCATGTCAGTAACAAGGCCCCAATAGTCCTACTGAGGGATGGATTACCGAACGAGCCTACCGGCACCAGGGGCCCATGAGCTCAGGGGGCCCCTAATTCAGAGCCTCTGCGTGAAGTAGCTGTTATTAACTTTGTATTGATATGATATGACACGATGCGCCATAGCCGGTATATGCTAGGCTTAAGTCATTCATGTCATGGTCATATAATTCGCGTTATGTTGTCTGCTCAGCTCCGGTATCGTTGTTCCATACGGACTGTTTTTTCGGGTGTGGGGGGGGGGGCCCTTGACACGTCCAGGCCCAGGGGCCCGTGGTTTCTTAATCCGTCCATGGCTATAGTGCATCTATATGATCGACATAAGGAAACAAGACCATCAGGAGGGGATAAAGGATACAGTTCTAGAAAGTCATTCTTAATGCTTGTCTTCGGTGCCACCGGGTTGCATTCGGGTGAAAGCGGTCGACATCAAGCAGGTTCAACAGATATTCCCTCCCACAGACCGACTCCGATCCGTCTTCCTTGTCGCTACCTCCACTACCGCTTCTGTCCACAGGGGCAGCCAAAATCAACACAAAACAAGGGCTCCTTGTGGTAGCTTCAATCAGAATCAGAATCAGAACCTTTTATTGGCATTTATGTTTTCACATACAAGGAATTTGGCATGGCGGGTGACAATAACAGATAGACAATAACATGAACAACAATCAACAGCAGTGCGATAATTAAGAATATAAATATAAGATAAAGTGCACAGAGAGGCAGGTTTCAGAACTTTAACCAGTGTAGGTCAGTTTGAAGTGACACGTATATTTAAAATGAAGCGTTACGTGTATTTAAGTGTATTTAAGTGAATTGAGTGGTGTGCAGGGGAGTGACCGGAAGGAAATTGTCCTGGGGATGACAGAGTCAGTCAGTGGGGGACCCGGGCTGTGTTCATGAGCCCGACTTTAAAGTGCGTAAACTTTAACATTATGTGAGCTGTTGAATCTTTGGGCTGCAGAAATATCTTTTCCTTGAAGAAGGTGCTCGATTTCAGATTCAGAAACGTCATCCTTAAAATGTGGGTCATCCTTATGTCCTCTGCTGTCTCATTGCATTTCCTTTAGTAGACGACACTTGCCAATAGAAATAGCACTTCAGTAATGATGCCAGAACCGATCGAGGAGAAGTTCCCTGTAATTATAGGAGTCGTGGGTGGAATAAAGAGAATACTCATTAACACCCTCCCAGACACCATCTGTACGTGATTAATTCACTGTTGAAGGTAGCAGACAGAGCCGCTGAATTCTGAGAGCACGCCGGCTTTAACACTGCGTGTCTGATTCTACTGAGCAGCTCGGCTCGTCGTGTGTGTATCAACCGACCACAATCGGAGCCTTTTTTTATTTTTATTTTTTTTGCCCGATCATTTAGCAGAAGTATGCACATCTTCAATGATGCAGTTTCACGTACCTCAAGGTGTCATTTCAGAATGTCCCCTTTTGAGCTGCACCGAGAGATTTTTAACCACAGGGCCAAAGAGAGACTCCTGAAATAGAGCAACATGAGTATCCCACTGTAGTCACATGCTTTTTACAGTAACTCCGGTTTGGCCCTTACAATATATGACGATAATATATGTGTGTTCAGCTTGCAGAGAACAACCTCAGCTGACCTTGAGATTCAATCCTACAGTTGAAGTGAGGACTGAGTGACTTGAAAGTGGCTAAAGTCTGCATACAGCTGCAGAGCTGGGTGTTCGTTCATGCACCCTCTCTACAACAGAGAACTTCCATTCATGTTTTCCGTTGTTTCCGACTTAAACTACATATTTTACAATTTACAGGCAACTAAAAAGATCGTATAATAGGCTATAAGTGCTGTCTGGCTGAATACTTGAACAGATCCAGTAATACTGAGGAGCCTAGCTGCTGCTGTCATTAAAGTCCCAAGAGCCCCAGTTGTACTACTTTTTCAAGGCCCTCCTCCACTGTCATTACTCAGCTATTGCCCCCTCCAACCAACACAAAGTCAAACCTTTTTTGTTCCTCTCCCTGTAACTCCCACACCCCTCGTGGGCCCTGTGCCGTCGCCGTGCCCCGGCGGTGGCCGTTAACTTGCTGACGCGGTGCTTTCGCTATAGCGGCCAGCGCAGACAAGAAGTTAGTGTTTGAGTCAGCTAGTGACACATTCAATGAAGTCATTTGATTCAGTGTTAAAATAAATGTTTCCCCAATTGAGCTACTACACTCTTGCATTGTTTAAAAACACAACCAATTAAAACTAGATGAATAGATCCTACACAGTTTGTTGCTTTTCCGAGTTTTTGAAGTGCTGCTTTTCATTCTTTTCATGGATGTTTGTGGTAGTTTTGACTAAAAGCCTGCATTGTAGGGAAGCACACGGATAAATAGAGAAACGGTGACAGCATTTTGTAAGTCCTGAAGAAATGTAGAAGCGTTCCTGTCTTATTTCTTAGCTGCTGCATGACTTCCCAGATGAGCTGCGAGCGGACATCGCCATGCACCTGAACAAAGACATCCTGCAGCTGCCTGTGTTCGAGCACGCCAGCAGAGGGTGTCTGCGCTCCCTCTCCCTGAACATCAAGACCTCTTTCTGTGCACCCGGGGAATACCTCATACGCCACGGAGATGCTCTCCAAGCCAACTACTTTGTCTGCTCTGGCTCCCTGGAGGTTCTGAAAGATGGCGTGGTCCTGGCCATCCTGGGTCAGTGTGCACTGAGTGTCAAACATGTCCTCTCTCACTCCTTCTGCACCTTTTAGATCGTTTCTATTGACAATCCCTGACAGGCAAAGGTGACCTTATTGGGGCTGATCTCCCGGAGCATGACCGGGTGATCAAGACCAATGCAGATGTGAAGGCGCTGACCTACTGCGACTTGCAGTACATCAGCATTCGGGCTTTGAGGGAGGTCCTCGGGCTGTACCCGGAGTACGGCAGCCGCTTCAGCTCGGACATCCATCACAACCTCACCTACAACCTGAGGGAGGGCAGCGAATTTGACGTAAGGCTTTTGCCATCACATTTAAAGAGTAGAGAACATGGCAGAGACAGACAGAAACTCCAGTGTACCAGTGTTTCATTTCTCATTAACAACAACATACATACTTTGACACCAAATAAAGGATGTGTGTGTAATAGCTTGTTAATTTTGACTTGAATATCTCCAGGGAGTAACGAGGTTTCCATGGTCTTCCAGGCTGCCTCAGGTATGTGTGCCTCACTGAGGTAATTGCTCCAGCCTTTATCTGCTTCATACATCTGGCAATCAGTTACATATACATACACACAATCTGTGTTTACATCATGCGGCATTAATGGGCTTTACTGGAAACTTTGAATTGTTGTGGTTAAAATGGCACATTAACTGCCTTCATGTACACTACCGTTCAAAAGTTTGAGATCATCCAGACAATTTTGTGTCTTCCATGAATACTCACTTATATTTATCAAATTAATTGAAAATTGAATAGAAAATATAGTCAAGACATTGACAAGGTTAGAAATAATGATTAATATTTGAAGTATTAATTTTGTTCTTCAAACTTCAAGCTCAAAGGAAGGCCAGTTGCATAGTTTATATCACCAGCATAACTGTTTTCAGCTGTGCTAACATAATTGCACAAGGGTTTTCTAATCAGACATTAGTCTTCTAAGGCGATTAGCAAACACAATGTACCATTAGAACACTGGAGTGATAGTTGATGGAAATGGGCCTCTATACACCGATGGAGATATTTCATTAGAAACCAGACGTTTCCACCTAGAATAGTCATTTACCACATTAACAATGTATAGTGTGTATTTTTGATTAATGTTATCTTTATTGAAAAAACAGTGCTTTTCTTTGAAAAATAAAGACATTTCTAAGTGACCCCAAACTTTTGAACGGTAGTGTATATACATAGCTGAGATAAAGATGGATGCAGTTCAGTATAGTGATGGAAACAAATTATATGTATGGACTACATGGATCAGACCAATTAGGTAATCAAGGGGTAAACTTTAAGCTTAAATTAAGTGTACAACTGAAGGATTCTACAAGATGAGCCTAAAATAAGCTGTGATGATACTTTAAACATAAATAAGACAACACTTTTAAATGAACAAGCGGCAAAGAAGGCGTTGCTAAATTTTGGGGATTTCTTGCGTCACCTGGGAGGTGACACTATTGTATATTTAATCCCTACATGTACACTGACATGATGGGTGTGTTGTTAAAGCGAACCATATATAAGATTGCAGCTTCAGTTCATGACCGCAGGTAAGGAGAACACATCTAACCTTCCCTCCGTCGTCTCCTCAGGGCCGAGCTTCCACGGGTCATAAACTACCTTATATTGTGGAGGCGGATGAAGAGGCCGAACGTGGAGAAGACGCGAGACACTCTCAGCAGAGGAGAGTGCCTCTGTTACAAGGAATAGGAAACCCCGTTCCTCAGCCCTGCCTCAGAACCCTGTTAGGAGAGGAGCTGCGCCACATCAACGCGCTCCACATCTGCCGGGCACCTGTTCAGGGCGGTCAAGGCCACCCTCCTCAGCCATTAGCCAATCAGGAGCTCTCACCTTCTCCTGTGCCCGGTCGCACCAGTGACCCGGACTTCAGCCATCGGCCTGCCAATCTTCTCATGCCATCCATGTCTTGTGTTAGTCCATTGGACCTGAGCCCCAGGTAATCCAGTTCCCCCCCGCATGACTCAGTCTTCAGTTTGCATCCGTTAACAACGACGTAACACTGATGTGTGTCTCCGCTAGGGTCGTGGATGGCATTGAGGACGATGGTCACACTTTTCAATTTAATGTAGAGCAGAGCGAGACAAAGTCTAATGTAACAGGTAAAGACTCTCGGGCTGCACAGTGTATGAAACATGACATATGTGGGATTGGGGCAGCACAAATATTGTCACGCTCATGCGCAGCGAAAAAGGCAGGGCTCAACGTGAATAACAAAAGGCGCTCTTTAATGAGGCAAACAATAAAAATAAAAATAAATAATCCAAAAAGGGGTAGGCAGGCAGGGTCGAATCAGGCAAAATCAGGAGTATACACGAAAGACAGGACGACGGAAAAAAGACAACAATCCAGCAACAAACAAGGGAAAGAGTGGCACAATATATAGGGGGGAAAACAGGTGTACGACATGGAAACAGGTGTACGACATGAGACAGTAACGAGACGAGTGGCTGAGGGCAGGTGCAGGGAATTAAACAATCAAGGAGACAGGAGACAAAGAAGACACAGTAGACACCGAGTAGACACCGAGTAAACACAGAACAGGACCTTACAAATATGAATTAAAAACACTTCAGAAAATAATTCTTAACTTTATATTTTCTATGATCGAATACATATCAAGACAAATCCGATTGTAACACTTTGTGGCTCATTTTATTGGTTTATATTCAAGCAGCAACTATAATCATATTTATGTGGCATATATGATGTAGTGCGTATAGAGGGTTATCTCAGATCAGCTCTTTTCTTTTCATCCCTTTTCAGACCGGTTCCATGTGAATGCGAAACTGCTTCTGGAGACGGAGGAAGTGAGCCAGAACATCAGCAAACTGAACAAAGAGGCATGTCATATTAGACCCAACGCAATAATACGAAAAAGGGAAATTCAAATGATTTCAATCTATTCAGATTTGGTTTACAAAATAATGTTAGATATACTGTACAATGTTTTACTTCTATAAAACAATTTACTCACTGATTTTTTTCTCTTTTATTTGGGAGTTACATAATATGCTTAATAGACAGATATGCCCAACAGACAACTTTTATTTTTTTTTCCCTCTCAGGTGAGCAACTTGAACCAAGAACTATCCAACCTGGCCAAGGAGCTCCACGACATAATGCATTTCCTACAATCTCACATGGCCATGCTCCACACCCCTCCCGTCCCCTCATACTCCTATGGCATACCGATGGTTCCCAGTCCTAGTGTGTCTACGTCCAGCAACTGGCAGCCCCATGTCCCTTCCAATATTGCCGCGGGGCTGCACCTCCATCATGAAGCAATTAGCCATCCTGCCAGAAACGTGTGGGGCTGCAGTGGGATGTCCACCCAGGGCAGAAGTCCCACCTCGCTCCACCCTTCGAGCCCTGCGTCGTCCTGTTTACACCTGTGCTGCTCTGAGCGAGAAGGGGCCGCGACACATAGGTTACAGAGCCAGCGTGGCCCCTTTCAAGCATCGAGAACAACTCCAAACTCCCCTTACATGACTCACCCCCATGTCCAGGGAGGTGCATCCCTCCTGGGCCTCAGTTCTACCTTCAGCAGCTCCCAAGGGATTTGTCAAGCCCCACATGTGCCGTACAACACCTCTATTCCCACAATGAGCGACTCTCACCCCGAATGTCCCCCAGTCAACTCTGGCTGCTCTCATCCGTCTCTGAGTGTTCAAATCAACTCTGATCCCACACATAATCACACCACCTCCCAGACACCCATCCATTCCTCCATCACCTTCTCTGGCCAGCCGCAGTATCACACTGCATTCAGCCCCATCACTCCTTCAGCAGTCCACACGTCAACATGCATGGGGCACAACCAGAGCCAGCAGGGCTCTAGCAGTGCCTCAAGGCAAAATGACCTCGTAGGATCCAGCCCTGTCCACACACAGGACCGTGCATGTTCACTGCTGAGCCAGGTGACAGGTAGAGACTCCAGAGCTTCACTGGATCAAGAGAGGACAGACAGTTTTGAATCAGAGGCTACGAGCAGCAGTGCTCCAACTGCAGAAGCTCAATCACCTCGCTCGGATGTGGAGGGAATGCAAAGCCCACACTGAAGACGTCAGTTGTTGTAAAATGATAAGGGATAATGCACAGCGGGCCGGTCATTATTGTGAAATAAACCACGACAGGCTTAGCAGGTTAGGCGAATCACCTGCTCACTGTATATTAACCCGCTCATTATTACAGGAATACATAATTTGACAAAACATATTGATTTAAAACTGATTTCATCCATAGCAACATTATGTTATTCATAGCAGCGGTCTCCTACAAAGAAATACCAGATAATATAGTTACGTAACTTGCCAATCAGAATCAAGTGGCTAATCAACAAAGCTGTGTAGTAATGTATGATAATAATGACCTAATTGTACCTTCACCGTCTGTTAAGTCCCTATCTATCGCTGAAGGAAGTAACACATTTGGTGATGAGGCCTATGCCCACTAATGGAAAAATGGCATTTGTTATATATTTGCAAAAAACGATGCGTCCGTGGCGACATTACAAAAACTCTATTGCAGTTTTTCTCCACACCAACACAAAAATGCACAACATCTTGAAAACATTTAGCTTTTTTATTAGCAAAGACTCCAGACTCAAAACACAATTTCATAATTTTCACTCAAATAGAAAATCCAAACCCCAAAAACTGAAATCTGCAACTTTACGACTTCCATTGAGTAACGATCCCTGTCCAAATGCGGAAAACAACATGAAACTGTACTGCCACAACAGAATAAAGCATTCTGTAACTTATGTTGTATTCCTGTTTATTATGACACGATGTGCACCACTCTCTTTCTCTCTTTAACATTCAACACATGATTATTTAGATATTTATAAAAGCAAGTTATTATGCTCACCGAAAAGCAATAGCACAAGGGAGATCACAGCAAGTACCGATTCAGTGTATCTTGTTATGTGCAGCTGTACGGGTGCGCAGCGCCGCTTAGTGGTGACAGGTGGTTACTACAAAAGGCAGACGTTTCCTCCCGCACAGCATTATGATCCTCATTTTCTTTAAAAAGAGAGTACAACTGTACAGTTGATGGATATTTTGCATTGTATATTTTTACATTTAGGAATATTTTTGATTCCATGTTTTCTACGTTATATTTCAGCCAACTAATTTCCCCTTGGGATTAATAAAAGTGTATATTCTATTATACAAGAAAAAAGACTCGACCAGAGTCCCCCTGTGGGCATTGCCACACTCTGATTAATTTAATTTTGATATAGTTTCATCGGTCGCCTGATTGTGATACAACTTTTTTTAAAAATTGATTTAAGGATGAAACAGTCATGCAGACTGTTGCTTGCATTTGTCTTATAGTACACCTTACGTGGCAAGTACCATCATCGTGAGTACAGCTATCAACAAATTGGAGGCTGGCAATATACCTCAGTCACCTAAATATATATATATATATATATATATAAATATATTTGATTTCACTGAACCAGAATGAAAGCAAGATAAGTTCATTAGGCCATGTGCCGCTTAATTATTAAAGCACTGACCTCATCATTCAACATTTGTTATACTATATTATATTATATTAGTGTGCATGTTAATGACGATTAACAGTTGACTGCACCTTTTAGGATGTTTAAGGCATAAGGAGACACTCAAACACGCTAAACCCCCTCCCCCGTACTTGTGGCCAGCCTCACCAAAGACAATAGCTTATTTTTTGAAGTAATATGTGACGAGCTAATTTATTATTTGTTTTAATCATCTAAATATGCAATGTAACAGGTAACTACTGTTGTCAAATGAGAGTAAAAGTAGCATAACAAGGAAATACTAACATTTTAGTAAAGTATTTGAATAAACCTACTTTGTTTAATTCCAACAATACTCGTATTAAACTTGACCGTATCTGTCGCTTTAAAAGGCTGTTTTCAGTGTTCAGGTTTGACCCTAAACATAAATCAGACACATTATTGAGTCGGACTTGAACACACTGATTGCCTCGGTGCTTATATGTGTCAATTAGAAGTGGAGAAGGCCCCGTGGTGCAGCAAGCGGCGTCTCGTGCACACAGCGGTTGTAATTGGTCAAACAGCCTCTGACAAACAAGTGGGACGTTCCCGGAAAAATCGCTAACCGGAAGGGAAGGCCAGAACCTCAGAAGAAGAAGACAGCCGCCGCCGATGAGACCGACGGAAGCAGAACAAAGTACTGTAAGTTAAACAACTTGAGACGACTGGGGACTGCGGTAAAGATCCCCACGTGACCCCACGCGGGACGTTGTGGTTGTCGGCGAGCTGTTGCCTGTATTTAGACGCGCTCCGCCACATTTTGGTCCACCGATCAAGTCCGGGTTCAGTCGAAATGTCCACCAGACAGGAGGCAGAGAGAGGCTCCGAGTTTATAGCCCCGCGAGGACCTCCATAGCTCGTCCAGAAAGCCCTCGCGCACACCCGGCAGAGCCGAACGTAAGCTGTGGCGGACACGACCGCGAGTTCGAGTCCCCGAGTCCGTGAAACAGCTGACTACGTGTGGCCGAGAGGGGGAAATAAGGAAAGTTGCCGAGTGACGCTATCGCTGCTAACCTAGCAAACCCAACGCCACCGGGAGGCAGGTTGTTATCTCAACGGTTTTTTTTTTTTGTAGCTAGTCTGTTTCTCTGTCGACAGCTGACGTCACCGAGCTCGCGCTAACCGTTAAGCAAACTGTTATCAATACGTCAGTTAGCGACGTCAGTTAGCGACGTTAAGTCGACCAGTTGCTCAGCACGAGCGACGTTAACGGTCAACGGTGAGCTGCGAAAGTTATCGATGGCGGTCGCTTTATTCTGACCGGCTTTTTCATAGCTCACGTCCACTGACGTTGTGGAGCGTCACCGTCGTCCTCGCCGGGGTTCGCTGCTCAGCCGTTGGTGAACCTGCCTGACGCCTGTCTGACTGACAGGGTACACGTGTTTATCTCACTAACTTTTATTATTTGTAACCATACGGAACACCATCGGTAGCTTGCACTAGCTTCAGTCAAGTGGCTCGTAACTGTTGTGAGCCTGAAGTCACAGATAACCGCCAAGCAACTGGTTTCCCTCGATCATTACATGTCCTTTAGCAGACACTTTTATTCAAAGTGACAATTCAATAAGTGCATTTAACCATGAGTACAAACTCAGAACAACAAGAATCAAGAAAGTATAATTTCTTCAAGAAAGCTAAACTACAAAAAATACCACAAGCATGTGCCATTGAAGAGCCACTTTAGTGCTAATCTGTTTTTATTCAAGGTCTAGTCGGTAAAGATGTGTTTTTAGTTTCCTGCGGAAGATGTAGAGACTTCCGATGTCAGAGGAGCTCGTTCCACCTCTGAGGAGCCAGGACAGCAAACGGTCTTGATTTTGTCGGAGATGTAGGAGTTAAAACTCAAAGGTTTGTTGCTGTAAGCATACTTGTTGTAATTGCTGTCATGGTTGTGATCGTCCGATTATCGCAGACATCACTTCACACGTTTGCCTTGAAGCTTTAACTTGCAGACTTCACAGTTTCTCACAGGGCCATTCGCTGCCAGCACGGTTGTACTTTCACACCTTAAGTAACGTTGTCATTAGTGCTCCCCGCGTTTGTCTTGTAATTATACCATTTAGCATGGTTGCTATTATATTGTGTGTGTGAAGGTGTGACTTTTTGCAAGAGCAATTTCACACGTTTGTATTATCTTGGCTGCTTTTTTTTAAAGCCTGACTCAGGGGAACCGAGCATGGACCTTTGAGTCTGAGGAGAGGAATGACTGTTACTTGTTTGAGCTCTTGTAAGTTTTATGACGTGTGGACCTTGTCCTTCTGAAGTGGTGACGCATCTTGTCAAAGCAGCACTACTCCTTAATAATAATAATAATTGGTTTATGTAAGGACACCTCTTTTCTTTTTTTACTCAGGCTATGTTTCAGCATGTTAAGTTGCAGATCAGTACTGTTGAATTTACTACTTCCGAGTAATTAGATTTATTTTATGTGCATTTAGGCCGTCAACAAGGCCCCAGGAAGGAGCACATCATGAAGCACCTGTTTTCATTGTTCACTAAAACTACGTTGAAAGAGGCCGAGGGATCATTTAGATTACTAGAAGAACTTTTAAGGACGTTTCTTGGACTGCAGTCATGCAGATGAGATTTCATTTGAATTTCAACTACTATTCGCTCTCATTTTAATGCATGAAGGAATCATTTGTAAGAGAAGGTCTTTCCTTAATAATTAACTGCTGTTATTTAATGTGTCTGTTTTTTTCCCAGTCTTTTTTGTGTGATTTCACAATGAGGTGCTGGTTTTAAAGGGGCCGACTGCTCACTATATTCCTGTTTTGGGGGCAGCGCGTGTTAAACATCACTCCTGAGAAGAGGAAGTGCCTGAGCTTTCCTCCTGGCCTTGCTAATTGCTAGTGATGAGCATCATGTTTGCTTTTCCTGTGATGTCCCCAGTTTCCCTGTCAATGTTCCCAAAGCCTTCATTAGAAACCTGATCTGTTGAACGGCTTACCTCGGCTTCCTGTTTCTTTCGAGCTCTCGAGGATTCTTCTGCATTTGTCTCTCGGACCAAAGTGTTACGCGTGAGAGCTTTCCGTCAATGATGCGTAGCTCTCGAGTTCATGGCTTCACTGCGTGGAAGTTTGCTACTTTTCGGGTTAAAGGCTGAACATTTGACACGCTAGACACGAGGAGGATGCCGACGCAGCCCCTCGTATCAGACGCCAGCTGGTCTCCGAGGACCCCACCCTTCGGACGCAGTCGGCAGCACAAGTCCCTGCTCGTGTTCTTGGAACTGGTATAGTGATGCGAGCTGCAAAGGTTGTTTGACTAATATTTAAATGGAATGTGAGTGAGTTCAGATTTTCTCATGACATGCCGGCGCACCTTTCACCAAATCTACTGTGAAACAACACACGCCTCGCCGTACGATTTCATCGCGAGCGGGCAAATAAACGTCAGAATATTGTGTCATTTATTTATATCCCGGTTTTGAATTTGAAAATACCACTGCCGTGTATCGATGCGAAGGTTTAATCTGCGTTTAATTTGAACGGGTGTTCTCGTGTTTAGGTGTTGAATGCGGCCCCTGCTAAGTGCTTGGATACGATGCTGGCAGCAGAGCATGCAGGAGGCCACGATGAATATTTCACAGGCGCTCCTCTCGTTCGCTCCTGCCGGTTCTCCTCCCCCTCTCCGTGAGCCGCCGTCTCTCTGTGACCCACTTCCCCGTGGAGGTCTTCAGAGACCGTGAGGGGCGCCATCAAAGCGTCCGACGCAGGCCGCTCGAGATGTGTGCGGCTCCGTCTCGGCGCAACGACAAAAAAGCCTCCGATTGCTCGACGGACACGTCTTCCTCCTTTTTAAATGGGATGCTCATTCTTGACTTAACTGCTTTGGAACTCATCCAAGTTATTTTACTATTTATACGTGTATTCTACAGTGTCTGTTGGAAGCAAAAACAAATCATCGGCCCAGGGCTGATAATCTGCTTTGCATGGGAGGCTTTGCGCGTGTCTTTTGAAGGCTTATTTCACTGCATTCCTCGTGTGAACGGCAGCAGCACAGAACAACTTGCATGGAAGTTGGCCGTTTAACAAAAGCTTTTCCTGAGGGATGTTGTTGGTACATGTCTATGGCGCACCTGTCTGATGCAAACCTCTCATTGCTGGTTTCACTGAGCCAGCAGAAAGTGTATCGTGTCAAATTGGAAATGCGCTAATGCATGTTTTCTTTTACAAGAAAAGTAAATGTTCATGTCTGACTTGAATGATGGCCAACAGTTTGCTAAATATCAACCTTCTACAGCTTCAGTTCATGAGAAACAGTCACGCTAAACTTCAGGTGTTTTCTAGTCTTCAGGTGTTTTCTAGTCTTCAGGTGTTCTAGTCTTTAGGTGTTCTAGTCTTCAGGTGTTCTAGTCTTCAGGTGTTCTAGTCTTCAGGTGTTCTAGTCTTCAGGTGTTCTAGTCTTTAGGTGTTTTCTAGTCTTCAGGTGTTTTCTAGTCTTTAGGTGTTTTCTAGTCTTCAGGTGTTTTCTAGGTCCGTTCCCATGAACCCAGTCCATCCCTCCGTCTGCTCGTCTTCTGAGGAATGTGAACAGGTGACAGCTCATCAAATGAGTCCAGCCCTCATGTCTGGTTGACTCTGTGAACAGAGTGCCCTTTATCCGGCTTCTGCCTCCGCTGTGACGCTCTCCCTCTGCTGGTTGAAGCCGTGTGATGGTGGGTGTCTGCTAGTTGGAGTCCAGTGAGACCTGAAGTCGGTGCACTGCTGCTGATGTCTGCTGTTTTCTTAAGTTAAAATCTATACCAAAAGAAACCCGATGTGGTAACAGGCTGAAGTTTGGACACAAATGATTTAGCCTCAACGCTGACGGATTTATAAAATGAAGCTTAAGCAAAACACCATGGTCGACATAGAGCTGCACATATTCATATTCAGCATGTTTGGTTGATCCGCCGTCAGCTGAAGGATGTTCTGGATACCTCGTGGCCTGAGACGGGGTCTCTAGTCACATGCTCGAGCTTCAGGCCGGCTCAGCAACGAGCCCAGCACAAGCAAACTGCAATAATTAAAGTGTTAATGAACTCTAAAGACTGTCGGCGGTGACATGTTTCCTTCACCGGCCTTTCCCAACAGTCTAACCTCCTCGTCTTCATCGGCGTTGTTTCTGCAGTCGGTCGCCCCGGTGACCAAACTGAGGCTGTGTTTTAATCCCATGTTTTTAATGTGCTCAGCAGTAAAATGTCTTCTGCAATCTTCACTTCCTGCTTTGAGCTGAGTTGTATTTCCTGTCCTTTGACCAAGCAGAAGCTGGCTGACCTCATGTGCATCAGCCCACTGAACAAGGATTAGGCAAAGCTTCATATAAAGCAGACTGAGGTAGAGATGAATGGATCGCTGGCTAGTTTCTTACATCTTTGTCGGCTCATGTTTGTGGATGATTTGGCGAAGTTAGGCTGGAGGAAATACTTACGAAACTTTAGCGCCGATGTCTGTGCTCCAGGTTCATTGTAGCTCTGAACACCACATGGCCACTGGAAGCTGTGAACCATGTTTCACTTCCTTAACTTAATGTTAATACTTCATTATCATTATCCTGTAGATTTGCACCCGGTCCACAGCGTTTTGTTTGTGCATTATAACTGTTTGCATTGTTATGCTCTGATGAGGTAAAAGTACCCATCAGTTCTCAGCCCTTGTTTACACTAAACATGGTTACATTACAAACTCCTGCAGGCCCAGTGGGATGTTTCTGTGTCAACAACTTGAAGTCTAAGTTGTGTGTAAGTTGTAGTGCATATATGTTTTGCAGAAGCACTGTAGTTAACACGACTCTTTACTCTTCAGTCAGGTGCCAGCTAGAATCAAGGAATTCATCTTGTTTTTTTATGAAACACCTTTACTAATTTAGAACATCAATATTCTACTCTGCTAGTTGTTTTAAAGGAAAGCCTGAGTTTGAAAAGCAGCTTCCCATTCTGAACAACATGTTGTGTTTTCCAGCTCCCACTGGCGAGGTCTCCTGTTCCTCTGGCTCATCTACCTGCCTGAACTCAACCCCCCCCTCCCGACCCCCGCACCGAGCCTAAAGTCAACCGGACGTCCTCCCTCTTCTCCCAGCTCCTTCTTCTCTCCCGAATTTCTCCACCATGGCAGGGCGAGGCGGACCAGCGCGGACCAACGGCACCGCAGCAAGCAACAAGATCTGCCAGTTTAAGCTCGTGCTGCTGGGGGAGTCAGCGGTGGGAAAGTCCAGCTTGGTGCTGCGCTTTGTCAAAGGCCAGTTCCACGAGTACCAGGAGAGCACCATCGGAGGTGAGGACCTGTGTGTTTAGTCGCATAACTCTCATGGCCTCGCGGCTGTATGTCTTTCCAGCTCAGATGTGTGTGTATATATATATATATATATACATACTCACTCACTCAATGAAGTGCTTCAAAACGTAGATGACAATGTGTCACTTGTGACTTTTCATACCTAAACAATGATGGCAAAATGAGTCGAGCGTTTTCATCTCATTGTTTGACCCGTTGTCATGAGTGGATAATGGGGCCGTAGAGAACCTCCATTTTCTTCCCATGTGGTGCTCCCTCTGAAAAACATGTTCGGCATGTCAGTTGAAAGGATAAACCCGTCTCTGCCGGTCCAGAGGAACTGATTACTCGCGTGTCGGTTGTCGCCGCCTGTGCAGGGGAGGGAGTGGCGGAACCAGTTCTTTACGCCTCACTGAGCCTCGCATGTATTCTGATTTTGCAGAAACGTTCCCTTTCTAAATATATTTTAACAACAAAGAGCTGAGAAAGTACCGACATTTCCTCGCTCGTCCTCTGCTGATACTCGGCGGTGCTTCGGTAGCAGAGGAGTGAGGTTACTTGAAACAGGAAGGTATTGAGCCAACAATGGGGATTTCCTGGCCCTCCTGCAGATCTGTGGCGCTTGTGCAATCGTGTCGTTGAATATAAAGCGAGAACATTACGGCTGTAGCGTTTGACATTTTGCACCAAAAAAATAAAAAAGAACGTTGAGCCGACATGAACCGTCCCATGTTTCCTACGTCTTCTGAGTAATGTGGCGGTAGGATGTGTGGACAGGATGCTCGGCGCTCGCACTCGCCGAGTCAGCATGTTCTCTCCACTACTGAACCTCGTGGTCAGCAGAATGCCTGGTCAAAGATTACAAAGCTTTAAAGTATGTGCAAGTGAGTGCTCGGTTTCCTCGGTCATGTGACGGCCGGCTGATTAAGCGGATTGAATGCAGCTGTGCCTCCTGCTTCTGGGCCGCAGTACGGTTCTATGTTCCCCCTTCTCTATACGCGGCCGATCGAGCACCACAAACTCCATCTGAATGTCCTTTCCTTGTCTCCTTACAATTCCAGTGAGTGAATATTCCTCCTCGTCCCATCCTGGTCTTGATCTCTGCTTTTCTTTGAGCGGGTCTGAAGTCCTCCGGTCTCGTCGTCACCACTTTGTTCTCGTCTCGGTGCCGTTTTGTGCGCCTGCGTTACAAAGCTGACAAAAAGACATGCGCTAGTGTCCGATTGCAATGCGTCGAGCAAATGCAAACGTGCTTTCACGAGCCATCAGAAATACTTTCACTTTCCATTAACGCTGTATAATCACGTGTATTTATACACATGGCATTATTATACCAGTAGAAGCCTGTGATGGTCCTCAAACCCGAGTTCTGTGCGGTCGTGTGGCGTTATAAAAATAGATCCATCTTGTTTCTAGATGAGATTATTTGTGTTCCTAATGCAGTGGGAAGACTATTTGCTCTGGACTACGGTCCTGTTTTTAGGTTTAGAAATTCAACTTCCGCCTTGCAAATAACAAGTCTTTGATTTTCTGCGTGTTTTCTTTTGTTTCTCCAGCTGCCTTCCTCACCCAGACGGTATGTTTGGATGACACAACAGTCAAGTTTGAAATCTGGGACACCGCAGGACAGGAACGGTATCACAGCTTGGCGCCCATGTACTACAGAGGAGCGCAGGCCGCCATCGTGGTCTACGACATCACCAACACAGTGAGTCACATGGGCCGTGACGTCAGCCGGCCGCGTGTCATTTGTGGGCTGAGCCCTCGTTCTGCCAGTTTGGGTTGATTGCTTGATTCAAGAGACGGCTGCAGACCTTTGGTCTTTTCACTCGCACATGAAAGTTGCATCAGGGATTTAAAGTGTAAAAGCACAGAGTCTCATGTTTCTGCATGTTTTTCTTTTTTCTAAAGGATACATTCACACGTGCTAAGAACTGGGTAAAGGAGCTCCAGCGACAAGCCAGCCCAAATATTGTTATCGCACTGGCAGGAAACAAAGCTGACCTGGCCAACAAGAGAGCCATAGATTTCCAGGTAAAGATCTGTCCTGTCGGACGTCAAAGTCTTCAAGTCTTTTGTGATTTTTTTTTAATACGATGAAGTCGTCAATTTGTCCGTTTCCCCTCCGTCTTTAGGAGGCCCAGGCGTACGCCGACGACAACAGCTTGCTGTTCATGGAGACCTCCGCCAAGACGGCGATGAATGTCAACGAGATTTTTATGGCTATCGGTAAGTGCTCCACACGTTGAACCGTTCTGCCAATCGATGGATCAGAAGAATCTGCAACTGTCTTGATAGTCGGTGTTAAATTTATCTGCCATTTTTTTAATGAAGCAATAAAAAAAAATTGGGAATATAATTTCCTAGAGTTCAAGATAGAATTTTCAAATGTCTTATTTTATGTGACCATCTGTTCAAATCTCGGAGAATGTGCTTGCAATGCAAGACGAGGAAACATGGAAAATTGTCACATTTCAGATTGTTGTTTACTTAAAGACAATCAAAGACAATTTAACACTGGTGCCTTCATGTGACCTACATGCATGTAAACGAGACCATCGGGGAGACTATCGGCTATTTCTATAGTTATTATTCCTCCAACATATTATCTTTAACTTTGTTTTTTTGTATTTCTTGTCCAGCATTACAATAAATGTAATACAGATCATTCGATGACGTCACCTCGAACTTGAGAAAAATAGTTTCACCATTTCCTGATGTTTTATTAACAAAACTATCGCCTGTCCTGATAATCAATCATGAAAATAATCAATTGTTGCCGTCGTGCGGTAATTAACTTGTTGTGTTCCAAACCCCCAAAACAGCCAAGAAGCTTCCTAAGAACGAGCCTCAGGGTGGACATGGCGCTGCCGGCCGAACCCGAGGCGGCGTGGACCTGCAGGAGGCGGCGCCGCAGGGCAGAAGCGGCCATTGCTGTGGCGGCGGGAACTAACGAACACGCCGAGTCAGCTGATCCAACCGATCCTCGGGTTGATCGACCAGACCAGATATTAGCCGGCTGTCAAACAATGTCCCATTGGTCAAACACAACCATGGTCGGACCAACCACCCAATGAGCAACACGGCACCAATTAACTGTTTGGCAAACGAGTCCACGGGCCCGTCAACCGCCCGGCCCTCTGACGGCTGAACCAACCGCCACCACGAAATCCACCCACAGGCTTATTGAAGAATCCCATTTCAACCCCAGGACTTGCCAATCCACGACCTCTCTCTTGATGATGGACACTTGACGTCACCTCAGGGGGGGGAATAAATCGTCCCATTCATGGATGAAGGAAAGAAAACAAAAGATCCGTCATTATCAACGGCACTTAAAAGGGCCGCTTTGCTCATCGTTTCTTTTCTGTATTTGTGTAGAAGAGGGGGGAAAAAATGAAATTAACAGGAATTGCTCTCAGCAGGCTCGATGTCCTTCCTCCTCTGCCCCCTGCGTCCTCATGCACCATCAAGTTATTAGTATGTCCATCATGGTCGCGTCAACAACCGTTTAAACTCCAGGTGCATGCAGCAGTCCTTCGCTTCTCTGGCTGGTTCCTGGTCAGCTTCTTGGAAAAGATGGAGAGAGAGAGAAGGTTTGTAACAGCAATGAACAGATCTTTCCTTCTTGATAGATCTGTGTAGAATGAAATATTACATTGTTGTCACTATTATTAATTCAACTTCTTTTGACACCGGCCGTTTAATAGGATTATAAAGCCTTTACGGTTTTACAATGACTCATCCATGTTACCAAACCATATACAGTAAATAGGACTTTATTAACATAGTCACTCGTAAGTAATTTTAGTGTTAATGTCATGTTTTTGAATCCTCATTGTACAAAGACAAATTCATAAAACCAGATTTGTTTTTCTTGACCAAAATCACAGCTGCGTGTTGACAACCTTGCTGTATTCCTATCAGACTTTTGAAGTTCATAATCAATCATTAGTTATTGTCAAACAATATCTTCCCAATCTCTACATGTTTTGTCGACCTTAATTATTTTTGATGGAATTTTTTTTTTTTTTTTTACGTGTTAATTTCTTTTCTTCTGAAGCTCTATGGTATTAAATGCACTGGTTCTGTCTCACCATCTTCGTGACTTGAGATGTTATCGTCGGCTTTTCTTTTCTCTCTCGGTTTTTACTCTTCATATCAGAGGGGAATGCTTTCAACTGTAATGTCATCCACCACGAGCACAACAGACCTGCACAGCAACCACTGCTGTGGGGTGGGGGGGTAATGGGGAGGGTGGGGTCATGGGGAGATGATGAAGAAGAAGAAGCAAAAATGTAATTTTACCAATAAACAAGGGGATGGTATGCTTTCTGAATGCTTGTTTAATCTTTTTTTGGAATGTTCAAATATAGATGACTGATTTTTTTTTTTCATTTAATGTTTTACTAATGATGACTACCAGTGAAATGTTTATTTATTATTTAGCCGTAATCACAAATCGTGTTGCTTTCAAGTGCAACAACCTACTCAGCCAAGTCTAAGCCAGATGTACAGACACAAAATAATTAGAATATATAGCGGGAGACTGCAGTATTCCTAATATTTTCTCTATTAGTAAATAGAAATGCAATTGTTATTGCAGTAAGGCTGTTTGTTGACATCTACTGAATTTAGTAGAGCTTCATATTTAACATCAAAACTTATTGTTGATTTACTGTACTAACCACCCTTAGAAACGCAAAACAATATTGATACAGATAATTATTAATAATCTTACTGAGACAACTACTAAATTAATACACAGGATGCTTTTCAAAATATGTTAGTTTATTACAGTGGTGGGCTGTCGGGGCCAGCAAGACCTTCTCTGCTGGCCTAAACATCATCAGAATATAATTTTTTAAAAAATATATTTCCGCACAAATATGTATTCAATTATTCCCCAGAGTAAGAGTTATACTCTTTATTTCATAGCGTTCCTCTTGGTTGCGCTTCCAGCCCCAGGTTGAGATTTGGAGGGCTGGTCTTTATGTTAGATCTTTTATCCAATCATATTCAGCCATCATGTGTTGCCAGGGGTCTAAAATCTGCCCTCAGGCCTTCAGAATCAACATTGCGGGCGCAGGTAGCTTAAAGTGAATGGAAATTAAAATTTAGGGTCAACCAATCAGCTTTAGAGTTGGCTATTGTAGGCCAGCTAGCTGGCTCCAGTGTTATACAGGAGCCAGCTAGCAGGCGTAGTGCGTGCACGTCTTTTGATTGGATTACCAATATTGAGAGGCGGGTCCTATGGGCAGGTATATGCAGAACTTCAGAACTAGGAAACTGAATTTGATAAACGAATTAATTCGCGTACTACTAAGCTGTTTTTTCAACCCAGAATGGCGGAAGGAGAAGAAGATATCGATTTGGTCGAGGATATAATTATAACGCCATTCTCAAGACGAACTTTAAGACCGACGCCGACGCTACAAAGCCCGTCACAGGCGGGAAAGAGGTACATACACACTATATCTTCTCACTTTTTCATGTATACACAGAGTTTTCACAAAATTTTTAATCATGGACATTTGGTTTAAAGTCCTGTAAAGGTCCTGGAGATCCATTGGTCAGCATGTGTGAACCCGTCACAAACAGAACTGACAGCGCTCACTCGCGTGAGTTTACTAGCCCGACTGTTTGTGGCTTAACCCCGTCATACGCGTCGTTGAGGGGGCGTGGCGTATCTCCGTTACTTTGCCAGTAGGGGCGAGATCCCCCTAGCGACGCTGGCACTCAGTGGCACTTGCCAGTAGTTGCCACAGCTACTCAGTGGCACTTGCCAGCACTTGCCAGCAGGTGCCGCAGCTACTCAGTGGCACTTGCCGGCACTTGCCAGCAGTTGCCAGCAGATGCCACTACTAGTCAAAAAGTGCCACTACTAGTTAAAAAGTGCCACTACTAGTTAAAAAGTGCCAGCAGACGGAGGGTCGGCCGCAGTGACGAGTCTGCGACGATTTAGTGACAAGCTTCACTGAAGTGCCCGGACAGCGGAAGAATTCACTTTCATGATCACAGAATGGAGGAGCTGCGGTTTAGCTAGATAGATAGATAGCTAAAATAGCTAGATACACAGATGGATGTGTGTGTATATATATAAAAGACACTAATTAATATATATATATATATTAATTAGTGTCTTTGTAGACACTTACTGACAATATGCAATAAGATAGTGCTGTACATTACTGCTGTACTATATTTAATATTGTTTTGCTACTACTACGTTTCACTTCGTAATCTATTACACTTATATACCATGATATTGTAACGTCTCGGACGTTATGGCACTGATGACACGGAGACGGGACGACGTTATTAATCCTCCCTTTATTGGGCATCCACCAACACATACAGCGTGTTCCTCTCAGCTTAGCAGGTCGAAAGTCAACAACAACGGTTCCCGTCAACCACCCTTAACTCCCGTTTTCCGACAGGTTAACCCCGCCTCCCCTCTACTCCGCCAATCACAGGCACGCCCCCTCGACCAGCACGCACGCTGCCACACTGTGATTGACAGCCACTTCACAGGGTCGCTACAATATATTACGAAGTGAAACGTAGTAGTAGCAAAACAATATTCAATATAGTACAGCAGTATTGTACAGCAATATCGTATTGCATATTGTAAGTAAGTCTAAAAAAATACATTATCTATGCAAGTCTGTGGCACTTGCCACAGACTTGCCACTGAGGTGCCAGTGAGTTGCCAGTGAGTTGTCGGTGAGTTGTCGGTGCCAGTGATTGCACTCGCCCTCTCTCTACTTTGCTCCGTGGAAAAATATTTTCCGCCATCCGCCACGGAATAATTAACCAATTTTTCTACGTTATACTTCTTGTGGAAATGCCACACACGTCGTAACATCTACCGCCCCGGTGTGAATGACTTCCGCATCCAGCGCCTCGAGAGCAGCAGCAGCCAATTAGATCCAACAGCGGAGCAGCTCAGCGCTGATTGGCTCTCACAACGCAGCGTTCTGGTTCTGTGCTGTGACGTCGATACTCGCTAGTGACGTCACGGAGCTTTGATCCAGAGTGCGTAAATAGAGAGCAGACTCAAGCACTGTTCGGAGGTCTACTTGAGGATCTGGGAGAGTCCTGGGAACCATGGTAACCAGGATGTGTACCCTGGTTACTCGTAGACTGGGAGGGGATAGAGCAGGCTCAAGCACCGGGGGGTGGGGGTGATGGGTGGGGGGGTGGGGGGTTCTCTGATTTATACACATGTACATACATAAATACATGGTGAACTAATCTTACATTAGGTTGTTCAGCTGTAGTAAGACGGCATTGAAGGCCTAGGTAGAAAATGCACGGCCCGCCACTGGTTTATTACCTTATCATAAAAGCATACAACCGGAAGATGGATAAATACAATCTATAATGTAGTTCATGACATCGACCACTAGAGGGCAGTAAGCGCTCATAATTTTAAATGTATGTAATCTCACCTAGCGGCGACTTTTAAAAAGGCCAGAGATGTAGTGAAGCACTATGATCACTGCAGGGCACTGAACAGTCAAATTAACATTAACTAGATTAGGATAAAATCGGACATAAAGAAGACATTCAGAATAATACATACGATCAGTGATTACTGTAATACTGTTGAATATGGATAATTGCTCTTGAGTACGTGTCAGAGGCCTCCTTCGGATTGTTCACGTCACTGTGTTTGATCGACATATCTTTATATATTTATACTTTGAAAGGTTATTGAAATAAAGTGTGTATTATTTATGTGTGTTCTTAACGCCTCTGTTTCAATACCGAGATCTCCAAAAGGATTTTCCATTTTCAAAACATTGCTGCGGTTCTCTTAAATCTGATTTTGACGACAGCGCGTGAACGCAGCATATGAGGTAAACCGGAGCAGAGGACGAGTCTCGCAGCGTGGACATGTCGGACCCGGCGACGCAGGCCTTGCAACCCCGGCTTCTCCAAGCCCAGACTGCTGGGTCAGCTGGGTCCAGTACCGCCGCGACAGGCTCCGGGTCAGGGAACAGCGACCCGGCAAGACCGGGACTCAGCCAACAGCAACGTGCGAGCCAGAAGAAAGCCCAAGTCCGAGCTTTCCCACGGGCGAAAAAGCTCGAGAAACTTGGCGTATTCTCCGCATGCAAGGTAGCTAGCTGAGCTAGCCAAAGTTCACCACAACAAAGCACTCCTCGGGCAGCCTCAGCCTTCTATTGTGAGGGCTAGCAAACTGTAGCGCAGTCCCGGGCCCGCGAACAGAAACACGAACCACAGTCATGACTTGTAATTGTTAACTTTTGTAGCTAACTAGCTAGCTCGGCAGACGTCCTGTTATTCACACTAACGGTAGTTCTTTGCGTTATCGAAACCTAACCGCGTAGTCATTCAATGACGAACAACAACACCACGTTACAGTGTGAGCCCTTGTGTTTCCCGTTGCTTCTTTGCAGACTAGTGACACATGCAAGTGCAATGGATGGAAAAACCCAAACCCCCCATCAGCCACACGTCTGGACCTGCAGCAGCAAGCGGCCAGCCTGAGCGAGCCGTGCCGCAGCTGTGGACATGCTCTGGGTACGAACTCACCGACCTGCACGCATACACCTGCCCGTTCCCCTTTGTATAGCATATACATCTCAGGGGCCTCTTCACATATGTCTTGACTTTGTATGCGTTGGATCTGTCATTTGTTTTTGATGCAGCTGACCATGTGTCCCACCTGGAGAATGTGTCTGAGGATGAGATTAACAGGCTGCTGGGGATGGTGGTGGATGTGGAGAACCTGTTTATGTCTGTGCACAAAGAGGAGGACACTGACACCAAACAGGTCTACTTTTACCTTTTCAAGGTAAGCACAGTGTATCTCACTAAATAACTAAGTCCGTGTGCGTCATTTGTTTTGCCCTCGTGTCTTCAATCCGCACAGTTATGATCCTCCCTGTTCTCCTTAGCTACTGAGGAAATGCATTCTCCAGATGAGCCAGCCAGTCGTAGAGGGATCCCTTGGAAGTCCACCCTTTGAAAAGCCCAACATTGAGCAGGTAAACAGGACGCTAGAAGATTCTCCCGGTCGTTTCTTAAGAATAGCTGATAAAACAACAGCATCATACTGCCTTTCTCTAGCAACAGGCATGTTTCCCATATGTTTATTGTGCTTTTTGTTCTTGTTACGCATCCTATAGTTTTGTTAAATGTCAAAATAACAACCTTCATCGTCTTTTCTTTATCTTTTCCTCCAAAGGGGGTTTTGAATTTTGTCCAGTACAAGTTCAGCCACCTGGCACCAAAGGAAAGGCAAACCATGTTTGAGCTGTCAAAGATGTTCCTCTTGTGTCTGAATTACTGGAAGCTGGAGACGCCAACGCAGTATCGCCAGCGTATCCAGAAAGATGATGGGACAGCATACAAAGTGGACTACACGAGGTGTGTTGGTGTGTTGTTGTTGTTGTCGTTAAAGAAAGGACGCCAATGCTTTTACATTTAAGATATCGTTGCAGATGCTGATATCTTGTAAGATAACAGTATTTCCCCTTCAGGTGGCTGTGCTACTGCCACGTCCCCCAGAGTAACGACAGCCTCCCGCGCTATGAAACCACTCAGGTGTTCGGACGCAGCCTGCTCAAGTCCATCTTCACTGTGACCCGACGCCAGCTCCTGGAGAAGTTCAGAGTGGAGAAGGACAAGCTGCTCCCAGAGAAACGCACACTCATCCTCACACACTTTCCCAAGTAAGCTTGCGTGCATACGTGTGTGTGATATAGAGCATCCTTTTTCAATCATTTATTTTTAGTTACTAGTTTCAAATTGTGGTATTTGTGGAGAGGCTGGTGCAGAAATTGCATATCAGGGTTTTTACAGTCATGAAGATCCGTGGAAAGTCAAGAAATTCCACGCATAGAAAAGTAACAAAAAGTCTTTAAAAGAAAAAAAGTTTGTTGAACCGCAACTTATTCTAATATTGGAGCTGCACAGGGTGTCTGATTATTTAAATTAATAATTAAACTTTACTCCACTGTAACAGCTCTCCTTTAGACTCATGACGATAACAATGCTCGCTACTTTAAATGATACAAAAAATACTTTATCATTAAAGCTGTTCAAAAAGCATAAACATGTAGATAAGGCGATATTTCAATCTGCTCTGTCCGCTCTCTCGTCCACCACTGCTATGTTTACACAAGCACAGCACGCTGGCTCAGTTAGTAGATATTTTGAAAGATGAGACAACGGATTACAAGTAGGAAACAACTAAATTTGAGAGAGACCTAAACATAAAAGATGTTATTTGTAAGATCACGTGTTTTCATTGACAATATATTATTTGAGAGGTTTGATTCAGGTTTTAAAGAACCAATCACAGTGTGCACATATTGATTGTCTGTTTTCATAATACAATTTATGAAGGTCTAATGACAACCATACATCCATAAAAACAATCTATAGTGATTAGTTATTTTCACGTAATGCTATAGCTGCCTTTTTAATATGTACCTTTTGAAATAACCTTTTTCTTTGAATGTCATCAGGTTCTTGTCCATGCTGGAGGAGGAAATCTATGGGGACGGTTCCCCGATCTGGGAGGCTGACTTTACCATGCCGGCCTCCGAGGGCACACCGCTGGGCCATCAGACAGGTGAGGCAGGTGTATAATAGTCATAATTAGTCAATTAACTATGACATTTGTATTGGGTTGAGACCCGACAATTCTATATAAATAAACCTTTGACTGATGAACACAGAGGTTTCACATGTGCTGATCCCCAGAGGAGATATTCACATGTTACAAAATGCAAAAAACAGGGTAAATAAAAAATAAAAAACAATGACTGAATCTATCTAACGTACACATCATTAGTGCAGAGTGCAACTATAGTGTAGTGTTGCGACAAAAGCCTTATTGGAGTGGTATTTTAACTTGTTAAGAGTCACACAATAGACAGTCTATGTATTGTATATGAATCTCGCATAGGTATGAAAATAAATAACATATTTAAAAATCTATGAAAACATCACAGCTGTTTTTTGCTGTTGCCACAGTTCCTGTTGTATGGTTAGTAATTATTAACCTGTACATTGGCGCCTCTCATTGCAGTGATCAGTCCCTCTGCGGTGTCCGGCTCCCCCGCGCTGCCCAAGGGTCTGGGCAGCATCTCCTCTCTGGGCAGCACGGACACTGGAGCTGCCGAGCCCATCACAGGTCGGTCAGCGCTGCTTCTTTGATTCTCACCTCTAGCTGTGGAGATCACAAATGTCTCACGTAGTTCAAAGATGATATGAGTATTGTGTAATATTGAAAGCCACTGAAGCACATACACACTGGGCACTACACGCGTTAGGGGTCGATGATGGTATTATCCCCACACACACAACACGGAGGGTTATCACCCCGCGTGGTGTCGTGGCTAACAGAACACGCTGATGGCTCTGAGATCATTATCCAAGCAATGTCGCCGTATGTTCAGGAGAGAAACGCAAACTTCCGGAGGCGTTGACCCTGGAGGATGCCAAGCGGATCCGTGTGATGGGAGACATTCCAATGGAGCTGGTCAATGAAGTCATGATGACGATCACTGACCCGGCTGCGATGCTCGGACCAGAGGTCAGTCGTTGCATCTCAGTTGATGTGTTGAAGATGAAGGCCCACGGTCTTATTTTATACACATATTGACTGTAGTACTCTTTCTTTTTTATATATATATATATATAGACAAATCTTCTGACTCCAAACGCCGCCCGTGACGAGACTGCCAGGCTGGAGGAGAGGCGGGGGATCATCGAGTTCCACGTGATTGGAAACTCGCTCTCTCAGAAGTCCAACAAGAAGATCCTGATGTGGCTGGTCGGCCTGCAGAATGTCTTCTCTCATCAATTACCTCGCATGCCCAAAGAGTACATCACCCGCCTGGTGTTCGACCCGTGAGTAGACGTTCTCTCGCCACATGTCGCCGTCGAATAGCTGCACACGGCTCTGATTTCGGCAGTTTTCACAGGAAGCACAAGACCCTCGCCCTCATCAAAGATGGCCGCGTCATCGGCGGCATCTGCTTTCGGATGTTTCCCACTCAGGGCTTCACGGAGATCGTCTTCTGTGCCGTCACATCCAATGAGCAAGTTAAGGTACACGATGACAGTGATGGTGGTCTCAACCCTTAACAAGGCGCTCGTCAAAAATGTTTTCATCTGTTGTAGTTTTAAAATCATATTATGTGTTAAATTAAAAAACTCTTTAACATTTCAGAATTTGGCAAAAAATATTATTCAGAGATTCCTTAAATGTCTCAAAAGTCTCTAACATTAATAACAACCACCAACTTTTCCTTTAGTGTTTTAAAAATTCTTTATCATGAATTCTGCTTTAATGTAATTATCAATTTATAAAACTCCACCTCTTCTGCTTTGAAATTTCCTGTCTCCTATCAAAGTTCAAAAATTCTAAGTTATGTTTATTATCAATTTTCCAATGTTGAACATACAGAAAATCAAAAAATACGTGTGTCTCTTTTTTGTCCGACATAAAGTGAAATAATAGTGATAAAGTAATAAATACATTTCAAACAGTCAACAGTTAACAACAACAAAGAACATTTGACAAATTAAGAACTACAAAAAACGACTCTGCGTCTGTACAGTAGCAGCAGCCGGACAGAGTTTTGCAGCATTTGTAAAGGAGTCTAAAGTTTAATAGTTTAATACTTTAATACTAATAGCCTTTCTTAAACCTATTAGTATTGATTCGTCTTTCACACTACTTGATTCCACAGTGTCTTTTTATTCATAGTATAGGGATACCTTTGGTAAGAACACATTTTTGACTGTTGTTCTCTGTTTTTTTTAATGTCAGGGCTACGGTACCCACCTGATGAACCACCTGAAGGAGTACCACATCAAACACAACATCCTCTATTTCCTCACTTACGCTGACGAGTACGCCATCGGCTACTTCAAGAAGCAGGTACTGCTTCACGCCCTGTGCGTGAGCTCTGCTCCGGTCCTCTCCCTCAACCTCGTCTTTAAAAGTAATCTATTCTTTCCTCGCAGGGCTTTTCCAAAGATATCAAAGTGCCCAAGAGTCGATACCTGGGATACATCAAAGACTACGAGGGAGCGACCCTCATGGAGTGTGAGCTGAACCCGAGGATCCCCTACACCGAGCTCTCTCATATCATTAAAAGACAGAAGGAGGTATGTGAGGCTGCGAGCTCCTCTCATTTAAGCCATCACGTGTGTTCTGTGAATCTTTTGAGTTTTTAATATCAACTATGTCTGAAATGTTGTAACAGATTATTAAAAAGCTGATAGAGAGGAAACAGATCCAGATCCGGAAGGTTTACCCCGGTCTCACCTGCTTCAAAGAGGGCGTGCGGCAGATCCCGGTGGAGAGCATTCCAGGCATAAGTGAGTGTTTGGTTTGTGTCAAATTAAATAAAACAAATAATCTGTGTTATCACATTACTTAAATTTATTTTTTCTTCCAGGAGAGACGGGATGGAAACCCAGTAACAAGGACAAAGGGTAATGAAGCATGAATATAATATGATAAACATGAAGCGTATATTAATCAGTGTTGTTGTCGGCGTCAGGTCTTCCTGCCAATGTCTGTCTATTTTGTTACTGGGAAATAACAGAAGACTTCGAAATATAACTATAACAAAAAGCAAAATTCCTCCCAAACACAAGGAGATGATTAAAAACCAGAAAGACTTTTGCATTTTTCTTCTGGGTCAATATCGTACTCACGTATTTCTCCACATGACTTACAGAAAAGAGATGAAGGACCCTGACATGTTATACAACATGTTAAAGAACCTCCTGGCCCAGATAAAGGTACGAGGAAACTGTTTACACAAGACAGGAACACACACACACACACACACACACACCTCTACAGGGGGTAACAAGAAGAGACTAACCAGGCTTTATCCCCTCAGACTCATCCTGATGCCTGGCCCTTCATGGAACCAGTGAAGAAATCGGAGGCTCCAGATTACTACGAGATCATCCGCTTTCCCATCGGTGAGCTTTATTTATAATGCGGTTTTTCTTCTCAGATTACATTTGGTTAAACGAGCTCAATACGAAGTTCAGAGCTCATCTATTACCGTCACACGGCAGCACAAGCGGCAACAACAGTTCTGATCACGCGCACTAGACCGGCCCGGCACAGATGCGTTTGTATACGTATGTTCTGATGACGTGTCGTAACACACAGAGAGGTATTACAATTACTTAACTGTAAAGCAAAGAACATGATGAACTATGTTACACCAATCACTTACTAAATAAAAAGGTTCTAGAAGATCTATACGTTACCTCCTCGTGGTCAGCCATGCCTCATATTGGCTCCCCCGATTTCTGTAATTATCGGCCCATCGCAAATTAGCTTTATACCGCCTACATGCCTAAAAGGTGCCTAATATTTCTAGACGCGTTATGGGAGCGGCGGCGCTGGTCGTAGTTTACAGCACAAACAACAATGCAACTAGTGGAGGTGGCAAGGTGCTCCGTGTTGCCACATTGGAGATGGTGAAGTATCGTACCAAAGGCTCAAAATGGTTGTATTTGGAGGATAATTATCGTGTATCTGGCAACCGTGAGATCGGTCGACCAATGACTGTTCTCTATACCGTCAGAGCTCACGCAAGAAAGTGGAACATAAGGGAGATACCGTTTCCAAAACTTGTAAGGGGTAAATTCTAGTTTGTGAAAAACCCAGAGAAACACAAATATCCGACGAAGCAAAATCCCGGACGTTTTTGGAATCCCTGCCGGACGCATTTTTAGGTCTCAAAAACAGGACGTCTGGTCACCCTATATATATATATATATATAGTGTGTATATATATATATGTGTGTGTGTGTGTATATATATACTGTAGAATATTTAATGTCACACACATTTAATTATGAATTGACATTTTGTCGTCTTCTTTCAATTTCTGCGCGCAGACCTGAAGACCATGACGGAGAGACTTAAGAATAGATACTATGTGACCAAGAAGCTTTTCATTGCCGACCTGCAGCGAATCATCACCAACTGCCGCGAGTACAACCCTCCGGATAGCGAGTACTGCAAGAGCGCCAACACCTTGGAGAAGTTCTTCTACTTCAAACTAAAAGACGGAGGACTCATCGAGAAGTGAAGCCCGCGGAGTTATTTACACATTTCTAAAGCGGACGTGGGGCAACGTTCGCTCACCCAGACGGTCATATCTGAGTTAATAAAAGGGTTCGTACACGACTGGACGCGTCGGACAGACGTGACGGTTTGGTGATGTCGGATGGAGTTGATCAGAGTCAGACCGGCATTACCTTTGAGTTCGCTTCTGTCATTTCCCTTTCCCAGAACTGGCAGCGGGTCAAGACTCTGCACACACACGTTTCATGAAGTGTACCAAAGTTATAGGTCCAAGTTATAACGATGTCACACTTTCCACCATTATTTATAAGTATGATTGATTTGGTTTTGTCGCATTTAAATGACATTTGTTGATTCCAGTTTGCTTCGAGCTCAAGCGGAGGTTTATGTAGTGTAGAGTTCTTTCACAGAGAACTGGACCTCGGGACCTAAAGCCATGTTGCCTTTCGTTGCTGACAGACACTTGAACATCGCCGCCTTCTCCGCGGGTGCAAAGACGACCGTTCTTTGAAGGGTGAAGTCCTTAAAACACGCCACTTTGACTCTCGAGTAGTCTGGAAACGATTTGATTGGTCGGTTGGTGAATAATTAATCTGAAACCGTTGTAAATTGTTGAAGTGCAAAACACCAAACATTTAATGGTTATAGCTCTAGTGTATATTAAATATTTTTTAGACTTGGTCTAATTATTTATCATTTAGCAACATTATTTTCAAGAAGAAAATGTATTGATACCCGATTAAAAGCGTTTGTTGCATCCCTACTCTGAGTAGTTAGAGACGCTGCCAACGATGGACTGGGCATCAAATATTGATCAAACCATTCCCCCGATCGCTGCCTTCAGGAAAACTTGTTTTCACGTGGACAACAACGTTGTGGATGCGTTATTTATACAGTTAATATAATACACACTGTTTACACATCATTTTCCACTGGCGGGGTTCTATTCCATTTAGATGAGGTCACATTAGTTTAGCTCTTTCCGTGCTTGCAGGTGTTCTTGATGGTTCCGTTCTGTAGTTGGGTCACTTCCACACACACACCCGCTAAGTAGAGTATTTAGTGTTCAGCCTCACAGGTTTACTGGATTGTTTATGTTGACGAGATCTAAACATGGTGGTTCTGGGCTTTTGGAACGAAGATAACTGGTTTATTTATCGCACGACACACAACTGTGTTTTAAAGCTAGGTGGACGGGTCACCATTTGAATAAATAAAAAAACAAACGTCAAACTTTTAGCCATTGTTGTTGCAGGTTATGTTTTTTTTTTTTTTCAGTGAGATTTTAATGTTTGGCCGGCGTTCGCAGTCACTTCTCTAAGCTTAGGCCTGCTTGTTGAATGTTTCATTGACGTGTGTGTGTGTGTGTGCGAGTGGGTTTATTTTTTTACTTGAATCATGACTAGCTTTGAATTACTAAAGTGATGTCAGCGTTGCATTCTTCAGGGTTGTCAATGCCGTACTTGTCCCTCAATCCTGTTATGCTGCATTTCAGATTTTCTTAAAGTCAGTGAAGTGTCCGCCTGTTTAAGGATGGCTGCTGTCCAGTCGCTATTTACTGTAACTGTAAACCTGTTTCATGACAATAAAGTTCTTTAAAAAAAAAAAATAGATATAGAAACGAACTTCAGTCACTTGAAGCTGAAGTCAGAACTGAATCAACTTTCTGAGGATATCCGACCTGTCAAAATAAAAGACCTGCAAGAAAACCTTTTCCTTTGTGACCGCTGGTGATGCTGCCACAATATCAAAGGTGATGGATGTCAAAGAAGTATAACTGAGGAATTATTAGATATAATGTCATGTCAATTATAGTTCAACAGTTATTGTAAATGTGCCAGTTGCCAGAGGCGTTGGATCGTAACGTGGACCATTGTACCCTGTGCTCCTGCAGTACTTCCACAGGTATAGCACTTTGAAAAGAAAAAAAGAAGTTATTCAAAAGCATGTTTATTCACTTTGAGAACTTGACACCCTGCTGTCCTTCAGACCTTTTAAACCGCCTACACTCTGAGATGTTGTAGCTCGCCCTCTTTTCTGTTCTCAGACGTCTTCTCTGCTTTTGGATGTTGTGCACTAGCCATGCCAAGATTCCCCGACCGATTAAATGCCATGTGTGGTGCTGACCAATGAAATGATGCCGGCCTCGTTGCACCGGTTCCCTTTACCTCTTGGAGCGCACCTGACCGACGGTGACTCATCACTCCTGCCCTCCGAGCCTTTATTATGTACTTCCTTTGCGTTTGCTTGTTTACTTTTTGAATGCGTCCATACCTTTTACTTTTACTATCACTACAATGGCTACAATAACTGTTAGTTAGTTCGGAACTAGCCGATGGCCTCTATTAAATGATTTAATATTACATATGGTTGGATCATAAAGGGTTTGTGACTTATTCACAGTGCTGTTGAAGCTTCTGCTGTCACTGCCAAAGGAAGACGAGCTGCTGCTGCTCCGGAAACTCCCTCAGGGCGACTGTGGACACTTTGCAGGTTTTAGTTTTGTTTCTCTCACATCTGCTCCCGGATATGGAGCCACTTGGTGAATGTTGAGTGCTGTCTGCATGTGAATCACTTGAACAAGCACATTATGGTTATAATATTGTATGTGGAATACATTTAAGAAGAAAATAACCCCAGTCGTATGTGTATGGTTGTGAATAAAGTATACATTTATTATCCATTTTCCTAATTTTGTTGTGATATTTCGTTCAGCCATTCTTCTATATACATGTAGATAATTCATCCATTTCATTTTGCTTATTTTCTTACTTATTTTCTACTTTTGCATTGAACCTGTGAATCTCCTTCTGACTAGGTTTTTTATAAAGGTGTAGTAGACAAGCCCAGAATGTGTTGTAAAGCATGTATTATTCTTGCTAATATAGGGATGGTAATATTGTAATATTATTTGTCATTTATAAATATAGAATTTCTGAAATTGGATACAGGTTATTGATATTAAATGTGCATCTGGTTGCTCCAGAAGCCGTTTACAAGATGTTATTCTAAATGACTCGAGCTGAAAAGGTGGTATTATGGTAGTACATTCAAGTGTACTTTACCCAAAATACCTTGCAACCGAAATCAAAAAGTGTATTAAATGACTGCAGGCAGAAAAGACACAATAACATAAGTTACAGTTATGACTTTTCTTTCAGTAAGTTTCGGTTTCCTGATAAAGAACAATGAGGGCCCATTAAGGGCGTGTGCGCACGCGCAGGACGTTTTCAACACCCTACAAACACACTTAGCTGTAAACCACTATTAAATACATATATAGATAGATAAGGCATACATTAAATATAGGGAGAGATGCTGTTGGTTTAAGGGTTGTGATGTAACTGTTTAATACTGTAACAGGCGTCCCCTGTCACTGCGTAGAGAAGTATCTGTCGTTCCTCCAGAGCCCCCCTCGGGAGGGCCATTCTTCTGGCTTTTACTTTCGTTTTCCGTCTCCAGGTCACAACAGACTTTAAAACCCCACCACCGACACGGTGTGATGTCAGTGGACGAGGAGAAGCCGGGGACGCCACGCAGCTGAGCGGTGAGTTCATTAAAGTGGACTTTGTAACCCCTTAAAACGATCCACGACTCAACAAGCGACTCTACGACAGTGTGTTGTGCTGAAAGTCCTTTCTACGATACTTTTGACCCGGTTGTCAACAAAGATGTCAGACTTCCAGCTCCGAGAATACCAGAAGGAAGTGGTGGAAAGGGCTCTTCGGGGAGAAAACATCATCATCTGGCTGCCGACCGGAGGCGGAAAGACGCGCGCGGCCGTGTATGTGGCCAAGAGACACCTGGAGACGACGTCACCGGCTAAGGTGGTGGTCCTGGTCAACAAGGTAATGCCCACAGCAGACATGTCATAAGAGTAATCATAATGTTCAGAATTATAATGAGGTTATAATAATAATATGATAATAATAATGATGATAATTATAATAATACCAATAATAAAAAAAGACTTCCAGTGTGGCCCAAAATACAATGAGATTTTCCTCCTCTTCTATTTTGACGTATTCAATGTTGTAGATTCACCTTGTGGACCAACATTACACCAATGAGTTCCAACCTCACCTGGGCCGCGACTACACCCTGCTGAAGGTCACTGGGGAGAGTACAGGGAAGGACTTCTTTGGGCCGGAGGTGAGGAGATCAGACGTGGTCATCTGCACCGCACAGATCTTGTACAATGCGCTGACGTCCACGGAGGAGACCAAACATGTGGAGCTCTCAGGTCAGTAACACGGAGCTCACGTTTGTAATGTCCAGTAGTTTTTTTCTCATTGATTCATAAATAAAGATTGTACCCACGCTTCCTGACAGATATCACTCTGCTTATAATCGACGAGTGTCACGACACCAACAAGGACTCAGTCTACAACAAGTTGATGGCGTGCTACGTGGAGAAGAAGCTGAACAACGATCTACCATTGCCACAGATCTTGGGTCTCACTGCCTCACCGGGAGCAGGGGGCGCAAAGAACCTGCAGAAGGCGGTTGATCATGTACTGGAGGTCAGGGTTTACCTATTCATCTTGTTTTTTTGACTGAAAGTGTCTCTAAGATGAGGGAGTCTGATCTTCCACAACTATCATCATCATCATCATCATTTCCTTCTCAGATCTGTGCCAACCTGGACTCGGCCATCGTTTCAACTAAAGTCCATGTCTCCGAGCTGAAGAAGAAGGTACCCAGACCCATCAAGAGTTTTGACATTGTGGAGAGAAGGCTTCAGGTAAACTACATTAGTTTTTTGCTCTTTAAAACAACTTGTGTTTCCAGATAAAATCATACGCTGTGCGTAGACAATAATCCACCCTGATATAATAAAACAAATCCTTTTAAAATCAGCATCGGCTCCTATTTTAACGAACAAATCCGTGGGAAAGATGTTCTAATCTCATCACATCACATTCGTTCTTCTAGGATCCATTCGGGGATCATCTTAAGTGCATGATGCAGATGATCCACGAGTTCATGACGGTTCCTCCAGACTTCAACCTGAGACAGTGTGGCACACAAGAGTACGAGGAAGATGTGGTGAAACTCGAGAAGCGAGGTGAGAACACATTTTATGCGAGCGAGGCCGATTACATGCAAATACAATGTGTGTGGAAAGCACTGCTCTGCGGGTGCTGGTACATAATTTGTATATATTTGGATCAGGAGTAAGCGAGGACAACATACTGCTGGCACAATGTGCTCTCCACCTCAGGCAGTACAACGACGCCCTGATCATCAACGGCACCCTGCGAATGATGGACGCCTACCGCTCCCTGGAGGAGTTTTACACCAACAGGTGGAGCACAGCCATCGATAGAACAGACTTCTTCCTGGTGGGACTCTTCCAAGGTAGGAATCCAAAAAAACTATATTTGCATGTCTAATAGCAAGCACATGACTTATATTCATTTTAATCTTCATACAAGCAACAATTAATATCACTGTCCTGAAACACAGAGAACCAGACGGAGCTGCGGAAACTGGCGGGAGATTCTCTCTTTGAGAACCCGAAGATGGGCAAACTTGAGAGCACTCTGCTCAACCAGTTTGGTCCCAGCGAGGCGTCAAAGGGAATCCTCTTCAGTAAAACACGTAAAAGCATCCATTGCCTGTATGACTGGGTTCGGAACAATAAAGACTTGCAGGAAGCTGGCGTCAAGGCGGCCATCCTCACCGGGGCTGGCAATGGGACCACTTACATGACGCAGGTGGGTTCACACACGCAATGCAATCTGTAGACGCCTTTCTGTTTCGCGTGACTCAGTCACGACTCATCTGTAGAGGCCTTTTTATTTCCCGTGACTCAGTCCTCTCGTGCTTTCCTCGCAGAACGAGCAAGCGGACACGATCAACAAATTCCGTCAGGGTATCGTCAACCTCCTGATCTCCACCAGCGTGGCTGAAGAAGGCCTCGACATCCCTGAGTGCAACCTGGTGGTACGCTATGGCCTGCTGACGAACGAGATCGCCCAGCAGCAGGCTAGCGGCCGTGCCAGAACCACCGACAGCCATTACTCGGTGGTGGCCGAGGCAGGGGGGCGGGAAGTGAAGCGGGAGCTCACCAATGAATACCTGGAAGAGCTGACTGGGAAAGCCATTGCTGAGATCCAAAAGATGAGCCCCCGAGAGTTTCGCAGAAAGGTGAGGCCGCGGTACTCTGGACCTCTTCATCCTCTACTCTCTTACCGAGTGTTCCTGCCTTCACCTTTTCTTCATCTTCGTCTTCCAGATCACGGAGCTACAAACCAATGCGGTAATTTGCAGAAAAATTGCAGAGACACGCAGAATAAAGAAGAGGAGTTGCAACACTGCCGATAGCGTCAAGCTGTTGTGCCGGAAATGCTTTACGCCGGTGGCCTCGGGCAGTGATATTAAACTTCTTGAAGGCCATTATGTCAACGTCAATCCTGACTTTGCGTGAGTTGAACTCTTTGTGGCGTCAGAGTATATCCAGAACCATCGGCAGGCTGGACTCCTGCCAACATGTCTTACCTGCTCTCATCATGGCTTATCTTTGCTCTCAGGAGACACTACAGCGTCGGTGGGGAAGTGGCGCTCGGAAAGAGTTTTGAGGACTGGGAGCCGGGGCGGAGGATCCATTGCAGCAAGTGCAACCAGGTACAGTGTTTCCAATCACAGTTCGTTTAAAACTCAGAAAGAGACTCTGTCCTGCTCAAGGCGGGTCATCAGCAGCGCTGATGGGGCTTCATTTGAATTCTTCTTTAAATTCACAGAAGTGGGGATTTGAGATGAAGTATAAGGAGATTGCCCTGCTGCCCAATCTAGCCATTAAAGAGTTGGCCCTGAACACCCCCGGTGGCAGGATAACTGTGAAGCAGTGGAAGGATGTCCCTTTCACTGTCGAGGACTTCAACTTTGAAGAGTACTGCAAAGACAACTTCCCTGATTTAGTTGATTGAGACAGCGCTGTGTGGGTTTATCCTGTTTATCTTCTGTTGGTGTTCGATTGTCGGCATTATTTAGAGAGAGCGTCATCGCACTGTACAGGTGCTTAAATACAAACGCGGGCTTTTCTATATGCAAAATGCACTCCCCTCGTGCTTACATTGATTACAGTGTGCTTGAAACTAGCGTGGCGGCTTTGTTCACGCCCACGGTTCTAACTGCCGTTGTATGTTTTTGTGCGTATTTCCTCGGCTCCACGCCAAGTCAAGCACAGAAACCAAGCACAGTGAGCTCTGTGTAACATGAACCTCCACCTTCATGCAGACGGTCATCAAGGAGATGTCTCTTTTAGCTATTTTAAGATTGTTTTAATTAGAAACTTAATTCTCACAGTAGATGCAGTATGCATGTGTGTGTGTGTGGTGTGTGGATATTGTGTGTGTGCTGATAATATCAAATAATGTATGTACTTTTTCAAGTGTTTTACAGGATATAAACACTTTGATTGTATTGTGTTGCTGTATATTATTTTATAACAAGAGGTGATGGACAATATTATTAAACATTCCTTCTAAAATGCCAAACAGATCTTTTAAATTATTGTTGCATTTACTCACCACTAGGTGTCAGTGTTGACCAGCCAATCGGGACCATTTGTCTGTTTCAGATTTGCTGTACATTTATGGTTAAGGAAGATAAACATGTAACTCTCTTCTCTCACACTCACACAACACTTTGCTGACATATCCTTGAGCAAGGCACGTGTTCTATAGAGCAGTTTGTTGTTTAGTAAAAGATGGTTAAAACCTCCGGATGTGGGATCTGGAAAATAAAATCGATGTACTTACCTGACAGGAAAGGGAATATTTTCACACATTAGTTCTAATACAAACTGCTTTATTGTAATGTTTAATTTATGTGTGTTTAGATGCCTTAAACCACATTGTCTGCGAGAGCTTTATAGAGTGAGTGAAATATTTTGACTGCCGCAGCTCACTCTGCTCCTTCTGCATCGATGGATCAATGCAGGCTTATGTATTCCAGCTCGGACCATTTAACACCATCCACACAGTGCACATAGAGGAACGGTTATATCAGACGTGTAAATGATCCTTTCACACACTGGCTTCAAACATATATTTTACTGCATACCTGGCATCCTCAGCTTGATTTAAGCAAACCCCAAAAGACAGATTTAGTCTGCTAATCGCGTAAAACAGTCTCTGCTGTAGCTATTTACAGCTCAATTCTGTGTTTACGTTTACATGAATCAAGCTCGATATGCAGCAGCACAGCTTCGGCTGCAATGAGCAGTTTCAAAAACAAACCCCAGATGATGAAAATGAATACAACTGGCGAGGAAGCCATTCATTTGGGTAGATTCACGTTTGACCCACGCGACACACACAGTCTTTATTTGTGTCTCTGGGCAAGACACGGTGAGGTCAACCTCCCTGTGTCACATGGGCCGTAATCCTTTCAAATGTGTCAGAGAGCTGGAGTCAGCGGCGCTGCCATGGATGTAATCAGGCTAAGGACAGGCTCTGTTCCGGTGTCATTCCTGATTCTGATTCACGCTTCTGAGTGGAGCCGTACAGCGTGTGATTTACTGTGATCAGGCTCAGGCTCCATAATCAACGCTGATTACTTCCTTTTACTCCTCGGCTCAACACCCCATGCATCTTAATTGCAATTAGCTTTCTTCTGAAATTAAAGCAGCTTGGAGGAGTTGAGCAAAAAGATGATAACCTGGGGTTTTGTGTAGGTGTGTGTGTGGATGTAAGCAACGCCGACTCACATTTATAGTGGGGCCCTTGTCATAGGTGTCCAGCCCACACACGACTGTCTGTCTCCTGGATATGTCTTATTTAATGAGCACTGCAGTGTGTTTCTAAACTCCTGAGGTGGTGAGGGGAAGCTCGTGCTACAGCTGAGGGAATAAAGTCATGTAGGATTTTACTAATCTATTGGACACAATATCTAAAATGTCCAATACATGAGAGAACTTTCTGAATCATGTCAGGGATCTGCGTTCTAAAGCTACGCTAATGGTGCAGAAATTGTCAATTAGAGCTGTAAGTATTAGTGTGTAATCGATAATAGAAAATTAACTGTTTTGATTATCGATTGTCATTTTTTTAAACCAAAAAAGGCAAAACCCTTGCTTGTTACCACATGTGAGTCCTCGCTGCTCTTTTTTGTCAGAAACAAGTACAATTAATGTATTTGAGTTCTAAGTATTTGAAATAATTTGCAGATTAATTGACAAAGAACAATACGCCGTCACCCATATGTTCCAGGGTCCTATGTTCCAGTTTTAAACTAATCAGAACTGATAACTGGTCATTGTTACATTGTATACGATTGCTAAAAGCTATCCTCACAGAGCATTAGTAGTTTTAATTATATTATTAACCGCTGAGAGATAGTTTTTAGAAGTTTCGACAGGTCATAATTTCGTCTCTGATCTTTGATGTTGCTGTGAATCTATCGACTTCAAACTGCATTCAAGTTTCTCGCCCCAAAAAAGGAATTTATAAAATGACACATCATGAAAAAGTTTTAATTGACCGTCACCCAATAAAAGTGTGTGCTGTTTGGAGCTTGAACTCACCATAATCATAATCAGGATGCATGTGAATGAATTACAATATATTAGACCTACATGTCTGATTTAGATAGCTGTAGCCTACCAGATGTGACCATGCTGGCTGCTAACAGCTAACGCTAACTAGCTCCCCTCTTGCCCAATTCATTGTTTTTGTTGTCCACAGTGTAGCATGATTAGGGATCGGCGACTAGAAATATTAACGTCAATCTACTGAATAACGGCCCCTAATAAAGAACACATTGACTTTTCATTTTCCACAGCATGAGGCTTTCCACCTGGCCAAACAGAGTCTACTTGTCCCGGGCAAGTATGAAACATTAATGCGGGCGAGCCTTCATTTGGAGCCCTCGTTGTAAAGTTTCATGCCGGAACAGGTAGAAAGTTTTTAGATGCCAAAGGTTGTTAAACTAGTTCATGCATGCTCACAACAAAGTATGTGCATTATCTTGATTAACTGGGTCAAAATGTCAGGAATGAGACATAGTCGTGGAGAAACACAACCCGAGTGCCACGAAGTCCCATTGCAGCCGAGAGAAGGCCGACATCTCGACATCCGATCTATTCAAAACTAGGCCGCACCGCCACCGCCTAGATCTATAAGTAGCACGACACAGGTGAGAGGAACAGTGTATTTAGAATAGTGGGCTGAACCGTCCCTTTGTATACCTCGGGAGGTCCCTCAACCTCCAGTTATATATATATATAATATACATGCACACTCTCTCTCTCTCTCTCTCTCTCCAGGATGCATACGGACAAAATGACAGCCACAAATACCTCATACGGTGCAGGGAGCCAGTCACCAGGACGGGCATCTCCTCTGGGACCGGTGTGTTTGTTAGCCGGCTGCTGTCAGAGGGCTCTCGGGGCCGCTTGTCGGGCCCTTTGTCGAGGCGAGAGGACTTCACAGCCTCTATTCTCATGCGGCAGCAGCGGTGGCTCAGGCTACTCTCAGGGACAAGATGGATGAAGACGTTTACCGTGTCCCGCTGTATGTTGTTGTTACGTCTATCACCTGCAAAGGATGCCACCCAGTCTGCGTGGATGAATACTGTACGGCCTGTTTGGAGTCCCGTGTGAAGAGTGGGTATCTCTGACATCTCTGCTGTGTAATGACCACTTTTGGTGCAGTTGTTTCTGGCCCGCCACCAGAAAGGGTGGAATTCAAGACGGTGTTTGAATCTGACACAAAACATTCCTTTTCTCCATTATAATTTCACGGTACGCTTCTTTGTTTGCTTGAAAGATGCTTGAAAAACATGTTTGTGTGAATGCTCCGGGCAACATGAAGAAGTCAAAGCACGCAGAAGGGGGCATCTTTGTTATCACACGTCTCCTTTGAGTGAGGATGCCGCTCCTCTGAAGTGGACTAGATCTCGGGTGTCGGTGCCAGAGTCAAGCGTTATAGCCTATTTCATGCTTTTCTATGGAGCAGATACAAAAAGACTTGTCTTTGCTGTCTGCCACTTAGTGACTGGGCTTCAGTCTTCTGCCCACTGTCTCGTCCCTTTCTTCTGTCCCTTCTTTTGACAGAACTGCCCGCTAGAGTTATTTGTTTAGATACTCAAGGATGCACTCCCAATAAGTTATTCATCAGGATCCTTTACTGCCCCGCCGATTGTTCAGCTCTTTTATTATATCAAAATGATTCCCTCCGAACCCCAAACAAGTGCAGTTCTCCGTGTTTCAGTCAATAAAACATGATGACATGGCGGCAGTATAAATATTAGCGCTAACATCCAAATATCTGGGAGAAGTAGCGCTGTTGACAGTCATGATCTTAAGTAATCATAGGGCTTCAGATATTTATTGTAAGCGTGTGTCCGTGGGCATAGATGTGTGTGTGTGTGTGTGTGGCTGGTTTGGTCTGCTGCACTAAAATAAATGGGCCTTCCTGTCCTCCCTCCTCTGTCGCTGCTATTGACAGTAGTTTGTGTCACTCTAATCCCTGTTATTAATCCATGTTGAGTCATTCAGGCTGGAGGGGATTATTGGGGGCTGCTATGACAGGCCGCAGTTTTTCATTTACTCTTCTCTGCGCTGATGTCGGTGGGTGATTGCGTGTGTGACAGTTAACTGAATACATTTAAATCAACAACTTTTAGTTGATCGACAGATAAATAATTAACAACTAGTTAATCACTTTATTATTTCTTTTTAAAGTCTAAAACATGCCCACGATTCAGTTTCTTATTTTCTTAAAATGTGCTTCTTTGAGTCCTTCGAACTTAAACAACATACTTTTGGACTTCTGGTTGGACAAAACAATGAAAACTGTTGTGTGCGGTACAGGATATGGACTCAAAAGCAGCACTTTAAGAAAAGGTTAAAGTTAAGAATCAAAAAGGTTTGTTTCCAAGGAAAAAAGCACTCTGCCGACGGGATGGAAACAAAACGATCTGACAACGAACAAGCAGTAGAAACAGACTGAATACACCAGGAACGAGACACAGGTGGAAACAATGAGGGCGGGGCTAGCAATCACACAGGTGGAAACAATCAGGAACAAGGCAGACAATCACAGGGACAGGAAATGCAGGGAAACAGAGGAGACGAGAGACGGGGGTTTCAAAATAAGACAGGAAACAAGACAAAAACACTCCGGATCATGACTGGAAAATTGACAAATAACTTTCATTATTTTATGACATTTTATCGACCAAACAAAATGGCAGTTTCAGCAATAATGAACGTAATTGTTATTAGCAGCCTTACTTTAGTATTTAATTCCGCCATAAAGTTATTTATCAAGTTAAAAAGCAGCATTCCAGCTTTAAGTTTGGGTAAAACAAACGATCCCTGAGGTTGGTGCTCAGGTATCGAGTATGCCATGACAACCGGACAAGTATGAAGCAGAACATTCCTAGACATGCCTGGTCTGTCAATTTCCAAGAAATTAAAAGGATGATTTAAAAGTGAGAAAAAAAATCTGACAGTGTTGAGATATGCTCTCATATTGTGTGATTGGACATTGGGCAACTTGAACTGATTGATGTGACCAATGAACCTGATTTGAGCCACCTGTGTGTGGGCGTGAACTGTTTATTTGAGTGTCAATAAAAAGCCTCACTGGAGGGTGAGGGCAGTACTGTATTGGCTGTGTAACAGACAAGTCACGTATCCTGTGTCTCCATTTTTCTTAATTCCTCCGTCTAGTAAGTCTTATTGTTGGTGCTATTTGTGTTATGTTTTATCCGCTATGCTCTTAGCTCTGCTAAGAGGTTATGGGACCAGGTGATGGCGAAAACCTATAGAGCAAAACATTTAAAAACTAAAACTTAAGACTAGGTGCGTGTAGGCACCAAACATGACTAGTAGCAGAGAGCCGAGTGGGAGCCGCTGGTCGCGCTTGTTATTTGACGGGGATGAAAATAATTATGAATTGTGGGAGACTAAGTTCTTGGGCCATCTTCGTCTGCAAGGGTTGAAAGAAACCATTCTGAGAGTGCCTGTGACAGAGGACGAAGAGGAACTGCTGCGGAATGAGGCAAAGAATGAAGAAGCATATGCTGAGCTTATCCAGTTTCTGGATGATAAGAGCCTGTCCCTGGTGATGCGGGAAGCACCCGACGGTAGAGCAGCACTACTTATTTTGAGAAACTATTACCAAGGCAGAGGAAAGCCAAGAATTATCAGCCTTTATACTGAGCTCACCTCGCTCCAGAAGTCAAGCAGCGAGAGTGTAACCGACTATGTGATACGTGCTGAGACAGTCAGCACAGCGTTGGAGAAGTGACGGGCTACTTTAGGCTGAGTGGCTATGGTTCTAAAGGGCTTCCCGAATCGTTTAAACCGTTCGTTATCTACATCACGAAGGAGATGAGACCGTGGCGTTTCCTGAATTCAAGACGAAACTGCGGCTATGAGGACACAGAGAAGATGCGTGCTCCAGACACTGAGGACAATGTGATGACAGCACGGGGCGACGAGCAGCGAGACCCACCAGACGAGGTGCAGGTCCAGGCGAACGTGAGCAGCAGCAGCAGCAGCTGGCGAGCCTGGGGTGTTTCAGGTGTGGGACACACGGACACCTCGCAGCGCTTGTCAGCGCCAGTGGTGGTGCTGCAGGGAGGCACACACACAGCAGCGAGACCTGTCGGAGCAGAAGCGACGAGGCCGAGATGACGCCCGTAAAGCTTCAGAGCAGACGGAGGAGGAGGACAGTATGCGTTCGGTTGAGCGACATGGCAGCAGATGTCCAGCCGAGCCAAGATGTCAACGTGAGGGGCCTGATGGTCGACTGCGGGCGACCTCGCACATCGTTACAGACCTCGCCAAGTTCAAGTGTGTCAACGGCGAGTTCAAGGCCGAGTCACACTGTGTTGAGCTGGCCGACGGCACCGGTGCAGCGGCAGAGGCGGCGGCGGCGGCGCAGTGGTCTGTCTGACGGACAGCACAGGTCGACAGCTGAAAACAACGCTGAAAGACGCGTTGTACATCCCTCCTATCCGCAAGACATCTTTTCTGTAAGCGGCTACAGCAAGTGACGACGGTGATCTTCAAGAAAGGAGAGGACATTCTGATTCACAGAAATGGTACGAAATTCCACATACACAACAGGCTTTATTATTTACGGTAGATAATGATGTGAAATGTGATGACCAAGTTAAAGGGTGTCTTGATTTACAAACGTGGCATGAAGTATTGGGTCACTGTAACTATGAGGATGTGTTGAAGTTGCCACCTGTTGTCGAGGGCATGCAAATTAAAGCTCAACCAGTAAACCTCCACACTGTGATGTATGTATTCAGGGCAAATTTGTGCAGACCATAAATAGAAAGCCTGATGCTAGAGCTACAGAGCCACTAGGGCTGGTCCACACAGATTTGGCAGGACCATTATCCCCAGAGTCCAGAGAGGGGTTTAAGTATACACTGTCGTTTACTGATGATTTTTCCAGTGCTGTATTTGTGTATTTCCTTAAAAATAAGAGTGACACAGTGCAAGCCACTGAGCGGTTTCTGGCCGATGTAGCGCCTTATGGCAAAATTTTGCGAGCGTTTGCGATCAGATAATGGTACAGAGTACACTGCTAAGAGTTTCAAATCTTTAATGGTTAAAAATGCTAGCACGAGACCTCAGCTCCGTATTCTCCACATCAAAATGGAACGGCTGAGCGAAATTGGCACACTTTTGATATGGCAAGATGCATGTTAATTGATAGTGGCCTACCAAAAGGTCTGTGGCCGTATGCTGTACAGACAGCAGCAGTGATTAGAAACCGTTGTTTCAACAAACGAACAAAGCAAACACCAGTACAGGCGTTGACTGGGAGACAACCCAACCTGTCCAAAATGCAAAAGTTTGGCACACAGTGTTTTGCTTATGTTCAAGACAAGAAAAAACTTGACCCAAGGGGTGTAAAAGGTGTTTTTGTTGGGTATGACAAAAACAGTCCAGCATACCTGATCTATTTTCCTGACAGCGGGAAGGTGCAGAGAAATAGATTAGTCAAGTTTGTTTCTCAGCCTGGGGTTGAGCAACAGACTCAGACTAATGTTGATGCTGATGATGATGATCTGATGGTAGAATACAGAGCAGATAGATTCAGGCAGAATGCAATCCCAGTCCTTGAGACTGAAGAGGTTCCAGTCATTGTGACTGAGGAGAGTAGCCAACCGAGAGCAGTTGAAGTTAAGCATGAGCCGAGAACTTACCCTTCTAGAGTGAGAAGGAAGCCATTTTACCTACGTGATAATGTTTCTCAGTCTGCTGGAAAAATGGACCAGGTCCAAAGTAACATTGATTACTGTTATAAAGTCACTTGCGACATACCTGTAACTTTTGAAGGAGCCATGAGCTCAGACAAATCAAAAGAGTGGGTTAATGCCATGGATGAAGAAATGCAGTCTCTTAAAGCAAATAACACATTTACTCTAACCAACTTGCCTCCGAGTAAGAAAGCAGTGGGGGGTAGATGGGTTTATGCTCTAAAGAAAAACAGTGATGGGTCTGAGAGATACAAGGCCAGGTATGTGGCAAAGGGTTACAGTCAAAAATTGGGAGTTGACTACAAGGAGACATTTTCTCCTACTGCTAACCTGACTAGTGTCAGAGTGTTGATGCAGAAAGCAGCACAGGACGACTTGATTTTGCACCAGATGGATGTCAAAACGGCCTACTTAAATGCACCGATAGACTGTGAGATCTACATGGAACAACCAGAGGGTTACGAGGTGAAATCTAGCACCAATGAAAAGTTGGTCTGCAAGCTAGAACGCTCATTATATGGGCTAAAACAATCGGGCAGAAATTGGAACAAAGTGTTGCATGATTATCTCACAAAGAATCATTTTGTACAAAATCAAGCAGACAATTGTGTTTACACAAGAAACGGAACACGACAAGGTGTTAATGGTGATCTGGGTTGACGATTTGATCATTGCTGCAAGTGATGAAAATGCGCTAAAGTCTGTGAAAGCGATGCTTGCATCCAGGTTCCAAATGAAAGATTTGGGAAGACTCAGACATTTTCTGGGTATTGATTTCAACCAGTTTGATAACTGTGTGAAAATGTCACAAGCAAAGTATGTTGACAAAATCCTGGAAAGATTTGACATGCAGGATTGCAAACCAAGGTCTACACCTTGTGAACAAAAACTAAACTACACTGATGGTGCCGACATGATGATAGACGTCAGAAAGTATAGAGAGGTAGTCGGTAGCCTCATCTATTTGTCTGTTTGTACGAGACCTGATTTAAGTTTTGTTGTAAGCAAGCTGTCACAGTACTTTTCAGAGCCAACTGATGAGCAATGGGTTACAGTTAAACATGTTCTCCGGTATCTTAAAGGTACAAGTGACAAAGGGTTGTGTTACACAAAATGTGATACTTTAGGTCTACAAGCATACAGTGACGCAGATTGGGCAGCTGACAATGATAGACGCAGTACCACTGGTTATTGTGTGAGCCTAACAAAAGGGCACACTGGTTTCCTGGAAAACCAAAAGCAGCCCACTGTTGCACTGTCCACTTGTGAGGCAGAGTATATGGCTTTAGTAGCCACAATTCAAGAGTGCCTGTATCTGAAACAGCTTCTTGAAGGTCTTGATAAACAGAAGTATCCACAACCTAAGGTTTTCGAAGACAACCAAGGTACAATTGCTTTAGCAAAGGATCCTGTCAGCCGACAGAGATGTAAACATATTGACATCAAGTATCATTTCATTAGGTCCACTGTGAACGATGGTCACATTGTATTAGAATACTGCCCTACTGAGGAAATGGTAGCAGATGTGATGACAAAGCCTGCTACCAAATTTAAGTTGAATAAGTTTGATGAATTTATTTTTGGAAAATGATGTACTGAACAATGTACTTATGAACTTCACAAAGTAAGAGCAAGTGGGGGTGTTGAGATATGCTCTCATATTGTGTGATTGGACATTGGGCAACTTGAACTGATTGATGTGACCAATGAACCTGATTTGAGCCACCTGTGTGTGGGCGTGAACTGTTTATTTGAGTGTCAATAAAAAGCCTCACTGGAGGGTGAGGGCAGTACTCTATTGGCTGTGTAACAGACAAGTCACGTATCCTGTGTCTCCATTTTTCTTAATTCCTCCGTCTAGTAAGTCTTATTGTTGGTGCTATTTGTGTTATGTTTTATCCGCTATGCTCTTAGCTCTGCTAAGAGACAGAAAGAGAAAAATTATGAAAACAGAACGTCAGGGATACAACAAATAAAACGATGTTAAATGTAGAAGTGAGAATTAGAGAGGAGGAACAGCAGCATATGTCCTGAAGGGGCAATATTTCTGTACGAAAGTAAAGCAACTCATCATCTGTAACCTTTGGCCAGGACCCAAGACAGACTTGCAGAAATCTGAAATCAGAAAGAGACAACAACAACAACAACAGTCTCATAGGCCCAGGTAACAAAAGTGTTGCAAACCCCAAGCAGCCTGCAGGTCAAACCTAGAACCAGCCTGGTTTCTGTGTTCCAGTGGGACCCAGAGATAAGTAGAGCGCTCATATAGCATAAAAAGATTACAACAGATTTACGAGGCTCTGGCACAGCCAGGTATTGATCCCTTTCTCCCATCTGAGCCAATCAAAGTCGAGCGGAGGCTTCCTCAGAATGGTTTCCTTACTGTTTGTATTTTGGGGATGTAGGTTGTGTTCATGTCCAGATTTATTTACTGTAACTGGAGAATAAGAGATTACCGGGTAAACTATTAGAAAGGGCAGAAACAGAGGGTCGAGTAAGCAGGAAGTCTGGAAAGGTTGATCAAGCTGTTTCATTTTTAAAATGTCCTTTTCAGTCATTTAAGTAACGCACACAGAATTCCATTCACCTCCATTGAATGTAGGTCCTAATCGGGCGTGAGTGTAAAATGATTGTTTTACATTGTCAATAGATGTCAAGAGTTGGCTGAAGGTTGAACCCCGTCCTGTAGCAGTTGTCCACATAGCGTAGCGACCTATCCGTATAGCTTTGTATTTATCCTCTACTTTGCCTCTGAAGGATTTTTCTTGTCTTTTTTTTGGTTCTTTTCAAAAACACCAGATTTTAAAAGTATAATGAAGGTACACATGCGTTTATCTGCTCGAATATAAGCTGCAAACTAGCATGTCTTTGTCCAGCTAGTCACTGTTGCCAACTTTCTTGCTAGATTACAGACTTAACATCGAAGCAAAAAATTTAGCAACCTCGTGACGAAGCAAGATAGATATTTAATACACTAATTGTAATTAATACCCATGCTGCTATAAAGTTAATACAGTCCAAGGCTCCTCTGCCGCGGGCGACTGTCGACTGCTGACGCAGATTTTCAACCAAGTGCTTAAACAATGTTCTATTGTCATTGTGGTCATCATCACCGACAACAAAAACAACAGCAGCAAAAACAACAAACGGAGCCATCGATCACATCGACGGCTGCAGGTCATGTGCTGCAGCTTTGCCTAATAGAGGCACTACATTAACTGCATGCGAGTTTTGACAGATCCAATTAGTACGAGCTCCATACCTCCGCCCTGCCCTCCAAGCAACCCTCACACAGGCACCTATGTGGTGGCACCGCGGCGCTCCAGCTCATCCCCAGGCTGCCTGCTCTTTGCTCTTCCTTTGCTGCATCATGAGTAGATGCAATAGCGAGCAACGCCGTTCAATCTTTTGTTTCTGTGTTTTTTTCTTGTAAAATTGTTTTCTCATCAAATGAATAATACACTGAATATGCAAAAAAACACGTTACACATACCTCAAAATGTCTATTCTTGTCGATCCACAAATGTCCAAATGATCGGTTTTGTGTCGAAGGAGTCATGCTTCACAAGATGGAGCGCGGCAAAACATCTGACTCCTGCCAAGCAGAGGAAACAAAGCACGCTCATTTTTGCAAAAATCTATTATTTGGTCGTCATCTGAGGCCCGCTTCCTTTGTGCACCCCTCACTCTCCATCGAGCCGCAGTCCTTCCTCTCAATTATTCCCGAACAAAACGAACGCACTTGTCAATCTTTTTCTTCTCCCTTTCAGTAGCTAATGGTCTATCTATCCCCCTCTGCCCAACAGTCAAGCCAATTATTGCGATCAAGCTGTTGAAAGTCATTTTCAGTCGCAGCGGTGGGCAGTGCCAGCCTGACAGCGCTGACTCTCTCTATGCATTGTTAAGGTAGGAACAACACTGCGTAAACTAAGGTAAATTAGCCCGAATGGAGCCAGAAGTAATTCCCCACCATTCAATTTTGTTTTCGTGTGCATCATCTCCTCGTTATTTCTACCTGTCACACAATGGGTGTGTGAACACGGACGCACTTTTTGCACATTCGGTGGAAAAGACCCTGTGGCTCGTCTGTGGCGTGAATCAAATTGACTTGTCAGCGTGAGTACTTGAGAAAAACACAAAATAAATCAATATCGCGTTTCCTTGACACTTGAGATGCGGTGAGCCTCAAAATGACAATGTTTAGGGGGGGGGGGCTATACGCTCGTCTCACACACACATGCATACAGACGGATGAGGAGACGGACGGAGCTCGGAATATTCACTGTTGATTACCGAAGAAAATGGGGCTCGGGACAGCTCTAGCATTATGTATTGTCGCCCGTAGAATTGTTAGGCCGCTGTCTGCCGCTGTCAGAGCCACCATGGAGCCCAGACTGTGACTGACTGCACCCACTGAATAAATATGATAACATTTCTGGAAACACCGGCGGGTCTGCAATATGATATTGGAAGGATACATCCAAGATGTCAAACTGATTCAACGGCAAACACAGGTGGTCAAGCACCATGTGACAGGAGTCCCATCCCCTTGGACTCCCAACTCCCATCTGAAAGAGTTCTTCAAGGAACCTATAAAAGTGTCTCAAAGAACCTTCAACAAATGGTTCTTTTTGTCTCAAAGAACCTTAAAAACATGGTTCTTTAAAGAACTCAAAGAACCTTAAAAACATGGTTCTTTAAGGCACCATTTCTGGTTCCACAAAGAGCCTTTCAAACCAGGGTTCTTCCTTAAATAGTTCTTTAAAGAACCTATAAAGGTGTCTCAAAGAACCTTCAAAATATGGTTCTATAAAGAATCATTTCCTTAAAGAGTTCTTCAATGAATCTATGAAAGTGTCTCAAAGAACCTTAAAAACATGGTTCTTTAAGGCACCATTTCTGGTTCCACAAAGAACCTTTCAAACCACGGTTCTTCCTTAAATAGTTCTTCAAAGAACCTATAAAGGTTTCTCAAAGAACCTTCAACAAATGGTTCTTTGAGGCACCATTTTTGGTTCCACAAAGAACCTTTCAAACCAGGGTTCTTTAAAGAAACCATTTCCTTAAATAGTTCTTCAAAGAACCTATAAAGGTGTCTCAAAGAACCTTAAAAACATGGTTCTTTAAGGCACCATTTCTGGTTCCACAAAGAGCCTTTCAAACCAGGGTTCTTCCTTGAATAATTCTTAAAAGAACCTATAAAGGTGTCTCAAAGAACCTTCAAAACATGGTTCTTTAAAGAACCATTTCCTTAAAGAGTTCTTCAATGAACCTATGAAAGTGTCTCAAAGAACCTTAAAACATGGTTCTTTAAGGCACCATTTCTGGTTCCACAAAGAACCTTTCAAACCGGGGTTCTTTAAATAACCATTTCCTTAAATAGTTATTTAATGCAAGATGTAACAGGAGTATTCGACCTCATGGAGGACGTAACGTCTGATGATGAGTTGTCCAAATCCCGTTAAAACGAGAATTGTGTATGAGTTTTTCTTTCCTCTTTTTCTGCTGATGTGAGCGATCAAACACTCACGCAGGTCTTTGATGTGCTCTCCATTGTCTTGTGGAGCTGCAGGAAATTGAAAGGGAAGATCAGGGCAGTGTTAGCGAAGGAGAGAAGGGGTGGAGGACGTGAGCGACGCGCACCGCGGCGGGGACGCGGCGGACGGAAATGAACAGGCCCTGCGTGACCTGCAGGGATCTCGCTCTCCAAATGTGAGGATATACAGGGCGGAGCAGCGAGAACAGTTATTTTAGAAAACACAAGATCAAAGAAGGGATTATTATACATTATTTTATTCACTCGAAAAGCGTTTCATATTTCTGTCACATTGTTCCAAGCCCACGCCGGCTCTTAAACGCTCCATCCAAAGCTTTTCTTTTCTAAATCAGAGAAAAAAACATTAAAAACCTTTGGAGAATTACACAAAACACACCTGCTCAGCCGGTAAAGAGCAGTTGTCCCTCGAGTGTGAGGAGTGATGTTTTAATGGAGGCAGAACTTGATTCTAAGTTCTCTGTGACTTGAAGAAAGGTCGGAAGCTTTCTGTCATTCTCCTCCGCGCTGTAAGTGCTTTTCTCGTCGCTGCCAATAAACACTTTTCTTCCTGCGCTGATGAAATGTAATGACAGGTTGGGGAGTACAAAGAGGTTTTAGGCGAGGTTAATAAGTCCATTTCTGCTCTTTTGTGAGTGAAAGTGGAATAACATTTCAACATGGCTGTTTCGTATTTTTGTGAATATATTTGAATATTTCCACCATACTCAATGTGGTGAGTCCATTAGAGGCTGTCACACATCGTTCCTATGTTTCGTTGTGGGTAGTATATTCATCTGCCTGTTTTCAACTGAGTGAGATGTAATTTCTGTCCTCGTAAATATTACTGCTCATACTGAAAATATGAATATTTCTCGCGAGACGGATAATCAATAGGTGAATAGAAGCAATTTAATTTGAATTCATGTCGCTCAGCTTCTCGTTCGTGAATCTCGATTGTTGAAATTGTTAAGAGTGAGATAAATACAGAAGGAAATGGAAGCGGCCCGTTATATATGGGAGCGCTGTTCATCTCCCCACTGTTGCTCGTGGAGAGGAAGGTGGGAAGCGTGATCAACAACATAGCAGGTCTGACCCGGGGAAGTGGGTTTGCTCTGGCGGGAAATGGCTATTTACGTAGCTGATAATGGAGTGGGCCTTTCTGACATTTTCATAGCCCTGCAGGCAAGAGTAACCTTCAGCAGAAAACAGAACGATTAAAGAAATGGAAAGAGAAGGGGGAAGAAAGAGAGAGAGAGAGGGGGGGGGGGGCAGAAAGCATGTGAAGTGATTGCATGTGACAAAAATGATTGTAGACTGAATTTTGGAGAAGAGATGGTGAGGAAATAAAGACAAATGATTCGGAGGTCATGCAGTGCGGCGCAGTTTGAGGGGAGAATCGCTGCCATACACATTTGACAGGTAGAGAATATCTGACATAATGGAGGGAAATGCTGGAAGAGGTTAACAAAATACTTGCATCACATTTCACAGCTTTACACGTTGCTCCTCTTAAGCGCTGCTATTTTAACCATGCAGATCACTCAGCCTTGAAACGTCTGCTCTGATGTGACACGGCATAGAAATTATGCACGTATAAATCATAATAACCACGCACAAAAATGCAAGTTCGTATTTCATTCTTCAGTCTCAATAGATTTGACTTGATAATGTGCATCAAAGTGTGCTCTTCCCTGTGCGGTGAATGACTGAATACGAGGCATCTCCATCAGTGGCGGTGCGTCCATAGAGGGCGCTAGGGCGCCGCCCCTCTTAAAATTTTGAGATGAAAAAAAGAAGAAGAAAAATCTATAATATATCCTGTCAAAAAACATTATATACCAAATCATTTAAATAGTAAATATACCGCGTTGACGCGCTAAATGTGTGTGGGAGACCGTAAGCCCCTGTCAACAACCACTTAAGTTAAATGTGACCAAAAATAACATATCGCCACTCATCATCACGGAGAGAAGCCCCTCCCCATTTTCGGGGCGCCGGCCCAATGTGTGTGTGCGGCAGCGAGCAAACATTTCACGGTCGTTTCGGCAAGGACGGCTTCTCATTGGCGGATGAAACGTGAATCTTGGGCGCAAAAATGTGTGCCCTGGCCAATGACATCGTTTCTTATTTCACGTGATTGGACTATTCGGCCAATCAGAGACCGGGATCGTTCCCTCAGCCAGAGAGCTCCACGGAGCTACGGGAGCAGGTTGCTAACGGAGCTGGTTAGCTGGAGGCTCAGTGAGTAATGCGCTGTTTAGTTTCCCCTGTGTTGTTCCAAAGTCCTGGGACTGAAACTCTCTGGACTACAACGGGGTGAGGGATCTAAAGAGCTGCAGACAAGTGTAAAGCATGAATCTTGCCGCAGTTATCTAGCTCAGAGCATGGAGCTAACTCGCTAACAGCATGAAGCTAACCCTGTTTGCAGAGCAGAGCAGCAGAAGGAGACCGAACTGGCATCGAAAACACAACGAAGAAGTTCAGAAAAACAGAGACATTCCCTCAAGAATAATAGAAGCAGGCTTGTCACAGATATGATTGACAGGGCTCTCAAGTTTTGAAGATAGGCAAGAGTGACATTTCCATCAGCACGCCCCCCCGCCCAGAACTAAATTTTCGGATATCAGTCAGTCGCGCGCAATTCCAGGATGCTTTATTTTCATTGGTTGCTGGATTAAATCTTACCCAGATACGGTTTTTTCTGATTGGCTATTGTGTAGCCCATTTCTTTTTTTTGATTGGCTGATAAGTGGCACCTCACAGCAGAACTCCAGGGGAGCGCTTGATTCCTCCACGGTGAGGGCAGCGCGGCCAGCTCATGTTTGCGGCAGCATGTTAAAACATTAAATAGCAGAGAGTTTTTTTCAGCGTGAGAAATACGATGTGTGGCGGGAGTGCGTGACTTAAGACCAAAATGCGTGAGTGTCACGCTCAATGCGTGAGACTTGAGAGCCCTGGATTGACTTTAACCAGAGAGTTATTGAGAAGTTTGCCAACTTTAAAGAGAGGAGGCTACTTTTGTTTACAGTAGTGGGTCTACTCTGTCAAACACCCAATGTAACATGTGCTGCATCTCTTTCTGACTATTCTGCTCTGAACCTCTTTCATGTGAGGGTGAAACTCTTTTATTTTGCAAACCTCTGAAACCCAACCCCATGTTTCTTAAAGCTGCTCTGAACCTCTCATGCCCAAAGTTACAGTGTGTTGATAGTTGTTATTGGACAGTGTTGAGCACGGTGTGTTCTTGAAATAAAGCTTTGTTTTTTACAATATTCTACTCAAAACCTCTTTTCTTCTCATTGTTGAGTGCTATTCAAACTGCGCCCCCCCACAAAAAAAATTTCACCAGCCGCCACTGATCTCCATCACTTACCTGTGTCACCTCCACTTGCAATCACGGGTTCAGTCAAGTTTGTATACTTCTATGGCACAAACTAAAAATGAAGAAAGAAAGAAAAGAGAGAAAGAGCCACTCTGTATAAAATGTGTCATTGTTGAAAGATGTTTAAAGTTCTGTGGAGCAACCTGCAGTCGACACTGTCAGCAGTCTGTGAGGCTGCACAGAGCGGTGCGTTGAGCTAAATGCTGACATGCTAATATGCTAACAGTGACAATGATAGCATGTGAAGCATGTATAATGTTCACATGTTCACCAAGTTATTCTGTTGTGTTAGCATGACATTTACAGAGTACACAAACTACAGCTAAGGCTGATGGCCATATCATTAGTTTAAGGAGTAATTCAGACTAGCCTATCACAGCGTAGCATTGGCCCGCTCTGACCAGATTCTGATAAACCATGCGGCTCTGGTCCATAGATTCTAATGACGATTTTCTTAATTTTCAGCCTGGTTTTGTGGATTAGGAGCTAGTCCTAAACTGTGATAGCGCTACTCGTTAATTCAATTAAATTCAATTTATTTTGTATAGCCCAATATCACAAATTACAAATTTGCCTCAGAAGGCTTTACAGTCTGTACACATACGACATCCCTGACCTTTGACCTCACATCGGATCAGGAAAAACTTCCAAAAAGTACACTCAAATTAATGACTCATTGGATGAACTCAATTAAATTGTTGGCAGGTTTTCCATCTAATAATTATATGCAACTCCAACTCAAATTTAGCACATCAGTGCAATACAATGTAATTAAGTTAGTCCAACTCATTTGTATCCAATACATCTAAAATAAAATAACGATATTCATTCAATTAAATTAATTTGTGTTTGTCCAACTCAAAATATAAACTAACTAACTAACTAAGAAAATATGCAAACTCCACCCAGAAGGAACACCCCGACCGGGAATTGAACCCACAGCCCTCTGGCTTTGAGGCGACAGTGCTAGCCACTACACCACCGTACAGCCATGAAAGTAACTTCACCTTGTAAACAACTGATTTTCAGCTGGCGCATGCGCAAATGGTAGTCCTCAATGAAACACATTTATTTTGAGTTGATATGCACACCATCTAACCTAAATAAATCTAATAAATGAAATAATTCATACATTTTGTGTTCCACCCATTAAATATAAATATCTATTTTTGTAATTGATTTATTTAAATGTATCAAACAACATTTAAATGTGTCACCTCGAAGAAGGGCTTGAATCGTTTTTGTGAGTGTAACCTAAATAAATCTAATAAATGAAAGTATTCATACATTTTGTGTTCCACCCATTAAATATAAATATCTATTTTTGTAATTGATTTATTTAAATGTATCAAACAATATTTAAATGTGTCACCTCGAAGAAGGGCTTGAATCGTTTTTGTGAGTGTAACCTAAATAAATCTAATAAATGAAAGTATTCATACATTTTGTGTTACACCCATTAAATATAAATATCTTCGTTTTGTAATTGATTTATTTAAATGTATCAAACAATATTTAAATGTGTCACCTCTAAGAAGGGCTTGAATCGTTTTTTTGAGTGTAGAAAAAAACCTTTCAGGAGGAAAAAAGTGAAGAAGCCTTCAGGAGAGCAACAGAGGAGCATCCCTCTCCAGGATGGACAGAAGCAATAGATGTCATGTGACCAGAAGGAATCATTACAGAGTTACAACACATTCAATGAGTATGACAGAGTGTAATTTCTTTGTAAAAGCCCGTTGAGTACGTTAGCCCATCATTTGCTAGCCAATTAAACCAATGAAACTGAGTAAACACCTGCTGCTTTTACCATATAATGATTGTAACAGTGAATAAAGACCTATGTGACTTTACATAAACAGTGTTGGTCCTTAATTCGTTATCGTTGGGTCAATTGCTCATAAACCAAAGTACTAGTTAATCAGAGGATTCCCTAAATCAGAATATATAGGATTCATCCTCACTGGGACGATAAATGTCTGCACACAATTGAATGCTAATCCATCCATTTTCGTTGAAATATCGTTCTCCAGACACACCGATGTTGTCATTACTAGAGGCATGATGCTCGCATGGCCAGAACCACTCTGAACCACCCTGAACGGACTGCACGTCACAGGACAAACAAAGTCACACTCGCACATGTAAGCGCTCCCGCCTCATTAGACCTGCACGTCTTCAGACGGTGAAATCAAAGCACAAACCCTCCGAGGCAGGAAAGCGAAACGCAAAACTGGGACATCAGAACAAAAATATTCTAATTGTGTAAAATGTCTTGACCAACGCCAGGAGGAGGGGCCTCGCTCCTCTTCCCTCTCTGTCTCCATCACCTTTCTTCTGCTGGTTTAATTGTGAACATCTCCTAGTTCTCCGATGAACGTCGCTGGGTGAATTTTATCAGGTGATCATTAGACAGACAGGAGAACATGCGAGAGAAAATAAATGATTCCCATGTGCCCGCATAGCCAAAGGAGGACCGATTATATCAGTAGATGCTGCTAATAGACCGTGATTATGAGCAGCCTCATTTCCACGAGTGCTGGAATACATTATTTTTCTCATATGTCTTTCTTTCACAGCGTAACAATGTCCCCATAATGAGAAACTTGGTAAAGGCACACATGTATTTAATTCATCTGTGCATTTTCTTCCGTGTAAATTGGACCCTCTGCCTCTGCGGTGTAATTAAGTGAGGCTCGAGGTTCATGAGCTATGACTGTTTCATTACTTTTGAATAGGCCAAGATGTGCTGATATGGGCGAGAATGAGATATCAATATGACCACCATTACTCAAGTCTTTATTAATTTTATTCTACCATTCACTGGATCATTTTCAGTCAGTATCCTAGCATTATACAGGGGTGAAGATGTATTTTATATGATAGTCATTTGGTTACTTCCTGGATTTGAAGCCAACTTTTCATTTATTTAAAGCCCTAAAACACGATTTTAGACCATTTGCTGTTTTATTGAAATAAATGTGCATGTACATATACATGTATCTTGTTGAAATCAACATAAAGGGAGCAGCAAGACAAGCATCTGATGGTATGACGCTCCACAGGGACCGGTACAACTTTGAAATCTCTCTTTCTCCCAGAACAGAAAGGAGGCGTGAAGACGGCTCCCTCGTGTCACTTTGACGATTCCTCCTGCAGAGACCCGGCACAGTCATCTATAACGTAGGTTCAAGAGTAACACAGCCCCAGTGTCTACAAAGTGAAGTGTTTTTTCTGGACCTCTCAGCTCGGGTCATTGCCAAGACCCAGGAGATGAGAGCTGCTCATAGAAATATGCTCACATAAGCTATACATGCCGGGGGGTGAGCGTCCTTGTAAACTGACAGGGGCTCAACTCAACAGCAGACTCCTCTGTGGAAATAGATATTTCTATGTATTAATATGTGTAGCTTTTGCTTTTTTTGTTACGATCTCAGACACTTAGGAAGTAGGACCCAATTGCACGACCCGGGAGACAGAGATAAAGTATTTGTAAGTACTTTATTCTTCGGTTCTGCAGTGAACAAAATGAAAGCGCTCACGTAGTGAGGGATCAAAAACTTTTCAAGAGCACAACATAACCCGACCTGATCATGGCAAAAGACCAGACGAACTGACAAGGAACACTGGGAGACAGGGGAATTTAAGCACATGGTAACAAGACACAGGTGGGACCAATCAGGGGCGGGGCTGACACTGATGAGCATAGGAGACAGGTGTGATGACAGGTGAAAACAATCAGGAAGCCTGGAATGAGAGAAAGCGAACATAAATGACATGAACCTCTCTAGCATATCTGTCGGTGCACAACAGTACCCCCCCCTCTAGGGCCAACTCCTGATGGCCCAGGCTGATTGTAAAAGTCGTGGATAAGAGTCTTGTCTACGATAAATGAAGCAGCTATCCAGCTTCTAGCCTCAGGACCGTAACCCTTCCAGTCTACCAGGAATTGCTTGCCCCTCCCTATTACGGACCTCCAGTAGCTTACGGACCTTGTAACGTCACCCCTTCAAAGAACTGGGGCGGTGGAGGGGGCTTGGAGGCGGGAACAAGTGTGCTCTCACACACCGGCTTGATTTTACTAACGTGAAACGTTGGGTGCACTCTCAAGGTCCTGGGGAGTTGCAAGCGCATGACGCCGGGTTGATGACTCTGGACACTGGAGCGGACCCACAAATCTCGGAGCCAGTTTCTTTGAGGCGACATGGAGTGGTAAGTCTTTGGTAGAGAGCCAAACCTTTGGCCTGGACTGTAGGAGGGACCCCTGCGATGAACGTCCGCAACAGCCTTCATCCGAGCTGAACTGGAGAAGAGACTGGCGAGCACCAGCCCAAACTCTGCGACAACGTCTGATCATGGCATGTGATGGAACCACCACCTCTTCCTCGTTGTTAGGGAAAAGTGGAGGCTGGAAACCATTGACACAATGGAATGGAGAGAGACCTGTGGCCGCCGTAGGAAGGGTATTGTGGGCAACCTCGACCCATGTGAGGTGGTCACTCCAGGTGGTCTGGTTCCGGAGGCGAGACAACGTGGCGTAGTCTCTAGTTCTTGGTTCAGAGCTCCGACTGTCCATTTGACTGAGGTGATATCCTGATGACAGGCTGACGGTGGCACCTATGAGTCGACAAACTCTTTCCAGAAGGCGGAAATGAATTGTGACCCCTGTCGGAAACAATGTCATTAGGGAATCCATGGATCCTGAATACGTGATTCATCATGACCTCTGCGGTGACTTTGGCAGAGGGAAGCTTGGTCAATGGGATGAAGTGAGCCATCTTTGAAAATCGATCAACCACTGTTAGAACCGTAGTCTTGCCTCTGGATGAGGAAATCCTGTCACAAAATCCATCGAAATGTGTGACCAAGGACGATGGGGAATCGGCAGCGGCTGGAGCAAGCCCATCTTAACTTGAGATGAGGTCTTATTACACGCACACACCGGACAAGCCGCTACATACTCGGCCACATTTTCTCCATGGATGGCCACCAGAAACGTTGTTGAATCCTGAACATTGTTCTTGCTACTCCCGGATGAAAGCACAGATGAGTGAGCCCAGTGGATGACCTTGGGTGAAGAGCCTCAGGAACAAACAGCAGATTGTTGGGACACTCGCTAGGCGCTGGATTCATGACATTTGCCTCTTTAACGTCTGACTCCACTTGCCAGGAAAAGGCTCCGATCACCCGGTTAAGTGGAAGGATGGTCTTGCTCTACACGCAAGTGGTTCGGGATCGTAAAGACGAGACAAAGCATCGGGTTTTTGATTCTGAGACCGGGACGAAAAGAGAGTGTGAAGTTGAATCTACTAAAGAAAAGTGTCCACCTGGCCTGACGGGAGTTGAGACGCTTAGCCTTTCTTATATATTCTAGATTCTTGTGATCTGTCCAGACTAAAACGGTTGCTCTGCACCCTCTAGCGAGGCTCCCCATTACACGAGGGCAGCTTCTACAGCTAACAAGTCCTTGTTTCCACGTCATAATTCCGCTCTGCCGTTGTCAACTTCCGCGACAGGTAAGCACATGGATGCATCTTGTTGTCTTCTGCAGAACGTTGAGACAGTACTCCTCCAATTCCCTCATTGGAAGCATCCACCTCGACCATAAACTGGCGCTGGGGATCTGGAATGGTGAGTATGGGAGCTGAGGTGAATCTATCTCTGAGAAGTTTGAAAGCAAGATCCGCCTGGGGTCCACTTGAAGGAACCTTAGGAGAAGTCAGAACATGCAGAGGAGCAGCAACAGAACTGAAATTCTAATAAACTTCCTATAGAAGTTAGCAAATCCTAGGAACTGCTGAACCTTTTTCCTGGAGTCTGGTGTGGGCCACTGGGATACTGCACTGACTTTTCGCAGGATCCATTTGGATATGATTAGGTGAGACTATGTATCCTAAGAAAGACACCTCTTCTGTGTGGAACTCGCACTTCTCTGCCTTGACATATAGCTGATTATCCAGTAGCTTCTGCAAAACTTGGCGGACATGGTTAACATGAGATTTAGCGTCTGGGAGAAAATCAGTATGTCATCCAGATACACAAACACTGAAATATTCAAGAATTCCAAAACCTCATTCACAAAAGCTTGAAAAACAGCGGTGCATTGCACAGTCCAAATGGCATTATCAAGTACTCATAGTGAGCATTCTGAGTGTTGAATCCAGTGTTCCACTCATCCGCTTGTTTTATTCTAACCAAGTGATATGCATTTCTTAAATCCAACTTGGTGAATATCTTGGCCGTTTGAAGCAGTTCAAAAGCAGATGACATGAGTGGCAGAGGATAGCGGTTCTTCACCGTAATGTCATTTAGTGGACTGTAGTCTATGCAAGGTCTCAGAGACCCGTCTTTCTTTCCCACAAAGAATCGCGCTCCGGCTGGAGACGATGAAGGACGGATAATCCCTGATTTGAGTGAAGAGGAGATGTATTCATCCATTGCTGTTCTCTCAGGTCTCGAAATCGAGTAAAGTCTCCCTTGGGAATGGGGGCTCGGTAAGAGATCAATGGGACAGTCAAAATCTCGGTGAGGAGGTAGCGACAAGGCTTTAGACTTGTTAAACACTTCTTTTAAATCATGGTAACAGGAAGGTACCTTGTGTAGATCAGGATAGTCAGGGTGATCTATAATGATCCTACTAGAGTCTGTTGGTGCATTAACAGGTTGCGAAGTTTACACCTGCCCTTACAATCCTCTCCCATTCCTTAACTTTCCTGAAGGCCAGTCTATGTGAGGATTGTGGATCTTCAGCCAAGGAAACCCCAAAATAATCGGGTGCTGAGTCGACTCAAAAATATGAAATTGCATGCTCTCGGTATGGTCCTTATTTATAGTAATCCGTATGGGCTCAGTGCAATGGGTAACTGTGAACAACAAGCGGCCGTCTAAGGCACTGGCACTAACAGGATGAGATAGCGGGACAGTTTAGTATTTTAGCTGTTTGACTAGGCCCCAGTCTATAAGGCTTTCGTCAGCCCCTGAGTCTATTAACACACCCTGGTCAAAGGTCTGATTGTTAATACAAATGTCTACCTGAGTAACAGGTCGAGGAGGGAAGTCTCTGGAAACTTGCTCACCAGCGCCTCCTTTGACTGGTGAGCACGATCTTTCCCGGGCATGAAGCGAGTTGATGACCCGGCTGGCCGCAGTAGAAACAGCAACCTCCAGATCGGGCCAGAGCGGCGCTGCCTCTCCTCCAGAGAAAGCCTGGTTCTTCCAAGCTGCATGGGTTCCCGGAGTCATTCGGAAGTGTAGTCCTCTGATGGTCCGGTAACAAGAGCTGGAAATCCTCCGCTCCGGCGGGCGCGACCTCCGAGGCGAATTCTGGAAGCTGGGAATAACATCTTATACGGTGCGGCCGCGCCCTCTCTCTTTCGAAGACGGTTATCGATCCGGATGGCCACAGCGATGAGGATTCCAGATCCCGGGTGTCTCCAGTGGAGCCAGCTGGTCCTTATCGGGTTCCGAAAGTCCTGTCATGAAGGCGTCGACGAGCGGAACATTCCATCCGCTGTCCGCTGCTTCTGTACGAAACTCGATGGCATAATCAACCACCTGACGGTTGAGCTGACGTATTTGAAACAGTCTTCTGCTGGCCTCCGTAGCAGGCGATGAGTGGTCAAAATGCGCCTCATAGTCTCTATGAAATCGGCCAATGAGTAACATAGTTCGGTGTCTCTAGACCATTCTGCAGTAGCCCAGGCTGCAGCTCTTCCGTTAAATGTGACACAATAAACGCCACTTTACCATGCTCAGATAAAAAAGCTGCTGGGTTGTGTTGAAAATGCAGATCACACTGTACCAGAAAGGCTCTGCAATTCGAAGAGTCTCCGGAAAATCTCCGGAAGAGCCAGCCGTAACGGGAGGAAACAGCCTGACCTGGGTCGTCAGCTGGAGTATTGACAGGCAAATTCTCAGCTGTGGATGACGTCACCGGAGGAGCAGTCTGTTGACTGCAAAAATTATTCATTTGGGCAACCAGTTGTTGCATCTGTGTAGATAATTCTTCCTGAACCCCGGCCTGGCGTCCTCTCAGCTCTTGTATTTCGGCTGACTTTGTCCAGTTTTTCCTCGTGATGAAAAATCGTCACGCCCTGTACCGACAGAGCGGCGTGAAGCGTTCTTGGGTCGGCTGGGTCCATAATGTGGTCAGTTCGTTCTGTTACGATCTCAGACACTTAGGAAGGAGGACCCAATTGCACGACCGGAGACAGAGATAAAGTATTTGTAAGTACTTTATTCTTCGGTTCTGCAGTGAACAAAATGAAAGCGCGTAGTGAGGATCAAAACTTTTCAAGAGCACAACATAACCCGACCTGATCATGGCAAAAGACCAGACGAACTGACAAGGAACACTGGGAGACAGGGGAATTTAAGCACATGGTAACAAGACACAGGTGGGACCAATCAGGGGCGGGGCTGACACTGATGAGCATAGGAGACAGGTGTGATGACAGGTGAAAACAATCAGGAAGCCTGGAATGAGAGAAAGCGAACATAAATGACATGAACCTCTCTAGCATATCTGTCGGTGCACAACATTTTTGATGGCGTGTAGGGATGGATGGTGTGAAAGTCGTAAAGGCTGGTGCTGTGTCTCCCTCAGTGGGGAAATAAATGCTATTGAGTCACCGGCAGGGCTGGAAGTGCCACGTTATAAATCACACAGGGCAGGTCGGCTACTGGGTGTTGTTAGCATATGGCTCCAGGTTGGGATTTAATACTCAAGTATAAGTATCCCTGTGACGGGTTAGGAGGGTCCCTATGTACCGCTATCGACAATAACTGTGATATTTAAATGATAAAGTTGCGTAGAGAATTCAGAGCCTCTAAACGCATTGTTTGGGTGTCTCTTTGCCTTTTATCCTCTCACCCTGCTTCATTTGTACCTGACATATTTTCCATTAGTTCCCTTAATGGCTCAGCTAACATAATTAGCTCTATTGCCATCATCCCACCGGCCCCCTCTAATAAAAAACAACGCCACGGGCGAGTGACCATGAACAGCATGCACGCCCTTATACTCTGCAGTACCAGCGCATGTAAACCATCAGTTATGTTGGTAAGTTGTGGGATTTAAGTTTTTAAGAGAGCAGTATGAAATTTAATGAAGCTTATACAAAAATATGAAATATTACAACTGAGAAATTCCTTAATTGAGAGGATACAGGACTGAGTGTGTAAAAAAACGTCTCTTTACAGCTGTGTGGTGCAGTCTGTGAAAACAAGGTAAAATAACCCCGATCGCTTTGCACCTCTTTAAAATAAAGAGTTCTGTCACTCGATGTTGTTTATATTTCTTTATTTTCTAAAGACAACAAAGTGTCCCCTTTTTAAAGACAATGCAGTGTATTTAGATATTTTATATACATTCTGTGTCTTACCAAATCTTTAATGTACAGCCTTTCAGTGCTACATACGCTATGAGAGACAGATGTCATAAATGATGAACCCCAATGAAAATCCAGAGGAAACGTCGAGTCTAAATCGAATGCAGTTTTTCCTGCATTCCTCTCTCGTTTCTGCCCTTTTTTCGCCTACATTTCCATAATCCATTTTTTTCTTTACACTTCATGCTTTGGATGCACTCTCGCTGAAGTTAATCAACTGCCTGAAGTGCCATCTTTCCTTCAACCCCCGCTACTTTTGTTTCCGATTGCACTCACTCTGGTCCTTCAGAGGCTGCGTTTAAAGATGTTCGTTTTGAGTTCACGTTGGATGGACGCAGCTCGCCACTTTGGTTGCCGTGGAAACCAGGTTGACGCATGGACAGGTTGTTGAGAACAGTGAGAGTGGGAGTTTAAGAGGCTATAGAGGCCTGTCAAGATTCATGGAATTTACTGTACACTTCTACAGGCCTGGTGGCGATTCACCCATCAACGTTTGCCTGCAGACACAGAACCACAAAAAGAAGTCAGGACCAAACACATTTAATAAGAAATCTGATTTCTTTGGTCCAGAATAGTTATTTGAATATATAAGGACATTTAAAATGTACTTATTTTAAGCTATTTTGTAATATGGAACATCATATCAGTAGTTTTAACACCACGCTCATGTTGTTATAATGAAAACGAAGCTCCAGCCAACCGGCCACTCACTGAGCAGCAAGTTGAGTAACAGAGAGAAACAAACTCCGCCCTGCATCACCTAAAGCTCACGGAGTAGCATATTGTACGTCGTTTTTTTAATCCGTACAAAGACCAAAGTTATTTGCTGCATTATTCTTTTCAAACTGCAGTTGTAAAGCAACGGGCAGAGACTCCCAGTCCAAGCCGGACACAAATATGATGAATATGGTTTATCTATTGCATAGAAGTTTCCATTGAAGCTACTACCTTCAATACATATCAAGAGTTTGCGTCAGTTACTCCCATCTTAGGCTCTTGAGGAACATTTGGAAAGACTACAGTGTTTCGGAAATAACTACATTATTTAGAGACATTACTTTTTTGCTTTTGGGTGTGATCTGCATTGCTTAATCTCAAAGACATAAAGCGTTGCAGTTTCTGTGTGAGTGCACGAGCCGAATGGTTGATTGAGGAATTGGCTGCGATGCACAGGGCACCAGCTCAAATCCTGCCTAAGGCACCAAATTGGTGACAAAAAGTAACGGAGCTGGCTGCTGGCTGCATCTAACTCTGCAGAAGCAATTAAATGTATTTCCCCAAACTTCTTCTTTCGGGAAAATACATTTAAAACTTCTGTTTTTAGGTTTTCTCTTAAATTTGGGAGATGAATGTTTTAAGAAGACCAGTGGAAAAAGGTCACGGTTTAACCACCTCCTTTATTTACCACTAAAAGCAATCTATAACCAGCACTGTTGGCATTTAAAGGGCAAGTTGCACCAGAACTGTGGTCGGAAACTGTATGTGAGGCAGGTGCATGCCGGTTTGATGAGGTGCAAAGTTTGGACAGTGACCAATCAGATACCTCTGAGGGGTCTGAGTCTGGCTTACATCCAACCCTTGAGCCACTAGGGCTCTATGCAGGCGGAGAAGACCACTGATAAATCAGCTAAATGGGAGAAAGGAGTTCTTCTGGCATGTTTCCATTTCCCAAATGGCTGAACCAAATCTACATCAAACAATTGAAGGCTTTCCAGGCATCTCAGTCAGAGGTGCAAACGGCTGGTGTTAATGAGGAGAGACGACGGTGTTGTCTTTCATTCACCGTGGTCGCCACGTTCTTGGCTGCGGGTTATTTTTACAACCACTGCTTGTTCGAGCGCCAGCGCATTTGCATGAAGAAGGACATAAGTATCTAATGCTCATAAATAGGAGAGCCCAGATTATTCATCATCTCACTGTTGACAACCTGGTCTTTGCTTTCAGTTTGTCACACTATACTGTAAATACAATGATTGGTTAATCACGTCACATGATTAAAAATCGTTTCAAAGCCAATAGGGAAATATGATTTAATCGTACACGTGTTTTTTGAGAAGGCCCTTAAACTAACGAGTATGTAAATGACATCATCGGCAAAACTCAGCATCTAAACAACCCCAGCTCTGTTCTGGTCATCCAAGGCAAACACGGTGGGATGTTTATTGCTCCTGCAGTTACTACTTTGGAGTCTGAGCAACTGTTAAAATATGCAAACGTCAACACCTCACAGACTACACACTGTCTGTCACATACGATTTTACCAAAAATATTCACTTTCAAGGCAGATCGGCATACCATGACAGTACGGCGCCTAATGTTTTGCTGCCAATTACTATTGTTATTTGTATTCTTAAACTTTAATTAATCAACACTCACTAAATACCCGTGGCTCAGTTCACTTATTAGTCTTATTTGTGGTGGCAAATATAATTAAAGTCATATATTACATTAAAGTGAGATTTATAGCCTATATGACACATACACAAACAATAAATACACATAGAGTGATTCGAGACACACAATTAACCAGTGTGTCACGTTGTGTATCCAGTTACCTGTAGATGAGGTTATACTACTCGATAGTGTTCATTACTTCAGATCTGTGTTGGATCAAGCAACGCTCATAAAAAGAGCTGAGTCATCCGGTCATGTATTTCAAAATAAAAGTATACTTCAGTTATGGCTTTTGTGTAAGGAAGTGAACTAAAACATAATAAGTGTTTTTTTAATTGTATTTAATTGTGTCTCTAAACGTGTGGTGTGTACTTGTAATCATAGGGTGACTTAAAGAGTGTTTATGGTTTAACAATAAACATAAAGAATATGGCCTAACCTTGATTTTAACAAAACTCAACCCGCTTTGAAGGCAACGTCTTCTCATCCACCTCATGAACATGAACCTCGTGGTGAGACAGCGGCTTCTCTACCGGCGCAAACTCATCTCCGCCTCTATTGTTAAAAGACACTTCCGCGCTAAGTTGCATGACGCTGTCTGTCTTGACGAACCCGCTGCGCTGGACAGCGCTCTGCTTTTTTTCTTGCGCTGGCAGCCAGTCTGAGCCAATCTGTTTCCACTGAGCAAGGACGAGCACCAGGGACCTCGGAAACGGAACGACACCGGTAAGACAACGCGCTCTGCTGTCCTTTTGGCACACGTGAGGAAGATGTCCGTCTCCGCAAAAGTTTTGATTGGAAGGGAATCGATCTGGACGTGATAGTGTCAGTTTAGTGGTGTTATGAAAGAGGGGGGTGTTAATTGAACATGGGTTTCTAAAGTTGTTTGTCGCTCGTCGCTTTCGCGGGATTAACTGCGCGTTTGTTTTGGAGAGTTACCCAAATGCGTTTTAGTTGCGTAATTGCGCATCAGCAGCACCAGACCTTTAATTCCCCTCCTCCACACTTGTCCTCCGGTAGAAGAAACAACAACTTTTAAATTGACTTATGAGTGATAAAAGAATATGTTAATGAACTGATGCAACCAATTGTACAACATCATACATAAACTAATTAAAAACAAATAATTATGCGACTGAAGAAGGAAATGCAGATTACCGTAAAGCCTATGATTGGGGATACTATAGGTAGATATCCTAAAACAACAATTCAAGTTACTCATATGTGCAGCTAGCTGTGGGTCGATATTGGCAACATTTGGTTCACCATGTACTCCATCCTCCTTCATATAGTCTGCCCCCAGCTGCACTTATGATCTTACTTAATTGTTTCTCACTCACAATTGTCAAATGTCTTGGTATTAGTATTTGGTATAATTATAGCAAAAACAATATACACTTTGCTCTGAAGGGAAATTCCTTTTTAAATAGTTTTTTCTTCTTGAGAATGTAAAATATTGAACCTACGTTTTGGTTTCCTTATCAAAAGTTGTAGTGTTTCTGTCATATTTGATAATAGGACATAGTATTCAGGTACAATTACCCATTGTTACTTTTATAAGATGTTTACACACTGTGCTATTATGTCTTTGTCCCCTGCTGATGGACATGTGCTTTCATGTTGACCATTAATTATACACACACATATACACACATACATACACACTCACACACACACTGACTATTAAACTACTGGGACCAATAATTACAGATTTGACAGCTTTCTTCTCATGGAGGAATAGAAGTTTGACAAGTTCAGAAGTTCGACACGTCTCTTGTATTTCATTGCTGCAGTGCTGCGATAAGAAATGAACATTTACAATCACAACGGTACAGAGAGAAAAGGGCATGTTAGTGTACAGGTGTTGGAGTCAGGGTCCGCCTCCTAAAGCGAGCAGGTCCATCGAGTGTGTCAAACGGTCCCTTTATGATGGATTTTCCACTGAACACCTCTTTTGCTGTGAACTCGATGCTCAGTTGTAACAAGTCAGAGGTCTTATAAATCGAGAGGAATATTACAGGGTAACAATTAAGAAATCGTGTCATGCTCTCTTTATCTTTGGGCATCGTCTTTTAGGGCTGGCTTCTCCCCCTGATTGGCCCTGGCTGATAAATACAGCGATCCGGCTCGCTGTTATGATACAGTGTTTGTGTTTTAATCTTTTTAAAATCTTTTGTCAGAGGGAGTTTGTCATTTGAGAGTTTTCACATCGACGTGTGGCTGTGTGCAAGAGGAGATGGTGTTGTTATGGTGCTCATGCTTGTCATGGCACATTTAGTTCTGTATTTCTTTTGTTTGTTTCAGTAATACAGCAACGTAATTAGAGTGTGTGGTAAGTGTTCTTAGTGAGTAACTATAAAACTCCCAGAGCAGAAACATTGCAACAGTAATGTTTGTTGTCACTAATTTGATTGACTGTATATTAAAAGGTTAACCTTGCAATGTGTTTGCCACCACAGAGGAAAACAAGTACTTTGCAAAAGTGCTCTCAGCCTCTTTACTAAAGAAATGTCTGCCTCACACTACCTCGAGGTCACGAGGAGTTCAAAGTGTGACTTGAGTTTAGGTGTCGTCAAATAGTTTCATTGTGCATTTAACGCTGCTATACATTCATTTTGGCTCTTCTCTCTGACTAAAGAACCATTTCAGTTCTCACAGGACTTCATCTTGTCTGTGAGAGTATTGCTGAGCATATTGTGGTAAATGGATGAAAGGGATTGCTATGTAAACAAATATCTATATGATATTTACAATTCTTTATTTGGACCACCTCAATATTCCATAAAATGCCACCCACACATTTTTATAGATTAGATTAGAATAGATTTTCCTTTATGAGTCCCACTTTGGGGAAATTGTAGGATCACATTAGAGCTTTAATAAAAGATAAAAATAAAACATAAACCACAATAACAATACTAAATACTAATACTAAAATACTAAATATACAGAGGAAACAAAATACATACACAAGGCAGTGACCAAAGTGAATTTCCAGCAGTGTCCAGGATAAAGTGCTGAATCTCCTTTTGTGGAATACATTGACATACGCTGTAAATAAAACAGAAGAAACAACTGTACTGAGACATAACCTGGGGAAATGCAACACACTGTCTTCATGCTTCTTGTCGGGCTCAGTGCTGAAGACACGTCTTCAGCCCACCGGGTCTTTACACAGAAAGGGGTCACTCCACATTCTGGCCACTCTGGGAATTGGAGGGGCGAGCTTTTTGGAGATGATTATCTGAGATTGTTAGTGTTGGCTCATATGAAGGGGAGAATGTAGAGTTGAGGAAGAAAGAGGCGAGGCGTAAACACAGAGAGAGAGAGAGAGAGAGAGGGGAACTTATAGAGAGAAGCGTCCACATCCCAGCCCACATATCTTGATGGAGATGAGTGTGAAGAGTTCTCAGAGTCTTCGTTGACGTCACGCTGGTTTACAGTGACGCCTTCACTGTGACCACGATGCGGGCAGAAAGCAGAACTCTCTTTCTTGACCTCAGAGCCTCCTTCTCATTTCCCACCGATCAGGCGCACACACATAGCATTATGTATTCGCTGAAAAAATTGTTTACGTGAGAGATAGAACGCCCCCACCACCACACGCCTCTATAAATAGATAATATACATTTTAAATCAGCAAGGAGGATTAAATTAAGCAAATAGAAATAACAAAAGTTATGAATCTGTATTTGGAGGGTTGTGGAAATATATATTGCTGCCTCTCACCGTTTCTTTTTCTCTGTGATTTTGCTCGCCTGCTGTTGGAGTGACCTCTCGCTATTTCGCTTTGACCTTCTTTTGATCCTCCTCCTTGCTGCTAAGGAATCATCCCCCGCTGAGCCAAGGTGACCAGCCCGCTCACGCCGAGCAGCACGCACAGCTGGAGCCCGTGAGGGCCGAGACTGAATGTATAAACCTTTGTTGTTCTCTCTCTCTCTCTCTCTCTCCCTCGGTGTACCCTCAATTCGATCTAACGCTGAAAAGGGCCGGAGTAGCATCATGACCTTCAGGTTGGATTCTGTGAAAAGTTTTGTGCTAAAACTGTCATGTACTTACTTGGTGGTCGCCTTTCCTATTGCCAGTACAAACACACAGTTACGCTGGGGGAGGCTTGGCACCGGAGGACAGCTCTGGCATAGCTGATGGATAAGTCACCGTTTAGTTTTCTTCGCAACCTTTTATTTTGGGAAACTCTTTTGGGGGATGCTCAGGATAAATCAAAAGTTTGCACACAAAAAATCCCACGTTCCTCATCAATTCAGGTGTTGTGTCACAAATTACTTTAACAAGCACGCTTGATGAATTATACATTTCCTTGCCACACTCCAGGGGTTGGGTGATGAGGAGTGGCATGGCGAGTCACAAGCTGTGCAGGGCTTTGCATGAGACGTACAAATCACAATCAATCAACACTGGTCCTTCTGGCCATGCTGTCTCTCTCTCATCTCTCTCTCTCTCCCTGAAGGAGCGACCGAGGGGTGATACCCATCAACCCCTAAGCCCCTCCTTTGGCCTTGGTTAGTGCCCCGTGTGAAGCTTGATGTGGCAGCGACTGGGTGGGGGTCACCGATTCTGACAGCTGCACGCAGCCTGCCTGCCTCAGGGCAGACAGGCTGCCCTTTCTCCCGTTGCGAGCCCCCTCCCTCCTCCAGCCCCCCTCCCTCCTCCAGCCCCCCCTCCTCCAGCCCTCCTCCCTCCTCCATCCCCGGCCTGGCAGACTGGCACATCCGTTGGAGGTGCGCAGCCCCGGGGACAGACTCAGCAGAGGCTGCCTGCTCCTCAGTGGGGAGCTGGAGAGGTGACACCGGTGACCCTGGGGAGGCCGGGGTGCGTATTCCCAACCAACGTCAGATAAAACCAGTAAATCGAAAAAATATGGCGCCCTGAATCCGATGAATTTACAATTTATCAGACCACACATTATCCCAACCGTATGTTCAGGGGGTGTCTGGTGTTGAGGCTGAACTATGTGTATTCCTAGCGTATCATTTATAAAGTGATAACTGGGAGGTGAGACATTCCCTGATGCTAATAACGGCTTTAGCTACCTAGCTAACGGTTAAAGGGACCGAACGTTTCCTCCACTCTCATTGGTCTTTACGTTGTGCGTAATGACTCACGCCGACAGTGGCCCCACTGTTGGAGCCACGCACTCACCTACACAAACACATCCGCCCACACAGTGGTGCGCTTGTGCTACCGAGCTGCCGGTGGATGGCGGCGCTCCGGTGGGTTGAACACTGGCTCCGTGTGTTCGGCGAGGTAAACCTCCTTGACCCAACGTCCGCACAACAACAACAAGCGCTAAATAGGCCGCTTGTTGGGGCCCCGACTGCACTCCGGCAGGAAGGGCGGCGGCTGAAATCATTTGATCAGAAACATGCAGTAATGGCGAGCATTCATGAATATGCAGATATGGTGTGTGTGTGTGTGTGTGTGTGTGTGTGTGGTAACTGGGAGCGTTTTTTCCATGTGTTTGTGTAGCTATGGTTTTCATGCGCGGCTTTTTTCAACAACTTTTTTGCTTGTTACACTCATTCATTCTGGTAGCTGCCCAACACAATCACCGTCTTTCAGCGGGAGTCCGCTATGAGCTGTCGAGTGTTATTCGCCTTGCTCAAGGGTAACGTACTCATCAGTATTGACGGAAGGGAGAGCGGTTGCTCATTTGCTCTTTCTGTAGCAAGATTATTTTTAGCTGAGAAGACTAGTTTCTCTGTCTCGGACCGAGTGTGTCGGGCTCTTGTCCTCGTCACTTTCCAGGCTCTGCACTCAGGATTATGATGGCAAAATATATGAAGACAGTGCAGAGGTGAAACATTATTTTTTATTATTTACTATCAACTATGAATGGTCTAATTGTGTTGTCTGTTTGCTATATCAGAATGAATGAAATGCATTTCGTTGAAGTAAAATCAGGGATTATTCTGACGTTAAATTTCCAAATGACACTGCGCTCTAAAAGCTTTTGAATTAAATTGTATATTGAAGAACAATTTGTCCTTACTTTACTTTGGCCTTCAACATTATGCAGTGAAGAGCGACAGCAGTTATGTCGTTTTATTAAGTCAGTTATGATGAAAACAATCACTGACGTTATTGCTTCTATGGATTCTTGTCAAAATCTAGACATAATCTGCCTGTGTTACTTTTTCTCGCCTCTGAAATATGACGTCGGTCCCACTGGAAGAACACGGATGATCTTTGCAATATAAATGAACACTGTGTCATCATTTTTATATTCAGCTAGCCAGGGCTTGAGGTGAACGTGTCCCTGTCTGTACCTGTGAGTCACAATAACAGGAAGTGTGGGTCCAATGTGGATTTTTCGATGATTCTCGAAGAATCCGCAATCTTCCCTTTTCTCTCCGAGTAAAATGTTCTCCAAAGTTGATGTTGAACATGAAGCAGCATCTGTTTAATCTCTTGCTCAGCAGCCCCCCCACCCCCCGCAGCTCCATGTAGCTATCGGAGTCATCGCAGCCCGCAGGAGGCGGCACCGGAGCTTCCTCCACCCGACCGAGCCACCGACCCCCCGCCTCCATTTCTCATTGATCAGACGGGAAAGACATCTAATCCACGCTGATCACAGTGACCTCCACCGTCTGGAGGGCTGGATCTAAGGCACGCACTCGTGTTCTACTGCGCCTCTTATCGAGCTGTGCCGACTGCGAGGAGCGGGGGCTGGAGGTCCTCGGGTGTGGCTCAGGTCGCCCCCAGCCTGAGAGCATCGCTGAGGCTGAAGATGGGCCTGTGATGGAGCAGCCAACGCAGAATCACTCATATAATTCTGCCCCTCATTCATTCATTCAGGACTGCCCCCCCCCCCCTGACCATAGCATACATGGACTAAGCAGCTGTAGGAAACTGACCTTGTTTAGTCTTTCCACTTTCTCGGTCTACTTTCACAGTTTGTGCCATGTACACTACCGTTCAAAAGTTTGGGATCACTTAGAAATGACTTTATTTTTCAAAGAAAAGCACTGTTTTTTCAATAAAGATAACATTAAATCAATCAGAAATACACTCTCTACATTGTTAATGTGGTAAATGACTATTCTAGGTGGAAACGTCTGGTTTCTAATGAAATATCTCCATAGGTGTATAGAGGCCCATTTCCATCAACTATCACTCCAGTGTTCTAATGGTACATTGTGTTTGCTAATCGCCTTAGAAGACTAATGTCTGATTAGAAAACCCGTGCAATTATGTTAGCACAGCTGAAAACAGTTATGCTGGTGATATAAGCTATACAACTGGCCTTCCTTTGAGCTTGAAGTTTGCAGAACAAAATTAATATTTCAAATATTAATCATTATTTCTAACCTTGTCAATGTCTTGACTATATTTTATATTCATTTGATAAATAAAAGTGTGATTTTTCATGGAAGACACAAAATTGTCTGGGTGATCCCAAACTTTTGAATGGTAGTGTATGTGTGTGTGCTTCTTGTCCCGCGGTATCTTCCTCTATCTTCCTCTATCGTCCTCCTCATTGATAGCCGAGGTGTTTTTGTCTGCATTGCATGAGTGTGTGTGTGTGTGTGTGTGTGTGTGGGTTATGTGCCTCGGCACTCTGCTTGGGGCCTCTTATCATCTGTGTCGCTGTGATGGGCTGAGAGCGGGTGAAGGAAGCAAGGGCATCGCTCTGCTCTTTTTAAAATCCCTCTTAGCCTCTTGGCCGCCGGCCGCGTCTCTTAACTCACACGGCTGACGCACACGTCGACTCCCTGATCCACTAAATCTCTTCTGTTCACACAGATTCATTTGTGTCTCTCTCTTCATTTGTACTTGTTTGGTGAGTCAATGCTTCTCCAGTCCATCCTGGGTTGAATGAGACTTTGTTGACTGGCCAAAGCAAACTTTTCAACTTTTCAGTCATTGTGTGGATTTCTTTTTTCTTTGTTTTTTTTTTGTGTTTTCCAAACCAAGGCGTGTTGTGTGTGACGACCCAAAGCGGCGGTATCGGTGCGCTCCACGATATTAGTTGAGTTTATCTTCCACAGCCAGCGTCGCTCAGGCCGTCACAAACTCACACGGGCCTGACTGCTGCTATAATTGAACCGTATATATTTCCCCCCCCGAGTGAAGAGAAGAGTGGCCATCTTTCAGAGCTCCACTCCTCGGAGCGTTTTTGCTGACAAAACAGAGGCTGCTTGGTTGCGGTAACAATTGTAGCGACAGTGCTGTCGGAGAGGGGACGCCGCGAAAGATAAAGAGAGGATACACCTGCTCTCTGGGAGAGAGACACACTTAGCCGACACTTAGTTTGTTCTGCCAAACCTTGCGGAGCGAGCGAGAGTTTTAGAAAAGGCTTTCACACAGCCCACCTCTGCTTTGCACGAGTAACCGTCTGCTGCACTTTCTTTACAATATTTCACATGATTTGGAAACGTCGTCAGTTCATCTGAGATGTTTCATTAACTCAAACCAGCTTCGCAAATGTTGATTGGAGATTTATGTTTTGTATGCTTTATGTAACATTTGTGGAATATTTTCAAAGATTATCGGTGTTTTACTCATAGCACCGGTGTTGTTCTACTTTGTCGTTGTTGCAGTTGGCAGACCTGACGTACAGAATACAAACAGCTTATCGTGTCTTCTGCTAATTCTCCCAGTGGTACGACCTGGGTGGGACCCAGTATGAGCCGGGTGGGACCCAGTGACACCTCAGTGACTGTTTGAAGAAACACAGCATTGTTTACTGCACTCCTCTTCTTCACAAGCCAAATTAAACCACAACAATGTGTAGGAAAGCTATAACTAGATCGCTGCAGTGAAAGAGAACACACTCTTCTTGCATGCTGCCGCTGCCGATGTGTTTTATAAGGTAAAATTAGAGAGAAAACACCAGAGGGAACATTTGAGCTGCTCATCACCTCTCGTGCTTTTACTTTCTCTTCCTCTCATACACCAGATACACTCGCATGGGGCATGCATTTAGTTTGAGTTTCATCCATTACACATAAATCTGACGATATTAAGATAGATCCTAATGAAATGTCCTTGCCCACTTTCCTTGTCAGAAAAGAATTATATATATATATATATATATATATATATATTATGCAACATTGCTAAATTACAGGGTTTTGTTGAAGATCTCTCCCTTTGGGTTATTTGAGTGAACCCAGGTCTGAAAAACAAGCAGTGCTGATTATTCACAGTTATGACAAATCCTTGAATTTCTCGCAAAAATATAAAGCATAATATAGTGTCAGCTTGAGCCTTGAATTCAAACTGAGAGTAGAAGAAGAAAATGCACAAAACAAACAAACATAAGAGATATTGTTGAACATTTTGTGATGCAACCTATGAAAAGTAAATGATCATTTATTCATATATTCCAATATCTGCAGGCTCAAGAGCGAGTGCATTAAACACAAACGGCACTTTTAAAGGATCATTTAACCCTTGTGTTGCCTTCGGGTCATTTTGACCCGAATCAATATTACACCCTCCCCCCGCCTATGGGTCATTTTGACCTGATTCAATGTTTCACCCTCCTGTTACCTTTATATTTACTAACATATTTTACCCTTTGGGTTCAATTTGATGCCAGCAATTAAAACCTCCAGAAAATTATTAGAATTAATATTGTTTTCCAAGTTTAAGTGTGAGGCACTTTATGTTTGTTTGTTGACTACCGAAAGAACACCGACATTAAACATTGAATGGGGTCAAATTAATCCGAAGGCGGGGGGAGGGTTAAATATTGATTCGGGTCAAAATGACCCGAAGGCAACACAAGGGTTAAAAACAAATTGGGAAATGAGCTAATGTCATATTTCCACTGCATGGTTCGTCTCGTCGTGACTCGACTCAGGTCCTTTTCTCTCTTTGGGTTTCCACTGCACACCCTGCAGTACCTCAGGGTCCACAGGATGCTCAGCTGATATTGCTAAACATTTCTTTAAATGTTTGTGTTTGTGCAGGATGTGTGGCGCTAGAGAATATTCTCTCCGACCCGTCAGCAGTGCTTTAACTCACCTTCTAGTATCTAGCTCTCTAACTGGCTTATTTAAGAGACATATATGAGGGTAGTATTGATCTTCTCATCTAATATACCACCAGAAAGGGAACAAGCATACCTCCCAAAATGTTGTGCTTTTGCTTTAACACGCTGGTGTTTGTTCATGTAGATATCCGTTGATGTTTTCTTCTTGTTTTTGCCTCTTATAAGTGTGAACAGCTTGACTCCAGCTGAGACCCTTGTCATATTCTCCTCTTTAAATGGGTAGAACAGCTTGGAAGTCGTTCATTAATTTAAATAAGATTGAGTAATTTCAATCGGAAGCTGGTAGAAGCATTTTAATGCTGCGCTGTTGCAGAGTGACATGTGCCTGTTTAATTATAAGTTGTTGTTACATACAGGATATTTACATAACTTCTGCTGATGTAAACACATACGTTCTGATGGAAGCCGTACACTTGCATGTGGAAAAATGTGACTATTAAATCCAGTATACAGCTAACAAATCATCTCGGACAGTATGAAAAGTATCAGGAAAGAAATGTATCGACGCTTTTCATTTCTCTTCTCCCTGAATTTGAGCAACGCAGCCATTTTGAGCCAACAGTGAGGCTATATCTCACAGCGTTTCATACGTCTGCATAAAATCCTCTTGGATGGAAAACGTATCTGGTGCAGGAGAATTTGTTTCATATTCTTAACACTGCGCTCAGTGATTGCCTTCGCTGGATCTCGACAGCCTGCCCACTTCACAGCCGATATCAAGGCACACCTCCTTCACTGTAAACGTCTCTGTGGCACATGAACACACGGGCCTCCTCTGGCTTTACATCTAACCCCAAGAGCACACAGCGAGAACTGCCTGCAGGGAGACGGAACCCTCGCAAGGTTGGTAAAAACACAGAGAAGAGCCCTGTTCCCCCTCTGGCCCGGGACGCAGCAGCACACTGGAGCCTTCAGAGGGGCGAAGGCAGGAGGACACATTGGAGCTCTGTGTTTCTGTAGTCAACTTCCACCTCCCTCTGGCACAGACGTCTCTCTCCGCCATCCTGTTTCCCTCCTGTCCGCGAACACTCCTGTGACACCGAGCCCCAGAGTTGCGTCCGATTTCCGTCGGGCGCTGTCCCTCCTGCTTTTCTGCCAGTTGTTCTCATCTGCTGAGGCCCAAAAGCTCCGAGTTGAGCCAACTTCCGCTCTACCTGTGACCTCAAGTCTTCCATCTACAGAGCTTTATATCCAAGAGAAAGTGAGCGGGGAGTGGGAGGCAGCCTGTCTTAAAAAGAGATGAGTACGGGACCCTGAGGGCACTTCTCAGCTGCATGGAAGCCTGCTAACCCTATTCACATGCCCAGAGAGGTGTTTTATAAATTCCATCCTCGATGGCCACTTTCTATATGCTAAAAGCATTCGGGTGTTTATGTTAATGACTTCAGTCGGGGTTTTGAAGTGCCTGCATGATGAGCAGCTAGCCTAGAAATGGCTCTGACCTTGGCTCACTTCAGGGGAACGCTCTGGTTTCTGACTAATAGAGTATGCCCTATTCTTTCTCCCACAACATGGACTCAAAATAGCTCTGGCATGCCCCATTAAGCATCACTTTAATTGTTAACACGGCATACTCTGTCCTTGACACGCATTACCTACTTAATTTAAATGTCAATCCCAATTAAAGAAGGACTGAGGAGACGAACGTTTTACTCTGAAACGAGTGTGGCGCTGCAGCCACAACGCCGTTAAATGAGGGGTTGGGCTGCAGCCCCGAACGGTTTTTGACATCCCACCAGACGAATGATGAATGACTCTGGGGTGCTATTTGTTATAGAGTTTTTCACACTTTGAATTGTTTACTAGTCAATGATGGGTACCGTTCAGCCTGTAAAACAGAGCTTTGACAAGTTAAGTGAAAATAATGATGTCACCAGGGATGAAGACATTTGACTGGAAAGCTTACATTACTATCTGAGGGTCTAAGGCTTGAAAACGAGGGAGCTGCACATGTCGGACGGCGAGTACAGATGTTTGACACGCGTCGGGTGTGTTAGGGGTTTCCAAAGCTGTTTGCCCATCCCACAATCACGTCTGTTGAGGCACACTGGTCTCTCTACAAAGGGAGTTTTAATTCATTTTAGTTTAAGGATCCAGACATTTTGAAGGTTGACCCCCCCCCCCCCCCCCATACCATAAGTAGGACACATCCCAGCATTGCCTCCATCAGTTTCAACCATTATAATCCCTCTTCTGTGATTGCCTTTATGGACGTACATCATTGTTCTACTGAGCGAAACAGGGCTCCGTGGAGGACACGTGGGGGTGCGTGTCACTCCTCGGTCTCAGGCTGCTCCAGTGCTTCAAAAGGAGGCGCTTGTGTTTGTAGTAATGCAGTGACAAGGCAGACGCCTGTGACTGATCTTTGTTTCCCAGTGTGTACAGTGCCTCCCTTCCTTCCTCTAAATGTCGCCCTCGGGCGACATAGCCTGAGAAACCCAGGGGGAAATTCCTCTTTCAACCCCCCCACACAGTAGTCTGCTCAGCTGTGCTGTGACACAAACTCCATTTACCCTGAAGAGCAATACCCGATGTTGTTCTGCACAGACCGGGGCCATGCAGCCCAGGGGCCATGCAGCCTAGGGGCCATGCAGCCGTCCACTGCTGCAAACAGAGACGGCAAACAGGGATGCTTCCAGGTCCAAATCCCCTCCTGCAGCCGGGCGCTCGAGTCTCACAGCGTCGACAGGCTTGAGACCGACTGGGTCGGGTTTTGTTGAGCATGAGCTGCCACGCACGACTTGTTAAACCGTCTCCATTTGGAATTATCACCAGACTCAGAATGTGCTTGTATTGCTTTGTTTCTTCTTCTCCTCCTGTGAGGCTCTAGATGCTTGTTATGTGGCGTTTGATAACGGGTAATGCATCGGTGGCTTCCTCCGAATGATTCAGATACGTATTGGGGCTCATGTTGGCAAGCAGACATGGTGTTGTCATGGGGATGATGTGTGGGCCTCCTCTACTGCAGTGAACCAGTGAGCGGCACTTGACTGCCCACCACCAAAAGGCACAACAACGCCACCACACACACGTGCTTGCGCACACACTCACACAGGTAGAAGTAACAACGTGGCGGAGTGGATGAATCAGTGAGCTCCAGCATCTCGAAGAGGAGGAGGGGGAAGTGGGGAAGGGGTATATATAGTGTCAGCAACGATGAATCACAGTGTTACTTCAGTTTCAATCAACACACTTAGGGTACAAATGACTCACTCGGGGGGAAAAGCGCGTCATTTACATTTCTGGTTGTTTGCTATTATAATGCTAATGTATTCCTCAGCGCCCACCAGCCTTCTTCAACACACTCCATCATCCAGTCCTTCTATTGAGGGCATCTCTCGTTCTCTATCTGTCTATCTCTAGCTCTGGCAACACCGACACACACACACCCACACACAGACACACACACATGTCCCCCCTGTCCCACAGCCCCCACTTCTGTCTTCTGCCGTGCTCTCATGTCTCCCATTAGGAAAGGAAATGAGGCGAGGTGCAGATGCAAATATCTTGGACCCCTCGCTGCTCCCTGACTCATCACCCAGACACAGAAACAAGGACGGCGTGAGGAGGAGAGGAGGGCAGGGAGGGAAGAGGGGTGGTGAATAGACAGAAGAACAGAACTACGTGAAAGACGCAGTAGATTGGTACACGATAAAGAAACTACCTTCACATGGCTGCAACCACTTTCCCCAGAGTTTATCATCATGCCGAAAGGGACAAACCAAGGGAGCATAAACCATTCAACGCAGCATTATTTCTCACTTTCACTCCACATCCTTCTTTTTGGTTGTTGTGGGTGGCGTGGCTGTCCTATCATTCAGCCTGCAGTGCTATTCAGCAGTTTGGTGGGGTCATTCCTTTCCCCCGCCTCCTGCTTTGTCGATCTCTAACGCACTTGATTGTTTTGGAGATTATATTGTAAAGGGCTCAGCGAAGCAAGCGCCCTCATTGGAAGCACAGTTTGCTCTTCATTGTTTGATTTCTTTGTGCTTGCATGCACAGAGACAGTCCGAAGAGATGCATCGAGATTATTGCCATTGCGAGGCTGTGTATGCGCTTATACAGTATTTTTTCAAAATAAATGTCTGTCTCTTTGCAATTCCTATGGTAGAGATACACAGGGGGGTAGGGAGGACGACATTTAAATAAATGAAGAGAAAAAGTGTGAAACACAAACAAATGTATTTACTGTCACAATTGCACCGAAGCTGGCGGACGACATATTCTCATTAGAACGCTGGCAGCTGCACCGACCAGCTGCAGGAGGAAAAAACACTCCGCACACACACTTTGTGATTATCGCTGAAGTACTCAATCAGGATGTGAAAACTTTAATGTTCTTCTGGGGGGATGTTAAAGTAATCTCCTTATCAGCAGGGTTGGTAAGGGAGTGTATTGCTGACTTACATTCACATCCAGAATGGTAATTGTAAACGACTAAAAGATTCAAGTTGCCCCAAATATATACGTCTTCCTTTTCATAACAATGAACTAAAACATATTTAAAGTAGCAGCTATATCCATGAGAATAAAAAAATTGGTGCTAAAGAAAGAACTATCTTATCCTGGTCCACGGCTTAGAGCAAAATTCAACAATATATATAATTGTAACATAATATAATACATTCCCTTATATAATATCTGGAGATGTATGAGGGGGGTGGGCGTCGCCAACAGTGGGAGGGGCGTAAATTAACAGTATTTGTGTGTGTGTGTGTGTGTGTGTATTAGGGTATGCAGGTATGTGTATATATATGTTAATATGTGTGCAGGTTTTTGCATGTCTACCCATATTTATTTTTTATAAACAAATAAATTATTTGAACAAAAAAGGTAGCAGCTATATCCATGAGAATAAAAACCATTAAATAAATACATTTTACAGAAACACTTCATAGTTGAACTTGAAATAAGATCGCGGTTGTAAAGAACGCAAAAAGAAGCCGCCCTACACATTCGGCCGTGAAGATAAAGCACCGCCATGTGAAGACGTGTGTCCCAGCCGGCCCACACGCGTGTGCCCCGCCCTCCAGCATGGCCAATTTTCTCCAAAGGCGTGGGGTGCCCAATGATATGAAGACCCCCTAACGAGTGTAACGTCTCCGTGGCCAGTTGGGCCGTTTACCCGGCAGGTGTCCTGCATCATTCGTGCTGTTCGACGAGCCATCTGTGAACGGAGAGGGGACGATTTGTCTTTGTCCTCGAAGGGGAATTGTATTTCATCCGGACAAAAAGATGAAGCGTCACTTTAACTGCGGTGACAAAAACCTTTGTTACATTACATTACATTACATGTCATTTAGCTGACGCTTTTATCCAAAGCGACTTACACAATCCTGTTACATTCATACACTGTAGACGCAGCTACAGGGAGCAATTCAGGGTTAAGTGTCTTGCTGAAGGACACATCGATTCGGGCGGGGATTGAACCTCCAACCCCCTTTGTGTGTCTGAAATGTGTAGACTGCGATACAATTCATCTCAAGTGTCAGTTTCAGACATTTCCTCTGGATTCTCCCTCATTTTACGAAGCTCTCGGTTTAGCACTTCTAATATTAGTCGGGTCTAATTGCTGTGTTGAGTGTCATCTAAAAAAAGCTAATTAGGGCAGTGGTTTCTGGTTAAAGAGGAGGAAGAAAGTGAACAGAGGGTTTCTATTAGAGCAACAGGGTCCCCACCCAGACCCTGACAGTGCCTCAACAATCTGTTGGATTGCCTCTTCTAGAGCGAGTGTGGCGGCTGAAATTGCACGTTAGCAGTTTGGTAATAATTCACACAGGAAGTGGTCGCTTGATCCAGAGAGACGTGTAGAGGATTATGCTCCACCACAAAGTATACCACAAAAGAAGTCAAATTTAAACTAAAATATTGATTTATATGCATCTTTTTTTTTTACTGTTGAGTGATCCCTGCTGCCAAAATCAGACTTCCCGGATGTGGATTGTGTCCCCGAGGTCGCGCAGACTGAATCTGGGATTAGATATAAAAACACTAAACGGTCCTGGTTTTCAAAAAACACATTATTTCTCCTGAAGAGCTCGAAGACGCTTATTCGTGCCTTTTTAAAAGCTTGCGTTCTGCACGCATTGTAAGAGTATATTTACGGTTGTGCGACAGTAGAAGTGCTACGACAAAAGATAATATTAAGTCAACCGGATAGTAATATCCAATAGGCGGCAGAGAAAGTGTCACAGGCGGCCATTTAGCTGAGGTAAATATGTTACATTATACCACTCCAATCCTTGTGTTTTGAGTTTACAAGTGTAGCCATGCAGTTTTCAAATGAACTATATTTTGGGGGGTATTGGGAGACGCCTTCTACATCTGCTTCGGCGCTGTCCATGGTGTTGAACGTTGGACTCGTTAGATGTGCTAAGCGCTGAAATAAATGCTCCTTATCTTGATGAAAACGTATATTGTGCATGTATAAGCGCATATGTAGCACCCTGAAAGGTCATTTCATATCTCTTACTGATGTAATTCAACAGTGTCTATTTCTTATAATTTGTATAAGGTAATTCATGTTTTGTGCACATACTAACTGTGAAGGGAGGAAAGTGCTCGTTGTTCACACTCGAGGTGAAGATGCAAGATAGTATTTTCACACCAATCTCCTGACTTTGGTTCGGGAATCTTGTTAAAATCTTTCCCGCCTTAAGGTGTTACACTCTTTTCCCTTTTTTAATTTATTTGTTTGTGAAATTTCCCCTCTGGTTCTTTTGCATGTTTGAGTGCGAGCAGAGTGACCAAATTATGACCGAGCTTAATAACAAATCAGCCTTTAAATTGCAACTCACTGGCCTTGCATGCATGGGTGACTCACAGAGCCCTCTCATCTTCACCTCCAGCAAAAACAAACACAACAGGGAGGGGCCTGGCCGCCCCTTATGTCGCCTCCATTCTCGGAGAGTGGCCTGATTTAACACCGATGCGTTCTAGGGTGCTGCGAGGGTGATGTAACGTCATGATGATGTACAGAGCATGTGTGTGTGTGCGTCCTGTATTTATTTCCATTTCATTAAGCAGCGGGTAATGAAAGCCTTTCTTCATGCAGAGGAAAGTCATTTTTGTTTGGCTCACCCAACGTAGAAGTTTTGTGTTTTAGTCTTTCTGAGTCACTGATTGCGGTTCATGCTCTGTGTTGTGTCTCGGTCTCTGTGCGTGGAAAGAAGATCCCTGATTGTATCAGCAGGCTCAGAGGAAGTGGCTGTGGCAGAGTTTGTTTTGTTATATAATACTGGATGCTTTCATGCAGCTATTGTTGGTGCTGTGTGAGGGTCTATATGTTGTCTCATTGAGCATTCATATATTCTTATCCTCCCTGTGATGTGTACGCTTAAACATTCCCCCTGTTTATGTGTCTGTGTTTCAAAATGTGAGCGTGATAATGTGCCCCGTGAAAGCACACAGTGAGTTTAAACACCGTGATTGTGTTTTATAACCAATAAAAGCAGCTTAGTTGAAGGCCAGGAATTTGCTGGATTTTTTAAATAAAAAACATTTAAACAATTAAAAGCAATGTAGATTATGATTAGACAAGAACTCCCTGAAAGAAGAGTTCTCGTATCTCAATGGGACCTTTTTGGGCTAAATCAAGGATAAAGATCATGAGAACCGTTTAATATTACAGCATGTTAGTTAGAATAAGTCTTTGGTGACTCAAATGTCCTTTACTTGTGAATTGAAATATTTAAATTTCCAATTTTTTAAGGAACCATTAACCTTTAGCATTACTTAAAACTGCAAGATTATTTTTGCTTTAAACCCTCCAAATACAGAATTTGCTAGAATATATTTTAGGAAGAAATTCAGGGGTCTAAACAAACTGCATCTTCAACACTGTGAAATGTACTCGGTATCATCCTGGCTTTTGGACTTTGTATTACACCGTCAACTAAAAGGGAAAATGCCATGGAAACTAAACTAAAAACACTCTGTGTACAAATTGTACTTTCGCCATTCATCATAGCATCCTTTGTAAAACCTAAAGATAAGTTCCCAGCTACTTCATGGCTTTTCAAACTATATCTTTGAATGTGATTGTTATTGATCAGTCCTGCAGCACTAAAAATGCTGCCGGTTTAATCAGTTTGAATCTGTAGCTGCTCTCCTGAAACCCATGCATTATATCTCAAAACTGCAGTCTTTAAGGCTGAGTGGTAAAGCTTTTACAAACCTCACCTGGGTAACATCTCAAGATTTGTGAAAGCGTTCTGACTCCGTTGAGGTGGATAACAGCTTTGGCTTCGGCAGGTGGGCTTTCGAGCCCTTTCTTCTGTCAGTCGAGTGTGGGTTCATTTGGTGGAGCGTTGTTCTGTCTAATTTGAAAAAGAGCAGGAGGCTCAGGAGGAGAATTAGTGTGGGGGAAGTAGAACAAGCTCTCAGGTCTGCCCTGAGCTCAGGTGTTCAGCAGTGTGTGGGTGTATGGACATCTTCTCACACAGCGGCTTCTCCTGACATGGTCTGACAAACACATTCATGTCTGAATACTAATGTCTGTCATGCTTATGTTTATTGTTACAGCTGTAGTCCCACTCCAGATGCTTTCTTGAATACAATCTTTGCCTTTTGACCTTTTTTTATTTCTGCCATCTTCCATTGTGTGAATAGACCGTGAGCTGTCTGGGGGTCACGCAGGGGTCACGCAGTCCTAGCTGAAAACTTGCGCCTCCATACTGAAGATGGAACATAAGCAGAAGCCATAGGAACTTATTGGAGTAGACTTTGCCCGGGAAGCTGCAACCAATTTCCCAGAAAGTCGTTCCCATCTTGTATGAAAAGTAATCACGATGTATGTGTATCGAGACAATTCATACAATACAACCATGAAAATAGCTTCCTCAAATACATTCAGGCTCATCCAAGAATGTCAACAGGCTCATAGGGTCTGACGCCTAGCTTTGATTATGGATTCGGCCACATTCTCAGACTACTATGAAAATGTGACATAATCATTTTCTTAATCCGTCGTGTGTGTCAAACTAAAACCACAATAATCCACCAGAAAATGCTTAGCTGCAGAGCAGCGGTGTGACCATGTGGAGGAGTTGAGCACAGACGTTGTTGAAATGTAGGTGGGACAAAGAAAAGGGTCTTAAAGAGAGGCTTAGTCTGTTATCTCTTACAGTTTGATTTATTCTGTAGGTGTGTCAAAGGACAGCTATACAGTCAAGAGCAGCTGTTGCTAAGGGGACCCCAATAATAAATACACAATGGTCATGTTATTATAAAAACTGAATACAATCATGATTACATTTTGATTATTGCAGCCAAAAATGATGACGTGAGCTAATCCACCTTGATTTACAAGGCTTTTATTTCTGTGTGTCACTGTTTGTTTCTGATCATCTCTCCAGGCTGATTGCCCAGTCGGTACAGCAGGTACCCTCTCCATTGACTGGCATGTTAATCACGTGGGATTAGGCCTAAATGAGTACAAATGTTATGGAAAATGGTTTGAATTACATGCTAAGCCCCCGATGGCCTGTAATCCACCGGTCTTTGCTCAGAAGAGTCATCCATGGGGTTAGTGTGTGTGTCTCTGTGTGTGTGTGTGTGTGTGTGTGTTTTCGTCCACGTGCCAGCATGTGCCTCAGTGCGAGCCCCTGCACACTCTCTTCACGCATGAGGCAAATCCTAATCGCGATCACATCGACGTTGATCAAAGTGTTTTTGCCCTGGGAAGGAATTAATCTGCTTGTTCCGGCTGCCCTGGGAAAGTTACCAGAGACGTATCTGTTGGGAATGGAGGGAGGGAGAAAAGAAGGAAAGGCTCCAGGCATCCCCTTGTTGTTTTAAAAAGACTTCTGTCCCCTCTGGATAAAGATAAGTCTTGCCAGCAAAGCAATAGATCGCAATCTCAAGGACAGTTTACCCCCACACCCGTCACACTTCAAACTGGCTTTGGGACATTTGTTTTTACCCTTTTCATGTCTCTCAGTCCTCTTGCCACTTCTTAACCCCGTCAGCGACGCTTAAGAATCCCTCTGATGACCCCCCCCCCCCCTCCCTCCCTCGTTGCTCATTGCCTCGATGCCAGGTGGTAAAAAATACATTATCATCATGATAAGCAGATGGTAAATAATCTGCTCAGGGTGAGGAAAGGAGGTAATATGTTTCGTACTGGGTTATTAGTTTGATAACTGGGTTTGTGCCTGGAAGGTGTGAGGAAATAATGAGTAGAGTGTGGTTTCCTACCCTAACTGTTAGGTGCCTTTGAGCAAAGCACTTTGTCGTATCTGCTGAAATGAAGCAAACTGTGAGTTTGGGTCTTGAGGGTTCGCTTCCGCCACGATCCTGCAGCACGTTGTCAGTTGTAGTATTTATGGGATGAGACGTTGAGGGAATATGATGCAGTAGGAGATGTTACACTTTTGGGTTCAATGGAGGATGATCCTGATTCCTGCATGAATCCTGCATGACACAGTTTTCCTTTTAGCTACTGAAATTTGTAAACTTCCATACCAGATTACGCCAATAAAAACACAAGATCTAAAAAAAGATTACTTGGGAAGTTGATGACCTGAACATCCACACCAACAAAGAACATCAGGAGGATTTGGTGAACTAAATATATCATTTGCATGATATCGGCATGATATTTGAACTCCAAATGCATTCAGATTAATTTGAGTGGACGAGAGCAGGACAGTAACATTAGGCTGGCAGAGAATATCAACCATCTGTAATAGACGGCATCGCCTTGTAACGTTGTTTTTAATCTTTTTTGCTGTCTTTTTTGTTGGGATTTATAATCGGTTGTTACTCTCTCACCCTGAGAACATTATTTAAGTTTGCAATAGACTATTAAGAAGAGGCTGCCTTTCTAACCGTAACCCCTCGGTCTAATTTTCCATGTAATTATGCATTACTATAATTCTAGATTGTATTATATTGTATTGCATCACCACAGCAGTATATTGAATGCACTAGTTTGATTCTTAATTCAAACCACTTGAGGTACTCCTCCACGTGGTTCCTGCTTACAGGAAGGCCCAATGCCTTGGTCTCTTTGCAAAATCCACACTCAACTTCTCAAGTGTAAACAGTTTTGTTTTCTTCTGAAGTAACAGCAATGCAATAGCCCATATAGTTTCAAATGTAATACATTTTAATGCGCTGTTAACCACATAAACCAAATACCATTCAGCTCTATTTTATTTGGGTGGAGGCAGCCACGTCAGTGACATTTATTTGTGGACAAAGACATTAGAGGCTCTAGGATTCAGTGATTTGGTAAACAACCCTATAATATGAATATATGGAACTTTACAGAGATGAAGAAGGGAGTACTCTGTTGACTTTCCTTAGATAAAGAAACCTCCAAATGATTTATTTACCCAAGTCAAGATGCTGATCTCACTGCAGTGTTTCCAGTGTGTGTGTGGTGAGATGCTCATGTGCCGTGCACTAGTGAGGCATAAAGGTAGACACACAAAAAACTGAATGCACACACACACACACACCTACAAATGCCTCATGAATAGATAGTAGGGTCATTTGAAATAAGCGTTGTCCATGCGACAAGCACAGTGACTGTCCTCTGTGGAGGAGAGGGGTAATTCTCTTTCACACATCATTAGCTCTCCTCATCTGCCCGTGTGTGTGTGTGTGTGTGTGTGTGTGTGTGTGTGTGTGTGTGTGTGTGTGTGTGTGCTCAGCATCTGCCGCACAAAATCAGAGCTGTTCATCAGTCCTGGACCTCTCCAACTCCACATCAGTGTAGGATGGCATCTCATTTCAGTTTCATCTCTGTGTCGGGACCAGCCCTCGTCTTCTTTTTTCTCTCCCTCCTTAATGTCGTTCTCTCTTCTCCCATCTCTTCTTTCTACTCTCAGTGGTAGATCAACACAATGAGAGTCACTCCTGTTGGTGGCCGACAGTCCATTTGGTGTTGGATTTAATTTCTCTCCTCTCATTCAGCAACCTGCACTGTAGTTGTTGTTGTTGTGCCTAGGTTGTAACGGCTGACATTGGACTCTAACTACTGTGGTGAACATGTTGTCACTTTCATTTGGCTGCAGAAGTGCTAAGTGTACCGCTTTCACCGGTGTCCCATTTCTATCATCCTCACATCAATTTGACAGCTATCATAATCAGGTTAGATGTGTATCAGTAGTCATAGGCAACCTCCCGCCTCTCTTTGTGAGCTGTTCTTTTGGTACCTATATCTATGAATACTTATATTTTCATATCCAGATGCCAATGAATAGAGCAAAGACTGTGACTCAACGACGGCCAAGGGCAACGAAAAGTAAACTAAAAGTAGTTTATTTCGTCACATTTTAACAGAATAATGGGTAGAACATAATAAAACGAGACAAGTTGGTAAATATGTTTCTATTGATATTGTTGGCAGATCTCTATGGGGGAATTATGTTGTGCAAAACATAATAATACAGAACAAAGAGTTTCCACAGACAACAAGTGTTGAATTCATCGGTTCTTTAATAAATCACTTCAACTGTCAAATCCAATCAAAAACTTCACATTTGTTATAAGCTGACATTTCTTGAAATATATACTTATAACGAGTTTATTTCCAATGAAAGTAGTTAGCAGCACTGAATCAAGCAAGACAGTCCCCAAGTCGGCAACACTGAATGCCTGTCCCCTCAGTCCCCCACAGTTATAATTATGGACGTATAATGACCACGGCCAGTAGTTACAGCTGTCAGGCTCGCCGCTCGTGGAGTCGGAGGAAGACGAGTACACGGGCAGAAGAAATGAAGGCAGAGGAAGCAGGTAGGGCATCCAATCATTTCATGTGCATTTGATTTATTGATTAGTGTCAAGATGTAAAGAATAAAAAGAAGAATTCAACAAATATTTTTTTAAAGACACTATACCCACCGGAGCAAGAGTGTTTGTCGGCCATTAACAAACGGGACGTGAGCCCAAATCCTCCTCATCGCTCTGCTGTTCTCAGTTTGAAGTCGAATGTGTGGAGACCTCTTCAGCCCCGAAGAAGAAGAAGCCAGAAATGTGCTCGTTTGTCATTATGCTCGACTTGGCTGTCCCAGATATGGAAATGGGCCATGGCTAAAAAGAATCCACCCGTGGCGTTGAATGGCCTTACTGCCTGTTGGCACAAGCATCTTTGCCGATAGAGAAGCTTATTAAAAAAAGGTTGTCGCGAAGGCGTAGAAAGTGTTGGATCCCTTTTCATTTGGACCAGCAGAGGTGTGGAGGACGCTGACATACTGCTGCTGAATTTACGACAAACATCTGGAGGGCCAATAGTCTGATGCCAGGTTTCATTTTGTCAGCTTTCAAAACTCTCTGCCCACACATGCTGGCTGATAAGACGCTGTCATATTTCCCTCAAAACAGAAAACTTGTAGGATGGATGATTTAAACTTCATGACTTTTTAAGTTTTTAATCGTTCTTCCGTACAGCAGGTTGACACTTCAATGTTTGATGTTAAATAAATGAAAATAATCACAGGTCAGTATCAGGTCAGGTGGCCTACAGGGTCCGGGCTTCAGGGTTTGCTGTCCTCCGGTAGAGAGGGATGGCGCTCTGGCCGGGAGGCTTCACTTTCAGATGTTTTTCCGTCTGTTTGTCTGAGTAACAATCAGTCAGAGTTAGAGTAGCTAGTTAGCAAACATCTCCAAATCAAGCGGAACAAACTAGACCGCAGGAGGACGACCGTCTCCCAACCGAGCCAGAAGTTAATCACAGTTCAGCTGGTGGCTGCTGCTGATTTTTGAAGTTGCACTCATCGTTGATCCGAGGCTTCCAGAGCGACTGCACAGCCATATATCACTCACAGACATTCTCACCTGTCACCACTGAATCCACCGATCCGTCACACTCCTCTAAGAGCCTCTGCTGTATTATGGCAGTGGAAGAAGAAGATGAAAAACAACAACAACAACAACAACAACAACCATAGCTCATCATTGTGTCACACTGACCCGCTGATGAGTTAAACCTCCGATCACCAGTCAGGTTGGAAAGGTGAGCTTTAGAAGATTGATTTCATCACCAATGATTGCCACTGTCTCACTGTGCTGCACTGCAGAAGTGGGGATTAGCATCAAATCTCGTTTAAAAGGATTACTAATATTCTTCTGTTGATGTATTGAGCCAGGAGCTTCTAAAAAACATTTTCCCCGTAACTTTCATTGATCATTGAAATTTCTAGGGATCAGTGTTATTTTATACCATAACATTCTGACTTTGTTGTAGATTTGGTAAACATTAATTCGGAAATGATAAGTAACAGCAACACATACTCAGCAACCAAAGCCTTTCAGGACATGTTTATGATATCTATTCTTTCATAATGAAATTATACTATATATGTGAAACAATACATTGATATGTGTGTAATTACTACAGGCGAACAGGTAACACAATTAGTTTGGAATAGCAATACCGATTCTTAAATATCGGGATGCACAGGGGTGTAGTGGCTCGCACTGTGACCTCACAGCAAAACGGGCCTGGGTTCGATATCTGGTCTTTTGTATGTTCTCCCCGCGGCAGCGTGGGTTCCCTCCGGGTTCTCCCACAGACCAAAAATGTGCAGCTTAGGTTAATTGCCCGTAGGAAAGAGCGTGAGCGTGAATGGCCATCTGTCTCTATATGAGCTCTGTCCAGGGTGAACCTGCCTCCGCCCAATGTCAGCTGGGATCGGCTATTCCTGAATGGGGTGAGCTGTTCGGATCATGGAGTGGAATTCTTGAATATTGAAGTGTTTAACCATTACTCACTTCCAAGGGCCTGTTGTCTACACCTCCCCCCTCTCTGAAGCTCTTTGTGTCCAGTCGGTCCTGTATGTCTGTGCCCTCACTGTAAACCCTAACCCTAACCCTCAGCTGCTGGAAGTCGGTCTTGAGTTTATTCCTCTGCAGAGGGTCAACTGGTGTTCAACGAGCAGCAGTTGACTCTGTCACCACTAAGACGGGGAGGAAGAGCCCTGATCCCAGCTGTCATCCCAGAGATACATCAGGAAACCAACACATAACCAACAGTGACTTGTCGCTACGCTCATCCGGAGCGTGCACATTCTGTTTAGTGCCACATGTCGAATAATTGGTGATAAAAACTTCTTTCCGACTGGAGTCATGTCATCAGTCATGCCTGTTGTGGAGGCAAAGCGGACTGTTTTGTTTTTAATAGCCTGGTGATTGTGAGTGGCAACATGATTGATTCACTTCGCTTCCTGTGAGAGTTGTTGACGACCCACACGCACCACATCCTACGCGATTGTGCAAAGGTGTGCTCTCTCGCACACACACACATTTCATACACACACACACACACATTTCCTACACATAGTGTAATTTGTAATTAACCTACTTTAGCAGTGTTAATGTGTTCCTCGATGTCTTTTACGTGCCAATAGAGGGGGGAAAAAAGAGGAAGATGTGCCAGCGATTGCAAAGAGGTGGGGTTGTGTAAGGGGGAGTGTGCCGGTGCTTTTAGCACAAAATCATTTCAATACACAAAGACATGCTGCACGGTCCATGAGCCTGCTCTGACCCCGGTCTTAGTAGCTCCCTTGAAATCCTCACATCAACATGTCCCAGGCTCAGACAGGCCCCCAATTAGGCTGCGTGTGCTGCGTCAAGTGGCGAGTAAAAAGACGTGATGTTCAGACATGGATCTGGTCAGCGTGCAAGGAGGAATGTTTAGGAGCAATTTAATTGGCCTACAGAGCTCAAAGCTTATATGCTTGTTTCTTCAAGTCAGTCATGTTTTTGTAAAAGACCAAGTGACCTGCGTTTGCTATGGAAGTCTGTGTGTGTTGCTGTAATTGCACATTTATCCATCATAGCACGACCACAGACTAGCCACGTGTCTCTGGGATCCAGATACCACACAGGCGTTACCGAAAGCTGATTTATGGCATGGGGAATGTGTGAATTCATTCTTTTCATTTTGTTTGCTCACGCCTTGTCAGCTGAGCTCTGAGCGTGTTTACGGCCCTCTCTCTCTCTCTTTATTTTTGGGAAGCGTCCAAACACAGAATGTGCCAGTCGTCTTTCTCTCAGAGCTTTAACAAAGCAGATACACATCCTCATCAGAGATCTGGCACGGACGGTATGCAGATTACGGGAGCGTGTCCTGTGCCATTTACCCTCAACCCTCACTCCCGCTGCGCTGCAGCTCTGCCTCTCGTTTTGAATTCTCTGCAGGGGCAGTCGAGTGCAGCCTCGCTCTGATTGGCACATTGGGAGCACAGGCTCTATCTCTTGCTCTTAATGCAGCCGTAGACCTGATTATAATCTCAGCCGTACATATGCAGCAGAGACACTGGGGTGGCATTATGCAGAAATAAAACTAAGTGTAGTCTTTTAAATTCTCGTATAAAACGGTAATACTGGTAATAATTGAACAGCTGTCAATCAATCTGACATCGGCAACGTACATTTTAGGTAACTTGAGTATTTCTTTGCTATAATGAATGGCTTGAATATGCAAAGCTAGGTCCAACGTGCACTCACACTTGAACTCAGTACATCCCCATGCAATAGACTTCGCTGGATCATACCAATATGAGATTATTGGAGTATATCAGAATCAGAACCGTTTGCCATTTATGTTTACACATACAAGAAATGTGTCATGGCGGGTGGTGCGACAGTAGACAACATTAGCAACCAACACAGATGAGAATTAAAAGTATATATTAAAAAACGATAGACAATAAAGTGCACAGACTGTCACAGGTTTGTCACGGGGTGAGGCTCATGTGCAGAGAGACAGGCTGGACTCCAGGTTTGAGTGAAACAAAAAACACTTTACTTCAGAAAAAGGTACAACATAAAAACTCTGGCTTGAAAGCCACTACAAAAAACACTAGAAATCACCATGCGAACAAAGACTGCGCGTGAGACATCAAAAAAGAGCCACAACGAGACTGAGATAAAAACAACAAACCAACAGGAGACAAGGGAAAGACTGGCACAATATGTAGGGGGGAAAACACAGGTATACGGCATGATGCAATCAGGGAGACAGAAGCGGCTGAGGGCAGGTGAAGAGAATGAACCAATCAGAGAGACTGAGGAGTGGCTGAGGGCAGGTGAAGGGAATGAAGCAATCAAGACAGAGGAGACATAGAGGAGACACAGAACACAGGAGACAGGAGACACAGAGGAGACATAGAACAGGGCGTTACACAGACTTTCATGATTTCAGAACTTTTTAAGTCAGTTTAAAGTTGCAAGTGTATTTAGTCAAGAGTTAAGTGGTGACCGGAAAGAAATGGTCCTGGGGATGACAGAGATGACATGAAATCAGAGATGCAGACACGGTAAAGCCAGAGAGCAGATGTGACGTGCACATGGTCTGAGAGCCATGTGTGTGTCTTTGTGGTGGGCGAGGGTCAAGGTAATGTCCAGTGTGTGTTTATAGGTCCAACTGACATGAACTCAGCCGGCACTGTAAGCGCCACCTTTTCTTTCTTGCGTCAGTCTTTTCTGCAGCATTGTTCTCCTTTCATCTGGTTTTCTCTCTCCCATGCTTACACTGCAAAAATGGCAATTCAAGAAACTGCGATCTTATTTTAACTCGATTGAATCTAACTTAAGGTTAATAGTTGTTTCAGGGACTATTTGCACACATTTTTGACATTTCCAGGGTGAAATTGTAGGCAAGGCAGTAATAACCACGTTTTTTTTCTTTGTCTTTTGTTGAACCTGTCAAAAGCAAAATGTGTTTCAAAACACAGCCAAATTATATATAAAAGGATTGTTAGATAAAATAAAAAATATTGAGTTGACTGAACGCAGACTTTGAAACGGGGAGAGTGAACAAAGCCCTGTTTTGAGCAAAAAAAGCTCTGGTAACAATATCTTCCAGCCCAGCACCAAATGGCAGACAAAGTTCTCCTAGATGTACACAGAGGAGCATTTAGCAGCTAAAGAGACTTAGATTCATCAGCTTGCCAGAAACATGACTTCAGAATAAGAGCTCATGTTGCTCTGTGGGTACCAGATGTTTCACTGTTTGCCCCATCAACCCTGTCGGTGATACCATATAAATGTTTTGCTCTGCTCCTTCCGCAACTAGATTACGGGCAAGGAAATAATTAGTTCTCACCCTGCTGCCAGAATTCTATGCATTATGTGTTTGGTTTGAACGTGAGATCTCAGGAACGCCTGGAGTGAATAAACTGATTCGATTTTGGTGGTCAAAGGTCAGAAAACACATTGTCGATCATAACTCAAGAATTCATTTGATAACTATGACTGTCTAATAGGATACGTTTATGCGGTGATGACATTTCAGTAAGATGTGGATTTAAACTGCAACTTATTGGAATTAGAGGCATCCCACAGTAATTGCATTTCATTGGATTCTAGCAGTTGCTCTTGATTATACAATTGTTGCTCTTTTTGGGGGGGTATTTTTTTACATTTTACATAAATGAGTAACATGGCAACATAAAATACCAGAACTCTCAGTTTTGGGCAAGTAGTCCTTCCTCTTGTCGGAGCTGGCACTCGCTCACTGGAGGCTGAAGGATGCAGAGGCAGCTTATTGGCAAGGACAACTTGCAATCCGGCATCAACACCCGAGCTGAGCCCCGAATAATACGGTTGAATACTCTCTCTTAGATACCACAACACACACATGCACACACACACACACACTAGACATGTGCAGCTAAATCACACTCACTCACCCACATGCTGAAACGGCATTTCATCAGGAGCAGTCATGCGCTTGATCTCCCTTTATTGGGCCTTTGGTCGTTCCTCTGAGACAACTTTCTTCAGCACTGATGATGATGATGATGTGTGTGTGTGTGAACATGCATATGTTTAGTTTGAAGTAGTGTGCCTCTACTCTATTTGCAGGCTGCCATTTCATTTCCTTTCTCGTAATGAGAATAAATCCACATTTGATGTCCAACGCGTTGAGTGTTTGTGTGCTTGCTGCATTAATACACACCTTTTATAAATCACATTTGTTTACATTGGAGCACGCACTTTGTCAGAGTGTCTAACCACATGTGAGGGAGATCGACTCCTCTCTCTAATGGATTTCCTCCGACAGGACTAATGTCATTAAGGACAGGTAGGGATGGAGCTAATGCAATCAGAGCCTTGCAGTAATTACAGGTATCGGCCCAGATCCGCCGCGGCGATGAAGCAGCTCATCAGGGGCGACTGTAAGCAATGCAGCGCCCGCATCAATGGAGGCTCCTCCATTCGGGTAGTTCCTCATCGGGTAGATCTTGGACATGTGGGGAAACCCGTCAGTGTCTTCATGCAACACCTGACTCTCCCATTCTGAAAGTGTGTGTTCAGTGTTTATGCCATTTTGTTATTTTACATCTTCGTTTCCCTCACCAGTCTCTTCCTCGCCTTAGCCGAGATGTGCGAGCAGAGGAATCCTCAGCTGGGAAACGTTGTTGTTCACTCGAGTGTCACGTTAAACAACGTCCTTCTCTCATGACGTGTGCACAGCTGTGTCATGTCACTGGGCTTACAGAGGGAATCCCACGTTGACCCTTATGTGTCTATTCATCAATCTATTTTTATTCATGGGATTAAATGTTACAGGACATTATTTTTAAATCAAATAATGTAAATGCATAGCTTTTGTTTAATTAATTCCAACCTAAATAAATAAATCGCTGGTAATAATTATCACAAAACTTTAATCGCTTATATTTGTGATGTGTTTGTTTATCCAGCCACGGCTTGTTTGAATCCTGTCAGCTGTGGAGCGTTTATGTTTACAAGTGGAGCAACAACACTTCCTTATTGACTGCTTCCTTCTCCTCTGGAAGCCGCTTCTCTCCTTGACTTGAATTTAAGGAATTGGGAGGTTCTTCACTCCGTGTTTCCAACTTTAAATTGCAGTCTTCTCTGTGTTATCTTCATAGAGATTCTTAAATAATGGATTAAAATATTATTCTAAAAAATATGGATGAATCACTTCAATGATGAAATAATGAAAAATATAAATATATCAGTCATTATCATGAGCACAATTATTAGTGTCTGATGTGTTAATATGAGGAATATGTTATTTGAAGTGAGTTTACTACTTCATTAATTTTATAGAATACGGTACCTATTCATGTTAAAAGTGACTACAATCAACATGTTTATATTAAAAGTATACCAAATTAAAAATATATTTGTAATTGTGATAAGATTTAACTCACAGCCCTGATTTGTTGAGCACGTAAGACCTGTTCGTCACACAGGCTGTAAATCACATGGGTTTCACAGGAGCTTTGAAGGTATTCGACAATAATTGCATTGCTGTTTAGAGATGGCGATGAGTTGATGCATATCAATCTTACTAAGCTCATTTTATCATTTAAAAATACATGCAGGATTAGAGTCTCTTATCTAAAAGCGAAAATGCATCGTCCTGAAAGATCTGTGTCACGTCAGCTCTGAATTAATCCCGTTCACCAGACATCTAACAGAGCAAACATCACAGTCTGGATCTCGACACTGATACAGATATCTGGACATTTATGGTTGAAATAAACTCGGGGTAAAGACTTTCCTCTGTGATGGTAGATGGATATTTCCCTGCTTTGGGGAGAGTACAAGTGGAAGCCAGTGCTAGTCAGTCGTTGTATAATTCCGACAGATTCTCTGAACCGTGCATGTTAAGCCAGCGGTGGCAAATGTCCTCTAATGCTTCTTCTCGATGTGCTCATTAGAATACCTCGGCATACGCCAAGCATCACTGACACGGCTCTCAAAGTGCCAACTTTCTGTGTAACACCTCCTGGAATGGAGACGACCACGACACGTTGTCCAGATGTTCCAGATTGAGTCACGTGCGGTTAACAGCACCGGGACATTTACAATTTACTCAAAGCACACGCAATGCACACCTCCTAGATATGACCATCACATTGTGTGTGTGTGTGTGTGTGGCTGAGCCTGGGTTTGTCCATGTCTAAATATATCCAGTGTTGTATGGAACCTCTCCCAGTGTCTGTGGTTACTCCCACTGGGCAGTTCCCCAGTTCAGTTTGTGGTGGAACATGACCAAGGACAATCTGGGTCTTTTTTCCTTCGCGGGCTAACTTTAGCACGCTCGAGGAAGACGGATGTTTGAATCGTCGTGCTAAAAACTGGACCGGTCAGTTTTTTTGTGGTTGAAAAAATGAACAGAGCCAACCGGATGGAGTCGGCCGATGCTGTGGGCCTTGTCCATGAAGGGAAGTCCAACAACACATGTAGTATAATAATAGCACAGTGGAGACAGACGGGGCACACAAGAAGCACTTCAAAAAAGTAAAAGAATAAAAAATCCAAACATCTTATGAAGTGACAGGAGCTTTTTAGGGGATGAATAACGCCCCATGTGACGGAAGTGTTGCTGATGTGCTTTTAATGTCACCCATTTCATCCCTTTTCTAATAACACCAATCTGAAGCACTTAAAGATGTTTATCCTGTTGAACACTCACAATTATGGGGTTAGATATATGATTTATTTATATTATCTATATATACTGTATATATTTTCTGACATTCAGATGAGCAGATGTTTCCCATCAACCTTTGATAGATGTACTCTTAAATAACTCATTCACCACATGTATAGGCTCCATTCATAACATCTGCATTGCTCCATCAAGTACCACTTACATTAAAATGGTGAACAGAGTTTATTAGAATTTCAAATAAGAATTTAAACTTCACTTCAGAGCAAATAAAGCAAGGGAATTGCTAAAGGGAGTTTGCTTTGCAATTCTGTAGAATTCATATATGACGCTCTACAATCTACATGAATAGACTATTGAGCATGTTGGTATCGTTTGACACGATTATAAAATGACACATGCAGCCGCACACATTGTGTCTGTGCGCACACATAACTGCATTCACCGAGTGAGAAGTCTGTCTTTCACACAATTTCAGACCATCCGGCGCACGTTAATAGCGGTTCCCTGGTGGCTGCATGTTGGAGCCGTGGAAACATATCAGTCTGAGAACAAGAGAAGAAGTCAGGGGTGAAGAACACAGACACGCACAGAGAGAGAGAGAGAGAGAGAGGGCAATTTGTAACTGCTTGTTGACTGTGTGCTCAGCGTGGAAGAGGAAGACAGCGTCAGAGGTTGAACAGCAAACTCCAACAGTCATACGGAGGCGATGAAGAGGGCCCAGCTGGAGTCAGTTGACCGGGACAGGGTGGACACGGTCGGTCCTGGCCGACTGCAGGTCTCAACTAATTAATAATTAATAATAATTAAGAAATCCTTTTCTTCATCTGGTTAAATTATTTCTGGAAGATTAGAGCAACACTTTATATCTTCATCGAAACAGAAGTGAGTGTCATATACATAAAACATGGAATACTTTGTTTTAAATACAATACTTTAGTCCAGAGTGAAGGTTTGTTAGGGTGAACAAAGTAGAACTAGAACACTGATGTGTGGCTCTGTGAACTTTTATCATAATCTCTGTCTTTTTTTCTTCTTTTTTCCTGTGTTGATTGTCATGTTTTCCCAAGATAAATGCCTCCCATCACATTGCAAACCAAGTCTACAAATAAAGGAACCTGAACCAGAACCAGATATTGTCAACGTGTGGAGGGAATGTCATGAATTGATTCCTCGATATCTAATGAGTATCCATCAGCCTCAGGATCGTCCACTAACTGTTCATGTGATTTAAATCCTTTCAGTTGTACATTAATGACATTAATGACGAGTTTTTAAGTGAGCTAATTGAGCGTTGATGTAGTGCAGTTTCTATCATCCCAAAGAAAGACTTTGCTGAAAAAGAAACGTATAACTATATTTAACTATAATAACTATAATCCCAACATAAAGCGGTCCACAATGTGTGTTTGCATTGGACTGGGTGTAATTTCCCAAACTAGTGTACATATTTCTACATGAGCTCAAAGCGCAAAACATGCTGGGACAAAAAAATATTCCAAAAATACCTTTGCATATCTTTTCCATCAAGGCATTCACACTGGATGGAAAAGATATGAACCTTCACTGAACTGTTTTTTCTGGCATGTAAAATCGTTGTTTTGACTCCACGTTTACTTATACACAAGTGTCCCTTTTCTTCACTTTTCTTTCAAATCAGAAGCCCCTATTCTAACTCGCCTATCTCCTTTTCATTTTTTGTTCTCTCGATTCTTGTTCTTGTTCTTTCATCTTCTCTAACGCCTCGCGGGAGGTCTGATGTGTGTACTCACCTGCACAGAGCAGCATCCACACTCGGCTGCACAAACAAGCGGCTCGAATACGGCCTCAGCGACCGGATCAGTGAGATGCAGTATGTGTTTCCTCCGATGAAGCAGGACACACTGACACACTCGTGCCGACGCAAACACATGCACACAAGTAAACACACACACACACACACACGCACACACAGAATATGAACAAATGCCCTCGCTGTGTGTTTCCAAAGAACTGCTGCAAACAAAGATTAGAGAAAACATAAATTTATTTGTCACGGCTTTTCATCTACTCTAGTTCTGGAGCCGGTGGTGATGGAGCCGGCACACACACACACACACACACACACACACACACACACACACACACACACACACACACACACACACACACAAGCTCCCCGACTCCAGGCAGCCACACTACGGTTGTTACTCCTTTTTTTAATAAGCACATAACTGATTCCGGTATATTTACACTCATTAGAGAACCGTAGCCTGGACTCGCCATGATCAACACCGCCACACTGGACACAAAGACACAAGACCTCATCTCGCCTGTTCTGCAGTTGCCGCGGTGATGATAGTAATCATACTTTGATGGTGCCAATTACACCGGTGTCTTTATGCTCGTCTCACAAGTCCCTCTCTCTCCTCCTCCGTCTCCCTGCCGTCGCTGGCCTGAGAGAAAAATGCCTCGAGCTGTGGTTGATTTTGAGGAGCATTTTGATCCTTACCGATCTACTGCATGTCAGACAGGGAAACGGAATATCCTCGCCCGCAGTCATATCCAGCCCAGTGAGGAATGCTAACTATGGACATCCAACTTTCCCTCAAACTTCCTGTATCACCACCCCCGCACTGTGTGGTCATGTGACCTGTGTGAGAATCGCTGTGTCCCATTGGCCCTGGCCTCGTTGCCGTCGTCCCCCTCTTACCAGCGTGATTTAGGAGCTGCTAACATGCGTGACGTGTTCGCACTGGTCCATCTGGAGGCCAGTTGCTTGCTGGAAAGCCACCTGTGGCCAGGGTGGATGGGTGGTGGTGCTGGTCGCGGCGGGTCGGTGGTTTGAGCTGGGGAGGGTGCTGTGGTATTTCAGGATCGCTGAGCGGCAAACACAAGGACATAAATAGAGTTTTTATTGCTGAGCATTTATGCCGGTCGAACTTGGATCTTTAACCAAGATCCCAGCAGTGATGGATGGTTCCCATGTGCCGAGGGAGGAGGGCGTGCGGTGTAGACCGAGGGGCAGTGGCGGTGCGTCCATAGGGGGCGCTAGGGCGCCGCCCCTCTTAAAATTTTGAGATGAAAAAAAAGAAGAAGAAAAAAAAAACAATCCTGTCAAAAAACATTATATGCCAAATCATTTAAATAGTCAATATACCGTGTTGACGCGCTAAATGTGTGTGGGAGACCGTCAGCCTGTCAACAACCACTTAAGTTAATGTAAAAAAATATAATATATCGCCACTCATTATCACGGAGAGAAGCCCCTCCCCTTTTTCGGGACACCGGCCCAATGTGTGTGTACGGGAGCGAGCAAACATTTCAGTCGTTTCGGCAAGGACGGCTTCTCATTGGCGGATGAAACGTGCATCTTGGGGCACAAAAATGTGCGCTCATTGGCCAATGACATCGTTTTATTATTTCACGTGATTGGACTATTCGGCCAATCAGAGACCGGTATCGTTCCCTCAGCCAGAGAGCTCCACGGAGCTACGCGAGCAGGTAGCTAACGGAGCTGTCAGCTGGAGGCTCAGTGAGTAATGCGCTGTTTAGTTTCCCCTGTCTGTTGTTCCAAAGTCCTGGGACTGAAACTCTCTGGACTACAACGGGGTGAGGGATCTAAAGAGCTTCAGACAAGTGTAAAGCACGAATCTTGCCACAGCCATCTAGCTAACAGCATGGAGCTAACTCGCTAACAGCATGAAGCTAACCCTGTTTGCAGAGCAGAGCAGCAGAAGGAGACCGAACTGGCATCGAAAACACAACGAAGTAGTTCTGAAAAACAGACACATTCCCTCAAGAATAATGGAAACAGGCTGGTTACAGACATGATTGACTTTTACCAGAGAGTAAAGTGACCACTTTAAAGAGAGGAGGGTACTTGTCTTTACAGTAGTGGGTCTGCTCTGTCACCCAATGTAACATGTGATCTCTTTCTGACTATTCTGCTCTGAACCTCTTTCATGTGAGGGTGAAACTCTTTTATTTTGTAAACCTCTGAAACCCAACCCAATGTTTCTTAAAGCTGTTCTGAACCTCTCATGCCCAAAGTCACAGTGTGTTGATAGTTGTTATTGGACAGTGTTGAGCACGGTGTGTTCTTGAAATAAAGCTTTGTTTTTTACAATATTCTACTCAAAACCTCTTTTCTTCTCATTGTTGAGTGCTATTTAAACTGCGCCCCCCCCCCCCAAAAAAATTTCACCAGCCGCCACTGCCGAGGGGCACGTCAGACAACGGAAACAGCGGACATGGCCAAGGCCGGCAGAGCCTCCTGCCCTCCCCCTCCTCCCCCGCGGTTACCACCTGACGATCTCCTGTCCTGTGCCAGCCTCCAGATCTGTGTGTGCGGAGGCAGCGTGGGCTCTTGTCTCACATCACACAGCTTCTACCTACAGCCCGGTGACTCTTTCAAGTTTCTGGAAGCTATTCGGTTCAAAGGCACTGAGACACACACACACACACACACACACACACACACACAGGCGAAAGCTGCAGAAAGCTCCCTCCAGCAGGTGGAATCACAGCCACTGGACACAAAGGTTGCTCATCCTGTTCACTCTCCAGGTACCAGACACTTCAGAGGGAAGTGTGAGACGCCCAGAGCGATGGTGTGTCGGAATATCCTCATGGCACACAGTGTGTCCCTCCAACCGCTCCGCGTACCAGCAACTGACATGATGCAAAGGAAAAATAATTTGATAAAGCATATTAAAAGGTGTATTCAATGGGTTGATCTGCACTCTATTTTATGGGCTTATCTTATCTTATGAGAGTGACACACGCTCCGTGAAGAACTGTGTCGGTGCAAGGTGATGGAGCACAAAGGCGTGTGATATGCTCCGTCTGGTCTGTTCTGCAGGTCTTCATTGAAGGCTTTTGTTTTGACAACCATGCTAATTTTGGGGAAGCTTGCTGAGTAGGTTGCTTGGTTAAGGGCCACAGAGAATTATTTTTTATTCAGTGCCAGAGAGCAGCGTTGCTCAAAGCTTTTGAGAAAATAACTGATGGGGCCTCTTGAGTGCTCCCAGATTGACAACGTGAATAGCAGCTTTCATGGAGGCTGCTCGCCCTAATGTGTTTTTGAGCAATGTGTGTGTGTGTGTGTTTGTGTGTGTGTGTGTGAGAGAGAGAGAGAGAGAGCGAGAGAGAGCTTTCATGTATGTAGGTATGGTATGTATGCTTCCACTTTACATTGATGTGTGTGTGTGTGTGTGTTTACATAAATAAAAAAGCAGAAAGGCCCAGCTGGGTATATTTCAGGGACTTTATCCAGTGGTGATGTCTCAATCCTTCACAGAACTACGATGGACGTATCTTTTCATTTATTTATCGAGACAGTCGCTCTGCATGTGAAACTCACAGCGCTCCTCTCTGACTGTCTGCTCCTCCACCAGAGAGTCCTCCAAGGAATGTGTTCGAGCCGGTCGCTTTTGATATCGATGTCCTGCTCTGCTGTCGACACACCCCCCCACCCCACCACCCCCAAACAGGGGTGCTTAGACAGCGAGCAGGCACGCAGTAGTCGCCATTGTAACAGCTTGTCAGAGGGGCCTCCCTGGTCCTCAGAGAGCCACACTGCGGCACTCTGTCTCCCCCAAGTGGTGCGCCATTGCACCCCAGGACCACCACCACAGCTTGGACTTCCCACTGTACAGTGTGATCGTGTACACATGTGTTCCAAGTCTCTGCATCTAGCTTTCTGATGTCTTCATGAGTGTTTGCTTGTGGTTGTGTGTGTGTGTGTGTGTGCCTGTGTATACAGTGACGGTGTCACTGTGTTCTTAGGGTGCTGAAAAGCATGATAGACAGGAATGAGGTCAGATTCCACACACTCCTCCACAAAGCTTTGGGAATCAGGGGTATTTCTGCCCGCGTGTCCTCGGCGGCTATCAGGTGGTAACAGGCGTGTGTTGTGTGCCGGGTGAGCCGGGTCGTGCCAGGAAGATGACACCTCCATCGACAGGGGGCAGGACACACAGCCTCGCTGCTGCGTTGCACATGGTGGGGGGCGGTTGGGCATCCAACATGTTTTCCCTGAATAAAAGGTGCTGAGCATGTGGAGTGAACCTCTAGGCCATATACCAGTCTGTCCTCCTGTCCACTCACGTGTCCATCCTTTTGTATTTGTTCTGTCACCTTCTGTTATCACAGGTATGAAACGTCCGTTCAGCCCGTCAGTTCTGCCCAACGGCGAGCCGGACAGGTGGGGGTTTGGCTCCGGGCCGGGAGTGCAGATGGACTGGGAGCCGGGCTGCGACACCCAGGACGAAGGCACGGTACCAGATGAGCGGTCACCAGGGGGCGCCCTGCCTTCTGCGCTCTGCAGACCCAAAAGGGAGAGAAAGCAGCGGAGCTACACCGTGTGTGAGGTTTGCAACATCCAGCTCAACTCGGCCGCACAGGCCCAGATCCACTACAACGGCAAATCCCACCAGAAGAGACTCAAGCAGATCAGCAGAGGCAAGGTGGCGAGCAACACAGGTAGGCCTGCAGCGCCGCTCCGACGGCCACAATGTTTGCTCATTGTTGAAGGAAATCCCATGCAAGTGCAGAACATTGGATGAAGTGCTCTGCCTCTCCGAACCCTGACCCCAGAGGAATCCCACATACTGTTCACAGTCTCCAGCCTCCGTGGACCGGTGCTCCCCACTTGCATTCAATACAAGTTAAACAAATGCAATTATCTTTGCTGAAATGTGTTCAGACGGAGCCTTGGGCTGAGGACACACACACACACTCACACACTCACACAAACACACGTTGAGCAGAGCTGAGGGAAGTGGGCAAGCGACACACTAATGAAGGTTTTAGTTTGATGGCTGTGTGCTGTGTGTGGAGTGAAGTTGGAGATCGTTTGTCATTCTGGTCACAGCCTCGATATGGACTTCGCTCCGGGGGGAATCGGTCTCTGCTAAATTGACTCACACAAAAACACACAAGTGTGGTCAAGTAAAGTTGGCAGGCAGACAATAAGATCACAGGGCCCTGTGAAAAATTATTTGGAAACACGTTCTGATCTTCAGCGGCGACCGTTCATGAGGAGTGTGTCAGCACAACGTCCGTCTATAACCAAACAAACGCCAACAGGGCTTTGCGGATCATTTGTTCTGATGCATGTGCGCTTATATCTGTCATTTATGTGTGTCCGACGTCTGTGTTCTTGAAAGAGCTTAACAGTATTTCAACCGGCACTATCTGCAAAAAAGGCATTTGGGAACATCAGGATATAAAATCCTTCAAAGCAAGTGAAATAATCTAATCCCAGCAGCGGATCCATGTGGTCAATATCAAGCTCTGAAAAGATGTTTCTAAGGCAGCACTGGGCCGATGCTGAAGGCCTTATGGATGCTTAATGGTTACATTTTCGAGATAGCCGGGGAAATCCATGAGGGGTCGATATACCCTCGAGCAAGGCACTTCACCACCAACACCATAAAGGGCTCAAAGTCTCTATTTCTCAAAATGTCTTGTTGTAGCATCTGAAGCAGGTCTTAAAACAGAGAAAAATGTTCCGTTAAATAAAAACGGAGACAGCAATTTATTGTATTTTTTTTTTAAATTACTGAAATTCCCTGAAGTTGGTGTCTGAGAAATGCAGTTGTGAGAGCTATTTGTGAAAGCCACCGTGGTGCCACTTTAACGGCTGCATAATAGATTGTGCTTTATTTGTCCTCGAGATAAGTTCTCCTAATGCCTTTGAAAATAATGGGTAACTTATTTGGACAACATTGCTTGCCAGAAATTGATTTAGTGTTTGTGGAGGGAAGATGTTTCTTGCATTTACATCATTTTATTGTCACTTTTGCAACTTTTCTGGAGAGAGTTTTTCCTGTTTCTTTATTACATTTTTCTGAGCATTTCTTATGGATTTTCTTGTTGGGAAGCAATTATATTAAAGACAAGGGCCAAGGGCCTACAACTGTTAAAAGTGAAGGTTTACAGCCAAGAATTTGTGTCAGTGTTCTTTTAATTTTAGATTTACATTTATATTAAGTGTTTAATGATTAATCGGTAGCTCTGAGTCTCTTTTTGTCACAAAGTCTTTCAAGAGATGAGATGTTGCTCTTCTCACACTGTACTCTCAGTGGAAGTACTGAATTAAGAACACTGTAATTGATTGTGTTTAATTGAATTACGGTCAGTGGGCCTCTGTCGACATGCTGAAATGTCATTTAATGACCCTTTTCACAAACATGGCCGACATACATCAACCTAACATCAATATTAAGGTTTCTTGATTTGCCTCTGACTCCTCCTGTGATTGCTTAATCTAAGTTGTGTTTATGTGGGTTTGAGATATTGAGTTCCATACAGCACCTATGGGAATTTATCAGGCAGCTTTCATGACAATCGATTAAATGTTAGTCGTGATTCATCTGACATTAGAAACACAAAAGAAAAATGTCAAAACAAACGTGTGGCTCTATTGATGCAGACGGTTAACAATCACAGAGGAGAGCATTATGCCATCGACAGCGATCGTCAACGACAAATGTGAACGTAGCATTTAGTTGATCGCAAAGCGAAAAGAGGAGGTGAAAAAAGGAAAAAGGGGACATTTTAAGAAAAAATGTCAAAGTGGACCTTTTTGAAAATTGTGTTGACGGAACCATTTCAGATTGAATTCCATTAGTGTGCTCACAGCCTGAGATCAGCACATATGCTTATTCTGAGCTGGAAATTGGTTTTGAGGGGTTGTGCACAAAGTGCTTAGGTCCTACTTTTTGACGAGAACTTCTTCACTCGTAAAACACCAGCGGGTCGAGTATTTCCGAGGGTTTGTAGTTGTTGTGTATTTTATTCAGTCAATCATTGCAATAAAATACAATATTATTCTATATAATATACAAAACAGAAAGACTGAAAAGGTATAGGTCAGGGGTGCCTAAATTACCTCAGAGGCAGTTAGTGGGGAATAGGACGTGCGAGGGAGACAGAGATAATAAGTATTTTAGTACTTTTTTTTTCGGTTCGGCAGTGAACAAAAAAAAAAGCGCTCGTAGTGAGGATCAAAAAACTTTTTCAAGAGCATAACACCCCCGACTGATCATGGCAAAGACCAGACAGACTGAATCAGGCGGTGCTGACACTGATGAGCATAGGAGAAATGGAGAGCCTGCCGCCGGAAAGGGGTGGTGGTTGTGGGCAACACCCACCCATGGTGGTTGGTCAGGTGGGGTCTGGTTCTGGACGGGGACAACGACAAGCAGTATCTGGTTCTTCTTGTTTCGCGCCAGGGCGACATTTGACTGAGAGGGTGATATCCTGATGACTGGAGGTGGGTGGTGGTGGCTCGAGGTCGAAAAACTTTTTCCAGGAGGAAATGAATTGTGGGACCCCTGTGGAAACAATGTCATTAGGAATCCATGAGAGGCTTGGATGGAAGAAATGCTGATCGACATGAAATCGATGTGTCAATTGATGGTAATCTGATAGAAATCCAGTCACAAAATCCATCGAAATGGTGAAATGGAATCATCACACGTTAGACCGCAGCTGGAGTCTTAAGCACATTTCTTAACCATCACACACATACACGTTGTCTTACATACTATTTACATTTTTCTTACCCGGATGTAGGATTGAAGCCACGTTATTGAATCCTGAACGACAAGTGACCTGCACAGCTGAGCACATTGGACTTGCAGATATTTGGGACAGGAGCACAACAGGTGACACAGTGAGGATTTGGGAACTTCTTTAGCTTCTGGACTCGCAAGCCCAAGGCTCATGACATTTGCCTCTTTGCCGTCTGACTCAGCCGATTTTGTTGCCGTCGATCACCGGTTAAAAGGCTGATCGGGATGGGAAAGTCTGACCCAGACCTTGGGGAAGCAAGAGGTCAAGGTTGAAGGTAAAAAAGTGAAGTTGAGACCTGAAAAGAAAGGTGTAGACCTTCTTAGAAAAGAGGTCCAGCAGCTTGATGGCTCTGTCGGACTGAAAAGTGTCCTGCCCTCCTCAGACTAACCTGATTTGTTCCCGGAAAACAGAGGCTAACACCTCAACAATTCCATTGTATTCACGAGTCTTGCCCGCCTAACTTCCGCAACAGTTCCTCCAGGTAGCACATCACAGCATCTCTGCTTCTTGTTGCGTCTGCACGATATGGTCTGCCCTTGGAAGATTCCCTCAGACCCCTACCACATCGCTGGCATCTTGGATCTGGCGGATACATCCCTGAGCTTATCTGTGGGGTGGACCAGTTTAAGCAAAGATGATCCTGGACTGAGGCTCCTGAAATGGATGGGTAAAGGAGGGGCTGAGACACAAGAGGAAACAGGAAGGAACCAAGCAAGAAACAAAACACACTTGAAGGGATTACCAAAGACAAGGAAAACAACTTCCTTGGCAGCACTGGAACTAGAATAGGTTTTAAACTTCCTATTTTGACTGGAATGGGGAGAACCACTGATATGATTAGGTGAGATCCTGTGGTCCAGAATGACTGTGTACTATGTATCCTAAGAAAGACTCCTCTGTGTAATTGAACTACGCACTTCTATCCTAACAAAACTTCTGTGGTTTTAAGTAGATCTTTAAGGACTGAGTTCGGATATTAGTCATAGTGATACACAAACGGAAAAAAATAATAAATTCATCAAAAACCCATTCAGAAAAGCTTGAAAAACAGCAAAAAAATACATCACAAAAGCATGAAAGACATAAGACTAATCACCATAACAAAAACTGATGTTGAGATCAGTCTTCCTCATCCCTTGTTTTTTCTAAGTGATGTAGTATTCATTCTGAGTGTCCTTCAGATATTCCCTCGTTGATGTTTTATTCTAAGCTTGTGAGATGACATTTAACTGATAAGATTGAAGTTGTTCAACGTAGGATAGTAGACTGGACAAGATCTCAAGGAAGGTCTGCGTTCTTCTTTCAAGTGTTCCACTAGTGAGCTCCGTGAAGAAAAGGATCCAGCTTGGGATCAGGTGATTTGAAAATCAAATCCGCTCCATTCATGTCTTGATGGAGGAGATGGTCCCTATTTATCTGAATCAGGATGTATTCATCATATGGGACAGTCAAGAATGGGGTGGGAGGAATCTCAATGAGCGAGATCAATGGGACAGTCAAAATCTCGGTGAGGACTAAAAAGGCTTCTGAAAATCAGACAACTCTCAGGTATCAGGGTACCTCCTACTATAGGGGTGATCTGCAGGGATCCTTTAGTAGATCTTAGATAGTCTGTATACTATTTAGGTTACTGCACCTTACACTCCTCCTTATCTACCCTGGAAGATCAGTCTTCCATATGAAACCCTTCTAAATCCAATTGTGAACCCCATAAAAATAAAAAATGCCCCAAAATCGGATCTTCAAGATTATAAAAAAAAAATATTCGGTACTTTGTATAAATGGTATATATAGACAACATTATGTAACTATGAACAACACTTGTAAACAGGATGAGATAGCCTAAGGGTGTTTATCTTTAGCTGTTTGACTAGGCCCAGACTAAGTTTTAGTCTTTATGAGATGAGCTTATCTTTAAGCCTTAGGTCAATGGTCTGATGGTCTATACAAATGTCTAAATGTCTGGTTGTTGAGATTAATCTATGGAGGAGGGAGAAGTCTAAAAGTGCTTACTGCGGCTGACCTTTTTGACGCCTTTCCTTTGCTTCTTTTCCGGGATCTCCGGCTGATGCGAGGCAGGGCGCAGTAGAAACGGCAACCCTTCCGAACCGCCTCCTCTCCTCCTCCTCCCTCCTGGTTCAGTTCTGGTTCTTCCGTCGTAATTGTTCAGAGTGGTCCTGTAGATGCAGTAGGGTCCGGTAACTAATCGCTCGCTGCAGCCGTACCCTCGAGGCGAATTCTGGAAGCTGGGAATAACATCTCGGTTGCGTCGCTGGCTCTCTCCTCTTCCAGGCTTTCGGAGAAATTTATCTGGCGAGAGGGATTTGCACAGCGAATGGGTGTCAGAGAGGAGCCAGCTGGTCCTTTAGCGGGTCCGTCCGTCACAGGCGTCACGAATCAAAGTGGCGGTCAGGCGTCCGTCACGCTGGCTGCTGTCACGTGCTGATGCTGCTAAACAATCCACCACCTGGCGGTTGAGCTGGTCTATTTGAGCTGGCCTGCTGGGCTGGCGATTTTAGCGGGCGCCTCAAACGCCTCATGGTCTCTATGAAATCCAGAAATCAAGTAATAGGGTGTCTAGACCATTCCATTCTCCAGTAGCCCAGGCTGACCGTCCATTCTCAGCTCTTCAATACACGCCTCTTCAACTGCTACCATGCTCAGATAAGCAGCTGAAAAGTGTGTGCAATGCTCTGTTGGAAAACAGAAAGGCTCTGCAGCCAGAGAGTCTCGGAAAATCTCTCCGAGCCAGCAATAATGGAGGAAACAAACAGACCTGTGCGGTCAGCTGGGAGTATGACAGGCAAATTCTCAGCTAGTGATGACGTCACCGGAGGGACAGTCTCACTGATGAGTGAAAATGTTTATTCATTTGATGTTAATTATTCATGTGTCTAGATAATTCTTCCTCTGAATAATACCTCCCCTCTCAGCTCTTGTATTTCCAGCTGACTTTGTATTTTGTTTTCTTTTTTTGAAAAATTCGATCAAAACGCGAAACACCCGCGGCGTGGCCGAGCGACAGGTCGGCTGGGTGGTGATTTGGGTCAGTTCGTTCTGTTCGTTGTTCGTCAGATTCTCAGACAGGTATAGGAAGTAGCGACCGGGAGACGACCGGGGACAGAGATAAAGTATTTTTGTTTTTTTTGTTTTTGGTTTCAAAGGTGACAAAAGACGCGCTCACGGATCAAAAAAACTTTAACTTCAAACATAAAATCGCGGCGACTGATCATGGCATGAAGACCGACAACTGGGGAGACACTGGGGAACAGCACATGGTAACAAGACACAAGGAGGGACAGGTGGGAAGCGCGGTGGACACTGCTGACTGGGAGACAGGTGAGATGGTGGTGTGAAACAATCAACAATCAGAAGATGAGAGAAAGCGAAAGCGAACATAAATGACATGAACCTCTCTAGCATATCTGTCGGTGCACAACATAAATGTAAACATTTATTGTTTTCCAGAAAGCCACACATAACTAAATATTAATAACCCTTTCCGGGATCTTCACAGAAAAAAAAGTCAGGAAGTAAATAACACTATTTATGAAATAAATAATAACCAAATAACTAGGACTCCACTTTTTAGCTTTGAGAGTTTGTCTGCTCGCATTTGGCCTTGCAAGTTATCATCCTTGTCTTTGTAACGGGATTCATAGTGTCGGCGCAGATTGTATTCTTTGAATACCGCCACCGCCTCTTGACAGATGAGACAAACAGCCTTGTCTTTGCATTGAACACAAAAATAATCGTTTGACCACTGCAGGTTAAAAACCCTGCATTTTGAATAAACTTTTCTCTTACTTAACCTTTTCACCATTATTCCGTTCTATTTGACAGGGGCTAGTCTAGGATTTGCGTGGCCAGACAAAAAAGAAAATCATAATGCGTCTCTGGTATTGTTCAGGGGGCCGGGCCAAATGTGGAGGCGGGCCGTGTCCGGCCCGCGGGCCTTAGTTTGGGGACCACTGGTATAGGTAGAAGCAAAAAATGCTTATATATTCCTATCCTAAATTATTATAATCAAATAAATCAGAAAATGTATGTAAAATAAAGAAATAAATGGAAAATGATAGACACACATCTGTCTTACATGTGCATGTGTGTCTGCATGGATGCGTGCATATTTTGTGCATGAATAAATCCATGCATTACACACACAGACATACGTGTGTTATCCTCCTCACAAGACACAGAAGTATGCATTCATCCGTTCACACGCATAGACTGAACAAACACACACAAGTGCACAGCAGCTAAGGCCCTGACACTGTTGTTTCTCATCAGCCCTCTTGAGCGGCGTTTGCCTGACTCAGCATGTTCGGGTGTGCAGCAGAGGCAGCTGGTGAGATGGAGCTGTCCGTCACGGCGAATCAGTGGTTGTACCATTTTAATGCAGTTACTCCTTATTTTTCAACCTTTTTTTTGGGGTTTAATTCCACAGAGAATAACAAAATACTGCAAACCACATTGGCTCAAAGCGAAGCCAAAGCACAACACTGTTCTCCTTCTGAAAGTGTTTCTCAGTGGTCTGTGTCTCCCCGAGGCCGTGTCTTTGGGTTTTCTACTTGGATTACAAACTAATCATATATTCCTTCTCACAAGTCGGCTTGCCATTCGTTGCCTCTGGTCTTTGCTGTGTCTTCGAGTGCAACCTTTTGCAGCAAAGTGTTTCCCATGATGCTTTTCAAGGTGCTTATTTGAGCTGCAGCAGAGCGGCGAGCACAGAACCAACTTCACAGATTCTATAATATACCAGAAACTCAGCCAGCCATACATGTGTTGTCTAAATCCCCCTTTTCGGCACTCTGCTGTGATACAGACTGCATATAAAAAAGTGTGTGTGTGTGTGTATGTGTGTGTGTGCGTGGTGCAGGGACTGCTGAACTGTTGTGCAGATTCTCCCTGACATGCAGTCACAATCACAGAGCCTTATCTCTCCTCACCTTCTGCTGACTCCCTCAGGCAGCCAGCCCCGCTATGTCCTCAGCTTCACCACAGCTTCTCTGCTGTGTGTGTGTGTGTATGTGTGTGTGTGTGTTTGGTTCAGATATTTTTAGAATTCTTAAATGCTGCATAGTCGTTTTTTTGCTGTAGAAACACAAATAAATGCTTCGTTGCCTGCGTGTTTATGTCAGCCCACATACAGTTAGGCATGCCTGCATCTTTTATAGGTTTATAGGTTCTTTGAACAAAAACTACAATGTTTCCTTCTCACTCACTCAGTGTGTGTGTGTGTGTGTGTGTGTGTGTGTGTGTGTGTGTGTGTGTCCCAGCGAATCGTCTCCATGTCGGCGTGCGTTTTCTTCCCGCTCTGCTTCACTGAGCTGACAGTGGGTTCAGGCTCTTTCCTCCCTCTTGTCTGCCCTCATTCCTCTCCCTTCTTCCTCATCTCTCCATCCTTCTGGCATGGATGCCGGACATGTGGCGAAGTCAGCCAGCCCGACTGAAAGATGAATGTGCCACTGATGAAGTGATTTCACCCTGTTCTATGGAGAGTGATACTCAGAGGCGCTTGCTGACTGACCAGGATGGAGAGAAGGAATCCAGATGTTTGGGTGACGATGCAAGTTTGGTAATTAATTTGTTCAGTTTATGCCCGTTTTTATCTTGGTGGATTTTTCACGTCACTCGTTGTGAAACATTGTTTCAGTGTACTTGCTATTTACGATGATTTATTGAGGTTAAAACACCATGTGTTGCTCATTTCTATTAAATGAAGGTTTAAGATATGGCCCACACAAATTAGGTGGTTTTTGTCACCTTTGCTGGAGCATATTTATCTCTCTCCGTCTTCATCTCTCGATTCTCTCTGTCCTTTTAAGATACGACCGGTTCGCAAGTCCTCTCTGGCTCCGTGGTTCTCTGACTCGGTGCGCGACGAGAGAGCCACCTTGCGAGCATCGGAAAGTAAATCTAAACATGCAGATGACCTGCTCGCCTATCAATCTCTTCTCTCCTCCTTCTCTATCTCTATCTCTGCAGCCAAAAGCTCTTTCTACCGAACCAAAAATATTCTTTCTCTAACCCCAAAAAACTCTTCTCAACTACAGACCTGTCTCTTTTCTTCCTTTTCTTTCCAAAACTCAATGTTGTCCTCCTTTCTCCACCATAACAACCTTCTTGACCCTCATCAGTCTGGACTCAAGGCCGGTCACTCAAGAGAGACTGCCCTCCTCGCGGTCTCTGAGCAACTGACCGCACTTACCGGGTAACTTAGAGAGGATCTGTGTCTGAACTTTGCCCTCTCACTACTGGGGTCCCTCAAGGCTCCGTCCTGGGTCCCCTCCTCTTCTCCCTGTACACTAATTCTCTCGACTCTGTAATTCGCTCCATGGCTGTTTCTACCACGCGGATGACACCCAACTGATCCTTTCGTTTGCACAATCTGAAACACAGGTAGCTGCAGAAAACTCTGACTGTCTTACTGACATCGCTCAGTGGATGTCTGCACACCCCCTGAAAATCAACCCTGACAGAACTGAACTACTTTTCCTTCCAGGGAATAGCTCTCCCACCCTCGACCTGACTACTACTTTTAACAACTCCTTGTTAGCCCCTACCCCGACTGTCAGGAACCTCGACAGTCGACTCTCCCTGACTGCCGACATTACCGCGACAGCGCGTTCCTGTAGGTCCATGCTGCCCAACATCAGGAGAGAATATGTCCTCTTCTCACTCAGTAGGCGGAACAGGTTCTGGTCCAGGCGCTGGTCATTTCACACCTAGACTACTGTAACTCCCTCCTGGCACGTCTACCTGCTGAGGCCATCAGACCTCTGCAGCTCATCCAGAATGCAGCAGCTCGACTGGTATTTAACCTAATTTCACCCACACCGCTCTGCTCCTCCGCTCCCTTCACTGGTTACCGGTGGCTGCAGCATCCGCTTCAACACATTGGCTCTTGCGTACCGTGCTGCGAACAGATCGGGTCCCGTCTACATCCAGGATATGTTCAAACCTTACACCCCGGCACGTTCGCTCCGCTCTGCATCAACCAATCGACTTGTGACTGTCACTTAGAGCTAATCACTCGACAAAATCCAGACTGTTTGCTGTCCTGGCTCCTCAGAGGTGGAACGAGCTCCCCACTGACATCAGAAGACTCTACATCTTCTCCCGGAAACTAAAAACACATCTTTTCCGACCATACTTCAATAAAAACAGATTAGCACTTCAGTGGCTCTTGAATGGCACATACTTATGGTATTTTTGCAGTTTGGTTTTCTTAAAGAAATGTTATTTTCTTCTGAGTTTGTACTCGTGGTTGATGCACTTACTGTAAGTCGCTTTGGATAAAAGCATCTGCTAAATGACATGTAATGTCATATAATTGGGTGGTTTTCCATCACCTTTGATGGAGCATATATATTTCCTGAAGATAAAATAAAGCTACTTAAAGAAAAAACAAACAACTAATACACAAGATATTTTTGGACCTTGTGTGGCTGCTAATGCTGGCTATATATCACCCTGTCCAAAAGGAAAAACAATCACAATGGTTGCAATACTTCAATGCCATGGACACGTTATGAGCAAGAGCAAGACTAGTGGCGGTGGTGGCATGTTTCTATACAGTGTTTATTGTGTTTACATCCCTTGTCCTCACTAAATGGCTTCAAGCGCGTCTAAAGTTTGCAGTATTGAAGACCTTTGTAATGTTCATCAATATTTTTTAAAGAGGAAAGTCCGGGGGATTTGGTTGATAATCTCACAATCGAACTTCAAGTTGAAAACAGAAATTAGGTCCAAATGCGATCCTTATTTTCTCAGTTTGCCCTCTCAGTGCATCCTAACGTGTATGTGTCAGAGAATGGATCTTCAAAAGACATGTAAGCTTCCTAATCCACATCCCTCCTTTAACAAGGCTGTGATGGCTAATTATTGTTGAATGTGTTTTGGGAAGTTGTTATATGCTTTTAACATTTGCATCCGGATTCTCACAGCACTCACACACTTGCTCATAATCTCTCGTACAAACAACACATGTGGCTCCATTCTGCCTCGCTATAAATAATCCTGATGATCAAATGATGATGGAAGGGTGTGGAGAGAGTAAAGGAAGAGAAAAGAGATGGAGAGAGTGGACCTGGCCTGATATGACCCAACAGAGACGGATCTGTGGATCTATAAATCTATACATCTGACAACGTGTGTGTGTGTGTGTGTGTGTGTGTGTGTGTGTGTGTGTGTGTGTGTGTGTGTGTGTGTGTGTGTGTGTGCGTGTGCGTGTGTGTGTGTGTGTGTGTGTGTGTGTGTGTGTGTATGGTTGTTTTTCATGTGTTAATCTTCCTTGGCTTTGTGAGGAGGCACAAATGTGTCATGTGTGGATGTGTTTTCTGTGAGACAGAAAGCGCGAGGAGGGAGAAAGAGAATTCTTTTTTTTCATTGTCATTTGATTTGTGTGTGTGTGTGTGTTAGTGTAGGTTTGTGTAATGTGAGCCTCCTCTTCATGCTTAGTCTCTTCATCGTGGTCCCTGTCTGACTCCATCTCTCTGGCTCTGTTTTGATAAAGTGTGAGGAATTGGATTAAAGGCAAGGATTTTCTGCTTGAATGTATTTTCACATCTGCGTTTTATTTTTGTGCTGCTTCGCCGTTTTCCAATTTTCTCCTCCCCAGCGGAGTGAAATGACTTTCCCCTCCTTTAGACATACATGTGCTTATGTTGACTGCGTGTGGTGTTTGTGTAACAAGCGACCTTATCTTAACCTTTGTACATCGTTGAGTGTCTTCTGCCTCCGGTTGGTCTTTGATGTTTTCCGAAAAGAAGAACAAATATATTTTTACGGAGCAATTACTGTGCAGCTACTGGCTGTCGGCTTTATCGAACTCCAGAACACATTTGTGCAAACATTAAAATCCTCACAAACTCGTGAATTATCAATGAGAATAACAAAATAGGCTTTTCCATGAATGTGAACATTTACAACCAATTAAAATCACAATTAGATTGCAGTGACTGTGTTATATCTACACAGGTTAACTAAACCCTCACATTATTTCATGGAGTTGTTGCAGCTCTTTCCCTCAGTGTCTTTGTGTGAATCTACGTAAATGCTATGTGGCCATGGAGTGTTGCACCTCTCACCCTCTCACCCCTCCACCTCCGATCCCTCCGCTCGCTGGCCTTCTCTCTGCTTCGCCCCAGGGTGCGCCCCTCGATGTGAAGGTCGGTTCAAAACTCTGGTGAAGAAGGTCGGCCGGCATACCGGGTCAACACACGGGGCCCAGTGGAGCGGGAAACATGAGGAGCGGAGCTTCTGAGGCCACGGGGAGAGGGCCGCATCCCTCAGAAACCAACCCACGTCTGTGTTTACCCGGGTTCTGACAGGTCGACCAGCGCAGTCTGTGGATAAGGCCAAACCTTATCTCGCCTGTCTGATACACAAACCCGTATTGCGACATATCTGATAAATGAATTGAACCGTTTGCTAAATGTCAGCCAATATCAGTCAGTTTTAACAGTATTTTGTCAATTCGGTCACCTCGCACGACCCTGTCTTTTACTTTGTCACCCACTGATGCCTTTGTTCCCTCTCACTGTGTCCTTTTTATTCTCACATGTGTAGTTTTACCTCTTTTGGGCTTTTTATTGGCACAACAGTGTTATATCAGATTCTCCAACACACACTGAGCCTCAGTGGATATGTTGTATATTTCATAGAGAGACAACAAAGGTACAATGTGACCTGATGAGCCTCTCTTTCTCCCGTGGCCAATTTGAAAAGACCCATGAAAGGCTTTCTTTCTGGGCAGATACGAGTCCTTCCCCCCTCATCTCGCCTTCACCTTCGCCATCCTCCGAGCGCCGTCATTACGGGCCTTTAGAAGGGCTAAATTACAGCAGAGTGACTTATTACCAGCTGTATCCATCGGATGGAGCTTAGAGAGGGAGAAGGTAGGCATATTTAAAGGGAGAGAGTGATGGAGCAGATGGGGGAGAGGAACAAGGAAGATAGAGAGACGGAGTACAGATTAAAAAGGAGATTGAGAGACTGTGTAGCGAGAGTGGGTGGTGTGTGTGTGAGAGAGAAAGAGTCGCAGACATAGACAACCACTGTCATTTACCGAGCGAGGTAAAGCTGTCTGCTATTAGACACATGATTTATGGCCTCTGAAAGTTTGCTATGCCATAGTTCCCGAAGTTCAGACCTAGCTCCCATCCCTCTCATCCAGTGCTTTGCCAACAGAAGCAAAACCCAATGGGAGGCCAGAAGCAGCTCGTTTTTATTTTATTAATTTTTTTTAAATTTATTTAACCCTTGTGTTGCCTTCGGGTCAATTTGACCCGATTCAATGTTTCACCCTCCTGTCGCCTTCGGGTCAATATGACCCGATTCAATGTTTAATCCTCCTGTTACCTTTATATTTACTAACATATTTTACCCTTGAGGTCAATATGACCCCAGCTATTAAAATCTCCAGAAAATTATTAGAATTAATATTGTTTTCCAAGTTTAAGTGTGAGGTACTTTATGTTTGTTTGTTGACTCCCGAAAGAACACCGACATTAAACATTGAATCCGGTCAAATTGACCCGAAGGCGACAGGAGGGTTAAATATTGAATCGGGTCAAAATGACCCGAAGGCAACACAAGGGTTAATCAGGAAAAGCCTCATTGAGATTAAAAATCTCCTTTGCGAGAGTGTCCATGCTGAGACAGCTGCAGTAAGCACATTACACACAGTTTCAGACAATACAACATAAAAAAGTGACAGACAATATAAAAAAATAAGAAAGATAGTTTTTTTAGATCACAGCATGAATAAAACCAGGCACGTGCACAAATAGACGCCTAGTGGTGCTCAAGCACCGGCCCTTTTGCCCTGGATGAGAAAACTGCTTTTTTTTCTTTCTTAATTCATCAGTATTTAAGAATAAAAATTACTTTCTCTGTCATCTATTCCCTCCAAATGTGTTTTGATATGTATCATGACTACCAATTAGCCAATCAGAACGCTTGTACAGTCGTTGCCATGTAATAATTCATATTTATTCATAAGGAAAATGTAAGCTAGCTGCCTAATCCTGGCCAGAGGAAACGCAGGTCGAGGACCGCATAATTAGTGTAATGTTGCTTATGTTTCAACTCTGTCAGAATTTTTTTTTTGCGATGGGTGCCCTTTTTTTTGGTTTGAGCACCTGCCCCCCAAAATGTCTGTGCACGAGCCTGCATAAAACCATAACTAAGACTCAAGTCATCATAACCCAGTTCACACAGGTGCACATACCTCTGTCAAAGAAAAACATCGACAACCAGATGAACCTTCCTCCAACTCTTTCAATCTATTTTTAAAGACACCTAAATACAGGCGGTTCCCGTAGACCCAGATCAGTCTGCAGCAAACCTAAAACCTCTTTTTCCCATTTCTAGAATGCGGATGGTCGAGGATCGTTTTTTTGACAGTCAGCTTCGGGACGTGAGATCATAATTTTTGGGAATGTGATGTGCTCTCATTAGAGCGCGTGTTTCACATTGTGCGAGTGGAATCGCCGGCGAAGCAGTCAGACGGTGTCAGAGCGTTTGTCAGAATGTGGACCTCCAGAGAGCTGAGTCGTACACAACGCTGAAGCTGACATGCTTTGGTAAACAGATGTAGACACGGGGGGGAATAGGATGTCAATGGAAGGCATGTACGGTGCACTGACACACACACACACACACACAAAAACACACTCGCATCCTCTTATTTTGGATTAATGTAATTCACTTATTTTCATACCACAATAGAAGAGTAAATGATGGATCGTTGGCTAATGTTAAGAGTGCAAGAAACAACTGAGAAACTTAAAAACAGGCACCCTCACACCAGTTATTTATATAAAATGCCAACAACCTATGCAAAAGTAGAACATGTTACTATTACACATTCAGAGTGTGTTTCACACCCACATGTAAACATCTGATTTGTGTCTGTGTTTACCTCAAACTAGGTCACATGATAACACATACAGAACATTAAGTGTGATCACATGGCGTTTATGGAGTTGGATACATGTTACACGCGTAAGGGAAACCACAACAATTATTTTTTTCTGCCCAATTGTGCTTGTTTGTTATAAAAATAGGCACGGTTTAACCATGGTGGGATCCGGCAGGAAATCTAATTATTAACATCAATAGGACTATTAACATATATTAACATTAATAAGGCACTACTCTGGGATCAGGGACCAAACTGTGGCATAAAGTATCATAATTGGTGTTCACTCAATAAAATATCAATAACCCTCCTGTTATGTTGTGGGTCAAATTGACCCGTTTCAAAGTTTGAAAATCTAGGAAAAATACTTCTAAGTGCTCTTTCTGTATAAAACTTCTTCTGCTTACCTTATTTAGTGTAATCAACATTAAAAAAAAGACTAAAAAAATATCATGTATTTTCAACCCCCCCCTGCAGGTTTATATAACAGAGATGATGTTCCCGGGTCAATTTGACCCGGCTGTGAAAGTGAAGGCTAAAAGTCATCAGAAGAGTCACGTTTAGACTATTTCTTTCTTTGTAAATGTAGGACAGTCTTTCTTACTCCCTCCCACCAAGTTTCAACACACACCAACACACACACCAACACACACACACACACACTAACACACGCGCGCACAGACACCAACACACACACAAACACACATATCAGCACACACACACCCCGTTCACAACCACATATATAAAGTTGTACACATTTCAAACTTCAAACAAAAGAATCAGGTGGTTGTTATGGGAACCGTCTCTATCCTGCTGTGTGCCCATCACCCTACATGAAGCACACTTTACAGAAAAAACAATGTTTATCATCTTCTAACTTTCCCCCTAAATACACCTTTATTGGACATGGGACACTAATGTGAGGGTTTCTTTCATGTCTCAACTAATAAATATGTAGTATAGTACTTCTAATATACTTTCTGTCTGACTGGGAGAGACACACACCCTGTCTCATCCCAATCTCAGACCCACACACATTCTCTTTTTAACGACCCCACCTGTGCGAGAAATACAGATACTATTTTGACGGGAACCTTTATTTTTCCCTGCGGGAAAACTCCACGCACGCGTATCAGGGGAGGGCCAAACATACAAAATGGTTGCTGAGCAGTCCTACAACATTACACTCTGCAGATACATACGACTGCACCAAGAGGATGACTGTGTGCTGGCCTTTGGTCATCTTTTATCATATAATTTATGCATCTTAACACTAAAAATAAACATAACTAACGTTTACTTTCAATACAAATCCTTTATGACTCATTTGGCTTGCTTTTTAGTGGGCGGGTCATTATGACCCTGAACAGCACAGGTGTCTCATCTCTATTTATCTACATCACCCCATGAAAAGAAAAAACGTACAAAATGCAAATAAAATTTAGGAGAAAATACATGTTATGGTAGACTAATGCAATTTAGATTTAGATTCTTTCAATGTTCCTAAAAAATAGTTTGAACATGTATTTTTCATTAAAACGAGTGAGTGCTCCTGATTGAACTCTGATCTATGGAGGGGTAAACAACTCAATTCCACTAAAAACTGATTTAATTATTAGTAATGTTGTTGGTGATGAGGTACAAACTAGAGTTTTTAGAATTTTTTGGTTTCTGACCACTTTTGGATGATTCAACATTAACCGGGTCAAATTGACCCGGGAACATCACGGCTGTATGTAAGAAATGAACATAACAGGAGGGTTAAACAAAGTATTATGACACATCCAGAGTGAACAACGGAGGTTTGAATCTGAGCACTTGATGATAGACACAAGCTCGTATTACAACACATATGCAGAACATATCGACAGAAACGGCTCCTAAAAATATAATAGTCTATTTACTTATGAGATGCTATCTCATAATTATGAGATGCTTTAACATTATTGATTAAAACCAATAATATGAATCAACAACCATCTATTATACAACAACAAGCACACTACCTAAAAGCAATAAACGTGTGTACTTAAAATCTGTCCTTCTGTTACACACACATTATATCTCCATCCTAGATCCTAGATCCTCCTCTCCTCTCTTGCTCTCCTTTCTTTCTTCCTTTTTTCCCCTTAGGGTTATTTTTAGTTTTCCTGGTGTCGTGTTTTTGGGGGTGGGATGGGATGTGTATGTGTATGTGTTGTCGAGAGAAGACAAATTTGTAATTTGTGAAATTGGGCTATACAAATAAACTGAATTGAATTGAATTGTGTGTGTACAGCAACTGAAACTTTATCACACTAATAACTAATAAAGTACAGTTTAATGGCTTTACTCACGGTGGCAGATTTAAACCGAGCAAAGCACAGAACACATCTCACTCAATACAGGGCGAGACTCCGTGGGCAGTCAAATACACACGAACAACATAAACCACGGGGTCACACACCCTGTGACCCACAGTGTCGCTGCCCCGGCAAAAGCTTCTTACTTGAGATGGTTGGTGAGTTCCTTCTGTCTCTCTCTATTCGGGCACCTGGATCTTCACCGGCTCAGGGAGCTGAGTGGGAAACAAATCCTCCGGGCGACAGCGGGGATTGATTCTTCGAGAGTTCGGAGGAATTCATCCCTTCTGCAACCGGCAGACGTCGACTTAAATAGAAAGAGAGCGGGGCGTAGACGTTATCCTTCTCTTCCTCTGAAGAATCCGAGGATCTTCTTTCCACAGGTTAATGTTATCCATTTCCTCCTTTGGAATCCTAAAAGAGTCCCAGCAGGGGATTGAGAAACATCTAGTGATCAAAGTTAAACTGTAGCCTCCACGGGCAGACGGCGAGCTGTTATCAGCGTTGAGGAGCGAGGACCACAGCAGCGTCTACACGTCCTGCAGTGATATGTGCACGTACTTTGACATGCTGTTTGATGCGGCGCAGTGGACCAGCTAATTAGCCCAACCTGGCCTGATGCGAGCCATGCGCTGAGTGTTTGTTTGGATACGTGTTCAACAAGCTCAATTGCAGGAAAGGATGCATATTCATGTTTGAAAGTTATATGAAGAGGAAAGCTAATGTGAGTTGTTATTTAAAGTACGTGCATAGGAACTATATCTACCTAGACGGGGGAATCTAACTCTATTCCTTCAAACTAAAGCTAAGATAGGGGCCTGCCGTCATGAAGCCAACACATATTAGATATTGTGTGCTAATCTCTCTTTTTCCCTGTGAAAGGGTTTTTTCAATTCCTTTGGAGTTTTTCCTGATCCGATGTGAGGTCCTGGGTCAGGGATGTCATATGTGTACAGACTGTAAAGCCCTCTGAGGCAAATTTGTAATTTGTGTTGGCCCCTACCCTGACTGCCAGGAACCTCGGGGTGACACTCGACAGTCAACTCTCCCTGACGGCCAACATCACTGCGACAACGCGTTCCTGTAGGTACATGCTGCACAACATCAGGAGAATACGTCCTCTTCTTACTCAGAAGGCGGCGCAGGTTCTGATCCAGGCTCTGGTCATTTCACGCCTTGACTATTGCAACTCCCTCCTGGCTGGTCTACCTGCTAAGGCCATCCGACCCCTGCAGCTCATCCAGAATGCAGCAGCTCGACTGGTCTTCAGCCTCCCGAAATTCACCCACACCACTCCGCCTCCTCCGCCTTCCACTGGTTACCGGTGGCTGCTCGCATCCGCTTCAAAACACTGGTCCTGGCGTACCGTGCTCTAGACGGATCGGGCCCCGCCTACATCCGGGATATGGTCACACCGTACACCCCGCACGTTCGCTCCGCTCGGCAACAGCCAATCGACTTGTGCCTCCTGCACCTCGAGCTAATCACTCGAAATCCAGACTGTTTGCTGTCCTGGCTCCTCAGTGGTGGAACGAGCTCCCCACTGACATCAGGACAGCAGAAAGTCTCTACATCTTCCGTCGGAGACTGAAAACACACCTTTTCCGACTATATCTGGATTAAAACACAGATTAGCACTTCAGTGGCACTTAGATAGCACTTACTTATGGTACTTTTGTAGTTCGACTATGTTGAGGAAATGTTACTTCCTGTATTCTTGTTGTTCTTAGTTTGTACTCTAGGTTGAAATGCACTTATTGTAAGTCGCTTTGGATAAAAGCGTCTGCTAAATGACATGTAATGTAATGTAATGTGATATTGGACGATATAAAATAAACAATTGAATTGAATTGAAGCAGAACACACACAATATTTGATTTCAATAGCAGATGTGAAAGCTGTAGAAGAATCAAAAGTTGGATTTAGGAGCACAATAAGATGAAATATTTCAATAAAGTAAATCATAGGAGTAAAATCTGATTTCGATAATTTCAACGTGCAGCTAATATCCTGAACCAGAAAAACATGGAAAAAACTACAAAAAGATGCGTTAATTATAACAAAAAATGAAATATATGAACATCTTTTAGCTTGAGCGATTTACACAATGACACAAAACATTGAATACACTCAAATGCAACACGAGATATTTGACAGTAGCAATACAGGAAATGGCAGATTTTTGATCTTATTTTTTGCGCATGTGATGATCCTGAAAGGACGGAACTCAAATCTGTTTTCATCCCAACATCCATGCTCCTGACTCATGGTCTTATATGCAGTTCTTTGAGGTGTTATGCAAATACCATACGCCTCCTGGTGAGCATGGCCAAAAGAGACAACTACAGCTCCTCCTGACTCACACACACACACACACACACATGCAGACACACACGCAATGGCATTTAGAGAGCAAGCGAGGCAACTCATGGACGATCCCATTGTTATTCATGTATTAATTTATTCGGTCATGGCAGATGTGAAACAGGGCTGTAATATGCAGATGTGGGTTTGTTTCTCGATGGGAATTTTCCGGTCCATTGCCTCTAGCTGCCACTAATAATAAAGACAGGCAAGGAAGGTGGAGGAGGAAATGGGGAGGAGAGATGGAGAGAGAGAGAGAGGGAGTGAGGGGGAGAGAGAGAGAGAGAGAGAGAAACATGTTTGTGTGAGAGGGAAGGTTGGAGTTGTCAAGATGCCTCCAGTCATACACCAGCTCTCCAACAACTCTCACACACACACACACACACACACACACACACACACACACACACACACACAAGCAGTGACCAGGTGTGATCTTGAGCTTGTCCTTGACATGAAGGTGAGCTTGTCGAGTTGTACTCTCTGTTGTTGACAAGGCGCCATGAGCTGCTGCCCGTCGTTGCTCCTCTGTCTTTAGATCAGCGGTAGAAACTGATTTCAACCCGGCTACGTTTAATGTAACAACACATTAACACACAAGGGAAATACTATTTAATAGGTTTTTATAACCTGCTACGCACAGAACAATGTGGCGGAAAACGAGGCTTTCAAAACCAAAGCCAACTACTTTTGAACCCTCATCAACGTCAACCTTTTATTCCTCAGCTCATAAAGAAAATGAATCCCTCAGTTGTACAGCTGCTAGAAAGCTGATGCCTTTGTTTGTGCCGCTTTTGTTGTGCCGCTTGCTGTGAGCAGAGAAGTCTTTGTGAGCAAATAAGCAGTTGAATAAACTGACTGTGTCACTGCCTGAGACATAAATAGCCAAGGACTTTAAGACAACCTGCAGGCAATTGGCTGTGAGACATGTTGTTTTCTGCGTGTGCTGTTGTGGTGTGGACCGGGGTTAGTTCCCGCGGGAGGGTTGTAGGCGGGGAACATTGCCACGCCGGGGAAGTAATGATGTCAAAGACGAGATGCCAACAGGCAGCGAAGGATTTCTTTTTCTCCCCCCCGTTGCATTTATTACAGATATTAACCCCCTGCTGTCTGTGTGAATGAGTAATGCATCCTACAGGAGAGGAAGGAGGCCCTGAAAGAGTCCGTGTGTATGGATGAGAGACGTAGAGTTATTAGTCAGATGTTGAGCTATTTAGAAATGTGACTTCAAAGGTCACTGGAGAGAAACTATGGAGGCTCAGCTTGGACAAATAAAAACATATAGAACCATCATATAAGCCAACAATGCAAATAAAAAAGCACAACACATTATAAATGTATTATTATTATTGTATATTTATAATTCAAATAAAAAGATAGTTATGTATTCATACAGTTTCTTTCATCCACTGTTTATGTTTACAATGAAAGACAATAAAATGCCAACTTCGTAAAAAAATTTAATTCATTACAATTGTGTAGCAACACTGTGACGTCAAGTTGATCAGCTAATTAGTGACATCGTCAGCTGTCTCCGACGGGCAAGAGACACCTGAGAGTTTCCTAAAAAGCCCGAGACCAACACATTTAGCTTCATAGAGGCTGAAAATGCAAAAACAAATGACTTAATTTGTCAGAAGCACAGTTTCAGGAATCATGACACACACACACACACACCTGGTGCAGTGAGGTGCCAACTATACACATTCAATGCATTTCTTCCACCTTTGTTATTTTACTCTAAATAACTGATCAAATAAACTAGTAGTGAAACAATACTTAGATACTTCACTTCAGTTTGTGACAGGTTGAAGTCCTCCTTGTCGGTGTTGGGGCGTTGACAGGTGTCTTTGTGCGTTACCTGACGGATGTCGGTCCTTGTGCGTGTGCATGGCAAACAAAATGACCCCACTCTAAAAACATTGCTCCTGGCCTGAGTGACCGGAGTTACAACAAGTATATTTATAGAAGAGTCTTCAACTTTCAGAATCTCTACATCAACTGTTTGTAGTCAAACTATGTCATGTTGTCATGAAGTGTTTAAATCCAGGTTCCGACATTGTAACTCGAGCTCTAAGCACTGGAGGAGCTCCACGGGTAACACGCCAATCAAGAGCACGAATCCTCCCCCTAGAAATGTGTAGAGCGTGTGGACCGAGAACAGAAACATGCACATCCCTTATGGCGAGCTATTCCTGATTCATTTTGAATATGCTATTTTTAGATTTTCTCCCTGAGGGCTACAGCACAAAAGGTTACCAAAGTGGCCTTTTACATGAAAGTAGAACTGTATTATGGAAAAACACACCATTTTTGGAGAGTCAGAAGTAATTGCACTGGTACGCCCCCTTCTCGGTCCAAGTGTGTGTGTGTGTGTGTGTGTGTGTGTGGGGAAACACATGACCAGCTCGCCTTCTGGAACCCAGGTGCAGCCGGATTGGCCAATACAGGTAGTAACTGATTGGCACCTGAAGGGAAAACCAGGAGGGAGGGGAGAACACGCAACACTGACACGAAACAGGACTCATATTATCATATATGATCTTTGGATAAGTATTACTGATGCATACAAATGCGAGAGGCCTTTTTAACATTGCAGCTGTTTTTGTATCAATCTGCACACTAAATCTGTTCACTGAAGCTGCCAGAATAAAATGTTAAATTTAATGGCATAGAAGTATACCGTGCCAGAAAATGGTAATAATTAAGCTAAGTACCTCAAAATTGTTCTTCATTGCTTGGTTACATTCCACCGCTGCTATAAACACAAAGCTCGCAGCATCCATCAAGCTGACGTCTTGTTCCCTTCTGATTTGTAGACACGCACACACACACACATGCGCGATGCTATCTGGAGTTGAAGCCCACAGGCATGCACCCGGGCCGGAGTCCAAGCCGTGTCAAATCAGCGGAGTCTTCACCAGAGGCCAAATCTGTAGCGTATAATTAGCTTTTAATCAGCGCCCTCTTTCAGGCGAGCAGTAAAGATTAGCCCAGCTCGGGCTCTGCTTAAAATAAGCATTCATAAATGTGTGTGAAAGCCTCTGACCCATCACATCCAATCATACACACACAATACCAAGCTCCCTCCCCGCTACCCCCTCCCTTCCCCGCTTTCCCTGCTCGCTTATCATCCTCTCTCTTCTCCGGTCCCCGCTCTGAATTTGTTAACATTTATTTTGTGGATGTTGTTCTGCTCGTCCTCCTTTTTTTTTTTGATAGAAAATATACAGCCACTTCCGCTGCTGAAATACAGTTCATTGTTTGCCAATGTGCATGGGGACGCACACCTATGCACACAAGCCAATACACAACACAGCAAGCCGGACCTTCTGCGCCTGGAGGGTCTGTTTGGATAATCCAATATGGAGAATTTTAAGTGAGTGTCTTTATTTTAAAAAGCTGCTGGGGTTCGCGAGCGTAACATTTTAGATGAGCTTGTCTGTGGCGTCTAATCCCTGCCTCTCTCTGGGGTGAGCGGGCATTTATGCCAGTAATGAAGTGCAGTGAGATGAAAGCCTTTTTAATGGGATTTGGTTAAACTGGGACACAAACCAGAAAGTCAGGGAGGAGGGAGGAAAACACGTCCTCATCATCACGGCCGTCGTCATCGTTATTTCTGCTCTCAGGCGTTACCGGCTTAACCTGCTGTGATTATTTTAGCAATATGTGTGTCACTTCTCATTTCTATTAGCTGTGATGAATGTCAATCTCAGACTTCCGTTTGTAAAATTGTAATCACGTTGCTCATGGGGTTTGTATTTTCCTCCGGTTTAGTTTTTCCAATCAACTCAGTAATCTTCCTTCACCCTCAGCCAAAGGGTCCAAAAGGGAAAAAAGACTTTAGTTTATGTCGCCAAATGTACACACACACACACACACACGCATAGTGAGCACATCACAACTTTATTTATGCACCAAATGACCCAAGCTAGTGTAAAAAGTACCTCACTTTTCCTCGAAATTACATGTTGCTGGTCTAAAAATGGAAATGATTTAGGGAAAATACTTTTTTTAAATACAATGTTGATACATTGGATTTTGGGCCGGTTATATTCGGTTGTCAGGACTGAGAACTTGAGGCTGTGGTCTGAGCCAGTGGCAGTGGACAGTTGGTAGAAAAGGATTCAAACATGTCGCCTTGTCTTCAAGGTGCTGCTGCTTGTTCCAGTGCAATTGTGTGTGAGGAGCAGGTGAAATAACATTTTTTTTTCAAAAGACTGAAATCTGAAAAATGTGTTGTCGTGCCAAGAGAAGGGTTTTATAATCCATTTGATCTGGTTTTCAGTGCAGGAAAGAAACTCTCCTGAGGTGAGGTTTACCTTCGTCTGACACCCCACGTTCCATTTCAACTCAAATTGCTCTTTTCCATTGCTAATTCACATTGTTCACACGATTTGCAGTGTGAAGGAGCAAACGTCTATTTGTATTTGGGTAAAGTAGCACACAAAATGTCATTGTTTTTGCAAGATTATGAAGATTGTGTTGATGCACACTAGAGTTTATCATATATTTACCTTTCTGACTATGCAGACTACCCGTCTCTAGGCTTTCTACATATATTTTAGCATTCTTCAGGTCAGTTCACAGATTTAAGGCCTTTGCACACCAAATATTTCTCATCTGCGTAATCTTTCCATAACATTTGTTATGCAGGGAAACTTTGCAACACTGAGTCTGATGCATATTTTATTTGTTGCCAAAATGTGCAATTCAAAACAAAACGGATTTAATTACATGTGTGCAGTGGATACGCTCGTCCCAAACGAGGCTAATGAGTGAATGAGATGAGCTTGGAGCACAATAACTACGTCTAATCATTCGTACATGCTTTGTTTTGCGACCGTCCCCCGATTCAAAGCTGTTCTCCAATCAGCTGCAAATTCTGCAGCTATTCTTTACTTTGTGCTTCGTGCATGGTGACCTATGAGTCAGCTTGTGAGGTGCCCCTTTGGAGGACATTGACTCTGAATGCTCAAACAACTCTGATTATAATCAAAATGGAACCTATTTCAAGTTGTTCTTCTTTCGTATGAGGTCGTATTTGTCTGTCAGAACAACACGGCCTTCAGAAGTGTCCCCGTATGTCCCTGTATGTCCCTGTATGTCCCCGTATGTCCCCGTATGTCCCCGTATGTCCCTGTATGTCCCTGTATGTCCCCGTGTGTCCTTGTATATCCCCGTATGTCCCCGTATGTCCCTGTATGTCCCTTTATGTCCCTGTATTCAATTCAATTCAGTTTATTTGTATAGCCCAATTTCACAAATTACAAATTTGTCTCGGAGTGCTTTACAATCTGTACACATAGACATCCCTGCCCCAAAACCTCACATCGGATCAGGAAAAACTCCCAAATAACCCTTCAGGGGGAAAAAAAGGAAAGAAACCTTCAGGAGAGCAACAGAGGAGGATCCCTCTCCAGGATGGACAGAACAATAGATGTAATGTGTACAGAAGGACAGATTTAGAGTTAAAATACATTCAATGAATATGACAGAGTGTATGAATAGTTCATAGTAGGCATATTCCACGATGGAGACCTCCACGATCCATCAGGCAGATGGCGGTAGAGAGGAGGAGTGGGCGGAGCCTCAACAGTGGGCGGAGTCTCAACAGGGCAGTGGCGTCGTCGGTAGCAGGAATTCCACGACCCAGACCTCGATGATCCATCAGGCAGATAGGATCTATGTCGTCTCATAGGGTCCGATGACCCCATGAGACGTGAAGTCAAAAGGACTCCGGGGAGAAAGCAGAGTTAGTAATGTGTGATGGAGAGATGAAAATTCATCCCTAAGGAGAGAAAAAAAGAGGAGATAGGTACTCAGTGCATCCTAAACGTCCCCCGGCAGCTATAAGCCTATAGCAGCATATCAAGGGGCTGGACCAGGTGAACCTGATTCAGCCCTAACTATAAGCTCTGTCAAAGAGGAAAGTCTTAAGTCTACTCTTAAACGAGGTGACTGTGTCTGCCTCCCGGACTGAAGGTGGAAGCTGGTTCCATAAAAGAGGAGCTTGATAACTGAATGTCCCTGTATGTCCCTGTATGTCCCCATGTGTCCCTGTATGCTCCCATTGACACTGCAGACGGAGCTAAATGGAATTTGCCGGAAACAAATGGTTGTGAAGCGTTCGGCCTGTGAGAGCCAGTGTGTATGACGAGTGGTGAGTCCAGCTCGCTCCAGCCAGCCAGTGATCCTGCTGCTGCTGTGATGAGTTTGGCTCATGACCTCCTCGGGGCCGCGCCGCCTTACTGGCCCCCTGCCTATTGTTCTGTCAACAGCATCTGTTGGGCCTGATAACAGGATTAGACCAGCCCCCTATAGGGCTGCTGGAGCTAGCCTGGATTAGCCAGCGAGGCCTATGTTTGTGTGTGTGTGTGTAATATTAATTCAGAGTCAATCCCTTATATCCTGTTTAGAGAACTTACATCACAGAAAAAGACGACTGGAACTAATTCCTCTCATCTAGCAGATACAACCTGATTTATTTGTTCCCACCATATGGTTCCTATTATCAATATGACCCCTTCAATATGATCTCTTCGAGCACGGAGAGCCTATTCTTCACCGGTTCTCCGCAAGGGTTGACATTTGTATTAGGAATGGCCTCTCGAGTGCAAAGTAAATCGAGCATTATTATCCCGACCAATGGATTGAAGGTCGTGTCAAGGTCCAGGAGTGTGTTGCTTATGAATATTACATGTTCTTCTCCAACTTCATTACACGCCGCGCTGGTTTCACGGGGTAATAAACAGTTTCCCGGGTCAGAGAAGCAGGCACGCAAATAAATCCCTGGATTTGAATCCCATCGAAAGTCAAGCAATATGATAATGATCTCTTCCAGACCATTGTCTTGTTTGTTGTGGTGCCTTTCAGAGTCATTTGTTAGAAAATCGCTTCGAGAGACAAGCCAACAAAGGCTATTAACGTCTGGGAGACCAACACACGCGCGGGTCGATAATGGCCTCGGCCCCCTGTGGGGATGTGAGAGGCGCACAGAAAGGGTGCCATCCCAAAGTGCACAGTGGGAATCTCACGGGAGCATAGCAACGACGTCCCCCGGGCTCCTGCAGCACCCCCCCCCCATCCCCCCCACCCCACCCCGTCGCCCCTCTGGGATGCACAAATCCCTCTTCCCGCTCGCCATGTTGTTGTTTTTTTCCCCCTCTGAGAGTTTACCTGCCAAAGTGGTTCGTGATCCTGCGACATTCCTGCCAAGCCCCACACCTGCTGACACGTTTGGTTCCACTTGAATCGGGAATCTGGCTGTGTTTTGGATGAAAGATGGAAGACGGGTTCTCCGTTGCTTGTGGGACCTGGTTTACTGTGTGCGCGTTTTTCCCGTCTTTGTGTTTCCGTGTCAAACAAACCGATGAAACCTTCAGTGAAAATAAATCACGGCGATACCCTCAGTGGATTAGAAGCGAGTAGTGACTCTGAAAGAGAAGCCGAAGAGTAAATCAAGTGGTTGTCAGTCACACAGCAGCTCTGCACCTCCTCTTCTCTCATCTGCGTGCCTCTCTCCATCCGGGGCTGTAATCAGGCGAAGGACCTCCAGCTGCTTAAACGATGAAGCTATTGTGAGGCTACATGTCACGACTCACGACACACTATCAAGCCCACAGTTCTTTACCGCCGTTTCTCTCCCTGCTCAAGAGGACGAGCACTTTGCCGTGAAAATGATGCAAGACACATTTCACACGATGAGCTTTCCCCGTTTCCTCCTCTGACCCAAGCTCAGTGGCGGGCCGTCAGGGCCAGCAAGGCCTTCTCTGCTGGCCTAAACATCATCAGAATATATATTTTTTTCTAAATATATTTTCCCACAAATATGTATTCAATTATTTCCCAGAGTAAGAGTTATTCTCTTAATTTCATAGCGTTCCTCTTGGTTGCGCTGCTGCCAGCGCCAGGTTGAGATTTGGAGGGCTGGTCTTTATCTTAGATCTTTTATCCAATCATATTCAGCCATCGTGTGTTGCCAGGGGGCTAAAATCTACCCTTAGGCCTTCAGAATCAACATTGCGGGCGCTGGTAGCTTCAAGTGAATGGGAATGACGATGTTGTGTCAACCAATCAGCTTTAGAGTTGGCTCCTGTAGGCCTTCTAGAAGGCCCCGGAACCGGCACAGGAGCCAGCTAGCAGGCGGAGGGCGTGCACGTCTTTTGATTGGATTACCAATATTGAATTTGATAAAGGAATTAATTCGCGGACTACAAAGCTGTTTTTTCAACCCACAATGGCGGAAGGAGGAGAAGATGTCGATTTGGTCGAGCATATACTTTTAACGCCTTTCTCAAGACGAACTTTTCAAGAAAAGTTAGACATCGTAAGGAGGACTTTTTTTTCTTCTTTTTCTCCGTCCCGATGCGCACATTCTGCAGCGCGCGAGACGGAGAGCCGAGAGAAATGACATGCTGTTGTGTAGATACGATCAACATCAGATGGCTGTTTAGTTTAATAAATGAACAAAGATGTGCTATAGAGAAAATGACAGGGGCGGGCCAATTTTTTTTAATGTCATGCGATCTACCAATACTACGCCGCGATCGACCGGTCACGACGACGAGGACGACTCGACGATTGAGCAGCCCTGGTCTAGAGCCATGGCATCATAATGATAGTAATAAGAGGTGGATTAATTCGGGTGGGACTGTGTAGGACCTCACTGAAGGCCCAGGCCCCAGGCCCACGGCCCGCCACTGCTCAAGCTAGTGTAAAAAGTACCTCACTTTTCCTCGAAATTACATGTTGCTGTTCTAAAAATGGAAATGATATGGGGAAAATACGTTTTTTATAATATCATTTTGATACATTGGATTTTGGGTCGGTAATATTCGGTTGTCAGGACTGAGGACGTACAAAGCTTGCGCAAAATGCAGCATTTATAAAATCTCAATCCTCAGTTTGATGAAAGATGGACGTGTGTGTACATGCTGAGTTCACGGACCTTTTCAGGTCAAAATCCTCCACATAAGTTCACATAATGCTGCGTGTCCGTCATGATATTCTTTCTGATTCTTTACCTGGGAACATTGTTGCTGTTGAAACGCTTTTAATATACATTAAGTACTAGGAGGATGATATTATACCTTTTTCCAGGTGATTTCCCCCGATCGTGTGCTCAGGTTCAGGTCCAGGTTAGAAGTATCGGCGACCGGTTCAGCAGCCCAGGATCTTAGCAATTACATTTCATATCAGACAATTCTGCAGTTCATGATTTACGTCCAGTGCCAGCGCAGGAAGTATCGCATTTTCATCCGTGTTACCACGGCTGTTGTACGTTCTTTCCCAAAGCATGCGTTGGAAAGCTCCGGTCGCCGCCACTCTGCGGAGCTTTGATCCCTTCAGTAAATGTGCTGCTCTCGGGGCATGACACGGTCCGAGGTGAGGGAGGGATCGATGCGGACACTCCAACATCATTCTCTCACTGCGCTCTCTTCGAGCTAATTCGTCAATAATCAATAATGGTGAATTAATGTTATGAGAGTGTGGTGGCATTATAGACTAATCTAAGCCTGAGTACCCCCCCCCCCCCACCTCCCACGCCTCCCTTCCGCTCTGGTGTGAAGAGAGAGCGCTGTGAGGGGCAGCCAGAGAGCTTCAGACGCTCAGTTTTGCAGCTTTGAACAAAAAGGCTTCGTTTCCCTGAGCCTGACCCCCCCCCGACGGAGCTCTTCTATCTGTCTATTGTCTCGCCATCACATTGACTCCCTGTCACTGCCTCTACCTATTATTCTAACCCTTCTGTCTGTCAGCCGCTCCTGCACTCGCTTCCTGTTAGCCTGCTTCTGTCAAACTCCCGCGCTCTTTATCCCGACACATGCTCCGTCTTATTTTAACCGGCATGTTATCACATGGAACCTCGTCTGTCTGTCTCTCTGTGTGTGTGTGTGTGCACACACCCCAGGCGTGTGCCTGTCCTGGGCCTTCTTGAGAAGGAAAGTAGAAAGCACCCACCCACACACACACACACACATGCAGGTCCACATCAGCATGAAACACACACACACACACACACACGCTCATGCGCACGTCCAGATGTTGTGCAGGTGTAAGATGTGACATAGTCCAGATAACAGGCCACTGCCTCCTCCGGTCCACATTGCAATATGATACAGGCTGGATTCCAGTGACACAGCTCGTTCTCTCTCTGCCTCTCGCTGGTCCTTCTGTTTTCTTTGTCCTTCCAAAATGTTTGATTTATGTCTATATGCCGAGTGAGCATGTGCTGCCTCTGGATAGCCGGTCCTGTTTGGTTAGTTTGACCCGTATCAAGGCAAGTCTGCACCATCCCAATCATGAAAATGAAGTGCGGTGCGTTTACCGTTTTTTGTTTGTTTGTTGATTTGTCTGCAGTTATGATTCGGTTATGTTTATTATCAGTTATAATTCACAACTCCTACCACAAAAACACAGCCCGCTCTCTATACCCTTATGCCCTCTGATGTGACTCATACTTGTACTGTAGTGACACAGTTACGCATGCATACACACTGGATGTTGCTGTGGTTTGTTCTCCGCAGTATGTGTGTGTTAGTGTATTTGTGTGTATTTGTGCATCTGTGTGCGGTCCAGTAGACCCCTCCCAGTCAGAGCGGAGCTGTCTCAGCTCGTCAGCATTAGACTCGCGTGGCACCGACAGTCAGCCAGAGGAAATGATGGGATGTAAAAACCGCCCACAGCACCCATGTGACCCGATGTGCAGGGACGAGCGGCCAGTCAGTCTGAAGGGAGGAGGAGGTGGAGGGGAAGGAGTGGGGGGGAGTGTGATGGGCAAAAACAGGTAGGCAGCAGGGTGATGTGTCCTCACAATAGCGGAGGCAGAAAAATATAGCTCGACGCACGACACCTTTACATTTACACACACACACATACACTCAAACATACAAATCTCACACACGTGTACACAAAGCCAAACACACACACACACACACAGAGGCCACGGCTGCTGTGATATTCTCTCCGGTTGAATGGCCGTGGAGTGAATCTCAGCATGGCTGCTCCAGACCTTTACGCTCGTGCCGTTGCTTTTAACTTTCGATGCTTCTGCGGCCGCACACGAGCACAAACATGGAGCCTCGCACAAACGCACACTGCTGGGTCCAATCAGAATGCGGCACGGACAAAGAGAGCAGAAAGAGTGTAAATAGATAGACGCTGTAAAAAGCTGTTACGTCTATTATTAACTACCAAGTTGTTGTTTGGTGAATGAAGTCAATATTGTATTCAAAAGAAAAAATATCAAGAAATATTCAAATGACAAGACATTTGAATGAATATGCTTATTTGTGTATACAAATGTTTTCATACTGAAAAATACAGAATTCAATTTTTATTTTTTTCTTGCTATCCCTGCAGTCTGAGTGACTGTTCAGTAACGTGTTTGATCATCTGTTTGTAGACGTTAGGAATTAGATCTCAAAGCTAAATTTGTCAAACCGAAATATGCGTTGGTATCAAAGGTGCCTCCGGGCCCGAACTTGAAAAGATTAACTCACTAATAACTAACTGGACACAATAATAGGAACAGGACCTGCGAGCATCTCAGAGACGGCAAAGCACAAGAGGGCCTCTTTCCCCTGTAGTCTGTCAGGGGAAAGATAGAGGCAGTAGTATGTCACTCAGGGTCTCTGACACGGGGCAGAAGGAGCTTACGGGCCGCGTGGGGCTCTAACTTGGCCGTGGTGTGAAGGGCAGCATGCACATACAGCGTTTTTCCAAACGCTTTCACATTTATGGCCCTTTTTCTTTTACAGATTTTCCAGGCCGACCATCAGGTGCATCAGACGCCGTCATATTTCCAGGGTAGAGTGAAATCCCAGTGTTTCCACTGGGCTCAGTGCACACCTCCCAGTGGATTTCTTTCCCCTCTCAAGTTCAATATCCCCTCTCATCCCTCTAGACTGAACCGCACCTCAGATCATCGCTGTTTCTCCTCTCTTTTCCGTCCTCTCTCTGATGGTCTGCTTCCATCCTGTCACCTTGTGTATAGATCTGATGGAAAAATGGAGAATGCCTTTGCAATTTTTTTGGGATCAAACTCTGTTTTTAACCATCATTTGCGCTGCAGTTTTGATGTGGGGGCACACAGTAACCACACTGCAGCTCTGGTGTGGCTCTGTGGCGGTTGTCAAGCGTACACATGTTTGCAAGGAGGAGCCTCTAAAGTGCAAAGCCTTGTTCAAGAAACTGCACGTTCAAACCAAGCCGGTGTCCCCCTCATCCTTGCATCAAACGGATACACATGGTGAACACATGCAAGGGTTTAACTGTCATAGTTTGGTGTCACATGACACTTTCCTTGCTTTCACCTGACCTAAATAAATGCTCAGTTGACCTTGCTGATAGTGACGGTCAAAAGCCACCTTTATTATGTCTGTCAGCTCCGTACAGGCTTATCTTCAGTGTACAAAGCAGCATTCTGCCAACGCAATTTCCTTTATCTGAGTCGACGAGCACACTCGCTGCCTTATTGTATTATTTATTGGACCCCAAGACACAAGCTCTACAAGGGGAATACCACCTAAATGTACACATATGTCGGTGAGTGCTGTGCCTGTATATATTCACTATATTTACATACACTCTGATAATGAATGTGTTTTAGCCCAAATTGTTTTTATTTTCCCTTGATTTTACTTTAACATATCCAAATTAAATAATAATAATTGGTGGAGGAGTTTTTGTCGGCTGAAAAAGCTAAACCATTGTAATCATGTGTCGACATTTCTGTAGTTTTTTCTTCTTTTCTATAACTTGTAGACCGGGGCTCTCATCACTATGTGTGAACATCAGTAACGCTGCAAAAACCCGAGGAAGGAGTCTAATATGTGGTAATATACAGCCTGCAGCCACTGATAATGAATAAGAGATTGGTTGTTGGCCTCATACAAGGTTGCAACATGCACTGTAATCTTTTCTGTATTTTCCAAATGACTCACATAGGAGCTCCGCATCAGCCGGACGATACAGAGTAAAGCTGTTTTCCATTTCTGCCTTAAATAAAAACATATCAATGCATTTCAAGGCTAAGATTGAACACAATTACCTTTCAGATTCAAGTGTGGAGGTTTTTCATTGAGGAATAATTCTGTTAGAGTTACTTTGGCTGTCGGTAGTTTGTACTGCGGCTCTATTCTGCAGACAGCGTTGCCTTGTCTCGGCTTGGGGAAGCAGCTCAGCGACGATCTTTAATAAACGTTGTTGCTATGTGCTGCAATAAATGAATTCACATTGGGAAAAAAATCCAGTATTTACCCTTTAATTTCAGTTTGGAGTGCCAAGGCAGTACTTATTAATTATTATTAATTAATTGTACAGCATTAGTCACTGTCGCTAGCCTTGGAAGAGGAAACTGAAAAGACAAAAGAGTTGCAGTCCATCTCACTGATTCAAAATAATAATAAAATAATGAGAAGAAAAAAAAACTTACTCACGGTTGATTTATAGTTTTGCATTTAAGGGTTGCAGCGGGACACCTTCTCAACGTAAGCGTCGCCGTGGCATGTAAAGGGTCAACGTATGGGACGATGACATCCATCACGCATGTGTTGGACAATGTGACTATCATGTGACTATATGTGTCTTGAAGATGATGGAAGTACTCATGCTGTGTTACAGCTGCAAAACTACCACCCCGTCAGATCCTGTGTGCGGCCCACATGAATGCTGGACAAAATAATAGGAACAGGACCTGCGAGCATCTCAGAGACGGCAAAGCACAAGAGGGTCAGGTTCAACATTCAGTTCTCACAGTGCAATACGTAATTGTGTGCCTGGGTTTTCATCTTCCATTCAGCCGGTGCGCCCCGTTATTCTTGGCAGCAGTTACGTCAGAAAGGCTGAAGACGCTCTTTCTTGCGTTTCCTTTTCCACTTGAAGCACGAAGCAGACATTAAGATTCCCACCTGCCTTTTGTTTCCCTCCGCCAGCAGTTTCTCCTCTCTCTGTTTTGTCCTCCCTCACCTCCTCCGCATCCCGCTCTCCTCCTTCATCTTCCACTTGTGAAACCAAGCCAAGGCCAACGGAACGCATTGATGATTTATTTATGCTCGGAAACCCATCTTCCCTTCTTTTTCCTTGCAACTCTCTCTCTCCCTTCATGACGCTGCTCCGTCTCGTCTTCTGGTTGTCGTCTGTCTGTGAAAACATTTCACAGCGATGCTAAACGGAGAGTCCTCTCTCCTGTTGTGATGAGATGAGGAGTGTGCAAGTGGAAGAGCTCACACACACACACACACACACCGCTCCTCTGCAGTGTCATGCTGAGATGACGGCTCTGGGTTTAACTCACATGATGGAGGTATATTTAATACTATCTGCACAGCTTTTTTACAAAGAAACACAAACGTGCGGAGACGTTATCAGATCTACACGTCTGTGTCGCCACGTTATTTATGGAACAGTTTACTGCACAGCGACGGTTCGCTGCATACAGTTTGGGGTCAACTATCACCCACGACGTCTGGTGTTAACAAGGGAAGCCTGCTGGATCAAAACCTTAAGCTGTCTGTTCCTATCAAATCTTACCCATAAGCCACACTCTGGGCCCGGCCGTGTATCATTTGTAGTTCTGTACAATAATGTGTTTCCTAGTCAGCGTACTTCATAAGGAGTTTCATAAATTGTATGTAACGCTTGGATTAATGGCTGGTAAATAGAGGCTCGTAATCAATCAATACTGCGCAATAGATCAAGTATATAAAAAACGATGCCTGTTTCGAGGTTGTTTAGAATGCCCTCTTAAGCATAACATACGTAATCATTTAATCCATCTTTTTAAATTAAGCACTTACAATCTGTATAACAGCTGAAAATCAACGTATTAACAAGTTATTACTGCTACACTCCAGGTGTGATGGATTATTACAACCATCTAAAACGACAAAGGAGGAGCGTGTAAACCTGAGTTGTACATGTTGCATTAATAACTTGTTACCTTCGGAAGGTTTTGTTTTGATCGCCGTGTATTTATATATTTATTTATTTATTTGTATGCATGTTACTCGCATAACTCAAAAAGTATTAAACCGAATCGCATGAAATTTGGTGGGGTGATTGTTTATTATCCGGGGACCATTTGATTAGCTTTTGGGATCGATCGGGTCAAATGTCAAGGTTAAGGTCATGAAAAGGTCAAGATCTTCTTTGAATCGCATGAAATTTGGTGGGATGATTGGTTATTATCCGGGGACCATTTGATTAGATTTTGGGATCGATCGGGTCAAAAGTCAAGGTCAAGGTCATGAAAAGGTCAAGATCTTCTTTTTTTATCCAATTGGCATGCAGCTAATGCCAAAATGTGGCGAAGGCATGCGCTCTACCGAGTGCCCGTTCTAGTTAATAAATGGGCTATGCAGCTCGTTAGTAGTAGTGAGTAAAATAATGGCGCAGGACAAAAGACGAATGGATTTTTAACAACCAAATTGTGTTCTTACTAGGGCTGTCAGCGTTAACGCGTTAATCTATGCGATTAATTTGGCCGCCTTAACGCACTAAAATATTTTGACGCAATTAGCGGAAAAAAATTTCTTTTTAATTTTTTTTAATATACTTTATTAATCCACAAGGGGAAATTAGTTCTCTGCATTTAACCCATCCTTAGTTATTAAGGAGCAGTGGGCTGCAGTGATGCGCCCGGGAAGCAACTGGGGGTTCAGTGCCTTGCTCAAGGACACTTCGACTTGCTTCCGGTGTTCGTTGAAGTTTGTACACTCCTCTGAGTGTCAAACCGCGGCAGTGTGGTTTGACACTGTTTCCGTTTTTAAAACAATTATTTCTCCGCGAAAATAAGGAGCAGAAATCAGTTTAACTCGTGGATGAATCAGTCGGGTTTCCTCCTGCTCCTCCTTCCTCCCGTCTCCCCCTCTGATACACAGAGGAACGGAGGGGCGACGTGTCAGGTGACGCGGCGCGGAAAGAACTCGTCACACGAAACCTTCAACGTGATTGGTCAATCCGTTTGTCTCTCAACATTTTGCGAAAAATACAACCAATGATCACTCAGTAAATCACAAGGACCTCCCACCACACATGTGAGGCTCTTGAGCAACCTGTCAGTCAGAGAAGCAGAGAACACGGCGAGGACAATGTGCCTCAATATATAGAGCTGAGATTGTTCTGGAATGTTTGATGTATAACACATGGGGATGTGTCATATGCAAAAGTCTTTAAAAGATGAATTTACATTGTTTTGTAAAATCGAGAAAATGCCCCCAGCCTCCGGAGGGTTAACGTGACATATTTGAATGTCAGTCAGTTTACCAAGGCCACTGGTTCTGCTGTTCAATGTTAAAGATGACAGGACCAATGGGGTCTTTAATACACCTTTTCTTACTAATCTGGATGTTTCACTGAAGAAACAATTTATCATCCATGATATTAAATACCTCGCTGGCACTTTATAGGTAGGAGCCTCTTTGAAAACACAGCTCTGTGTGAAGTTTTGTCTTTAAAAAAGAATACATTTAAACAAGTGTCTAAAATACACGCTGTCTGAAGGGATTACTCGTTCATTTAGAAGATTTAGTCTTTTGAAGAAAAAAAAACTTTTAATCGCGATTAATGAATTTCAAAATGTGCGATTAATTAGTTACTTTTTTTTAATCGATTGACAGCCCTAGTTCTTACAAATGGTCTGTTTCTTATCAATGATGAATGATGTTTTAAACTTTGAGAGACTTTTCTCATGGGGTACAATTGACAACCCTAGATAATGTCACTATGTAGGATAACATACTATAGGCTTCTTTTGGTCAAGAAAATGCCAAATTTATTTAAAAGATAGATACAGATCCCACAAACATGGAACATTTGATAATTTGGTGTAATAACAAAGCTTTATGGTCAGCTTTGTATTTTATCACCTTTATCAAATGTGTCCCATTTGTGATCAAGTTACCAATTAAAAACTTTTCTTAAAATATTGTTAAATAAAAAAAGGAAATGTTGCCACTATTATGGTATTATTATGATAAATGATGATATGATATATATATATATATATAACCTGAGAGTTGTTAGTTTTGTTTCCTATGTACATATATATATATATATATACATACTTATATGTAAATACATATATACATACATATATATATTCAATTCAATTCAATTCAGTTCAGTTTATTTGTATAGCCCAATTTCACAAATTACAAATTTGTCTCGGAGTGCTTTACAATCTGTACACATAGACATCCCTGCCCCAAAACCTCACATCGGACCAGGAAAAACTCCCAAATAACCCTTCAGGGGAAAAAAAGGGAAGAAACCTTCAGGAGAGCAACAGAGGAGGATCCCTCTCCAGGATGGACAGATGCAATAGATGTCATGTGTACAGAAGGACAGATTTAGAGTTAAAATACATTCAATGAATATGACAGACTGTATGAATAGTTCATAGTAGGCATATTCCACGATGGAGACCTCCACGATCCATCAGGCAGATGGCGGTGGGGAGGAGGAGGGCGGAGTCTCAACAGTGGGCGGAGTCTCAACAGGACAGTGGCGTAGTCAGGAGCAGGAATTCCACGACCCAGACCTCGATGATCCATCAGGCAGATATGATCTATGCCGTCTCATAGGGTCCGATGACCCCATGAGACGTGAAGTCAAAAGGACTCCGGGAGAAAGCAGAGTCAGTAACGTGTGATTGAGAGATGAAAATTCATCCTTAAGGAGAGAAAAAGAGGAGATAGGTGCTCAGTGCATCCTAACGTGCCCCGGCAGCTATAAGCCTATAGCAGCATATCAAGGGGCTGGACCAGGTGAACCTGATTCAGCCCTAACTATAAGCTCTGTCAAAGAGGAAGGTCTTAAGTCTACTCTTAAATGAGGTGACTGTGTCTGCCTCCCGGACTGAAATTGGAAGCTGGTTCCATAAAGAGGAGCTTGATAACTAAAGGCTCTGGCTCCCATTCTACTTTTTAAGACTCTAGGAACTACAAGTAGTCCCGCATTTAGTGAGCGCATCTCTCTAGTGGGGCAATATGGTACGACAAGCTCCTTAAGATATGATGGTGCATCACCAATCAAGGCTTTGTAGGTTAAGAGAAGAATTTTAAAAGTGATTCTTGATTTTACTGGGAGCCAGTGCAGAGCAGCTAGTGCAGGAGTGATGTGATCTCTTTTCTTAGTTTTAGTGAGAACACGAGCTGCAGCATTCTGAATCAACTGGAGGGACCTAAGAGATTTATTAGAGCAGCCTGATAATAAGGAGTTGCAGTAATCCAGTCTCGAAGTAACGAACGCGTGAACCAATTTTTCTGCCTCTTTTTGAGACAAGATGTGCCTGATTTTTGAAATATTACGTAGATGAAAGAATGCAGTCCTTGAGATTTGCTTTACGTATGTATATATATGTATATATATTTGCTTTATATATGTATATATATATACCCCCCCCCCCCCCCCCTGGTTTGTTAGAGTTGCCTTCAGGTGTCAACCTTAACCCCTGTCACGCCATGACAGGTATTGTCTTTCTTGTCAACCCATCTTCAAATGACTGTCGCTGCTCACAGTCGCCCCTCCACGAGCTCCTCCACCCTCCTGTCAGTCTGTCTGTCACTTATAGTTATTAGTTAGTCTCTCTGCCAGTCTCTTTGTCAGTCAGCCGGCCCGGCCGCTACGCTCCGACGCCGTTCCCTCCCAAAGCTCTCCAATTCATTTGTTTGTTTGTCAGAGAGAGAAGTTGAGAGAAGTGTGGGGAGGTTTTGGTCTAGAAAGAAAGAACAAAATATGGCAAAAAAGTAAGCAAATTACTGGAGGGACGGAGAGAGATGGAGAGAGATGGAGAGAGGTGTCAATTTAGAGAGTGAGAGCTCAGCTTAGTGTCAGCATTTCCAAAAAAAAGAGTGTGAGAATAGAGAGTAAGAATGTGCTGAGTTTACTTTAGACAAAGTTAGTTTACAGGCGAGAGAGTGAGGGAGTGAGAGAGAGAGGGGGGGGGGGGGGGGGAGACTGAGAGCTGTTAGTTTAGAGAGGGGTGGGACTGAGAGAGCGAGAAAGAAATGTGTCAGGGAGAAAGATAGATGGCTGTTCGCCTCGTGTGCTGCTGCCAGTCATTACCTAGCCGGGCCTCGGCGGCAGGTTGGCAGCATCAGCTCTAATTGAGGAGGCCGGTGGCTCGGAACAGCAGACAAAGAGGCAGGGCCAGCTTTCCTCTTTGATGCCTCGTAAATTAGCCTGTCACTCATTACACCCTGGCATGTGGCTGGGATCAGAAAAAAACACGCATTTCCAAAGACATTTGCATCCGTCACAAGTTCCTGTACAAGCTCATGAAGCCTGGCTGCTGTGTGCATGCTGAATGTTTAGTTCTGTTCATGGAGAACGCCACGCGCATTGTGAACTGTCCAGATGGCTTGTGTACAATGACTGAACAATGCTGTTGCCAGCTAAATTCAAAAAAACATAATCTTCAGCTATGCATTAATGTCCAATAAACCCAGAGGAGTGGCCTCAGTGTGCGTCAGGCTTAGTGAACCACACAACTCCCGAAGCTAACTTTTCCCGCCGCAACAAGGTGCACATTGGGAATCTGTCCCTTCATGACAGGTATTGGTTGTCGGTTCGATCCCGGCTCTCCCCATTAGTTGCAAGTCGAAGTGTCCTTGAGCAAGGCACTGAACCCCCAGTTGCTTCCCGGGCGCATCACTGCAGCCCACTGCTCCTTAATAACTAAGGATGGGTTAAATGCAGAGAACTAATTTCCCCTTGGGGATTAATAAAGTATATATCTATATCTATCTTATCTTATCTTGATCAGGCTGCTGCCGACAGCTAAAGATGAGCTTCACGTCAGCGTCTGGGAGCGGGCTCCTGGTTATTTGTTGCCATCTGTTAATGACGAACGCAAGTTTAAATATGTGAGGAGAATCAACGTGGCCAAAAGAGTGAGGGGGAAGTGGGCGGCGGGATGTTGCAGAGAGGCCCAGATGCCACCGCTAAAAAGATGTCACATGGCATTAGCCTCGCACGGCGCCGCCGCCGTCTTCTCAGGTGACAGCAAGCTATCTCCATATTTCACGCTTCCTCTTCCTTCCTCCCCTCGGGTCTCGTGGCCCCTACACACACACACACACACACACACACACACAGCCCACTCCCTTCCCCTGCCACTCTCTCTCTCTCTCTCACCCATCTATACGCCGCCCCACAGCCCATCCACCCCGAACCAACCGCGGTGACCGTGCCGACACGCGACAGCGAACACGCACACGGCATGATAATCACAAGCCGCTCACCTCTTCTGGAGTTTTCTTCACCGCAGCGTAAACAGACATCTACATTTCTGTCCCTCTGTCACTTTTATCACAAATATTATGCTTCATTTTTCTAGTAATTAAAATCCGGGTCCGGCCCCCGTCACCATAGAAACTCCCAGTAAATACCATTAGTTTGAATGCAGATTCACCATCAGCTCCTTCTAATGAAAAGAAACAATCGGGATGGAGATTATTTCTGCATTAAAGTACTTGAAATGAGCAAGTATAGTACAAATATATTGTTTACCATGATACCGTTTTAGAGTGTGTCCAACTATCACAGTCTCTCACCTGGATGTGAGCCATATGGACTGTATGTTGCATTAATAGAGTTTTTTCTTCCTTCTTGACACATTTTGCCGAAACAGCTTTAAGAAGAATACCATTTTAAATTAGATTAGATTAGATATTCCTTTATTAGTCCCAGAGAGGGGAATTAGCAGGATCACAGCGGCGAGTGCACATTAGAGCAGTAGTAAAAAATACAATAACAACATTAAATATACAGAGGTATGGTCTGTATTTAAGTCTCAATAATGTCTGGGTTATGTTCCCTGGCAGCATTGGAAGTGGGTCATCTGTGTCCAGCTTGTGAGTCATCGGGCTCCAGGTGGGCATGCAACGTGCAGGACTTTGACGCCAGAGACTTGTGTCTGAGTTCAGGCAACAAAAGCACCTCTGGTTAAGGTTACGGACCGATTGTGGTGACCCAGTGGCATGACGATTCCCTCAAAACATATTGGCTGTTCAAAAATTTAATTTCTAGAGGACACTTTGGAGAATGAGTCTCGTTTCTGAGGTTGTACGGACCACTGAGAGATGTAACTGTGATTCCAACTCCACTGGAGTGCCTTTTAACACGGCATGCAAACCGGTTAGAACAAATCATTTTTGGCTAAAGCTGACTGTTGTAAAGCTCGGAGTCGATCCCGTGTTTCTAATTAGCCCCGGCTCTGGTGTGCCAGCCGGCAGGCCGACGCTTGGCATGAGGCGGCAGGACAGCTGCGCCGGTGTCCTTCACCCGGCCCCGGGGGGAGAGTCTCTGGGTCCGTTGCTGCCCCTCTGACCGGCAAGAAACACAAACCTGGATCGGAGGCAGTGGCGGCTGGTGACATTTTGGGGGGGGGCGGCGCAGTTGGGCGACGCGGTTTAAATAGCACTCAACAATGAGAAGAAAAGAGGTTTTGAGTAGAATATTGCCAAAAACAAAGCTTTATTTCAAGAACACACCGTGCTCAACACTGTCCAATAACAACTATCAACACACTGTAGGGCTCTCAAGTGTCACGCATTGAGCGTGAGACTCACGCATTTTGGTCTTAAGTCACGCACTCCCGACACACATCGTATTTCTCACGCTGAAAAAAACTCTCGGCTATTTAATGTTTTAATGTGCCGCAGCGCGCAAACATGAGCTGGCCGCGCTGCCCTCACCGTGGAGGAATCAAGCGCTCCCCTGGAGTTCTGCTGTGAGGAGCCACTTATCAGCCAATCAAAAAAAAGAAATGGGCTAAACAATAGCCAATCAGAAAAAGAAACGTATCTGTTGTATCTGGGTAAGATTTAATCCAGCAACCAATGAAAATAAAGCATCCTGGAATTGCGCGTGACTGACTGATATCCGAAAATTTCGTTCTGCGGTGGGGGGGGGGGGGGGGGTGCTGATGGAAATGTCACTCTTGCCTGTCTTCAAAACTTGAGAGCCCTGACACTGTAACTTTGGGCATGAGAGGTTCAGAGCAGCTTTAAGAAACATTGGGTTGGGTTTCAGAGGTTTGCAAAATAAAAGAGTTTCACCCTCACATGAAAGAGGTTCAGAGCAGAATAGAGTCAGAAAGAGATCACATGTTACATTGGGTGTTTGACAGAGTAGACCCACTACTGTAAAGACAAGTAGCCTCCTCTCTTTAAAGTTGGCAAACTTCTCCATAACTCTCAGGTTAAAGTCAATCATGTCTGTAACCAGACTGTTTCCATTATTCTGGAGGGAATGTGTCTGTTTTTCAGAATTCCTTCGTTGTGTTTTTGATGCCAGTTCGGTCTCCTTCTGCTGCTCTGCTCTGCAAACAGGGTTAGCTTCATGTTCTTAGCTAGATAACTGCGGCAAGATTCGTGCTTTACACTTGTCTGCAGCTCTTTAGATCCCTCACCCCGTTGTAGTCCAGAGAGTTTCAGTCCCAGGACTTTGGAACAACAGACAGGGGAAACTAAACAGCGCATTACTCACTGAGCTCCAGCTGACAGCTCCGTTAGCAACCTGCTCGCGTAGCTCCGTGGAGCTCTCTGGCTGAGGGAACGATACCGGTCTCTGATTTGCCGAATAGTCCAGTCACGTGACATAAGAAACGATATCATTGGCCAGGGCGCACATTTTTGCGCCCCAAGATTCACGTTTCATCCGCCAATGAGAAGCCGTCCTTGCCGAAACGACCGTGAAATGTTTGCTCGCTGCCGCACACACACGTTGGGCCGGCGCCCCGAAAATGGGGAGGGGCTTCTCTCCGTGATGATGAGTGGCGATATATTATTTATGTCACATTTAACTTAAGTGGTTGTTGACAGGTGCTGACGGTCTCCCACACACATTTAGCGCGTCTACACGGTATATTTGGTATTTAAATGATTTGGTATATAATGTTTTTTGACAGGATTTTTTTTTTTCTTCTTCTTTTTTTTTTCATCTCACAATTTTAAGAGGGGCGGCGCCCTCTATGGACGCACCGCCACTGATCGGAGGGCAAAGGTAGCTCGCAGCTCACGTACAGCACTCGGTCACGAGCAATATTTCATGTTTAAAGGGATCAGCAGTCTGATCTCCCTCGCTGCCGCCACGCTCCACGTTCACACGTGCAGTGTAGCCCTGTCTCACTACACATTAACACCCTCGACTGATAAACGGCATAATGAGCAGGTTATTGATATGCAAGGATACGACATTAGAACATTCCAATGCACAATAGAGACAGCAGATGAACTGCGATTAATTCGGTTTGCACAGCGCACGTCGGGAACAATTTAAACATATTTTTGAAGGCCCTGTAGTTAACAGCTGAGAAAGACTAACCGGGAGGCAAGGGTACGATTAGATGGAAACACGGTTTGAGGAGAGGAAAGAGAGAGAGAGAGAGAGAGAGAGGAGGAAGGAGAACAAATGGGCAAAAGAAGGGGAAGTGAACTAAGGGGCAGAGAGGGAGCGATTTAATGCTGTAATGAAGTTCCTGATAGCACCCTGGGAGATGTGCTTTGGAGTAGCTCCAACACAGCTTAGCATTGCACTGAGGCTCTTAAACCCACTATCTCTGCTTACACACACACACACACACACACACCTACACACACACACCATTTGAACAAATATAAATTTAATACGACCAGGCTCTCTGTGCTCTCGAGCCAATTCTGAATCCCCGAATATGTGTCAGCTCTACCGAATTATGCATCGACAAGGAGAGACACAAAGGAGGAGCAGACTGGCAAGAGAGAGGTGGCTGTGGGAGAAACCATCACTTGCAGTCATTCCCCCGTCGCTCTCACACCGCCGTGCGCACACGCGAGCTGCTTTGACGAGTGCACACAAATCATCCTTGTGAGAGCAGGAATGGAAACCTGTCTCAGAAAATATCCTTTTCTTTTTCATGTTTACAGAGGAGCTTTCATGCGTCTGCCACCTGAAGCCGCTCACTGCACCCGGTGTTTGTCTTTCCCCAATGTGCTCGTTGGCGGCATGGCAGGGCCAACATATGTCTCGAACATCAGTGACAGTGCTGACCTGTGAGACTGTGAGTTTGACAAGAGGGCTAACGCGGCGCCAAGTTGTATACAGGTGGGAAGACTGTGGGGAAAAAACTGCTAATTTTCCCATCTGTGCATTTCTGTCATGATAAAAAAAAATGCCCATTGAGAGGAGGAGGGAGAAAGAAGAACAGTGAGGAAGGGATGGCAGGGAAAGAGAGGGGGGGGGGTGAGAGAGAGAGAGAGAGAAATTCCACCCAGCTTCTCTCCAGCAGACCCATTCCTCGCCGCCTTCAGGCCAAGCGGAGCAGCAGCACGAGCAGCAGGATTGTACCGAGGATGACGCGCATCAATCGGATCTGAGATTTGGGTTTGGTCGTCAAAGACGGAGGAAAAGAAGGATACAGTGTCGCGTAAAAATAGTTGCGTCCTTTACAGAGACAAGAGAGGGGAACAAGTCTGAGTCGACTTCGATAGAAAGACGTGGCTCTTTACAACTACAGGACGCACCTGTGCGTCGCGCAGGTCCTCTTTCTCCGGGGATAAAAGTGCGTAACGTTCCTCCCGTTTTTACGCACGGGGACACGCCGAGCTGGAGAGACGCGGATACTGTCCCGGACGCACGATGCTGATCCGTGAGTGTTCAACACTCCGCTCTTTACCGGGGATGATGTGGCCGCGCTGACTCTCTCTGACTCATGTGTGAAGGGTTCCAGAAACATCGCGGCTGGTGCCCATGTGGATGTTATAGAAACGTTGCAGCGGTATTATGAGAGAGAAATGTTCTTATTCGGTCACCTCAAAGTAAATAAAGTATCTGACATTAAAACGAATCATTCAGAGGAACAGGCGGAGTGAAAGTCGCAGTCGGGACTTTTATAAATATTGATGATGAAGTGATAATCGGGCGCGCATGCTTCGCGTTCAAAACGAGTCGTTTTATGAAGAGATTTCAAGCGGAATGTATCAAGAGTTTTCGGTCATGTTCACTGCAGAATATAAACTGTATCGATCAAGTTATATGGAGCTGAAAAAATAGATCGCGAAATCCAAATGTGCGCGTCCTGACTGGCGCGGAGTTGCGGACACCTGAGCCTCCGGAGTCCTCCTCATTCCCCTAACCCTAACCCTTCCCCCAGAGATGGAAGTTTAGTCTTATATTGGGGACATAGAGCGCATGGATTTGGCACATTAATAATGAAAATGTTGTATGTGTCTCTTTTTAAAAGTGATAAAGTCCGAAAGCATCTGGGTTGTGAATATGTGAGTTGGCCATACATCTGACCTGCATGTCGCCTGCTCTGTAAATGGAAATGAAACTATTCCCTCGATGGGCAAATTATCAGCAAATACATTTTCGTTCAACATTGATAGTGCTATAATTATTGTGTATTGTAAAGCAGAACTGGATTATGTGAAACAGTGATATGTCAGTTTATGCGCACGAGGACTGAACAGCGCGGTGTGTTAAGGATATTTCTTTATTGAAATATTTGTGCATCTTTTCTTGATAATATAGTCAAAGACATGCTTCTAAAATAATAGGTTAACACTGTTTATCACATTTCACAGAGAGACTTGAGAAAATTACTTGTATTTTTATTAATACATTGATTATATATCAAGGTTTCTTAATGGAGGAATACAACATCTTGACTATAATTAATACTTTTAATTTGATTATTAATATCTGAAAATTAATAAAATAAAAAAGACCTATTAAATCCAGAATAGAGAAGTTATTCACTTAATTTGCATAAGGAACTCCATCTCATCTCTTATGTCAGAGAATGAAGGTGTATTCATCTGAACTGAGGGATGGAGCTACTCAACCTTCTCTTGCTTTCTCCCTCCAAAATCTACCTCTTCTCATCGGGCTCTGACATTGACCCTCGTCGTACATTTCAGTACAAAAAAATGGAAGACAGAAAAGTCTTTGAAAGTGAAAATTACGAAATTATTATAAAGATTTTAAGGGAATACGCTGATATGATTTGGATTTACGCACGCAGGTACAGCGGGCCGCTGGATGTGATGGATGGCTATATAGGTGTGGGGCGCGTTGAGATTTCGGTGCTCGTAAAATGGCTTCGGTTCATGGGCCAATGACTCATGCAAATGGATGCCACATTAGCATTTCTCCAGATATTTACTCCTCCTAAACGCCACTTCCCCATCCCTCCGCCAGTGAGCATGATGTATACGCGGGGCACCGTGCAGCCTTCGGTGTTGAGGTGTTTCACTGAAATGTTGCCCTCTTCCCTCTCGTGTCAGTGTTCTCTCCCTCTCGACCCTTTTAGTCAGCTCATAAAAGTGCAGCTCTAATGTCAAGTGGAGCCCCAACTACTCAGGCCTTTGTCTTGTGCTGATTTCAGCGCGGCCATTATGTCGCCTTAAAAGGCACTTGGTGGCTCACGGGGGAGCTCTGGTGTTACTTGACGACGTCGGCCATGATGATTCACCGCGTTGTTGCCTTCTGGAGAGGCAGGGCTCCGGAAAAAGAACCGGTGGTTGGGGGAGTCAGCCATGTCTCACTTTACCCAACCGCCCGTGACCCCCCCCGTCCCCCCGTCCCCCGTCCCCATCCCCGTCCCCGTCCCCCCAGGCATGCAGGAGACAGGTTGTGGGGCTGTGGGAGGGCTGATTATAGGCCTGTCCCTCTGGAAGTGGGTGCCATTCTTCGTCTTCCACCCCTTTTTTATCTGCAGGATCTGAGGTGGGGGAGGGGAGGGAGGGGGGATGCATGCCGGGTTAATCTCCGCTAAACAGGGTCCCAGGCTCGATCGGGACTAATTACAGGGGGTTAGGGTTACAGTCCGAGACCGTATGGGCTGGCCACATCCTGAAAGCCCGGCGGTGAAAGATTGATGAAAATAAGTCAAAAGGGGCATTGAAAAGCAGTTGTTTCTTAGAGATAGACGAGCTAATGATCGCATAATATAGCCCAAACAGACAGTTCTCGACCTTGAGACGCCCGTGTCCTCTTGCCCTTGGTTCCAGCTTTAATGTGTATAGAGGCTGGAGGGGCTCCCAAGCAAAAGCACGTCTGTTTGAAGTGGCTGTGCAGGTGGCGTAAATGAGGGGGTTAATTAAAAGGCCAGACTGTTGTACTGAGGGCTTTGCTCCATTTCCCACCAACTCCACATCAGCACATCAGCCTCTCAGACGGACAAGCTCTTCCTCGAGTGTGTGATTTGCTTTGGCCTCTCGGGTTAAAGCGAGTGTGTCTGTGTGTGTTTGTGTGTGTGTGTTTGTGTGTGTGTGCACATGCATGCGAGAGGCAATGAGACATTATGATGGATGGATCTCCTGAGCCTCCTGTCTCTTTGTTCATCCCTCGTGAGCCGAAGGGATGAAGGTGGCAGCTCTCCAGCTCCTGCTCAACCCATTTAAACCTTCTTTTCTCGCTCAAAAACACACACACACACACACACAGCAGAGACAAATGCTGCTCTATTAGCTCAACAAACCCCTCACCTCCAATGACAAATATGTAGTAACACTGCCTTTTTGATTTTTCATTAGCTCTGCTCCTATTAGTCTCCGTCGTCTGAGTAAAGACTCCCGAAAGAGGAAGAGGAATGTCTCCTACTCCCACTAACTGTGCAATATATTATTTCATATTTATTGTTTCTCATCTTACAGCATTTTATATGTCGTCCCCCTGGTGTAAAGTTCTATTCCACCGTTATGCAGTCGTCGATGCGTGTGTGTGGCTCTTCGTCACTTTAATGTGCCGGTCGGACGTTGCTTCCAGGGAACAGGAACAGTGGGGCGTGTTATCGCTCCACAGCTTTAGGTCCTGCTGTAGTCACTGTTCTTGATCTTGTTTTATCTCTCCCTGTAGAGGTGAGTCCAGGAGGTGATGTGGGTTTAAAGGAGGATTCTATTCATTAAAGCTCTCACAATGTAGCAAATCACCCTCTGATGCTCAGTGACTTTCAGGAGCCATTTTGTAATTAGGTGCTGCAGCATGAGTCTGAACTATACACGTAATACAAGGTGTCCTATGGAAGGAAGCACGTTGTATTTTGAGGTTTTTGTGGAAAAAATAACAATATTTGACTTTATTCCTGTATGATTGCATTATATATAAGGGGGGCTCCACCAATCTTACACATCAAAGTCTGTTTACAGGTCTTGGGGAGTACCACTGCACACGTTAAAAAACTAAAAAGGTACATTAAACCTGCACAAATGAGGAATCTGCACAAATTATAGAAATGTAGGCATGTGAAGTTCAAGAGAAGTTAGCTTTCCAGACCTCTATCGCCCGCTCCTCATCTCTTTCGTCGGCGGCAGGTTTTCATAAGAAGAATTAAAAAAGACAAACTCGGCTCCATCAATGTCACAGAAGTCAAATGCTAAGTTGATGGAGTTTTCGTTGAACTATTCAACTACGTTTTACATTTGTTTTGAATTTGTTCACTTATTTTTGTTTCTGGGTTTTATCCTTGAAAATGGAGAATACCTTGAATCAGAGGAACTCGACACTGTGTGTGTCAAGCTGAGTGTGTTTGAGAGTTCAGGCTGGTTTTTTTGCATGACTTCTATTCAGAAGGGCTCGGGGAGCAGAGGGAGGGGCTGCACTGATGCAGGGGCAATAATTAGACCTGTCTACATGGACCTGCAGGCCCTTTCAGAGAGGTCAAAGGTCAGCAAAGAGCAGAGGTCACAAGTTAATGAAGTTGCCCAAACATGACCCCGACAATGCTAGTTTTCCCTGACCCCCATAGATGTTTCCTGAGATCCTTTTCTTTTGTTTTCATACACACACTTGTATGTGCTTTGTCGTGGAGGCCATTGTTGTAGTCGAAACCACCTGAACCGAGACCATGACAAGAACTAGTGTTCTGCAACATAGACATGATCAAGACTCAAGTCTAAGGGCTTGAGTCCTGACCAGACCAGTGCAAGTCCCACACTGAATGAAAATAAATTATGTAACATGTAGGTACTCCTCAAGTTGATGTTAAAGATCCACGTTCCTATAAAAACACTCTCGGACAACCCATTACGATTCCTCTTCAAGACCAGGTAGAAAATGCAGAGCCAAGACCGAGACCTTCTAAAGGTGGTCTTGAGACCAAGACTGGGTTTGAGTATAGACAACCACTGGTGGAGATTATTAATATACAAATGTGCAATTTGTATGTTGACAGAAATGATATGTCTATTTTTGCGCATTCAGCACTTTTATGCACAGTTTGTACGTATGTCCCTTTCTGTCGTTGTGTGAGTGACAGTCCAAGTCATTTCACTGAAGTGACAGCTGAGCTTTGATTGGCCCGCCTGCTGTTGTGAAGGCTTCTGGATGCTGAGAGCTGCAGGCGTACGCCAGGCCCAGCGGGAGCTCTGACAACATGAGAAATGGTCCAGCGCCGCACTCGGCACCAAAACACCTCGCCACTTAGCCTCTCGGTCCCCCGGTGCTGAGGCAAAAGATGAGGACCTTGAAGGGAAGCGGCAGCACATCATCTCCCAGTGCTGCGTGCGTGTGTGTGTGCGTGTGTGTGTGCGTGTGTGTGTGTGTGTGTGTGTGTGTGCGTGTGTGCGTGTGTGCGTGTGTTTCTACCCTTGTGAATTCATTGGTCTTTGACAGGTCAGGCAGCTTCTAACTGAAACTTCTCCTCCATCACATTCCCTGACCTCGACGTAAATGATTGAGAGTTAAAAGCCATTCAGAGAGACAAGGATGAGAAGTAGTGCATGAAGAAAAGAAAGAGAGCGCCGAGACAGGTTTGAAACTTAAAGGGAATATAACTTGAATAAGATCGCCCGCCCTTTTTCTCTCTCGGGTCTCAAGTGCATTTGTATTGCTCATATCAGACGGACTATGTAACCAGCGCGGCTCTCGCAGCAGGAGGAGGATCAGTAACAAAGGGCATTGATTTTACAGTCAACTCCAGCCATCAGAACCCGAAGCCCTCGCCACCCATCTGCAGTACGCCAGGGTCCAGTGTGCATAATGGAGTGCAGCTAGTGTGTAAATGGTGGTAAGTGTAAACAGAAGACTCGGTGATCCCGCTCTAATGGCTGTCTTTGCTGCAGCTCTTTGTTCGCCATCGGGAGGCTGACCTACGCCTGTTCTGCTCGCCGTGTCGGGAGCGTTTAACAGCTCAGCGCTCGCCAGATTAATTACAGCGGCTGGGAATTATTGTCCGATCCTCGTACACAGTACACACACGCAAAATGATACGTCAAGTAGCGTAAACACCCTAAAAGCTGCATTCACACTTAAAGAAAGATCTGCTGCGCCGCCAGAAATATGTTTTATTGTTCTCTCAGAAATTAATCCACAGCCCTTTTAATAAACTTCAATGTGTGTCTTGAAACATTTTTGTTCACAGCAGTAAAGAAAACAAAATAAAACTCAGTTGAGAAACAAAAAATCTTCAATATTGTACGTGAATAAACTTCACAAAATTAAGACTTGCACGAAATGTATCATTAATTGAAAAAAAGGCAAACACAAGACATAAATTATAGGATACATTTCTTGGAGACACACAAACGCACACACAAAGTATTGAATGGCTGTGCCTGAACAACAAATGAATATACATAAATCACTTGAGAAAATGCAATCACTGAAGCATATGTTTGCATTTTTCGTGCACACCAACATACACACACACACACACAATGCAATCCCTAGTATAAATAGTAAGCATTTTCTGTACACACACACACACACATGCACACACACAGTAACACATTTGAATTTGCACAGTTTGTGCACAGCAGAACACACGTTGCCAATTTACGATGCATTTAAATCCAATGAAAAACCACAAATGCAAATATAGAAATTCTAGCATTCTTTGTTCAGGCAGATGCACATTTAAACGCCATCAGTGGTATTATACATTTATAATGGCTATGCCATGAGTACACAACCAGAATATGAGTATACCAAAACGAGTTTGGTGGGAAAAAATAAATGAATCTGGTTGCAAGTGTTTTTTGGATCTGCGAAAACATTAATTGATATGAAACACGTAGAATATGTACGAGCTTTGCACATAAATACATATCAAGTGGTTGGTTCAGCTGTCTCACTTCTCTGTGTTGATATTTTGCACTACAAAGGTGTGTGTTGGTGTGGTTTCTGTGTGTGTCTGTGTTGGTGTGGTTTCTGTGTGTGTCTGTGTGGTTTCTGTGTGTGTCTATGTGTTGGTGTGGTTTCTGTGTGTGTCTCTGTGTTGGTGTGGTTTCTGTGTGTGTCTGTGTGGTTTCTGTGTGTGTCTGTGTGTGTCTATGTGTTGGTGTGGTTTCTGTGTGTTGGTGTGGTTTCTGTGTGTGTCTGTGTGTTGGTGTGGTTTCTGTGTGTGTCTGTGTGTTGGTGTGGTTTCTGTGTGTGTCTGTGTTGGTGTGGTTTCTGTGTGTGTCTATGTGTTGGTGTGGTTTCTGTGTGTTGGTGTGGTTTCTGTGTGTGTCTGTGTGTTGGTGTGGTTTCTGTGTGTTGGTGTGGTTTCTGTGTGTGTCTGTGTGTTGGTGTGGTTTCTGTGTGTGTCTGTGTGTTGGTGTGGTTTCTGTGTGTGTCTGTGTGTTGGTGTGGTTTCTGTGTGTGTATGTGTGTTGGTGTGGTTTATGTGTGTTGGTGTGGTTTCTGTGTGTTGGTGTGGTTTCTGTGTGTGTCTGTGTGTTGGTGTGGTTTCTGTGTGTTGGTGTGGTTTCTGTGTGTGTCTGTGTGTGTCTATGTGTTGTTGTGGTTACTGTGTGTGTCTGTGTGTTGGTGTGATTTCTGTGTGTGTCTCTGTGTTAGTGTGGTTTCCGTGTGTTGGTGTGGTTTCTGTGTGTGTCTGTGTGTTGGTGTGGTTTCTGTGTGTGTTGGTGTGGTTTCTGTGTGTGTCTGTGTGTTGGCTTAGGCTACATCTTCTCCAGAAATTGGCATTCTCTTCCTGTCGTCGGCACTGAGCCGCTGTGGAGAGAGCCTGACTGGGAATGATCAGCTCTAATGATTTTATGAGAGTCTACATGATTAATGTTGGCACAGCAGTGAGTCTGCGAACAAACCTCCCTCTCTCTCTCTCTCTCTCTCTCCATCCCCTTCCACGCCACTCTTCCTCCCCCGTCTCAGAGGGACTATCCAGTCTCCCTGCGCGCCGCTTTCTGTGGCGCTAGCCGCCGTTTGCCACATCAGCGTGTGACAACGGAGCGTCTTTGAAGTGGGTTATTCTGGCGCGGCGGAGAAGACGTGCCGGCTCGCTGGGCAGATAGGGCCGGCGTATACGAGCACGACGACAGACAGTCGGCATCGATGCGCACGTGCACGCCGGCGCAGACAAAATGCCGGGGGTCAACGCAATAGCTTTCACGCCCACGTCCTCTAAATGCGCTTCGAGAAAGCACTTTCCACGCGCACTCCTCCTGTGCAGGCACGCGTCTGCCTCAAAGCACAACACGCCACCAAATATGAGGCTGCGCCATCCTCCCATCACTTCATCCACAATCTACCCATCTATCATTCCATCCATCCGTTCAAGGTTTTTTTTTCTCCCCCTCCCCTCCCCCGTCCTCCTCTGTTCCCTCTGCAGGCCCAGTCCAATCTGAAAGCTTAGTTGAGCTCGGTCTCTCGGCTTATCTCCAAAGGCTGCCTTTCATTTGAGAAAGTGCTTCATTCCCAGCTCCTCTACGAACCAGCTGATAAGGGGGATGTCTTTTATCCACAGTAAATACCCCCCCCCCCTCCCTCCCTCCTCCCCCTTACCAGCCGAGTGTGGGTGTTTGGCTCGTGTGTATTTAGACGCCTGCGAAGCATATGCAAAATTATGTGTTGGACTATATTTGTAAGTCTTGCGTGAATAGTTTTTTTATTTTATATATATATATACAGGCACGTGCACAGACATTTTGGGGGGCAGGTGCTCAAACCAAAAAAAAGGGCACCCAATGCCAAAAAAAATGACAGAGTTGAAGCATAAGCATCACTACACTGATGATGCTGTCCTCAACCTGCGTCTCCTCTGGCAGCATCAGACCGCTAGCTTACATTTTCTTTATGAATAAAGATGAATTATTATATAGCAACAACAGTACAAGCGTTCTGATTGGCTAATGGGCGTCATGCCAGCCACGTATTGCCCTCCTCGCTGGTCTGATACGGATCCGTATTGCCCTCTTATGTCATTTTCAAAATGAGCGATATTGATAGACATCAACAGCCAAGAGCAGTGGTCCTCAAACTAAGGCCCGCGGGCCGGATACGGCTCGCCTCCACATTTGGCCCGGCCCTCTGAACAAGAGAGGCCTTATGATTTATTTTTCAGTCTGGCCACGCAAATCCTAGACTAGCCCGTTAAATAGAACGGAATAAGAATTCTCTCTCTCTCTTCTCTCTCCCTCTCACTCTCCCTCTCTCTCTTTTCTCTCTCTCCTCTCTCTCTCTCCCTCTTTTCTCTTGAATTCTCTCTCCCTCTCTCTCTTCTCTCTCTTCTCTTCTCTCTCTCTCTCTATTTTCTAAACATAACTAACGTCAGTAAACAGCTGGACGAGGCTTTGAAATTCAGGAGTTTTTGTTTGTATATTTTTTTAGGAACCGTCGGACCAGTTGTGACGTCATGTTTTCAGCAGCGCTAATGTTGTGGTTGATTTATCACAAAACAACGTCAGGGAACAAACACCGTCATGACCTGTGTGTCTGGTGCTGCGGGTCAGAGGAGAAGGAGGTGCAGCCGTTCGGTGGCGGGAGGAGCACTGCGCGGAGGAGGAAGTGGAGGAGGAGGAAGGGGGGGTGGGGGCTCGTGAGCGCCGCGGAGCGGGTCGGGGCGAAATTCTCACAAGAACTCAAATAAATGCCCCGTCGGATATGAAAACACATTTTGGGGGACTTGATGACAGAAAGAGTAACTTTTATTCTTAAATACGGATGAATAAAAAAAATGTGTCTCCAGCAAAAAGGGCACTTTACTCAACCAGGGCAAAGGGGCTGGTGCTTGAGCACCACTAGGGCTCTATCTGTGCACGTGCCTGTATATATATATAAATTATATATATATATATGTGTGTATATAGACTGAAATAAATCAAACATGTCCATGCATGAGAATAGCTGGTGATTCCATAGCGTGCTTGCGGCGTCCTACCAGGCTGCTTATCATTCAAATGTGACATTTCTATGATTACACATAATCACAAAGACTGCTGCAACCTTGCAGGTGTCTCTAATAGGAAGTGATTAAGTGGGACAAGCTAATCATCACAGTGCTTCACGCTGCGTGTGTGTGTGTGTGTGTGTGTGTGTGTGTGTGTGTGTGGGGGGGGGGGTCTGTGTGTTTAAAAAGAGGTTGTCTAAAGGATTGATTAGGGCTGCAGGATGGATTTGTTCCCAGGCATGGAGAGATACGTTGGACTGAGTCTAAATTACATTGTACACGTTAAAATACATTGATCTGCCTATTGATGCCAAATGTCATCTTTCAGTGTTCAGAATAAGACTCGAGGCACAAGTCTGTGTTCGACCATTTCTGTATCTTTCAATACTCATGTCTCTGATTGGACTCCCAGTGCCCCCCCCCCCCCCTCTGCTGCGTCTTGGCCATTGGCAGCTTGTAGTGATGGTGTCACACGGCTATTATTTGATATGGGGGGAACTCTCTCTTCGTTAGGGGCTAGAGGAGCTGCGCCTGCTCGTCTTTTAGCCTCAGACACACAGCTTGTCGTCTCAAATCTGCATTCTCTAACACCACCCTGCCCATTTGGAGCTCCTGCCCCCCCCCCCCCCCTTTCAAACATAAGCTCACTGCAGTCGGCTCTCTCCAGGGACATATGAATACAATTTGTAAAGCTATAACAAATATACTCCCCACGGAGCCCCAACCTCATTGATTCGTTTTTTGTTTTTTTGTAGCTTGAGGCCGACACTTGTGTTCAGGCTAATCTTAGCGGAGCAGCGAGCGCATGCGTCGTCCACGAGAGCGATGCCTTAGCAGCTCTGCATGTATTAGAGCTGCTGTGGTTGAAGCCACACACCACTCCACGTTGAAGGGATTTATCAAGCCGCTTACCAAAGAGAGGTGATTGAATTAATGTGCCTAATGACGAGGGATTGCGAATGGTATATACACGTCCCCAGCTACGCTGCCACCTGTTGAAGCCGTTTCCTCATTACTGCCAACGAGTCCAACATTTGCTCCGTGATACATTGAAACGTTTTTGTCAGCTCATCAGCTGCCTTTGTGCCTTTTGGGGACTCAAACTTCTGCTTCTTGTTGGCGAGTGTCCCTTCTGGGGATAACTGAGCAGCTGAATTCAAACCGTGTGCAAATCCAGCAGTGCCACCTCAAGTTTTGGGGTCAAAAATACTTCTTTATAATGTTTGAAATAAGAACGAGCTCATGTCAGCATCATATTTTTCAAATCCAAAACAGTTTAAATCATTTGTTGAGGTGTTTTTTTCTTTTCTTTCTCATCTATTATACTATACAAACACTCAAGTCTAATCAAATACAATCAAATAACTGTTTGCTCTCATTCTCTCTCTCGTCAATCAGCTAAATAGATTTTAGGAGAGGTAATTGTTCCCTCTTGATAATCACGATTAGCCCTATTCTCCAGAGTGTTATTGTAGAGAATGCTCTTCTGCTGTTGCTAAAGCCAGATTAAATACGCTAAATCCTCTTTGTCTCAGCAGACAGACAGTCTGAAGAGGGTTACCTAACACGGGGTCACAGTGTTATAGCCAAAGGTCAACAAAGCTCACGTTACACCAGACCTTTGTCAACTTAAAAGCGATGACTCCCTTAGATGCTGCCTTATGAATATGGGTTTGATTCCTGTGATGTTAGGCCTGATGTAATTGTGTGGTAAAACCACTACACCACCGTACCATCCCCAGCTGAATGTTGAGTCGTTGAGTCCATCATCTGCTCCTCCATCACCGTCTGGCACCCTGCAGCCACAGCCAAAGACAAGCGCAGGCTGCAGAGCATCATCCGCTCGGCCGAGAGGGTTATCGGCTGCAATCTGCCTTCCCTCCAGGTCCTGTTCACTTCCAGGTCACTGAAGCGGGCCAGAAAGATTGTCGCCGACCCCTCCCACCCTGGACACTCCCTGTTCGAGTCCCTCCCCTCGGGGAGGAGGCTGCAGTCCATCATGACCACGACCTCCCGCCACACCAATAGCTTTTTCCCGACGGCGGTCGGGCTCATCAATGGACCCCGGGACTGACTGACTGTCACCCCCAGGACTACCACCTCTTCTTCCACCTTCCTCTCTCCTCCTTCTTCCCGCTCCTTCCTCTTCCTCCTCCTCCCTCTTCCTCCCACTCCTCCTCCCTCCTTGCGTTGATTGTTGTTTGTCATGTCCAAATGTTGCACCTTCCACCAAAAAAAATTCCTCGTTTGTTTGTGAAAACATTCATTCTTTGGCAATAAACCTGTTTCTGATTCTGATTCTGATTCTGATATCTGCTCACATTCAATGTTACTTTCATTTCTGTTAAAAGTTTTTTTTAAATACACATTTCTTAAAAGTTAAAAAAATTATAGCAACATAAACAGGTCTGTTTAGAGGTACAGTACATTGTAATCTATGCCACACTTTATGTAAGATATACATTTGCAGCATGATTGTATTCAGAACAATTTAAAATATATATTGTATTATTTATAATGTACGGCTCCTGTCATAAAAATAAAACCTAATAAATAATATTGCCGGATTAAGTGTAAAAGTCAAGTCACTAATTAATATTTAACCAATACTAAAAACAAAGGAGTCTAAAAACTAAAGAAATCATATGTTAATGTCATATAAGCCACTCGTACCTCTGAGCTAACGGAGACGACACATATCACAAATAATGTATATGATTTTTATTTTGGTATTATTAATCTCCCAGCACACAACTATTTCAAGATATAGAGTAATACCGACCTCTGCAGAGAATGAAGTAACGAACACAGGTGATCCCTCCCTTTGAAGCAGTTTATCTCATTTCTAAAGAGATCAAGAAAGAGACTTCTCGCACAGCGTTGATGAGTCCAGTTCGAAGCATCAGCCAGAGGCCGCTTTCCAGATGTTCCTCGAGGAAGAACACGCGTGTTTCGGCTAAAAAGGCCTCCGACAAAGAGAGAGCTGAGACCAGAGTCAACATCGGTCTGGCGTTGCCCAGAAGGAGCCGACGAGCTGCTAAAGAACCTTTAAATAATGTAATGCCTTGCTTCAGGGTCAAAGGCCCTGTGGACTAGCAGTAAGTGTCTCACTGTCAGTGATGGATCCACATGATGAGCACAAAGGCCAAACTAAAAGCTCTAGTTTCTTTTGATGGCCGCCCACTACACCGTGTTATTAATGAACTCCGAAGTTCATTGAGTGAGAGACTCAGGAAGCCTCAGTGCTCCGCTGACTCAGGAGGTCTTTCATTCCAGCAGCAGTTCGTTTTTTGATGAACACCTTTACGTTTTTTTTAGATGTATCATCTTTCTGATATTCACGTTTTATGGGTCATCTTCTGGTTGTGTTTGTTCCTTGTATGTTTCTTGTCTGTTCTGTATATTTTTGTCTGTATGTCTTGTTGGTGGCGAATGAGTTTCCCCACTAGGGATTAATACAGTTTTCTAATCTAATCTAATGTGCACTATTATGTGTTCTTCTCACTGGTGTGAAGTGGCAATTAGCTAGATAGATAAGGGTGATGTCATAAACATCTGTGCACCAATCAGGATTCGACAACAATTAGATCCGAATCTGTTGACAGGTGATTAAAACACTCCCACGCAGTCTGGATGAAGCACATAATCTGAGGTTGAACTCTAAAGACATTTTTAGTCACGAGTCATGATGATGTAAAACCAGCGGAGTTAATTTCACCAACTCAAGCTGACAAGCTCAATAATATAAGAGCAATGTTTGCTGGGAAGTCTCCTACTATGTTAATGATGTTTCTTTAGAAACTTAATTTACTGAAATTTACGAAATTCATTCTTTCAAAGTCAATTTGCTCAACTCTATTATCATTCAGTGCGTGTTGATTCCTCTAAATATATTGTTACCTTCGCATTGAAAATGCGGAAGGTAATGTTTTGATCGCCGTGTATTTGTATTTGTGTGCGTGCATGAGTGTTATTCGCATAAGTCAAAAAGTATTAAACCGAATCGCATGAAATTTGGTGAGATGATTGGTTATTATCCGGGGACCATTTGATTAGATTTTGGGATCGATCGGGTCAAAGGTCAAGGTCATGAAAGGGTCAAAATCTTCTTGAATTGCATGAAATTTGGTGGGATGATCGGTTATTATCCGGGGACCATTTGATTAGATTTTTGGATCGATCGGGTCAAAGGTCAAGGTCAAGGTCATGGAAAGGTCAAAATCTTCTTTTTACCATAGCGCGGTCAATTTATATCCAATTGGCATGCAACTAATGCCCAATATTGTGATATGCGAAGGTATGCGCTCTACCGAGTGCCCGTTCTAGTTTTACAGTGTTATTCTGCTCTTGCTTCTTTAAGTTAGCTTAGCAGATAGCTAACAGCATAATCATGAAACAGGAACTAACTACGGTAAGAGAGGAGGGATAAATCCAAGAACAAAAAGGCGATTGCATTCTACGCCGCTTGGCGTCTCTCATGCGACGCATGACAACGTGGGGCCGAACAAGTGGAGTGTTTAAAAAGATAAACATCCACTCAACGGTCCGCTTCCCTCTAGTGACCCCTGACAACGGGTCCGTGCGGTGTTGCAGAGTGAAGCGGTCATGTTGTAGTGGCACATTAAAATCATGTTCCAGATGGTTTCATGCCAGAGGAAAACGTTTCTCTTAGTGCGTGGAACTAATGCTGGAACCACGACGTCCGTCCAGCCAGACGGACTCACACAACAACAACGAGGGTTGACTCTCGTCCGTACGCACGCTGCAGTCCAGACGCTCTGCGGGCGACCGTCCATCCCAAATGACCTCGACGCTTATTTTCTTTCTTTTTCTTGGGGTCGTCTCCACTGCGCTCTCTCGCGATAACTAGCAGCGCTTTGACGCTTGAGGACATTTCATCAACTTTCAATCGAGATTAATCTCTCTTTGAGATCTCCCAAGGTGTCTGTGGACGCGCCGCTGAGAGAACAAGAGAAAGAGAGAGAGAGAGAGAGAAGACGGTTATAGAGACGGGCCATTTGTACCTGCTGTCTCTCGGACCATTTGCACCTGCTGTCTCTCGGAGATGTGGTTCCATCCCCGCTTCACTCCCGGCGGGGACAGCTCGGTCTATCATTCAGCCGTTTTGTTGTTTCTGTCTGAAGCAGTAGATGGCCGAAGGGGAGGAGAAAAAAGTCTGCCTCTTTTCCCCGTTGAAGCCTGAAGGTGAAACCCATCATGCATCATGTGTGTGTTTGCTTTGAATGCATTCCTGTGTGTGTGTGTGTGTGTGTGTGTGTCCACATCAATACGTGTGAATAAAGAGGAGGCCTATTCCGCAGCTATCAGGTGTCAGAGAAGATTGTTCGGGCTGAGTGAACCAGATTGAATTCCTGATTCAGTTTGGTATTTCTTTCGTGTTAAACTAAACAAAACAGACGCTTCGCCTGTGTGTGTGTGTGTGTGTGTGTGTGTGTGTGTTTTTGACAACACCCGCTTATTTCCGACCTCTACCCTCTTTGTCTGGCCACCGCTGTTCCTTTGTCTTCCAGCTGGCTGCTCCTCTTCGTCTCTCCTCTTCCATACCTCTCTCACGTCTCATTTGCGCTCGCATACCGATAATAAAGTTTTCACGGAGCAGAGAGCGGCGTGGGGTTCGACCTCGCGGTCCTCTCGGGGTGTTTATGGAGTCCGTGTGTTCGTGGCGTCGGGGAGATGCGTCTGCAGTGAATCGCAGTGATCCGTGTTTCTGCTGTTTCTCTGCGGCAGTTATTAAAAGCCGGGGGAAAGGTTACGGTAAATGCCACTCGGCTGATGTGCAGCTCAGGCTTGGCAGACATCCTCAACTTCCCGGACACCCTTGGTTTCACTCTAACATTCAGTTGAAATTACCCTTCCTTGCTTTCCTTTTCACCCCTGCCTCAACCCCCATCGAAAAAAACCTTCATGAAGCCACACCTCCACATCTGCTAGAGCTCTATTTCCTGCCACAGAATTCAAATTAAAAGCATGAAAAAGCAAAAGTAGCCCCCCAGCCTAAACCGAGCACCATGCGTCTGACTGAACATTCAGAATTCTCACGTACTCCTCCACATCTCTAGCACTGTCAGCTCTGAGGCTTCCCGCCCCCCTCCTCCTCCTCCTCCTCCTCCTCCTCCTCTTCCCTTGTCACCACTTCTCCCAGACACCCTGGGCACTCATCACAGAGGTCACGCACCTGTCTCCTGCTGTAAACAGGACATTAATAATTCAGGAGACGGCGCTGGTTGACTGCAACAGCTGATGGTCTCTCCGTGACGAAAGACAAAGATTCGTCCTAAGGATTCGCGTTTTACTCCGGAGCCGGAATCACACTAATGAGAAAACGCTCTCCAGAGAGTGTGAGGACCCTCTCCCAGCAGAACCGCATGTTCTTGACCTCTGTGGGTAATGAAGTTGGTTTTAAATGGCAGCCTCGAGTTGAATGAGGAACTTCCTCCACACTGACACTTCCTCTCCTCTCCTCTCCTCTCGCAGAGGGAGCTGACCTATAACAGAAAGCCAGTTGTCTCTTAGTAGCAGGTTGAGAGGCAGCGAGATGCCAGTCGCGGCCGCCGGCTAGCTGGTGGACCGATTGCTTTTCGCTCTTTATTTCCACACCAGCAGGTGTCCAAGACTCGCTGTACTGCGGCACTCTGGGGGGAAATTCACAATTATAACACCCGGGCCGCACAACTTCCTTCGCCACTTCCACCCATCCGTCCCTCAGGAGGGAAATCCCGCTGACCAAGAGCAACTTGGGAATCCCGTGATGGCCTCGCTCCTCCAAACACCTGCACAGGCTCTGATATAAATCCTTATCTGCTCAGCCGCACGTCTCTTCTCTGCACCCCGGCAGAGCAGGCGGGCCTTGTGGAGGGTCTATCATATAGAACCACCTTGGGTGGCCACACATTGCGCTTAGCGCTTCATGTCGGACGCACCAGATACGAGGCAGCTGCAGAGGGACGTGTTAAACCGTTTGCCGCGGTGACGTTCTCCTATTTGAAGAGACGCCGGCTGCCTGGCTCGGGCGCGCCGGCTGCAGCACAACGTCTCGTACGTAGGACGGTGATCCCTTCATGCCGTTCTCCCTTCTCTGTCATTACTCACGAGGAATGAGAGGAGACATCTGCATGCCGGCACTGCGAGGAGAGGAGGAAGAACTTAACAAAGGGCAGAGCAGCTTCTCACAAAGACTTTCCCATTTGCAGCTTGCAGCTGTTTCTCTTCAAAGAGCTTGTCGAGCGGCCCGTCCTCTCTCCGCCTGGAAGTGGCTCGCGATGCAAATGTCTTCGCCGCCGCTGATTAGGGGCTCGCGTTTATCAAACGATGACACTTCTGCTCCTTTGTAAAAATAAATCAATGTGTTGACTGTGTCTGAGGCTGACTTCTCCTCCATTAACAGGTGTTTAGTTGTCGGCGCGATAAGAAACTGGTCCTCCGAGGCTGATTTTCTCACAGCTGCAGTCGCACGCGCGGCTGTTCGCAACCATGTTTCTGTCTTCATTGCACACGTCGTGCGTGTTTGGAAGTGTTGGAAACTGTGTGTGTGTGAATATTGTGCATGATTGTGTCTGCTTGTTTCCCACCCATTGTTTTACCTTTGTTTAGTTGCTTACGCTGTACAGGATTGAAAAGCAAATGAGTCTAAAAGAAGTCCCACAGATGTGCTTCTGTCGACTAATCTTCACGCTCAAGAGCAATTATTCTGGCGTTGATGCGAAGGCACGAGGTTGATTTAAAACAATTACAGTGCAGGTTGGCACAAAACTAGCATGTTACATCATAAGGCCGCTGATGAGCGAGAGCGAGGACTTTTTAAAGAGCAACCGAGGGGTAATTGTTTTCCGTTATTGGCATTAACTCTGAGCCAACCTTTTCCTTTAGCACGCTCATTTTGAGGGGGTAAATTATTTCAATGAATCGTCTCTCACTTTTGCTTTCGGTCAACAAAGGTGTTATATCTTGGAAGCGCGTTTGGCTAATTGTAATTATCTTTTAATTATCTTTAAATTGCGACTGTGTTACGTTTTTTTCTTGAGGTCTTATCTACATTATAGAATGTGAGGTAATTTATGCATTACCACTGTGCTAACCCTCACAGCTGAAGGACTTTCATTACCATAGTCGTATTTGTGTCATAATTCTCATGTAACTGCCTTTCTGTTGCTCAAATAATATGAGAGCTGTCTTCCACTTCCCTGCTATGTGTTAAAATGTAGAACGGAAATGATTGGCCCTACAGCGAGGACTTAAAAAGAACAGGAGAGCTTTGCCTTCCGATAGCCGGTACCCATTTCCAATAAGAGTTTTAATTGGCTCGAGCACACGCCTCAGAGCGGAATAAAAATTAGCTCACACAAAAAACCCTGGGAAGAGGGAGTGAATGAGGAAAACAAATGCAGGTGGAATTAACGTCGATGATCAGCAGACCATTGGATGGAAAGAGAACAAAAGATCTGCTTTGTAAAGGCAATGAACTGGCCTGCTGCAAATGCAGGAGCTCTTTTGCATAAACATGAATGTATTCATGCAAAAGTAATGTACAGTGCAAGATGCTTTCTAGTGTCGGTTGTATACATAAAGGGGATGTTCTCGCCTGTGATAAGAGTGAGAGTGTAAATGAATCATTAAATTGTAAGGAGCTTATCACATGTGTGTGTGTGTGTGTGTGTGTGTGATACACTATTTGAAGAAATTCAACAGAGGATAGAGCCACTTTGTTCAGCTTACCTACGACTTCATTTTCACTTCACATTCATCACAGCCTCGTAACCTTTTGTGTCTGAGGTGTTTTGTTTTGTTCCTCCTCTCTTGCTCCTCTCAGCTCATCAGCCGAGGAGTTAAAATTAGAAAGCAGCTTATTTTCTCCTGCACGGCGCTCCCCCCTCTCTCAAAGACGCTGCCAGCCCGGCCCCGCCATAACTAATCAATTTATAATGGCCTGTCACAGTTGGCATGATGGCTGTGTGACGCTTGGCTGACCAGCCTGATATTTATTCATGTAAAAAACGATGTTGCCACTTCCGCAAATGACTCGATGTGTTGAGGAAATGAACCTCATCTGAGTTCCTGTCACTCCTGCAGGAGTCGCGTATTCCCGAGTTGTTGCATGGCTCGAAATTATTAGTGTTTTCACGCGCCGCAGCGAGTTGGTTATGCTGGTTATCACGACGGAACGACGATGAAGCCAGCGGTGACTCTCAGACAGATCTTAAACCTGTCTTTTGTTTTCTGGCTTCGATCGTCTCCCGCCTTTTCAACAGATTGCCATAAAAGTAGTTTGTTACCGAGAGGGAAGGGTCCGACAGCTGTCATTATCTTTGCAAGGCAAAAGGAAGGAGATTAAGAAAGTGTGGGTGACTTATTAAAGCTGCTCACCCAACGGCTTGTAAGCAAGTGCACATTTATTTTCCTAATTTCCCTCTTTTTATTCTTTTTTCGTTAGTCGTTTATCGCCACGTTGAAGTTCTGTGTGCAGCTGCTGCTTCGGCAGAGCAATGGCTCTGGCCATCGGCGCCATCTGCATAGATTAATGTGTTGTCCTCCACTTTTTTTTCCCTGAGTGGCATCGGGAGTAGCATCTCTGTTGCCCGCCCGTGGCCGTCTGCCTCGTGGAGCTTCGCTGTGGGGAAGCTGAGCAATTTGTTCCTGGGTGGCTCCGGGCTTATCGGCCTCAGCTTGACAGATGGGCTTTGCCTCTGCTCAGGTTGGGTTCGGCAGCGACTCGCTGCTCGTCTGACAGAAGTCATTATGGACACTTCCCGGGAGAAGAGGCATCTCCACGAGGTCCCTCTACCACCGCCAGACTGCCGACACACAAACAAACCGCTGACATTTCTTCTGTAGTTTGAGGTCAAATATTGAATTTAGAAATGATTTGTTTGAATCTTATATTCGTAAGAGCATCTATTAATGCCAATGTGTTACATTATAACCGTAAGAAAAGACACCGCAATGTCAGGGTCTTTTTGACCTACCGTCTCAGTGCATAGTACTTCCCATAATTGAATTTGAGCCTGGTTGTTTATCAATGCGGCGAACAGACAACGGTTGATATCTTCCTCTGATGAGGAAGCGTCACAGCTGAAGCCGGAGGCTGAATATCGATCTCTTTTAAACTACAATGTCAGGTCATATTTTATTTATAAGCTGTAAACCAGCCTCTATATACTGGTATCCACGCTGTGACGGAGCGGCATGGGGGCTCTCGTGCATTCTTATCTCACTCCTGCTCATTGTGTATTCTGTGATTAACAAAACACTAGAATGATTAGAAATGCAGCGGGAGAGGCCTGACTGAGTAGAAGTGGGATTTTGGGGGTTGACTGAGATGTAACTCAACATATTCAGGGTCTGATGTCCTTCTAAAGCTGCATATAAAAGAAAAGTTATGAAGTCATCTTTCAAAGAGTGCTCTATTTTCAGTCGGGGGGGTCAAACTGTGCTTAGCCTTGCATAGAATCAGGCCACATGGAGCAATCTGCCACCTCCTGCAATCCTGGGGCCAGGAAGAGAAAGGAGGGCACAACCACGTTTATTTCAGATTATCTTCAAAAAGGGTTGCAGAAAGGAAGTCCTGAGATTAAATATATTCCTCAGAAGAAAAATCCTCATTCTGTTATTAGAGACTGACTCCACAGTATCTCTGCTGTAAATATCCCGCATACATTTATACATCATGTAGATGGTTATATTCCTGCTAGTTCTTCTCCCCTCGCTCTGCTCCGCTCGAATATTCCTTGCACATGTTTACCGAATAAAGTGTATCTGTCTGGTGCACACACATCGGAATACAAACGGCCATGTGCAGCACACACGGTCATTCATTTCTCACCCCAGTACACAACATAAAGTCAGCACGGCATGTGGAGTGACCCAGAAAAAAAAGAGCGAAAAGATGATTAAAATAAAAAACTTCTAAGGCTTTAAGGTAAGGAAATAAGACAGGGAGAGAAAGGAAGGTATGATTAAAGGGCTCTTTGTGGACATTTTAAATTCCATGCCGTTGAGAATAGTTAAAGTTTCTCTCCTGAAACAAGAAAGGGGCTTGCAGACAAAGAAATCTCTGAAGAACTCAATTTGAATGCAAAAGCAGCTTCAGTGAAGTTTATTTGGCCACTTTTCAGCTCTCATATTTAGAATAGCTGCATGCATCATGATGACATCATAACTGCAGTTGTAGCGACACATATCTTTATTATCTGTTTTATGCATTTGAGACAATCAAATTGGCTGAATTAGTGTCTCATTAAAGTTATTGAATCATCTTTATTCACCCTATTTCATTAAACTCATGTCTGCAGATCATCATATTTCAGGTATCAGAGGAGAAAAGAACTGAGGGAGGATTGGCCGGGGATGGAGAGGAATAAAAAACAGCAGTTTTTAATTATAACTGATGATGCTTTATGTTCTCCCTGCATGCTACAATGGTTCCCACGGTGGCCCTCCCACCACCTCCTGATCAAGCGGAAGCTAATTGGCTGTTTAGAGTCACTCCCCCCCCCCCCCCCCCCCCCTCTTTGTCTCTCCCTCTGTGTCTCTCAGTGGAGTACATATGGACATCCAGAGGAAGTGCAATGTCATTTCATGCCCTCAAACGGCCGTCAGACTCTAATACACCATGAGGCCAATTTACTATTTCCAGGCGCAGCGTGACTGAGGAAGCCATTTGTATGCATAGCATGTCTTGGGTTATTTCATACCTCAGTGAGAGAAAAAAAGCCACCCGTTGGTTGGGTTATTGTAACTAAAGGGCTCCAGTTATATATTAATGTGTATGGTTGTAGTTCCTGCTCTGTCAGATCCAGTCCCATCAGAGGCAGGGCAGTGGCTGCTGGGAAGTTAGCAGGGTGGCTGGTGAAACCGCGTGGCAACAGTGCGGCAGATGCACAATGAGCATCGCCGCGTTATGACTCTTGAGCGTGTGCGTGTCGGGACTCGGGTGTCGACAGATTCGGTACTGGCGTGTGAGGAATGCGCTAAACATCATGAAAAAGAGAGGTTGTTACGTGTTCCTGGCAAGTGACAAAAGAATCCTCCCCATAGTGCAGAGTAATCACGCTCCCATTAGGCCTGCACTTAGTGCTCATCATTTCACCGGTCAGCAATTTTCCATGCAAATTTCCCCCCGTCCACCACATTCGAGTTTAGATGTGTAGATATTCATTATCACAGCTGGATAAATCGGATCAGAGGCCTGATGGCGAACGTCTGTCTGACAGTCCAACTGTTACTCAGCAGGCAGCCACTCACGGCGGAGCAGCAGAGATGTGGTGAATAATCGCCTTGCGTGTTGCAGAAATCAACAGCTTTCATCCCGGCAATCCCACAATCACCTTAACAAGAAAAAAGACCGGCAAAACTACAAAAGATTCCACCGTGCTTTCTCTGGGCCTTGCATGTTGCTTTACCTCAACGCAGCAGCCTTGTGTCTCTTCATGCGAACAGCACAGCCAAAGTCATGCGTGTCCTCAGGGATCCACAAGAGCGCATTGCTAGCAGCAGCACAGTGTCCTGGTTTCTTGTTTCTTCTTTCCTGCTGTGAGCGCCACGAATGACGATAAAGAGAGTTACGTCACACTGCTAGTCTACAACTATTGAAACTAGGTGATGAGAGATAAGTTGACGCAATTATTCCCGGTGATAAAATGAATTGCCGGAGAAGAAGAAGAGACCAGAACCCAAAGAACAGGAAACAGTCAGCCGTCTATCCTTTTAAAGTCCAAAGATGCCAACCAACCCCAAGTGGACTTTAATGCTCTAGAGTAACCTCACCTTCGTCCCTCTTGTCATAATAACCATGAGAGGACTTTGTAACTTAAAGCATGAAGCAACCTCTGCTTCTAAAAAGTAAAGCCAATGTGAAAGTACCTTAAACTTAGATTCTTTCAAATGGGCATCAGAGTTGTCTGATTGCATACAAGTCAATGAGAATATTACCCTACTTCTCACTTGATGTATTACTACCTCGGTAAACATTGTAAACAGTTGACGATCTCCATTGTTGGTTTGAGTCTTATTCAATCCAGCATGTTGCTCATGGAGTAAAAAGCAGTGTCCCATCTACAGTCCATACACCAGGGTTTCCAGTTCACGAAAGGTCATTGAAACATTTTGGCCAAATGTATTTGTTCAAAACTGTCGTCCACAGAGCAGTGGGTGAGGCTACAGTGACGGCGTCCACTTTGTACAGTCTGTGTTGTTTTGGGGCTCTTGCACAAACAAACTGCTCTTCTTTGGAGGACTGGAAGTGAATGTTTCAAGCAAGATCATACAAAGCAAAAGTGTGGTGTATCTTTTGAGAGGCTATAACAGTCAGAAGGAAAAAAGGGAGATCGACTCCACCAACTCAAAGACCCTGCTGTGCCAGCATCTATCCCACATAATTACACTGGGCCACAAATAGAAAGGCAGTTTTCTCTCCTCCCGACTCTCTCCTCTTCTCCTTTCTGCGCCGCTCAGCAGCACTTTGCAGGGATACGCAAAGCACGGGGGCAGGGCGTGGGTATTTAGATGTGAGAAAGAGCAATTTATCAGAAACATATGGGAGTGATAGCAAGAGAATTACAATAGAAGCCCTACATGTTGAATGGTTTATTCTGTGAGAGTAATGAGGAAGGAAGTGTAGTATGTTTGCTCGGGCACGTTGGAATCCATTATTTTCTCATATGTGCAAGAAGAAAAATAATTCTGTGGCTCGGATGTACCACACAGACATCCGAGTAGATGCGATGTGACGGTGGCTGTTGTGTAACAAAGCCCAGTGAGTCATGAGAGGGAGGAATGTGTTGTTGTGATGGTTGGAGGAGGAGGAGGAGGAGGTCTGCCCAGGGAGAGACTGGCGGAGACAGTCATATCCGTTAGCAAAGTCATCTGGGAGAGAGAAAGAGGCCGGACATTTGGTTTCAGGCCTCGCCTCAACTGCCAGCGGTTGTCTGGACACAACTGAGGCGTAAATGAACCGTAGCCTCGCCGCAGACATGGCGCTGGACAGAAAGGGCATATGTGCACATAACGACACACGCATACATATGTTCAGACACACACACACACACACGCACGCACAACATTCAATGAGTGGAAAATGACGCAGTGTGAGAGAAGGAGGTTATCGGGGGGCTGCAGGCTGAAATAAGCCATCCTTCCCACTTGCTCGTACACGCACAAAAACACATTGAAAATCACAAGAAATATGCTTTAAAATATGTGTGGCAGCGGGGGGGTGTTTAGGCTCGGCTGCAGAGGGGGTGGAGCGGGGGTGTGGTTCAGGGAACGGTGTCTGATTGTCATCAGCTGGACTGGTTACCAATCTGATTACCAATCAGTCCAGCTGATGACAATCAGACACCGTTCCCTGAACCACACCCCCGCTCCACCCACTCTGCAGCCGAGCCTAAACACCCCCCGCTGCCACAATATGCAATCTGCTTTAAAGTGTACTCCCACTGGAATCAATATGTGGCGTGTGTGTGTGTGCATGTTAGGTGACTGCGTTCATATTGACTTCTCTCTTGCCCCGGGAGCTATTTGTTTTCAAAGGTGCGTCGGCACTTCAGCTTGTATGCGTGTGTGTGATACTGGTCTAGTACATTCAAGCAAGGCGTACACACAGACGCACGCCTTCACTCACTGTCATGGAAGCCTGGATTCGAGCAGCGTTATCATCCAAAAAGGCAAACAGCCAGCACCTGATTTAATAAGCCGCCTAGGGAGTCTCAGAGAGGAGGGGAAGAACCATCAGCTGATAACCGTCCCGCCTGCAAGCCCAGCTTTTTCCTCTGATAGCCCTGCCAAGAGAAGCCTCGGCTCCTTCTCTGTGAATGTGTCTGTGTGCTGAGTGTGTGAGCGATCTCCCGCCGGCTGCTGCCCACGTGTCTGTAGGCTGCCTGCGTCCGACCTTTGCTGCATCTCTCTGGGTGTCGGACAAACAGCAGAGGAGAGCCACACATGGCTACGGCGGCTTTAGACCCAGCACTGAGCAGCATATGCTCAGAGCTCAGAGTCTTCGAGCCCAACCACCCACCAACCACGACACGCCAATCCTGCCAAGCCGCGGGCCAGACTACTGGCAGGTTTCCCCATCTATCACTCTGTTCTGTACTTCACACAGGAAATGCAGCGGCAGAAAAAAGGCTGAGATAGTGGATGAGTGCTAGTTAAAGTTGGCTTTTTTTTAAAATAGGGTCTTTTCATGACCTTAAAGGAGACAAGCCGTGCTAATTTTCAGGTTTATACTTGTCTTTTGGGGTTTTATTCTGGTCCTTTAATGTTAAAAAACACATTTCTGCTCATACTGTCTGTCTGATTTGACCTGTGTTTACCCTCTGTCTGAAATGCTCTGTGTAAGTGTCTCTTTAAGAACCCGCCCGTAGAAGCCCAGTCGGCTCTGATTGGCTCGAGCGAGAAATACGGCGCGCCACTTTGCAAAGGTAGTTCTCAAGTCCACAGGGTTTAGATTCAGGGAAGATTAGTAACTTCTATTTAAGATTGAAGATCAATTTCTGTCTGTTTGAGTTCAATGTGCCAAAACTGTGTTGTCCGTCTTTTCTCACAGTGATAGTAAATATAGTATTATTCACGATGCACTCGCCTATGAATATATTATCAATTATCAATTGTCTTGACCTTTTTTTATCCCACCATCTTACACATCTCCCCTTTTTTCTGAGATGAAGCAGCTCTTTTCTTGGCCACTGTTTTTCTTTGTTTCTTGGGCGCTGGTATTATTGTAAGATCAGCGATTGCTTTTTTTCGTCTGCGGTGTTTGTTATCGCGTCAAAGTATCGAGTACTACCACCTCACTGTGGGTTGGGGGTGTTGTGTGTGTTGCAGTGAGACTCGCATGATAGCCATACGTTGGTGTGGCCACGGTGACCCGCAGCTGACACTGATGATTGATCCTGGTGCTGAGATAAGTGCCTGTGCCCGAGTGAGCACACCGGTGCACTGAAACGCAGCCAAGCGGAAAATTAGAAATCTCTTCATCCCTGGTCCATTTGAAATCCGATATCTCCCATCTTCGCCCTCGCACAGGCACCTTTCCTTCGCCAATAAATCAGTAATTAAATGATATGTGTGTGTGTGTGTGTATGCACATGAGGACTGGTGACTTGTCTTTGGGGGATCCGCCTGGGAAATTGGGGTGATGGGAGTATTACGTCTCCAGCAAAAGTGCCAGTGTACATTCTCCTATTGTCTGCATAAGAAGAGTAACACACACACACACACACACACACACACATTGTACAATGTGAGTTGGATGTCAGCTGGAGGTGTAATGGTGCCTCTGGTACCAAATTAATCAAAGTCAGGCCTCCTCTGAGCACCTGACCTTTTGGAAGCCTTCAGTTCTGCTCGACTCCTCCAATCGCAGTGGGACAGAAATGGCCCCCTGTGTTAACAAGTCCCGTTGTTTCCTCTCACATCTCTGTCTTTGTGTTCTCCAGGTACATTGGCCCAGGGCAGGTCCCTTCTGGCCTCCTTCCCCATGCCGGGACGGCCCCTGCAGCCTCTGCAGCCTCAACTCGACCTCAAACACCTCCTGCCCTTCAGACTCAATGGGTCCTCCCCCCTCAGCCTCTTCCCCAACTTTAGCACGGTGAGTGTGTGACGACTCTCCGGCACCTGATGTCGTGGGAAATGTAGCGAGTATATCTATCCATGAGGAACTACGGTCTCAAGCAGAGACTAAATATCGTACCAACATTTTGCCTTTTCCCATCTTGCATGGTATCGATCGAAAGTCACGTCAACCCCCAACAAGCATGGCGCAACCGGGAACAACCTTCATTTTATGGGTCGGGGTTGCGATCCAAATACTTCATGAATTTAGTGTCAATACTCAACCTCGTGATCAGTGAGAGGTATAAAAACAGACAGGGCTATAAAACCATGTCCTTATTGCTATTCTGCCAGACCGTAGATTCAAATACTCGTTCCATAAACTCTCCGGCTGTCTCTGCAGAGGCTTTACCTTCATTTGGGATGCTAATCTTTATGCCAGCAGTGCGTCCTCTCTGAGCAGCCCGGTTGTCCCCTCAGTATCAGCATCTCAACAGATGAGACCCTTATTCCTGGGTTTCAAGCCTCAGCAGCAAACTCTTCAGGGCTCGCAGCTTGTGCCTGTATCTTTGATCCTTTACTTACCAGCGCTATCCCCATTGTCGTTTTGTGTGCGCGCGTGTGTGTGTAGGCACTTCTGGTTTCTTTGATCCCAGTTTTACGCGCGTGTGCTTGTGCATGAGGGTGTGTGTGTGTGTGTGTGTGTGTGTTCCCTTTACTCGTCGCACACTGTACAACCATCTCCAGTTCCGTGGTCTGTAAATGAAACATAAGCCGCAGCTTTCGCTCCAGCATACACTTTACACCTTTTCAAACCAAGCGAAAAAAAAGATCGAGATCGAGAGAGAGAGAGAGAGAGACACACACAATAGCTGGATGTGTGAGGGAGTGTACACACGTGTGCTGTATGACGTGAATGTGTGTACGTTGGGGGTCTCCGACCTGCTCATTTGTCCTGCTGCCCTGCCCTATGGAGGGTTGAGCATGCCTGGCAACAGAGGCAACATTAAATCATGTATTTGTGGTAGAGGCAGTAGGGCAGCTCTCTTGTCAGTGTTTTGTCTCTGTTCGTAAAGCTTATGTTTCAGTGAGAACATTTCTGTTTTTATTCTCAAACCGACGTCTTGGCCTTGCCGTTCTGTTCTGGCCCTCAGGTGGTCTGATGTAAACAATGTGTGGCAACCCACAGACAATGTATTGTAAGAATTTGGAAAATAGGAAATGGTTTATTTTTAAAGAATATTGATAAATGCAGAAACATCAAAATTGCAGAGTTGCAATTATATTCAGTCTTTCAGTCACTCGGATATTTAATACAACTCGCAGTAGGACGTGGAATCCGGCACAACCATAATGCAGAAATTGTGATAACTGTAAAAATAGTATCAAATCAATGTCGCTTCAGTCCCGGGAGGAGATGATTAGCCTCCATAACACACAGTCTCACAGCGCAGCTGTGGCATTAATCACAAAGTCCATTCAACGAGGCGCCCCTGCAGGTTCCCGTAGCCCTGATCAGGCACATGTTGTCCCTTATGTGTGCAGGGGAGAAGATGAATGCACCTGTCTCCAAACTAAATACCCTCCGGTTCCCCCGGTGTCCCTTCTTACATTCCCTTCTCCCCCTCCCGCTGCTCTCTCTCTCTGTCTCTCTCTCCCTCTTTCTTTCTACCTACCATTAAACCCCATCACGGTCTCAGCCGCCCGGCGCAGGATAAGTTCTGTCTGCACCGGGATGGCGGGGGAGGACGGAGGGCTCGGACAAAAGACTCATTTATAGCAGTCGGTTCAGGGTGGCTGCAGCCGGACAATGGCCACATTCTTCTCTTCCTAAAACAAATAGCTGTGTGCAGCCTGCCCTCCTGGAAAGAGGGCAGCAGAAGAGAAGGAGAGCTAAGTTTCAACAGTCCGGCTTTGGCTGGTGAACGGAGGAGTCAGTTGCTCCCAGAGGTGGCTCTGAGTCGGGCAGAAGAGGCCAAAATAAAGCAACAAAGGCCAAGATGGCCCTTAGGGGAAGATACACCTTCAGCGTGGAGGTTTCGGTGTCGTCTGTGTTTGTGTTCCCTCTCACACCTGGCCTTCTTGACTCCACTGTTGCACAGAGGCGGCCGCCTTGGGCATGGCACAAACTCTTTGTGCGGTACGGAGGGATCTGCCTCGGCTCGTGTGTCAGCAATGCGGCAGTGCGCCATGATGACCGCCATCAACACGCCAACACTGCTTGATCTCTGTAGAGCCGGCGGGGGGGTCCAACTCTGCGCGAGAACTTCGCCCTCCGCAGTCACCGAGCAGAGGAATGGACCGCCCCGGGGAGAGATCCAAGATGATTGTTATATGTGATACACAATTACATCAGCTGTTGTCGTGGCACGCAGACCTTCTAATGAAGCCTTGGCTTTCACTTGACTGTTGATAGTATGCCGTTCTGGGCCTGTCTGCAGTCTATTCACAGGCAGTTCTAATTGAATTAGTCTGCCCAAAACTCTCTCCAGACACTTCCCTCTGGTCTGCACTGACTCCGAATGTATTAGACAGTCGCATCACTGGGATTACAATGAACTCTTAACTATATTTAAATACCATCTGTAGCCAGACTTGTAACAACAGGCCAATGCAGCCGGGTTAAGAACACACATACTCATCCTGCAGCGCCGGTCTGGAGAGAAGCGTGAAGAATAAAGCTGAACATATCATCTACATCGGGGGGGTAACAGGAATCACTCATAGATACCTGTGGCGTAGGTTTTCATCGATAGTTAAGCACCAGATCAATGTCACTGCACCATGTACCTGACTCTATGATCAGGCACAGATAGACGCCTAGTGGTCCTCAAGCACCGGCCCTTTTGCCCTGGATGAGAAAAATGACCGTTTTTCTGGAGACAAATATCTTCTTAATTCATCAGTATTTAAGAATAAAAATTACTTTCTCTGTCATCAATTCCCTTCTAATGTGTTTTGATATCTGACGGGGCTTTTATAAAAAAAATTACATGACTACCCATTAGCCAATCAGAACTCTTGTACAGTCGTTTCCATGTAATAATTCATATTTATTCATAGGGAAAATGTAAGCTAGCTGTCTAATCCTGCCCAGAGGAAGCGCAGGTCGAGGACCGCATAATTAGTGTAATGTTGCTTATGTTTCAACTCAGAAAACTTTTTTTGCAATAAATGCCCTTTTTTGGGGGTTTGAGCACCTGCCCCCCAAAATGTCTGTGCACGTGCCGGTCTATGATGCTTGAATTATATTCCACACAGTATGCACATTGTGGTGCAGGGCGATGGTGGGGTCTACATACACACTCACACAACGGGAGACTTCCATCTGCAGTGCAACGGCTCTGCCAGTACTTGATCTCTTTAAATTATTACACTCTGAACAATCTCTAAAAAGGTCAAACGGCAAATATCATAGGCACCCAGCAGCTCTCTGAACACTCCTGTCACTTACAGAAATCCATCCGTTTTGGGTGGGTGTAACGTTCTATTAAACTTGCATCACATTTCCATCCTGGACACCAGGGCACTAATACAGGGTGGGGCCCGTCTTGCCTCGGGCCCATTTCTGAGTTCCGGATGTTAAATTAAAAAAGGTGGAGCTCTGTTCATACATTCCACCCTGTGAGAGCAGGGGTACCGATGATGTTCACATGCCTGCAATGCATGAGCGAAGAATGAAAGTGACACACATCTTAATTACTATCAAAACACAGAGACACACACACACACACACACACAAAAGAGTTCCACGCCAAAATGTCTCCTGTCTTTACTGCGTCTGCAATCAAGAGCCAACAGCTAACAGCCACAGATGTACTGGAATAAAAATGTGTTCTTCTAATTGTATTGCTGAACACAAAAGGACTCAGGTGCACAATAAAGTGACTCAAACGTTCATAGGTGCTTTCGGGTCACTTAAATATAGCAGGCACAGATGCTATCAGTCAGTTCACTGAAGTAGAAACAGGAACTGTTGCAACAGCACACAAACAATATAATATATATAAATAAATACTGAGTATTGTTTGACTGGGGGAGATGTCAATCAAGCACATTGTGCACAAACAGGAGGAGGTCCGTTTAAGCTAATAAGAGAAAACACCATGTGTGAAATGAGTATGCATTGACATTGTAAATTAATGTTTTCAAAGCAGAACATTTTTAAAGATATATATTATCATCGTAAAAAGCCTTTTGAAACATAAAATATGTCTTGTAGAAATAGGATATAAATGTTTGATTGTGTGGGAGTATTAAAGGCAATAGCTCAATTGCATTAATGTATAAACTGCTGAATGAGCATCTCCAGGCGGTGGGCCAAGCTTGTTTATCTTTGTTCATGTTGGTCAAGGATTTATCTCTCTATATATATATTTTTCATGTATATATGTTGAATTGGTTTTTCTTGCTACTGAATGCACTCATGGCTCGTTGATCGCACCTGTTGACGTCACTGTAAGTAATAAAGCAGAAGAAAGTAAGCAGCCATCTTTTGTTGCAAAGCATTTCCATCAGCCTGAATATACTTACATTTGTACTTATTACAGTCACATTACGTTCGATCTGGCACAGCTCACAAGCAACACTTAATTAGCTGGCATTCGATATCGTTGAGATGTATAAAGTCGGCCTTCCACTCCTCTCCGAGCTAGCTATTCATCCGAGCTGGTTATCCCTCCAGTGCATCATAAGAAGTGCGTCAGTGCCACGCTTAATGCACTTCTGCCTTTTCTCTTTTCTAACAGTAACTAAATAAAATACAGCCACTGGTCAGTTTCCTGTATCGCACACTGTCCCTGAAACAGAGAAATCCTCCTCGCATCACAAGGTCATGAACCTCATGCTGTGACATGTTTATTTGTTCCAGATTTATGCAATAAACCTGCTCAGCTTTCACGGGTAGACACTCCCAGCTGCAAGATAATCATATTGTTGAAACATCACCTCTCCAAAACAGATTCAACAAAAACTGAACATTTCAACCATTGCGAAGATAAAGTTCATTTCAGGGCTGTTGTCCCTGCTTTAGTTTTAGCGCCGACTTTCATCTCCAACGAGGAATTTTCGGTCTGTGTTCTGTATATTTCTCAACATTAGTGCCATTTTTCACAAATATTTGAGAATATTTCCCCATTACATTCTGCTGTAGCTAAATCATTTCAGTTGGCACTCGGGCCACAAACAAACAAGAAAACAATATTTAGCTATTTCTGCTAACTCGTTAAAAACTACACAATTACTGTTGTTTGGCCTTGTATTTTTCTTTATATGGGGCCCAAAATAAAAACATATGCCCACCCCTGCACTGGAGGACATAAGATTGAATCGTGTCTGGTCTGTCTGGGGAATAAGCTCAGTTGTGGCATTTCTCATTTGGGAAAATAAAATCGCATAGAACTGATGTGGTTTGTATCGGCCTTTTCTTTCTGTCCCTCAGATGGACCCGGTCCAGAAGGCAGTGATCAACCACACATTCGGTGTCCCTCAGCCACTCAAGAAGAAACAAATTATCTCCTGCAACATTTGCCACCTGCGCTTTAACTCAACGGTAAGAAATGTGTTCGTGCCTCGGCGTTCATGGGAAATGTGGAGAGTTTGTGGGACAAGGAGAGAGAGAAAGAGACGAAATGCCAGACTGAGTGATTTTCAACATGAATGCAATCTGTACTAAAAAAAAGTATGTCTAGCTAGTCTCAAAGAACATAATTAGTTTGTTTTGTGCCTCTGCTATCTTCTTGAATGTCATTTTTTTTTTTATATGGCCGCCCCTCACTGACTGTGCGTTTGGCTGTGCATACAGACATGAGTGTGTCTGTATGCACAGCTAAACAACTGTAAGTGGAGCCCTTTCTGTACATGCATGTAAAAGGTAAGGGTCATTTCAAGGTTTTTTTCTCGTTATGTGTACATATAAGTCTAAAGTTTCCGCTTCACTGAAACCTGTGTGTTGTTTTGGTACCATTCGACAGCAGGGAGAGCTTTCACTTGTCCTTAAGAGCAGAGGCAATCAGCAGCCACAGCAGAAAGCTGCGTTCTCGGCTCCTCGTTCCATTTCTCCCATCCTTGCCACTCTAAGCACGCGCACACAAATACACACATACTGTAGGCTGGCAAACATGTGCACTCGAGCACACACACACACACATACAAACACACACATGCATAGACGGAGACGCACAGGCAAAAATCCCACGACAGTTTATGAATATTCACATAAACAAACAGATAGTAGTCCAGAAGGCCTTAAGACTTCTCGTCTGGCACTGTAAAGTCCACACACACGCTGAGACACACTTTTTACCTTCGCATTGAAAATGCGGAAGGTTATGTTTTGATCGCCGTGTATTTATTTATTTATTTATTTGTATGCGTGTTATTCGCATAACAATTTTTTTTTAAACCAAATCGCATGCAATTTGGTGGGATGATTGGTTATTATCCGGGGACCATTTGATTAGATTTTCGGATCAATCGGGTCAAAGGTCAAGGTCAAGGTCATGAAAAGGTCAACATCCTCTTGAATCGCATGACATTTTGTGGGATGATTGGTTATTATCCGGGGACCATTTGATTAGATTTTGGGATCAATCGGGTCAAAGGTCAAGGTCATGGATAGGTCAAAATCATCTTTTTACCATAGCACGGTCAATTTGTATCCAATTGGCATGCAACTAATGCCAAAATGTTCATAATTCAATGGCCAATCCTGTGATATGCGAAGGTATGCGCTCTACCGAGTGCCCATTCTAGTTAAAACATGTTTTACTTCATCTTCAAAGAAGGGCTGAGGCACAGGGGAAGGGAGCTGAGGGGGAGGGGAGACTCAGTCGTGCTCCTCGCCCACTGGAGAGACAATCCTGACTTAAAGAGGAGTGTCAGGTCTGACTGTGGCTTTATCTGTCGCTCCGAGACCACGAATACTTTCCTGACACCTCCATGTAGCCCCCTCTGAGTTTTCTAGCATATTATACCCAGTTATACTTGTGCATAATCCTCAAAGGGGAACAAAAGTAAGCTTCCTCTGTTGCTCCGGAGAGCACACATTTACCTGAAAGAGCAATTTAACAGCAGCTGAACATTTGTTTTCAGCTGTTCCCCTACCTCCAGGGTGTGTCAGCGCACTGTGACATCACTGCTGGGTGCAGGGAGTCGTGTGCCTGACTATTACTTTTCAGATAAAGTGACTTCCTTGAGTCTTGTCATCACTATCACCATATGGCGTTATGATGATCCATATGACTCTCTGCAAGAAAGTCATTTAGCATATTATCCAAAATGGCAAAGTATTCCTTTAGTTTCACACGAGAGGAACACCTCGGTAGACTCTGGTTGCCTTGGGCCTTTCTGCTGTGAAGCTTCCGATAAAGGAAATTAAATGGTTTGAGGACGTGTTGCTATCTAGACATTGTGTGTTACATATTTCGTTTTTTATTTTCTTTAACAGTCAAAAAGATGGGATGAATTTTGTCTGTTAATAGCTTCTGAAAAGGGCTTGATGTTGTTTGTTTGGATGTTGTTTCACGCTGTGTGTGTGTGTGTGTGTGTGTGTGTGTGTGTGTGTGTGTGTGTGTGTGTGTGTGTGTGTGTGTGTGTGTGTGTGTGTGTGTGTGTGTGTGTGTGTTCGCGCGTGTGTGTGCTCATGAAAAATCAGTTTGTCTTCCACTCTCGTACCTGCAGACATTTTCCATTTCATGTCTTTCCTCTGGTTCATCGTATTTCCAATTCTTACATTGTGATAACATAATGGAACATAATTAGGCGACATGTATTTATAGCACCGCTGCGACTGGCACATTTATGAAATGCAACATATGATTACCCCCAATCTTACACTTTTTAGTGACTTGCGTTGAAACATGCACTTCAACATTCAAATTGAATTAAGCAAACCAGATCTGTTATGTTTCATGGCTTTGTGCTACAAGCAAGGCATCATGGGAGAGAGGGTTCAGCACCGTTCCAGAGCGACATGGTCCACGCCCACTCAACATCACACGATGCACCGCACACAGTCCACTGTTCACTCTGAGCCGAAGGATTGCTCAATCCCTGGACAATGGAGAATCCCTCAGAAGAGTGCTGCATCCTGCTGGTGGCGTGAAAACCAAAGCTCATGTCACACCGTGGGTCTCTGCCTCCATTGGACGGAGGCACTGGTGGCGAAGAAGCCACTGGCTGAATTCATCACATCAGGATAATCTCTAAAGCCTTTTCGCGGCAGATCAATCACGCGATGCGCTGAAGTGTCTGACTTGTTTTTACAGCCACTTTGACAGCCACTTTATTCAGCGGCTGCCACCACACCGCGAGGCTCTCTAAGTGCACATGTGTAACTCCTTCCCCGGGCTGCTGAGGGCTAACGCATGGCTCGGACGTGTACCTGGAACCTCTGCACAGCAATAATCTTATGTATTACTCACGCTATATGGATTGAAATCCACATTTTGCTTTATTTTTTTGCCATTTACTGCTTGCGTTTATTTATCATCCCTTCAACATATAGTCCAAACCCTTTCCTCAACTTGTTTTATATTTAGGGATTTGCACGATTTATTTCACGAAGAATTAAATCTGGATGAGAGTTTGGAAGGAAGCATCGCAGCAGAGGAGGAAAAGACTTACCTAGCTCCACATGTCAAAACACCCTTTATACTGAATCCTTCCCCCTTAATCCATGTATCACCTAAATATTGATGGTATGAAAATATCCATACTACCTAGTAGTCTCTATGTTTTGTGGTATTTGGGAACATTAAAGTTAAACTCCTCATTTAGCCAGCTGGTTCCAGTCCTGCTCCTTCCCTCTATAACTGTGTCCTTGAGGTTGTTTTGGCTTTTAATGAGTTCTCTCTGTATTGATTTCTCTGCTATTCCTATGTAACCACGGTTGCTCGTACAACAGGTGCTTTGTTTTCGGATTGAACAGGACCGTGATAATGATGAGAATGAGAAGGGAAAGCTGGATCCTCCTGGAGGGAAAATTGTGTGACTGTGTTTATCGCATGTGTGTGTGTATGTGTGTGTGTGTGTGTGTGTGCGTGTGTGCGTGTGTTGCCACGCGTCCAGGATTTGCAGAGGCTGACTCTCACAATGCACATTAATAGGGTAGTCGTGGAGATGGGATCCTCACTCTTGTTGCATATTACGCTTGCAATTATACCTCTGGCCTCCCAGTGTGCCAGCTCCGTTATCAGGTGGAAACAGACTCTCGTCCTTGCAGCCGGTTTATGCCTGCAGGAGAGCGAACATTCATGCATTTTAACATTTACTGCACGTGGGCTCCAGTCCTTCCAGCACACAATCCATAGAGTCAAACACTCATTTTTGTTTTCCCCTTCTAACCAGTTTTTTTTCCTTCCTGCAGAACCAAGCAGAGGCCCACTATAAAGGCCACAAGCACGCCCGCAAGCTCAAGGCTATGGCGACCCAGAAGAACCGGCAGCGACGAGCCGGGGAGGCCTCGTCCACAGGAAGGGAGAGGGACCGAGACAAAGACCGGGAGCGGGACATTTGCAAGAGGTCCACGTCTGAGGCGGCTCTACCTGCGCTCATGGAAACCAGCTCAATGGAGGGAGCGGGTCAGTCAACAGAAAGCATCTCTTGATGATCACTCTATCTTCCTCCTCACGTCATTGACAGCTTCCATCCTCCTCCTCCTCCTCCTCCTCTTCCCGCATATGTTGGTCTCCCTTATCTCTGTCCCTGCGCTCCATCCACCACTCGGTGAGATTACATCTTCTGTCCACCTTATCCTTCACCCTCTTGCCCTCCTATCCTCTGTGTTTCTGTGCATTCGCAGCTCAGCAATTTCGACCCACACCATACCCCTAAAACCCCTCTGACCCGGCCCCATGTCCCTGAGCCTTGTGATGGATGGTGGACTCCGAAGCTGTGGGATTGTGGGATGTCTGGGAGCAAGAGATGTTGTGTAAATAAAGGGGCTGGCTGAGATCGATGGAAGCCTCACCGGCTTCGCTTTTACCCCCTTTGCTTCTTAATTTCCACTGCTTGACTACCCTGCTCTCTCCTATCGGTTAGATAAAGAGGGTAGTTGTAGAAGCTATAATTGGTGTATTTGTGCGGCATGAAAAGAACGACACGCGGTGCTGGCTGAGATGAGAGGGTGTGAAATAGTGGCGATAGTTTTCAGAGGCTGTCAACATCGAAACAAAAGTTGAAAGAAATCAAAGGCACTTATCTTCTTTCACCAAGCAGTTCACATGTTTTAACATTGGTGGTGTAAATATAGACATTTTATCTTTTGATTAAGAAAGAGGAGTGCATTGGTTTCCTTTCAGCAGAACGGGAACGTTGACTTTTCCACACGGCAAGCCTGCAACTTTAACTTGGAAAGCACCGATTGCTCCGATGTCATTTTGCCTGCAGTGAGCCCATTACCTGCTCGAGTTGCACTCGTCTGGGTCCACACTTTTCACTTATCCAGCCAAGGTGATGAGGGAGGAGAGCAGTCTTCCCTCCCTCTCTTCTACTTGCCTTCTTCTCCTCTCCTCCACTTACCCTGCCTCGCAGAATATCACTATCGGAGCAGAATTCTCAATGCACTCGGGTGCTCGATGGAATATCCGAGAGGAGATATGAAGGTGCTGCGCAGAGGGAGACCCACCCCACCCCCCGTAGACAGGCTAGTGTGCACGTGGATACACACACACACACGCACACTTTTTCGCCTTCAGCACTCGCAGTCTCCTTCAGAAAAGGAGAAAGTGGACAAAAGACTGGGAGCCCGATAACACTCTCATCAAATCTCATTTTAATATTCCGCCGTGGCGAAAGAAAGCTCTGAAAGAAGGAAGCAGCACTGGAGACGAAACGAGACGACGAGTGGGAAAGAGAAAGATAAGATGAAATGAGAGAAAGAGAGAGAAAGACAGCATGGAGGGGAAGAGAAAGTAGATAAGTCCTGGCGAGTGTGTATGCTGTGAACAATTTTACAGTTCCAAGGCAATTTTGTGAGGAGGAACATATTTAATAAGCCCAATTGTGTGATTGGCCTAATGTGAAATTAAAATGCAGCAGTGCGTGCCAGTGTTGGCACGCACCACAATGCCAACCTGGAATGGAACCGCGTTCCAAATTAACACTCTATGAAATGAGTTATGTCTGCCATGAAACTAAAGGCTGGTGGAACTGTCTGAGGGAAATGCTCACATTGTCTCCCATCAGGAACCAATAACACAACTGTCGGCTGCTCCTCTCTGTCTGGCGCACAATAAACACAAGGGCAGCCTTTTCAGCCCCATTAAAATGTCCACAGATGCATATCCAGACGTCGGAGGCCTGGACCATTCGTACGAATCCTTCTGGCTGTGGAGTTGCTGGATGGAGTTCAAAGAGCACCTTTTTGAAGGTCCTCGAGAGCAAATTATGAATCCCAAATTGCACTTCTATCAGAGGCGAGTGGACCTGGTAATTAAGATGGAGCCTTTGTCACGGAGAAATAGCAGAACTCATGTCATATAATATAAATGTAATCGCAAAATGAGCACAACGCAGGGCCTTGAACACAACCTCGTCACCAATGGGGACGGCCGGGATGTTGAACTACCAGCAGCGTCTCTGACTTCCTGGAGATATTCTGTTATTAAGAGTTCCAGTTCATCCATAGAGGAGGGGAGGAGAAGAGACGACTGAGTGTGAAGGGACTAATCGATGCTGAGAAACCACGTCGCAGGCCGACAAAGGGAGGGAGTGAGAGAGCAGCGATGCCCAGAGACAGAGGGCCCGCATCAGTGGGGACGAGCATCAATCACCCTCTGCTTTGATTGGCTCTGCCGTTGAGACCGTCTTCACGGGGACTCGGCCCGTCTCCGTCGCAATGATGATTTAAAGCACCGATTTCGTTTCCTCCACCCCCAGGAAGTTGTTTATGCTCTGAGGCTGCCTCGGATCAGCGCTCGCTCACTAAACCGAGTGGCCGCCGTCTGAATGCGTGTGCGAGTGTGTGCCTAATGAGGCCCAAACTTATATTCATTTGCCGTTTGGCTTTGGTTGAAATTCTCAATGGATCAAACTGCCGAACCGAGATATCATCCGTTGTGTTTACCCTCTAGAAGCCTCGTTAATTGGACTGTTTAAAGCATGAATTGTATTATTTAAAGTTAAATAAAACTGATGATTGCCTCCGTAACATTGATCCAACTATCCATCATCTTCAGCGGTGTAGTCCTCCCCCGCAGAGGGGGAAGCGTTTTGTTATGCTGCCAATACGCCGGCCTTTCGTCTGACAGTTTGCCAATTTTGGTGGCAGTTGCTCTCATCATGAGGATGGCCAGAGAGCAAATGGGACAACTAATAAATGGATAAACAAGCTTTTGTAAGGGAGTGTGTTGAACAGTCTTGGTATTTATCTTTAGTTTTTTCAGCGATATCTAGGTTCAAAATATATTTTTTTAAACGAAATTCAATTGTGATGACAAATTAATCCTCGACTTTTGTTACTGTGCACTTTGTTTCTTTTATTGCACACAACATACCAGTATAAGGAAGTGGATATAATATTTAACTACATATACAATTATATAAGAAGCAATGGATTGTTTACACAATATCATAATATGTCAATTATGAACACGTATTTTTTTTTTTTTTTATATCACAGCTAACGTCAAAACTGGTTTATTGCGACACCCTTAATTTACAATAATATAATAAGAGAGTAGGAGCAAATCCTTCCATTGGGGGAACCAGAATCAAGGGAGGGCTATTTCTGCCAGGAAAAGAAAACAAAAAAGATAATGAAACGTTAGTCATGATAAACAATAAAAACACTAATAGAAAGTCAAAATTATGAGATAGATCGTCACAAATTCACATACCCTGAGCATTGTTTTTACATTTCTTTTGTTTACTTGAAGAGATGGACTAGTGCAGTGGACCAGTTTGGTACTGTTGCTTGACAAATAGCTGTAATGAGTCTTCATCTTCTTGGTGAGTGCTTTATTAATAGCACAAAGTAACAGAGTATAGATTCATCGATGATTTTTTTTCACTGTTATAATGTGGGCTTTTTAAAAAGTTTCAATATCTTAACTTCAGCTGGGAAAGCTGAATGATTATTGGTTGAATGATTATTGGCTGAATGATTATTGGCTGAATGAAGTCCTTCAGGATTTGAGTATTTTGGATTTTTGAGGGTTTGATTCCAACCATGTCTTCCTCTGTCAATTGATCAATATCAGTCCCCTCCAGAGACTTCTCCGGTGGCCCTGTCTTTCACATAAGCTCAGGAGCATACCTACGACCCCATCTCAATCCCCAACAGGGGAACTCAAATCCCTGCGGGGTCACGCTCATTACAGCGAGGGGACTGTCTCATCGTGGAATGAGAGAGGAAGAACCTTATCTCCAATGATGAATTTACTAACTGAGACTTAGATGGGAAAATCAATGGAGCGGAGTTGCACAGGGGAGGGTTGTGTAAATGTGTGCGGGGAGAAAGCACACCGAATGAAATGGAGATATTCCACGAGCGTGTCGCGCAAAGTGCTCCGAGGTGAAGTGTGTGAGCGACTCCCTCGGGAGGGCCTCGGGGCGAAGGGGAGATGTGTAATAGAACTCCAGTGACTTATCGGCCCGCGCCCAGCGGTCGATGGGTTTGTTTATATTGACTGCGACTCCTGGGCCACTTGATGCTTGACTAGTGAGGGAGAAAGGAGGGCGGCAGGAGGCTGATGGCATTTACTGGCCACACCAACAGTAATCTAGTCTGCGCCACGTCGTTTCAAACCGATGCTCTAAAAGCACAATGCTGGATACTATATTGTAAAAAGAATAGGACTGTGAAACGATTAAAAATTTTAATCAGGTTAATCACAGGTTTGTGTGGATTAATCATGATTAATCACATATTACCGATATTCTCGGTATATTTTGTGAGAACATAGAGATTTATGACAAAAGACGGATATATACATTTATACATTCTTCTATACAATGGTGCTGCAACTCAGCAGTTATTTAGCAGTTTTCTTCCATATGGAACATTAATACATCTTCATCCTAAACAGAATGTTTAACCCTCCTGTTACCTTTCGGGTCAATTTGACCCCATTCAATGTTTAATGTCGGTGTTCTTTGGGGTCAATTAGACCCCAGGCTGTTTTTCACTGTGTCAAACATATAAGAAATATCAACTTTTTTATTTATTTAAAGGGCAATTTAGGTAGTCAACAAACAAACATAAAGTACCTCACACTTAAACTTGGGAAGCAATATTAATTCTAATAATTTTCTGGAGGTTTTAATTGCTGGGGTCAAATTGACCCCGAGGGTAAAATATGTTAGTAAATGTAAAGGTAACAGGAGGGTTAAACAGAACATTTTTCTCTTGTTTGTCAACCATTAACTCCACCATGATACAATCTAAAGGCCTCTAGTCTTCCTCTAGCAGCTGCTGAGGCAAACTGACTGTGTGGGTTTTCTTCATGAACTGGGCCGTGATGAAAGGGACGGCGGGGACACCGTTGCAAAGCTGAAACCTCACCGACACGGACACGGGGACAGGTTGACAAGTGACTTTGTTTTTGCTCGGTCCCGATGCGCGCGCACGGAGCTCTGCGACGCGCGAGACGGAGATCGATAAGTGTTAACGCAACGCGAAGAGACAGAAATGACATGCTGCTGTGGAGATACGATCAACAACAGACGTTTAGTTTAATAAAAGAACAAAGACGTGCTCTAGAGAACATGTCAGGGGGCGGGCCAATCTTTTTAATGTCATGCGATCTACCGACACTACGCCGCGATCGACTGGCAGGTCGCGATCGACGTGTTGAGACCCCTGATCTACAGGAAGTAGAAGTCGTAACAAGGTTTCCGGAGGTGAACCTGCGGAAGGATCATTACCGATGAACAGACCGTCTGCATGAGAGTGGACAGAGTTCAGATTGAAGTGGTGTATTGGAAGCTCATTTTGCAAGTGACTTTTTTTTCGTCCCGACGACCAACAACAGACGGATTGGAAGCTCATTCTGCGCATGCGTTAAATGCGTTTAAAAAAAATAACTAGTTAAACCTGTAATTGAATTAACTGAGTTAACGCGTTATTTTTCACAGCACTAAAAAAGAATAAAAGATACAATTAATTCAGCCGACTTCGTATTTTCCAATCTAAAGCGAGTTGTGCTGATTTATTAAGACTCGTTGTCTTTTTTTTCCAGACATCATCCTGAGTTGGTATGCGATTAAAAAAAGGTTTTAATCAGTGTTGAGCAATTTCATTTATTTTGATGTAGTAAATTACGAATTGCATATTGAAAGAAAGTAATGACATTACCACTAATTACTCAAAAACTAACCAAAAGGTATTTAGTAACATCCTTTTTTTTTCATTCGCCGTACTTTAGAGCCAGTTTTAGCTCATTGTCCGGCACATACATTTACAGCTTTGGTTCAGTCCCACCGGTACTAACTGGCACGATGCCGTGATCTAATAATCCTGATGAAATAACCTCATTGTATCGCTATAAACCACTATTAGCATCTCATTCTGTTCCTATAGCTACATAAAAGATAGAGCTGTATATAGGGAAGCTCTACAATGAACATTGTATATTGTCAGAACACATACTAAATTGAACTCCTTGAGAAAATGGACACTGTGTTTCCATTCCTTGCATGTCATCAGAGAAAATAAAAACAGGTTTAAATGACCCACAACTTGCTGATGTTGTCCTTTACCGTGTATGCAGGTCTCCTGTCTGACCCAGAGCCAGCCGACCTGGAGGAAAAGCTTGAAGAGATTCCCGGCAGCTCACTCATGCAGACACCGGTGTTCGAGGTTTCCTCCGTGGAGGTGGTCACCCTTTCCATCACACAGGTATCGCCTTCCTCACACCTCTCTGAGACCGCCTCAGACACCGAGGTCCCGGAGGCTATCGAGGCCGTGGGACCCGTCAACGAGTCAGGCGGCAATGGGGACACGTTCAGCGTGAAGGAGGTGCCGCGAACAGACGAGGACAAGGACCCCAAAAAGAGCAAGGCTCACCTCCATTGTCCTGTCTGCAAAGTCACCGTCAACTCCACCTCCCAACTGGATGCACACAACACTGGTAAAAAAAGAAGAAGAAAAGCCTTTAATTCAAGGCGTTTACATTTCTTACTGAACATCTGAGCATTAAATACATAGCTGTATGATTATTTAATGTGAACCATCACAAACCTGCCGGCTCTCTCCACCAGGTACAAAGCACAAGCTGATGCTGGAAGGTCACAGTGTTCTGCCCCGGCGCAGGGGGAAGGTGGTGGCGGCCCGCGCCGGCTGCAAGAGCAAGAGGCTGGCGAGCAAAGGCAGCGTCGGGGTGCCCAGCAAGAACTTTCATTGTGAAGTGTGTGAGATCTTTGTGAACTCTGAGACCCAGCTCAGCCAGGTGCGTGTCAAAGGAAAGACATATTACGTATATGTGCCTCGCCCATCGTTTAACGTCTCACTATCTACAGCAGGGGTGTCAAACTCATTTTCAGTGTGGGCCACATCAGCATCACGGCCGCCCTCTTAAAGGGCCGGTTGTATAAACTACTCCCGAAACATATTGTTGAATAACTCTCTTTGCATTTGTTTATTCGAGGGTAGAAATATTGTACATAAGAACATTTCTCTAATATTATAATATAAATCCATTTAATTTGAAACCTTCAAAATAAAAGCACAAAATGACGTGGCGGGCCCGATTCGGCCCGCGGGCCTTGTGTTTGACATCTGTGATCTACAGTGTAGGTTTCGTCAGAGGCCTCTGTGAAAGAACAACTGGTCCACTTTGAGACAAGAGTTGGTCCAAACTAAACGGATGTGGAGTCCTTCTTCACATGGCCGGTGGCGTCATGTGACACAGACATGGACAGAAATGTGTCACTCTGGGACTTTCCTCTCCTTCCTGCGCTGTACGAAACGAAAGATGAGGAAGGAAGCGGGTTCTTTTGAGAAGCCGTGCGGATTTGTCACGGCGTACTAAGTGAGAGTGTCGCTTACCCGCTATGATTTTGTCCAAAAGTGCATTAAAGCACTGTTGACTCTGTCGGGGGAAAGCACTCTTGCCCAATCACTTTAGGCGGAGGAGGAGATGTAGCATATAATTCGCTCACCTCCGCAGACGGATGATGTGGTCACACAACTAACTGCACATGATTCGCAATTACCTGACGCATGAGGAGATATTACACATTGAACTTAGACCGGACTGACCTCAAATGTCACTCGTGTAAAAGCGATCACAAATGCTGTGTGTTAACATGGTTCATATGCATGATGGGGTTTCAAAGACCTTGGCTCAACTCAAAGCAGCGCGTTCATTTTACAGCCACGTGAACGAAGCCATTTAAAGCAGATTGCGAGTGCTGAGGACTTTCCAGCGGCATTAGACAGATAACATCTGATGCTATAACTAACTGCAAAGCCCTTCAGTGAGCAGGCATTAATTTATCACTCCATATTGAAAGCTACTAATGCCGCCTGTATTTCATTTCTGGTTACATTGGCATGGAACCAGGTTCGGGAGGCAATTTCTCCCCTTTTGATGTTCATTAAATACGACATGTGAGTGAAGGGATTGTCTTGGAGACTTTGCCTCCGCTGCAGTGGAATGATGGAAAGACACAGGATATGCTGGCGTGTGTGAGCATCCAGGCCGACCTTACATCAACAACCTCTATCCCAGGAGGACAGAAGCCTCTTAGTAGCGCAGCCAGGGAAGGAGATTATGTGGCAGCCCTAGAAAGTAAAGCGATCTCATTTCTCTGGACTTCAGTCCTACTCGCTGTGTAATTTATCCATTATTAATCAGCAGTTAACATTTGAAGTTGTACCACTGTGGCGCAACAGATGTTGTTAGCGCGCTGATGGTATTTTTCCCTGGTCTCGGCAGCACATGAACAGCAGGAGGCACAAGGATCGGCTGGCCGGAAAACCACCCAAACCCAAGTTCACGCCCCACAGCAAGAGCCAGCCGAGCACCAGCTTTGCGGTAAGTCTCGGCATCGAGACACGGACAAACACGCCGAAATAAACTTAGTGCGCACACACTGGAGGAACACAAGCACATCATAAATGCCTTTTTCTACGACAGCAGATAGACACCAACATGCCGTGTGGAATAAATTCAGTCCGGCTTGTGAATGAATGCATTTTTTTGTAAACCCCAGTTTGAATTAATCTCCAGTTACAGTAAACTGGTTTGACCCCAGCTCAAGCAGACATGCAGAGAAGAAACAGAGACACAGATCTGGTTACGTGGAGCTCAGGGACTCGGCGTGCTGTCACAGAGGTTAAGCACACTGTTGAGTCCTCCACCCCGGAGACTAGTCGAGAATAGCACTGACCAGCTCTGACATCAGCAGCCTGAATCAGCACATTAATCACTTGTCTTCTCCTGTCATATAAACACCTCCCTATCTCTCCTCCTCCTCCTCCTCCTCCTCCATCCAACAGAGCCTGAGATGGAGTAGCTATGCAGGCGTGGCTGTGTCTGCCATGAAGAAAGCCTTCAGCCAGTACAATCTCACCTCCCTCTCCTCACAGGTCAGTGGCAGGAGAAGCGAGTCTTGGGGTGAGAGCTTCAGATGGCTGAAGTTTAGGTGTTTCTATTCAAGGGATACACTCAAAAAAACGATTCAAGCCCTTCTTAGAGGTGACACATTTAAATATTGTTTGATACATTTAAATAAATCAATTACAAAACGAAGATATTTATATTGAATGGGTGTAACACAAAATGTAGGAATACTTTCATTTATTAGATTTATTTAGGTTACACTCACAAAAACGATTCAAGCCCTTCTTAGAGGTGACACATTTAAATATTGTTTGATACATTTAAATAAATCAATTACAAAAATAGATATTTATATTTAATGGGTGTAACACAAAATGTATGAATTCTTTCATTTATTAGATTTATTTAGGTTAGATGGTGTGCATATCAACTCAAAATAAATGTGTTTCATTGAGGACTACCCTTTGCGCATGCGCCAGCTGAAAATCAGTTGTTTGCATGAGGTGAACACACTTTCATGGCTGTACGGTGGTGTAGTGGCTAGCACTGTCGCCTCACAGCCAGAGGGCCGTGGGTTCAAGTCCCGGTCGTGGTGTTCCTTCTGGGTGGAGTTTGCATATTTTGTTAGTTCGTGAGTGTATATTTTGAGTTGGACAAACACTAATTTAATTTAATGAATATCGTAATTTTATTTTAGATGTATTTGATACAAATGAGTTGGTCTAACTTAATTACATTTTATTGCACTGATGTGCTAAATTTGAGTTGGAGTTGCATATAATTATTGGATGGAAAACCTGCCAACAATTTAATTGAGTTCATCCAATGAGTCATTTCTTTGAGTGTAGTTCTGATTGGTCCTTTTGGTTTGTGTATTTTACACGATGTGCTACCCATTTTATTTTCTCCCGAGGGGCATGTCAATAGAGTATCGAAGGGGAAGGAGTTATTCCAGGTGGCCTTGGTTTCTGGAGGACAAAACACACCATAATGTTTTCCTTCAGGTAATGTTCGGCCACTCCACAGCTTTGATGGAGCTCGTCCAATCACAGAGCCCGAGGGTCTGTTCTGTGTGCCGATGACAAGAGGAGGAAGCTAAAGATTACGTTGTTAAGAAACCTGACGATACAATCTTGAATCGATTCGATTTTGAGTTCATGGTCCAAATGTTTTATTCAGTAACTATTTTATTGTATTGTGATTTGTTCACAAATTCAAGGAGGATGCATTTTGAAATGCTGCTCTACGTATAGCAATGGCTTCTGAGGCTCTTTGGTGTTGTAGTAGTCACCAAACTGACAGACAAATTGACATGATTGTTCAAGGGGACATATCATATTTATTTTTAGGTTTCTACAAGAACATGTTTACATGCTTTAATGTTCAGAAAACATTATTTTTCTCCTACTGTCTAAACACCCTTGGATTTACCGCCTGTCTTTTTAAGTCATCCTCTCTAAAAATCATAGTCTGCTCTGATTGGCTAGTGAGAAAAGTATACTGTACCTTCTAAGGTGTATTCTAATTCTGTTTTATTCTGGAGAATCCCATGTGCTAATGTAGATTTCCATTAAGGGACATGTTTGACTGAAAAAGGTGACATGAGAATGCAGAACATCAGCTGGGTCTCTTGATTTCGTTCATTTCTAAAGCTCAGACTCTCTTCTCAGAGTCTTTGTATCATTACACGTGTGTGTTTGTTCCAGAGAGGATGCAACACGCTAACCCTGATGGATGGTATCTAGTTGAGCAATGTATACAAATGCATCCTCTATGTGTGCTGAACATGTTTGACCTCATTGTGTTCTCCCTCCTGTCCTCTGCAGACCAAACTGGCCTTGCAGAAGCAGCTGACCAAGAGCTTGACAACTGGCTTCCTGCCCGGGCCCCTCACCCACCCAGCCCTGTGCACAATGGCTACTAACCCACTGGCTCTGCGCCACCCGGTGGGCACCACCACCTTCATCCAGAACCCCTTCCTGGGCCCCGCACTGTTCCGGCCGGCCCCGGGGCCGCTGCGTGCCACACACACGCCCTTCCTCTTCTCCCCCTACTAAAGACTTGGCCCACTTCCTGATTGAGCTCCACCCTTGTCCCTGTGCCAAACCCCAGGCCTCTCCTCCAGTGTGACCCACATGACCGAGGCCACACGCAAACTATGCAGCCCGCCTGACTTACAATGGAAAGAGTGCACAAGTCCTGATGCTCAGTAGGCCATTAGGCCTGAGAGCTGTTCCTATCGTAAAGGCCCAGATCCCCCATCATGCCTTCTTTCTGCTCCTCTTATCATGACCCTAGGAGCAGGACAGGCCTCCAGACAGTGACTGGTGCACAGAGGCCGCTTTTATAGCCATTTCATGGGTCAACGTGGTCTGGATTATTATATTATTGTGTAATTTATTAGAGAGAAAAATATAGACATGTCTCGATGTATGTTTAGTGTGGTTGCCACAAAATAAGGTCCCTTTACTTGATGCTCTTTTAAAACGTTTTTTTTTTTAACTTATTGGTTTGAGGGTTTCATGAAAGGTGGGAGGGTCATAGGTCATTGAAGCAGCTGCACCAGAGGCCTCCTCATATGTCTGGACAGAGCTCTCATTGACCAGTGTTTTCAATCAACAACCCTAAAGGACCATGTGAGGCCACTTGCTGTCATGTTTCTCGTTGGTTATGGCGGTCATCATCCCTGTGAGTGGTGTGTAAAATTGCATAAATTACAACTCTGATTCATCTCACAACTTTACTTTCTGAGTCACCGCCACCGTCATAACCCACTTAGATTTATTTATTTTTTCTGTCCTGTATCCGCAGGATTAAGCACTCATTAGTATCCAGAGAAGGTCAGCTTGTCAACTCGACTTTGATCAATTTCCAAATGTCTCTTTGGAGTCTTTTTTTTTCTCCCTTCGGTGAATCATTCATGCAGCCTGAACATTATGTTCCCGCAAAGCTCGCGTCACAAAGTCGTTCTCGCAGCCACGGATGTCTTACATTGCAAAGCACCATCATTTCATTCCCCTGGTGACTGCTCTTTTTCTTTCCCTTCCCTCCTCCACCACGCTGGCGCATCGCTGTTGCCCTTGATTTTTTGCGGAGTGATCTCAGCATGAAATGAGGAGGAGGAGGAGGAGGAGGAGCAACACAAACACGTACACTTACACACACACAGAATGAAAACACAATGGATAACTTTGAAGACTTCAGAGGGTTTCAGAGCTCAGTTGTGATGACGGTGACCACGTCTTGATTGACATCCTGTCGCAGCGCCTGCGTGGGAGTGAACAAAGCACAGTGCCATGGCAACCACATTAAAAGCACCTTTAAAAACAGGATTTTACTGACAAAAGCAATGAAACTTGTGTTTGATATTTGCCTACGTTTTGCCCTCGGCGTGTCTGTTGTTGCATCTCAATTTAATTTGAAAGAGAAAATAACAATCGGGTGGGATTGTTTACTTTATGGTTTAATCCATAACCAAGACAAGTCTCGCACTCAAAGCAATACGTTCAGTATGTTCATGTCTATGAAGTGTGTTCAGTGTGTCGATGGCTTTATCTACTCTATACTGTACACGCCTGTAACCATGTATTACTGTCTCCATCACAGCCAGGGGCCCCAACTCTGAAACGCGGGTCGTCCTGAGGGTGTTCTGCCCTCCGTCTCCACGCGTTGGGCCCCCGGGCCGAGCCGTTCCGGCCCCTTCGGCGCCATATGACATTGCGGTTTCCACTTTTCAGTGGAGCGGGAGTACTTTCGAGTGACTTCCAACTTAGCAAAAATGACATCGGAGACAAAGTGTTTTGGGACAAGTGTCACGTGTGCAACATCAACCGTCATATTGTTGTTAATGCCCCCCCACACACACACACACACACACACTAACACACGAGGATATCTACGAACTCTCAGCTCTCCCTCTGCCAACAATGAACTGTTGGCAACGTCTCATGAGGACTGTGATCGTGAGCGTCATCCTTCATCACTCAATCCAAATCATGTATAGTAGTAACGGAGCAGATCCTATGCATTTCTCATTGTGCAATACGTATAGTCGTCTGTGATGCAGCAGTGCCATCTGTCGTATAAACCCTGTAATGGCCATCCGGTGCTCGTGCTTCTCCAAAACCCAAACCCTTTGATCATGTATGTGTATTTCTGTTTAAGGAGCCCCAAGTCTCTCTGGGTAAGCGAGGCCATACTGATGTGATGCTCCCCGTCACGCTACTCAGTGAACCAGCCAGCCTTTAATATTCACTGTGTTTTTGTTTCGCGCAGTGGGAACTCTGGCCTAAAGAAGTGAATCTTTCTTTAAACGAAAAAATAATCTAGATAAGGCAAATTATATGTAGAAATCATAGAGGAACTATAGAGATTTTATCAGAGTTGCTATTGTTATCATAACTGCTATCATAGAGGAGAGGAGATTACGTTATTGTAGGCTCTGTACAGCACACAGGGAAATGAAAAATGCTTTGCTTTCTTTTGTTCTTTGTTTGTTTATTTACATGGTTTTGACAACATGTTTTATTTTTGGTTTTTTTAAGTACAACAGAAAATATTTAAAACAAAAGTTTTTGTGAGTGATCTTTTTTTGTTTTTCTCCTTGTGACTGAATTAATAATGTAATTCAAGGCCTTTTTAGATAAATATCCAAAAGTCACATTAGCCAGGCCTTCTCAGGGGTGACAGGTTGGGCAAATGCTAACATGACCATCCATTCAGGGTATCCCTCCATAGCTCTAGAGCAGGAAACACTGTACACATGGATGGATTGAAGGACAACAAATACGATATTTACAGTGCTGTACCACAGAGGGGACAAGGGATGGATTTTGGAAAATAAAGCTTTTAGAACTTGTAAAAACATATATTTTTATGACTGACTGTGTGTGTGAACGTCCCAGTTTGCTACTCGAGCGGTGGCAATCTGGGTGTGGGTGTGTGAAGAAACATACCGAGAGAAAACCAGATGATCGCTAATGAATAAACATCGACAAAATGAATGCTCGGATTAGCAGAGATGCTCAGAAATTGCACTTTTTTTGTTTGAATTATGTTTGGTTGAGTTGAGTCACGCAGGGAAAAGAGAAAAGGCATCACTGACACAAAATACTGTTCATTAATCCAACGGTCAAACCTGAGCACGTCCAGATATGAGAGTCAGCAAATAAAACGACTGATTGTGTTCCTGAGTTTGCAGGTGCAGAAGCTGCTGGCTCCTCTGAAAGTCTGCGACGGCCTCACAGCATCTGCTTATGTGGCAAACCACCGCTCTACTCATTTTTCCAGCCATTTGCAGGAACCTTGTGACAGCCGAGCCGACGTTTAGCCAAGATGTGACGGTGAAGGCAAATGGATGAGAGCGCCTGAGCTCTGTTGCATCTGTGGCACACAGAGGGGCGATATAGAATCATACACCTGAGAGGCTGATGTGGCATCCAGACAGGCTCTGATCTCCTTTATCTGCAGATGATTCTCCCCAGATGGCCATCCTAGAGTGCGTTGTTCTCTCAAATGGCTTTAGTGGCTGCGGAAACATTTGCTTCCGAGACTATGAATTCACTTGGATTGTCGAGCAGCTGTGTGCATGCCGACATGATACAGTGTTCATCCCTAAAGGCAACTTCAAGGCGAGCAGAGGAGCGTCTTCATGGTGATTAACTGTGACTCTTATCTAGTGGCGACGGGCCAATAGAGGGCCACAAAAAAATTTATATATATATATATAAATCAAATATATATATATATACATACATATATGTATTTTATATATATATAATGTATTTTATATATATATAGAAATATTTTTAAAATAGGATATGTGATATGTGAGCAAAATGTATGCTTTTCCTGCATGTCCTCTCTGCTCGTCTCCACGTCTTAGCTGGGGGCCGAATCGATTTGGCCCACAAGAGACAGGTCTAAGATGCAGTTTTGCCTATAACTGATTACAGATATAAATGAGTGACATACAATTTAGCCAATCAGCGTCCTAAAATAGGTTCAGCTTTGGGCCAAAAGCTGCAAGACCGACCCGCTAAAATATCTCCCCAACGACCCGTTTGAGAGAAGAACTGTGGCGGAGAAACTACAGGTCGAGCAGCTGGGCCCAGATCAACCTCGCAAGAACACAACACACTGGCTGAAAGGGAAGCGGCACATGAAGCTCATCGAGAGACCGGTACACCCGGAAGGTCTGGCTAGCTGGATGCTGTCGTGCTTTAAAAATCTACAGGGACAGATCCAGCATGGACAGATACGGGAGAAAGAGACATGAAGCACTTGTCGGAAGAATTAATAAACCAGGACACACATGATAACTCCTCAAGCAGCCATATTGGGGAAAGTGAACGCCACTACAGCTGGACGACGGACACAGGAGGAGGTGAAGAAACACAATGAGGAAGAGGAGGATATAAACAGGCTCACTTTAACCCTACAAGGTTCATATATATATATATATATGTGTGTGTGTCTGTGTGTGATTTATATTATACAATCAGTATATTTTATTTTAATATAGTTATGATATTTGTATTGTATATTTATAATATATGGTATTCATATATCATATTATACTGAAAACTATATGATAAATACATATATATATATATACCGTCCTTCGTGGAAACGGTAGATAAGCACAACATCCAAGTTCAGCCCCGCCTGAGGTGTCACTCAAAGGGAAGTCATCGGATCCCCAGCACCTGCTGAAGCCAGCGATATGGTCGAAGGACACGGTGACCTTGGTCACAGTGACACCACAGTGCATCCGCTGTATTGATCAATGGCCTTATCTCACTCCATGGGGAAGTGCCCCATTATCTCCTGTGGTGGTGGTCAGTCACCGACTCGAAGGGTCACGAATCACGACTTATACACATAAAGCTTCAGTGTGTGTGTGTGTGTGATTGAAAGGAAATGGATGATTATGAAAGAAGAATATACACCGCAGGCACCTGGACAGTTTTTCAGGTGCCACTTTTAGCTTAATATTCATTGTGTGTCAACTATCATAAATAACTAGAAAATGCATTTCCTGCTGAAATGCTAAAATCTGGAAAAATATAACTGTTATTGGATCAATATCACTGTCAAGTAATACAAATTAATAAATTTATATAAAATAATAAATGAAAAAAATTAAAACGTATTTAAAAGCACAAAAGTAATAAAAAAGTACAAAAGTAATAAAAAAGTACAAAGTAACCAACAAAATAAAAAGTAATATAAAAGTACAAAAGTAATCAAAAGTACGAAAGTAATAAAAAAGTATTAAAGTAATAAAAAGTACAAGAGTAATGAAAAAGTACAAAAGTAATAAAAAGTACGAAAGTAATGAAAAAGTGCAAAAGTAATAAAAGTACAAAAGTAATAAAAAATTACAAAAGTAATTAAAAGTACTAAAAAGTTATATAAGTTTAAAAGTTATACAAAATTATTAAAAAGTTAAAAAATTAAAAAGTACTAAAAAGTCATTAAAAATGTACTTATAAAAAAATTATTAAAAAGTACTAAAAAGTTATATAAGTTTAAAAGTTATACAAAATTATTAAAAAGTTAAAAAATTAAAAAGTAATAAAAAAGATAAAAAGTAATAAAAAAGTATGAACAGTTATAAAAAAGTTACAAAAAGTTATAAAAAAGTAAAAAAGTTATAAAAAATGTTAAAAAGTTAAAAAGTAATAAAACCATTCACACATATCTATGGGCAATTTAGAGATCAATTAACCTGAGCATGTCTTTGGACTGTGGGAAGAAGCTGGAGAGGGAACCCATGCTGCCTAGGGGAGAACATGCAAATTCCACACAGAGGGACCGCCCTGACCAGGAATTGAACCGTCAGCCCTCTTGCTGTGAGACGACAGTACTAGCCACTACACCACCGTGCAGCCCCACACATCTAACCTAAAAAAATCTAATAATAGAAAAAATTCCTACATTTTGTGTTACACCCATTAAATATAAATGTGTTTATTTGTGTAATTGATTTAATTAAATGTATCAAACCATATTTAAATGTGTCACCTCTCAGCAGGGCTTGAATAATTTTTTGAGTGCTGGTAACTGGAAAAATATAACTGTTATTGGATCACTGTAAAGTAATACAAATTAATAAAGTTATAAAAAATAATAAAAGAAAAAAATTCAAACTTATTTAAAAGCACAAATGTAATAAAAAAGTACAAAAGTAATAAAAAAGTACAAAAGTAATGAAAAGTACAAAAGTAATGAAAAGTACAAAAGTAATAAAAAGTACAAAAGTAATAAAAAAGTACAAAAGTAACAAAAAGTACCAAAGTAATAAAAAAGTACAAAAGTAACAAAAAGTACAAAAGTAATAAAAAGTACAAAAGTAATAAAGAGTACCAAAGTAATGAAAAAGTACAAAAGTAATAAAAAAGTATTAAAGTAATAAAAAGTATAAAAGTAATGAAAAAGTACAAAAGTAATGAAAAGTACAAAAGTAATGTAAAAGTAATTAAAAAGTTTTAAAAAGGTAAAAAGTACTAAAAAGTCATAAAAATGTAAAATTATAAAAAATTATTAAAAAGTTAAAAAGTACTAAAAAGTTTTAAAAGTTTAAAAGTTATAAAAAATTATTAAAAAGTTAAAAAGTACTAAAAAGTTATAAAAAAGTTAAAAAGTTATAAAAAAGTATGAACAGTTATTAAAAAGTTTTTCTCCATTGCTTTGGCTCAATTCTTGAAACAGAAATTACATTCTCAAAGCTCTTAGTGCATTTGGTAAAATAGCCTATATGGTTCAGCACAACTACATAGATCACCTTCAAAAGGTCATATCTCACCCAAAACAGACAACTCATCAGTCAAAACTAATTCTTTTTCTCATACAAATAGTCAGTGCCCCCAAAATGAAAAGTCCCTTCGTCATTGTTTAAACACTGCAGGTCAAAATGGTTAGATGTTTTGTCAGTATGGCAGTGGACCATAGAAATATCCCTCATGTGCACATTTCAATCTTGGCTTAGTCCTTTGACACTGAATGGTTACTGTAGGAGATGTTTTCTTTCCAGAATACTATGTGTATCAAACAGAAAAAAGATTCATTCAAGAGGAGCCAACAAGGTTTCACATCACATACTGTAATGCACTTATACTGCCATGGAAATTGTTACAGTAAGAATCACCGTGCATGCCGCAACCATCCCCTGCACTGATCTGCTGTGACATCGGCACAAGCAGCATCCATTGCCTGGAGAAGGGACCTCTGGTTTAGAGCCCGATGCTCATACACCCTCCACCACCACGCACCCTTGCTCCTCTTCTTCTTCCTCCTCTTCCTCGAACAGGCAGTTGCCCTTGTTCGTTTACCTGGCCAGGTGCTTCCATGTTCATCCTGTAAACTGTACTGAACTTTGTCAAGCCCTAGATATTTGATGGAAGCATTTATACTCCTGGATAGCACCTGTCAGCTAACTAAAATGACTGTGTGATTGGTGATCGGATGTGAGAAACTCCCCCTTGATTAGTAAAGTTCTAGTTGCACCTGAAAATGAAGCCGATGATACAAGAGATCCATATTACAGTATATACCAGGTATTATGTGCCTGAACGATTTTGACAGTGGAGTGAACTATTGTGCAGGTGATGATGTAAACAAGGAAATTATGCCAAGATGTTTTGCAGAGAACAACCACTTGACTGAGAAGCAACAGTCAGTTTAGACCAGCCAGATGTATTCAATTGGTAATTGGGCTAACTGAAGGCAATTGTACCTAACCGTTTGCACAGATGTGCTAAATCATTTGAAATGTGTGCAAGCTGTAGGCAATTGTACTTGTCATTTGCAAGGAGTTTCTAAAACAATTGCAATTTGATTAAAGGAATGGGACATTCAAATCTGTTGTGAACAAGTGCCCATTGGTTTGGAGCTTTGCACGAGTTGTTTTGAGAATGTCATTTCTGTTTCAAGAATTGAGCCAAAGCAATGGAGAAAAACTGTAAAGTAATAAAAAGTACAAAAGTAATAAAAAGTGCAAGAGTAATGAAAAAGTACAAAAGTAATGAAAAAGTAAAAAAAGTAATTACAAAGTTTTACAAATGTAAAAAGTACTAAAAAGTCATAAAAAATATAAAGTTATAAAAATTATTAAAAAGTTAAAAAGTACTAAAAAGTTATAAAAAAGTAATAAAGATAAAAAGTTATAAAAGTTTAAAAGTTATAGAAAATTATTATAAAGTTAAAAAGTACTAAAAAGTTATAAAAAAGTTACAAAAAGTAATAAAAAAGTAAAAAAGTAATAAAAAATGTTAAAAAGTTAAAAAGTAATAAAACCATTCACACTCATATCTATGGGCAATTTAGAGATCAATTAACCTGAGCAATATATAAATGTTGTAATCTATTTATATTTTATATACGTGTATATAAATATTTTATATATAAGTTACATATATGTGTCTAATATATATATATATATATGTGTGTGTGTATGTGAAAAAAGTATTTATATATTATAAGTGGTGTGAGCAATATATATAAATGTGAAAATCGATATGTATATTGATTAGACTCCAGTCGCAATGAGAAACATATTCATGCAAGAAACCCCAAAAGGGTCCTGGAGTGACTACTATGGAATACTACATTTTTTATCATTGTATTCAAAGCATAATTGAACTGTGGGTATGGAATAGCCAAATAAAATAACGTGGCACAATGTGTGATTAGGCCCTGTATGTTTGAACAAAGTAGGAGAAGGGGAAGTCTAGAGCTGTGACGTCATCGCTAGAGGGGACAGCTGCGTCATGATCAAGCGGAAATTATTTTTGTATATCGTCACTACGGTTACAATTCTTTCTCTTTCGGCATTATTTTTTGGTAAAGTAGTAGGGAATCTTGTGCTTGTCGTAGACGTGTGACTATGGAATCCAACAGTTTCACAGATCTTTCTAGAGAAGCCTTAAAGAGGGAGGAAGTTATAAGTTACATATATGTGTCTAATATATATATATATATATATATATATATGCGTGTATTTGAAAAACGTATTTATACATTATATATATAATTATATATATATAATGTATAAATACAGAAGTAAATATATCCCCTTCCGTGCCAGCGATCCACTGATGGAAATGCCAGTGTGAAATATGCGATGTCGATTAAGCCTTATTATTTTCATAGCTGACACCTAAAACATCAACACAAAAACCAAACCAGCTTTGTGTTCACGTCGTCATGATCTGAGCACCCAAACATCACACATGCATACTCTAAAGGCAATTGTTTGAAAAAGGTTGTTACTGGATCATTAATGAATTTGGCATATTCTATATGCATCAATTAAGGACGAATCATTGCATTGGCTTTCCAGAATGTGGGCCAGACAAGGTCAGAGATGTTTAGGCAGAGGAAATGATCTGCGAGGCCACGTTGACTGGGGAGGTTAATGCAAGATAATGAGAAAACCTCAAGTGGAACATTTATGAAATGATATCACACTCACCTTAGTTCCCCCAGAGGGTGCTATCATGAACCATCTCCTTTCAATCATGCTCTTTTTAATGACTAGATAGAGCCGGTACGCTGATGTGACTTCACTCCAAAAAAATGGGTTACGTTATTGCATCAGACATTGACACACAGGGGTGTTCGCTTCATGTCTCCATGTCTGTATTGACCCACATACAACAAAACAAACAACACCTCCCATAAGATTCGCAACACAAAATGTGAAACACAAAAGGTGAAATACACACTGTGAGCGATCGATTTGTCACTCTCTATGTGATTTATGAACCGTCTTCTTCCTTCAGACGACACTGACCACACAAAAGAGAAATTCCCACTTGCTCGTCACAGTCACGGGGCAACAAAGCGACGCCCCGGTGCTGCTACCAGTAATACCCTTTTACCCTGTTGCATGACATTCTCTCATGACAGCAGCCGAGCATCCAGCTCTCCCGGGGGGAACAGTAAAATAGATAACAATAGACCTCCCCCCTCTTATTTTGTCTCTTCTTTTTTTTTTGAGGATGAAATAGACTTTATCTGCCTGGAAGCTGCTATTCATTAACCCTCTTTTCACAGTCACGACGCATCAGATTAACGAAACAAGTCCACTCTGGAGTGAACAGGTAGGTCCTACACTGCTCTCTGTGCTGTCGGTGTGGGCGGGAATGACCAACTGCCATCCGGCAACTAGGATGTGTACCCTAGAACTCACAGGAATACAGGACTGGCACCTCTGGATCACCATTTATTCAATGCAAATTCTTAAATAATTAATTCGATAAATTGTTAAATATTTATATACACGTATATAAAATATAAAATGTATACATTATTTATATATTTATTATTAAAATATAATCGATCCAAGAAGTTTGTGGGCAGCCAGCATGACGGCCGGAGGGCAGTTGGTCGTTCCCGCCCACGCCGGGTGTTGATGCTGAAATATTTTTTTAAATAGCTAAAAATAGCTGAAATTGTCTTAAAACAGATGAAAATACCCAAAACTAATATATTTAAAATGTGAAAAACGTATTTATACATTATATATATGTATATATATATATATAAATATATATATATATGTAATGGATAAACACATTAATACATTATATATATATATATAATGTATAAATAAGTTTATGACATTTTAAATGTATTTACTTCTGTGTACACACATAGATGTAACTTATATATAATATTTATATACACGTATATAAAATCTAAAATATATACATTATTTATATATTTATTATTAAAATATAATCGAATTGACTATCTAAGAATTTAAATTGAATAAATAGTGCTCCAGGTGGTACCAGTCCTGTTTACCTGCGAGTTCTAGGGTACACATAGTTGCCAGAAGCTCCTCCCACTAGTGGGAGGGGCTCACTGTCCCTGAGACTCTTCCAGACTCTCAAGCTCAAGGTCACTTCACTGATACTGTTCTCACATTGTAAAACGCTTTAGTTTCTACCGTTATTGGCTTTTAAATGTGGCTGTTTCGGCTGCCCAGGGGAATTGTGGGGAATTTAGGGCCACGTAAAGAATTCTCATAACACATTCATAAAACAAGTAACTTGCACAGAGATTTATGAGATGGGGCACACACTAAATCACATTTGTTCCGCCACAGTTGCCCCTGGAGTGCTGTTTGGGTGTTTTCACAGGAAAAATAAGATTATTTTGTCTTTTTGTTATTTTTTGAACGTCGAGCACTCATCAATACTGCGCGAGAAGCAGCACAGAGTTGCCGTACTCTGTGGTATTTGTTATAAATGTATATTGATATATTGATGTTCAAATATGTTTAATACATACTTCGGACCGAGGAGGCAGTCAGGTGGAAATAACAACCTGGGACGGCTTTGGCGGGTGGAATAAAGAGTTAAAGAGCAGGTTGATCTCACGCATCTCGCATATTTCACACTGGCATTTCCATCAGTGGATCGCTGGCACGGAAGGAGATCTTTTCTCCTGGATAATGTTTGTCATAAATATTTCACTTTTGTACACTCCATATTTTCTTGGCATCAGTTACGCTAGATAGATAGATAGATAGATAGATGGATAGATAGATAGATAGATAGATAGATATAGATGGATAGATAGATAGATGGATAGATAGATAGATAGATCTCCATCGAGAACTATTCATACACTCTGTCATATTCATTGAATGTATTTAAACTCTAAATCTGTCCTTCTGTACACATGACATCTATTGCACCTGTCCATCCTGGAGAGGGATCCTCCTCTGTTGCTCTCCTGAAGGTTTCTTCCCTTTTTTTACCCCCTGAAGGGTTATTTGGGAGTTTTTCCTGATCCGATGTGAGGTTTTGGGGCAGGGATGTCTATGTGTACAGATTGTAAAGCACTCAGAGACAAATTTGTAATTTGTGAAATTGGGCTATACAAATAAACTGAATTGAATTGAATTGAATAGATAGATAGATAGATAGATAGATGGATATATGGATAGATGGATAGATAGATAGATACTGTATTCATCCCCGTAGGTGTCATAGTGTGTTTGTGGGTTTATAGTTCATAGTGGGAATATTACAGATATTTATAGTGATTCTTTTTGTTTCTTTAGAGGAATTAAAATCATATCAACGTCGTACTTGCAACTTGGCGCTGGTATGTCACGCTGCAGTTGTTCGCTCTGACCACTAGAGGGCAGTTATGATTCTCAATACACTTAAGCCAGGGGTGTTCAATACGTCGATCGCGATCTACCAGTCGATCGCCGCGATCGACTGGTATTGGTAGATCGCATGACATTAAAAAAAATTGGCCCGCCCAATGAAATCTCCGCCCGCCACCCTATAATTTTCTCTAAAGCGCCAGATTACAGGAGAAGTAATGTAAGGTCCCTTTTCTTAAAGAGCACGTCTTTGTTCTTGTATTAAACTAAACAGCCGTCTGTTATTGATCGTATGTATCCAAACAACAGCAAGTCATTTCAGTCTCTAGTCGCGTTAAAACTTCTCGGCTCGCCGTCTCGCGCGCGGCAGAGCTCCGATGCCGGCGTGTCTGCGCGCATCGGGACGGAGCAACCAAAAAAAAGTCACTTGCACCCAGTGGTGTAGTCCAAAATAAGTGGGTATACGCCGTATACCTGCGTATACCCACTTATTTTTCAGTCAGCATTGCGTTTACCCACTTCTCAATCACCGCTGGTGCCTGGTGCGCATTATTTATAAAACAGGGCGTTTATCCTTTGCTGTATGGCAGGGCTCTTCAATAGGCGGCCCGCGGGCCGAATCCGGTCCCCGAGCTGCTTTGGACTGGCCCCCGGAGTGTGCTCCAGTAAAAAAAATGTCTCGCGCGGCAGAGCGATGCTCGGAGCTCTGCCGTGCTGCGCGCAGACGGACGCACACGGATGAGCACACTCTCACCTAAACATCATCAGAATATACGTTTTTTTTAAATATATATTTTCCCAAAAATATGTATTCCATTATTTCCCAGAGTAAGAGTTATTCTTTTAATTTCATAGCGTTCCTCTTGGTTGCGCTGCTTCCAGCCCCAGGTTGAGATTTGGAGGGCTGGTCTTTATGTTAGATCTTTTATCCAATCATATTCAGCCATCATGTGTTGCCAGGGGTCTAAAATCTGCCCTTAGGCCTTCAGAATCAACATTGCGGGCACTGGTAGCTTAAAGTGAATGGAAATGAAAATTGTGTGTCAACCAATCAGCTTTAGAGTTGGCTATTGTAGGCCAGCTAGCTGGCTCCAGTGTTATACAGGAGCCAGCTAGCAGGCCTAGTGCGTGCACGTCTTTTGATTGGATTACCAATATTGAGAGGCGGGTCCTATGGGCAGGTAGATGCAGAACCTCAGAACTAGGAAACTGAATTTGATAAACGAATTAATTTGCGTACTACTAAGCTGTTTTTTCAACCCACAATGGCGGAAGGAGGAGAAGATATCGATTTGGTCGAGGATATAATTATAACGGCATTCTCAAGACGAACTTTAAGACCGACGACGACGCTACAAAGCCCGTCACAGGCGGGAAAGAGTTTGTTCGCCACTTTCAAAGTTCCAACTACGAGCGCTACCGATGGCTCAGACTCCGAGAAGCTCTGCACACCGGACTGATGGGAATGCCTATTATTTGCAAGTGATCGATTTGGTGTTTGGAGCCACACTGGCTTTGCAAACTTGAGTTGTCTAACCGAGGCAGCAACGAGACACCAAAGTACGGCTCGGCACTTACAAGCAATGGTGCTTTGAGAACTTTTGTGGACACCCGAGCGGATCTACAGATCAACGAACAAGCGCGCAGGGCAACGGAGCTGCACAACGAAAAGGTGAAGAAAAATAGGGAAATATTGAAAAGACTCATTAATTGTGTCATGTGTTTGGGTAAACAGGAACTTTCATCTTCATCATCACGGTGAAACTGCTCTGGGTGACAATGCGCTTTAGTAAACACACTGTAAAAAAAAGTTGGACTTAAAGCTCAAAGTTTGTGTACCAGAAATGGATAGAAGAAGAATATTAATATAACTCTGTTGCACTCGACTATGTTGCCTATTTGTTGAACTGTACTGTACTCTTCCCCTGCAATTCTCTGAATAAAAATGTAAATTTCAAGGTGACGCAACGCCTGGTTATACTGCGTTTCTGTCTAACTGTATAGTGTCTAGACTCGAGCCATGGCATCATAATGATGGTAATAAAAGGTGGATTAATTCGGGTGGGACTGTGTTGGACCTCACTGAAGGCCCAGGCCCACGGCACGCCACTGATATATATATATATATATATATATATATATATATATACTACATCTTCTCACTTTTTCATGTATACACAAAATGTTTAATCATGGAAATTTGGTTTAAAGTCCTGTAAAGGTCCTGGAGATCCATTGGTCAGCATGTGTGTGGACCAGGGCCGGAGTGGGGCCACTTTTCAGCCCGGGAATTTCAGGCTCAAGACCAGCCCACTTTTTTCATGGTAGTGGAAATTGGATAAATGAAGCAACAGTTCAACTCTTACTATCCTGTAGTTCTTTTATTAATACCATGGTCCAACAAATAATGTAAAGGTTAAATACAACAATAATAATCCACTTAAGATGAGAAGTTAACAAAAAATATGCATAACATTAAAAAAGGCAGAAGGGCATAGCAGGGGTGTCAGACTCAGATGAGGCAGTAGGCCAGATTTGTTGGAGTGAGACCTCATGGAGGCCGTCATGGTCATGGTCATTGTTATGGTCATTATCCTTTTTCTGCATGATTATTATATAGTGGTGATTTACTCCTTTACTACACACACTAATGAGCAAACAATGCATATTGGTTCATCAAGTACTGTACTGCTCTTTCTTAGAATATATAACTATAATTGGGGCAGGGATGTCTATGTGTACAGATTGTAAAGCACTCCGAGACAAATTTGTAATTTGTGAAATTGGGCTATACAAATAAACTGAATTGAATTGAATTAATTCATATGGTTTCCTCTGTTATCCTCTCTACCTGTCCCTGTAGTCATGGCCTCCTCATTGCAAATGTCGGGCTCATCATTTTCAGCAGGAGACTGTCTTATCTGCTGCTCCGAAGCTACAAAGAAAAATTAAGTCATATTACTGCATACTTCAATATCAATAGTATATATCAATATTTGCATAATATTTGCAAAGTCTATGGATCGCCATATTTTGGGTGATATAAAAAGGCTAATATTTTAATTCAATTTAATATTTAGCTTGGGAATAGGTTGACAACGCTACAATGATATTAATCAAGGCTACAACGTTAGCCGAATAGTTATGTTGCTAATCATTAGGCCTGTGTCTCTCTTTACCAGTTGCCACTTGTGTTTGTCCTCTTGTGAATAAATCTGTAAGCTTGGCACATTTGGCAGCATCCTCCTCCAATGCCTTTCTTTTTTTCAACCTGGCTTTTCCAGCCCCTCATGCCCTCTTCCTCCCGTCCATCCTCCCTGACGCGTATCGTTGCGGTCGGGCCGGCCCAGCTATCAGGAGCTGAGAAAACTTTTTGGAAAAGACCGCTAAGGACCGAACCAACTCTATTATTTGGGAGGGGTGAATTTCCTCGTACCATGCGAGGAAGTTCACCCCTCCAAAATAGAGTTGGTTGAGTTCCATAATGGACTGAACCAACTCTATTATTTGGGAGGGGTGAACTTCCTCGCATGGTACAACCCATGCAGAGGCTGCGGTGTCAGAACGCGGAACGTGTGTAGCCCACTTTAAGAGATGATGGAATAACGTGACAAATGTCAACAAATAAAATTCTCGACCGGCCCAGAAGTGAAGCGGCCCACCGGGAACTCTCCCGATTCTCCCCATTACCCACCCCGGGCCTGCTGTGGACCCGTCACAAACAGAACTGACAGCGCTCACTCGCGTGAGTTTACTAGCCCGACTGTTTGTGGCTTAACCCCGTCATACGCGTCGTTGAGGGGGCGTGGCGTATCTCCGTTACTTTGCTCCGTGGAAACATATTTTCCGCCATCCGCCACGGAATAATGAACCAATTTTTCTACGTTATACTTCTTGTGTTAATGCCACACACGTCGTAACATCTAGCGCCCCGGTGTGAATGACTTCCGCATCCAGCGTCACGAGAGCAGCAGCAGCCAATTAGATCCAACAGCGGAGCAGCTCAGCGCTGATTGGCTCTCACAACGCAGCGTTCTGGTTCTGTGCTGTGACGTCGATACTCGCTAGTGACGTCATGGAGCTTTGATCCAGAGTGCGTAAATAGAGAGCAGACTCAAGCACTGTTCGGAGGTCTACTTGAGGCTCTGGGAGAGTCCTGGGAACCATGGTAACCAGGATGTGTACCCTGGGTACTCGTAGACTGGGAGGTGATAGAGCAGGCTCTAGCACTGGTCTCAAGCCTACTTGAGGATCTGGGAAAGTCTTGGGGACCATGGTAACCAAGATGTGTACCCTGGTTACTCGTAGACTGGGAGTGATAGAGCAGGCTCTAGCACCGCGGGTGGGGGTTATATATACACATGTACATACATAAATACATGGTGAACTAATCTTACATTAGGTTGTTCAGCTGTAGTAAGACGGCATTGAAGGCCTAGGTAGAAAATGCACGGCCCGCCACTGAAAACAATACAATATAAAAAGGCATACATGAAAACAAATAAAGCAGATACAAAAGAAGGCAATCAACACAAAACAATACACCTTTTAAGGGGTTATTTACAGTGACAATAGCCGTTTCTCAATTCAAAGTACACTGAGTACAGACTGGTCTTGACTCTTCGGAGTCTGGTCTTCGGAGTCTGGTCTTGGGAGTCCAGACTCCGGAGGACGGGAGGACGGTCTTTCTGCGATTGGAACAGCAGCTAACTTGATGACGTCACCACATCAGCTGTTCGTGCTCATGAGTTTACTCCATTTTTTAACTGTAAATTACTTTTTACAGTCAAACAAAATATGACAACCCTGCTTTTTCAGGGTTTGTGTGTATATAAATAAATACATATATATATATATAACATATTATAAGTAGCTCGCATGCTGAAAAAGTGTGAGCAGCCTTGACTTAAGCCAACCAGTATCACCGTCCTCATATCAATACAACTTTATTAAAATGACTATTTGCAGCAAATTGCTAATCATTGGTACCAATAGCATCAAGGACATCGGTATCAGATTTCTGGTGTGCAGCTCAAGACAGACTTACATTATTACATGTTATAGTTTTTTCATTTAATGTATTTGTTTTTATTGATCATGTCGGTTATGAGGCCTCCTACCGTACACCTCCAGGCTATACGAACAATTATGTCAAAATGGTGGGAAGTCAAACATTAGAAATCAGAGCACTTCTTTCAAGATAGTTGCGAACACAGATGAGTTAGCCCGGTGTGGACGTCTCCTGGTTACTCACTTCTATACACAGGCGAGGCGGAGAGACACCACATCCTTTACAGCAGCATGACAACGTCCACATTGTTTTACTGGAGGATCAGAGACAACTACTGGCCATGAAATAATCGACAATATAGATGAAATCTGGAATTCTGTGATTGGTGTTGGGTACGTTTTGACCTGATATGAGTTTTCTTTCCATTAAATGCCCATTGGTTCTTGCCCTCCACCTTTGGGAAGGTAACAAGTCACGGAGAAAATTCACCAAATCTCTTCTCAGCAATGCTTACAGATGTCCTTTTGTGATGCCCGGAAACTTTCAAATGCGTAACAATTCCAGGGTTCATACACATTTTGACCGATGGATTTCCAGGACTTTTCCAGGACTTTAAACTAAATTTCCATGACCAAACATTTCGTGAAATCTTAGAGTAGAGATGGAAAAGTGAGAAAGTATAGTATTTAAACTAACAATGAGAATTTCAAAGCAGTATATACCATGTAAATTAACATATGAATATAAGAAATGTCCATAACTTTTCCAAAACCTTCGGGATTAAATTTTTTTCAATGACCTGGAAAAAAACATTTTAAAAAACCATGACTTTTCCAGGTATTCCAAGACCGTACAAACCCTGTCACACAATGGTAAGTTATTTAAATCTGCATTTAGCCTGTGACACTCGTCTTTTGTATTTGTATAAGTTAATTCTGCGACAAAAAAAGAAAGAAACGGAATGTAGTCCCTTCCCCACACAACTCAGAACAGGGTTCATATACATTTTGGCAGATGGATTTCCATCACTTTTTCCATTACTTTTCCAAGACTTTAAACAAAATTTCCATGACCAAACATTTTGTGAAATATCGGTGTATACATAGGAAAGTGAGAACATTTAGTATTCTCAATATTTTTTTATGTAGCACACAGTATATACTGCGTAAATCAACATGAATATAAGGATTACTTTTCAATTACTTTTCCAGGCCTGGAAATAAACATTTTAAAATGCCATGACTTTTCCAGGTGTTCCATGACCGTACGAACCCTGCAATTCCCACGATGTATCTAATAACCAAGCACCACCACAAGTTCTGGGTAGGCAAAGCAAAAATCTTTAATTTGTTTACAAAACATGCAAACAAATATCAAGTGAACACATTGTCTAGATATTAATAGATAAAAGCGTGATAATCACAAAATGTAACCTCCATGTACACAGTGTTGAGAGCCTGAGGCACGGACACACGGATAAAGACTATATCGATGAACTTTGGTGACAATGTCACGGCATTAGACTACATGGAGCGCTCTAATGTCTTTCATGTGTCACGACCAGAAACAATACCTGAGCCTTCAGAACCCTCTCATCTCAACAGTTTGATCTCATTTGATCTCTAAAGCCTGTACAGAAGGCAATATGTGGTAAGGAATGTCAATCATTCACTGTACAGTGAATCTCAGCAAAGAACAAATATAATGTAACACATCTCCAGATCACAGGTACATCATCAATAATGTAGCAATAAAATACCTTCACCCATCACATTTTTTACAACATCTTCAGCATTAGTGTGATGCAAAATGAACGTAACATGAGTAACTGCTGCTACTTCTGATTTAATCTGTGTGTACGTGTTGCGTACATGTAAATAAAACAGTAGCCCGTGTGTACGTGAGCTCGTTCCTCATGTGCCCACACAGTGAACACCATGAGTCTCAGAGATAGAGAAACGCAGGAATATTCAGGGATGAACTGAGAGAAAAGTGTGTGAGTAGTTTGAGAACTACGTCGTGTCGGTTACAGCTATACTTGTAAAGAATGTGGATGAGTAGTTTAACCATCATCCAAACCAATACAATAGGAATGACAAACAAAAGCACATTGCATCCTTCAATTTCTTCGCTGATAAAAGATCAGAATGTTTACTCATTTAGAATTAAAGTCGTATGTATTTCACCAAAATATCAAATATGGATCCTATACCAATACCAGCAGTACTCACTGTACATAAATATCCATAAAATTAGACTTTTTCTCATCATCGATCCATCACTTACCCCAAATCAACTCTTAGAACTGTAATCCTTCAAAATATCCAAATAGTTTTTTGTGAAACTAAGTTCCCCTTAATACACCTCTTGTCCCTTTTTCCTCCCTCTTGAACGTGACAACAGTGTTTGGTGGTTCAGCTGTCTGTAGACCCGCTGCCCTTATTCTTATTGCGACTGAGAGGGAAAGTGGACTTGCTCTGTGGCTGAGTCATTTTGCTGGCCAGGTAGACAAAGGGTTCGATCAGCGTGCGCCGGTCCACCACCGACACCTCCCACAGACGCACCTTCTCATTCTTGGCCCAGTTCTGAGCCATATTAGAGTCAACTCTCCTCTCCTCCTGCTTGTCCAGCTTGTTCCCCAGCACAACAATGGTCACCTGCGGATCAGGACCATCAGGTTAGCTTCACGGCAGCGTAATCTCTCGCTCTGCTCACATCGGCTGCACAATTAACAATGGCAATTACTGTGGCAGGTTGTCTGTTGAATACCATTCAAACGAATCATTTATGGATCTCATTCCAATAATTGGAATTAGAATTGAAGAAAACTACGGATCTATTCATTTCCATTGCGCTGCTCGGGAAACATAAATATAAAGCGGACCATTAACAATGTTTACATAGTCAAGTTTGAAGACTTGTCTGTTGTACGTTCTCCAGATTGGTGTCCTCTAAATTAACTCTTTATTTAAGTAGCATTACATTAATCTGTCTAAGCATATGAATGTTTTGGGTCTTCACCTCTTTCTTATCTCTGTGGCGGTCGATGTCCTTCTTGAGGGCCTCCATCCGCTTAAAGGACTCTTTACTGTCAACGCTGTAGACGAGAACAAAGCCATCTGCAAAAGTGTAGTAGTGTCGAGGAAACTCCATCCCATCCCGGAGCCCGCGGGTGTCATAGAAGCGAACCTGCTCTCGAGTGCCACGGTCAGTTTCTATGGAGCCGATGTAGATATCCTCCAGGGTCTCCATGGGCTCTGAACCTAACGGTGGACAAACAAAGACAAGCACATATGTAATGTTAAACTAACTGCAATATACTTTATATGACTTGGTGTCAATAGAGGAAAACATATGCAGGAAATATGTTCAACATTACATTAGTCTTGGGCTGGGGATACAACCTGCAGTAATTTTTAGGGAACCTAAATCTAATTTGGCTGCGAGCATGTCAGAAAGAGTTAATGCCAATAAATTAATGTACTTCCAAGAAAACTTTAGCAACTGTTTAAAAGTAAGATGTATAATGCTGATCGACAAAACTCAAAAAGACCGCGTCATGATACTTTATTCTTCTCGGGTCTTATCACAAGCTCAATGTCATACATTGAGTTAGGTATGCAATCAGCTCTCTTCATAATAAGTTCTGGCTTCTCATACAAGTGCCTCTCTGGTTATGCCTTCATGAGCAAGTTGACAATGTTTATTAAATTACATAAGCTGTCATTCAAATAATATAATATGCTTGTTAATGTGCTATTTCCAAATAATTACAGAGTGCATGTAATATTAAATGACATTAAATGCACCAGTATACCAGCAAGAATGTATGTCAATCAAACGTAATAGTCCAATCCGAATCAGAAGTGCATTGTCAAGCATGTTATTACCTTCGCATTGAAAATGCGGAAGGTTATGTTTTGATCGCCGTGTATTTATTTATTTATTTATTTGTATGCGTGTTATTCGTAGAACTCAAAAAGTATTGAACCGAATCGCATGACATTTGGTGGGATGATTGGTTATTATCCGGGGACCATTTGATTAGATTTTGGGATCAATCGGGTCAAAGGTCAAGGTCATGGAAAGGTCAACATCTTTTTTTTATACCATAGCACGATACATTTTTGTCCAATTGGCATGCAACTAATGCCAACATGTTCATAATTCAATGCCCAATCTTGTGATATGCGAAGGTATGCGCTCTACCGAGTGCCCATTCAAGTTTATATTGCCTTGGCGTCTGGTGCTTGCAGTAAACATGGCAAGAAGAGATAGAAGTCCTACAAGTGTCGCAAAGGTCAAACACAGAAAACAGTATAGAACCAATTACGATATAAATATGTAATTCAGTAAAAAGTACTGTCACAAAAACATACTGTGTATAATATAAATGTGTATTAACAGTAATAACACAGATAATGTACCGTGCATCAAAGACAGGTAAGAAGTCTTATATGAACTAATACATGTAACATCGCATTTCTAGAAGACAACGGGTAGTTATACCTGCAACATGGTTAGCATACAGTAGTTGTTCCAACACTGCCGTTTTGCCGACTGCAGCCTGGCCACACACAACCACCTTGCAGCTTTTGCCCATGACTCTCGAGTCAGATCACGTTAATCTGTTTTCTGGAGGAGATACAGATGGGAAACTGTCACAAGATCTTTATTACACGTTACGTTATGTTACGTTATGTCATTACATAGCAATAGCATAGCATCGCACTATGCGCGTTTGGGGTAACAGCATTGCAAACATGTATTATGTTATACATAATGAATAACATACATAGAATAAAGCTAGAAAGCATCCACAACATATCACGTAACGTTAGTCATAATGATATAATAAGCTAGCGTTAGCTATTAAGAACTAGCTTAGCATTAGCTTTCTGTTGGAGACAGAGACAAGACAACATGTACCAAGTAGCCAATGTGATCTGAAACTGACCAACCCGAGTAAAACGTGTGTATGTGTTGATATAAGCTGCCAGCAGCTAGACATGTAACCTTTAATAGCCACGAGAAGAGGTCTTACTTGCAAGTAAACTCCTCTTCCAACCCGAGCTGTCTACTTCCTGTTTACAGTGTTACGTCACGCCTGCAGTGAGAGGCCCCGCCCCTCTGCAATCACGGCAAAATGGCGTCGGGGAGCTGTGATTCTGTGAACATGGACCCTGACATGGAACTGCTCTGTGACGAAGAATTAGAAAGGTAAATCAAATCAAGGCTGCGGTGTCATCGGCAGAAATACAACGGTAGCGATGCGTCTTCGTCAAACGTTTAATCTGACGTCCTCCATGTGTTGCATTTCTTCGCACTGTAAACGCTAGCGAGCGCACGGAGCTCCATTCTGCCCAGGATAGATAGCTCGGCGGTTCTCTCTTCGCTAGCTCCTGCGCTGGGTTTCTGGGTAACAGACAGGAGCTGTAATGTCTATGAATCGTCCGTTACCTGCCAATAATATAGCTTTCACGTCATTACCATTTCCCCAGTAAAATACGATCTGGGTAACTAGTTAGTTGACGCCATTCAATGACTGCGTGGTGTTACATGACAGACTTCCAAATAAAGTAACGGCAGTGGCCCAAGGCATGGTGTCATGTATTCCTGGCTCGGCTTCACTAAATAGTTACGTGTGACATTATCGTAGGCACTTCCGCCTGGCTTGTTTGGCTCTTTCTATGTTTAGAGAAGCAAGTTCCCTGATGCCCTGCCAGTCATATTCCTGGTCGTGCTCCATGTACACACGAGTATGAATGCGATGCTTCCACTTTACTGTCTCGCTGTTTAAAGGGGCAGTGTGCACGATCTGGCCTCGTGCTCCGAACCAATAGGGGGCAGCATTTCACCTCCATGGGCCCTTTTCAGAGAGAAGCAGGTCTAGCAAACCCTGTGACCCAGAGGTCATTCCAAATGATCTTTTGACTCGTTTTCATCAAAACAGCTTCAATGTGTTTTGATGAATTAGTGTAATATATTAATATAGTCTCTGCTTGCATTCCTCTGATTTCATGTGTTTTTATTTCCCATCCTTAATGTTTCTGAGGAAATGTAATAGGGTGAACACACATGTTTGTCCTCTTTGTTTACATTTCTTTCACTTTTACATGCTTCCATTGGTGACTGCATATTTAACGTCATTGCAAGGCATTGTGGGTTATTCCCTTTGGGCAAAGTCTGCATCTAATGCTGATTTATGGAAAATGTTTATATAGGGCTTTAAAATGTCTGCCAAAGAGCCCTGACACACCTGACGATTTGACACAGGGGATCGAACTCACGCTGACCTGAGTGGCAACTAGGATTGGGCCAAAACAGCTGATCAGAGATCATTAAATTGACTAGGCAGAGCTGCCATTTGAATACAGTGATCATAGAGATGTTAATTAATTTATATGCAGACTGTGCCCATTTGTCTTTCAAAAAAATGCCAGAGAAATACAAATATAAAGAGGTTTATTCAGGGTGCTCCTTAATTCATCGTTTACCAGAGTTGCGGCCATAACTACACCCACCTGAGTCATTTATGATATTTGCCTTGTTTTTTGTCTTTCTGCCTACTTGTACACAGGGAAGCGGAGGGCTTCAAAGAGCAAGGCAATGCCTTTTATATCAAGAAGGATTATGCAGAGGCATTCAATTATTACACCAAGGCCATTGGTAATTATCCCAAAATAATTTTAGTCGGTCCTCTTGTTAGTCGATAGGATTGTTTATTTCCTGTTTGGACAAGAAATGAAAGTTTGAATTCTGTCTGTCCTTGATAGGATGTCAATAACTTGTTTGTTATACAGACATGTGTCCGAAGAATGCAAGTTACTATGGAAACCGGGCAGCCACGCTAATGATGTTGTATCGGTACAGAGAGGCTTTAGAGGATTCCCAGCAAGCAGTACGACTAGATAACGACTTCATGAAGGTAGATTGTGGGAAACAAACCATTTCTAGATTTAATTATGAGAATGCATCAAAGAGACTATCTACTCTTGTAATGTCTGACGTTGTTGAACATTTTATCGTCTGCAATATGCAATTATTTGTTCCTATTTGTTTTGCTTTCACTTTCCCTCAGCCTACTAGTATTATTGCCTTGCTAATTAATTATAATATTTTCCATCATGCTGTGGACAATGCCTAGAGAAGGGGCATGCTGTGTGTGTTTCATTTAGCCATAATATGTGTTAAGAAAAAGCATTTTCTTCATAATTGAGAACAAATAACTTGGAAGGTTGTTTTGGAAAGGCCACAGAATCGTTTTTTAAATTTTTTATCTTGGAGTGTAGTTGTTAACTACATCACAAAGTCACGTGCCTGTTCTAATGGAGGCATGACCAGTTTTATGCATGTGTACATTTGTTTGGAGAGCGAAGTGGCTCCTCTACATAAGCTGTAGCCCTATGGCTACAGCACATCCCTATAGTAGTTCAGTGGGTAACTAGCATGATGTGGCTGGAGGGTTAAACGGTTTGAGCTAGTCATGGTTTAGTTTGTGGTACACTGCTGCTTTCAACCAGGTAATGAAGGGACGCCGTCACGTCAGTAAGTGAACTGTAAGCCTTTCACCCACAGGGCCATCTGCGGGAGGGCAAATGCCACCTGTCTCTTGGCAACGCTATGGCGTCAAGCCGCTGTTTCCAGAGGGTTCTGGAGCTGGAACCTGACAACAGCCCGGCCCAGCAGGAGGTGAGTCGGCCTCAGTTTGACAGAACAAGATGTGACGACTTGGACATGATTATCCACTTCATCGGCTACGCTAGTGCAAATAAAGTGGGGTACATTTTCATACGGTAGCGGTTTAAGAGATCAACTCGACTTACTGTTGATTCTCAATGACAAAGCTAGGAGGAAAGTTTTAGGTTGTTCACAAAAGTGCTGCAGCTTCCGTTGACCTAGTTTTACTCGCACTAAGCAAAGGCACAAAAGAGACGTTGGCAGCTGTGAAGCTACTCATCTACTACGAGTCTTTGAAATTGTCCCTGAACAGCACACATTTCACTTTTCAGCTGAAGAATGCAGAATCAATCCTTGAATATGAGAGAATGGCAGAGATTGGATTTGAGAAGAGAGACTTCAGGATGGTAAGCTGCACAGTGGTTGATATTTTATTTTGACAGTATGTCGCCAGCAACAGACACGTCAAGCAGCACAGACTTCAGGTGGGCTTTGTTTGTCTCCAGGTGGTGTTCTGCATGGACCGGGCCTTGGAGGCTGCCGCCGCCTGTCACCGGTTCAAGATACTGAAGGCCGAGTGCTTGGCCTTGCTGGGACGCTACCCTGAGGCGCAGTCTGTAGCCAGGTAAGACACCATCATTGAAAATAAATGTTGCGATGTCTGCTTTCACCCAATATTGATCTTCATCCTTTGTTCCTGTTTAGTGATATTCTGCGGATGGATCCCACTCATGCAGATGCGCTGTACGTGCGTGGTCTTTGTCTGTATTATGAGGACTGCATTGACAAGGCGGTGCAGTTCTTTGTCCGGGCCCTGCGCATGGCCCCGGACCACGACAAGGCCCGGCTCGCATGCAGAGTGAGACGATCTTAAAAAGCTTCTCTGGGCTACCACAAGAGCATTGTCCATCAGACTTACAATATATATATATTGTCTCTCCAGGATGCCAAAGCACTAAAAGCCAAAAAGGAGGAAGGGAACAAGGCCTTCAAGGAGGGAAACTTTGAGGCGGCCCATGAGCTGTACTCTGCCGCACTCACAATAGACCCCAACAACATCAAGACGAATGCCAAGCTGTACTGTAATAGGGCCACTGTCGGTTCTAAGGTGAGGAGCATGCGCAGGAGAGACGCCAACAAGTCGTCGTGGCCGGTCAACTGTAAAATTAATGTTCGCTTACTTGTGTGTTGCTCAGTGAGTATTCAAGCACGGACACTTGTATTCATTACATGAATAAGTTAGATCAGTAAAGATGACTAGTTGGACGAAGGACAGGAACACAAACAAAACATATGAGTTCATCTTGATAGAGGTAGATGAATTGGGCATTAGTCAATATATTGGCATGCAAGTCTTACACCGCTCATTCAGTTATTCGTAGGTCGAGTTCTCATTCTGTCCCTCTGATGTGTTTTGGTGTTTTTGGCCACATGATGGAGAACTAGGCGACTACTCTGTCGCCGCCTCTCGTGGTTACAGTGTTTTCTTCTTCTTTGAAAGCTGAAGAAACTAGAGCAGGCTGTTGACGACTGCACGAGGGCCATTAAACTGGATGAGACCTACATCAAGGCCTATTTACGGAGAGCACAGTGGTACGTCCCAGGCTTTCTGACTTGGTTGTTAACGGAGACGGGACGTCCCGTTTGTCGGTTTCATCCGACCCGCGCAAAGCGGAGAACCTGATCTGCACCTCTTTGTATGTTTTATCGTCCAAACCGACTTGTTCACACTGTGCCGCAGCTACATGGACACGGAGCAGTACGAGGAGGCCGTGCGGGATTACGAGAAGGTCTACCAGACGGAGAAGACCAAAGGTGAGAGTCCGACTCCTCCGTTGTGGCTGAGCCGACGCGGCGTTCAGCCCAGATTCATCCTCCTTGTTCTGCGTCGTGGTGTCCTGTCTCTTTCCTCCTCCAGAACACAAGCACCTTCTGAAACACGCCCAGCTGGAGTTGAAGAAGAGCAAGCGGACAGATTTCTACAAAGTGCTCGGGGTGAATAAGAACGCCACGGAAGATGAAATCAAGAAAGCTTACCGCAAACGGGCGCTCCTTCATCACCCAGGTGCTCGACTTAACGGAACATTTCTATTTTCTATACTTCTTTATTGTGCAATTCAACATAATACTACATTCAGTTTCCCCCTCCCCTCCCTCCCGTCAGATCGTCACAGCGGAGCTACTCCTGAGCTGCAGAAGGAGGAGGAGAAGAAGTTCAAGGAGGTGGGCGAGGCTTTCAGCGTGCTTTCGGACCCAAAGAAGAAGTCTCGCTATGACACCGGTCAGGACCTGGAGGATGAGGGCAGGAATATGGGAGGTCAGCACCTGGGCAACCCTGGGGGGGGGGGGGGAGTGGGGGGGGAGGGGGGTCTCAAGAGTGAACAGAATAAAGTACAAGTCAGAGTTAATGAACCACTCTTCTATCATAAAACGGCAGAATCTGTCTGGAAAGGTTTGCGTTGATCTCGAGTCTTACTTGAATTTTGTCTCCACCAGATTTTGATGCCAACAACATTTTCAAGGCCTTCTTTGGGGGCCCAGCCGGCTTTAATTTTGACGGTAATTTCTGTATTGTGTGTATGTATACAGAGCACTTTGAGAAATTAAGATTTTTCAACTGTACAACATTTGCTATGACGTTCCCATTTTTAAACACACCAGTTATTCATTTGACTCATTTGTCGTTTGTTTCAGCATCTGGACCGGGGAATTTCTTCTTCCAGTTTGGTTAATCGGAGGATTCGTCTCCCTAAACGGTTACTACGTCAGGACTTTTCAACAACGTCGACCCCCGACCCACCATCCATATTTAATGACTGATTGTCAGTCAGATTACTGTCTATGCCATTGACTGAATGAACCCTATGACCACATGCAACTAATGTTTTAACGCCCGTATAGCGAGGACTCCCAAGACGGCACAGAGTTAAATTGGTGTTACTGGTTTTGGATTTGGTTTTCTTCCTTTACAGAATGAAACCAACTTCAAAGTCAGTAATGGCTACCCATGGCTTTTAGGGATCCGTGCAGGAAGCTGGAGATGCAACTGAGCATTGAGCAAGCTATTATCCGCCTTGTCTTCACTTGCTGCTGAGGGCGCTTTCTCTGCATGAAACTTACGAACTTGCTTAATGATTTCTGAAGAAATTCCCTTCGCGAGTGGCACCTTCCCCGTTTGAAGAATGTGTCGGACAGTCGGCTGCTACGAATCCACACAAGACTGCCTCCTCGTCATCAGCCAAAAGAAGCACTTGAGCATTTATTTTATTAATTTTTTTTACTCTCAGCTGGAGGCCGGAGCCTCGAGCTCCACTCACACTCCAGCTGAAGCACATTAGAAAGATGGCAGCTGCGCTGGCTTCGTTTCAGGCATCGCCCCCCCCCCTCCCTCTCTCGATGTCACAAGTTTGATGTTGCCGTTCACAGATTGCTGCATTGTACATTTTACTGGAGTGTAAAGTGTTGATTTGTGATGATGGTTATTTTTTTCATTCTTTTTCTTTTCTTTTGAGATGTATATTTATTGTAAATTTGCTGTTTGATAGAGAACCGCCTGTGTACGATGAGGACACCTTTATTTTATTTAAATGTTTGAGAGAGACATTGATGTTTAACATCCTTGGACACAAATTCAGGAAGATCATTGTTTTTGCTTGGTCTGCATGAAATAGATTATGCTTTGTGTGTGTGTTCTTTGACTGTGATGCAAGCTGTCTCATTTAACTCGATGCAACAACAAAAAACGAACGAAGAAGATGAATTTGTGGTCGAGGGCGATATGGTCATGTTCGGTTTACTTCCCGATGTGTGGCGTTGGTGGACTTCACGAAGAAAAGAAATGTGTTTTCATCTTTGCTCTCATTGTTATTGCCCTTATGGATAAACCATCCTCTCATTATCCTTGAAAAGTACCAGCCATGTCAATAAAAGTGGTTTCCCCTGGGTTTCCCCCTAAATTGTGTCTTTTGTTATTGTCATAGTATTCGATTAAAAAACATCTTATATAAATATTTGTGTTACACTTTGGATTTCTCGCTACAGAAACTAAAAACTCTAATTTAAGTTTGACTTTAATGTTTCTCTATGAATAATAGTTGATCATATTAAAATCAAATGTGCTACATTAAAACCGACAAATGCAGAGCTGTGTTCTGCGTGTCGGCCAGAAGATGGCGCTGTTTTCTCACTTTAAGTCTGTGTGTTAGTGGTGGTTGCTAGGAGACGCGTTTAAGTTGGACACCAAAGTGAAATCATCTGTCGGCGTTGTGACCCCAAAGCTTTCCTATAAATGTCCGACACAGAGGAAGACCACGATGGGCAAAAGACGAAGGCCGTGTTCTCCACGCTGGTGGCCGACGGGGACTGGCTGTACATGAAGGGCGAGTACAAGAAGGCTCTGAGCAGCTACACGGCGGTACGTTGTTGTACGTTAGCTACGTTAGCTACGTTATTAACGTGACTCAGCTTTGCGTATCGTCTTGGTGGCGGAGCATTTGGGGAAATCAATATTCAGAATCATATTTATTAGTCAACTAGCGTGCACATCGACATAATTTGACTTAATATACACTAAAATATACACAACAGCCAACTTAAACAAAGTTAAACAAATGAAGTTACAGAAAAATGCTGATTTTTTTAAACTTATCATCTATAGGCCTACTGGGTTGCCCAATGATCAGAGGTGTTGGACGAATTTTAGTAAAACTACCTCAGAAATCACAGGAAAGAATATTCTACAGGATCCTAAAATGTGGCTGTACATTGAAATGTAATAACTCGGCTAAGCACCTGCAGCATGGCTGGGGAAACTATTTTCTAGTGAATATGAAATCTTACTTTTCTCATAAAAAATGCACCGGATCCTTAAAATAACATCCATCTGTAGTTCAAAGAAGATCTTCTCCAGTGCAAAGGAAAACCCACAATGTTTAGGGAGATTCATGGAGGCTTCATCGAGGCCTCACCTCAACTCAGAGAAATACTTCCATCTGGATGGATCTAGATCTTATGTTTTACACATAAACCCGCCTGTACATTATTTATTATTAATGTTTTTATGCTTTAATAATAAGTGCAATGAACCAATCCATTAGGGGTTTGGTGAAGGTTGCTTCTCTTTTTGTGTATCACTGTTTTAGTTTTTCTAGAGTGTGCATTAAACTGTCTTTCTCTTTCTTCCTTTGTGTGGTTGTCTGTGTGTTATGTTTTAGTGCATGACTGATTGTTCCTCAGAGTGACGGCATGTGGACAGGAACTGTTCTTTTAAAATCACGCCTGGATGACTCGCGTTTGCTCTTTGTTTAGGCCCTGACTGTAAAGCCTGATGACAAGACTTGCTGCGTGGGCCGATCCAAATGTTACCTGAAGCTCGGCCAATCGGAAAGCGCTTTAAAGGATGCAGAGGCTTCACTCAAAAAGGACAAGTCATTTTTCGAGGTAATCTACAGGTTACAGAAATGTTAATATGAAAAAGCTGAGAAAACATGTCGTCTTTTTTGTACGAAACAACAGCCCTCAAGTCAGCACCTTATTTAGGACTGTATATGAGTTAATTTATTTTCTCCTGTGTGTTTAGGGAGTGTACCAGAAGGCGGAGGCCTTGTACTACATGGGTGAATTTGAATTTGCTCTGGTGTTATACCACCGAGGACACAAACTACGTCCTCAAATACAGGGGTTCAGACTGGGCATCCAGAAAGCTCAAGAGGCTATCGAAAAATCATTAAGTAAGTTATTATTTTGGAATTTACACTTAATTATAGTTTAGAAATATATGAAAACCCTCCTCACACCTAAAACCATGTTCCTCTCTGGTATCTTCTAGGTCCTTCCTCTGTAAAACTGAAGATTAAAGGAGACTTGTCATTGCTCCTAAAAGATGAGGTGAGTCTTTAATAACCATTTAAAAGGAAAGGTTGGCGGTAAAGCTCTAGAAGTATATATGTACACATACAAACAGTTACCTTGTTCAAGAGAGTTTAGGAGTTAAAGCAAAGATTGTAACGTTATTTGTAAGTTCAACCATGGCCTCCCTTTCTTGTGCACCATATTATGTTTCTGAATGGCCGACGGGTAAAGAGGGCACAGCCAATCGCTGCCATCCAGCATCTGACCACGAAGAAACAACCACAGACCCAAAAGATCCCCAAGAGTGAGAAGACCACCAAGCAACTGCTGGGAGAGTTTTACACTGACAAGAAATATCTAGAAACCCTGCTGAAAGATGAAGGTACTGTTTTATGGTTTTAATTCTCTTCATCATTCCTTCACTGGTGGATTTACGCTGGAAATGTTTAAATGTTACTCATCCAGTTTATTTGAACCCACCCACTGGGATGTTGTTTTTTCCCCTCACTTTTAAAAGACTAACATTTTCCCACCGATCTGCAGATTTGGTGAAAGGAAAGACTAAAGGAGGGGAACAACTGCATGACGTCATTCAGGGCTGCCTCGCATACCTCGACTCATGCACCGAGTTCTGGACCGAGGAGACGCCGAGCGGCTCGCGGGGGGGCAAAGGGCGTAAGCTGCGGCAGGAAGACGGTGGCAAGCCCCGCCGCGGAGCGCCCTCTGAACCGGCTCAGTTTCTGCTGAAGAGCCTGGAGGACATCGACGCAGGTGAGGCGGGCCTCTGGCTGAACCCGCTTTCCCCTCCTAGCCGGGGGGATGCTCACTGTGACGTGTTTGTCGTACTAGAGTTGACGTCCGGAAATGCAGAAGGTAGTCTGAAGAAGGCCGAGGACGTGATGAAGATAGTGCGGGGCTGGTCGGAGAAAGAGGTGCCCAATCGGAAAGAAGTGTTGGGCAGCCTGCACAGCTGTATTGGGAACGCCTTCATCGACTTGGGAGACACGGACCGAGCTTTAGAGCATCATCGAAAAGACTTGGAGTTGGCTGAGCAGTGGTGAGAATGAGAAGACGTGACACAGTCGTAGTGGATGTGTTCGACAACAGGAGATCACATCTTATTTTTCTCTCAACAGTGAACTCCCGGATGCGATGTCCAGGGCTCTGGACAACATCGGGCGGGTTTATGCTCAAGCCGGACAGTTCACACAGGCCATTGAGTTGTCAGTGTCCACTTAAAAGCAGATTATCTTGTGTCATTTATGATATGGCTGTACATTGCAAAACACCCGTTTTAATATTAGTCACACCTTTTCCTCTGGTCAGGTCATGGTGTGACCGCTGCAGGTTGGTTTCTTGATATTTCATCTTCTCTTCACTGTATGTTTTCACGTCAGCTGGGAGAAGAAGATCCCTCTGGCCCGCGGTGGTTTGGAGAAGACCTGGTTGTTTCACGAGATCGGGTGGTGTTACCTCGAGCTCAATCTCTACGAAGAAGCCAGAGACTACGGCGTGCGGTCAGTCGCTGCGGCCGAGGAAATTGCTGACGAGAAATGGCAGATTAATGCCAACGTGTTGGTGGCTCAGTCAGAATGTAATTATTAATCCTTATGTTTACAAATCCAGTGACTGTGACATGTCGGCTTATTCGCTAGGTATTTATTTTTCGGAACCATTTAGATGTAAGGTGGTGATGTCATTCTACAAAAGAGTCCTTTCCTTCTGTTTCCTCTCAGTGAAACTAGGACACGTTGAGTCCTCCGTCTCCCACTTCGAGAGGGCCTTGACCCAGGCCGCGCTGCAAGATGACGACTCCGCCAGGAACGTCATTCAGAAGGTCGCCTTTCTGTCGGCATGCGCTTCCCTTCCCCATCTGATCAGTTATAGTTTAAGATGTCTGTGTCGCTGATGCTCATCATTCTGCTTTCAGGCCCTCGATGAGGCAAAGCAGCAGCTCCCACAGTGACGACGTCATCAGTCGAGATTTATCTTGCTCCAAAGTGCGAATTGAGAAAAAGACCTTCAGAAGAACACGCTCCTCAAATGAAAGTAGAACGAAATGAGACCAATAAAACTTATCTCCCACACTGATGAATGGGACCCAGTATCTGCATATGGTCTCGAGCTTTTCATTAGTAGCTTTGCAAAGGTCAAAGTATAAACAGTCCAAACATTAACAAGGCCCTGGATCATACTGTGAAGATGTAGCATTGGTCACATTCAAGGAAGTGAATTATGCAATGGTATACTGTTCTCTGAAAATATATATATATATGTTTTTCGGGATGTGTTTCAAAGTTCAATATCTGGCCTGCAGCATTTTTTCAGCGTTGCTGATATTTTCAATTGCAGTCCAAAACTATATAAGAGACTGAATTGTCAGACTTCTAGGAAAAATTGAAACATTTATTCTCGAGAAAATGCGTCACTTGGTTAATTAAAAAAAATAGAGAGCATCTTCTCACACTCTTTGATTTGCACACTGCAACCCGCCAACAATGAAGTCCTTTTGCCTTTTGATAACTTAAAAACAGAACTGTACTGGCTGCATGGGACTTTCCAATGTAACTTATCTTTATTACATCGGTCACCAGGCTCACAGGGTTTAATTTATATACAGATGATTGCTTCCTGCAGGGTTTACACTAATATCATTGTATGGCTTCACAGACAGTCAAATAAAAGCCATTGCCTCTTCACCAGAATGTCTAGATGGAGCCTGTGTGGTCTGGGCCCTAAATATTCTCATGAGTCAGTGACCTGGGGTACCCACTGTGTCCTGTTACCGAACTTTGAGGAGAGACTCAAATTCTAGCTCTGCATTTCGATGGCACCTCTAAACGTTTGATCATGTAACTATACTGAAGACTTTGTTAATCATTAGGAAACGTTCACGGATATATTGCTGTGAAGTAGGACCTTCTAATATTGTAAAAAATGGGAAGAAAACATATAGAACGTAAAATCGTTCTATATGTTTAGCGCAGATGTACATTCAATTCAATTAAATTCAGTTTATTTTGTATAGCCCATCATCACAAATTACAAATTAGCCTCAGAGGGCTTTACAATCTGTACACATAGACATCCCTGACTTTTGACCTCACATCGGATCAGGAAAAACTCCCAAGAAATGGAAGAAAACCCTTTCACGGGGAAAAAAGGGAAGAAACCTTCAGGAGAGCAACAGAGGAGGATCCCTCTCTCCGGATGGACAGGTGCAATAGATGTCATGTGACCAGAAGGAATCATTACAGAGTTAAAACACATTCTATGAATATGACAGTGTATGAATAGTTGGTAGTAGGCATGGACCACGATCCAGACCTCCATGACCCATTAGGCAGATGGATCATGTGCATCATCCTATACAAACAAATACACATATATAATAAAAACAAAAGGAACAAAAAAACATATGAAATGAATACATAAAATAAAAAGGTTAAGGAGTTTATTAATTGTAAACAAAGAGGTGGTGGACATGTTTTATTTTCTCTGAAATGGTGAAAATATTGCTTTGTCAAGCCATTGCATTGTGTATTGATTCTTTATTCTATCTATTTCCTTTTTTTTTCAAGCGAAATTGCTATGCTCTTTTTATTTTATTTCTCAAAAAAATCACTTCAAATCACTGTTATTTTTTTGCACCCCCCCCTTCTTCCGGTCCACAGGGGCGTGTCTATGGCCCCGCCCAGTTGCGCGTTCCCGTATATTTCCGTTTTCCTTCGCTAAGAGAGAAGCGGGTGCATGTGCGTGCCGAGCTTCGCCTTGTCATTGTATCCGGAGAGAAGCGCGTGGTCAGCGGCTCCAGCGACGGCTCCACTGCAGCGGACCTGGTAAGCCGGCGGTTTAAACTCTTCATGGTCTTTGGGTCTAACAGCAGAAACAACTTTATCTTGTTTTAGACGCCAGGAGAAAAAAACATCCATGTATTTTAAACGTGGCGCTGTAGGGGGGTGTAGCCACACGGACCGCCTGCCGGGCTAAATGGTTTTTGTCTGGCGTGCTAAGCAGCGTGAGGTGCACGCGCTCCCCACCGCGCCGCTCGTGCAGCGTCAACTAGCTAATGGAAACGAGGCTTCTCTGTTTAAAACCTTGTAAGCTCACGTGGAAGCTATCTTTAAACACGCGGGGGGTCAAAATAATATTAAAATAATGTTCTTTATCAATTAACTTTGCTTTGAACAAAACCGAATTTAATGATGATTCACCGTGTGCTGCCACTGTGCGTCACCCTGCGTGTAACGCACTGTGAGCGTTATAGCGGCAGAAGTTTGATGAGACGCGAAGTGCTTCACGCTTTTAGTTTCGTTTACTGGCCGGAAAACACACCCGTGTTGCTGAGTGGTGTTCTCGAGAAGCTTCCTCTTCATGTCCAAAAACCTTCAACGCACTGCCGAGGTTGCGATACAGAGGATTCACGAGCACCCGCACCCCCCCTCCTCCTCCTTCACACACACCTTTTTGTGTCTGTCTGCTGAATGCAAGGTTTTTAAAATCATATTTTGTAGTCTTGCATTTACTGCTTTTTTTGTTTTTGTGGAAATTATGATGCCTATAACTGCAGAGGGCCGAACATAAAGGGACACGGTGACTAGAAGTATGATCTGGTTTGCAGGTCCTCCTCCGTGCCTGTCTCTTTAATCGTGGACATTGGGTAACTCCCTGTTTGAGACATAATGACCGCAGTCGTTTATAGAACTTTATTTCGGCCTCTTGGAGAACCCACTCTTTCGAAATTAAATGAAGTTGCTGAAGCTTGTGTCTTAAGATTCCAGTCGCCATAGCTCTAAATGGACCACTTCTCTCTTTTTGTTTTTAAGGTACATGGTGGTGTGTGAAGTCAGACTTTAAGCCAGACATGGACATGGAACAGAGAGCTGAAGAGGTTTTGGACTCGCCGAAGGCCACAATGGAAACGGAGGTTGTGTCAAAGGTGGAGATGCCGGAGGAGGACACGGAGCCTGAGAAGCCAGCAGCTGCCGGGGAAGAGGCCGAGCAGCTGGCAGTGAATGTTCCCGATACAGAGGTCCCAAAGCAGCAGGAAACGGAAGAGTCGATCGTCACGCTGTCTGAGGAAATGAACGAAATGGAGATTGAGGACGTCTTGCCCGGAGAAAAAGCTGACGTGGAGTCGGTGCCCGTTGCGGTGGCGCCAACAGATTCGGACAAGTCATCTGAAAAGATCTCTGACCCAGCTGCGGCGTTGGACGCAGAACCGGAAAAAATGCCACCCGGCCAAGAGGAGAACGGGTCAGAACAAGTGGGAACTGAGACAGACTTGCAGACTGCGATGGATACCGGGGCAGATGAAGTTTCCACAGAGGTGGTGGCGGAAAAAGATGTCGTGGAAGAGGAAAAACCAGCAGAGACGGTAGTGTTGGCGGCCGAGGCTGCAAAGCCGACTGAGGTCCTGGAAGTAGAAAAACCAGCAGAGACGTTGCCGTTCTCCGTGGCAGAAAAAGGTGTCGTGGCAGAGCCGACAGTGGAAGAGGAAAAACCAGCAGAGACGGTAGTGTTGGCGGCCGAGGCTGCAAAGCCGACTGAGACCGTGGCAGAAAAAGATGCCGTGGAAGTAGAAAAACCAGTAGAGACGGTAGTGTTGTCGGTCTCCGTGGCAGAAAAGGGTGTCGCGGCAGAGCCGACAGTGGAGGTGGAAGAAGAAAAACCAGCAGAGACGGTCGTGTTGGCCGCCGAGGCTGCAAAGCCGATTGAGACCGTGACTTTAAAGGAGGAGGCAACAACCACTGAAAGTGTGGAACTTGCAAAGGACGAGAAGGAAGCTGAGCTCCACAAGGAAGAGGACGCCGCCCCTGCATCCGGCTCCCTGTCCTTCGCCCTCCTGGAACGGGAGCAGACCAAAGACGCCCTGCGGACGTCTCGTACCCTCGTTGTCCTCAAAGGCCTTCCGGGAAGCGGTAAAAGCTTCTTGGCACGCGCCATAGCCGACGCCTACAAAGGCCACTGCTCCGTCTTCTGTGCCGACGACCACGGCGTGAAGCCGGAGGATCCGGAATCCTCCGTGGAAGGGTACCGGGCTCTGGATGAGGCGGTGGTGGCCTGCTGCGGCGCCGGCGCGGCGTCCTCTGCGCTGATGGTGGTGGACGACACGAACCACACCCAGGACCGACTGGCCCGCTTGGGGGAGATCGCCATGCGGCACGGCCTCGTCGTGGTCTTCTTGGAGCCGCTTACGGAATGGAGCCGAGATCCAGCACGGCTCCGCGAGAAGAACACGCGTGGCCTGGAGGAGGCCCAGCTGGAAGCCATGAAGGCGTCGCTTGAGGAGATGTCCATCCCGCTTTACTTTGGCTGGTTCCTTCTCTCCTCCATCCAGGACAAGGTCCGGTGCACGTCGATGGACTTCCTGAAAACGCTGGACACCTTGAAGGCCTTCAAGAAACACTTGATTGATTGTGAGTATTTACGGTTTCATTTAATGCAAAAGTCTTTAGGCAGGTTCATATTTTCCAATCTTTGGTGTGACCAGGATGTCGCTAATCTTGCGTTGTGATTGCAGTCACTGGGAAAGCCGAGAAGGAGGTGGATTTGGAGCAGTACTTCCACGCTACGGGAACCCTCCATTGCACGACACAATTCTGTGACTTCGGCAAAGTGAAGGGTTCAAAGGAGTATGCAAACAACCCAGTAAGAAACTTATTTAATAGTTCTTCTTAAAGATAATTTTTTGGTTTTGTAGTAAATAATTGGATAAATATAAATCGGGTGTTTGTAAACGTGTTAATTTATTTTAATTCTATCCATTGTTCACTCGTCCATCTTGTGATGTTTCTAATGTTCCACTCTCCAGGCGGTGAAGGAGTCCTACGGTTCTGCATCCGAGCTGTCGCTCAGCGCCCTCTTTGTGACTCCTCGCACCGTTGGTGCCAGAGTGTCTCTCTCCCAGGAGCAGCTTGTGCTGTGGCCAGCTGATGCCGAGAAGGAGGCGGAGGAGGGGTCTGCCTCCCTGCCTCTGGGAACCCAAGCCCACATCACTCTGGGGTGTGCCGAGGGCGTGGCACCTGTTCAGACGGGCCTGGATTTGCTCCAAATCCTGGCCCTGCAGCAGGAAGGCCAGCAGGGGGAGCTCATCGAGGAGATGGAGCTCGGCTCGCTGACCTACTACGGCGAGGGAAGGTGGCTGCTCGCTCTCCGAGAGCCCATCTGCACCACGGCCATTTTCTCCGACTTCTACGGGCCCAAGGAGCTCGAGCCGACCAAAAAAGAACCGGAGAAGAAGAAGAAGCACAAGTGCGCCATCATGTAAAGGGCAGATGCGGAGATGTGTGTCCAGGATGACCGGTGACTTGGGCTTCATCTGTGCACGGTTCAGGGTTCAGTCATGGCCACCCTAAATCTACAAGCTGTGTGCCTTTTTTTCCTTCTTCTTCTTTTACCGTTTTGCACCACAACCCAAGATGCCTTGAACAACGTTAAGTATCTTGTTTCACGTATCGGTGCCAGAGTTGCAGTCCCTGGCTGTTTGCTGAGGCGTTAGCTGCAGTTTTAGAAGTTAGTTTGGCCTCGTCCTGTCGTTCCACGCTTCTGAAACTTGGAGTTCCTCCTCTTCAGGAGTCATTATCTGTCAGTATTCAGTTGTGAATTACTAGGTACTTTCATTGCATGCATCACAAGTAAAAAAAACAACATTTGTCGCATACATGACATTCAAATAGCATTTTAAACGTAGCATATTCATTCAATTAAGCATAGTAACAAATGTCTGCCCTGCTATAAGTACCAACTTCAACGTAATGCGTTTAGTGTTTCCTTTGGCTTAGTTGTAAGTGAAGGAAATAGCTGGCATGTCTGTATAAGTGTCTATGTGTGTGCACTGTCTATGAAGTAGTTATTGCAATAGCTTATGGGCCAAGTTATCTATTTGATTAAGTGTATTAGAATGACTGTCATTCATAGAGGTCCTTCCTTGTAACATGTTTGCACTGTGCATAGTTTAAAAGGGAGAATGCTGATGACTTTGTCATGTCTTTCTGCAGCTTGCACTTAATACTTCTTAAACGCTGTGAACCCAACTTCATGTTTTGCAACCTTTTCTACTTCGCAAGACTGCACCATCGATCCCTTTTTTATTCTCTGAACGGCACTTCATGTATTGCATTTGGATTTGTATCCCCCTGTGACTGTAATTTGTAAAGGGCAATTCCAACTTTGTGTAGCGTTTATGAATCACTATTTTTGCACTTGTTTTGTACACTTAATAAAAAAGAACGTGCTTTGCTCCAGTACTGCAGTCTGCTGTGTTCAGTTTTTCTAAAGCAGTTCGCTGTGTTCCATGCAGGCTGTAGTGGAGTGTGTACACCAGCAGAGGGCGCTCATCCTCTAGTGCAGTGCGTGGACCTACAGACGTCACTGTGACGTATGCATTGCATCTCCATTGGCCTCCAGCACATTGTGGAAGAATTGGCTTCAACAGGAATAAATACCTCTGAACTATTGAAATACTCTTTTTTTCTTAACATTGTATTGCACAATTTATCTGATCTCTCATCTGTTGGGCTTGCATAATTGACAGTTACAGATCAGACTATTACAAAATATAATATGCATTTAGCGGGGTTGGAGTTCACCAACAGGTTAAAGATCTGAATCTACAAAGTAACTCCATGTATACAAATCCAATTATAAATCAGAAACTGCCATTACAAACATGTTGTCATCATGCCCTAAACGACACACAATATAATGCGATTTCTACTAATTAACATACTTAAAACAATGTATACTACAAATGCTAATTAAATGAGGGGATGACGTTGACTCCAGTGAAACCATAAACGCATAACTGGTGTGAGGAGGTCAACGTTCAGTGTCCTCACAGTGCGGGACGGCCCGCGGAGACTTGAAGTGTCGGTGTGCAGCGGGAAGTGATTTCCTCATTGGTAGATGTGGAGATAAAGAACAATGTCAACCAATCAACGTCAGCCCTGTTTTCTCCAGGAGTGGTGTGTGTCAGAGTTTGCGCGCTGAGGGGACGCTAATGATACCTTCAGGTGCTCCCCGGAATCTCTGCTTTTGATTTTGTCAAATAATCATACGTGTGGAGAAAAAAAAGTGCTTTTGATCTAATATAATTTTTAAAATCCCTTAGTGAATGAAATGTTTAGACCCTGTACTTAAGTAAGTGAGCATTACCCTCCGCCACTATTCAACTGTTGCAGTGGCAACATATATATAATAATTGTTCTTTGGTAAAGGAGCTTCCTGCTTATGGGCCTGTTTGTTCTGATAATTCCCAGTGTCCCTGAAGGTAGCAATAGAGCATGTGTGGAATGAACCAATCAGAAGCGAGGAAACATCAGCCAAGCCTATCGGCAGATGGGCGATGGAGACAAAACCCCAGGAAGCGCTGCTCTTCGGCACCTCTGATACCCACAGCCGGCAGGAGGGAAGCAGCACCACCGAGATCATCCCCACTTACAACAGAACAACACACACAAGGTAAATGACATATTGTTAAAAAAAGACATTAACTTGTTTTGCTTCTTCCACCAACTCTGTCTATTTATGTCTCTTATATCCAAAAATATACAGAAAAAGTTGAACTGCTCTGCCAACTCACGTCAAACCTGTTTGAGTTATAACCACTGAAAGTGTTCCATGGCTGCAGGATATTTGCTAACACATTGCAGTCCGACCGGTTTGTGAATGAATGAAACGGCTGAGTCATTTCTCTCTTATCTGATCATGAACTCCATAAAGCCAGACGGCTTGTGTCGCGTAGCTGTTATGTCAACAATGGTGACGTTGCAAGGAAGTGACAACTTCCATCATATTACCTCACTGTCTGCTTGGTTAAGGTTACGGTTAAACTTGCACAGGTCCTCCTCCTCCTCCTCCTCCTCCTCCTCCTCCTCCTCCTCCAGCCATCCATCCATCATCTGAATCAGTGCTGTTGCTGATGTGGCGCAGTGACATTTAATACCTAGAGAAAGTAGTTGATGCACGAGCTTTGGATAAAACCGAGTCAGCCCGACCTGGAAGCGACGCGGCGGTGACTCAGGACAGGGGCGATGATCAATAACGAGAAAGGACCATGACAGTCCCATTAATCCACTTAAGAAATGGCTACCAGGGCCGGAGGGTAGAGCAGGAGTCTTGTTTGAGCCGACTTCAGAGCTCTCAGCTTAATGAACCACGTACAAGAAACAAAAACCCATCCCAAGGTTGCATGGTGACTGTGATTTAGGAGAGATGGTGATCAGCCCGCGTGTGTGTGTGTGTGTTTTAGCTTTAATAAGCTATCATTCTCAATATTGACGCACATTTGATTCGAGGTAGAAGCAGTGACAATAGTGACCTCCCATGTAGGTGTTGCATCAATATTACAACAGGACACTTTCACATTTAATTAGCCCTCCCCCCCCCCCCAAAAAATAAATGTTATACAAATGTTATTGTAAGTTTGAATCCGACAGTCCAGGTCAAAAGTGGCATTTCTGTACAATATTCTTCCAGATCGGAGTGCAACACGAAGCTGCTGGATTTCAGGATGGACTTAAATGTGAACATGTGATGTCAAACATCAGGGATCGGTTCGACAAGCCAGCAGTCTGACACCGTATTATTGTAAATGATGTAAATCTAAATTCCAGCAGAGTTCATTTTGGTCCAATCATTGAAGAAAGATTATTCCATGCTGCGTCCTATCTGTACATTTTGATTTGATGAGAGTCCTTTTCTGGTCGGTCTTGTCTCAGCCTTGAATGGCGTCTGTCTCATACGAGTATTAGCTGTAGCGTGTTGGTGCATCCTCGTAGGGCGACTGGTTTTGAGAGACACACCCTGACGTCCTGTGAGTGTTGGTCCTGTTGGAGGTGACCTCATCGAGTGAAGCTTGAGTCCAAAGTGTAAAGGCCATAAATGGTGGACAGAGTCCAGTCAGTGAGTTACTCTCTACAGGGGGACTCTGATTATTTGAGTGGCAAATACGTGCAATTGACCTCATTAGGGTGCAGCTCGACCACTCTGAGCCTCAGTGTTGCATTCACTGTCTGTGTAATACAAATTGGAAAGCCGTCTAGTTAAAATGTTTACGAGTCCAATTCTTGACATGTTGTTTTTGTGTTTCTTATTGATAAATCGTTCCCATTCCACATCTCTCTGTCCATCGCGTACGTCTGCTTTCCTGCATTCATGCGTCTCTCCACATCTCTCCACCTGTCCGTCTCTCCCTCTCCTCCACGGCCAGCCTGAGCAGTCATGTCGGCCAAAGCCATCTCCGAGCAGACGGGAAAGGAGTTCCTCTACAAGCACATCTGCACATCGGCCACCGTGCAGAACAGATTCCGCTACGCCAACGTGGGGCCCGAGACCGACTTTGAGCGACTGGCGGCGGAGCACCCGTGGCTGCTCACGGAGGTGAGGCAGAAGATCCAGATGTGGGCACATTCATAAAGGACGATGACGTCAGATTTGTTTCAAAAACTAAACCGTATCGTGAGTTTGTGTCATCACACATCTATAGCCCATGATTGCACCGTCCTCCTTAAGGCGGTGGATAACGACCGCCTCTTTATGAAGACAATTACTTAGGCTGGCGGCAGAGTGCTCTCCTGGCGCTTGTTAGCTGGCGTCTCAGATGGCGCAGCAGAAAATGAATGCAGAAGAGAACATCGCTGGGAAAAAAAAACTCTTCCCTTTTCCACTCCTGGTTGGTACAAATAAATTCTCTCTCACTCTGTCAACAGGTCAGGGTTCAGCTTCAGGGTATAAGATTTCGCTGTTCTTCATAAAGCAAAGCACTGACGGATAGACGGGCTGTAATAGAAGTTAATTGAATTACGCCGCGACTCGTCTTGCAGGATCAGATGACCTCCCTCCTCCCTGCTGAAGGTTATTTCTATATGTTTTTATCTGGGAGGTACGAGGAAGATGTGGAGGGCAGATACATGGAGTCATGCGCCGTGGAATTGATTATGAAATTGCATTAACTTTCAACCCCGACCCTCCATTCTTTGCTCGTTGGCGAGCACCCAGATACTAATGGCTCCGCTGTCGTAGCTTCATTCTCTTTATCTGTCCTGCAACTGAGAGGACTCAGTCGGTGGGGGTGGGGGGTGGGGTGGGGTCCTTTTGCATTTGCGTGAGAAGGGAGAGATTCCTACTTGAGGCGTTCAGCTCGACTCCCAGGTGATGAAGTAGTTTGTGAATCTGGGTTGTGCTGAACCCAGGTACGCCCGCATGATAACACAACACCTGCCGTCACGTGCTGGAAGTTAAGATGGACGGTGTTAAGTTGGTATGTGACGTTTTAAAATGTCAATCATGGAACACATTTCGAGGCCGGATTCCTGTTTTATGATGTTTGTGAGATGAATGTGTGTTGGGTCAGTAACTGAGACCTTTTTTTCATCTCCATCCCTTGTGAGAAGACCGTAAGCGACCATCACGACTTCCTAAAGCCAAAGAAAATAACTTCCGACAGCTTTGTCGGCACACTAATCCAATATCCAAAAACACTGTTTACTATAATATAATAGAAAACTAGATTTGGCTTGGAGTTATGTTTGAGAAGTTGCCTCTACTTATTGTTTTATCTTAAAATCTGACGTGATTAATTTATATTCCATATTGCTGCAGATAATTGTGTTTGGTAAAACCTTTTTAAATGTACAACTTAATTCATCGCTAGATGAATCTAAAGATAACTACTCTAGAGTAGCGATCAGTCATCCTGAAATGTCATGAACAGAATTTGACATTTCAATAACAGTTTGAATTTATTACCATGACCAGCTTGTTGATTTTAATGTATACAGGACTGTCTCAGAAAATTAGAATATTGTGATAAAGTTCTTTATTTTCTGTAATGCAATTAAAAAAACAAAAATGTCATGCATTCTGGATTCATTACAAATCAACTGAAATATTGCAAGCCTTTTATTCTTTTAATATTGCTGATTATGGCTTACAGCTTAAGAAAACTCTAAAATCCTATCTCAAATAATTTGAATATTTCATGAAAAAGTATACTAGTAGGGTATTAAACAAATCACTTGAATTGTCTAATTAACTCAAACACCTGCAAGGGTTTCCTGAGCCTTGACAAACACTCAGCTGTTATAAATCTTTTTTTTACTTGGTCTGATGAAATATTAAAATTTTATGAGATAGGATTTTAGAGTTTTCTTAAGCTGTAAGCCATAATCAGCAATATTAAAAGAATAAAAGGCTTGCAATATTTCAGTTGATTTGTAATGAATCCAGAATGCATGACATTTTTGTTTTTTTAATTGCATTACAGAAAATAAAGAACTTTATCACAATATTCTAATTTTCTGAGACAGTCCTGTATATATATATATATCTTGAAGGGAGTAAATCTGGAACAAAGCTATTTTTATATATATATATTCGGAGCATAGATCTGCAATCTACCTGAAATCTATAACCATAAAATGAACTGCAGACTCTCGGTAATAGCTTAAAAAATAAAAAAAAGTCCGATTGATCCCGTTTAGCTCCGGCTGATTCTAAGTACCTCGCTCTAATCTTCCATTATGTCTCTTCCTCCTGCAGAGGCTGGTGGTGAAGCCCGACCAGCTGATCAAGAGGCGAGGGAAGCTGGGCCTGGTCGGCGTCAACCTGGACCTGAACGGCGTCAGAGAGTGGCTGAAGTCCCGCCTCATGAGAGAGATGACGGTACGTCATCCGCCCTTTCCCTCTCGAGTGCTCGCCGAACACTCCCACAGCTTCATCCAGACGCTCCTCCTGTTGACTCTTCACTCACTGCTTTGCACTGATACATTCAGTGTGTGTGTGTGTGTGTTTTGGCCGGCTGCATTTCGGTATCAATCCACCGGCAGTAAATCAGTCCAGCTAGCTGAAGCGAGTTTAAATAAACCGTCCGTCCATCTCTTCAGTCATAACCACGGCACAAGAGATCCCTCACTGTGCCACCGGGACGCTGCTTTGCCTCGTAAACCAAGGAGCTATGGTTATGGAGGGGCTCGTAAAGCATTGGGCGTCAGTGTGTGTGTGTGTGTGTGTGTGTGTGTTGCAGCACGGAGATTGCGTAGATGTATCTCTTCACAGATGAGATGAAACTGTCAGCTGCTGGTGGCCGTTTATAAGAATGAATGAAGCCACCGCTGTATGGTGGGCTCCAGTGTTTCTACTTGTATGGTATCTGCATTAGATATATATAATATAATATATATAATAGAATTAAAGGAAAGCAGATCAATTACTATCAGACGTATCTTATGAAAAACCTGTTTTTTAAATTCTGGTGCCTTTTAAAAAAATTACAAAATGACAATAGAAGCAATCTGTAACCCAATGCAACCATTTTTTCCTAATACAAGAAGAAAACAAGCTTTTTTCTGGCCTGTTGCGACTTAAATAGAAGTGTCTGCTGCTTGTTTAGTTTATCTTTCCGCTGATTGTAGAGAATCCATCGGGGTGGTTCTGTTCAGAGGAAAAGGTCAGAATACGTACCAGTAGCTGTGAATACCTTCATTTAATAGAGCCACTTTAACACATTAACGACCTTTTTCATTCACTTTTTTTCATGTGTGTTTAAATTGAATAATTTCTACCCAAAGAGCATTCACAACATGAAGGGCTGTCCTTTCCGTTTTTCTCTGTAAGACGCTAATAGAGGTCAGATCATTTAATCTGAATTGGCTTGACCCCCTAGAGTTTTGATTTTCTTCAGCTCGACATTCGTTTTCTCCTTCCACCCGTTAACAACGGCCCTTTTCTTAGCACACTTCAAAATGGAAACTCCATCTCCGTCCTTTTCTTCTTATTTTCTCCTGTTCTCCCCGGCTGGCTGCTCTCAGCCGGTCCCCGGTTACTTTGTGCCCATTGGCCTTTAACGGAGGAGCGATGACAGCCGCACCAAATGAGCTGTGGCTGTTTCAGCGTGACATTTTCTGCCCTTTTTTTATTTTGGCAGTTTTGATTTAATATACCTTTTGTCGCCTCCTCCCACGAGTCCAGGAAGCTTGTATGAAAATAAGTGGGTGGACTGAAACGCCCAGAATCAGAAGACCATTCAGACGCTATAGAGCACAGGTGTCAAACACAAGGCCCGGGGGCCGAACCCGGCCCGCAACATCATTTTATGTTGCCCCTCACGGCTTGAAAGACATACAGTGGGTACGGAAAGTATTCAGACCCCTTTAAAATGTTCACTCTTTGTTTCATTGCAGCCATTTGCGCAAATCTAAAGTTCATTTTATTTCTCATTAATTAATTAATGTGATATTTCAGTTTTTCTTTCTTAATAAATTTGCAAAAATGTCCATATTTCTGTTTTTTTCTGTCAAGATGGGGTGCTGTGTTACATTAATGAGAAATACAATTAACTTTTTTGATTTTAGCAAATGGCTGCAATGAAACTAAGAGTGAATAATTTAAAGGGGTCTAAATACTTTACATATCCACGGTATGATCACCTTTTCTTAACCCTTGTGTTGCCTTCGGGTCAATTTGACCCGATTCAATGTTTCACCCTCCTGTTACCTTTATATTTACTAACATATTTTACCCTTGAGGTCAATATGACCCCAGCTATTAAAATCTCCAGAAAATTATTAGAATTAATATTGTTTTCCAAGTTTAAGTGTGAGGTACTTTATGTTTGTTTGTTGACTCCCGAAAGAACACCGACATTAAACATTGAATCGGGTCAAATTGACCCGAAGGCGACAGGAGGGTTAAATATTGAATCGGGTCAAAATGACCCGAAGGCAACACAAGGGTTAAAGAAATTTAAGAAAAATATCCTGTGCTTTTATTTTGAAGGTTTCAAATGAAAAGGATTTATGTTATAATATTAGAGACATTTTCTTATGTGCAATATTTCTACACTCAAATGAACAATAATCAAATGCAAAGAGAGTTATTTAACAATATGTTGGGGAGTAGTTTATACGGCTTTTCAGTTACACCCCTCTGAGGGCAGCCGTGATGAGGCCCACAGGGAAAATGAGTTTGACTCCCCTGCTATGGAGTCTTTTCTTTTTCTAACCCACGGCAGTTCATGCAAAATGTTGTTTTGCTCCCAACTGTTTCTTTATCTACGAAACATTTTATCTTTTTCTAATTACTTTGTTGATGATCCTCAGGTGGGAAAAGCCAAGGGCGTACTCAAGAACTTCCTCATCGAGCCTTTTGTCCCCCATAAGCAGGTAAAGCTCTCATTACGCATCTCCACATCTCAGTTTTGACATTATTATACACATTCCCACTCCTACCAGCACCACCAGCAGCGACAACGCAGAACGTCTGGTGGAGAAACTTCATGTGTGTCATATTAACGGCCCATTGTTCAGGAGGAGGAGTTCTACGTGTGCATCTACGCCGCCCGGGAGGGCGACTATGTGCTGTTCCACCACGAGGGAGGGGTGGATGTGGGAGATGTGGATGCCAAGGCGAAGAAGCTGCTAATTGGGGTGGATGAAAAGATCAGTGAAGACTCTGTGAAGAAAGAGCTGCTGACGCACATCCCCGACGACAAGAAAGTGTGAGTTAAATGGAAGTATGTGTAGTGCACATGCTTCAGCTTTTTGTTTTGTGAAAATAACCCTGGAAGTGGACAATGTGTGGACTTTAAAGCCTGAAGATCACAGTGTGGCTTTATGAGATCTACATAATTCAATCAAGAGCTTCGTGATAATGTTTATTTTTACAGGCTTAATGTTTTATAGAATTAGCTTGTTGAATTGTTTTCACCTGTGTTTCTATTATCGTGTCAAACTGGTGCAAATGTGACTTTATTAGACATTGAGGCTCAAGTAGAATCTTGTCTCATAGCATGTTAGTGTATATTTATACACCCAACATTAGCAGTTGATTGTCAGAGCTCATATGTGTCAGCGTTTGTGCAAATAACCTCCAGTAAATGCATGATGACATGTCAAACAGACTTCTAAATGACAAAGCAACGGTCTGTTATTCTAAAGGTGGTGCTCTGAAAACAGAAGCACCTGACCAACGTCTTTACGTAGCTCGACACCAAACTACGGGGGGGAAAAAACGACCCAAGAGCGGGAGCGTTTTCCATGATGTAATTAAACCCAAAGAGGAAAAACTAAAGCGAGTAAAAGCACTCTGATATTGGCAGTAACTGTGGGGGGAGCAGCAGAGGGAGGTGGATGGGGGGGGGGGGGGTCCATTAGACAAATGAAAAACCCTCCTCTGCTTCGCCTTTACACCGCAGCCACATTCAGAGCACGTCCCTTTTTTATTTTGATGGGTACGATGCCGTGGCCCGGCCACTCCTCTCCTCTCCATCTATCCAGAGGCACTCGTGTGACATCATTTACTGGCCAGACTCGCTGTCTTGGCTGACATTGAAGAAGCTGCCCCAGAAATCACTCTGCCAACCCCGGCTCCCCCCCCCCACCACACACACACTCTTCTCCTCACTCTCTGGATGACAAAACAAAAGCGCCACTCGGCCAGTTCTCTTGCCCTCCCATCAGAAGCAGACGTGTGAAGCGGAGTCACTCGGGATTCGGGTCACAGTTTCCCCAACAGGCCAGTCGGCTCCGAGCTGTCTGCACAACTGACAGGCAGGAGAGCAACACACAGCCCCACCCCCTCCCTCCACCTCCTCCTCCTCCTCCTCCTCACTGCTCTGTTTTGACATGTGATGGAGGAAGTCGATTCGATGTGTCCTTTTCTCCAGCAGCTAATTAACAGGTGGAGCGTTTCCTGTCCAGCTCCGCCTTAACACTCCGTCAGGGATATTCCCTGTAGTTTGTCATGGTTTAAATTATGTGGGAATAATATGATGCAATCTTTTTTAATCACCAGGGACATTTTATTGCATAGCCCAGTAAGAATGAATGACCTTCTACTTTAAAATATTGAATATGATTAGCTCGCAAGCAAACTGTAAAACCAGTACAGGTCTTTTATTTCAGAGTTTGGCTTTGCAATACTGTGAATATTCAGTCAGGAGATTATTAAATAGCTGTTTGTGTATTCACTTAATGATTTAATGTTTAATTTTTTTTAAAGTTAGAGTGATCCTACACTTTTAGGGCTGCAACAAAAAATTATTTTCACTGTCAAAAATCCGACAAATAATGTTCTCGATTCATCAATTGTTTTTCTTTTACAAAATGGCCCAAATGGCTACTTCAAATCGCTTAAACATATTTCATTTACAATAACGGAATCCAAGAGAATATATTCCTATTTCAGAAGCGACTGTTTGCACTTTTGCTTAAAATGTGATTAAAAGGACTCGCCCATTATCAAAACAGCTGCAGATAAATGTTCCGTCTGTCGATTATACTAATTATATGAAACCGGAACGTGATTTATATCTCCTTTTTAATATTATAACCTGATGACCCGGACATCCTCAATCACTTGAGTGCAGCACCAGATGAGAGGTCAGTGAGTTGAATGTCGTCTCTCTGCAGGATCCTGGCCAGCTTCATCGTCGGGCTCTTCAACCTGTATGAGGACCTCTTCTTCACCTACCTGGAGATCAATCCACTGGGTAGGCTTTCTCTTTCTCAAAAACAGTGATGTATGTCTGAACAAGCCATCATCATGGCATGTATGCATTTAGTTCCAACGCAGATTCATAAATATGTCATCAGATGAAGACATTTGAAAGGGGACATCAAAAGGAAATTGGAGATGAAAACATCAATGCATAATAAAACGTCTTCTTAATAAAGCCAAGAGGCAGAAGTTTATTCTTGGGCATTTTCAACACTGAGGGAGGAAAACATTAAATAATGTATGCACTTCCTGTTTCATGAAGGAAGCCCGTATTTATAATAGAATAATTGGGCACCAGTGTGTGTGCCTTCGGGCAGCTGTTCCTGGAGATGGAGCATGGCTGCTGCTTTGATGTCACACCGCCTCCTCCTCGTCTTCGCTTTCCTTCCACCTGCTACAGGGACAGCAGGAAGGTCGTGGTCACCTGGGCTCGAGGCATGGTCCTCCCAGGCTGACATCATGGAACTCAGTGGGTGGGTGTTTGGGAACCTTGAAGGAGTATAGATCTTTTTTTTCTTCTTCTCTTTCTCAGTGGTCACAAAAGATGGCGTTTACGTGCTGGACATGGCAGCCAAGATCGACGCCACAGCTGACTATCTCTGCAAGTCCAAGTGGGGGGACGTGGAGTTCCCTCCACCCTTCGGCAGGGAGGCGTACCCCGAGGTGAGGGAGCGCTGGAGTGTCAGATCTCAACCCGGCTCCATCAAATAGCTGCTGGTGTTCTCCAAAGAGGGAGAATACAACTATTTGGATTGTTAATTCGGATGTAAATTGAGAAAATTATCAATCTATCTGGGCCTCGTCATAAAAACTCAATATGTTGACGTCATGTCCCATACTGGAATGAGATGCTTTTGTGAAAAAAGATCTGATTTTTAGTCGTGATTTCCTCCTTTTTTTTATTTGTGTTGCTTTTTTAAAACTAGGCCTTACACACAATGAAGATATTCACATGATTTTTTTCAAACTCCTTTTTAAACGACGATCACCTGCATGGCAGAGTTCAATAATACGTCTACGGGACTTTCTTTTCCTTTTGGCTGATGCATGTAGGAGCTCGTTTGAGACGGACTGTCTGTGCGCCAGACGGCGGCTCTAATTGGGCCGCTGTGAGACTGGAGTGGAGACGAGGGACAGCGGGGGCCTTTGATTGGGAGATTTTTTTTTACTCCCAGCCACCAGCTGTGGCCCTGACTGTCACAAACAACCACTGATGCACATCACATTCTCCATCGCGCTTGATATTCCTACAATATTTCCGATTTAATAGCTCTTTAAAAAACAATCCAAGCACAGGACATTAATTGTGGCCAAATGGAGAGGACCCTTGTCCAAGTGCTGCACTGATTAAAACCACACACACACACACACACACACACACCTTGTATACGAGTGCCACTTATTGTAACAATCATATGCCGTGTCTCACAAGTCTCAATTGGCCTTTTCTTTATCATTTGCAGGAGGCCTACATCGCTGACCTTGATGCAAAGAGTGGCGCGAGCCTCAAACTGACCCTGCTCAACCCGCGAGGCAGGATCTGGACCATGGTGGCGGGAGGAGGAGCCTCAGTGGTCTACAGGTACCGCAGTCACTACTAGACCAAACGCCTGGACCAATGGGAGCCACCGGCCATGTATCTGAAATAATCCAATTGGCTGTTTTCTTCTGGCGGCCGACATTGTCTCCCGACTCTATCCTCATTACATCGATTACACCACGCACGATTGAGTTTAGCCGCGTACGCCGGCGACGCGGCAGTGAGACCGATGGTGCAGCGGCTCAGGCTCGGCCCGTTCAGCTGCCGCCTAAATTGGATTCTTGACATTTTAGTGCGTCTGGAGGAATGAGCGCGTCTCTCTCTCCCTCCCATCTGGCGGAGGTGTAGAGCGTGACATGCAGACTCATCAGCCATAACTAATGATTCCCTCTGTGCACTGGTAATGCGTGGTGTCTGTTTACAGTTCAGTATTAATTCACAGAGGGAGAAAGAAAAGCGTTTGCTGTTTCAGTGCATTCTGAAGTTGAGCACTCAAGTTAATTCGCCGATCATCTCATTTCATTTAGAATATCGATACGACTGCCCAGGCCCAGGAGACACACACACACACAGCTGGTGGTGGTGCTGGTGCTTTATTTCTCTTTTGTGGGTGACTCGTGTAAAACTCTTCTAGTGACACAATCTGTGACCTGGGTGGCGTCAACGAGCTGGCCAATTACGGGGAGTATTCAGGGGCGCCAAGCGAACAGCAGACCTACGACTACGCCAAGACCATCCTGTCTCTGATGACCAGGGAGAAGCACCCTGACGGTAGGACGGCCGCGCAGACGGAGCTCTCTGTGACCACCAGGAGGTCTTTCTCTCTCCTAAACGTGGGTTTCCGTTATGATTTCCAGGAAAGGTTTTGATCATCGGGGGGAGCATCGCAAACTTCACGAACGTCGCAGCAACATTTAAGGTAGAGTGTTTGTTTATGTAGTCGGTATTACTCGAGGATTATATTGTTATAAGTGTGATTGGAATGTATGTACAGTATATGGAAGATGTATGTTAATATATATATATATATATATATAAATACATAAATAATAATAATACAATACAAAATGATATATATATATATATATACATATATCATTTTTTATTTTCTTTATTTTTATATTAATTATCTGATTTATTTTTATTATAATAATTTAGGAAAGGAATATATAAGCATTTTTGCTTCTACCTCTACCTTTTCAGTCTTTCTGTTTTGTCTATTATATAGAATAATATTGTATTGCAATGATTGACTGAAAAAAAATGCACAACAACAAGTTATCAGGTTATTCACTGAGCTCAACCCTCGTCTTTGCTAGGGGATTGTTCGAGCCATCACAGACCATCAGATGCCATTGAAGGAGCATGAGGTCACCATTTTTGTTCGCCGTGGAGGCCCCAACTACCAGGAAGGCCTCAGAGTGATGGGAGAAGTCGGTGTGTTGTATATTCTTAGTCATACTGCTTAAGTGCATTTTTTAAAATCTGCAAGCTGGGTTTCACACGTTAATATCTCTCTGCCTGCTCTCCTCAGGCAAGACAACCGGCATCCCCATCCATGTCTTTGGCACAGAAACCCACATGACAGCCATTGTCGGCATGGCGCTGGGCCACCGGCCAATCCCCAACCAGCCTCCTGTCGCTGCACACACTGCCAACTTCCTTCTCAACTCCAGCGGCAGCCCGTCGGTACGTCACGCTGACCCCGCAGAGACAAACGGGCCGTCACCACGCCGTGCAGTGGACTCACATCGACGCAGTGGGCTGCGGTTTGAGCGAGGAGGAGACTCTCATGCCACGGCCTCCGTTCCAGTTACTCTCGTCTCCTTTTAGTGAACCGGAGTATCAGAAGCCCCAAAGGCGCTTCAGTATAATGGCATAGCGGAGCATTGTGGACCGCTCTCCCTCGGAAAGTCTTGAGATCACAGGCGGTAACTCACTGCGACGGCCCCGAGGCGTCCATTAAGTCTGTGCAGGGAGGAGGCTTTCAGCAGAGTGCAAGTATGCACGAGCATTCATGGATTCGCCAATTGGCTCCTAGTGTTGAGCTCACCAAGGTCTACTTTTGTAGCCGATGATATGAAAAATCAAGAAGGTGCAGGTGACCTCTTGTGAAATAACCGGAACGTTTAAAGCTACCCTCCCCCTTTTTGTATCTTTTCAATTCAGTTTATTTTATACAGCCCAATTTCACAAATTACAAATTCGCATCAGAAGGCCATGACAGGAGGCCGGCCCACCATCAGATACAGCCAGGTCCAACTGACCCAATGAGACGTGGAGTCACATGACTCCGGGGAGGAAGCAGAGTGAATAATATGTGATGGAGAGATGTAAATTCATCCTTAAGTAGCTTCATCGAGGACCAGTTTTGCCAGTCGTTACCGTTAAAGCAGATCAGTTCTCCACTGATTCGTCCTCGTGAGCGCACACTCGTTTCAAAAAATTCGATGAATGTCTTTTTGTCATCTCCAGACTCCGGAATCCAGCCGAACGGCTTCTTTCTCTGAAAACCGAGCCAAAGTTGAGGACTCGCCAGCCAAGAATATCCAAACCGGAGCTCCCATCGGTGAGGAAGCTCCGTCACGGCTCCACTGAAGTCTGTGCACGGTGAACGCTGAGGCTCTGAGGGGTTTCCATGCATGAATTCATGGGAAGCCTTGTGATGATGGTTGAGTTTAGGTATTATAGCTCCCCCTTTGGACCACTTTGTTATTTAAACTCACCAAAGTGGAAGTTGAGAGCACTGACGAGGAACTGGATGCGTACACGCCTAATCCCATGCATTTTAAAGATACACATGTTATTTTGTGTTATGATTTGTGTAAAACATCAGCAATCCAAGACCCCTAAAGCATTCTGGGTTTTATGTTGGTGAAACACTATCAGCCTACTTTTATTTATCTTATTGATTACCACTTTTTCATCGCCATGTTAGTGGTGTTCTTATTCTTTTAACTAATTTCAGCTTCTATTCTGTTCATGGGTACCTGCCACTTTTTGCTTGTGTTAAATATTCATTTTATAAACTTCATAGAAACCCTGAAGATAAAAAATATAATGTCTTAAAGCACGGATGTTTTTTCTTCTTCTATATAATGTAAATGCGAAGGATCAAGTGAAAGAAATAATCCACCGTTTGGGGTGTTCAGGTTTCTTTGCGTAACAGCGTTCCTCTCCCTGCAGCCAAGTCCACTTCCCTCTTCAGCAAACACACCAAGTCCATCGTGTGGGGTATGCAGACGCGGGCCGTGCAGGGCATGATCGACTTTGATTACGTCTGCTCCCGAGAGGAGCCGTCTGTCGCGGCCATGGTCTACCCGTTCACGTAAGTGTGCGCTATTGTACAGACAAAAATACACTCTTTTTCATTTTAAAATGGTAAAAATCACTGAAGTAAACGCTGCGCGACAAATGTGTTTTCTCCATGACCGCCTTTTTTCAGTGGAGACCACAAGCAGAAGTACTACTGGGGCCATAAAGAGATCCTCGTCCCGGTGTATAAGAACATGAGTGACGCCATGAAGAAGCACCCCGATGTGGACGTGATGATCAGCTTCGCCTCTTTGCGTTCAGCCTACGACAGCACCATGGAGACCCTGCAGCACCCACAGGTGACTGCACACACACACACACACACACACACACACACACACATACCAATGCGTCACCATCTGCAAGGTGCTTAAAAGCTGAGAAATATATAAAGTACCGTCGATCTGTCGTTCGCTGTCAGATTCACACCATCGCCATCATTGCTGAGGGAATCCCTGAAGCTCATACCAGGAAGATCATCAAGGCCGCGGATAAGAAGGGGGTCACGATCATCGGACCGGCCACCGTGAGTCTCGCTCCGCTTCTCATGGGAATCAACCCCCGTTTCCCTCTGTGCAAACCGACACATCTCTGTGACCAGGTTGGAGGAATCAAGCCGGGCTGTTTCAAGATCGGGAACACGGGAGGCATGTTGGATAACATCCTGGCCTCCAAGCTCTACCGGCCCGGCAGCGTGGCCTACGTGTCCCGCTCGGGCGGCATGTCCAATGAACTCAACAACATCATCTCACGCACCACCGACGGTGTTTTTGAAGGCGTTGCCATCGGCGGGGACAGGTACGCAACCGTCTTTTTATCCGCAGCACGTCAGCATGCGGGTGTGAATCGGCCTATAATATTGGATTTTCCTGCAGATACCCAGGCTCAGTGTTCACTGATCATGTGCTGCGCTACCAAGACACTCCAGGAGTGAAGATGATTGTTGTACTGGGAGAGGTAAGGAATTAATCCACACACACACACACACACTGGTGCCTGCAGCTTCTAAACGGTTATTGATTTGCTCCATCCCGACTCCGTCTCTGCCTTCAACAGATCGGAGGCACAGAGGAGTACAAGATCGGCCAGGCCATCCAACAGGGCCGCATCACAAAGCCAGTGGTGTGCTGGTGTATTGGTACCTGTGCTACCATGTTCTCCTCAGAGGTGCGTTACACTTCATTTCACAATGGAATAACTGACTGTTAAAGACATGTCTGACCCATGTTCGACCTCCTCCCCTCCTCAGGTGCAATTCGGCCATGCAGGAGCCTGTGCCAACCAGGCCTCCGAGACAGCAGATGCTAAAAACACGGCTCTGAAGGAGGCGGGGGCCTTCGTCCCCAAGAGCTTTGACGAGCTGGGCGAGCTCATCAAGTCAGTGCACATTCATTTCATTTATTTTTCATTTATTTATTTATTTGAACAGGGACCGTACACATCAATCAGCCCAGGGGTAAATGTATCAGTCTTAGCTATAAGGCTACATTTCAACCGGAGTCCCTGTGGCCAGATATTATAAGCCTTCACTAATGGAGAAAATGGTTATCACAAAAATATCATAAAAAGCAAATAAACATACTGTTTACGATCATATATAGGCCTCATCATAAAATCATTAAAAAATAAATCAATTTTAAAAAACATCATAAAAAGCAATAATATACATTCATTCTTTTTGTATTTTCTTTAGTTCCTTTTTCATTACGAGATTGATTCCTGCGCTCCTCTTATTCTTTTCTCTGTGTCTTTCATCCATGCAGTTCTGTTTATGATGACCTTGTGGCTAAAGGAGTTATCCAGCCGGCCGTAGAGATGCCGCCTCCCACTGTGCCGATGGATTACTCGTGGGCACGCGTGAGTACGCCCTCTGAACATGAATGGATTAAGCTTTTAGCCGTTGGATGAGGGCAATGGAACATTTAAACAAATCATATTGTTTTTAAAATGAGAAAGCTGGATCACAACAGATATACTGTAGCAGTTGACTCGGTTTTTTTTGCCTGCAGGAGCTCGGTCTGATCCGTAAGCCGGCCTCCTTCATGACCAGTATCTGTGACGAGAGGGGTCAGGAGCTCATCTACGCCGGCATGCCCATCACGGAGGTCTTCAAGTCAGAAATAGGCCTCGGAGGAACTCTGGGGCTTCTCTGGTTCCAGAGGAGGTCAGCCTCTGGACGCGGTCGTTGTGGTAAACAAACTCTTGACAAACCATTTAACACTACAACCCCCCCCCCCCTTCCCAGGTTGCCGAGGTACGCCTGCCAGTTCATCGAGATGTGCCTGATGGTGACCGCTGATCACGGCCCCGCCGTCTCCGGCGCCCACAACACCATCGTCTGCGCTCGAGCTGGCAAAGATCTCATCTCCAGTCTCACCTCCGGCCTTCTCACCATCGTAAGACACCCGCGATTCCGGGGGCTTTTTTTTATTTGACTGACCTCCAAGAAGTCCACCACCGTGAGCAAGAGTGTTCTCCTCTTTCAGGGCGACCGCTTCGGAGGCGCTCTGGACGCTGCAGCAAAGCAGTTCAGCAAGGCGTTCGACAGCGGCATGCTGCCCATGGAGTTCGTCAACAAGATGAAGAAGGACGGCAACCTGATCATGGGCATTGGCCACAGAGTCAAGTCGGTGAGTACGATGGCTCCTGGGCATGCAGCGTATCCAGTGAGGCATTTAAAGGACGAGTAGTGGAGACGGAGGAAAACCAGATGGATTGGAGAGGGAATATTTGTAATGAAAGGGAGTTGTTTGTGCGTCGCCAGATTAACAATCCAGACATGAGAGTCCAGATCTTGAAGGACTATGTGAAGCAGCACTTCCCCTCCACCCAGCTGCTGGACTACGCTTTAGATGTGGAGAAGATCACCACCTCCAAAGTAGGATTCATCACTTTATCACGTCAGCCTTTTACTAATTAGTGACACGCTGCAATTCTTTTCTTTTTAAATCACGTGATCTTCTTTTTCCTGTGCGTTGTTTAGAAACCCAACTTGATCCTGAATGTGGATGGCTTTATCGGGGTGGCCTTTGTGGACTTGCTCAGGAATTGTGGTGGATTTACAAGGTGAGCCGATAAATACTGCCCATCATACAATGTACACCTTGTTTCTGTGGGAAAAAAAGATGCTTTTACTTTACGTAAGACAAAATAGAGAAACAGGCTTTTAAGTTACATTTTTATATTGAATCCATAGAGAATGAGGATCCAAGGCAGTTTGATAACTCTTTGATTTCATGCTTCTACTCCATAATGGAGTAATTTAGAGCCAAATATCAAGTGTGGATGACACAGACTCATTAAATGAACACCAAAGAAGCAAAAATTGCCTTAAATTAAAATCTGCACTTCCCACATGCTCAATATGTTTGAGTTTAAGTACAACATAAATCATGTTATGCCTACATTGTGGACAGCCATCTTTTCAATTCAACATTTCTGGTCCTTGTTATCCTTCATGCCCGTCACAGGGATGAAGCTGATGAGTTTGTGGAAATTGGAGCTCTGAACGGCATCTTCGTCCTGGGGCGCAGCATGGGATTTATTGGTGAGTCACTTCTGTGTCCAGACGCTCTGCTACAGTAACGTGTGCGAGACGGCAAACACGTGACAGTCAAGCCCTCCTTCATGTTTTCTCAGGACACTACTTGGACCAAAAGAAGCTGAAGCAGGGTCTGTACCGCCACCCCTGGGATGACATCTCCTACGTGCTCCCGGAACACATGTCCATGTAACCGGAGGGACTAAACCAGAGAGCGCCAGATCACCTCACCGAGCCGCCATCACCCCGCCCATACTGTGGTCCGCCACTCCGAAGCAGTATTGTAATGTCGAAAAGATGTAACTATGGATATCGTTGTAAATTGCAAATATTGAAAAGAAGAGTGTGTTTTTAGTTCTAGAAACCGGTCAGTGCTGCAGCTCTTTGAATATTAGTATAACCTGCCAAACTGTGACGCTCTCGTAAATGATGAATCAGATATACAGATAAAGAGGTCAACATTGATTATTCAACTGACCAACACCACTCTCATGGCTAGTGAAGTATTATTCTTTACTCCACAAATATATATATATATATTACTGTCGCATTAACTGAGCATGTGTCTCTGTGCAGCTCTCTTCATTGTGCCACTTGAGAGTCGTGAGCTTGCACAAGTAGAACATGTAGTGCAATAAGGCAAATAATATGAGAACATACTGTAGATCAGAGCTTTATTTATGTATAGATGTATCAATGTCATAGTTTTTATTTTCATTAATGTTTTTGACACTGGGGGTGAAACTATGAGTCATTCTATTACCATTAACATAACCTGAACTATTATTAGAATATGTCCATGTGCACTACAAGACAGCAAGTCATTTTAGCAGGTAAATGCTGTTATATATGTAATGTCTTCACATAATATATTAGGTGTAAATAAGTTTTTTAATGAATGAGATGAGGATTTTAAAAGTAGGATTTTAAAAGTCATTCCATCCCCACTATTTATCCATGTACTACTCACTTTTTGCATTTGAACACACCTTTCAGATTGTTATATTTGTGTTTAACGGAGAGAAACTATGTGAACAATCTGCTAATTGTAATACTGAGTGAAGGACACGTCTGTTCTATGTTAAATGAAAGAAAATTAAAAAATATTCCCACACCAAAAGAAAATGTGTTTTCAACCATCACCAGTGTCGTCTATTATGTGAATGTTAAAAAACAAAACAAAATCTTTGGACAACGGGAAACCTCTCCGATATTATCGCAATGTTTGTTTGTAATCGTTTCGATGTGAATTTAATGTGCTTCAACCGATTTGTCGTATGTTGACAACTGTAATTGAGTCAAATAAAATTCAATTTATGTAATGTAATGATACTGTGTGTGTGTGCTCGTGCAGCATTATCTTTTAAATATATTTAACCTCTGCCCAGATCACATTTGCATGACAACACGTTGCACACCCTTTATCTCTTTAGACTCAGTCCAGCTGTTTTAACGTGAATGCAGACATGCTTTACACACTTTTGAAAGGTAAATTAGCTTGTTCTGCTATTACAAATTAAATGTCTGCCATGATTGACCTTTTTGATTTTGTCTCAATGAGAATAATTTGAGGCATCACAGCACAGAAAGTATATAGCAGTGATTGAAATGCTATGATTATAAATACTCTGTATAAGTGCACAGGGAATTGCATGCGCGTCGATGCACAATTCTCAGTTTAGTGGGAACTGCTGCCTCTGATGTATGTGACGCGGTTACGCCTTTCAGCCACTGCGCATGTCTGCAATTCTGTCTGATTACCAAACCGAAGCTAGTTCCTTATTCGTTATGTCCACCGGTTAAATCAACAACGCTCAATTACTGACACAGCCAGGTACGGTTCTTATCTGTGAATCTTAAATTTACGTAAAGTAATATCCACGTCGTTATTCCGTTGTTCTGTGCATGTAACGTTAGCTATGTGTGTGCTGTATAATAATTATGTGTTACATATATCAATAGTTTGACTTGCAAATACAAGTAACCTTTTGTTTTTATTTCAGACGTCACTATTGACACTAAAATATTGCTTTTAAAACAGAAAACTAATGTAATTGTAATTATTGTTAAGAGGTCATCATCAATCCCCGAAGTATTACTGTGGTGACTGATCCTACGACCTCCTTATGAGAGTATTTAAATTAAATGTGTAAATAAACCAGGACTGATTTTCTCTTTAAAAATCAGTTTACTTAAAGTGTCAATCTGGAATAATCTCTCCGTTGTGTATCCACACACTTATTGATCCTTGAAGAGACTCCATGCTGCTTAGCTGTGAACACAAACACGTGGTTCTCAACTATATTTTAACATTTATAGAAATGTAACGTAATGATTTCCTCCTCAAATCTCGGATGTACATACAGTCCTTGAACGTGACGCGGCGAACGCGAAACTCGCTTCGCCGCCGTCCTCTGCGTTGACTCCACGTATGTGCGGCTGCGTCTGTCGCCTCCTTTCCTTCACTAGTCTCCTTCCTCTCGCTCCAGCGCTGGCAGCATGATGGCAGCGGCGGCCCCGAACCCAGAGGACTCCGCCAGGAACACGAGCGGCGGCGCAGGCGGCAGTAGTAGCGGCAGTAGCGGTAGCAGTAGCGGCACCAGCACACCCAGCGTCCTCGTCGGAGACGGGGACGCGGAGGAGGCCGAGGACTTCACCTCCTCCTCCCACTGCTCGGAGCTGTCTCGGCGGCAGAACGAGCAGCGGAAGCAGGGCTTGTTCTGCGACGTGACGCTGGCCTTCAGCAGCGGGGCGGCGAGCGGGAGCGTCCAGAGCTGCGAGTTCTCAGCCCACAGGTCTGTCCTGGCTGCGGCTACCGATTATTTCCCCCCGTTGCTCGGGGGACAGTTTTCCGAGTCGTTGTCCAGTAGGGTAGAGATGAAGGAATGGAGCGCGGAACTGGGGCCGGACCCGGATACGGTGGAGAGTGTCATCCAGTACATGTACACTGGGGAGATACGCGTTAGCACCTGCAATGTGCATGAAGTCCTGGAGCTAGCTGACAGGTACGCTCTGTTTACAAAAGCATTTCCGTGTGAGTGTGTCAGTGAGAGAGAGAGAGAGAGAGAGAGCGAGAGGGTGGGTGTGTTTGAAAATCAAAGCAGGAGAGTCCATCTATGGCTGCTCTGTTGCCTCAAAGTGTCGAAACGAGAGTAGCGGTGGTGAGTATTTCCAAGGACTGACCTCCATCCTGAACTGTGTGTTCTCTGCTAGATTCCTCCTGCTGCAGCTGAAGGATTTCTGTGGCGAGTTCCTGAAGAAGAAGCTGAGCCTGACCAACTGCGTGGCGGTGCACAGCCTCGCCCACATGTACACCTTGGACCAGCTGGCTCTCCGGGCCGCGGACATGATCCGCCGCAACTTCCACAAGGTCATCCAGGACGAGGAGTTCTACACGCTGCCCTTTCACCTGGTGCGCGACTGGCTGTCCGACGCGGAGATCACGGTGGACTCCGAGGAGGTGCTGTTCGAGTCCGTGGTGAAGTGGGTGCAGAAGAACCCGGAGGAGCGAAGCCGCTACTTCGAGGAGCTGTTCCGCCTCCTGAGGCTGCCGCAGATCAAGCCCACCTACCTGACCAGGGCGGTGAAGACGGAGCCGCTGGTGGCCGCCCGCGAGGCCTGCCTCCGGCTGGTGTCGGAGGCGGTGGAGGGCCACGCCATTCGCTTCGAGAACCTCAAGTCGACGGACATGGAGTTCTGGTCCTCCCACATGGCGTCCTTTCAGCCGCGCTTCGGCCAGAACATGGACGTCATCATGGTCGTGGGAGGCGTGTCGGAAGGAGGGGACTACCTGAGCGAGTGCGTGGGCTACTTCATCTACGAGGACCGTTGGGTCAACCTGCCGCACATCCACAACCACCTGGACGGCCACGCCATCGCCACCACGGAGACCCACGTCTACGTGGCCGGTTCCATGGAGCCGGGCTTCGCGAAGACGGTGGAACGCTACAACCCGAATCGCAACACCTGGGAGCAGGTGAGCAACCTGACCACGCGCAAGCACTCCTTCGGCCTCGCCCGCATCAAGGATATCCTGTACAGCATCGGCGGCCACGGGAACTTCAGCCCGGGCTTCAAAGACGTCAGCGTCTACGACCCCGAGCAGGACAAGTGGCACAATCTGGAATCGGCGCCCAAGATCCTGCGCGACGTGAAGGCGGTGAGCCTGGAGGACCGCTACGTGTACGTGACGGCGCGCACGCCCGTCGACACGGACAACGACGACGGGCTGAAGACGGTGACCAGCCGCTACGACACGGAGAGCCGCCAGTGGCAGGACGTGGACTCCCTGCCGCTGATCGACAACTACTGCGTCTTCCAGATGGCGGTGGCCTCGACCAACTTCTACCACACGGCCTCCTGCTGCCCCAAGAGCTACGCGGAGCGCGACGAGGCGGCCAAGCTGAAGATCAGCGCGCGCGTCTCGGACGAGATCCTGGAGAGCCTGCCCCCGGAGGTGACCAGCGTGGAGGGCGCCGCCGTCTGCCACTTGGACGACGACGTGTTCGTCGTCGGCGGCTGGAAGAACAGCGACGACGTGGACAAGCAGTACCGCAAGGAGGCGTACCGCTACTGCGCCGAGAGGAAGCGCTGGATGCTGCTGCCGCCCATGCCTCAGCCCCGCTGCCGAGCCGCCGCCTGCCACGTGCGCATCCCCTACCGCTTCCTGTGCGGCTGCCAGCGGTACCCCATGCCGCAGAACCTGGCCCGCCAGCGGGACCGCATGCAGCAGATGCAGCAGCTCCACCGGCGCACGCTCACCTTGCGCCGGCAGCTCCAGTCGCAGATCGAGTGCTGAGCGGCTCGGGGGGGGGGGGGGGGGGGGGTCGGCCCTGCTCCGGCCTCCGAGGACACGGCGCAAGCATCCACACACACACACACACACACTGCCACGCTACATCCCTCGGCGGGTCTTTGCGTCGCACAAACTGGATTTCCTCGAGCTGAACTCTGTCCATCGGCTCTCCTGCCGTGTTGTTGTTGTTGTTGACAGCTGATTTGAAATGTGTCTGCAGGTGTGCTGCAGCGACCCGCAGGTGTCCTGTGAGGGGGATGTAAATATGTGAATCGGAGCGTTATACAGCAGCCAACAACTGGATCTCCTTTTGTCCAGAGCGTCGGTGTCGATGCCGCTCGTCCGTTTGTCCACAAACAGGATGAAGGTGTGTCTGTGAACGTTTACATGGATATTTTACATTCCTTGTATTGTGCGCCTGTTCTCGGGGAGGTGACGGGACATTACCGATAACCGCATTCCTGCATCCCATTTAACTCTCTTCATGAAGTCTTATTCCATTTTAACACTGTGACAATCTATTCCTTCAAGTATCGGTCCAAATGTCTTAACTCTTAACTTCTACCAGAACGTCTCCGCTCGTTACTGCGCAGCCTCAACAACTAAATATGAACTATTTCAGAAAGGCTGTTCATCTTGACACCATGGAGACTCGTTTACTTTTTGATTGCAGTGTCCCTGCAACGGTTTATTTAATTACAATATATTTTCTGTTGCTTATTTATAACTAGAAGGTTTTCTCCTGGTATCTAGGGAGGTGAAATGATGAGGGAACTGTGATTGTGAGAAGATGTGATAAGATATAATAAAATGATTTCCTTTGAGTGATCTTAAGATTGAAATATTGTATTTGTCCACTGCATTAAGCGCCGGTAACTGGCAATGGCTCAATCATTCCTTTCTTCTGCACTTTGGCAGTCTATTGCTCAGTGCACTTTGCCATTAATAAAAATTTAAAAAAATACATTTAAGATGTATATATATATGTATGATTTGTGTTTGTAGAGCAAATCTTCTCTTCAACTGCACTTTTTGACATTTGTTTGTAACGTCTTAAAGAAACTTTGCACTTTGACTTTGCTTATTTCATTTGTTTCATATCAGACGAGGTGATTGTATTTGGGGCTTGGATTTAGCAAAGTGTGCAAGTTTTGATCTTCTTTGAAAAAACATGTTATCATTTTTCGCGGACTTGTTTCCAACATGCAATGTCTTGTGTTACTGTACGTAACTTCCAGCTGGGTGTGTATTAGAGATGTGCTCTGTTGTTCATCTGACCCTCCTAATAGATTTAGAAATTAGATTAAAAGGAATCGGATTAATAGACAAAGCAAACAGGGTTGTTATCTGAATGTGTTGTGACTGACATTCAGATTCCAGCTGTGCGGCGCCGATTACAACATACAGCTTACAAAGTGCAGAAATGATATTCATTTCCACTTTATGACCAACATGAACTGCACTGCAAATATTAAGTGGAATAAGCTTTGTAATTTGCTTTGCATGTGACAGTTGACGTTGTGTTCTTCTATTGGATGTATGAAATGCTGATGTCATCACTTGCAATTAAAGTTGTTTTGTTAGTCAAATGGTTACACACAGTGTATTATTGCTTTGTTGGACTTCAAGGAATTACTACTCAGAAATCTGGATGGTGTTGACCGCTTAGTCCCCACAGTTGTAGCTGTCATAAGAAGCCACACGTGTCGTGCTTCAGAGGCTTCTTTGAAAACAAATAGGTAGCTTCACTGTCACCAGTGGTTTTGACTTTAATTTAATAAACGTTTTACTGTGTTTTGTTTATTTTTTTCATTTGAGATGCATGCCTTGGGGTGGGAACCTTCCAGCGTGGCCTCTTTCTGGAGGGGAGAGTACATACCGTCCCACCTCAGTGTATGTAAGTGGTGGTGCTGCATTTAGGTGTCGTCTCGGACTCGAGATACTTTAAGATGAAAATAAACGTTTGGTCCCAGACAATGCCTTGGAAATGTTACCGTTATGATATGTTGTGTAGACGGTTCCCATCTATGGTTTCTAGTAGAAGTTACGTATTGGTCACAGAGAAAATAATTGAAAATGAACTTTAGTTGTGTCGCCTCAAAAGAAGATCCCGACATTCTTGATAGTCCCTGAAGGCATCACCGCTGAAGTTACACCCTGAGGTTTGAGTCGCACCAGCAGCAACAAAACGACACACGTCCACGGAGGCTGAGATCCGATGATACTCCGTTTGTCAACCTTCACTGAGCGGCTCACTAATTCAAGAAAATGGTAAACAAGTGTGTTTTTAAAGTTAACACGTTTAGAGGAATGCTAAAGCAACAAAACAAACCGCTTTCTCACATTCAACAAACTTGCTCACCAGCTAGCTAGGTTAGCTACACGTACCTAGCATAGCTCTTCGCGTTAACGTGAGCTATTTGCCTTTCATAGCTGCTCCTACTGGAAAACAACATATTATATTAATTATAGCCTCTGTGTGGTGCTGTAAATGATCTAAACAGCGGGTTTCCGCCCCTGGCTGGTTAGCGTAACTGTCTATCCAGCAGTCTGATTCTTGTGCACGTGTTTCACCACTTTCTTACTAAGTGTGGTATTCTCAATGTTAAGATTCCAGAGTTATCCAACCCCTCCGTGTGTATGAGGGACCCTCAGAGGGTCCAGGAGATACTCCAGTCCATGTTGAAGGCTGGATCCAACACCCTGCAGGTAACTATAACTATAACCGTACAAGTGGCAGCGTCTCCACAATGTAAATACGTGTGGTTGGTAAATGCTGCTTTCTGTTTCGTTTTCCATCCAGGTGATCTCAGATTTTGACATGACTCTGACGAGATTTGCACACAATGGCAAAAGGTGCCCCACGTGTCACAGTAAGTCAGCTTGGGTGCATTTGAAGGTGCATTTTGGTCTAAACGTTGTTGTCATTGAATCTGTGTGTTTTATCTGCAGATATTCTTGATGACAGCAAACTCATCTCCAACGACTGCAAAGTAGAGGTACTGTAGTCACGAGGTTTCATTGTTGAATCGCTGAATTTGCTGAAAATATGAAGATACTGTAAGCTTTTTAAAATTGAAGATTTTCTCCATAGGATCTGATGAATTAAAAATAACATTAAAGTATTTAAAGATACAAAAATCTGAAACATTTGAAATATGGAAAGTCCCCTCTATTCCTGAAGAAGTTTACTTTTTTAATATTTGAATGGTTTAACTAGCTGAATATATGAAGGACTAGAAGAGGGACAAAAAAGGTACGGAAGAAATAGACTAAGTTGAAAAAAGATTACAAGAACAAGAGTTGGACTGCTGAAGTATTCCAACTAATTAAAACATCAGTGAATTATGATCTGTGACTTGAATCTGTTCAGTAAGTGTGAAATGTCATTGTTGTAGTCGTCCTGCTGGTAAATCTTCTCTTTCCTCAGTATATTTTTGTATCTTCAACGTGGCTTTTCCCTCACAATAAGAAATAATGCTTAATTAATATTTGGGGACATAATTTTATCTATAATTCCCAGATCCAATTCAATTCAATTCAATTCAGTTTATTTGTATAGCCCAATTTCACAAATTACAAATTTGTCTCGGAGTGCTTTACAATCTACACATAGACATCCTGCCCCAAAACCCTCGATTGGATCAGGAAAACTCCCAGTTCATAGTAGCATATTCCACGATGGGAGACCTCCACGATCCATCAGGCAGATGGTGAGGAGGAGAGGGCGGAAGTCTCACAGTGACAGGACAGTGGCGAGCAGCAGATCCCCACGACCCCAGATCCATCAGCGAGAGAGACTATGCCGTCTCTAGGGGGTCGATGACCCCATGAGACGAAAGTCAAAAGGACTTCCGGGAGAAAGTTAGGTGCTCAGTGCATCCCAACGTCTGCAGCTGCAGCTATATATAGCAGATCAATCAAGGGCTGGACCAGGGCAAACCTGATTCAGCACTATCTACTATAAGCTGGAAGAGGAAGGTCTAAAGTCTACAACTTAAACGAGGTCTGTGTCTCTGACCCGGACTGAAATTGGAAGCTGTTCCATAAAAAGAGGAGCTGATAAAAAAAGGCTCTGGCCCATTCTACTTTTTTAGACTCTAGAACTACAAGTAGTCCCCGCATTTAGTGAGTCCACAAGTAACGACTCTTTTTTTTTTTTTCTTACAAGATTTTTTTGATTTTTAAATATTAGATGATGAAAGAAGAATGCCTTGATTGATTTGCTTTTTTGGTGGGAGTTAAAGAGTCGATCAAGATAACGCCAAGATTCTCACAACTAGACAGTGGATGCCAGGGCAATGTGAAATACAATCCACACATCACCACACATCACCAGATCTCTGAGTCAGGGGTAAAATTTAATTATTCTTTTTTTTGTCTGAGAGTAACATCAAAGCAGTTCATCCATTTTTGTTTTTATGTCATTTTTGCTCTTTTTACAAAGAGTACAGGTTCTCTGGTTTTATCGTTTTATATAGATAAATATCATCAGTGTCATAACAATGAGTTGAAAGAGAGTTGAGTGTTATGCCCCAAGGAAAAAAGTATAAAAGTAAAAAAAAAAAATCCAAGCACAGAACCAGAACCTTGTGGAAACCTTAATTAACGTGGTTGGTTCGGGACATCGCTTACAACATACAAACTGAAGATCTGATGAATCTGATTTATAAAAAACCAAATTAGTGCTGCTGAATGCCAAAAATCTGCTCCAGTCTCTGTAACAGGATGTCATGGTCAATGGTGTCGAATGCAGCACTAAGGTAGATACAATAGATACAAGCTGACAAAAAGTAGAAAACTGACGATCATCTCCATCTCTAATTGGGTAAACTGTCACATTTTTGTCGATGTGTACATATAAAGTTGACTGAATATTGTCCCGTGTCTTTCAGCTGAAGAAGCTGCTCAGCACTTACTACCCTATAGAGATCGACTCTTCGCGGTCAATAGAAGAAAAGCTGCCGCTTATGGTGGAGTGGTGAGTATCTAATATGGCTTTTACTAACAAATCATGTCATGCATTTTGATGTGTTCATAAATCGGTGTTGCACCTCCACAGGTGGACTAAAGCTCATGGACTACTGGTACAGCAGGAGATCAGGAAAGACCTGCTGGCCATTGTGGTGGGGGAGTCCGAATCCATGCTGAGGTCAGCAAACATGCTCCCCCAGAAGACCAGAGAATCTATCCGATGGTTTAAACGTTAAAAACATTTGGTTATGTGCGTACTTTAATAATGGTTTGATGTTTTCACAGAGAGGGCTACCAGCTCCTTTTTGACCACCTGTATGAGCACAGCATCCCTCTACTCATCTTCTCTGCTGGAATAGGAGACATCCTGGAAGAGGTCATTCGCCAGGCGGGGGTCTTCCACCCCAACGTCAAAGTCCTCTCCAACTACATGGACTTCGATGAGACTGTGAGTAGCCGACCCTCAAGCCACGGCCTCTTGTCCACGCCGCCGATTGAAACGATGCCTTTGACAGGGTTCGTACGGTCATGGAAAACCTGGAAAAGTCATGCAATTTTAAAATGGTCATTTCCAGGCCTGGAAAAATCATGGAAAAATCTTTAAATCATAAAAGTTTTGGAAAAGTCATGGAAATTTGTTATAATCACATGTTCATTTATGCCGAGTTTGAAATAATTAATATTTTTTTTTAAAGAAAGACGCTCAAAATGTAAGCCGGCGTACGCTCTCAATACGCAACATTTTCTAAATTGTTCAAGTTTATTCCGAGATTTCAGTTTGGTCATGGAAATTTGTTGAAAAGTCATTGAAAAGTCATGGAAATCCATTGGTCAACATGTGTAAGAACCCTGATTTGACTCCTCTGTGGGCTCAGGGAGTGCTGAGGGCCTTCAAGGGAGAGCTCATCCACATCTACAACAAAAGAGAAGGGGCGCTGCTCAACACCGGCCATTTCCAGGAGCTGCGTACGCGGCCCAATGTGCTGCTGCTGGGAGATTCTCTGGGAGACCTGACCATGGCTGACGGGGTGCAGGACATGGAAAACATCCTCAAGATCGGGTTCCTCAATGACAAGGTAGACACACTCTCACTCATTAATCATCAGTATACCTTGATAAGCGACCATTTACTTGTAGATGTGTGGCAATGTGTACATTTGTTTTGTTTTGCACTGTAACAATACATTCAGATTTAACCCTCTAAAACAGGGATCAGGAACCTTTTTGACTGGGAGAGCCATAAAAGCCAAATATTTCTAAATATATTTCATTGAGAGCCATATAGTGGGGGGGGGGGAGCATGACATGCTGCTGGTTAGATACGATCAATAACAGACGGCTGTTTAGTTTAATTAAAGAACAAAGACGTGCTCTTTAAGAAAATGGACCTTACATTACTTCTGCTGTCATCTTGCGCGATAGAGATTTTTTTTTTTTCAACTCAAAATTGTCTGGGAGCCATATATGGCTCGCGAGCCATAGGTTCCCGACCCCTGCTCTAAAATAATAGTACACTCCCAATTTTCACCATGTAAAAGTGAATTTTTGTAAGTGTATTTACCCGTTTCCCATGTGTTTGTGTCTGACAAAATAATGACAACATTGTCTGAGCGGGCTCCAGTATTCAGTCGGAGCGCTGCAGACGGCAGCCACTCACAGGACGGTAGTCCCGTTGCTCAAAGAGCTGGTGTAGCCACCGACGCGCTCCGGTTGTTATTCGTGTCTCGACAACATTATGGAAAGAGTCTCGCTCAAAAGTCTCATTTTGAAATCTCACGTTCTCCTGGGAAATAAGATCCGGGTTAAAAAATACCAAAGTTCCCATTTGAATCGCCGCGTTCGGACTTTAATTCCACTTCTCGTTTGATTTCCTCCTCAGGTGGAGGAGAGGAAACCGTCTTACTTGGACTCGTATGACATTGTGTTGGTGAACGACGAGAGCTTGGAAGTCCCGAATGCCTTGCTGCTCTTCCTTACTGGCAACAAGTGACGAGAGGATGCCAGCGGCCCGTTTGTGTCTCACCAGCTGAGGGAGGCCTCTCCTCTCGGCCAGCTGAATATTTACAGCCGACTCTGGATGTTTCGTGATCATTTTATTTCACAAAATGATTCACCTGTCCACTCGTTCACATCCCCTTTTTATATCTGTGTCCATCGGCCCGGCTCGTGTTTGTGGTCAAACTTTATTTGCACCGTCATGCAGCATGTACAGAGTGTGTGTGCTTCTGGGTGTTTGTTTGGGGGAGGATATTAGTTTGTTTGTTTGTCTTCATGTAGGACGTAATGAAGAGAAAGAAAAAGACACAACTTGTCGGGCAGCGCTTCACTCAGCATCTGGTTTGAATCTGGAGTCCAGCCTTTTAAATAAAGCTTATTTTAACCTGAAACCTGACGTCTTTATTCGGTTCAACGTTTTCTTCTCGTGTCAAGTCTTCCACTTTCTGGACATATTGTCAAGCACACTGCACGGTCTCTAGTTTTCATGAAAACAATTGTAAAGTCACCAAGTGTTCACAATTGTTAGTATTTAACAGGTTTTTGAAAAAGATCGATTCAAAAGACTCCACATTGTAACAAACAAGTTTTATTAAACTAATCTGAAAATATCTTCCTCTTTGTGTTTGCAGACTGTTACATGTCGATGTATTTCTGGTGTCCTTCTGTCTGAAGTTCTTTCCTCTTCATACGTTCCAACACGTCTCAAATAAAATGTGCTCCCACCTGTTCACCAATACCATGTTTTGGGGTTCTGGCCGTTGCTCCGCCCCCTTCTCCCTTACATGACGTCAGTCACCTTTGAGGGAATTTGGTGTCCAACACGATTAGGATTTGGGGGTCAAAGGTCACTGACCTTTGGGATAAATTTATGTTTTGGACCGACATGAATGTTGCCTGCAAATGACCTGGTGGAGGCAAACAACCATAAGGTGGTTATTCTAATTAGAAATGTTTTAATGACTAAACATTTTCTATTAAAATGTAGTTCACTGAATAAAAGTCCACAAAACTAATTCACTGGCACACGGCTGCACATTGACAGTGTGGAGGAATTAAAGTAGGCGTCATTTTTCTATAAAAGTTTATTTTAGGTTTCACAACATTTTATTCCATTTCATACAATAGATGTTCTAATATTGTACAAATCAGTCACTCCTAATACTGTACAACCAATAGAATGTTAGAATGTTTATATGGCACTGCATTGACTCCTAATGTTCTAAAGTAATATTCTGGGAGACGGGCCCCGCCCACACGCGTGCCGAGACACTTCAATATTAATCTTGTGTGCTTTTCCCCACGTAGTTTCACCTCCAGGACATTTTTCTTCCTTTCACATTTTTCAAACACCTGTTGGTAAAGTAGACGCGCGGCGTCCTTACATCAGAGGCTCAGCAATGTTTCAATCTCTGAAATTTTTTTTCGAAATAGGTGCAAGTCTCCGAGATGACAGTTCACCGCCTCCTCGCCGCCTCCTCGCCAGCTACACACCGGCGAGTCCCTTTACAGCTCGTCTCGTCTCGCCGGCTCCGGCTCGTCATCCACTTCGCTTTCTACAATCTTCCCGTCTTTATTGCGGTCTTGGTTATTAAACATGTCCTGAATGATGGTGTCGGCGTCGACCCCTGGCCGAAGACGACCGTCGCCCAATTCAACTTGTCGCATGATGAAGGCCGAAAACTGGAGAGAATAGAGGAGATGAGGTCGTTAAAAGGAGATGAGGTCGGTAAAAGGAGATGAGGTTCTTAAAAGGAGATGAGTCCGTTAAAAGGAGATGAGGCCGGTAAAAGGAGATGAGTTCGTTAAAAGGAGATGAGGTTCTTAAAAGGAGATGAGGTCGTTAAAAGGAGATGAGGTTCTTAAAAGGAGATGAGTTCGTTAAAAGGAGATGAGGTCGTTAAAAGCTGTTTCCTGCTGCTGCATGGAGCAGGAAGGTGGTGGGCCCGGCCCGTGTGCTCACCTCCTCTCGGGGGACCTCTTGGTCCCCGTTGAGGTCCATAGCAGGAAAGAGGAGATCCGGACCGTCTCCCAGCCACACGAACATGTAGCCGTCGGGCACGCCCTTCTTCAGCTCCATCAACTCCAGCTCGAAGAAGAGCACTGCGCTACTGGGAACTTCTCCAGCTAGGGGGGGGGCGGGGGGGGGGGGCACACAGAGAAAACATGACGATTCGGCTTCAATGAAAGTGTTCACAGAGCGACCCGAGCAGGGCCAATCACTGACCTCCGTTCTCCCCATGGCCCCAGTGTGGCGGAACGACCACCTCCCTCTTCTCGCCCACACACATGCCTCCCAAACCTTTCTCCAGACCAGGGATCACCTTGTCCGCCCCCAGGGTCGTGACGGAGGGGGCGTCGTAGTGGTCCCTGGACACGGACACATGACATGTTACCACTCTGAAAAAAAGGCGTTATATGTGCATGCGTAAAGCAGGAGGAAGGAGGTGCAGTGTGGGGGGGGGGGGGGGGGGGCTCACGAGGAGTACAGCAGGGTGCCGTCCATCAAGGAGCAATTGTAACGATACTGAATCCAATCGTCCGCCTCACTCGTCCCTTCGCAGTCCCGAGGCTTGTGGGTCACTTTGATATCGACCGGGTCTTCGGGGTTGTGGAAATCGATGACGTGAATGTCAAAGACCAGCACGGTCGAGCCAGGAATGAGTTCTCCTACGGCGGGAGAGGAAGAATTACGGGAACGACGCGAAGCGCTGAGTCGGCACATTCCACGTGTTTTCCGAATCTTCCCCGAATGCGTGGAGGAAACTCACCGACCCCCGCCTCGCCGTACGCCATGTGAGGAGGGATGACGATCCGTCTCTTCTCCCCGATGCACAGGCCCTGCAGCGCTCGGTCCATCCCTCGGATCACGTGCCCCCTGTCGATGTACGTGTTGTAGGTGCTGTTTCGCTTGTAGCTGTCGGGGGGGGAAAGCGTTCAACTCTTCAAAACGCTGCCGATATATTTCTCTTTTGTCTTTCACGCAAACGGGAGGAATCTGGTGTTCACCTCGAGTCGAAGGCCGTGCCGTCCTGGAAGGTGCCGTTGTAGTGGTAGCGGATGTAATCTCCGGACGCCGTCCTGCGGGCGCAGCCTTCGGGCACCTCCTTCACCTCCACCATGAGGTCGTCGTTGGCGTTGAACACGTCGACCAGCAGCGCCTCAAACACCAGCGTGGCCTGAGGAGGGATCCGAGTTCCTGGCAGGACGAGAATACGACTTTCAGAGCGGTCGCTTCCGTGAACCGCAGTCATCCGGGAACATGATCGGGTCGTACCATTGCCGATCTCTCCGTACGCCAGGAAGGGGGGCACGATGATGATCCTCCTCTCCCCGACGCACATGCCCAGGAGGCCCTCGTCCATGCCTTTGATGAGGGCGCCCTGTCCCAGGTAGGTGTCGTAGGTCGCGTTCCTCGAGTAACTGCCTCGAGCACAAAGGGGTTCTTGAGGACCGCGGGGGGGGGGCGACGAGAGCTTTCGTCGTGCCGATGAAACCTGAGCTCACCTCACCTGGAGTCGAACGGCGCCCCGGACAGCAGCGTGCCGTTGTAGTGGTAGCGGACGAAGTCGGAGGCCGCGGCGGCCCGCGGGCAGCTGGCCGGTTTGTGGAGTCTCCGAATCTGGACCTCGTCCTCGGTGTTCCAGATGTCCAGCAGGAGAACGTCGTACACCAGCACGGCGTCGGGAGGAACCACGCCGCCTGTCGGAGAGACGTGACGCGGATTGGTAGAAACCAGTCGAAACCAGATGATGTGTCACCCCCTCCCCCCACGAGGGTCTCGTCTGTCTGCACCTGTTCCGATACTCCCGTAGGCCAGGTGAGGGGGGATCGTGATCCTCCGTTGTTCGTTGACACACATGCCCTGGAGGCCGCGGTCCATCCCCGTGATGAGTCTGCCCAGGCCCACCTGGCTGATGAAGGCTTTGCCGCGGTCATGACTGGACATGAAGAGAGAGGGGGGGGGGGAGTCCAGGAGGAGGACGGGGCCACGGAAAAATGTTATAGAAAATCAGGATCCATCTCCATCAGCAGTATTATTAAATAAAGTCATGATTTCCCTTCTTGGCTTCTTTATTATCAGACATTTATTTGACATTTATTTCGCAAAATATCCACAACTTAAAATAATAAAATAATAAATGACCTCCACTAAATGTATGTTTGTGCGATGACGTGTCTGCAGCTGTTATCTCAGTGGACATTCTTAAATTGTTGTATTTTCTTTACTTGCGTTAACATAATATTCTGACTGATTTTACAGCATTTTAACAACTGAGAATAACTTTTCTGCAAGAGTCAGATCTGAATTCTTAGTTATATTTTCGGAATATATATATCCAGCGAATATTTTTTAACTGTATTTCACCATAGCTCGTTCTTAACTTTAAACATACAAGCCGACGTTCCCGCAGAGACGAGGTGTTGGAGACATGTCGCTGCTACTTCACCTGGAGTCAAACTTCTCCCCGTCTGCATGGAAGGTTCCGTTAAAGTGATAACGGATGAAGTCTTCCGTCTCCACCTCTCGGGGACACATTCTCGGTATGTCGTACCGATCGACCACGACATCCACGAACGGCGCCGGGAGGCAGCTCACGATGACGTCATAGAGGCAAAGCACGAGCGTGAATAGGGTCAGCTCCATTTGAAGAGTTGTGGCGAGACCTGCGGGAAACTCGAGGGTCCAAGAGAGGTCCGAGGAATGGAGAGAGCAGCGCTCATGAGAGAGGTCTGCGGCGATGTGTCAAGGCACCTGGAATGAGAGGAAAGTGCTTCCGGTTGGGATTACAAAAATAAAAGACCTTGACTAGTTCACAATTTGACATCACGCGCCTGGTTCAAATTCTCTACTCGATATTATATGTGATAAACCGACTGAGCACATACGTCTTCCCCAGTCTGGACACTTTTGTGAGATACTATATTATATTATATTATATTATATTATATATACTTTATTCATCCCCAACGGGGACATTTCTTTGTTGCAGCAGCAAGCATGTTTAAAATATATAAAATACAATCAAATAAAATAGCGGGGAATATTACATTCAAGAATTTAAATAATAAAGGAGATGAAAATGAAAAGTGTATACAGTGTATCCAAAAGTATATAATGTATATAAAGTGAAGCTGTGCAAAGGTTATTGATGTTGTTCAAGTTGAGAAGGATCTGGACGGAGGTGATTTATTATAAAGTCTAATTGCACTTGGCAGGAATGTTCCCCTGTATCTGTGCTTGTGACAACGGAGCTGAAGCAGTTCTACTTTTTAATGACATGTTTTGACTTTACTATTCAATATACATGACATTTTAATGAGATATTCTATCCGATGATATTTTATGACATTTCATGACTATAGATTAGATTAGATTAGATATTCCTTTATTCGTCCCACAGTTGGGACATTTCAGGATCACAGTAGCGGGTAAGAGCATATTGTATAGTTTTTTATAAAAAATGTTGGTATAATGTAACGCAACATTTTGACTTTTTCATATTTCAATGGCATACTATGACATTCTAGTAACAGTTCTTGACATTTTCCTGACTAACTGAACTATGACATTATGTTGCATAATATTTACAGTGTCGTTTTTATGACACTTTAAATGACAAACTCTATGTGACTTTTTCTGTGACATGACTTCCAGTGTGTTTGTGTATTTGTACAGGGATCGACAGTGTATCAACGGTGTTGCAGTGTAGAGCAGTATGGTGTACACACATAGAATAAAGTAGGCCTACATCCGACACATTGACAACATGAAGCAACAGTTTCCATTGATTCTGTGGACCCATCTGACTCCACATATGGGCTCTCCAATCCAGAAGTCAAGGAACTCTTCATCGTCTGTCATCATAAACCACCAGAAAGTTTAAGCTTGAGAACAAGTCGACATGATATAAGAACTGACATGATTTAAATAGAAAAAATCATTAATTTACAATATAATAAATATTTTTGGAGAGAAAAAAATGCATTTGTGCTTTTATTTTGAACGGGAAGTCGACACAACTTCCGGCCATGCTGTGTCTCCCTCGGGCGTCTTTCGGCTCGGGTACTCAGAGAGCAGCGGGAGGAGTGGCCCCAGGTTCCCACCCACTTTTTAATGGAATTCTGCAAACGTGTAATGCCTGGCCCAGAGGCCTGGCCCACGACTCCAGTCACGGATGAGATGAAAATGATAACGTGCACCCCATAAAGTTCTTCCATCGTGTCACAATAAAGTATCAGGCTTGTGATAATATCAAAACAACACACATACTTACTTTTGAGGCTTAACTGTCAGTTAAAAAGAGTTCATAATAACCACCCTGCTCTACCAAAATAAGCCTGAGTCTTATAACATTAGGAATATTAAATGTTTCTGATATTTCAGGCTCATTGGTTACTCCCCCCCCCCCCCCCTCCCCAGAAGTGATGTGTAAAACTATGCAAATTATTTGTGTCCTTGTTTCACCAACCCAAGTCTCAGCTTGTCAGAGTTTAGGTAGCCAAGCGAACAACTATTCAGTCAATATGTTTAATGAATACATCATTTGTTAAGAGTTTGAGATCTGGAGGCAAAATGTATTAAACATTTTTTTTTTTAAATGAAATAATTGACGTCACTGTTATTACGTTACAGTTTCTGGGTATTTTGGGTATTTTGCCAACAGGAAACCCTGAGCACAACTCTCGTCTGTGTCAAGTGAACCAGAGTGAGCACCGTGTAAACCGGAAGTACGGAGCTCTCTCTTCATGTTAATGGTCGCGAGCTGGATTTGCCTATAGATGTTAACTTGTTGATAGAGCTATAACAACTAAGTTGCTATAGGCTAAACTTGTATTATTCGTATCTTCTTCCACAAAACATACATTATTTCTTAAGGGAACATGAATGCAAATATATATATTTATAATTGATTGTAGTTTAAAGTCACTTTGGCATGACCTTTACATTTCCTCTAGGACACTCAGCCTGTACATTCTGGCAGGGGGACAGACAATGGAAATCAGCCTTGCGGCTGTAATTTGGTGTATTTACGTTTTAATTTAAAGTGTTCATCAATGTGCATTGTCCCTCTCGAACAAATACAAACGTGAAACTTGAAACTTGAAATATGTTTTCTGGGTTATTTTTTTATTTTGTTGGACAATTTGTATTTGTTCACATGTGGATGCAACACAAACACAGCACTTGAGAAGCATGTAATGCAACTCATGACAATTAATTAATTATAAATAAATAAATACAGACATGGTATTTTTCAGTTTTACGTTCTCATATTTTACTAAATGTGTGTACTAAATGTGAACATCGAAAGATGGAGAGAAAAATACACCTATAAAAACAATACAGCATGCTTTGAAGGATGGCTGAAAAGTAATATTACATATCTGTGAAATCAGAATAGAAGGGCTTTTATTTTGAAATTTCTGACCCGCGGTTCTCGTTTTCAGCGTTTTCAGTGGACGCGGCTTTCCCAGCCTCTACGTGCAAGCAGTCATGAGTCTACCCAAGTGAAAAAAGACGGTTTCCTGCTCCTATCAAAACAAGAACGGGTGGAGGTAACGATGCTCCTGAGCAGCCTGTGTCTGGCCCTCCTCCTCCCGGCCGTGGTGGAGGCTCAGTATGAAACATACAGCTTCAAACGTTTCCCCCAGAAGGAGCTCATGCCGCTGGACTCTTCCTACAACTACGCGCTGGAGCAGTACGCGGCGGAGAACTGGGCAGAGAGCGTCAAGTTCCTGGAGCTCAGCCTGCGTCTCCGCCGGCTGCTGCGGGACAGCGAGACGCTCTGTAGCCGCAACTGCAGCTCCGTCGGCCGGGATAACGCCACCCTGTTCTCCGACAGCAGCCTCCGCGTCGTGCGCCACATCCTACTCAGAGCTGCGTGCCTGAAAAAGTGCAAGGCGGATTTCCCGGTGTTCAATCTCTCGTATCCACACCGGGACCTACTGGAGACGTTCGAGAAGAGGGTCCCGTACCGGTACATCCAGTACGCGCACTTCAAGGTGAGCAACGCGTCGGGTTTAGGTCGATGTGCCCAAGAGGGCGACATAAAGTAGGCAGTTTCCATTCAAATAAAACAAGTCCCACCAAAGGCTTCCCAACGTATACCCCAATATACACGTATCACAATATGTGTAATAACACAGGAGCACACACACACACACACACACACACACACACACACACACACACACACACACACACACACACACACACACACACACACATACATGTGTGTATTGAGCGTATAACTGTGCGTAACGGGCGCAATCACACAACTAAAGTGTCCGCAGTCGGGTTCTCGGGGCAGATCGGCTCGGCTTGACTCCCGGAGAGGAACTTTCTAGTCGGCGAGACGTGCGCCACTTCCCTCCCGCTACGTTGCGCCCCCCTGCAGCCCGAGCAGAGCATGTGCCACGTCTCTTCCAGTGTTCCCCTGAAACAATCCCCACATTCTTCTGTCAGCCAGGTTGATGGGGACGAGGTACGAGGCCCAAAAAACATATATATTTAGTTCACACATACAGTGTGTAAAGACCTCCAGCTATTGTTATTGGGTTATTGTGTGTTATTATTGGTGAATGAACCCCTTTAACTGCTGCTGCTGCTCCACAGTGGTGTCTGGTCTCACGTGGCTGGTAGAATCAAAGCTCCCAATCCGGTGATCAAGCAGCCGCTCAACAAACATGCTTTTAAAGCTGTTTACCGGATCGGACCATGAATACACGCAATTACCAGCATCAAAGGAGAGAGCGCTCCTCTTCTTTGAGGAGGGAAGTGGGAGGTTGAATGTGGTTATTACACTCTTTGGCCAAGGCTACCCTAAATACCATTTTGGATTTATTTCACGTCAGTTTTTTATTCACTGACTCAACCATCATTTATATCCTGACATCAGTGATCTACATCTGTCAGAAGTTGTTGCAGCAAAGGGGTCAGAGGTCACGGTGTCCAGGGTAGAGTGGTAATGACAGAAGCTGCTGTCTCTTAATTAAGCCCCCAACTATTCAAAGCTTTCTATTCTTCCTCAGCTCAACAACATGGAGAAGGCCGTGTCGGCGGCTCACACCTTCCTGAAGAAGAACCCGACGGACCCCTACTTGATGAAGAACATGAAGCACTACAAGACTCTGCTGGACGTGGAAGAACATCTCATCGACCACGAGCAGCAGCCGTATGAAGTTCGTAGACCGACGCCGTCGTTCCCACCTGGGGTTCCAGATGAAACGCGTGTCTAACCACTCCAACACATCTCTTTGTGACATGCAGAGTGCGTTCCTGAAGAGCGTGAAACTTTACAACAGCGGAGACTTCAGCAACAGCGCCCGAAATATGGAGCAGGCCATCACACACTACTTTGAAATATACGGCCTCTGCTTGGCGGGCTGCGAGGGCTCGTACGAGATCCTCGAGTTCAAAGACTTCTACCCCACCCTGGCAGGTAATAGGGGAGCAATTTGACTTCTGTTTGGGTTTTTTAAGAGAAGAAAATAACCCGTTTGTCCCCTCAGATCTCTACACAGACGCGTTGAAGTGTAAGGTGACGTGTGACCAGAACCTGACGCCCAGCGTCGGAGGCTTCTTCGTGGAGAAGTTTGTCGCCAACATGTATCACTACCTCCAGTTTTCCTATTATAAATGTAAGAACTGCGGCAAAGGCTTTCGACAACACCGCGCCCGTAGACTGTCCTCACATGCGTCCCGTTGTGATCCTCCCCAGTGAACGATGTAAAGAGCGCCGCCTCGTGTGCGGAAAGCTACATGCTGTTTGACCGCAAGGACCAGGTGATGCAGCAGAACATAGCGTACTACCGCTTCCACCGCGAGGAGTGGGGACTCGAGGAAGTGGACTTTCAGCCTCGGCCCGTGAGTGACGCCAAGACCTCATCCCGGCTTTTAGCGGGTTGAACCAGAGGCGGCGGAAGGGTGTTAACATATTTCACACTGATTTAGCTCAGCAGGATCCCTGGAGCATGAAGCAGTCTGGGCATAAACACAATCTCAGGGTGGTATTTAGAAAGTGCTCGCGTAAAGGCGGACTTGTTTTCCCGTCTGTTGTTGGGGGTTTGGAGTCGTCGGCAGCTGCAGCAGCTCTGTTTGTCAAACGTCTTTTCCCCTCCGATGTAAACAAAAGGACGACAGGTCAAATGTGTTGCTCGGCACCGGGCTATAAAACAGGCTGGTTCTTGCCGTGCACGTTTACGCCACTTTTGTTTTCCAGGAGGCTCTGCAGTACTTTAACCAGACCACCAAGCAGAAAGAGATGCTGGAGTTTGCACTGAACTACCTTCAGACTGAAGATGAGGTGAGTTGTTTCTGCACAGATGTCATGCATCAGTATTACTGTAGTCTGCAAAGTTATAGACACCGCAAATAAGAACGTCTTTTTTGAAAACTTTACGGTGATCTCGCCATGTTGATTTTATGTGATGAGGTTTTCAGATATCAGATATTATCCTTTGAACTCAACATCCTCCTCCTTTGTGCTGGTGTGGAGGAGGAGACCAGACCTCCGCAGATATAGCTAAACTGTCTGCATGACCAGACAAGCCGAGGGGAGCATGGCTCTGACAATGTGTATTTGTGAACTGACACTTTCACTTGACTCAACAACTGAATTGGCTGAGCTAGTCCCTCGTTTCCATAAGTACAAATTCCACCTTTTCATTCAGGTATCACATACTCTTAACATGTGTCGAGGGGATTTAAACCATTTATTTCGGAGGTGTAAACTAGCGGAGTTTAAGCTGCTGTCGTGGTAAGAACAACGTCTTAGAGGATGAAAGGCAGAGAAAGAGAGGATGAAGCCTGCAGAAAAGAAAGCATGGGGGCGGAGGAGGGGGTTTTCCGCCAGCAGCGTGTGGTATGTGGCTGGGAGGTGTTGGCCACTGAGGCGGTGCCACATCCATTTAACTCAGGTCAGCCCCTCCCATCCAAACACTCCGCCTGGACCTACAGGGCGCACTAGTGACATGCTTACAGACATTAAGAAGAAAAAAGTGTCATTTTGCCAGGTTGAAGTAAGACAGTAAAGGTTCTTGTGTTCCCTTTCAGGACGTGGTCGGTCCAGAAGAAACGGCCTCCTCTCGCACAGAGCACTCTGACGCCGAGTTTGAGGGAATGGGGGACTACGAGGAGTCCTTCCTGGCTGAATGGTGGCAAGAGCCCCAAACCAAGTGGGACAATGGGAAGGTCGTAGACTGACATCTGTCCTCGTCTCCTGAGCGGAGAGCGTCCTCATCCGGCTCCACCTCTCCTGACGACGTAAACCAAAGAATGTCGACCTCCCGACAGACACACACCGACATTCCCAACAGTATTTAGCACAACGATAACAAACCATCAGGGTGCTTTCCCCCAGAAGGACGTTTCCGTCACGTCGATCAAGATCAGAGATCGACATATTCACTCGTGGCTGTCATCAGCCTTTTAAAAGCTTCATACTGGTCGCTGCCTTATTCTACAGGTTTTATTTAATGGCGGCTGAATGCCTCTGTGCCGTGTGATGAGGAAGGTGACTTGTAGCTTTTCTTATGCGGACCGATTTGTCAACGATGTTGATGTAATAGTTTGCTCATAATTAAAGTAATATTTTAATATACTTTTTTTTGTTGTCGTCTTAATTTCAATGAGATCATAAAAAAACGCACGAGGCACAACATTCTATTTGATTGCAGTAATGTTCATTTGATTTGGTGATTCATTTGGATGATTCTTTTTTTAAAATCAATGAGTCATTTGTCAAGAAAAAGAAAGGCCCAACAAATGTAAATATTTGTTGCTCTTTCCTGTTTTATATCATAATTTGAATTAGTTTCTAGTCTGATTAAAAGATCCATTATGGGCAAACAAAACAGGTTATTTAAAGCTGGAATCTGATGATGTTTTACCACGACTAATAACATTAGATACATTAATACATACATACATAATTAATTGATAATAAAAAATAACCGGCAGCCTCAGATCAAAGAACCTCTTGTGGTAAATAATTGAAGGAAACAATACTGATGTATAAGTTTACACAGCGTTGCCATTAATTACTGGGTTTCATACCACTGGGATTTAAAATACATATTAAAAATGTCTTTCTGAAGTAGAACACCAAGGCAGAAAAACCATCTATGAATATATGAATACCATAACAGCAATGTAATGAGAGTAGGTGTGGTTTATGTTTTTGAATTTTATTGTCTTTCCATTTCAAAATCGACTACAAACCTTAGTTAATTTCTTTCTTTTTGTCTCAATTCAAAAAGTGTTTAAAAATATTGGATACAATCAATCTTATTTTTCACATTTTTTTCCATAAACTTCATCAAACAGATTGTATTTATTACCAACTCTGTACATATTGTTATAACAATAGTGCATCAGCTGCCTCCTGGACCCCCGACTCGATCTCTTGAATCTCCTTTACAGTGGGAATCATTCCAAAGCCTCTGGGCTGAGGCCTCGCTTTAGGACTCAGGGCTATCAACAAATGTACAAAAGATTAATGACACTTAAGTGACATCTGAATTGGTAACAGAGATGTGCGACAGCTCGCTCAGCTGCCACATGTAAAGACGCGTGGACAGCGTGGCCGACAGGAGGTTTGCAGACTCCAACTGTATGTGTTTGAAACAGAGACAACTCATTATTTTAACATATCTTTTCAATAAATCTCCATACAGTGCATTTAACATTCACTATATCTTGCACATATTTACAAATAGGTGTGCATACAGTCGGCTAGTGCTCGTTTTTTTTGCCGATACATAACATACAAACTGTTGAACTCTTTATTCACGTGCTGCCTTATGGTGGCGCCATGGCTGCAGCACACAACAGCTCGTAGAAATAGAGGATGATCTAGAGGTAAAAATCTACCGATCTGCCTTTAGATAGGACTTGTGTTATTAGTGTGCATGGGCGCAACGGCCCCTAACACGCATACATTATTATTCTTTTTAAAAATCTCGGACACGCGTACATTCACACAGGATCAAATAGATTGAACTTCCCAGGCGTACAAATGTTTAGCCTCAACGTGGTAAGCACTCAGACGGATATTGTGGAATGTATGTTGGTCAGTCGTGTTGAAAACACACTAAGTTACGGTCTCTGTTAATTAAAGGTCAGTGGTTCGAAATGATCCCGAAACCAGAACACCTAGCGTCCCCGTTTAGTACCTGAAACTTGTGGGAGGGGCAATTAGGATGCCCCGTGTTAAAAGGACAAATAACATTGATCATAAACGTATCAGGCAGGGCTTCGGCTATTGGCTGTATGGATTTTTAACCATTGTTTGTATGATCAATAGTCCTTCCTCACACTTTCTTTGGAAAACATGCGAACAGTCCAGTGTGTGTTTTCTTTTCAATTCTCCATGTTGCCAAACGTTGTACATTAAAACAGATAACTGTGCGCTTTTCACGGCGTCGCCATGGAGAAGCAGAGCTCCTTCTCCTTTCAGAGAAAAGGAAACTCTTCCACTCCTGGTACTTATTCCAGTCTCTTAAATTGCCAGTCTGTGTGCTAGTCCAACATTTACCCGCGGGTTCAGTCGGTGGCAGCCAGGCAGTGGAAAGACATATTAAATTGGTCCACCGTTGATATGTTCTTCATCAGACTGTTCATGACGAGAGGAAAGGAGGTACACAGACGCCCCATGACATTCTCAGAGCCTCCGGACTGGAGGAAGACCCCGGTGGCCCTCGGCGTGTCCTCGGTGGCCCGATGGGAGCAGCCACACCACCAGTGTGACACGGCTGGTACGGGGAGAGCCCGGAGGAGGATGGAGCCGGACAGGAGGATAGACGATGGGAGCAGACGGGCGTGGGGAGGAAACCATGATCGGAAGAGGTTTGGAGATACTTTGGGTGCGGGAGTGGAAGACTTTTTTTTTTTTATCCTCTTCTCTGGTGTGTAAACGGTGGAGGAATGCAGGAGTAGACAGGACAGAGAGACAGAAAGACAGGACAGACATCTTAACCTCCGCCCGATCTGAAAGAGAAGTGAAGAAGGGGAACTTTAACAGAAAAAAAAAGCTTCAAACTAATACCGACTGCTGCATCGGCCACAGAGAATGATGCTTGAGAAATGGAAGAAACTATTCTGAGGACAGCAGAGGGATGGAGAGGTTTGAGAGGAAGCAGAAATTGAAATGAGATGCATGTCGAGCGCGGTGATGAGTCAAGGGAGACATGCTGAAGGACTTTGGAATGGGAGCAGATTGTTAGGGGATTATGATACGTTTGTCACGGGGTGAGGCTCAGGTGCAGAGACAGGCTGGACTCCAGGTTTGAGTGAAACTTAAAAAACTTAACTTCAGAAAAAGGTACAACATAAAAACTCTGACTCGAAAGCAGTTACAAAAAAACACTAGAAATCACCATGGGAACAAAGACTGGGAATGAGACATCTAAAAAGAGCCCCAAAGAGACTGAGATAAAGACAACAAACCGACAGGAGACAAGGGAAAGACTGGCACAATATGTAGGGGGGAAACACAGGTGTACAACATGATGCAATGAAGGAGACAGGAGTGGCTGAGGGCAGGTGAAGAGAATTAACCAATTAAGGAAACAGAGGAGTGGCTGAGGGCAGGTGAAGGGAATTAACCAATTAAGGAAACAGAGGAGTGGCTGAGGGCAGGTGAAGGTAGTTAACTAATCAAGACAGAGGAGCAAACAGAGGAGGGAACAGGGCGTTACAATAGTCACAGTCCTGTAAGGTTTACCTTCCTCTCTGGATATTCCTGCTTCCAATAGGCACAAAGAAAAAAAGACCAGAACAAAATGATTCATGACATTAGGAAATATGACAAATAATGTCTGACAAGCTAGACTATTTTAAGGAGCATGTTGTGAAGCTCATCATCTTGTATTAGAAATAAGAAATGATAGAGAACAAGCTCCTTCATTAACAGTTAGAACAGTTAGAACTGTTACAATGTGACATTAAACAGGCTGTCAACAAAAGATCTTGTGTTTTTCACGGATTTCAGGACAAAAACATAAATCACCGAATGATCAGCCATTCAAGCCCTTATTCATCCATCAGTTTTCTCCATAATAGTTATTGATCACATGCAACAGGTCTACAGTAGTCATACTGGCCATCTCAGCCCCAGAGTCTCACACAGACACTTACCTCTGGCTCTAAAAGGACTGACGACACGCTATTAGTAACACACATGTTGCCATTGAAGTCACAACTTTTCATTAGCCACAATAATCCTATGAAACCAGCCGGCGCAGTCCTTTCAGGTCAGAGCGTAAGAAGTGAACAACAGGCAGCGTGCACTGGTGGAACGGTGCAGGAGCAGCACATCAGTGAGGGCATTTGGGGTGAAACATGACAACGCAGGCTAAAAGAGTACCAGAGGTAACACTTTAAGAAAAAGATGTATACTATAAGCATTACATTTTTAAGAAATAATAACTCAAGTGGACTTAAGAGAAGTGCTGCAGCGGTTCCTGACAGATCAACATCTCAGTCCTGTCATTACTATAAAAGGGTGGAAAGGTGCAAGGGGGTGTTGGGGGGGCAGGTTGGACTCATGATTCAATCAAAGAAAACAACCGCTTTGACAGATTTTGACACCAAAAGCAGAGTTCAAGCTTTAAGGTCAGACTCGACTTCCCTTCCCCCTCCTCTCTCCCGGTCGGACGACAAGTTGCAAAGTAATATTTCCGAGAGGTGGGAGTGGGAGGAGCGGGGGGTGGGGGGTGGGGGTCCTTCAGGTAGAAGCAGACAGGTACACAAAGGCATGCCAGAACTCTTACTTAAATCCCCATCCTGTTCCCCCTAGGATTATAGCTGCCAGGAGAATAGCACCTGCGATGGACCCTATTATGATATTGGTGCCACTGGGACCTGCGCATAGGAAGAAAGGGGGAGGAAGGGTACGGAGGAGGAAGAGGGGGGAGGGGCAGAAACAAAACAACACCACTAAAAAACACACATCAGAGGACAGCATCAACACTGTACATCAACAACAACAACGAGAGAGAGAGAGAGAGAGAGAGGCAGATGGTGAGATACCTGCAGACAGAGAAATAGAGATGAAGTGAAGGAGCACATGGGGTGGAGGTGGGACAACGGGCGGGTGAGCGAGGGAGGTCAGGGAGACAACAGAAAAAAAGGAGAGAGAGAGTGTTATTACGGTACTTTGTTCTCATCCCCCTCTCCTGCTCTTTCAGCTGGACACCCTCTTGCTCAGGGTGTCTTTTTTTTGGCCCTATGAGTGCAGCAGCTCAATAGATCTGTCACAGTCAGACTGCACGAAAACAAGGAAGGCACTTAAAGATGGCACACACACACACACACACACACACACACACACACATGCTCTAATGAGTACATGTGCCTCAACACACACCCACACTCTTCCAGTGTTGAAACCCAGACTTAGCGGGAAGTCAAACACTGAGTGGACTTAATATCTCACAACAACCAGGTGAACTAGTCTTTGTGTTTGAGGACATGAAACTGGGCTCCACTTCCGTACAGAGTATGAGGGGAGTATGAGAGGCGGTCAGAAAGAGAGATGCGAGCAGCCCGAGAGGCGCCACGGACCTTTCTTCTCCGGGCCGGTCGGGACTGTTGGCTCGGGGATGGGATCAAAAACGCTGCAGTCCTTTCCCGTGTAGTCCCTGTCACAGATACACTTCACCTCGTTACTGCAGGTCTACAAGAGAGAGAGAGAGAGAGAGAGATTAATATCAAGAGCGATAGCTTCTAATAGAAAGAGTCAAGCAAGCAGGGTGTTAAAACCAAAATGTAACCAGTAACCATGGAGATGTTGACAGGTGAAACAAAGACATCAATGAATTAATCCTTGTTCAAACTGGGCTGAATTTCAATTGAATTGCCATTTTAGTGACATAGAGCCATTGTTCCAACAACCGTTCAATAACAGAATTTAATTTACATGCAGTTTGTCATTTAGATGCTGCTGAACACTTCCGGTGTACAACTATCATCATATTGGATGCGAATGTGCTTATTTTATAAATAATAAATAAGAGGAAAATATTTGAAACAAAAACAATGGTTGTTTCTCATCGAGAACTAAATGTGGAACAGGTCCTACATACAAGTCAGAGTAGTTAATAAACTACGACTGACCGAGGGGTCATACACAATATTACCTTTTTATTGACACTGTCATAGACGTGTTAATATTTGCATTATAGTAAACATATTACAAACACCATCTTTAACTACGACCTCAGTAATAAAAGCCCGATAAAGAGAGATATTATAGCACGGTTTGCATTAGATTATGGGCTACTGAGTGCATGTTATATGTCTGTAAAACGTGAGGAATTCTTTACCCCGTGGTCAGTACAGATGCGCCCATAGCTGGACCCTGAACAGGTGCTGAGGTTGAATGCCGCCACAGGGAGGCAGCGTCGCTCCAAGCACATCATGTTGGGACCACAAGGAGTGCCCTCCTCCACATAGCCCAGGTCTGACCCGTCCTCCAGCAGAGCATGGCCGCCTCTGACGTGTCACACAGGTGGGAGAGGAACTTGGAATGAAGTGTCTGAGGACATGCCGTTCTAAGTGTACACTAGGTGGGACCCACTTACCTGCAGTCCAGGTATTTGTTCTGGTGGTAGAGGGTGAAGCTGGTCACCTCTCCCTGCAGGTCTCCAAACTTTGGCTTCATCGTCACATTGACGCAGAACAGGAAGCCGCATAAGACATCCCTGTCGGGGAAGAGTGACGGGTAGAGAGCAAACTGGGGCTGTGTTCACAATATCACCATTATTTTTGCTTAAAAAAAAAAAAGAACATATCGTTTGGACCATTTTCTGGATTTAGTTGTAACGAAGGATTTGGGGAATTAAAGACACGGCTTCGTCTTCAGAATGCAACCGTAAAAGTTTTTATATTATCTTTATACACGTTACCAGAAGTGTGAGATACGCCTTGGCTAAAGAGACATGCAGCGCGAAATGAAATAAAGAAATGTTGTTGGCTTTTGTTTTTTCATGACATTAGTTGAAATGATCAAATAAAACCAGCCTTGCCTTTTTAATTAAGTAAAGACTCAAACTTAAGCAGTGCAAAAGAAGTCAAATGTAGTGAACAGGCACGTTCACAGACATGTTGGGGGGCAGGTGCTCAAACCAAAACATTTTTCATCATCAATCATTTATCTATTGATCACTGGAACTTGAAGTTAGCAAGTAATTGGTTGCGACGAAACACCTGAAACACATTGTGTCGTGAGAAGACATGTGATCTAAACAAAATGACATGTTTTCTATTACAATTTATTTTAATTTAAAAAAATGATAGGAGCGAAAAATGCCATATAATAAACGTGAGAGGAGGAGGAGGGAGGGGAGCATGTCATGGGGAAATTCTCACAATAACTCAAATAAATGCCCCGTCAGATATCAAAACACATTTGGGGGGAATTGATGACAGAGAGTCATTTTTATTCTTAAATATAAAATGTGGCTCCAGCAGAAAGGGCACTTTTCTCATCCAGGGCAAAAGGTCAGGTGCTTGAGCACCACGAGGGGTCGATCTGAGCACGTGCCTGGTCGTGAACACGCGTGTATCCTTCTACAAGAACCACAGAGGGATCAGGATGGTGTGACTCACGGCTTGTTGCACTGGAGCCATCCTTGGCCCCCAGGACCCGGACCACAGTTGCCTTTCTCCGTCCCCTCAGCGTTCAGTTTCTCATAACAAAACCTGTCTGCTGAATCTAAGACGGAAAACCAGGATACTAATCAGACTGCTGCAGGTAGAACGAGACCACAAAGCCATACATAAAACACCAGGTGAACGCCGCATGTGTGCTATACTCACTATAACCCCAGAGCCCCCGACACTGCCCGTCCCGAGTCCTGCATCGTCCACCGTAACAGCGACCCTGAAGAAATGAGGCAACGCTGGTAAAGTATCTGGACGCGTGAACTGCAGAGCAGAAAACACGCCACAAAGGAGCCCTCACCTGGTTGGTGTCACACATGTAGCCATCAAGCTTGTGCACATTGTGAGGACACTGCAAGAGAATCAGAGTACTTCATGTTCTGGGTACCCTGCTTGATCTTGTTGTTGTTTTTGTTGTTGTTTATTTGTTTCCAGTGTTCCATTACAGTCAACTGTACCTGGCTGGAGTCTCCGGTGCAGGTCTCTGGAATATCACAGTCGTTCACAGCCTCTCGACAGGCCGCGCCTCTCCGCTCATACTGGGTCGAAGCAGAGAAAAAGGCATCAGGTGAATGCTGGATAAGTCAACCACAATATGTTATTATACTTAATATAGAGATATGTAACACTTAGTAGACGCTTTTCTTCTTTTATTTTGCATTTTGGGTAAAAATACTGTTTACTTAAAGGGGTACACACCAGGAATCCCTGCACATTAATATGAAAATCGTAGACGTAGGGATGCCTTATATCTAAAACTAATTTCTTATTTCATCTCTCGAAAAAAATCTATCATTACTGTATCAAGTTATTTCTTGGGTGGACTCACCTTGCAGCTACTGCAGCAGAGTCCGTTACTGCACATGGCGTCGTGGGTAAGTGTGCACTTTTTACAGCAGGCTCCTCCACTGCGGGCGCACTCCTGCCGCCATCGACATGAAAACAAACCTTCAGCTGTGCTCCAGAAAACAGCTTAGGAACTCCACCACGTCCAACTGGGTACTCACCACTTGGGATCCACAATCACACTCTTCCCCTGGCTCCACAAAGCCATTCCCACACTCTGGAGGGTCCAACAGCTGAGGGAGACAGAGATCGACACATATGAGCACATATATATGTATATAAATATGTATAGTATATATATATATATATATATACACTGCCGTTCAAAAGTTTGGGGTCACTTAGAAATGTCTTTATTTTTCAAAGAAAAGCACTGTTTTTTCAATAAAGATAACATTAATCAAAAATACACTCTCTACATTGTTAATGTGGTAAATGACTATTCTAGGTGGAAACGTCTGGTTTCTAATGAAATATCTCCATAGGTGTATAGAGGCCCATTTCCATCAACTATCACTCCAGTGTTCTAATGGTACATTGTGTTTGCTAATCGCCTTAGAAGACTAATATCTGATTAGAAAACTCTTGTGCAATTGTTAGCACAGCTGAAAACAGTTATGCTGGTGATATAAGCTATACAACTGGCCTTCCTTTGAGCTTGAAGTTTGAAGAACAAAATGAATACTTCAAATATTAATCATTATTTCTAACCTTGTCAATGTCTTGATGATATTTTCTATTCAATTTTCAATTCATTTGATAAATAAAAGTGAGTTTTCATGGAAGACACGAAATTGTCTGGATGACCCCAAACTTTTGAACGGTAGTGTATATATATAAAATCCTTCGTCCACACATGGCCCTCACCTTGTTTGGCTTGTTGAAGAGGCAGCTCCCGCCCCCCTGGAGCAGAAACTGGATGTACTCATCAACGCTGCAGCGAGAAAACTTTCTGGGCAGATAGTATCTGTATTCATAAACATAAACACACAGCACAATGCTTTTCTGCCAGTGAGGAATGCCAGATCCACTGAGGGTGTCTGTGCCATCACGTTGCAATCAGACAGGAATGTTACCATCTGCAGAAGGATATTACTCAAATGAATCATTTTAACTGGTATTGTTCCATTTGGTAAGAGGAGACAAATCCAAATTGTGCAAACTGTAAAGTAAATGGTTTAGATTAAATATGTAATTCTTTCAAGGCAGTTGGCAGACGTATGCCTTTTTAAGCCGTCAGATTCAAGCTGTGATTATCACAAGCTTGGCTAACTGAGTGAAAGAAACCGAAAGAAAGAGCAGAGGGAGTGCAACAACACGTGTGTTGTGTTTCTGGTGGTTGTTCACTTCAGTGTTTTTTACCCCGTGTCCTCCATGATGCAGCCGAGCCAGGCATCTGGGCACCTGCAGTCTCCTGTGAAGAAGACCCCGAGGAAGAAGAGCACAGGTGACGGGAGGAAACGTATGAATAACTAACATGAAAGAAAGCAGTGAGATTATCGTCACACACAACCAACAACCAACCAAAACTGTGACACTTCACACGCTGCCGCAAGTCTTGAGAAAACAGATGTATGATCAACAAAGAAGAACAGTCTTTTCCTCTGGAGACAGAGGTGAGAAGAGCCCATCATGTGCACTGAGCTCCTGTCCTGGCATTGAATAATGGACCCGATGGCTCTGAATCACGGGGCCCATTGCTCAGTGGCAGCAATGCTCTAGCCACCAACCCCTCCTTCCTGGACTCAGGTGACTAATCACCCAACGGAGAAGTCTAATTACAGAAGAGAGCTGGACCGGGATCCTCAACACCGTCCCTCTGTGCCTCAATCCTTCCCACACTGATCTCCCTCGCTTGCTTTGATGATGTATTCAGTCAAACCCGGGTGTGTGGATCCTATCGTCCCTCCTGCATTATCAGGCGTTCCTGTCATCTTTTACCTGCAAAGGTGCCCACGTTGTTCCACCTCATGCCGATGTTCTGGCCCAGACTCTGGCACAGCGTGATGGCCATCGCTCCGACATTCCCGTACTGCAACCCATCCATAGAGAATCAACAGGGGACGTTGACATCAAATTCTAAAAATAACTTGATTTGTATCAACCAGGATTAAATAGTTTTGGGAAATATTCTCAATAGCACTCTCGTATGATAAATATAAGGCAACAACCAGTTTGCATAAAGACTGGACACAGGGGAAACAGTGAGGCCGGCTCGGTCAAAAATGGAACAATATACCAGCATGTGTGAGGTTTTAAGTAAAAAACAGAGTTGTAAGAACAACAAATCAACGTTTAACCAGGGAGCTTTTCACTGGACTATTTCTTGGCTCGGACCAGGAAGGTATTTAGTTTATCTTTGGAGAGAGCCAAGCTGCTGTTACAGTTTCCAGGCCTGGCTCAAGCTACATATGAATCATACAATCATGAGAGACGTGAACAAAAAAAAAGAATATGAATTAATTTCCTAAATGTAAAACTATTTCTTGAACTTGTCGTTTATCTAATAATTCGGTTGCATCCAAACTTAAAACTCATTTAATTAAAAAAAGGTTTGAAATGGAGGTGGTTCCATATAGAGGCCTTTCTAGCGTTTCCTCACCTCGTTGATGCCTCCTCCCTTCGTCAGAGAGCACACTCCTCCCGTGAAGGCCGTCCCGCTGCGGCTGCTGTGAAATGTTCGCCCTCTGAGGCGCAAAGAAAAGTGAACGTAACTTTGAATAAAACCTCAACAAGTAGCCAAACGTCATACAAGCCTCAAAGATATCAGATTCCTCTTACGAGAAAAGATGGACCGCGTCACTCTGATCTTTGATGTTGTCCTTCCTGTATTTCATGAATTTCTGCAGCGTTATCAATGGATCTTCTACTACTGGCATCATGTTTTTAGAGGTCCAGGTCTCCATAGCAACCAGCACGATCCTCGTGTTCAACTGTTCCTTGTAGATCTGGGGACCAAAAAAAAACGACCATCAGTCTCCCACTTTGTGCGTATGACACGTGTGTCGTGAACACCGTGCGCAATCTGGGATCGATCATTTTAAAATGTAGAAGTGAGCACACACCTCCTGCCAGGTGCAGAGTGTGTCCACAGAGTTCAGGAGCAGGAGGATTATAAGGTTTCACACAAAGCTCTTACCGCGTCTGCCATGTTGACCACTGCTTTGGCAAAGTTCTTGGTTTGGCTGCTGGAGCGACGCAGCTGTACAAACTGTGGAGACACAGAGACACACAGATGGCGTCAGAGAGAGCTCACATGCACTCTTTCACACACACACACACACACACACACACACACACACACACACACACACACACACACACACACACACACACACACACACACACACACACACACACACACACACACACACACACACACACACACACACACACACACACACACACACACACACACACACACACACACACGTGTTTGCATTTACATACCTAAAAGGACCCTGACATTGATTTAAAGGAACTTGTTTTATTTTATCTTGCATTTATTGCAGCTTTATTTTAGTATTATAGTTCCCACTGACACATGAACACCTGTACATGTACACTGAGGACAGTTGTATGAGTATAGTTTACTTTCCCCAGAAAGCCATACTCTGATATTCACGGATGCCACACAAAAAAAGGACCAGCAGCCCAAATGTAGCCTTCTTCTCTCATGTTGACATTTGTCGGACGTGGAATCGTGATAGTAACCATATTAAATGCACACATTGTAAAGTTAGGCTGGTAGATGCTGTTAGATTGAGGCTCTGTTTGACAGCTTCCATGACCTGGACAACTCAATTTATCTGCACAACAAAGACCACCAGCAAAGACCACCAGCAAGGAGCACAAGTAAAGACCGGGCGTCCACATGATTAGCACTAAAAAGTACTCTCAGCTCACCATTTCATTGTCGTTGACCACCATCAACTCGATATATTTGGTCTCAGTCTGGACGGAGCGTTTGCGAACGTATCTCTTGGATCTCCTCAGCCCACCAGACACCTGCTGCTCACTCATTTGGTCATCACCGTCACCTCCTCTGCTTTCCCACTCATCGTCCTCTGTACAGTCTGGACACACAGAGAAGCAGAGCCGCGGGCACTTAGAGCAGTATCACTAGTTTATTGTGCATTAAAGGTGCAGTGCAAACGTTCCTATCTCAGTTTCAGTCAGAACATTAAAGGTCCCAACACACACAGCTGCAACTGTCGCCATCACTCCCCCCCCACCCCTGACTGAATGAAAATAGCTTCCCGTTAAATGATCACATTAGTTTTGTCAGAATTGTCCTCTCTTGCTGTCGTGACACACAAGTTGTCACCACAACATGTGGACAGTATAAGCAGTAAATATGAAATATACAGTAAAGTCTATTTAGAAACTATTGCACCAGTAGAAAGTTGGTTATGTCTGATTCATCGAATTGAAGGAAAGGCAATTATATTCATATATTGAAATATCATAAAGATAAGAAAAGACTTAAAGGTTGTTCCATTCCGATGTGATATATGAGTATCAGTAGTTTATGCTTTAAATGCAATTGTGTACCTGGGCAGTGGGGGGAAAGTCTGATATCAGGCATTCTGCGGATTAAGTGAGCGCCATCGTCCTATAACAGAATATACCCAGCAGACATTAGACACACGAGGAAATCACAATACCTTGGTAATTATCTCTACAAGTGCTGCCCTCTGACGATTTACCTGTTTGCTCCCGCTGTGAACCGGCTCCATCGCGTAAGAGAAGAAGCCGTCAGAGAACATGCCGCTGAGGACCGACAACAAGAGGAAGAAAATATAGCAGGACAACAAATGTGATGCAATGAACAAAGCTTGACTGTGGGGCTCACCACAGGCCGTGGCAGGTGGAGAGCGCCGCCCAGGACTCTGGCACACCTCTTAGCCGGCCCTGGTAGTAGCAGTGCTCCCCTCCCTGTGGACACAACGCACCACTGGGTCATGAAACAATCTCTATCGACACATATTAGGCTTCACATGCTGTCTTTTATCTTTCATTTGGGCATCAGGATAGGTCCGCTATGAGAGGAAACCACTCACAACCTCTCCCTCTTCCCCCACTGTCGCATTTAGGACACCGTCTGTGACCTACTTGTGTGCTGCGCTCTCCTCTATTCTGCTTCACTGACAATGGAGGTGAAGTATAACCTATAAGACAGGCATCTCGTCAATAAATTAAACAGAGAGCTCTGAGAATGTAACATGAAATGTACAGGACGACGGCTGCATCTGCTTTGATCAGCACGACGGAGCCCCGGCTTTTGTCTCCAGCTCACGCTCCCTCGACAGAGGGCGCTCTGCTTCACGAGGAGGTCACGGAGGTGAAGATGAACCAACCGGGAGAGGTGAGAAAGGTCAGAGACACTGTTTCACCGCCATCAGATTGAGTTCAGCGGGGTGTCTCAGGCTGGACAACAACCCCTCGGTGCTTTAAATGGAGAAAAATAAAAGCGTCTCTGACAACAGAGAGGACTCTGGCGACGTGCTGCCCACAATGCATCACACCTGCCATGTTCTGCAGGTGTGATGCAGCTTTATGTGAGGCCTCCGTCCAGCTGAGTGACAATCTGGTGTAACTACAGGACCCTGCAAGTGACCTCTCCCTCCCGCCGCTCCGGGAGCAAACCTAGACGATAACCACCGTTACACCCTCAACATAGCTTCTCCCCTATATCCCAAAGCTTTTCTTGCCTTTGTATTAACTGACATTTTCCTCCTCATTTTTCCTTCTCCTCCTCTTCCTCTTTCGCTCGATCTTTCCTCCCTCTTGCTCTTCTTTCATTCCCTGCGCTGCCAAGAAGTTAATGACACTGCTGAGCAAACCGGTTGCTATAGAAACAGGCTTGTGATTGGTCAGGAGGACTGAGGGAGAGTTTGGAACGATTGTGGGTGGGGACACGGAGTGCTTGGGTAGGTGGGTGGGTGACTGCTGGGGGGGGGGGGGGGGGTAAGCAGTGAGTGGCACATTTAGACAAGAAAAATAATAGAAACATTATCCATCCCTCCTGGCTGGTAAAATACAACGACATTCCTCTGGTCGGTCCTGACAAGCACACATCACGTTAGATGTCAACGCTTTCATCCATCTCCCTGCTCTCTATCTCTATTCTTTGAGCTTGTGACTGAACATTAGAGGCATCCACTGACTTTCTTCTTGACCATCTGAGAAAGGCCACAGCTGAGAGAAATGCATGCATCCCGCTGGCAGGAATAACCCAGGAATGTGGAGCACAGTAACAGACAGTTGAATGGCAGCCTACTTTAGAAACAGAGAGCACACACAGCACTCTATAAATAGATACGAACCGGAGGATGAGATCAAACTGTAAAAAAACATTACAATCACATACAAGGATCAGCCTTGAAAAAGTAAACACAATTAAACAAAAAGAATGTGACTTAAATGAAGCGGCTCTGCGTTAGATGACCTTAAGATATAAATGAGACCTGGGCACTGTGTTATATAACGAGCTCTCGAGAGGCATTGCATCTGACAAACAAAACTTTTAATGTATTCTAAGATTTACTGGCAACAGCACCGGCGTTAAAGCCAAAGAACTGAATGGACCGCTCTGGTCATCTCATTAATATGCTTCCATCTTTGTTCACTGAAATCCCTCCACATCCCCGGCCCACAGCTTACCACAGACTGTGAGGGTCGGCCATACTGGTTAAAGTGCCGTTCCACATATTCTGAAGACAGGAGGTGACTGCAAAGAGAAGAGAGATGCCATGAACCAAACCGCATTCTCTCCATGTATTCAACATTAGTGTTTCAGGGTTATTTCCCACCTGTTGCTCTCACCTAAAATGAATTTCACCCAAAAAATCTGTGAAACCCCATAAACATAGAGCAGTGTGTGTGTGTGTTTCACATTGAAATTCCCTATCTTGTCATGTAACATAATAGAGGCGCTAAGTGCATTTGCTTAAGTGCTGGGAAATGCTAATGAGAGCAGCTGTTGTGAATGAGGTGCTCCTCCTTATACGGTATTGAAGTGTGTCCGTAAAGGAAGATCTGACAGCAATACTAACTGGTTCAGCTCCAGGTCCAGAGTGAAGGTGTGTCCGAAGGCCTCCACTTGGAAACAGCTCTGGGCCAAGTGGACGGGCTGAAAAAAACAAAGCCCAGTGACAGAGACAGATCTCATAATTGATCAATTCAAGTGTAACAATACATTTGTGGTTCAGAGTGTCACTCCGTGAAAGCCAAAGAGAGCTTGTGAAAAGCTTCTATGAATAATTTATCAGAATCAATAGTGTGCACAACTCGGCAGCTGAAATATTATGATTGATAAGGCCTCCATTGATCAGCATTGTGACAGGTAGGACTGCGGAGAGCGACGGTTGTTTACGAGCCACGCTGGATATTTGTGAGGGAGATGGACGGAGAGGGAGGAGGCAGAAGAGAAGAAAGAGAAAACTTTGCTGGTGCGGTCTATATGCATGCCGTGTTGAGCCAATGGCCGGAATGGACAGCTGCCAGAGGTGAAGAGGTGAGGAGGTGAGGAGGCGGCAGGGCCATACGTGAGAGGGAGATGTATTGCAGTCTAAACAGTGAGTCTCTTCAGCAGCCATGACTGTGCCAGCATGGCTTTGATCTCAGTCTGGAGGAATCAGGCTCGAGTGAATCACGGGGCTTTTACAATAAAATGCATCACTATCCAGGATTATTCCCTCCGGCGAGTTCGGACATCAGATTTCTTCCTACTGTCTCGGAGAGGCTGACGCATGGTGCCTTCAGGGCCTCGGCCTCTGTGCAGTAATATGCATTTGTGTTTTGATCATTATGTGATACTACTCTCGGTGGTGGGCCAACAGTTTTCACCAGGAGGTCCATTTGAGCTTTCGATTGTATCGCCATATCTTCTTTGAAGGAAGCAGTTTGCAGTTGCATTACAATTGTTCCAACATTTTTAATTTGTTTCGCATATTGGTTCAGAAGGTGAGATTGAAATGTCTTGAAATTCTTGACACAAGTCATGACCAGTAGCAGCTTTGGAGCTTTCGATCACACCACATCATCCATCCATCTTCCTATGAGCCATGATGGATATTTTCATGATGGTTTCTTCCCTATTTTCCCCCTGAAGGGTTATTTGGGAGTTTTTCCCGATCCGATGTGAGGTTTTGGGACAGGGATGTCTATGTGTACAGATTGTAAAGCACTCCGAGACAAATTTGTAATTTGTTAAATTGGGCTATACAAATAAACTGAATTGAATTGAAATTGAATATTCAATTTAACATAATCATAATAATGCCAAAAGATGTGGTTGACTTTTGTGTTGAACAAAAACACAAAAGCTAAATGCTAAATGTACTGTATGTGGGAATTGGTCTTACTGAGTGCTTTCCTTCAGGAATTTAACCTTAAAATCCCTTCATTACATCTTATTACATAAAAAAATTAAAAAAAATACTTTGAATTTATATAGCGCTTTTCTAGACACTCAAAGATGCTTAAATCTTTTTTTTAATGTATAATAATAATAATTTAAGAATCTTTAAAAATAGAGTAAAATCCATTTTAGGATGTACAGGATATCCACCTATCAAACAATAATGTAAATATCTGCGGTAACAGAAAATGTCTTCTGAAAAAACATTAACGCGAATGTTTTTCAGTGTCAACTAAACACAAATAAATCATCAGATTTAAAAAAAATTTAAATAGTGTGGCAAGAATGCTGCCTCATCGTTTCTTAATGCAACATGATGTGACAGAAAATTGAAAAAAAAGTCCAGCTCATCCCCTGCTCCCTCTAAATGTCCCACGGCCCTCTTCAGTATCTTAAATATGAGCTTGAACCGTGTTATCATCTCCACCTTCAGAATGTATATTATGGGAACTGTTGTTGCTTTTTTATCCATCTAGAATCTCTTTTGGTTAAGACAGTTTCTCCTCCAGGGGCAACACGATTCATCTTCACTGTAGTCTTCTTCAAACATGTGACTGTGTGTGTGTGTTTAACCCTCCTGTTACCTTACCCCATTCAATGTTTAACCCTCCTGTTACCTTAGGGTCAATTTGACCCCATTCAATGTTTAATGTCGGTGTTCTTTCGGGTCAATTTGACCCCAGGCTGTTTTTCACTGTGTCAAACATACAAGAAATATCAACTTTTTTATATATTTAAAGGGCTATTTAGGTAGTCAACAAACAAACATAAAGTACCTCACACTTAAAGTTGGAAAACAATATTAATTCTAATAATTTTCTGGAGGTTTTAATTGCTGGGGTCAAATTGACCCCGAGGGTAAAATACAGTATGTCAGTAAATATAAAGGTAACAGGAGGGTTAAACATTGAATGGGGTCAAATTGACCCGAAGGTAACAGGAGGGTTAAGGAGCCTAATGCACTCTTTCATAACAGTTCTATGATCTAAATCATATCAGCATGACACTGAGACAGATATCGGGGGGTGGGGGGTGCTCAAGCCTCCTGGACCATGCAGCACTTCTCACAAGGATATGCTTCAAAATTAATGGAGACATACTTCAACACATCGTTGAATAATGAAGATGTCGGAGGCTCGGCAGCCGGAAGATCGGACATTATATATTTCAGGACAGGCGTCGTGTGGAGATGAGGGCCATTACAAAAACAAACATGCAGACGTTTAACCAGCTCTATGATAAACTGTGCATGTACTACAACGCCGGCACACACACAACGCAGGTCAGAGGGTTTCAGTGTCAGAACCTGGCCCACATGTTACGGCCTGAATTTAGGCAGAAAAATGTCTGCAAAACAACAACAACAATGTGTCTGTCTTGGTTTAATCTCAGCTGTCATTAATTCAAAGTGGACATTGGAAAGGATTTTTTTGGGTCACTAACTGGGTCAAAATAACAAAGAGCGGAGATTGCTGCAAGACACCATTATTTACTCGATCCCGGTGGAGCAGGAGCTGCCTGAGCCAGAGAGATGGATGCTGCTGCACCGTCACACACACTGGAAAAACGAGGTCTCCATCAGCAGCTCAGCCTTGGGCGGTACTCTCACATACACGTCCACACAGACTTGCTCCAATGCCACCACGAGTGAATCTCTTATAAGGATACATGCTGGGAACTACATTTCTACACACTGATCTGCACATGAAGCATGAAGGAACCCTCTTCATATGATTTTGGTCCAGACAAACATGTTCTACCTGTGTATGTGAGGTACATTCATGTTCTCATACATTAACTATGCTTTCTTTTTATTCAAATTACAGTGAAATGGATGTATTCCTCATTTTGCGGGGAGATTCCTGAAAGATAAGGACCTGTGTGTGTACGTGGCCCTCAAATTATGACCACTGGACAGAGAATCACGGAGAACCAAGTGATCCATTGTGGAAAACACACTGCAGTGGGAATAGGGCAGTCTTACATGAGGTGGGGGGTTACCATTAGTTACAACTTACCAAAGAGCTCCCAGTGCTGTTGTTCACCCTGGTATCCAAGTGGTCATGAGCCATTTCCTCTTCCGACTCAATCTGCTGCACCAACCGCTTTGGAAAGGTGACCTTGGTGGCGGTGTCCTCGCTGTCCGGCTGCCCTGCCGGGGCAAACCAGTCCCAGATGCCTCCATCCGGTGCAGGGCTCCTGTCCACACCTGTGGGTACAACAGAGACACTCTTACTACCGACTCATGAGTGTGCACAGGGCTTAGCAAGGCAGGGGCTCCCCGGAGCCTGTCAGTGGTGTGGTACGTTTTCATTGTGTAACAAAGAAAACCGTAAGAGTTGATTAAAAAGAGTTGTATTTTGGAAAAGTAACATGCCATATTACTTATTCAAGCAGGTTAGCAGGTCTGCCTTTCAATCCCTGCCTGTAGTTGAAGTGTTGTTGAGCAAGACACTTAACCCTGAATTGCTACAGTATATGAATGTAACATGATTGTAAGTCGCTTTGGATAAAAGCGTCAGCTAAATGACATGACATGTAATTTATGTATACACCAATAGTTTGGCGACCTAACTTCTCACACTGAGCTGTTAACTGCTGGAAGAAATGTGGTGAATATGATGAGGTTTCAATGAAACATAATTGATGTGTTCATTTGTCATATATTCTTTAGCCTGACGCCCTTATTTATATAAAGGCAGCAACACGAGGCCGTGTAGCTTCACATCACAGCCGACACCGGGGATGGAAAAGTGCTGGTGCTGGTGCAAGGGGGAACAATGTGAATGCAATGGAACGAAAAGGGTGCTCCCGCTCTTTATCCGAACCCCTCTCTCTCTCTCTCTCTCTCTCTCTTACCTGAGACCGCAAGCCTGTCCGCTACTGCTGCAGAAAAGACCATGAAGCACCACACCGCCAGCATGATCTTCACATATTCTCCCGGATTACAACATCGAGCGCAGCAAAATGTCCCAAAGCCGGCCGACGGAGGTAAAGAGAGAGAGATGAAAACAACGCGCGGCAGAACCGAGCGCGAGGAGCACAAGTGAATCTGCCACACATCTGACTCTCTCTCTCTCTCTCTTTCTCTCTCTCCTCTCTCTCTTCTCTCTCCATCTCTCTCTTTTCTCTTGAATTCTCTCTCTCTCTCTCCTGTTGACCATTTTAATTGGCATATCATAATTATAAATACAATTAATCACAACCCCGTGAAACGGCGTAGATGATCAACATAGGCCAATATATTGATCAGCGAGGAGAGAGTGAGCGTGTGTGTCATCCCCAGCATCCCAGCAGCCTCCTCTCGTTGCCAGGGAGAGGATGCGACAGCCCCGGTGGTGCCGTGGTGCACTGCCTCGTAGGGAGGGGAACGACTATTCATTAGTTTTCTAAATGTGGGCCACGGGTATATGAACAGCACGATATTTCGGAATACATGAAGAATACAAATATGCAGGATGAGGCTGTGTCCCGAGCGAGGAGAGGCATCACATGGCCTGGCGTCATGCAGCCTCATGTTATCAGTGTTATTCAGTCTCATGCTGTGAAATAATAATAAAACCTGAGATGATCTACACCTACAGTTCATGATCCATTCCATCATTGATCATCACATCACCATCTCCCTCACCCACAGCCACCAGCCAAGCGCAAGAGGCAGCTGCAGAGACAGCGCCGCCGGGTTATCGGCTGGTTATCGGCTGCAATCAGGTCCCAGGTCACTGTCTCTGTTCACTCCAGGTTCTGATGCCAAAAGATTGTCATGACCCCCCCCCCCCCTGGACCTCCTCCCCCCTCCCCCCTGAGTCGGGAGGGAGGTCATCCCCATTCCACCCAAGTCCACAACCTCCAACAAAGCCATCGGCGGTCATGGACATGAATGGACCTGATGACGACCCACTGGGACTACCCCCCACTCTTCCTACCTCCTTCTCTCCTCCCTCTCTCTTCCTCCTCCTCTTCCTCCTCCCTCCTCCTCTCCTCCTCCTCTCCCTCTCCTCTTCTTCCTTTCCCTCTTCCACACACACATGCACTACTACTTTAAAAACACACCACACTCCCACACACAAACACACCTCTCTTATTTGTTTGTTGTCTTCCGTTGATTGTTGTTTGTTGTTTGTCATGTCCATGCACTGCACACAAAAAAAAAAATTCCGTTTGTTTGTGAAAACATTCTTTGGCAATAAACCTGTTTCTGCACGTTATATCACATTTCCTGCAAGCTGGGGCTTCTGTAGTCACACGTTCACCTTAATAATTCACATTGCCTTCACAAACAGATCCTTCACCTTCATCTGCCCCTCTATCCCCTCCGCTGAGCTTCATGTCCACATCTCATTATCCATTGTATTCGTATCCAGAGGGGAATCTGCATGTTTTGAAGGATTTATATCTCCCTCGGTTTTGGCTGCCTGGTTTTGTGAACCCTGCTTGACTTGATTAAAGGATGTTGGACAATGCCTCTGTATTTGTCCTTTTAGGTTTTTTACACTATCAAAAAATATATAAACGTGATCATTTGATATATATCTGGAACCTTTAAAGATGTAGCTGCAGAAAACCAGACTTGTTACTTCTTAAATTAAATAAAAAATATAGTGTAAAAAAAAGTGAAACGAAAGAATATATATATCAACATATTGCTGTGCTGCCAACACATTTAGTAATACAGCAGTGATTAAACATGAGCGGTATTGTTTTAATGTAACCAACATACAATTAAATGGCTATTATTTAAAACCATAAACACAGATCAATAAACATTATTGGAGACCTGCAGTCAGTCATTGTGATGGGACCCGCAGGGTTTGTATGATAAGTCTTCCATCCACCAACACATCCCGCTAATGGAGGCATATTGTGCACTGACAGCCGCCTCTGAATATTTCATCATACCCCCCTTTGAGAGTAACAGGGATCAAGCGATGAGGAAAAGATGGAGGGGAGGGCAGCAGCATCAACGGCAACGCCTGTCTCTTCTCTGCTGAGAAAACATAACTCTCAAACTCCAAACAGACCTCAATTCAGTTCAGACTGTGAACTCGAGCCTTCATAGTTCCATATACACACAATGCAGGTGCACTCAATTAATTATTCAGCAATCACCACAGTAAAACATGCAAAGAGAACTGTGAGGACTCAGGCCAGCTGAGTCTAGGAGAGCTTCATCTGTACGTCATATTTCTTGGTGCAAGTGGTTCCTGTATGGGTCGAATAATCACATACCAGAGTTTTGACATCTCTGACGTCACAGAAAAATATATAGCCATGAGGGAGGCCTCAACTATTTCTCTATAAATCCATATTCAAAGTAGAACCACTTTGTTAAATGCTATTTTGGCTGCAGAGTTATGAAACAATTGTAAAAGTAGTCAACCAAGATGCCAGAGCCTTGTGAGATAAAGGCACACCACCCTCTACTGTTAAAATATAGCATCATCATTATTGCAAACACACATCAGACGATTTTATGTTGGCAACTGCATAAAGCCAGCCTACTCTGAAGTCTGACCACTTTGTGAAATAGATTCCACCCTAAAGTGCTAAGATTTGACCCCAACCGGCAACAACTGTCTAGCTTTGAGCTCGCGCACGTCTGCACTTGCCCGTAATTTTACACTAATGAGCTCAGCAAAGCAATTAGGTTAATTAGTTTCAGCTTGCGCTGACTTCTTGTGGGATGCACATGTGTCCAATCAGTGAATACTGGCCCACCCGACGTTGCCAATAAAGCAATTAGGTTCTTTCACGAGGCCATAAAACAGACTGACTGAAGACAAGCTTGACATCACTGTTCATCTGTGGAGACGAGATTCAGACATCGAGGAACATGAATGGTGTGCCCAGTGAGAAACCCGCCGGCGGCCCACCGCCGCCGCAGCTGTTCACCTGCGACCACGCGGCCTGTGGCGCGACTTTCACCAAACAGTGGCGGCTGAAGGAGCACGAGACGGTGCACACCGGAGCGGTGAGGGGGGAAAGCGAGGCTATGCCGTTAATGTCTCAAAGAAACTCTTGTCAACTGTATTGTCAGTGCGTATGCTCGGCGTCGGCCTTCTTGAACTTGTGTGTTAATGTCCACAGCGTCCGTGTCTCTGTACATTTGCCGACTGCAGTCGTCGTTTCTCTCGAAAGGCTCACCTGAGCCGCCACATGCTTCAGCACAGCGGAGTGAAGCAATTCCAGTGAGTCATTTTGTGTCCTGGTTGCTCAAAACGCCTGAAAGCTTGGACCTCATTTGGACTTTGCTTTCTCCAGATGCAAATTTTCGAGCTGCACCAAGACTTTCTTCCACGCAGGCAATCTGAAAAGACACGTGGGCTACGTCCACGCAGACAAAACAAAGTATTTCAAGGTTTGTCAAAGTACACATGTTTCCACGAGATGGCGCCGAAAGGCCAACTTTTAGCAGCATCCGCTGAGTCTCTGCTCATGATGATTTTTGTCATTTTATCCTCTTGACTTGTTTTCCTCCAGTGCGACCAGCCAAACTGCTCCTTGACCTTCACGAAACGCAGAGTGTTTAAAATGCACCTGCAGGAGCATCACGTGCCTGTTAAGTCAAAGTACGTCTCGTGTGCCGCTACATCTCAGAAAAGAGGGAAATGTGGTGTAAAATGAGACTATAACTGAGTTAATCACACACCTGAGATCTTGAGTTAAAGATTATTCACTTGCCATTTTAATTGATCAGATCTTTAATGCCTGCAGTCGAGGCTCGAGCAGAGAGAAAGTAGTGGTTCCAGGCTGAGGGTGTGTGTTCCCAGTTGACTTACTTGAATGTATTTCTACCTGTGCCTGTCCCCGGTGGGGTACGCAGGTGTTCGAAGGCTGGCTGCGCCGCCACGTTTGACTCTCATATCGCCCGCAAAGCCCATGAGAAGAAGCATGCAGGTTGGTTTATTTCAGTCTTGGTGGTTCTTTCATCTTCTACCCCTGTAAAACTTTAAAAGGGTGTTGTGGTTACATTTTAATGTAAACTTTGTGTCATCGTTCAGGACATGTATGTTTTATTGTTCCTACACAGGAACCAATGTTGATTTCCTGATGCTCACTGGGCTTGTTTCTTTCCCTGCAGGTTACCGCTGCCCTCATGCTAACTGCCAGGTGTTTGAACACACCTGGAGTAAAATTAAGAAGCACCTGGTCAAACATCCAGGTAAATATGTTACCATAGTACAAAAGTCCTGAGTGTTTTTCTTTTTGTTAATTAAAAAATAATGTCTTGTAGCCACGTTCACATGCCAAGCATGCAAGAAGGAGTTTCAGAAAGCGACTGCTCTGCGGCGGCACAAACGGATCCACGCGTCCCATAAGCCCGTTCTGGTTTGTCCCCGAGACGACTGCCAGGCCTACTTCTCCACGACCTTTAACCTGCAGCACCACATCCGGAAGGTGCACCTCGAGCTCCTCAAATACAGCTGCTCCTTCCCCGACTGCCCACGTGTGTTTGCTATGAGGGTAGGTAACATGTCTTCTTGGAACTTTTAATTTTGGTTTAAATGTATTACATTATGGCTTTGTTCTGTTCTACAGGAAAGTATGACCAGACACCTGCTCTGCCATGACCCAAGTGCCACCACCCTGAAGGCAAGTCTGATGCCATTATCCGACAGGGCAGATGTCTACTGCAGATGTGGTTTAAAGCACCACACGGCAGTGAGCTCTTGAGCCCTCTGGCCGGGGGCTATTCATTTTGGATTTCTCTAAACCTGTTGACATCTGACTCCTGTGCTTCTGGCCACCTGAAGCTTGAGAGTTGGAGGTTTAAATGGTTTTCTCTCAAAGCGTACACAACTTCTCCCATTTAGGTGTTTTCAATTGATATGTTGCAAAAACTGCCATTGTTCCAAAGCCGCTCCTAAATAGTCGTTTTATCTCATCAGAAACGTCAGCGGCCAAAGAAGACCTGGCAGAAGCGTTTGGATCGACGCCATCTGCCGTTTGTGGAGGAGAACTTGCGCAGCCTCTTCGCCCTGCGCATGAGGATCTCCCGACGACCCAAAGTGGAAGCCAACCTCGCGGGCCTCTTCAATGAACGCAAGATCCCTCATTACGTTGACCCCGAGGTCAACCTGCGCAATCTGTTTGGCATCAAGCAGCCTCGCCTTCTGGAGGAGAACCCCGAGGTCCTCCTGCCTACTCTCTGTTAACTTTGAACTTCCTGAAATTGTTGCAGGCTTTGAGTTTGATTTTCCTCAATTATTTAGAATTGGGGTCTCTCTGGTTTAATATTTTCTAATGTAGCTGAAGTACATTAACTATTTGAATTTCAAAGTCCTTATTTGAATGAGACTTGACACATTGTTTAGTGTCAAACATTTGCATTCTAGTTCCTTGAATTGGTCTAAATTGAAATGCTTTAATTTGTTGACTCAATAAAATGAGTTTTATTTTGATCAAAGTTCCTTCATATTTTTTCACCTTAATTTGAGTGTTCAGAGAAGCGGTGCTGGAGGTCTGCCCATCTTCTCGGGACTAAATCTGTCTACGATGGAAAGATCATCTAAATGTTGGCACACTCGAGCAGCTGCTCTCCAGCATCCTTGAGCTGGCTGCAGCCTCGCATCTTGTTTGGCATTTGCTGAACACGTTGGAGCTCATTAAGTTTGGACAAAAGGATTTTCACATGAGTAGAGCTGAGTCATGCAGCACTTTTGGGGGTGGATGAGACTTTTGAACACCACATTGTAAGCTGTCAAATGAGGTGAAGAGATTGTAGCCTCAAACAATAAAAATGTAATGTGCCAATGTGGGATTATTGAACTCTATAACAAGCTGTAGAGAAATATTTCCCTTTTAAACTTGTTGGTGTAGACTAGTTAATGAAGTCACTTTCTCTCCAAGGTTCTCGTCCACAGGATCATTTTACAGAAGGAGCTCGTAATAAAACGTACATGAACTACAAACTCAACGGCTACATTAATCCAATGAATCATTTTTTACACATAAGCAACATAACAATTTTCAAGCTGTTAGCAAAGTTTAGCCTTTAAATAAAGCAACTTTTATTGTGATGTTTCAAGATCTAAAGTTGCATTTGGAGACTATGTCGGACTAGACAATTTCCACTCTTATGAATAACTACCATTATCGTGTAGTGTGCATCTTCATGGTGGTTCAAAGTGACACCCACCTCTTCAAAAAGAAGTCATCTCTTTGGAGAAACTAGAAAAAGATCTTTAGTTTAAATAAACTATACAAACTTTCCAATGTTCTATTGATGGAGCAATGGATTAATGGACTTATCCTTGCAGGTTTGGTTTGCAGCCAGGAAGAAATGTTAAACAAGCTTGAAGAGTATACGACTTGATGTGTTCCTTTTTATTTTGATAAATGGCTCCTTTGCTTTAAACTCTTTCTTTCTGGTCCAGTGCAGCGAGGGAGTCCTCAAAGCTGCCAAGTTCTGTCCCAGCTTGTCAGTTTGTGTTCGGACTGTCTTCACTGCTGTTTCTTTGCTCTTTTAAAGGTCATTCTCTGGGCTTTCCAGCCTTAGGCGAACTTCCTTCCTTCCTTCACTAGCTGCTTCTCTGCCTCCTTAGGTACTCTACATTATCCTACAGCTGACCTGTCAAACTGGAGGATCTGAGCCGATCATCCATAATTATCTTGGATGTAGTTTCTTGTACATCTTATTCCTTTTGTAAAAGTCCAACGTGTATATAAAATCATTAATCTCACACCTACTGTTCTGTTTATACCGCATTGTTGTGGCTTTCAAGCTTAACATTCAGCTGAACAGGAATGTAAAAGTATTGTCTTTTTTCTATGGCGTTGCAACACAGAAAACATGGTTTTCATAAATCTATTTAAATTTGTTCCATTTCTCGTGTTTTTATAGAATAAAGAGGACCGAACCGTGTTTGCAGGTGTGGAAAGAACAATGTTCCTTGTTGATTGCAGAGTTGTTTTCCCCGGGTGCCATGGTGTCTCATAAGAGCGATGGCGCTTTAATTTAGGAGCCAAGTCCTGGACTCAAGCCAGCAACACCATCAAACTGAATCGCACATAGTAACCACGAGCCCACGATCGGCCGCTGACTCTCTGAAAGGCCAATCATCCACATCGTGATCATAACCTTTCGTGGAACATGCCACCCTTTTTATTTATTTTTTTCAACAAGTGCATCACAGAGCAGCACAAAGGGAAAGTCACAACAATACCCTCACAGCACGTGGGGTGGGACATCCATTCCACAATTCTCGATTATTTCTAATTATCTTTAATCATATATATTTTTTTCGATCTTCATCATATTGCAATATACCTTGATTCCAACTTAATAGGCTCAAAAAAAAAACTCCGATTTCTAATTAAAATGTGAGCTGTTTATTTGGCTCACCGGTGTTCCCCAAATTATATTCTGGCGACTCCGTTTCTAAAAATGACAAACCACTGAGATCCAATTCGCAAAAGTTCTTATCTTTTAATTGTGAGAGGAGAAAATTAATTGTGCGTGAATTAAAGTTCCTGGCCATTTGTACAGGTCATTTCTGCATCACCTTACCTTGAGATGTACATTCAATAATTCACCACTTTGTTTAATGCATGTGTTATTGAGAATATATACAAATGTTAAGTTATTTATGAATGAAGACCAAACTAATTAATTTAAGTGGAGTTAATTTGATTGATTTCCCGTCATCCTTAAAACAAATATAATGTATGCTCGCCTTCCATATTAGATACGAATATATAAATAAAGAATTATCAGAACGATGCAAACATCAAGGCTCCCGTATGCGTCTTAAAGGTGGACTGCAGATGTAACTGGTTCATTAAAGACGAGGAGAAAATCTGCCAATCTGTTATTAAAATCTCCTGCGACACACCTGGACTGCTGATATTGGCAGTTTATTTGAAATACTTGTTTCTTAAATTAAGCAAATACTAATCAGGTTACACAGACTTTATGCAGAGTCACACTTTGTATTAATGCTGGTGGCTCCAAAAAGCAATCAAAGAGAAGTGATTTCATATTGACCATTAAGGTGCATCTGTGGAGGGTCACTTCTCGTCCTCTATCGGCTATATATCTTTGCGGCTTTAATTGCAGACACATCCCTGGGTAGTTTTTTCCCACCCAAGGGCAAAGATGCACTATACACTTGAACCATCTTGATTCTTCTGCATGTTGTGAATACTTTTTTATCCCAGTGACGACAGCTTCTCGATAGAAATTGCTCGCTTAGTGTCTCGAGAAGCAACAGAATGATTCAGCTGATGTCTCCACCAGCACTTTTTGCTTTCAGCAATACTGCAGCATTGGAGCTCCGTCTCTGTAATGCCTTTACAGATCTGTCAGGGGACAGTAAAGATGCCTGCTTCTTTGTTGTGATGCAATATATGAAGAATATATTGCATTTTGTGCACACAAGTTAAAGTGATGACTTCAGCCTCCATAAATCAATAAGTCATGAAAATCTCAAGTGTTTTTATTAACATTTTATTGTACAAGCACGAATAAATACTACAACTCTAAAGCTTTTAGTTGCTTTTTAGTTTATTCACTCAAACATGTTATCCTTTATTCCACACATTTTGTTATTTGAGTAGTAACCTACGTTTCTCGTCTTCTTTAGTCTCGAACACAGAACAAAAAGGAGAAGAAAAAAATCACGCAGTCACAGAAGGAGAAAATCGTTGCTTCAGAAATATGTGAAGTAGGTTAACCATACAGTCGTCATGCCCGGATTTAGCCCGCTTCCTCCAGAATAGATGACCCAAAACCTCTGTTCCCATGGCCCTTTCTGAGGAGAGCTCTCGCTGTAACAACTACACGCCTGCTCGACTAACAGAATAACAGAATCAGCTTTAAAAAACTGTCGAAATAACGCAAGTCATAATCAAAATTAGGATTATATCTTTTTTTTAAATTAATGTTTATGTTTTCAGGCACTTACCTTAAACACTTTAATGAGTCTGGATGATAATGAGGACACTGGGAAATAAATCATGGAGCGTTCATTCCCCTGAATTAGCTTAAAGACGGTTAGTGTCAGGACTGATGGCTGGAGATGAGTTTAAAATATAGATAAACTAGAATGGGCACTCGGTAGAGCGCATACCTTCGCATATCACAAGATTGGGCATTGAATTATGAACATTTTGGCATTAGTTGCATGCCAATTGGACAAAAATGTATCGTGCTATGGTAAAAAAAGAGTTTGACCTTTCCATGACCTTGACCTTGACCTTTGACCCGATTGATCCCAAAATCTAATCAAATGGTCCCCGGATAATAACCAATCATCCCACCAAATTTCATGCGATTCAAGAACATTTTGACCTGTTCATGACCTTTGACCTTGACCTTTGACCCGATCGATCCCAAAATCGAGTCAACTGGTCCCCGGATAATAAACAATCATCCCACCAAATTTCATGCGATTCGGTTCAATACCTTTTGAGTTCTGCGAAAGATTTTGACCTGTTCATGACCTTTGACCTTTGACCCGATCGATCCCAAAATCTAATCAACTGGTCCCCGGATAATAAACAATCATCCCACCAAATTTCATGCGATTCGGTTCAATACTTTTTGAGTTCTGCGAAAGATTTTGACCTGTCCATGACCTTTGACCTTTGACCTTTGACCCGATCGATCCCAAAATCTAATCAACTGGTCCCCGGATAATAAACAATCATCCCACCAAATTTCATGCGATTCCGTTCAATACTTTTTGAGTTTTGCGAATAACACGCATACAAATAAATAAATAAATAAATAAATACACGGCGATCAAAACATAACCTTCCGGCATTTTCAATGCGAAGGTAATGAAGATCAAAGAAATCACGAATACCTTGTGCTTTGTAATAATGGTGCACAGCTCTGTGAGGTTGCTCATGTCTGCATCCACTCAATGACACATTAACATTAGAACAGGTATAATGTTTCCCATGATCACCATCTTGTTAACAAGGAAACATTTGCTTATGAGGCTTATGGAAAGTCATTAGTTTCAAAGTGGACCGACCAGGTCGTTAGCACGCCGTAAAAAATAGATTTGGACTTCAGGGATAGAAATAAGGCTTTTAACCTCTTGAGCTTTACTTAACCCTCCTGTTACCTTTCGGGTCAATTTGACCCCATTCGATGTTTAACGTCGGTGTTCTTTGGGGTCAATTTGACCCCAGGCTGTTTTTCACTGTGTCAAACAAATAAGAAATATCAACTTTTTTATATATTTAAAGGGCTATTTAGGTAGTCAACAAACAAACATAAAGTACCTCACACTTAAACTTGGGAAACAATATTAATTCTAATAATTTTCTGGAGGTTTTAATTGCTGGGGTCAAATTGACCCCGAGGGTAAAATATGTTAGTTAATGTGAAGGTAACAGGAGGGTTAAGCACGAATGAGGCTCCTTGTATTCAAGGAGTAAAATGTATCTCTACATCAAAGACCGCCTTTTGCATTATTCTATAAGCACATCGGCTGCTGCTTGCCAAGAGACGTCATGACCTTAGAGCCCTTCGCGTTAACCCTATACTTGCCTGAGGCCTCATCGCTGACCTTCGGAGGAACTTATTGCACAAGCGTGCTCAAGCAATCACCCCATAACCTCTTACCTCGACACGCTTTTACTGGAGAGGATTGTATATCCCCTCCCTGAATGTTTGAACAATCACTTTTTTTGTAGCAATCGCCCACCTTCGGTCAAAGTTAATGATTCTGTAGACTCTTCGTACAAATTCAAACTAAACTCTTGAGCAGGAAGCAGCGTGGAGTGACTTCAGACACAAATAGAAGGATGATGTGTCTTCGTCAGACTTGCTATCCAAGCAGGAGGTCCCGGTCTCTTAGAAACTGGAGCAGGCGCACAGTGGCCCGGATGCTGAAAGCCATCCAAAAAAGAAAAAAAGCTTCAATTGATAATGTCTGTTCTAAGACGCCGTTGGCTTTGTTTCAGGAGCTTGGAGAAGCATTTCCCTCGGCTGGACCGCTTTGTAATTGACTATTTTGCCGGGGACATTTTTATCTATCAGCGTGACAGAGGAGATGTTGCTTTTCCTCTCATCTCTTGTTGTAAATGCCCCTCAGTGACCTGCCATTAGCAGCAGGCAGTTTATCATCTTTCCAATCTGCAAAAGGTAATGCTTGCAGTGGAGAGCATAATAAGGTGAGCGTATGAATCCGTCTCGGGCCCAGACAGTGACGATGATTATTTATATTTTTGTGTGCTTAACATATGACCTTGTGTCTTTCAATGGTGCCGTTGAACGTGGGATAGAAGGTCGCTCTGCAGCATCAGATTGAAATAAAACGGAGTTGCGCTGAATCACACATGCCCACAGGCTGACAACGGATTGATGAAAACCTGCATTGTTCTTTTTCCCTGTGACAATAATTTGCATAATACAATCATGCGTGCAAAAAGATGCTCTGAAAATTAGACTCTGACAAGATTTATCGACGCGGACTATATCAGAGTCATTTTGATCCGATTAGATGTGATCTGTGCGGCCTGAGATTAGACATGATAAACAGAGAGGGCAATTTAGGGTTGATTACACTTCCTTTTGTTTGAAATCACAACATCCAACATCCCTCATTTCCTCATGTTCACCTTCACGGCTTCATCAATCAAGGCCCAGCTTCCGATAAGGACCATGTGCTCCAGTCAAGCCTCACCAGTAAGTGCTGGTGGGGAGTAATCAGGAAAAGTGGCATCTGCTTTATTTTCCGACATCTTGAAATGACCCTTGTAATAATTGATCAAAGCTGCCAAATAGTGAGAACCTAATTAAATCGACCTTGATGCACACCACATCTCCCTCCTGGTTGTATGCTTAGATCATTCCACGTTTGAGATGTGTCTGACTGTGCGAGACGTGCAAAGAGTCGCTGATTGATTTCAGTCGGCTGTTTAATCAATGTAAAGGAAAACGCGCACAGAGCAGCGAATGAGCCAGTGTTCAATTAGCAGCCATTTAATCCTGAATGATTAGTTTACATGAGCTCAACAGAGGAAAAGGCTCCGATAACATGGACCTTTGCTTGAAGGAAACTTTATTGATCCCTTTGGGGCAATTGAGTCTTCATAATAAAGGTTATTCAGTATTGTGTAAAAGGAAGTGGAAGTTAAAGTCGGAAAATAGGAAAAAACGAAATAGAAGATTAATTCCTTGAATAAAACCTCAGATTGTACTTTTGGGGTTTACAAATCTATTTTCCCAAAGCTCATAAGCAGAAAATGGAATCTCCATGTTTTTTTAATGTTAATATGAGCAAAACATGATTTAATTAATATCTTTGTGAAATATTGGCACACGGACGGGAATATTACATCGAGATGGTGATGTATTTGGAACAAACTAAATATCTAACAAAACCACACCATGTCGAGAATAAACAGCCGAGCTCAATAATGTAGAGGTCTGGTTTGACATGTTGCGCAATCATGTGCTTTCTCTCCCAGGGCGAGATGTCAAACTGACCATTTGGTATTGGTGTGGGAGATCAGCCTGACCCACGGTTAAGGAAATGTAATGGTGTGAATATATGTCCTGGTGGCAGATACATATATGTATACAGAGACTCACCAATAAATACATACACATGCATTTCATTGTGTCTTTATGTGGGAAATAAAGAGAAATAAGAGATTCAGGCTCCCAGAAACAGAGGAGTCCTTTCAAGATGCGCTCAGTTTTATTTCATCTATCCGTCAACTTAAGTAAAGGTCAGCTGGGTAGAGAGACGGACGACGTGAGTTGTTCACTATAACAGCATGTGTGTGTGTGTGTGTGTGTGAGTGTGTGTGTGTGAGTGTGTGAGTGTGTGTACCACGAGCGATGCCTCTGGCTGCAATCTCTTGAGGGTAAGAGAGAGAGAGGAGAACAACAAGAAAGTAAAAAAGAGAGACTCAGTAGTGCAGGGGCAGCTTCTGTTTCATTAATAGGGGTGGTGTGTGTGGGAGGGGACTGTGTGTGTGTGTGTGTGTGTGTGTGTGTGGGGGGGGTCACAGTTGACTTTAATTGGAGGGAGTGTGTTAAACAAATGTAGGTCGATCGCTGATTCGCAGGAGTCCATGTTGGTCTGCCTCTCACGGCTCAGGGGCAGAGCACACCGGGTTTGACGAGACAGTGAAGAAGAGTGATGAGGAGTCAGCGGCCGGTGGAGGCATCCGTCATCATTACTGGCTGAGTGCTGCATCACAGTCAGACTGCGGCTCCGGCTCCGGCTCCCACAGAGCGGCGCTGAAGCTGCCCCTCTGCCTCGTCGCCTGTCTGTCACTTCCAATCATCACATGTGGAATAACCTCTGACTCCTGTCTGGTCATGGAGGGACTGACCGGCCAGCTGTCTGGTGGTCTATGTGTCTGTCTGTCTGTCTGTCTGTCTGCCTGTCTATGTGTCTGTCTGTCTGTCTGTCTGTCTATCTGTCTGTCTGTCTGCCTCCACCGTGTGGGAGTTACTGTTGACAAGTGCAGCCTTTGATGAGCAGTGAGGAGACATCTCCATGCCAACCAGAGATGCCAGGAAACAACTCAAGTATTTAATAAAAGAATAAATCAAGATGTTAGATAAATCTGGTCGGATTATTAGTGATTAGTGCTCAATGTTTTGGTCATGTGATGTCTGGCGATCGGCCACAAATAGTTCAGCTACTGGATTGATGGCTTTGACTTTTATGCCCAGACACTCGTGGTGCCCAGAGGAGGAAGAAGCCTCGAGTGACGTTGGCTGGTGTTATTAAATATTCTCTGAATCTATTCTTCTGTTGTTCTTCTATTTGAAAAAACCTTTTAGCGGCTACAATGTGAACACAACGTTTAAACAGCAGCAGCATGTGAGCCCACAGATAATTATCATGCAGGTGCAACTAAACCTAACATCAAACTAAACTTGTAACATTTTAAATGTTGCTGAGAAGTCGGGAAACAAAAAAGGAAACGTCCAATCCTGCACTGAGAGAACACAATAACACACCTGGAATATGTTGTTATATTCTTCAGCTTCAGAGCTGCTTAAAGATAATTAGCAGTCGCTGAACGTGACGTATGCTAAGCACCGAGAGCACCACAGCAACACATGAAGGATGACGTTCATATTCCTCTTCTCTCTTAAAAGTGGACCAGCGGTCTGCCCAGAAAACCCAGTTCATCCTCCTGATGGCTCTCTGCTGCGTGGTCACACAGCAGCGCCCCTTAACCCTGATTCACACGCCCACGCCGCAGGAAAGACACAAGAATCACGTTCCTCCAAGTCTGAAGTGGTGAGAGATCTTTTTTTATAAGACCTGTTGTCCTCTTTTTACTTGGATGCTAAGGCCTGGATTCTCTTTGTTATCCAATGCGTTCCTTTTGGGATGTCAGTAAACACTCCATGCCGATGAGCTTTTTGTTGTGCGAGTCTTTTAATTGTCTTATTCAACAAGACTTCCTTCTGCCTCTTCTGTTCTGTGTGGCACTGGAATAGATGTGAAAGGGGAATGAACTTCAACCCTGCCCCTCTGTCATCTGTAAACATCACACATTGCTTTTGTGTTTTCTCTCTGTATTTATTTACGAGTGTGTGGTGGGCATTTCTTCCTGTGTGGGGGAAGAATAAATGTTAATGATATGTTGTACTCGCAGCTGAAGAAATAATTATTTATGTTTCTGTATATTTATTTATGTGTGTGTTTCAGCAAACCTGCGATTACCTCTATTTCTAGAGAGACGACTCATTTAATCACCCCTATTTCTGCATTTGGAGTCCCCTGGCAGGCTTTTGTCATGATTTGTTTGCTTCGATAATCGCTTGTTCTCAGAAGAAACAAAAAGTGTGAAAATAGCATTATAAGAAAGAAACACCCAGGAGGAGAAAGCCGGTGTGTGCGTGTTTGTGTGTTTGTGTGTGTGTGTGTGTGCTTGTATGTGTGTGTTGGAGGAGGGGGTGGAGTAAAATCTGTTTTGCTCAAGATTTGGAGGAGTAAACATATGCGTGACTTTTCCTCATTGTAATTTTCATTTGTTCTTTTTCATTGTCGTTCACATGCTGTCATTTGTGCAGAGGAGGGATAAGGTTTGAATTTTCATTTCGGGCGTTTCAACTCCAGATATGACACAGATTATAATTACAGTCACAATAAAAAACTTGGTTCAGATTCTTTACAAATCTAGATGTATTCTATACATACATGTGGTTGAGAGATACAAGAGAAGAATACATTGTTCAGAGCAGCAGCAGCTGCTCTCTCTCTCTCTCTCTCTCTCTCTCTCTCTCTTCCTGTCCGTCTCTTGATGTTCCCTCTGTTCCCCTGGACTGTGAGTCCTGACGCTTGGAGGCACAGCGAAAGGTCACGAGGCGTAACAATAACAGCACGGGACATTCTGAATATACGATAGAGGACATTTAATTTACAGGAACACAAGCGATCCCTGCAGGGTCTTTGCGTGAGTAGCCGGATATGACACGTTGCCAGATTTCAGAAATACCCACATTTACACCAGGCATTAATTATCCCCCTCCCGTGGCTTTACCTCAGAAATTTGACGTCATGGCCGAGCGGCCAGCAGAAATGAGGCATTATTATTAAGCAATTTTACGTTCAGTAGCTTCTCCACCTTCTCTGATCTTACTCCGTAATTAAATCAGGGAGACGAGTCTAGATAAAGCCTCTTTACAATAATTTTAATGAGAAGTGGTGTCAAAACAAGAGCTGGAAAAAATACAGAAAGGACTGTGATTCCCTAGTGTACCTCTCTCTCTTTCTCTCTCTCTCGCTCTCTCTCTCTCTCGCGAAACTCAGAAAATGATAAGAGAGGGACAGAAAGAGAGCCAGAAGATTACAACGAGTGAAAAGTGAGACATTAAAAGATGGGCCAGTCTGAAGGTCTGCGTCAAGGTGAGAAAAGGAGACGCGGAGGGATTGAATGAGGCTGATGGAGCCGTAAAAATGAAATGAGAGGATTACAAGAGGGAGAGAAAGATGGAACTGTTCAACAACACTCCTCCACACTGGCAAAGTTTCATCAGCTTCAGAAGTCACAGTGCTTTGAGTCACAGCAGATGGGAAGCACGGTTGAGTGTTAATAGAGGTATAGCAGCCACTGTTGGTGGCCTAAACTCAGATGCTTCATCAAGCAGCCCTTCTGTTAGGGAGTAGGAGACTGTCAAACAAAGACAAATTTATAGCCAAAAATCTAACGTTCGGTGTCGTTTGTTCTCTGTAATGTCAAAACATTAGTTGCATGTCACTAATTCTTCAGGACATTATTTCAACATCCGTCAGCGGCCAAATCAAAAATTTCTGAAGCCAACATTACTTTACATGGCGACGGTTCTGTCTGTGTTTACACCTGGAGCAGAAGTTTACTTTAGAAATGAAAACGCAAACTCATCAGTGACAAGGTCCGATGTGAGGTCCTGGGACAGGGATGTCTATGTGAACAGATTGTGGCACAGTGGCACTACTAACACAGGCCTGCTCATTATTTGACGAGGTAAGATAGACTATCAATCAATCAATCAATCAATCTACCCATCTCTTGCAGTTTGAACCCATTGGAGATGGTTCTGTTTTTTCTTCTTCCTAAACAAACCGAACTGAAACCGCTTCCCAAAAATGCAACACAAACCAAAGACTGGGCAAGTTGAACCATTGCACCGCTAGTTTACGAGACGCTTGAACTGTGACTGACAATGCAAACCGCTGGTTTGAAGCCACCTGTAAATTGTTTAAAAGAGGAAACCAATAAACACAAATGCAGCCTATCAACCTTGGGTCTGTTGTGTCTGAGCAGGTTATTGGAATATTGATACATCTACAAGACAAACCGGTCCAGTTAATTTGATTCTTTTAGTTTGTGTGACGCACATTTCTTTACATAAGCCATGAGTCATCATCCACACACACACACATTAGACAATGAACAGGTGCATGTCTATTTTCAACAGCTTATTGTAAATTCTGGTGTCAATAACAATTTGATATTGTTGAACTCAAGAGTGGCTGTTTGCTCCTGTGTGATTGGCTGACGGTCCAATAACTCTTGAGAACGACGTTTTCATTTGTGTTCCAAATGAAAACAAATGAGTGTAACCGATCATTGTAGATTTCCTTGATTGTCATCACTTTCCCTCTGGTTTATGTAGCTGAGGGTGATTAAATATAAAAGCCTGAATCACTCTCCCTCCAGAAGTGCCATTATGAGATATTTATGCTGCCACTGCTTTTCGTTTTTGGCATTCCTCCGTGCGCGGCGGTGTGTAGAGGACGCTGCATTATGCATGGCCGGCTCTAACGCCTCCCGTTAAAGCGGCCTTTTTCCCCCCGCAGCTATCGTTTAGGTCCTGCATATGATTACAGATGCAGAAGAAAAACAAACTGTCACGCAGGCCTACGTGATCCACAGCCTTTACACATGCTGGGGTATCTTCACAAACCTCGTCGTCTGCGTGCAGGGAAAGAAACGTCAGAGGTGGTTTTGTAAAGATCTTTTAATGAGGTGTGCGGCCAACCAACGACTGGCTCGGGGTTTACATCCAAACACATACAAAACATTATGAACTCTCAAAAAGGTGTGAACGTGTGATGCTACATACAACTAGCAACAATGCTAAATAACTATTTTAGCTATCAAAAGTCATCAATCCAGTTCTGTTCTGATGCCGTTTTTCTCCAGTTTCTCAGTTTTTTCCATACCTCAGATATTTTATGACGAACGACGAGCCGTCAGCCCTCTGACCGGAGAGCTTCAGGGGGACGTGAAGTTGCAGGTATCACTGAACACGACAGCTATCACTATGAAGCAGATACCTCAACAAAAACAACTCATGAAACTAAATAAATGCTTTTCTGCTTATACTTTTCACATATATTGAAGGGTGGAGACGGATCATATGAGCTGGATCTCTGCGCTCCGAAAGGAGACGTACGAGTTAAATGATTTCCTCTGTCTACGGCTGCTTTAACCCTCCTGTTACCTTCGGGTCAATTTGACCCCATTCAATGTTTAACGTCGGTGTTCTTTCGGGTCAATTTGACCCCAGGCTGTTTTTCACTGTGTCAAACATATAAGAAATATCAACTTTTTTATATATTTAGGTACAAACAAACATAAAGTACCTCACACTTAAACTTGGGAAACAATATTAATTCTAATAATTTTCTGGAGGTTTTAATTGCTGGGGTCAAATATGTCAGTAAATATAAAGGTAACAGGAGGGTTAAACATTGAATGGGGTCAAATTGACCCTAAGGTAACAGGAGGGTTAAACCAACATCTCCGTGACACACGTCCACGACACAGTGAGCGTATTCTCTCTCCGGGACTCTCCTTTTAAAGAATGGGTGAACGAATCGATGGACTGAACCATCAAAAATGCAACAAAAAAAAGAATACCTTTGCTTTTCTATGTCATAGCTGAACAGCGGTCTCAATAAAAGACAGTAAGAGGGAGGTCAAACGAGGAGCAGACGATGAGGATGACAGGCTGACATTTTATCGATGATGACTTGTGCCCTCGTGGGTACAACACTACCTGCATGCACACACTGACGCATAATGGTTCGACACTGATGTCATTGCTCTCCCTGCACCTCCTCCTCCCACTGTTCTCCTGCGTCTTCCTCCAAGCTGTCAGTGAAAGTCAGACTCCTTGTCACGGTCCGGAGATCCCCAGTGTGTTGTTCTTTCTGGAAGACTGGCCGCAGTTTATTTCCCACCGTTCCTGCTCCAGTGAAGTTGTGTAATAACGCGGAGCGACATTTGCAACACCCGCTGCAGCTCTTGGTTTTCATGCCCCTCGAGCTCCTTTATGTGAGGACAGCTTCACGGAGAGGGTCTCGCTTAATGTCTCAACAACCAGCCAAACGCGCTGGATACTCTCGAGTTTCATCTCCCTTTTGGATTCCTCCTCATCTTAAATTAAAACAAGATACGTCCCACTAAAATATATATTCCAGCATGGATATGCCATCAGTCCCAAAAAAAAGGCCAGGAAAAACACTTTCAAGAAAAAACCTTCTGTCGGCTGATTCCTGCTCACTTAGCAGGAAGAAGTATGCCGTCACATATTTTCTTATAGTTATGCTAAACTGGAAAAGTCAACGGGGGAACGTCTTTGAGTTTTCCGTGAAAAGATCCCCGGAGCCTTCACTTTTCTTTTGAAAGTCTTCTCCTTTCTTAACTCTCAAGTTGGCAAGTGCAGTTCTAACTCAGCCTGACACTGCCGAGCATACCAGGTCTCTTCCTTTCATCTTCCTCTCCTCTCTTCCCTGGATGAGGGCAGCTTTCTCTGACTGGCAGCGTTGGTATCATGAAGGTGATACCAGTCCTCAGGCCGGAGACCCTGACACGAGCAGAAAGGGATGAAACACACGGCCGGAGTGGGCCGGAACGAGGAGAGGACGCCGACATCATGTTCCCATGAGAGGACTCGGTTTCCTCCCACATCTTTTTGATGAGAATAAACGTAAATGTGAAAAGTCGTCTGGCGAGCATATTTAAAGCGTGTTTTTTTACATTGATTTTTGTTGTGTATTGGAAAGATAAACACTAGACTGCTGAGAAACAGGTTCCTTTCTAAGAGCAGGACTTCTGCGTAACTCCACACTCTTTTAGAGACAGTAAATCAATTGGAAACCATGTGTTCATCAGGTCCCAGCTCTTTAAAGAAGTGTGTGTGTTTGTGGTCCAGTTTATCTTTGTTCGTTTAGTCAGCAGGAGCGGTTGGAGAGGCTGCGGCAGGGTAGAGGGAGGGTGATGGTGGTCGTCTGGATGCGAGTGCCTCACAGGGGAAAGGAGAAGGGGAAGGAGCTGAGGCTCAGATCTCCTCTATGGAGTCAGCTGGGACCAAGCCTCTCTTCTTTCCGCTGCTCAGCTTCAGAAACACCTCGCCGTCGTCCTGCTTTCCAACGCAGATCTAAAAGGAATCAACGGAAAATGAGTTGCTCTATTTTTCTAAAAGGTTACGGATACTTCCCTATTTCTAAATTTAGAACATTTGACACATTAATAGATCTGTGAGAACAGGAGTGGGTTCGGGGGAACCCACTTGTGGCAGAAAATGAAGGGATTTAGTTGTATGTACATATGATAATTGTTCTCTCATTATGTGAATCAACAGCACCGAGAGCGTGAATGAACAAGCTGGCAATTAGTGCCAGTTGACTGCAATTATTCAACATTTATTCCTGTCATGCAGGAATAAAACCTAAATAAAGAATTGAAGAAGAAAAAAATGTCCTTACTGTATAATTTAGAAATGTAACCATCATTTATTTTTCACATCATGATGAAGAGTTCCTGAGCTTTGCTTCAGAGAAACTCTTAAAGGGACAGTTCACACCAAAAATACACGTCTGTCTTCTTTCCTGTTGTGCATTTAAACATTTAGATTTGTTTTGTTTGCGAGTTGTTTATAGTTTGTGAGATATCGGTCGAGGAGATGTCAGCCTTCTCTCGAACATGTATTTTTTATTTGGACTTTTATAGAAACTATGGTGACAATGCACTCAATGCAGCCTTTATGTAGCAGGATCAGGATTATGTTGTGTGGGGAAATAAATCGTGAGTGAGAATTGGCTGAAAGTGATCTTTAAAAAAAGGTCTGCAAAAACAATAATGGAAATAATGAGCCCTATAACTGCCATACGGACACAGAGGTCATGTGGGTGCTAATCCTTTAATCACGATGTACCCAGCCTCTCACCCAGTGCATGCTGGGATAGGCTCCAGCCCCCTGCAACTTTGCACCAGGAACATGTCAGCACCACAAATAGATCTGGAATAAGTACGATGAGAAACGATTCAGAAGCCCAAATTGTTAGTGTAGCTCTTTTTTGTTTTATTCACACAAGAACCAAAGAATTGACGCCATTGCATCAGAATTCTTCAACACAGTCAAAGTCAAGGTTCTTCATTTATTTATATTTTCTCTCTCGTCTGGTAAAGCAGTGAATGGGCCGGGCACATATTTGTTGTCCCCATTAATTACTCCCTGCCATGACACCCACTTGTCTTGAAATGTACATCCTATAGCTCTGTGATTAATGTAAATGTGTTCAAGTTGAACATCTCTACTGCTATGTTTCTCTTTTTTTCTTTTTCTTTTCAAAGCAACTAAACATGAGACAAATGAATGAGCGGAAAGAGAGAGTGGAATAAATCGTTTTGATAACATCCGCGTACCTGGGATTCCCTCACGGCCATGTGGCCTCTCTCTCGGCTGCCGGGGAGGCCTTGGACCACCCGCCACACTCTCTCTCCTGGCCGGACCCTCTGCACAAAGTTAGCCGGGAAGAAGCCGACTTTGTCGCCACACTTGCCCTGGAAAACACGAGAGACCCGAACAATCAGTGGACATTTTAAAACGTATACCACGATGGGCGTCGTGATGACTACCAGGTACTTCAAAGTACTGAATTAGCTTCATTGACGGTTTTATTAAGGCCACTGATTCATTGAGTCTCTCACTATATATTAGTCTTCATTTTTTGGCTAACGGTGAGACGGATGAACACAGAAGTCCAGCCCGGCGGAACATTCCTGTGTTCATTGACATGTTTCAGGGTCGTCGTCATCTGTGAAGTCAGTAGAAACTAATAGTATCTCCATTCTGAATAGTAAACAGGAGATTATAAACAAACGGAAACATTTCTGTCAGAGCAGTGACAAATGAATGTGGTGTAGAAACAATTTCAGAAGACCGAACACGAGCTCTGATTACATCATTTAAAGGTAGTAATCGCTTCGCGTTGCATGTGTTTAAAGAAGCAGCAGATTGAGGCGCTACGCCGGTGGAGACAGATGATGTGTGAACCTCGATGAGCACAATATTTCAAAGCTTATCACCCTCCGCCTCAGCTGTTGATGTGTACTGAAGGGATTCACCACCCATACATTAGTGATGAACAGATGATTCACAAATCATATATAATTTAAAGGTTTACCGGAGTGTTGATTAAAGGTGTTAAATGACCGCTGAGCTATTTTAGGCTTCATACAAACACAGATTCACTGATGGAAGATACAGACGCTGCCCTTGAGATGAGTCTGCGTGCATCTTCTTTTTTCTTTGACGGACACAGATGCACATCTGGAGCGAGTGACGTTAAATATAGACTCAACCAAGAGCTCTTTGAGGCTACTGCGCTAGTCAAGTTTATTATGTTGAATTTTTGCTCATTTTCAGAGAAAATTATGCTCTATTTTTGTCCGCGGCTGCCTGCATGTTTATGAGAGGGAACATTGGAGCAGGTGTTATTAATCAAGACCCAAATTCATACATGCGGACAATAAATGCACGCGCACACACATTTCTGTTCCCTCAAATACCCATTATGCACACGCACAAATGTTGCCAAATGATTTATTACCCACCTTCCACCACTCTTCGTTCGAGTCGTCGGTGACCTGCACGCGATCCCCGGGCCTAGAGGAGACACGAGAGGAGATGGGGAAAACATTAGGAGGCGAGAAGGGAGATGGCGTAGGGGGGGAAGAGGAAAAGGGGGAGACGAGATCGGGATACATGATGGGGAAATGAAGGGGGAGCGAGAGAGAGAGAGAGAGGCAAGAAATAAAACAAGAATAAAAAACAGAGTTGAGTGCGAGGACAAAAGATGACATCATAAAACTGGCACAGAAAGCGGCCGTGCCCACAGCTCCAAAGCTGTGGAGGTTCAAATGAGTTTTGTGTTCCTCTGAAGATGGAGCAGCAGCCATCAGGTGGAACACGACTCTGTAGCCTCTACTGCAGCGGCGGAGGCCGACCTGGCCTGAATGCTAATGATGTTACCAGTTTTTGATGACTTTTCCACACACACACACACACACACACACACACACACACACACACGCGCGCACGCACACGCACACTGTCCTAGATACAAATTGCTGTCCCCAATGCTCTTCTGTATGTTGCGTCTCTGGGTATCTGCTCTCACGACTGCCCTTTATGATCATCGCACACAAACACACGCACACTATAGTTTGCACACGGTTAATTAAATTCACCGACGACGGTGAGCCCGGTACATCTCAACTGAAACTGGCCGTTTGAAAGTATGCCGTTTCTCCCAGAAGCACAGAACCTAAATGCATGCTTTAGTTTTGGGATATATCAAAGACAAAAATCTAGTGTGTAGCCAGAATTAGACAAACTGAGAGATGCTTTTTGATGTCTCTGGGTGCAATTTTCTGGTATAAATTGACGAGTGGGATTAACCTAGTTTAACTGATGTTTGTAGAAAGAGCAGCTTCGCTCGATGTTAGATAAAGGCTCTTTGAACAGTCCTCCGATAAATGATGGAGGGTCTAATTTAACATGTTTGAAACGACTTAAATTGAATGTCACAAGCTTAACATTCTGTCATAATATATAAATTGTTGCATCAGTATTTCCTGTTGCTGTGCTCCCACAGTCAGAGCGGCAGAAACTGATGACTGATTGCAGGATTTGGTGTGAAAATGAAATGGAAATGATAAGTAGTCCAAAGAAGGTATTTAACCTTCAGCCTGATCCTATCAACAACTATGAATAACGCTAGAATAAATAGTAAATACACCTTCAAACTAAAAGCTTTCACATAAGCAATGGTCCATGTTCCCCTAAATCCACCCATAAATCAAACCCTAACAATTCACAGCACAGATTTTGAGTTATTCATAGCAGAAAAAGAGCAGGTGAAGCAAATGTCGCTCACGATGGCTCCGTTCCATCCAGTTTCGCAGGAAGCTTGAATGAGCCAACATGCACAATAGGACCCCGAATATACCCAGTGTAGTCCTTTTCACTGTTATTTTAATAAAGTACATGTGCTCGGGAATGCCAAACTGTCTTCTTTGAGAAAGGTCTATCGTTTACCCACAACACTCATAGGTGTTTCCCTTATTTGGCCTCTTCTGGACTGTGGTAGTGTGCTTGATAGACATCTCTCTCAATGTCGTTGTCTTGCACCTGTCAGGGTGAGGCAACTCGCACCTTCATCACTCCCTCGTTCTCTCCCTCTTTGCACAGTGAAAGAGTGATAGAACAGACTTTCAGCTAATCTAGAAATAAGAAGCAGAAGGTAGAAGGCAGAAGGTAAATAACGAGTGCTCTTAGACACGGCAGGAGGGATTTGGTGACCTTAATTAACTAAATTACCAGTATCGCTCCATTAGAGACCCGGCGTGGGTGTGCGGGACTTTAAGTTGTTGTTATTGTGTATTTTATCCAGTCAATCATTGCAATACAAGACAATATTATTCTATATAATAAACAAAACAGAAAGACTGAAAAGGTATAGGTAGAAGCCAAACATGCTTATATATTCCTATCCTAAATTATTATCAAATAAATCAGAAAATTAATATAAAATAAAGAAAAATAAAAGATAAAATATAAAATAACATATATATATGTATATATATATATACATATATATTATATCCACATACATCTTCCATATGAATACATTTCAATCACACTTATAACCCTCAAGTGATATAATTTTTAAATGAAGATATCTTGGGTGTTCCCTATTGTTGAACACCTACAATCAGCGATATCACAAACAAATTCTTATTAGTTGTACTTTGAAGATACTCTGAATCAGCACTAGCTGCCGTCTGTTCTTAAATCTGTCTAAATTTTGTTGAGACGTCATCTTCTGCACTGCATACGAGTCAAACCTCAAACAGAAGCACAGAGACAAATTATGCTTTCATTATTAATGTACATTGTGCAGCCACACACACACAGCAGAGATGCTGTTAACAGTTATAAATCTGCCTGAGTTGTCCTCTAACATCCACATATCCTGCCCTCATTTTACTGCTCTGTCCTTTCTTTTTTCACTTTCCTCTTCTTCATTTTATAAAGCTTTTATTTTTATATTTGCATGTAATTTGCTCATCCCTCCTCACTTCCTCCCTCCCTCTCTGCCTAGAATAATCTTCAGCTTCATGACATCTCTCTGCGTGTGCGCGCGCCCTTTCATCTCTCGGTTGTTCGCTGCCTTTATCCTCTCCCCTGTTGGGAACACGGCTCAGTTGCTAGCTCTGCAAGGGGACAGTGATGGGCTTCGAGTTTATAATTAGCCGTCCTTCAGGGCGTCCTGACACCGTCCTCTGCAGTGGGTGGGGACATTTCTACCCTGCAGGAACAATAGCCGGGACAGAAATACAGTCAAGGCCGATGCACTCACACGAACAATAGCAACGACACGATACCACACATGCGATGCATGACAATGCTTCCCAGAGGCAGTGTGTTTGCCTTTAACTCACTGAAGTTCCAGGTCATTCTGTTCCTGAGGCAGAAACTTGTAGAGCGCTACATAGGTGTGGATGGAGTGAACGTCAATGCGCTTGGGCACCTGGACACAGGAAGACGGGAAGGTGGTGAGGCAGGATTACACACTTTGGGAGGAAAGCCTCAAGGGGCCACAGTCTACGCAGGTGGATTAAAGGGAGAGGTACCATCACACTGCTCTCCTCCGCAGGGGTCTGGGCTTCTGCAGGAGTCGGAGCTTCGCTGCAGCTCTCTTCCTCCTCCTCCTCGATCTCGACTTCGGGGACAGGGATATCTGAGGGTGGCGTGAAATGTACTTAGAAGGTGCAAACACCATACAAATCTGACCAGGCACGAGTAAATCTCTCTCACACACACTCACACACACACACACACAGACAGATATGCACAGGTAAACGTAACATATGCATAGGCACACATAGGCGTGGACATAGAGCACATATGCCTCTCCACATCCACGGAGACACAGACACACAGCGGCGTTTACCCCCCGTCTCCTGAGTTATCTCTTCCTCCATGCTGTACTGTCTCTGCTGCATCTCCTCACCTCCCTCGCCCTTATCAAAGAAGGACATAGAGAGGAAGCAGATGTCAAAGAGGATGCATTTGATAGCGGGAGTAACACGTGTGTCTGCTCTGAATGCACGCCACACAGATCAGTAGGTCGCCGCATTGATAAAAGATGTGTGTATGACATATGCATATGCTGTTAGGTCGTGAACTACATGTTTATTGAGAAGACCCCAGTGTCATCCATTGTGCTCCTCGGAGACAGATGATGGTCTGGTGCTCCATTATTACACTTCACCACATGCTACGCTGCAAGAGAGGAAACTTTTGAAAGGTTTTAATCCATTTTCAAGGAAATGTTTTGAATGCATCGCCTCTTCTACTTTCGTATCTTGAATGAGATGAGAAGATTGATGCCGCTCTATCTGCTCATGTTATTCCGCACCGACGTCTTAAACTATTCCGTTGGAGCTAAATCATTAGTAATCTTTAAAATCATCAAAGCCAATTCTCGCAATGATCTGTAGCCGATTTGTTATGTTTTTTCAAAAATACGGCAGGACTATAAACTACAGGGAGTGTGGTGCTACAAACCACCGCACACTATTTCTATGGTCTCAATATTTCACCAGCGAGTTGACCAATGAACCAAACGGTTGGTCTCCATCCCACTGATCCCACTGTCCTTTACCCGTAACCACAGGGTGATGATGTCATACCAGGCTGCGTGTCGGCGACTCTGACAAACTGGAACGGCTCATCTGTGCCAAAGATGTCCCAAAGCGCAAGGCGGCATACACAGGATCTACACGCAGCCGCACGGCCTCTGAAACCACACACACACACATTCATAAGACTAATGCACACACACACACGCGCTTATGTTCAAATTATTTACAAACCCAAGTTTACATTATTCCAGTAAAGATACAGCTCTGAACACAATTGGTACTCCCCAAAGATGATCTGAAGGAGTCAGCGGGTCTAAATATAACTGTAGTCACGCAGTCGGTCCTGGACCAGAGTGACCCACTTTACATCTGACTGAGGACACGAGCCAGAAGTTAAGGAGACATCAAGACATTATATAATTCCTCACGATTTGATTTATTTTAACATTCACTTATTGGCAGGAGATTTATCTTCAATGTAATAGCCGTAATTCATCTGGAGCTGTAGTTGAGTAGAAAGGGAATAAGAGATGAGATCTACACATGGAAGTCCTCAGCAAGGCTTCATCGCTCCATGTCGTGGAGATGGTGGCGCTATCCGAGTATTCCTGTGGATGCGAGTTTCATGTTCTGCTCATATTGGTTCATATTAAAGTCAGTGGGTCCATGTTCTTGACAGGTGATAAATCAAATAGAAATTCTGCAGCAGGAATGACTAGTGTGACAAGTGTAGATAGGTGTCATCATTCAGAGATGATAAAGCTCACGGGCGCTTTAAAGTGCGCTTTAAAGAGAACCTTCACTGAGGCAGCCATTTCTACAAAGAGCAGTAGAAAGCAGTGCTGAGAGACTCCACTCCTCTAAATAATTATGTTTCCAGAGTCTCTGACCTTCAGCTTTCTTTTCAGTGCAGATATATATTTTAGGGCTGTCAATCGATTAAAAAAATTTAACTAATTAATCGCACATTTTGAAATTCATTAATCGCGATTAATCGCTATTAAAACTTGTTTTTTCTTCTTTTTAAAGACAAAACTTCACACAAAGCTGTGTTTTCAAAGAGGCTCCTACCTATAAAGTGCCAGCGAGGTATTTAATATTGTGGATGAAAAATTGTTTCTTCAGTGAAACATCCAGATTAGTAAAAAAAAAAAATATATTGAGACCCCATTGGTCCTGTCATCTTTAACATTGAACACAGCAGAACCAGTGGCCTTGGTGACTGACTGACATTCAAATATGTCACGTTAACCCTCTGGAGGCTGGGGGCATTTTCTCCATTTTACAAAAAAATGTAAATTCACCTTTTAAAGGCGTTTTCATGTGACACACCCCCACGTGTTATACATCAAACATTCCAGAACAATCTCAGCTCTCTATATATTGAGGCACATTGTCCTCGCGCCGTGTTCTCCGCTCTCTGACTGACAGGCTGCTAATGAGCCTTACCTGTGTGGTGGGAGGTCCTTTGTGATTTACTGAGTGTTCATTGGTTGTTTCTTTTGCAAAATGTTGACAGACAAACGGATTGACAATTCACGTTGAAGGTTTCGTGGGTCGCGTTCTTTCCGCGCCGCGTCACCCGACACGTCGCCCCTTCGTTCCTCTGTATCAGAGGGGGAGACGGGAGGAAGGAGGAGCAGGAGGAAACCCGACTGATTCATCCACGAGTTTTAACTGATTTCTGCTCCTTATTTTCGCGGAGAAATATGTTTTAAAATAACGGAAACAGTGTTAAACCGCACTGCCGCGGTTTGACACTCAGAGGAGTGTAAAAACTTCAAGGCACACCGGAAGTAAACAAAGTTGCGTTAATTGCGTTAAAATTGTTTAGTGTGTTAACGCGGCCAAATTAATCGCATAGATTAACGCGTTAACGCTGACAGCCCTAATATATATATATATATACAATTGTCATATCTACACTGAAAAGAAAGCTGAAGGTCTTAATATGTACCTATGTCAACCTTGGCTCGTGTGACTTGATCTTACTTTGACCAATTATAATCTCAAGCATTAATTTCATTAAAAGCCACAGTTTGACAGTTTGTTTCATCTTTCCCTTTAACCCCACACAGCTGTTATTCTTGTTTAAAAACACAAACAAATCCTTTATGAATTTTAATTGGTAGCTAATCAGATTTTAATTATCATTGAAAGATTGCAAACAACTGTTAAGTACTTCAGTCCCGAGGTTTAATATGAAACAATAAAGAGCTTTTAAAAAAGTTGATGGGGAATTACTGGGTCTGTAAATATCCTTTCATAAAAATGTGAACGTGTGTAAACACGAGCTCGGTATTTTACCCAGCGTTTAGTTTGCTTCATATAATGAGGACACTTTGCAAAGCGAGATGGTGATGGGCAGGTCGCAGCCTCAGCTGGGTCCCGGGCGTCATGGAGCTCAGCTCATGGGTGATGACAGAGCTGTAGGTCAATTGTGCCCTGATTCATAGAAGGTGCAAGGAAGTGACATCACGAGGTGCTAACCCTGATTCAGCACCCAGTGTGTGAGATGAAGGACTGTCTCACCTACACAGATGTTCACCCACAAAGGTATTTCAAAGAATAACAAGCTCTCAATCAGAGATGATGACGATTGCAAGAACACATTCAGGCTTTTTTAGGACACAACAGGCTGTGCTTGTGACTGATTTAGCCCTCAGCAGGTTTACTTTCCATGGAAATGTCAGATTTGATTACGACCAGAATTGTGTAACAGTCAAAATCACATTTTTGGTGAAATGATGCAGAGAGCTAGAACCCTCCGGTTACCTTCACCTGGACTCACATCGTTTACCCCGGCAAGTTAATACAATTATTTCCAAACTTTAAGTGTAAGGTACTTTATGTGTGTTTGTTGACTACCTATATAGCCCATTAAATAAAACAACCCCCGCCCCCCTCCCTTATATATCCAGAATAACTGCTCGCGACTACGGCAAAATATGCAGATCACCATTAAATCTCACTGATTGATCTAAATTTGGAAAGAGATATCTTTTTGGTGTTTTAATGGCTTTATATTATTATTATTATTATTATTATTATTATTGTTGTTGTTGTTATTATTCTAAGTACATATTGTTGCTATCTATAACATTTGTAATGAAAAACTATTTCTGTTCTCGAGAATAGTAACATCTGTTATGTTCGGGGGCAATTTGACCTCTTGGGGAAAAAACTTCATGATGGTGGCCCTGGAGGTATTTGGATGACATTAGCAGCACTAACTCGACCCTGTTGTTCAAGTGGGGAGACAGACCATAATAACTTTCCATTTTTGGATGGCAGTGTGTTTGCTGGTGGTCGAGAGACAACCGGAGGGTCAACACCGAGTCACATTCTTATCAGAGGAGGATTCCTCATAATCAGGGACCTGCTCAACATCTTGTGTCTCAGACACGCTCTCCTGTCGGTCCCTTTCACGCTCAAAGAGACGTGACAACGTCTTATTGACAGGAACATTTCCTTAGAAGTCATTTTTTGTTGAGAGATTTTAGAAAGAGAGAGCAACACAGAACAACAAGGGACGTTTGCTCCATCCCTTGTTGTGTGAAATCTCAATATGCCAAGCGAACCATATTTCCCCTCCCCCACGTCCTATGAACTATCAGTGGTTCTCGCACTACTACAGCTATAGCTATGTTAGGTTAGGGCCCTCAAGCTTTTTGAAGATTAGAAAACTGCATGTTATAGTGCCCTCAATATCCTTCAAAACAACCAAAACAAATGTGTAAATTGTTGATATTTCGTATATGTTTTATACAGCTAAAACCACCTGGGGTCAAATTTACCCCAAAGAACACCGATGCGTACGAGTTGTGTGAAGGACCTTGAAACACATTATGTTAATTTTATGTTTACCCAGTTGTCCCCATTCAATTAGGAAAAGTCATGAAATATGAAGCAAAATCAAGAATGTCAGTCATATATTTTGAGATGTCAACATTGAATGGGGTCAAATTGACCCCAAAGGTAACAGGAGGGTTTAGAAGCAGACCAATCGGCAAACAAGCAGCATTTCAATGTTGATGTATTAAAACCAGCCGACTGAAGTACCAGACAAAAAAAGATTACCCTTCATCGGTCAAAGGCTATACAGTAAAAAGCATGAACAGAAATAGAAAACCATAAACATTAGAACTTATAAATATCTATTCACATACTTTCAGGGTGCAGACCGTCCGTCAGCCTCCAAGAGAAGCTGAATTTGTTCTTCCTCTTTACATTTTCCCACTTCATGCTCCTCGGTCATCAGGTGAGATGGAGATGGTTCTGGTTTTATTACAGTGCATGCACAAGCACACAAACATCTACAAATAAACGAAAAGGCTAGAAGAGCAACATCACAAAACAAAAGCACATGGGACGCACACATAACAATGCACATCTGCACTCACTCACAAAGCACGCCCACGCAGAGCCTCAGGTATGCTCACCTTGGCTCGGTTGAACTTCCTTGACGACAGACAGTTGGTCGTTGACGAGCATCGGCGAGCTGAAGTTTCGCTTGAACGCTCCGGACTAATGGAGGAGAGCAGAAGGATGGATTTCTTTTAAGTTCGCTTCTTGTTTATCGGCTGAGCTGAAGGCAGACTGACTCCTGTGGAACCTTCAAGACTTTAATGGACTCATCTCAAAGTTAATGGATCAGAAACATGGTGCGTGGAGCACATGCTGCAGAAAAAAGCTACATGCAATTCCCGCCGTCAAGTGTCTGCTGTAAATTATGAACAATAAATCCACTCTAGCGCTTACCAGCATGCGCTTAGCTTACACACAGCCATTGGCATGTGATTATGCGCATGGGTGCAATTTCACACTGAATTAAGTGTTTCAGCTGAGATATCAGTTAGTCTTTCCCATGACTTGCAAATGAGCCACTCGGTTTGTCATATTATGTTAATGAGGAACACAACTGTGTGACACCTTGGTTCCTGTAAAGACACCCGGGATCTGGTCTGATGATATTTTCTTCCCTATATCTCTCCGGCTCTCAGTCTTTGTTCTCTTCTGTCAAACCGCACACAGACGTTTCACACAGACGTTTTGAACCTAGTGCTCTTAAAATGGGCCGAGTGGTCTTTGCGAAGGGTTTGTTTCTTGCTGCATGCTAATGTCCTCTTCCCTTCACTCCAAGATAAACACAAAGGCTCTCTCTGAAATCACTCCCAATTTTCTGCCAAGTTGCACTACACACTCCTCAGGTCAAGAGCTCCAGTTTGTGTGTGGAAGTTAAAACTTGTATTTTCTTTTATGAATGTTGTCTTTAGTCGAACACTTTACTCAAAACTGTTTCACAAAACGTATTGAATTTATATTACAGCGCAGGTCATTTTCTGCGTGATCTGACAGTCCTGGTTCACCGTGGTAATGTTACCATGGCAACAGGCCTCCCAGTCTTATATGTGCTTACTACGGCGATGACTGTTTTCATTTTTAAATAAACAATTGCTAACACGAGATGATTGCAACCCAAATTGTTATTGTTGCTCGTGTTTTTATAATATATCTGTCTATCTATCTATCTATATATGTGATGTCTGGGGAAACACAGATACTTTGGATGTAAGACTGGACTGAGGTGGTGAAACTTGGGTTGTTTGATGAACACAGTGACGACATCCAGCCAACAGACTGTATACAAGAGGTGGATTTAGTCACAGCGACGTCACCCATTGGTTTGAGGACTGAGGTTTTGAAGCATCGAGTTTGATATTTTGTTCGTAGCCATCTTGGTTTTTAGTTGTAACCTTTCAGGTTTTTTTTCACCAAATGTTGTTTAACAAATAAACAATGTGAAAGGGTTAAAGTTGTAAGTCAAAAACACTGACTAGACAGTCACAATGTAGCCATACCCTAAAGCATAACTTTGCTTTAATTTAATTTCAATTCAGTTTATTTTATGTTTAGCCCCAAATCACAAATTACGAATTTGCCTCAGAGTGCTTTACAATTTGTACACATACGACATCCCTGACCTTTGACCTCACATCGGATCAGGAAAAACTCCCAAAAAATAGAAAAAAAACTTTCACAGGGGAAAAAAAAAGCTTTAGTGTCTATTTACTTCTAAATGAGATCATAATTTACTAAATGAACATCGTGTTGTGATGAAGAAGACTTTAGACTTGCGTTTGAGACACTCATTTACAATGTTTACTGAGGTAGTAATACATCAAATAAGAAAATAAGTAGGGTTGTTTTCTCAGTGACTTCTATACAAACAGACTTATTTTTGCAACCAGAGGAGTTGCAAGAGCCAGAAAGTAAGTTTACGCCACTCTTGCGTTGGCAACCCGAGGTTGCTGTCCGATCGTAAATCTTGTATTCTTCATCAATGCAAAAAATAGATATATAACATGCATGTGAGTCTCTGGGTTTACCACACAACTAGTCGTCTCTGCTCTGCAGAAATGTATCACCTGAACCTGGAAGCAATGTTTTTGTTGTTGTTTTTTTCCCAGCTTGTTTGGGATTAAAAACGTAGGAACAGAGTAGTTATAGCCACTATAACTGAACAGACAAAGACACGACTACCACGTACACAAACTTCACAAACACGAAATCTAAGGAGAAAAAAAAATCAACACATTTTCACCCACTCTGAGTGAAGTCGGCCTACATTGTCAGAACAGCACAGCAGTGATTTCTTCGTGCCAACAATGTTGCCAGAAAACAGTTGATTCACAGACACACTTGGACAAACCAAGACATACAGTCAGTGACTACCACTGTCAAATATGAGGACATAGAAATCAAGTTTCTTCACACCTTCCCGTGGCACTGCTGCTGCGATAGTTCTGAGGTGCACCAGAGGTGAGCAGCCATCTTGCATGTTTTACACCGCAGAGCCTGTTTGGAGTTTCCTGCAGAGAGGGGCAAAGATGAGAGCGTGAGAACAGATGAAACACAGCCACACACACGGTGGAACAAGGCTTCACAGCAGGCTGCAGATCTGCATCCTAACCAACCGCAGTGGCCTTCAGGTCCCATGAGCAAGTCTTCCCGCTGCTCAGGTGGAGAGAGAAATAAAGTGTTGTCGTCCTATCGAGCTGCCGCTGACAGCTTCATAATCAACGGCTCGTTTTTCAAAACAATCTGGAGAGATTGGAAACCAGCAGGAGATATTTGAACCTTAATCAATTTGGCAATATGTCATATGGCTTTTTCTTCTTTCAAGTACTTCAGTAATAAAAGCCTTTGAGACTTGAGATGTCGTCCCTTCATTTGTGATGCTGACTGTTGAATGTGTCTAACAATTAAGAGGTGGAGTCACTTTTATCCGAGAAACATAAGATAAATAGATTTCTGGATGTGTTGCAGACGGGAATGACGTTGACAGGGCTATTATGGAGCGGAAACAACACACCGGAAAATGTGAGGGTTCGATAAAAACAATTGCTTTTACTTTGAAGAGCAAACATGGAGTCGGCCTAATGAGTGTAACAAGGAGAGAGAGAGAGGCTGGACTGTGTTTGGGGAATGCAGAGGATACTTAGGTGATGCATCACGTAAATAAACCCACAATATATGCAAAAAATAAACCGCGGTCTATCATCAATCATAGCGACAGGAAGTAGATTTAGCAGAAATGCCCGGAGTTGTTAATTAGGGATGAGAGCACTCACACACTATATATATATATATAAATCCCTGTTAATAAAACAATGGTTTCTTCAGAGATGTAAACACCGAAAAGCTGCATAGAAGACAAAAAGTCCAATCCTTAATCTAATTTAAGAAAGAAACTGTCTATGTGTACCCGACTGAGAATAGACACATAGCGGCTATTCAGCTATTTACATTGAGCCAAGCCAAGAATTCTTCTGTTAGCTAGCCTGGCAGAATTTATTTTATATTAGAAGTTGTTTATATTAGTAGTGTTGGCAGTAGACAGTATGTAAAGCAACAAACTATATGTGCTTTATAAATGAAATGGGTTGCCACGTAAACAAAGACAGGGAGGCCACGCTGAGCGTTGGCTGGACCAAAGCAAAGAGAGTCCAGGGAGGAGATGGAGGGCCTTACCCACGATCATGTGCTTGCAGTGCTGGCAGTTGGTGGGCCTGCGAAAGACATGGTCCTGGAAACAGTGGGTGATCTGAGGCCGCGGAGGCTTGGTGGGCAGCGACGGGGAAAGGCTGAGAGAGGGGGAGTGGGAGGCGATGGAGGGGTTGGGGCTGAGAGACGGCGAAATGGACGGTGAGCGGTCGCCGAGTAGAGGCGAGCCGGGCGGCAGCGGGGGAGAAGGGGGCGGCGGGTCGGTGATGAAATCCGGGGGCAGGCGAGCGTCGCTGTAGGACCTCTGGAAGAAGTTCTCCACGCTTTTGCTTCGCATGATGGTCTTGAAGGACAGTGAGCGTTTTAGTCTCTGGAGCTACACACACACACACACACACACACGTTGACAGAAACAGAGAGAGAGAGGGTACACTATAATAAACACAAGATAAGCAAGAATGCAGTGGCACATTTAGGAGCAATAACAAATGTCCAATACGGCCTCAAGGCGGCACAAGCAATATCCGGCATCCATAAACACAACGCTCTGTTCTGATCTGCAATACAACCTCATATGGAAAGAACATATTCATAGCGAAGATACCTGTAAGATCCCTATATTATAAGTTCGAGCATATCCTTTGCACAGTCACATTTTAAAAGCCATTGGCCGCGTGGTGAAACAAGATAAGCCTTACTCACTGACACGGCCGTGTACGTGGAGGTGGCGGCAGGAGGTCTATTGTGGTGAAATAAAGCAAGATCGTTCACACGGCCTTATCATCCAGCGACAGCCTATCTTCAGGGGTCTTAATCTGATGGCGGCTGCTCGTGGGTCCGATTGATCGCGCCACAGGCTCTCTCTGAGCGTACGGGGCCGACGGATCCCTCCTCAAAGGGCCACACTCACACGCCCACAACATCCAAGCATGTCAAACATGGACCCTCCCTCATCTGTATCGACGTACCCGACCGGCCTCGTATCTCCTCTGGGCCATTGGCCAAACTGCATTTCAAAAGCGTGACGATCAGACGACAGAACATAAGCAACCGTCGTTTCTGAAGTTTTCCCTCCGGCCCTGCGTACAGACGATGATGACGGCCGAGCGACGTGCAGACGTTTTTTCCCGTGCAGTGGCAGCGTGAGAGCAGTGCCAGGGCGTGGCCGGGTGTCGCAGGGGAGGGATGGATCAACACAGACAGACGAGCAGACAGATAATCAGTCGGCCTCGATCGCTCTGGCTGCTCACGCTCTGCCCGTCAGCGGCAAACCGTCAATCACTGAGCAGGAACATGCTGGTTACAGCTCCACACGTCTGGGAGGAAGATGTAAAAACAGTGTGTCTGTCTGAGTGTGTGTTTGTGAGGCTCACATGGAGGTAAAGAGCCGGACAAACAACCGTCCGAGAAACTGAGGGCACATGCTTCCTGTAAATTATCTTTATTAATAGTACAAACCGAACCAGTCTGACTCATCTCCTCCACGCTTGATTTCCAGTATTTACCCTCTGGTAGAACATTAACGATCATTAAAAATACATATATTTAGCATTAATTTATACCTATTGCAGTTCACATAAATAGTGTTGTTAGACCCAATTGATGATGCCTCAAGTGACATCACTCGGGGGGATTTATCAACTTCACACAGCTCCCTCTGGAGCAGCAACACACCGTATGCACTCGTTTCCACTCCCTCCTAGACCTGTAAACAGACTTTGATGTGGAAAATAACCTCGCTTTCCCTTAAGGTGCTCAGAAAAATGAAACTCTCAACATGTACATCTTTATGGGCAAAGTCCATCTGCTGATAAAGATTGTGGAAAGCTCCAGAAATATAAAAAAAGGATGAGATTTTTTTTTGGAAACAGTTATTTATATTTTATAGATAATCCTCCAATAATCTCATGACCGTTTATGATTTACTCGCTTTACAGAAGGGTCAGAGACGTGTCCCTCTCTGGACAAGTTGGGCTGGAAGAAGATGTACATCAGCCCAAACCTGACACATCATAACATGTACTTACAGATCCATCAACCATTACAAAAAGTCAAGAAAGGGGTATGTATTCTTTAAAAAAACTGTTTTTTAACGGTGTTTTCACACACGTTTTCTGTCCAGCATCACAGTCTTCAGCTGAGCTCTCTCAATCAGAGCCGATGAGTGCTGGCTAACAGCTCCGGTTAGACCACATGTCTCAATTACAGCTAATCTAATCATCTGTCAGTGTGCGTGCGCGCCTAAAAAGCATTCCGGCTAACTTCCCAACATTAGCTAAGAGCGTCATGCTTTAAGCCAAGCGTGATATCGCATTTGAGTTGGGTCACTTACATTTTAGAGACAGGTGAGAGGCCGGCGGCGGTGAGGCAGAGTGAACCGAACTACACCGCAGATGATACCCTGCTCGTGATATTTAATATCGGCCCATATGTATTACAGCAATTTCACGACAAGGTCTGCCATGGAAACCGCCTCAATCTTCTTTCGTCACCAAAAATAAACCTGTGGGTTTATTTGAGCTTGTTTCTCACTCAAATGGCTCACAATGCTACACATGCCCAGATTGGCATGCACCGATACACAATCAATACTCTGTCAAACACATTTTGATGAGGTGCCTCGGCGAACGTGTAAAAGACCATAATTCTCACATCTTTGATCCATATACCAATCCCCAGCTGTTCTCATGGAGCCAACATAAACATCCAAAATCAATGCTCCATAGAGGGACAGCAGGGTTTGAGCAGACACAATTCAATAATAAAGCTTTTATTTCTTCCAAATATGTAGCCTTCCTCCATCATAGTTTATAGTGGCCAGACATATATATACTATATATATATATATATATATATATATATATATATATATATATGGGAATGGGACCGTAAGCTTGTGGCCATGATATGCCTCAGTGTGGATTGTGATAAATGATTCAGCCATTAGAGAGCATTTCAAAAGGAAAGGCTTATCTCCACTCTCTCCAGCTGGGTCTTTGTTTGCGGTTATGAAGGTCAAAACATACGCTCAGTCTGGTGAAAACGTCTTGGTTTTAGGGTCTGCCTGTCCCATTATTTTTCTACCTCTCTCAAACAAAAAGCCAAACTCACTTCATTTTATGTAGAGAGTTGCCAGGGATGTGCATAGGACAGGTGAGACATGAGACATGAGACATCACTGACAGATTTGTGCCAATTATTTCCTCCAATATCGTCTTATTCTACCACCGTCGGGCTTCACTCCTGAACTGTGCCAAAGGGCTCTGTGTCGTCAGCAGTGCAGCAGTAATAAGGGAATATGCTGCAGCAGAGACCCCCCCCCCCCCCCCCCCCCCGCTCTACATCACACAATCAAAGCTCTGCAACAACGTGCATGTAAATGCAATATTATACTTTCCGTAGTAATTTCCACTTAAAAATTCTCCCCAGTTTGTTCCCCCCTTTAAAGCTCATCTCACATAAAGAAAAAGGCCTAATGATTTAGTTTCCCTCTGTGCTGGATGTCAATGTGTCTGGCCTGATTGTAAGTGATATTTCAGGCTCATGAAGGATAACCGAGCTATGAAAGACAGTTTCCTGGCACAATTCGGTTCTAAATAATGAGCAGGGTATGTGGTTTCAGAAGAAGTGATGGGTTCAGGAGGGTTTCACACCCTCACTATGTGGCTCTGTGTGGTTTGGGGTAGGTTATGTAAAACTTAAATAAGAGGACAGGAGAGAAGTGACTAAACCGAGGTAAAATGACAATCTAACCTCGGTTCTAACCTGAAGGATTTAGCACAAGACTAAAAATCATATCGAGAGGGACTGAAGAATATTATGAATACCTTTGAGCACAATGTGCGAACATCTTCGGCCTTCACCATCATCACACTTCAACATCACAATGTGAACCAGTTTCATATCACAATGTTTCCCTTCTTGGCTGAAATTTGTCATAATACACAGCAGCAGATTCCCACTCTGAATATGAGATAAGAAAGGCATAATGCTGCGTCCCTATCACACACACACACACACACACACACACAGACTTCTCTTCCCGTCTCTCTATGATTGTTTAATGGGGGAGGAACTGTGTGTGAAATACTAGCGAGGATTACAACCACTTTCCTCACTGCGGTGCAATTTCTCTCCCAAACATTCAGCTACCCCCGCCATGAAGCATTGCCCCGGTAACTCATCATCCACCCATTGTTCAGTTTACCCACAACACAATGGCTGTCAGTGTGTGACGAGGGGAGGCGATTGTTATTTCTGAGTGAGCATCGGGCGGCAACAAATAAATCCCCCCTTCAAAGATACTTTCCTTCCACTTGTCAGCGACGAACAAATAAATACACGGGCAGATATTTATGTACAGTTTTTCAAGAGTTCACGCCTTCCCCTGCAGCGTCACATCAAGAAGCATCACAGCAGTAAAGGTGTTACATTAATCAATAAAGACCGGGGCCCACTTCGGCCTCCCTCTGCTCCACTCCCCTTTTTGTCACTCAGGATCAGAGCTGGCGACATGTTAATGAAAAGTGAAGTGAACTCAAAGCGTGCGCGTGGCGTCAAAGAAACGTCGGGAGATTAAACACCGCAACGTATCCAAGCAGAGAATTGGCAACAGTTCAGCGCTCACTATGCAAAGTAACTGCGGAGAACTATAATTAACACTGTCCTTGGTCAACAATTAATTAAAAAAGAAGGTGTACATGAAAAATCAAGATCACGTTTAATATCAATGACCTCATCCACCTTCCTTTTCCACAGTGCTGACAGACGCCCTGTCGCCTTTTTTATTGCCCCTATCAGCTTTTCCCGACGGAAATATCTTAAAACATGGCGATGAAATATTTCACATGTATTCAAGGTCCCCAGATGATGAACTCTACGACCTTTGGCGAACCCCTCTCTGTCTCCCTTATGCCAGAGTAGAAGAACACCAGAACATTTCTTTAAAAATTGCCATCTCTCAACAGGTGGAGCCCCAGTGAGAAATATCTACTGAACAAAACCACTAGCCTTGTCCACAATCCGTCAGGTTTACTTTTAAGCTTCTTGTCATTTAGCTTTGGAGCAGCGACAAGTTCTCATTTTCACACTGTCGGCAGTCCCAGTCCCCTTGTAACACTCAGCCGGCTGTGTGAGTGTTTTAAGTGCTCACATTGAGCGAAGAAGAAGACGAAGAAGAATCCAGGGATGAATTGAGATGTTCTTGTCACACAGTTAGCGAGCTGCCAGAGGGACCAATGTCCAACGAGATGTTGGAGGGTATTGTTTTAAGTATCTCTGCTCTCAGAGATGATCTTACGATCCTAAATCCTAAAAGAAGAGCGCTACCTGTGCACTTCCATCACAGAAAAATCCCCCAAAGTGTCGCCATCCCTGAGCAATCCAACTGCTCTCCACAGAGAGCGTCACTATAAACTGTCGATTGCTTCTCAGGCATCTCCTCTGCTGCACCAATCACATTTCTGCAATGCAGCCCCTGGCAATATACCAGCACCTTGTTGGCAACCAGGGAGAAAGTCCATGCCTACGTTTTTTCATCCCCTAGCATTATATTCCTCTTTTCCTGATTTCTGTGATCCATCTGTGTGGGGGAGTGCTGCAGGTGGGTTTCAGGGAGCATCTGTTATCAGAGCAAGTTCCCTTTCGTCCTTATCGCATTAATGTGTGTGCATATGTGTCTGATTAGATTCCTTCAAAGTGTAAACCCTGTGGCGGTGATTCTCGTATGTAGCAATGGTCTGGATGGAATGGGGATGTGAGAGATTTTCAATCCTCCTGGGACCCCAGCTGTACACATCAGAGCCATAAACTGAAATTAACTTCAATGTTCTCCTTCTGGATTCCTTACTGGACTCCTCTGCACAGTCTCATTGACCCTCCAGTGGCCATGCAGCATTTAACCCTCCTGTTACATTTCGGGTCAATTTGACCCCATTCATTGTTTAATGTCGGTGTTCTTTGGGGTCAATTTGACCCCAGGCTGTTTTTCACTGTCAAACATATAAGAAATATCAACTTTTTTATATATTTAAAGGGCTATTTAGGTAGTCAACAAACACACATAAAGTACCTCACACTTAAACTTGGGAAACAATATTAATTCTAATAATTTTCTGGAGGTTTTAATTGCTGGGGTCAAATTGACCCCAAGGGTAAAATATGTTTGTAAATGTAAAGGTAACAGGAGGGTTAAAGAAAGTCCAGAAGATGTTACAATGAACTCTTCACCTGCACAGCGAAGGAACCGAGCTGCTGATTTAATGGCCAACCCAATTAGTTTGTGGTGCGGTTGTGACGGGGTGAATTCAGCCGGTGAATCATGTGAATGATATTCAGGCCTGCTCGGCACAGAATATCGTTCCTCGATAGAAGCTTTTGAAGAATGGAGAACTGGAGAAAGCTCCGTACAATGCAGACGTTCATGCTTGTCACAAAATGTAGATGGACCATCGGATGAACCATGTGCGTGTTTGTGCGTGAGGGAAAGTTGTATGAAGTGTTTGGGCATCATGAATTAAAAGCCTTCCTTTATGAAGTAGCCATTGAGAAGGCTTTCACAGCTCCCATCTGGAAGCCAGCCCTTGAACTCTTTGTTTCTACAGTCAAGTCAACACATTAAATGGAATCACAAGGACACTTTGCATTGAAGGCTCAAACTGTACAGTGAGAGGAGCTTGTTCTGCATATTAAACACAAAATGCACATATCAATGTGGCCATTTATGCTTATTGCAATATACATTTTCTTGCAGCAGAAATTAGAACAAGTTATTTGACAGAGTGTGTGTATGTGTGTCTGAGTGCAGCAATTTGGCAGAAAAGTAAGATGTGACTGTGCGTAATCGATAAAAAGCAGACAATAATAAATCTGAAAAGCATTAATTATAACCATCCTGCCACGTAAATTATGCTGAAAAATACAAAGTATGAATTGATAAGCATAAATCCCCTCGTGTGTGTGTGTGTGTGTGTGTGTGTGTGTGTGTAGGTGCGTGCGCAGGAAGTGCATTTGGAGAGGCAGACAGAGACAGAGTGACATCACACCTTACGTGTGTGGTTACACCTTAGTGACGCAGTCGTGACGAATACGGTTGCAATTGTGAAGGATGAATGTTACGCAAACCGGCGGAATAATAAAGAGGAGGAATACATCACTGCATAATAAACAGGTAAAACAACCTCTCTTATTATTCAGCCAAAAATAATGTCGCCTACAGTTTCCGCTGAAGAAACTGTCCTGCGAAGTTGAGTGTCTCCTCCTCGTGAAAGAGATGATAGTATATGATCTGTACATGATGCATTCACGGACTTACCTTGGATGACATCGGTTGGATGGACATGGTGCTTGGAGAGCGCTGCAGCTCGCGCTCCATCTCATTGTTCTCAGTCATCATTGACACCGCGGTGGTCAGAGTCGTGAAACACACACACAACAATGAAAGGAAACCGTGTAACTCCTCAAACTGTGTCCGGTCGGGATGAATGTCCGGCTTCAGCCGCACAAAAGCTCCGCAAAGTGAAACAGAACCACATCACAGGAATGTGCGCGCGCTGTGAGCTGGACGCCTTATGGCCATTTGTCCTCCACACACCGACTGCAGGTTGATTAAAGACTTTCTAAACACACTCACACCAGCTGTTTATATGTCGCTCATGCCAAGCAAGGACCAGCATTCAGGAGTGAGGATCGCGTATGGGCAGAGGAATGGCATTGTCCCTTGAAGGCATCTGAAAACTCCAATATGGAACAATTCCGTCCTACAGGTTCAAGAAACAGTTTTTTCTTTTCTTCTTCAAAACAGCCAAACATCGACCGGTATGGTATTATGATGAGATCCAGATAAAGCGCGTGCTCTGGAAGGTGCGGGTGGACCTGTGTAAATCCAAAGCGAGCTGTGCCCCTCACCACTGCACACACTTAAATTTAAGCGCACTCGGAGGCACGCCTCCCCGTGCGTCTGAGGCGCATGATTGGGTCAATGTTTACAACTCTGCCAGGATTCATTTAGAATCGGGACCACGGCCGTGGGCGGGGGCTGATTCCAAGCCCAAATATAGACTACCTCACAATTCTCAAACAGAGAGCTGCTTTTCTCATGGAGAGGATGAACAATTGCAACAAAAGAAGAATAATCCCACCTGAATCCTCCCTTTTCTTTTATTTATTTTATTTGTATTTCTTTCTTTATTTTCCTTTCATTTTATTTATTTTATTTGTATTTATTTATTTATTATCCTTTATTTTATTTATTTCCTTTTTTTAAAGGCAAAGCAGTAAAGTGCACCACTTTATATTTACTTTGCCAACAAAATATGAATTAAATAAAAATCAACTTTCACCACATAATTGAAAGCAGGTTAATTAATGACACAAGCTTGTATTAAAACTCATGTACCTGCAGCTATACTGCATATACAGTATATATAGTTGTAGATCGCTGTCCAACCACCACAGACACTAAGATTCAGAGAAAAACAACATAAAGTATGTCATTAAATTCTGACAGAAATGGAGGATGTTGTTGCAGAACTTGCTGCAGGCTATTTAATAAAATTATGAGTCAATACATCACGGTCATCTTCTCTATAATAAAAATGACCCACATGGGATGAGTTGCACTACTTTCACTTTGTTTATCATTATTCCTTGTCATTTCCCACCTGCCCTCCAAACACAGAGGCTGAAGCTGCCATGCAGGTGCTTTGCTGCAGAGGTAGAGCTACACCAGGTCGGCATGATGTCTTTAAAGCAGCTACAAGAAGGCAGAGGATCAGCACCTCTGATTTAAAATGCAATCTCATACACCTGTTTTCACTAGAATTTCCATTGATTGACATCGAACACATCGAACACATCAACCGAGAATGAAACGATAAGGTGTTGGTCACAGACCATTGACCTGATCAAGGTAAAAAGACAGGTGGAGTTAACACAATAAATGACATTTCAAAGGGATTTCTAAGCAAATAGCGACGGTGAGGAAACACTTTGAAATGTGATGGAAGCAGTTGTGTTGACTGCATTATTTCACATGAGCTTGACATCAAATTTGGCTCCAAGCTGTCAGAAGGTTGTTGGGTTGTATAAAGAGACAGAATGAAGACGAAGGGAGAGAGCATCAGTAATCACATTAATTATTGCTTCACCCAGAGCCAGGAAACAGCAGATTGCTGCTGAAAGAGGAAGAAAAAAAACTCAATAAAAGTCCAAGTCGAAAGTTGTCTGGTGACGTGTAGTCGTGGCTTTCCTGCTAAGAATAAACCCAAACGCCATGTCTTGGTGGGGCAGTGAGCTGTGATCTGATCCGTCTGTGTTCCAACGCAGCAAACACAGAACAGTTGAGAGAATTGCTGAAGGAGAAAACACACGCACTTAAACGTCTTCCTCTGAGACACCCTTTCATCCTCCAATGTGAAACCACAGGAGCCGGAACGTGGCTGCTATAAGCATGAGCATTCAAACAGGAGTGGAGAAACACACGGATCTCTTCTCGGTGATTGAGAGACGAGGGGAAACAAGCAGAGGATGAGAGGAACACAATGAGCCCCATGCGGCGGAAGGCAGATCCCAGCAGCGACAGCGGTCGTCATGGTGCAGTCACAGGACCAGAGCTGCTGCTTCCACTGCTAATGGATACAGATTGTTCATCTGCTTTCATCTCAGACGTGTAGAGAACACACACTCTGCATGTGATGTAAACACCCAACGAGTCACATTATAAACCACAAGACTCGTATAGGACTCGTGCAAAATACTTATATGAGATAACTTGGGAATAATCTGCTGGGAGTAAAGTATTTTAATTTGTAATTCACCCCAAAATCTAAACAAGTCTGCAGTCTTTTTAGGGCCTATATGGTCGACCTCTGCATGCTTTAGCCTCTTGTATTATCTTTAAAACATGACGCATGTTGACCACCATATCTCGTGAGTCTGTGTACCTCATGGTGCTCGAAGCTCTAACCCACTCAAAGTTGAAGCACCGTGTTTTCATCACGTTGCATTTTTAATGTGTCGGCCATTTTACCTGCCCAGAGAATTTTTGTTTGTTGTTGCTGCAGTTTATATGACAGAAATGTCCAACTGAATTTCGTTTTGCATAATGAAAATAAATTATACGTGGAATGGAAGTGAAGGGGATGAATAATAACAGAAAGAAACGCTCCAATGTTCATACGGGCACTTGACTATTGTTTTAACACAGAATATAACACACAAACAATGCAATTGGAACATCCAATTAAATTTCTTTTACAGACATTGCAAAGTGATATTTTGAAGATTAGCAACATTCACGAACATAAATTATAAAACACAAAGTAATAATAAGACTGACCATAAAGTAATTGACAAAATACAAGTTATTGTCAATTACAACCGAATTATTTGAATGATGTCTTTTAAGTAAAACAACACATTCCACATAGGAACTAGTTTAATGCACTTTACTCCTGAGAGAAGCAAATAAATGTCTAATTAAACCAGCTGGCCGGCCCTGAAGCCTGAGAGTAGAGATCACGTGGTGGGAACCACGAGGACTGCCGGCTCGATGCTGCCACCTGCTGGTCCGATAACGTCATCAACACGAGAACACGCCCACTACCAGAAGGAAAACCAGACAAGTCTTAATAATATAGGTATATATTTATTCATACGTACATATTCATTTATATCGGTTAATTGTATAAAAAAATGAAAAAAGAAACAAAACATTTACAGTAATTATATGCACTACAGTCATTGTCAAAAAGTGTTTTTTATTTCAGAGAGCGTCAATCTACCGTGAACACACTGTAGATTCACCTCCTGGCCTCAACCGTACTCCAGTGTTTGGGACATGAAGCCAGCGTCGCGTGAGCTGGTGGACGGCCTGACAGAAGGACCGCGGTGTTTGATGCTGGGACGAACAATGACTCCGGAGTTCTGTTCTGGAGAGCCTGCAGTGTGTTTTGTACCACGAAGAGATATAAATAGCAGGATTTTTCTTTTGTACGTTTCAAACCATCAGGAGCAGGTGTTACTACCTGTGACCCTTTTTAAAGGGTCGGGTTTAAAAGCGTGTGCGCCTCAGCCTGTGCCTCACAGTTTGTGACAAGGACAAGCAGGCGTTACCGCCTGGCTCGGTCTAAGGCCTCCTTCATTTCCTCTTTCTTCCAGTTAGCCTGTCTTTACCCTGGTGCACGGAGAGAGTACATTAGATATCTCCGCCATGTTGACACTGTTGTTCTCTAATCCCCTTAAACACCCAGTCACACACACAGATCCGACTGGATTACACTGGATTCCTCTCGGTTCATCCTGCCTGCCGTGGTCGTCATTATCAATTTCTGTCTTGCTTGATGTATTTGGACAGCGGTGCATTATGGGAGGAAAATCAGATTCTGCTTAAGCGGCACACAATGCCTGAACAGCCATCCCCCGAGACTTCTCCCTGATGGAAACATTCAAAAAGTGGAATTACATCGTACATACACGTCATCATGGACTCAACGCACAGTAAAAAAAAAAAAATCAAACTCAAAGTTCAACATTTATTTCAATTGCACTGGCGCCAACACTTCCCCTGGACAAAGGCGACACTCTGGACATCAGGGAACAATAAACTCTGAATGGAAACACAAACACCATCAGATCAAAACTGAGGACTGGAAGAGGACTCAAACTCGTCTCGGAGACACTGAACTCATGACTTCAAAAACAGACGCAATCCAAACCACACCAAAACAGAAATGCAAAAGAAGAGAGAAAAAAAAGGTAGAGATCCAGAGGAAATCAGAAAGAAAAAGCAGTAAGAGACACATTTATAAAAAGGAAACGGGACGAAAGAGAGACGCAGAATAAAGCAGGTGCAAGTGCAGGAGAGGATAACCGAGAAGAAAAGGCTTCAATACTTCATAGGGCGGGGCGATCCATTAAAGCCCTCCGTTGTGACAAGAATCTTTCCATCATATTGGTCAGCAGGCCGTAAATCAAAAGGACTTCCTCTTTTAGAGCCTCCACCGTCTAATCTGGGCTCCGCCTCCAGCCTCAGACGGCGGAGACCCCAGGGCGGCAGGCGCTGCAACTCCATCCCCTGCAAGGCCTCATCGGAGTCGAAGAGTTGCCGACATCAGGCGCGTCCTCTCACCGCTGCGCGTGGTTCATCAGTTCCTCGTCATCAGAACCGTCACCGATGCAAAAAAAACAAAGAGCAACTAAATGAAATCAAACGGGACTGAAAATAGACTTTGATTGTTTTCGGTTGGCTTTCTCTTTCCATTGTTCTGGTCCGACGACATGAATTCACGTAGTCGCGTCAGACCGTTGTATTCCGTCCTTCCGTCAGAAGAGCGTCTTTTACTACTTTCCTGTTGTCGCCGTGAGCTTTCACAGGCCGGCATCAGCCCGCCGGTCAGACTCCAGGTCCAGTGCCGCCTCATCCGGAGCTCCGGCTCTCGCCCCAACGCTTACACAAGCGCGCGTGAGCGTCGCCATTGTTCCTTCAGGAAGACGGAAACCTCCGAGCCACGTCACATCATCGTCTGTCGTTTTCGCTGGCTTTCGACTCGCGGACTCTATTTACAATTACATTTTAAAAAACTAGAGGTGTTACATGCGACATTTGGCATCTTCTCGAGTCCCCGCTTGTGAGTCTTAATCGGCGTCCATTTTTAGAAAAATATGTAGTTTTTTTCTTCTTCTTCAGCTTCTGATTGTAACAGAGAGAGGTGAGAGGGGAGCGGACAGGTGGAGCAAGCTCGGTGTGCGTGAACATTTGTATTGGTGTGTGCGCACGTGTTGTTAGTAAAATGCTAGTTTTAAATTCTGAGATGGCCATCTGGTAAAGTGTCTTATCATTGCTTTACTGCAATAGGTGCAAAGAGCTGCAAGTATGTGTTTCTGTTTGTTTTAATCACAGAACGGGCTTTCTGCCGTGTTTGTTGGAGGCGGCGGCAGTTTACTGGCTGCATTGTATTTCTTTACATTTTTAAACAGCCTGCAGGAAAAAGCTACGTGAGGTCTTACTCAGGTGCCTTTCCCGTCTCGGAGGTAGCTGGTGAGTGACCTGCGACCACGATGGAAGTCTGTGTGAGATTAAGAGGGATCTTTCTATATTTAGTGAAGGAACTAGAACTATGACCAGCCTCACGGTGCTACATAAGCGTGTGTCTCTCTCCCCTCAAATACAAAACAATGGTTTTCTGATGAGAACATTATTTTGTCCCTCATTCGATGAAGAGTGAAATCCTTTGACAGACGTGAATACATCGGATTTTTTACATAACCCTCTTTGTAATACTGGTTTGGTCACTGAACCGGAAATGTTCAGACATTCTTTTAAGAGTTAATCTGTGTATGCAAGTGTATCTGCAAAGCAGAAAGCCTGGTATGCGTGTGTGTTGGAGAGATTCAGGAATGTTTTTTGGGAACGTTACCCAAATAGCGTGTTTTGTCTCTCTCCCTCTCTCTGCAGCTCCAGGGGACACACACCAGCATGTAGTCTATGACGGGGCGCCAGGAGGGGGACAGCGGGTCCGGGGTCAAGTGACGGGCTGCGGGGAGCATGTACGAGGGACACGGGGAGTGGAAAGGGGGGGTTTGCCTTTACATCATAGGAGGACACAGCAGCGGCAGAATCTCTGACGACTGCCCCCGACGGAGGGCGGTGGAGTGACGGGAGCGAAGTATGCGTGCACTTTGATGTTAGGCAGATGGGTCTGTGGAGAGGGAAGATGAAAAGAAATGGATGGGAATATGTTAATGGTATTTAAAAATATTTCCAAACCAGTAAAAATAGAAGACAGCGCGAGATCAGCGCTCTCTGGACAGAGTGATCCCTCACTACTCACATTTCACACCTCGGTTTTGATTCGTCACTTGTTGTGGGTGGAGCGGTGACTCAAACACCAGTTTTATTTGGACAAAATGTATGAATCTATGACATGAATGTGCTCCTCTGTTGCCTCTTAAATCATAATAATAATGTATATGATTCAGACATTTGCATTTTAAACAAATTAAAGTTTTTTTTAAAAAATGTACATTCTATGAACACCTTAGCGGATAATTTGAAAAGTGCATTGTTTTTACATCCATGTTCATTTGCTTGGAGTCTTCCTCTCTACCTACCGGAACCATTGGCATAAACATATATTATGTGACCTGTGTGCACATGCAAAATGACACGGGCACTCAGAAACAAACCTGGTACATAGCTCTATGAGACGTAAAAGAAAAAAAGGGTACTTTTAATAAGGATTACATTTCTGGAATGTTCATTTGGATATTTTTGATTTGCAGTCTGAAGAACATATATAGAGTCAAATGCATATATCAAGATGTGGTTTCTGCACAAAAATGTTAAACACTCAACCATGGACAGTGCCAGGAAGGAGGGCAAACACATTTAGGGGTTCCAAATCCACAATAATGCACAAAAAACACTTTGTTTTCGCTTTTCATTCTTTTTAAATTCAAAGACTTTTTCTATGAACAGAAAAGGCCTTTTTGCTCTAAAATGTTGCCAAAAACTTTGTTCGTGAGCACCTCTCCTCTGCCACGGTCATCCATCCACCTGACAGGTGTGTCATATCAAGGTTATTACACAGGAGAGACGGGGTCTGGTCACGATAAAAAGGCCACTTTAAAATGATGCAGTTTTATCATGAAATGAATCAATTAGGTACTCTGACTTCACTTAATTAGGTCATACATGCATTTTGGGGTCGGACAGGATTCATCTGTAAAGAGACGACCGTAAGGAGAACTCCAAAGTGCCAGACGCCATCGGAGGTGAGCGTTTGCCGACTCAAGTCGGGTACGACTACGGACAAGTCAAGACCCTGTTGTGCAAAGCATCTGTTGGCGTCTGGCCTCAAACGGTCATGCAGGAGAAGAAGCTGGATGTGGAGGATCTGGGCTGTTGTGGTGACATGTGGTCTGCGGTTATAAAGACCGATTGGATGACAAATCCTCAGAAAAACAACATTGGAGGCAGCCTATTGCAACAAATGAACATTCAATTTGCGGGCCACAGCTCTGGTGGACATTTCAGAAGTCAGCATGTCAAGAGAACGCTCCCTGAAAACTTGTGACATCTGCTTCGTGAAATTGTGTCATTAAAATACACTTTTAAGAGAGCTCTCTTTTATTGTGACCAGCCCAAGACACACCTGTGTGTAATAAATGAGCTGCAAAAATCAGTATCTTGATATGCTAAAGCTGTCAGGTGGATAGATTACCTGGTTGTAACACATATGGGACCGTCATTTCAGACGAATAAGCTCTTTTATTTCAGCGAGTGAAAATTGGGAGCAAAAACATCCATATATTCTTGTTCAGTGTACATTAGAAGCAGCGCTGACTCGCTGGTATTAGCCCACACAACTCACCCGTAGTCTCTTGATGCCGGCGCGGGTAATCTGCTGGCAGTCATAGAGCTCAATGCGATCCAGACTATGGCAGCTCTTCAGGTGCTCAAGTGAGGCGTCTGTGATCAGGGGGCAGTTGTCCAGCTCGATCACCTCCAGGCGGTCGTGAGCACAGGGACCGCTGCCGAGGTGTCTGATGCCGTCATCAGTGATCAGCTCACAGTGAGACAGACTCTACAGGAGGACCAACACAGGAGCTCCATTACTCACCAAACAAGAAGGAGCGGCGAGGTGGTGCTTGTAAACACCACGCGAGTGGCAGCCACACACACACACACACACACACACACACACACAGACTCACCAGGACTTGCAGATGAGGGCAGTAGATCGACAGCTGGATGAGTGTTCCATCTGTGATCTGATGCAAAATGTAAACAAACAGACAAACAATTGTCACAACTGCATTCAACAACAGTGGACAGCATTTGTCGTTGCTTGGATTGTGTTTTCTTACCTGCACACATTCTTCTAAATCCATCTTTTCAAGCTCATGACAGTTCTGCAGCAAAGAAAGAGACAAGAAACTGAGACACACTTTGTTTGCAAGATATTAGACAGCAAATTACAAATATTTAGATCTGTAAACATTAATTTTTTATGTTTCTATACAACCAATAGGTAGAGGCCACACTCACCCGTGCTAATGTAGTGAAGCCCACGTCTGTAAGCTGAGAGCAGCGAGCCACTTCTAGTATTCTGAAGCAGAGAGTTATACAATCACTTACAGAATGTCACCCTTTGGGACTTTAACTGAAACAGTAGCTTCAAAAACATAAAAAATAAATGGCTAAAAGGGAGAAAGAAAGTCATTAAGTCAATACAAGCCTCCCTCCGAAGTCCCTCCCCCAAAATTATCATTACGAACGTGGTTACTGTTGGTACTCACAGCTGTCAAGCTTTTTACAGTCAAGTGACAGCTCCCGCCCGGATTTTTACTACCGGAGCATTTTATTAAATCGATTGTTACCGAGGTGTAAAGAGGATTTCAACAAGTATAACACAAAGCATTCTAAAGCCTGGCGTTAAGTTCAGGGTGTGGATCTGTGTGTAAACTCACCTGAGGCGAGGGCAGTTCTGGCCCAGGGCGTGCAGGATGGCGTCGGTGATGTTGCCGCAGCCCGACACACAAAGAGACTGCAGGCGGTGACAACCCCGGCAGATTGTGATGAGGCCCTCATCTGTGATCTGCTGCTGACAGAAAGTTCACTTTGTGTTCATGTGTGTGGGAGGACACTCACATTGAAGTACAATGTGAACGCACACAAGCTGTTCTCGTGCTCGCCAGAAGCTGTGCATCAAAAGCAATCAATGTACAACTTTGGCACACAGTATATTCATGGGCTTAATACCCAGCTGATGAAAGCCCCCTCATCTTTTCCCCCCTCGTGCATTTTCTGTTTTTAATATTGCTTAATACAACTCGGGATCAGGCAGAGGAAGAGGTGGACCAGGTGAGAAATAGCTAGGCAAGAGAAAGAGAAGAAGAGGAAGTGGCACAGGACGAGACGCTGAGTTCCTAAGGGGTGAGATGAGGAGATCGACAGATAAAGGAGGAAGATGAGGAGAATTCCGGTGGGGAAGGAGGGGGATTTTGGGGACAGGTACAACCAGAGAAAATGATATGCATTGTGTGAGCAGGCTTCACAGACGATTGTCGTTCACAGAGAGCTGGAGAGCACAGCGTACAGCCTGTAACCAACAGTGCTCGTGCACTTTTTACTTTTAATGCCAAATAGGTTCAGATGCAAGGGTTCTAGAACAATATTTACAGAGAGGAACTCCTTTAAAACAATATGAAATGAGTCCAGATTGACTGAATACATCTTCTGGCCGTGTCCCCTGTACTTACTGAGCATGTCTGCAAGTTGAGCGTGACCAGCTCTGGACAGTGAGCCCCGATGTGTTTCAGAGCCTCGTCCTCGAGCTGCGGGAGAGATTGACAGGAGGAAACACTTTTATAAAAAAGCATACAAGGTTATCTCAACATGCCCCTGCACCGCCACCGATATAAATACTGTCCTGTTGACAGTGGCTGTAAACAGTGTCTGGCTAGGTTCCTCCGAAACATCCTCTATAGCACAGGAAGCGATACTTTTTATGTTTAGTTTGCGATAGCAGCAGCTATGTTCAGTTGGAATGGAAATAAGAGGAACTTGGTAGTTACTGTGGGAAATGGACTTGTATCGTGTTTTTTCTAGTTTCCAACCACTCACAGCGGTTCGACACGACATGTTATACATCCATTCACACTGATGGGTTTAGCGTCTTGCCCAAAGACACATCGGCATGGACTGAAACAAGGAATTAAATCATCCGCAACTCATTATGCACAAAGCACGTACACCGTTAGCTAGGGCTGCAACAACCAATCGATAATCATAATAGTTGGCAACGAATTTCATTATCGATTCGTTGTGTCACGCGATTATTACGCCACTCAATAAGATGACCACGAACACGAGTGTTTGTGGGATGTCCACAACAAGCATAAAGCAGAACTAGTTGTTAGTTCATTAGTGGGTGGATGAAGGAAATGAAAACTATTTTTAACGGCGGATAAGCCACGCCCCCCTATCAGGCGCGGATGAACCACAGATAGCCGGGCGAGTAAACTCACGCGAGTAAAGCGTTGTCAGTTCTGTTTTTGAATAAAGGGTTGGAAAGTAATGTTGTTATTTTTGTATCCGATTCATCGATTAATCGAAAAGATAATCGACAGATTAATCGATTATTAAAATAATCATTAGTTGCCGCCCTACCGTTAGCCCTGTTCAGCATCTCCAGCTCATACTCGGCCGTGAAGCGTACCTGTGTGCATCCCTTGAGGAAAAGGCCTTTGAGTCCCGGACAGCAACGCACCAGGGCCTGGATGCCATCCTTGGTGACCTGGTCACACCAGGAGATGTTGAGCTGCTCCAGCAGAGGACAACCCTCACTGACCCAAGGTCATTCAGAAAGGACGAGTGAGAGTTGGGGGGGGGGGGGGGGGGGGGCAAGAAAAAGATGGCAAAAGAAGAACAAGTCAATGATGGAGGGAGGGAGAATATATACATTGTTTTAAGATGTTCCTGATATGGAGTTAAAGTATCGTTTGTGCAATTCACATCCATTATAAGATGCATCATCTATTTACTTGACTTGTGTAGGTTTAACAGAGGAAATCAATGAGGGAAACAGATGGTATCTGAGGGTGTATGTTGTAAATTCAGGGGAAGTATATATATATATATATATATATATATATCACAATGTTGATCCTACACACCTGAGAGCTTTGAGTGACAGGTTGGTGATTGAGGTACAGGAGGCGAGGTCCAGGTGCTTCAGCTTTGGACAGAACTTACTGAGGCTATTACACGTGCTGCAGAAGAGAAAGACGATGAGCCTTTTCAAGGAGAAGAGGCATGATGGTACACTGGCATCCCAGAAAGGTGCACACACACCTGTCAGTGATCTTGGTGCAGCCGTTCAAACTAAGCAGCTCGATGTTCCTGCAGTTCTGAGAGAAAGTCCTACAGGGAGAAAAACAAGAGAGAACTTGCAGGTCTCTCTCTCTCTCTCTCTCCACAGCATCTGAAGTAGAACTAGAATTTCTCTCAGGCCTTGTCCTCGCCATACTCACCTCAGGGCGCTGTCACCCACACCCAAGCAACCCCGCAAACTCAGCTTCCTAAGGAACCCCCCACACCGCTTTGAGATGTTCTCCACCACTCGGCCCTGGAAACGAAAACAATCCGCTGAGCCGACTGTAAATGCATCCTCAATTTAAAGTAACGACGGATCATAAGTGAAGTGTGAAGGGCAACGCACAAAGCAAAGACGTTACGGAAGAGAGCAACGTACACGAAGATCCCATGCACTCACCTCAATGTCCCTCTGGAAGTCGAAGAGGTCGATTCGTTGCCAGTTGCTGCCATCCAAGGCCAGAACATTCCAGGACTGAGAAGGGAGCGAGAGGCAACGTTCAGGGTCAAGTTTGTTCTCAAACATAGCACATGCACACCCTAAAACACACAGACAAAAACACACACAGTCACGCACACACACACCTTGTGAACACACTCACCCGTGAGACCTGGGCACAGCGGCAGAGTGTCACCACATCCAGAAAGGAGAAGATTCTGGAAGACAGACAGGGACGCTTTAGAGACCCTGATCCCCGCTGCCAGAAGCTTCCTCTTTGCACTAAACCGCCCAACTCGACCCTGCTTCGGCTTCCACTCTCAGCACCGGGGTGTGAGTAAATCGGCTAATATTGTCTTTGGCCGTATGGCAGGTGGGATGCGTTTACTCAAAGTGGGACCAGGCGAGGAAGACACGCAAACTGCTTCTTGGGAACAGAGATGGAAACTCCCTCAATTCAGCAAAAACTGCATCCGGGCTGAAGCAGGTATGCGGCGTCCCGGCACACCGCGCCAGCCTCGCAAATCAGGGCGCTGAACCTGGCAGCGCAGACAGCTTGGCTGGCAAGGCCGAGCTTGAGTTATGGCCTTCATTTTCTGTTTGCTCAGGGGCTCGCTTTTATTTTTTCCTAAATTCAATTTGAATGCGTTACAGCCTCAAGCATCTGTTTTTAATTACAGTTTCAGCAGGGGGACGGAGGGTGGGGAACGAGAAGACATTTGCATCTCGGTGGCTAGTTTAGTTGAACTATTGGCAAAAGGGCAAGTGTCATCCAGAACATGAGCGAGAGATGCACAATGCGCGCCTGTGTTGGGGGCTGTAAGGGGAGGAGGGTGGTGCGAGGCCAATTGTGCCTTTGTGTAAGGCTGGATGTGCCGACTGGGAGCGAAGGCGGGGAGGTGAGTGTGGAGAATGCAACACGCCATATTTGCTTGCAAAAAAAAAACCTACGGGGATTCTGATTGAAGTGTTTTGAAACGTCAACTCACCGTAGCAACAGCTCCTTAGGCAGCTTCTTATTGATGGCCGCCTCATCACTATTTGTGAACATCTGAAAAGGGAGGAAGAAGATAATATCAGTCCTGACAGTCTGTCTTAACCCTTGTGTTGCCTTCGGGTCAATTTGACCCGATTCAATGTTTAATCCTCCTGTTACCTTTATATTTACTAACATATTTTACCCTTGAGGTCAATATGACCCCAGCTATTAAAATCTCCAGAAAATTATTAGAATTAATATTGTTTTCCAAGTTTAAGTGTGAGGTACTTTATGTTTGTTTGTTGACTCCCGAAAGAACACCGACATTAAATCGGGTCAAAATGACCCGAAGGCAACACAAGGGTTAAACAGAGCTTGGGCCCCATCCACCCACTCATCTCACGCAAGGACGGCCCCAGCATATAAACAAGGATGAATGATCTTAATCTCATCTGCTGAGATGGATTCAATGTCAATTCTTGGAAAACATGGGGCAACAGAAGATAACGCAGCACAAGAAACTGGAATTTGCGTCTTCTATGCAAATTCAGCAGGAGAGGATTTTGTACTGTCAGAGCAGCTTCATGTTATCTTTTTATTGCCGGCATATGGTCCCCATACCTCCTGTTGTTTACACTGTTGAATTGTCCACATCAGCATGCACCGAGAATGTACGCTGAAATGAGTTACAAAATATTATTGTGACTGAGAAAAATCGCTTCAGATTCTGCAAACGGCTAATTGATTTCAATGTGAATAATTACAAATACTAAGCTATAATCTACAAAAGAAGTAAACAAAGAGACGATACATGTGCATGCACAAACACACAGACAGAGGACTCCATTGTAAATTGTAAGATGGTAAGACGATGACATTCGGGTGAATCCACTCAAATGAGGCTGAATCTGGCAAAATCCATTTTCCTCCATAGATTTAGAAAGATCAATCTAAACCAGAGACCAGACCTTGACACAGCAGCTCGCCCGCAGCTGTCGGGCCAGAAGGTAACGGCTTGAATCTTCCGAGTCGTCAGCTGTTGCACCGTTAAAAATAAATAAAACTACACACACACAAATCCCACACTGGATGGGGATTAAACAACACCGAGTGCTTAGGCTCCACAGCCCAATGTCACCCACCGGATCCGTTTGGGTGCTCGTGTTCACCAACATATTCAGCTCCGCTTGCGGCTGCGACACAAAGTTTACACAATGGTAAATACTACAACACAACAGCACCGTAGCGCGAGTGTGTGCGTGTACACGTAGCCCTGTTGGTCGCGGTGTGTGTGGCACAGTGGCAGCGTGGGCCTATTTGTTGATAGTGTGTGTGCTAACGCGGGTAACGTCGGTCCCGACCCGAGGGCCCCCACAACCGCAGCGGCCATGGATATGCACAACAACCCCCAACCCCCCTCTCAAAGAAAACAACCAAAAGTCACGTTAAAAGCATTACACCTCGGTAGATATGAGGACACGTATAACACATGTCTTTAGAAAAGTGAAGCGAGCCGCTTTCCCCTCCTGGTAAACATGTGAACGTGTGCAGGTCCTCGGCGTCTTTGTTGTGACGGCGTGTGAAACGAGGACCCTTAAAAACGCTCCGTTTAAATCGAGAACAATGGGGTAGCTTTATGTGGAAACACCGACTCGTGTCTTCAGTGAAACATGTCATGTCTGAACTACGTTGTTTTAACAAAACACAGCGTTAGAGCTAATCCCAAACACTGCGGAAGCTGCATCCACAGCCGCTCCATAAACGCAGTTTAACAATAAACACAGCGACAGTCAGCCCGTAGGCCCACATCCTAACGTGTTTAACGGCTACGGGGGATGTGTGTCAACGGCTGTCAGGTTGCATTGATGGCGGACTCACCTCAAACCGGCTCCGCGACACTCCATTTACCTCCTTCCCCATGTCGGACGCTGGTTACCGACTCAATGAATTCGGTGTAGGCGAAGTGAAATGCAGATACGGGCCCTCTTCCTTCCGAGTCCCTTCCACGACTATCATGCTACCGCCCGGTCGGTGGCTCCTCGGATGCGATGTCGTTGTTTTTTCGGTGTAAAACAAACGAGCGAGACGTCTTCTTTCAGGATAAAATAGGAGCTACAGGCAGCAGACATCCAATAAGCCAGTTCTCTTATCTGCTCGCTTCGCCCTCGCCTCCTCCTCCTCCTCCCCCTACAGGCTACAGCTTTCCATCCATCCACACAATAGCCCGACAGGAATAGGACCTGGCAGCCTAAAATGGAGCTGGTTCTACGCCGACATCATTTGAAAATACAAATGAAATGAAATTGCCCTGGTGCATGTATTGCCCGAAGTAATAAACATAAACAAAAAAGAAAGTACTTAATTGTCTGGTCTTTTGAATCCGGAGCAACGGTACATATCAAAGTGGGGTCCCATGATTTTGAAAGGGTAGCACCAATATCTGAAAGAGGAAACAGGATTCTGGGCGAGATAGCATTTATAATGTTTTTTAAAAGTGATATTCCAGGTTTTTCTATATTTCGACGCCACCCAAGACAGATGTCAGTTCGGATATGTGATACAGCCTACAATAATCCTTTCCTTCACATAGACTACTTGAAATAACCCATATCCTATATAAGGCTATTTATGTCTAATATGAATATGTTCTCCTTGAATACCCTGTTATTTGAGTGTGGGCTATACTGCCTTCATCATCTTTGTCACAACAAAGTACTATAACGTCCACATAAGCGTAGGTGTTGTCCTCTTAAGACGGGCCAACCTCTGAAATGCTTATTAACTCATTATTAACCAATTCCATTGCATTAAATGTTCTCAAACATACAATGTAACTTTGATTTGTATTGCTGTGGAAAACGCACTTCCTGGTTCTAGTCAACCACGCCCAGTTTGACAGTGAATCCAATCAACATCCAGAGTGGGTGCTCGTCATTCTGCGTCATCATACTGTGGGACCCACGTTTGATAACAGTTAAACGTCGTCTGGAGTGCCACAATAACATGTAAATAAGTGGGCTTTTTAAATGGTATTATTATATTTTTGGAAGAATCTGATTCACAATCTATTTTGTAATGCTTTTTGGTGGAAACACCAACAACAGTAAATGGAGGCTAATATTGCTGCTCCAGGCCAAACTAGTATGCTGTCTGTATAAATACATGTTCAATCCGAATACATTGTATGCAATCTATGTTTCATCACACACTGACTTTATTTCCATGCATTTATGGTGCTCAGCTGACAGCAGATTCGTGGTAGTGTTATCCATCTTACAGCTATCATTTGAAGGGTGTCACTCGATGTATTTGCATTCAGGGTACTTATGAGATTCCCACTAGCCTTAAGCTACTTGGTAATAAGCATTCAATGAGATGCAATGCTTGGGGTTTTGCCCCTTTAATATGGGACCCAGCTAAAACAGCACACACCCAGAACCAGAAAAACAGGTGTGCAAAGTTTAACTCGTCATCATTCCTCTCAACTTCAAATGCTTACAGTAAGCTTTATAAAGTATGCAGCAACCACTGTAATTAGCTTGCTATGTATTGTATATTCCGTGTTCAACTAATCTTAACATATAATTGAAATAATCCTCGCTGTTAAATGTTTACTTTTTGCATGTGTATATTTCGTTAACCTTTTAATTTATATAACGCTTGGGTACACCTGTTTACATTTGTGGCATTCTGTGAATTTGTTTTTTACACCTCATTGATAATCGTTATTGATTATATTGTGTTCATTTACCCTCTATTGCACATTACCACTTTGTTCTGCAACTGCTGCGGAACAATTTTCCTCCATCAATAGTGAAATAGACCAGATTGCACAAAAGCATGGAGCTGTCAGGGCCCCAGGACAGTTGCGCCTGTTGCCTGTTGGTAATCCATTTTTGCCATGTTTAAAATGTAAAATCCACCACGATTCTGATATTTCCAATTGCCGCGAATCCAATGTTGTGTGTTCTTTCATTTCAAATGAAATCTGTAATACTTGAATGTTGTTCTTTTTTTTTTTTTTTTACATGTTGCGTTGCTGGCGCGCGACCACGAGTCGAGTAGGCGGGCTATGCGTTGTGATAGGCCGTTGCCTCGACACGACCCAGATTGACAGCGTTCCGGCTTCCGGTTCATTCCGCTGTGCGAAGTTGCTAGTCACAGGAGCCATAATGGCGTTTGTAGTCTCCTTCAGATAGGGCTGTGGATGATATTAAATCCACTAGCATCGCCCTAAATATAGGCCTGGTTGATTCCCAGAGCCATTGATAATAAACTGGAACATCTACTGCACACGAAAATACTATGATTTATAATCAATATTGACTTTATAGGGGATAAAACCTACATTAAAGGGAACATGTAAACTACCAACGGGTCAAGTTTTCATTTGTTCGAGAAACGAGCGTCTTTTAATGAAGGCACTTGCTTGTTTCTGAATGCTAAGATCGTAATTCTGTGGAATAAAAGCACCTTTACTTAACTTGGCACTGGACAAGGACACCTTTCTCAAAGGGACTTTTTCTTTTTTACGAGTCAGCTCGCTAGCAGTCGAGCATTAGCTAGCGGTGCTAGCTAAATTCAGACGGAGACGACATCACAATGTTCCGATGCTTGGTCGGGATCCTTTTCCTCCACTGACTCTTTAAAGTACACAGTCTACAGCACCGGACAACCACCGTGGCGTTGCTCTGCTTGGCCGAACTATGGTGTCGATTTCGGTGGAATGAATTGGCGTTGAGGAGGACTGGACGTGAGCGGCCTGGTCTGTTGATTTGTGTTTGTTTTCTTGCAGTTTGTGCTTAGTAACGTAAAACTTGTTGTCTGGGATTGGAGGAGCTCTACTGGTCCCCTGTGAATGAATTGCCTGGACCACCGAGGCCCAGTCGCAGCCGAGGTACCGACGCCGGCGTAAGGGATGCCTGGCTCGGACCGACACCATGGGACCAAGAAGAAGCCGGAATCTAGCGGTGCGCTCCACCAGACCCAGGCCTCGACTCACACTTCTGCAGTCGACAAGACTAGCAAGGACGGTAACGTGCAGTTAAAATCTCCAATGTCCTCTTCCAAGCGCAAAAGGCACAAATCAACCAAACATAATCGTGAATTATCGGCAGCACCGGGACCCGACGATTATACCCTCGGAGGTGCGGCGCCACCTGGTGTCCACACTGTGAAGCCTCTGGTGGAGTACGACGATATCAGCTCGGACTCGGACACTTTCTCAGACCCACCGTCCTCGAAGCCTTCTGATAGGGGGGGCGGTGACCGACTCGAGCCCTCGCCGGACGACGAAAAGGACGACATCGAAGGCGGCGATAGAGAGAACAGGGGCCAACGACAATACCGAAAAAAGTCAAAGGACCCGAATAAAGTTAGAGACTCTGGAAATGGAGAACGTGGGTACAAGAAAAAGAATAGCAAAGACTGCGAGAAAGGGAGTGCAGGAAAGAGCAAGGAGAAGGCTGCGTCCTCTGGCCTCTCATCTAAGCGCCAGGTCCAGCCAGAGGGGGACTCTAAACGCGGGGAGCCGATGCTCTCCACCCAGGTACAGCCTGTAGCCAGTGTCGGTAGCACTACTTCCTCCACCTCCTCGTCTCGCAGCAAGGAGAGCAGCCGCTCGGGGAAGTCTCGCAAAGATAAGCAACAACGGAAAGAAGGCCTGGGGGAGGGCAGCCGCAGCTCCTCCCAGAAGAACCGAGCGGACCGAAGCCACCGCAAGTCCTCCAAGAGCCACAAGTCGAGCCCTAAGGGCAAGGCTGCCGTTAGGGGAAGCCCCCGCAGGAAGGGCACCAGCTCCGCTCTGTCGCCCAGTCCCCGCAGAGGGGCGGGCAGCGAGAGTCCGCAGGGCAGCGGGTATGGGCAGCAGGGGGATGACAGCTACTCCCGACGGAGGGTGGCCCAGCAGAGCCCCAGTCCTTACGGGGATATGTCCCGCCGCAGCAGGCAGAGATCCGACAGCCCCTACGGCAGCAGACACAGGTCCTCCAGCTATGAGAGGGACAGCAGCCCCTACTCGAGGAGACGCTCCAACAGCCCCTACGGCGCCCGCCGGTCCTCCAGCACCAGCCCCATGTCACGGTGAGTACATGCTGCAAGGCATATTTACCGTCTCGGGGAATATTTCATGTGTATTATGTACATCATTATATTATTTAAAATTAAGTTTGTCATCGTACAAAACACATGTCCCCGATTGAGACAGATTTAGTAATATGTTTACATAGTGGCGCACATTTCGACGTTTTATTATCCAATATCCTCCTTTTTGGGCGGTTTAAACAAACAGAAGCAACCTGGTTGTATGTCTACATTCAGGTAGAGCCGTTGAACTGGCAGAGGCCTTCTCAGGCCTGCCACATTGTTGCTTGTACCCTTGATAACATTGACTAAAGCGAACATTTAAATTAGTTTAAAATTCAATTACTTTTGCATAGCCCAAAATCACAAATTAAAGGATGTGGGGTAATGTCAATACAGGCCGGTGTTAAAACAGTTTAACATCAGCCATTTTATTTTGCAGTGCAAATGCAACAGCTTTGGCTGCTATGAGACGGTTAGGGCGCAGGAACACTGTCTGCGCCTTTACGGTAATCATCAGACTTTTGCGTTTATGATTACGCGTAAGATGTACAGTAGATGTACTGTTCTCTTACAAAGGCAACTCAATAAACTACTGCCTGGTGGTGAGAACACATTTTGAAATTGTTTTATAAGCAACAAGATGTTCAGTTATATTAATGTATAAAAACCATAGTAATATGTTTTCCACAGCATAAAAAGCCAGTCGTTTCCACACATGGTTGAAGTATAGCTGCACCGTGTGAGTTAAAATGTGAATTCACAGTGGACAGATTATAATTGGTACTAGCAGAATGTATTTGTTTTGGAACCAACCTTTACTTCGGTTTTAACAAACAGTAGTTTTTGCCTTTTTGTCTACATAAACTTTGTTACAAATACATGTCAAACGGTCTCATGGTTTCAATTTCATTATGTTTGATCAACCGCCATTTTATTTAGTGGTGGGCAATTTACTTCCCACTGTTTTATTTTTTAACTGTTCTCTAAAGAATGCAACATGTTGTTTGATATTCTCTGACTGCAGGAAGATTTTAAAAAATGTTTTATTTCTATAATTTAGGCGGTCTGGCCGCTCCAGGAGTCGTTCCCCTCTCCACTACTCGTCTTCTCGTCGCTCCCCCTCTCGTTCCCGTAGCAAGAGGCACACTTCCTCTGTTGCGGCGGGGGCCAGCTCCCACAGCAGCCGACCAACTAGCCGCTCTCCTCCCCGCCTGCCCCTTAACTCCAGCCTGGGAGCAGAGCTGAGCCGCAGGAAGAAGGAACGGCAGGCTGCTGAGGCGGCGGCCCGTGCTAGTAGTGGTGCTTCCACTCCTCCACCTGCACTGGCGCGTAAATCTGCAACCCCCGCCTCCTTGCGGCCAACTAAAGCCGCAGCTCCTCAGCCAGAAAGAGACTCGGCAGCAGCAGAACCTCTGCCCCCACCACCTGTGCCGTTACCCCAGGATGCTCCCAGTGGTCAAGATTTGGTTACTGCACCTCCGCCTTCCTCTTCCACCTCCTCGCCTGCACCGCCTCAGCCCTCCCCTCCTTTGCCACCCGCTCCAGCCACCCAGGTTCCTCCACTGCCACTTCAGGCAGAAACGACTGTCCAGCCTCCTACACCCATAACCACAGCCCAGGCCGTATCGCCAGCTCCGCTTCCGACACGCAGCCCGGTCCGCCAGATGCCGCTCCACAAGACGTCGACTCTTCCTCTCCTGCCTTTACCACCCGCACTGCTCGGAACCACTCAGGACAGGTGAGTAACCTCCAACTAGGATGCAGACCAACATAATACATCACACTGGACACCAAACAGGGGTGGACATTTGCACCAGGCAATTGGATTTAGGAAGTTTTGAAATGCAACAGTGGAAGGAGGACATAAAAGTACATTTTGAGCACTGGTCTGAATGCATTCTCTAATCTGTGCTTCTAAAATATAGCCCACAGTACATGCATCATAATACACCACTGAAGTCACCAATCTTTAGTTTTTCTTCTGTCATTATCATCACTCATGTCAAGTGACAGTAAGCAAGACATCGCTTTAGATATGAAGAACTTGTGAAAATGGTCTTATTTCAATAGTAGGTAGACGAAAATTACAGGGTGGCAGGCCACTGTATGCCCCACATCAAAATGACTGCCTGCCTCTTTATCATTCTTGTATGGTCATATTCACTTGTTATGTTGCACTAATGTGAACTCAAAGTTGCAACGCTCTTATCTGACCCCATCTGTTGTATTACAAACAACGGTGAGCTGGGTGAAAAAAAAAAGTGATCTTGGATACACATACAAGGAGTGCATATTAAGTACAAATTGAATATTTTCTTCTGTCTTTCGTCAATTATGCTTTTATCCTAAATATGTTTGTATTTTACACCGTCAGTCCAAAGAAGTCCACACCTCCTCACAGGCCATCCAGGAAGGAGAAGGAAGTCCGCAGCCGGCCATCACTCATCGACCTTCCTTTACCACCCACCCTTTCTGGAGGTGACTCTTCACCCCCACAGTTCCCCATCCACCAGCCCCCACCGCTACCCCAGGCAGTCCTTAAGAAGAGACCAAAGTGAGTTTCATTTTTTACTCACCTGCTTCTATTCCTCCTCTCCTTAATCCAACATAAAGTAAAATCCAATTTTCTTTTTGTTGCTTTACAGGATTTGCTGCGAGCGTTATGGTGAGCGCAAACATAACCAGAGCGACTGGGGCAAACGCTGTGTCGATAAGTTTGATATCATTGGCATCATAGGGGAAGGCACCTATGGCCAGGTGTACAAAGCCAAGGACAAAATCACTGGTAAGGCAATATTATCTGGACTTAAGTCACTGTAACACTCATGTGTTTTACATTAAAACGTGCACAGACAAAATTCACATTGACGATTTTCTCTAAATACTCTTTGTTTTTTTACACGATAGGTCAACTGGTGGCTTTGAAGAAAGTGCGATTGGACAATGAAAAGGAGGGATTCCCCATCACAGCCATTAGAGAGATCAAGATCTTGCGGCAGCTCAAGCACCGCAGTGTCGTCAACATGAAGGAGATAGTCACTGATAAGCAGGATGCACTTGACTTTAAAAAGGACAGAGGTAAGGAGGTTCGATATTATCTGGCACTACTGGGATAATGGAAAGTGTGCTCCTCGACTGCGGTGACTGGCGGGAACTTTCTGCCGTGTTGCTATAGTCAGTGTCAGAATTGTAACCCACAGCTGTGTCTGAAAGAAGAGTGGTCGTGTTGTGGATTTTCTCCCACCACTTTTGTGCACATTGCTCAGGGCTGCAGTGATAATCACAGGAGGTCTCATACCATTGGGGCTGCAACTAACGATTATTTTTATAATCAATTAATCTGTTGATACATTTTTCGATTAATCGGATTAAAATAAAACACATTAATTTTCAACCCTTTATTTAGAAACAGAACTGACGACGCTTAACTCGCTTGAGGTTCCTCGCCCGACTATTTCTGGTTTAATCGCGTCATTCCCGTCGGTGAGTGGGCGGGGCTTATCTCCGTTAATTTGCTCCGTGAAAACGGTTATCATTTCCGTCATGGAAGAACTAACCACTATTTCTACTTTATACTTGTTGTGGAAATCCCACACACGTCGTAACATCCAACGCCCTCGTCTTCGGGTTCAGAACATCACCCGTAGGCTCACACAGCTCGGTGACTTTCACCCCGACTACGTTTGAATAACTTCCTCTCCAATAATCGCGCTACACAACAAATCGATAATGAATTTGTATTTTAATTTGTAATTAATTTCATTTTATTAATTTAATTTTAATCGATTTTTGATTCGTTGTTGCAGCCCTACAGACCATCAACACCAATTTGTCATACAAAAGACAGAACTGTGAGAATATGTTTAAAAATCGCAACAGTGTACAAAAGAAAAATGACTACACGTGTTGCTGTGCCCTGTACTTCCACACCTTGTATATCACTGTCCATTATTTACTGTGGCAGTCGATTTTTAAAAATACTCTACATTTAATTTCATGTGCAGTTAAAAGTATAAACTCATAGTTAATCTAAGCTTAATAGATTGGCAATCAGATCAACTTCAAATCGCACTGTATCAAGCTATAGACGTTAAAAATATGTGTTTATTGATCTGTGGGTATGACGTTTGACAAATGCATAAAAGTAATAGGTCTACTCTATTTTTAACAAACATTAATAATGTCGAATGACCAATGTTTGGCATCAGGAAATATAAGTTCTCAGATTGAAACCAGAAGATTTTCTCATTCAACTTGCATACAATACACCTCGTAAGAAAACCACAAAAAACTAGGACGAGTAATTACTACATCTGGTTTGGTTATGTGGCAGCATGTGATGATTCACTTAAGTTGCATTCCACATGGAGCAGTGCTGGTTCATACTTTGAGAAGTAAACATGACAGTGTACTGTAGCTGGCTGTGCAGTTATGATACAGCACAGTTGTTGTTGTACAGATTCAATTCAATTCAATTCAGTTTATTTGTATAGCCCAATTTCACAAATTACAAATTTGTCTCTGAGTGCTTTACAATCTGTACACATAGACATCCCTGCCCCAAAACCTCGCATCGGATCAGGAAAAACTCCCAAATAACCCTTCAGGGGGGAAAAAAGGGAAGAAACCTTCAGGAGAGCAACAGAGGAGGATCCCTCTCCAGGATGGACAGATGCAATAGATGTAATGTGTACAGAAGGACAGATTTAGAGTTAAAATACATTCAATGAATATGACAGAGTGTATGAATAGTTCATAGTAGGCATATTCCACGATGGAGACCTCCACGATCCATCAGGCAGATGGCGGTGGGGAGGAGGAGTGGGCGGAGTCTCAACAGTGGGCGGAGTCTCAACAGGACAGTGGCGTAGTCAGGAGCAGGAATTCCACGACCCAGACCTCGATGATCCATCAGGCAGATAGGATCTATGCCGTCTCATAGGGTCCGATGACCCCATAAGACGTGAAGTCAAATGGACTCCGGGGAGAAAGCAGAGTTAGTAACGTGTGATTGAGAGATGAAAATTCATCCTTAAGGAGAGAAAAAAGAGGAGATAGGTGCTCAGTGCATCCTAAACGTCCCCCGGCAGCTATAAGCCTATAGCAGCATATCAAGGGGCTGGACCAGGTGAACCTGATTCAGCCCTAACTATAAGCTCTGTCAAAGAGGAAGGTCTTAAGTCTACTCTTAAACGAGGTGACTGTGTCTGCCTCCCGGACTGAAGGTGGAAGCTGGTTCCATAGAGGAGCTTGATAACTAAAGGCTCTGGCTCCCATTCTACTTTTTAAGACTAGGAACTTACAAGTAGTCCCGCATTTAGTGAGCGTAGCTCTCTAGTGGGGCAATATGGTACTACAAGCTCCTTAAGATATGATGGTGCATCGCCAATCAAGGCTTTGTAGGTTAAGAGAAGAATTTTAAAAGTGAACATACTCACTGACTGAGAAGCACATATTAAGCTAGGTTAAATAATATGAGCCCATCCAAGTGCATCGCAAACCTCTCTAACCTTGAGACGTGGGGTTCATGAGTGTATATTGTGTTTCTGGTTTCTAAATACATCTTCCCTCTGTATTTAGGTGCATTTTACCTGGTGTTTGAGTACATGGACCACGACCTGATGGGCCTGCTGGAATCGGGCCTGGTCCAGTTCTCCCATCAGCACATCCGCAGCTTCATGCGCCAGCTGATGGAGGGTCTGGACTACTGCCACAAGAACAACTTCCTGCACAGAGACATCAAATGCTCCAACATACTGCTCAACAACCGGTAAGGAAGCGTCGGGAGGGAAATATTGTGTCCTCTATGGAGACTGTTGGTTGTGGTCCATTTGCAGTAGCAGCTGGGATTCAGTTGATTGGCAGTAACGTCTGTTTCAGGCGTGTCTGGTTAACTAACCTCTGATTCCCTTTTGTAAACTGACTTTAATAATATCATCTGTAATGCAGCATCATCAACTTGGAAACATCCCTGCAGATGGTTTGACTGCAGCTGTATCCTGTAAATACTGTAAACTTAAAGACCAAAAACAGTTAAATGCCAACTTTAATGATCGGTTAGCAGGAAAAGCTAATTACTTAGCAACAAACCAGCACTTCAAATTACAGCAATAAAGGAGCAAGTTCTCAGATTACAAAAGTGAATCCACTCTATAAACATGTTGGGATGCGAGGGGAAGCGAAACGAGCTGCAATAGCTACGGTGCTAATAAAAAGTATTTGTGGGTTTTGCTGTGAAATGAAGCTCTGAGAGACACTGCCCTGCAACGGTACAACTATCTGTAAATATATACATTTAGTTTTGAAATTTGTTGAGTTTGAACACTGCACTTCGAGAAGAGAAAAGACAAATCCGAGCGTCTATTTTTCCATCAGTTAAAATGTCAGTGAACTCATTCTCGTCTCAGTATTGAACCTGAATCAGACAACGAATCAAAAAGAACAGGGTCCGTTTCTGTCTCAATAGTTTGTAGTCGTCAGTGCTTCTGTGCTCGTGCTTTGTAGTGTTGATGCTTCTATCTTTATCTTTCGTTGTACAGAGGTCAGATCAAACTGGCTGACTTTGGTTTGGCTCGGCTTTACATTTCTGAGGAAAGGTAAGACATGAGTATTTGTCAACTCCATATTTTACAGATAAAAGAATGCAAAATATGTGCACCTCATCTGCTTGCTTCTGTGTTTTGAGTGCACGATTAAATGTGCCAATGATCATTGAAGCAGTAATAGATTTACCGTGAGCATGTTTTACAAAGACTCTCCACTAGATGGTGGTGTTTGTCCGACTTTCCCTTCAGAGAGATTCCCATGAATGAAAGCTGAAATGTTTGTTTGGGCTCCTGGGAGGAGGGGGGCATGGATGCTCTGACAGTCCACCGAGTCTCATCGTCCCCTCTCTTTCTCCCCCCCTCCAGTCGGCCGTACACTAATAAAGTAATCACACTATGGTATCGACCCCCTGAACTCCTGCTGGGAGAGGAGAGATACGGTCCAGCCATTGACGTATGGAGCTGTGGGTGAGTGACACTGTCAGGATCACTCATTCACACTCACGTTATTTCATTTTTCATATACATTTTTCACGACATTCACACACTGGGACTGTTTTAAGCGTGGTGAGTGGTGGTGTATATGTCTGTACTACATCTACCCATTCTTTGTCATGGCTCAGGTGTATTCTGGGAGAGCTCTTTACCAAGAAGCCCATCTTCCAAGCTAACCAGGAGCTCCTGCAGCTGGAGCTCATCAGGTAGGCTTTCCTTTAGCAACACCGTCAGTAATATCTTCTGCTGCCACCGCTACACCTCAATTTCTGTTTCTGAGCCCATCGTTGCCGTTCTCCTGTCATCTCCCTCAGCCGTCTGTGCGGGAGCCCCTGTCCTGCAGTCTGGCCTGACGTCATTAAACTTCCCCTCTTCAACACCATGAAACCCAAGAAGCAGTACAGACGGCGGCTGCGGGAGGAGTTTGCCTTGTGCGGAGCCGTGCTGAGCTTTCCCAGAGTAGCCGAGGTCCACCCCCCCTGTCTGTTTCGACAGTTGAACAATCTTTCCTCTTCTGCACAGTTTACCGACCCCTGCCTTGGACCTGCTGGACCGCATGCTGACCCTCGACCCTGCACGGCGTTGCACGGCGGAGCACGCGCTCAGCAGCGACTTTCTGAGTAACGTTGAGCCCAGCAAGATGCCGCTGCCAGAGTCAGTAGCCCCATGGCCCCCGATTCCACTTTTCATATATAGTATCGGATGTGTGGTGTGTTTTTTTTCTTGTAATTGTGATCGCCATTGGAAAAATACTTTCCACATACTTAATAATTGTGGTTTATATATCAAATTTGTGGCATTTCTTTGGTTCTATCTGATTAGAGAATTGTACTTCATGGTTGTTCTATAATTAACTTTTCTTTGCGTCTCTATCTGCCGACTGCGACTCCAGTCTTCCTCACTATCAGGACTGCCACGAGCTGTGGAGTAAGAAGCGACGCCGTGCACGTCAGAGCGGGGTTCACGAGGAAGTGCCTGTGCCCAAAGTGCCCCGTAAGCAGTCGACAGGGACCTCCAGTGGAGAGAACAGCCGGCCCCAAATCAGCCCGGCTGGAGCCCCACCGCCTCCACCAGGAAAGCCTCCCGCCACGGCCAACTTGGAGAGCGAGTTGTCAGGTAACAACAAGCCTCTTAAAACTATTCCGCAGAAATGCACATGGACACAAGATATGCTTTTATGTTAAGTTTTTCAATACACAGCTTTACCCCAAAAAATGCAAACTGAGAAGATTTGCAGACTTTGGTAACATTGAGGGAATGATAACCTGACTTCAGGGGCACCATTCATGTCCTTGTTTTATTATTGTTCTATAATTACTGTGTTTATTTCAGACCCATGTTACATTACATGTCATTTAGCAGACGCTTTTATCCAAAGCGACTTACATTAAGTGCATTCAACCTAGAGTACAAACTAAGAACAACAAGAATACAGAAAGTAACATTTCCTCAACATAGTCGAACTACAAAAGTACCATACTTGAGAAGCGCTATATAAAATAAATGATTATTATTATTATTATAATAAGAGCTATTTAAGTGCCACTGAAGTGCTAAACTGTGTTTTAATCCAGATATAGTCGGAAAAGATGTGTTTTTAGTTTCCGGCGAAAGCTGTAGAGACTTTCTGTTGATGCTGACATACTGTTGCACTGCTCAGAAGTTAAACAAAAGAATTATTCAGAAGCAATGTTTATGTATCTTTTTGTTTGTAGGTGTTGTATTTTCATGGTTTGAATTGTTGTTGCGGGAATGTGTTCAGGCCTGGGAGTTGTTGCAGAGCAGTTGAACCAGACCGAGCTGGCGGTGCTGCTCAACCTCCTCCAGGGACAGACGGACCTCAGCCTGCCCCAGGTGGCTCAGCTTCTCAACCTCTCTAAACCAGAGACACTCAGCCAGTCGTTGTCTGCCCTCAGTGAGGCCTCTGACCACCAGGGGGCGCCAGAGGACCAGGCCCAGTCTGCTCCCAGGTCTCAGCCCCCAGAGCCGCCTCCTGAACCCCAGGAACTCTCTCCGACATCCGGAGACCCACCGCTCAGCCAGGATGACCAGGCCAAGCTGCTGGCTCTCATTTTGGGCCATATCATTAAGCCACAAGCCGAGGAGCAAGCCGACGAGAGCAATGGCGTCCAGTCAGAGGAGGCACTAATGCGCGGTTCGTCCGCCTCTACTACTGATCGCAAGGGCAAGTCCAGGTTTAGTCTCTAGAGGGTGGAAAAAAGGGGGAACCAAGGTCAGTTGAAAATAACTGGGGACAGCAAGATTGAGGAGAGGAGGGCAGAGAACAAAAAAAGCTGACTGAGTTTTGTTATTCAAAATTCCTGTATATTCCATCAAATGAATTACACTTTAGACTACCCGATGGAATCAACAGTGATCAATTTACCAAATAAATTGGGCCACTAGTCGTATCATGCATCCCCACCCAACACTCGCCATCGTCCCCGTTTACCACCTCCCGTATTGAAAAATGAAGTACCTCGCAAAATATCACTGGAGCGTTGGTCGTCACATGACCCTGGGAACCAGTCAAAGGTTTGGTGCACATGGTCGTCTCTCACTGGTGTGCTCAATAAATCGGGAGGAAATTTAGTTTTATGAATTGGAGTGAAAAGAGAGGTTCGCACTGTATTGATCCTTCCCCGTTTCTCCCACTTCCTCGTTTCTTTCTCACAGTCTGTCTCTGTATCCTTCCCATCTCCACTGGTGTTCTCACTTCATTTTCACGATAAAGCAGATGTCATGGATTCTTCACATGAGGCGATGTTGCTTTAAACAGTCTGTAATGTCAGCCTTTTTATCAAGAAAGTCTAATAAATTATAAAGTGAAAATAAATGTTTTGAGTCTTTAGCCCTCACCTGCATGTGTTTCTTTTAACTTTGCTTTGTCACACCTTTTTGTTTTGTTTCAAACTGTTCACTCTGACTCATATTAATTAAAAATGTGATTAGCAAGATGAATAAAACGATTGCCGATGCTGCCGACACTGGAATGGTAACGGTCCTGTTTTCTTCTGGTTATTCTCCCTGTCGAGGCGTCTGCAGCCTCCTCCCCCGCGGGTTGTCTTGCACTGCTGTTGGAAAAGAATGAGACGAACCCGGCTCAGTAATTTTGTCCTGACCTTTTTTTAAATACTTAATATCCCTCTACATAAGTCACCCTTTCTGTTCATCCAGCTGTACATGTCCTTCCTAGTGTTTCCTCATCTAGTTACTGCATTTTTTCCCCCCCATTTTCTTTTTCAAGGTTGGTTGGAGGAAAAACAAAAAGAGCTCCAGCTGTTTTGAACCCAGAGTGAATACATTAAATGTTATACTGTGTTCATTAAACATCATTTAGGGGTGATGAATCGCATTCAAATAAATATAATTTAATTTGACCATGAGATTTATTAGATCTGAATAGGTGCAGGCGAGGATAATTTTCGGATGCCAACTTTGTATTTAGGTCTGAATAGTTTTTGCAAATATTGCTCCGTATATTTAAAATGTCCATAGGTTAATAACAAAGTTAAGTTTGTTGCAACAAAACCAGCAGATATGTTTTCCCTTAGAATCGTTCTGAAATGTCCTTTATGTGATACATTTAGAGTCCTCTGCTCTCCCTCTAGTGGTGAAGCTAGGAATGTCAACATTGTGTAACTGTCAGGCCAACAATGTAACGAATACAGTTTGACTTTCCGTAAATGCAGATTGAACAGGAAGCCGAGTAAGACTTTGGGTTATCGTACAGATGGGGCACACTGAAACTCAACATGTTAATCCTTCATGCCTAATGTTTCTTCCTCTGTCCTGTTTGTCCTCTTCAGGTGGTGCAACATCAAAGAAGAAACAGCTCGGGGTCAACCAGATGCCTCCCTCTGGTGAGCAGCGTCCGCCCTCTCCACCCGGGCCCCCTCCATCAGCGCCCCTTGGAAATGCCCAGCAGGCTGGGTGTGCGGCCCAACCCAGCCAGGACATCAGCCCTGCCATGGCAGCTGCCTTGCTCCAGCTCATCTCGCAGCAGGACTCTGAAGCTGGGGGCCCTCAGCGCAGCAAGGACCCCCCTCCTGCTGCGGGTGCCTCGGCCCGCGGACAGCCTCCTCCCTGGGTTGCAGACACGCCGCAGAAATCTACGGCTGCAGCTGATACCCCAGCAGGCCTGGGGAGTGCTGCTCCCGCCACTGCAGCACAGTTCCCGAAAGACCAGGACCTCCGCTTTTCTCACGGCGCTGCCCGCTGACCCTCAGTTCCCCCGGAGAGACGGACCTCGGTGTCCTGCGACGGTGACCCTGGCGTGAAGGAAAAGGCGGAGGGGCCCCCCCCCAGCTGATTATGACTCACTGGACCATGAGCAGGTAGCTAAAGTTGAATCAAAGATTATGAAAATGAATGTCTTAAAGAGAGCCCTTTTCAGGTCGTCACCACTTCCCCCTGAGCAGCTGTTGTGTTGCGATGGAGGCCGTGTTTGGACCCGGGGTCGCTCTGACCTCTAACTACCCATGAGGTGACAGTCGCCGCCTGCAATCCCTCGCTCTTTCCTATCCACTGACTTGAATGAAGTTTAGCTTCCAAATTGAGTGCCATGCAGCGGACGCTCAACTTAGAAAGCAGCTGTGATCTATTTATGTTCTCCCCCCCCCCCCCCCCCAAACAAATGATTGTCATGTCCACTGCAGTGCCCACTTCTAACAAAGTTAGCAGTGTTTAGGGGGAGGAAGTCCCGGCCGTCCACTCCGATGAAGTGGTGACGATGACTGTGATGGAAGCTAAAATACCTGCGTGTGAATATATTTAAGGCGGGAACACTGGAGCAACGCCGGCTGCCGCCCCTGTTTTCAGCCCAGTGCCTCCTTTGTGACCCCTGAAGGATCTCGGCCTGTCGGGGCTGTGTGGGTTACGGTTCTACGGTTCTGCTCGGTATGTACTACAACAGTGTACATCTGCAGGGCTGTATTATTATTATTTTTTTACCCAAAGGCTATTCCATATTATATTCTGTCTGTCACTCGGCTGAACTGCAACGTGTTCTCGGTCCATGTGCATTCTCCTTCCTTTGCATACAGCACACCTCTGTGTCCTAACAAGCCTGGCCTGCAGTACTTTCCTGTCTGAAATATGGATTTAACCACTAGATTACAACGGACCTCTTTATAATACTCAAGCTATTGAAATATAAAGCTATAGAAACATGTATACACAGACAGAAACTGACTTATTTGCCTTTTCCCATTGGGCTGTGAACGCCTCCGTCATCTCCTCCCTGACAACCTGTGCAACAAAATATTTTCTTTTTTTTTGCTGCTGTTATTTTCTACATAAAGAAAATGTTTCACGCTTGAAAAAAATGGTCCACGATTCCCGTTTTCTTTGTTTGTTTTCTTTTGCTTTGGAAAAAGAATGGGAGAAGAAAACGGTTTGGCGTGTCCGTAAAAAGAAACAAATATTTTGTAATATGTGTTGTCCCTGTTCAGTTGATTAAAGGAAGTAATGCGACCAGTTGAATATTCTCTCCTGGCGTCTCTGAAAGTGGCCACTAGATGGTAGGCACTCATTCACACAGCTCCATCTGCAGGCGGTCCTCACAGCCGGATCAGAGTAAAGCTGCAGTCTGGGCGAAGTTATGCACCAGATTTCTGATTATTCTTATTCCTCTTAATTTCTGGATGCTCCTGTTAGTTTGTCTTTCATTCTACAGGCTATTTATTTTCAACTAGGAACGCATCAAGGAAGGGAAATAATTAATCATGCAAAGAAAATGACTAACATGCAAGGAAGAAAACACAAAAGAATAACTCAATCTTGATTAAAATATTCAATATGGTTTCAGGTGTGATTTATCAAGTTAGCTCTTGGAACACTCAGTTGGAGACTTATTTAAAGCAATATTATAGATCATTGTGGTTTAATTTACACCGTTCCATACACACTGCCTAATATGTGAAGTGTAAGACTGAGCCAGTCACACAGTGGCGTGAAATGCTCCCTTCGGATCAATCTCATTTATGTGTTGGTTCCGTGACCACGTGGGTTGATCTCTTTATGAACATCCTGACAGGCAGACAAGGATCATAAACTACAGATTGGCAAAGAGAGAGGCCTGCAAGGTTCATGCAAGACTGGCTGTGTGTGTTTATATACGTGTGTGTGTGTGTGCGTCAGGATTGGTCTCATGCGTACCCCGACCAGTTCCCCACTTGGCAGGCTCACAGAGCCGCTTACCCCTCTGGCCCACCAAGCAGCTGATCCCTCTGGGTGAGAGATCCTTTCAGAGAGGAGGCAGTGGGAGGCTCACCTGCCCTCTATCACAGGCCCAGTGTGAGTGGGATGAGACGGTGGTGTGTGTGTGTACGAGGGTGTGTATGTTTCCGTCTGATGCTTTTTTTCGCCCATCGGGACTCCAAATAATAGTGAATGTGCCCGCAGGGATTTTTTTTTTTTTCACAGGAGAAGAAGTGGGCAATGCCAAGTCACAGAGACTAGACGAATAAATCAGGACTGAGGAGTGAAGAGGGAGGTGCAGGAGGCTGTGCCATCAATCAGAAAGGCACCTTATGGGGAATGCCCATAAATGTGCCACGCTGCCAGTCTGAGGCACGTACTCGCCATGGCAGAGACGTGCGGCGGCACTCAAAGCGGAGCCTCCATTTTGGATGCCGCCGCTTCACTCTCCGCCGCAGTGATTTTGGAGGACTTCCAGACAATTGGTGAATTCATAGATTGTCCATTTCAGTCAATTGAGTCCACATTTTTATTAATGCACTTAATGCAAACATTTAAAATCTTGATCACGGCAGTTGCGTATTGTTCACGATGTGAAATCTGTAAGAAATTGAACAAACAGCGGCTCCTTTTTTAAAAATGTCAAATGAAGGAGCCAGCTCTCACATCACACATCTGCCTCGACCCTGACTGAGTACAAAGGGCACTTAGGAGCGTGCATCCATCTGCTTTAATGCACACCAGCCACTGCTGATGGATTTTGGGGCAGAATAAATCTGTAAACTACCAGCCACAGCGGCCAGCAGTGGATGATGGTGTTTATTTAGTGTTGTTGTAGAAAGTCCGGTTTAACCTTGCAGTGACCTTTCAGAAGCTTCTAGCTGAAAGTTACCGAGCTGCAGGATTTTAAATATTTTTTTAGATTGCCACAACAAACAATGTAACGAGCTATCTGTGTCTGTCTGAACCGGTGCTACGCTTTAGCAAAGCTCACTCCTCAGGAGGACGGAACAGGAAGTGAGTTGGGATGGAGAAGGTTGATGGACACGGACATGTACTCGGGAGGGGAGCAGCAAGTGATCCTGCATTTCGATTTAGTGTAAGGAAACGTTTGAGTGAATTAAACTTTTTATATGTTACCTATTTAGGCATAACACTATTTAGATGAGCCTTCAGACTTGCTTTGAGATTTATGAACTCAAGTCCATGTTAACATTCAAATGTGCACAGTTTCAGTTTGAGATATGGCTGATGCAGGCGTCTCCAGACAAAACATTCCTATGAATCCTGCAGCCGAGGCACTCCATAAATTCAATCAGTCATTTTTTATTATTCTTTTACTCGTTCCTGCAATAAAAATCTAGATTTGAATTTAAGGGGGAAAAAATAGGATCTGCACTCGTACAAATCTCTTAACTGACTCTTTAAAACAAGTTAATTTGTCTCTCTCCAAACACCTATTATTGTGTGTGTGTGTGTGTGTGCGTGCGCTTGTCTACGTGTGTGTGTGTGCATGTGTGTATGCTCGTCTACGCGTGTGTCTTTCTGCCAGTGTGTGTGTGTGTGTGCGTGCGTGGTAGCGCCATGTGTGTGTGTGTGTGTGTGCGTGTGCGTGCGTGGTAGCGCCATGTGCAGTATGAATCTGGGCCGCTGTTGTCTCTGAGCCATGCTAAGGTTTGATGTTGAGCTTGATGACTGAGGCTGTTTGATCAGTGACTATGTGTAAACTCAGTGAGGGGAGGAAGGGACTCCCACAGTCCCACATCACACACACACACACACACACACACACACACACACACATGCAGAGTAGTCAGCAAAGGACAGCTAATGTAAAGCATAATTAGTAAACTGAACATGTACAAATATACGGGATACAAAAACTAATATTTGAATGGACATTTACAATTGTTTCCCCCTGATAGTTGGGCAACAGGAAACAACATTTAATTATGAATGCAACTTGGGAAGTGAGCACATTGTGCTGTCTTCATCACATCCCTTCTTTGTCTTCAATCAAACCAAATTTAATGCCAGTCATTTCGTTTATGGCTACATCTATATTCATGTGATATTTTGAACATTGATTGACTTTAGCCCAGCAGTGATATATGCTTTAGTGCTGCAACAGCATGCTTTATAGATGCCATAACACCATCTCTATTTCTACTCAGTTTATAGTTTTGTGAGAAACTGCTGTCACACACACATTTGTTATTTCTTTATCACTCAGCAGAAGTGAGAGCAACCAAAGAGTTTTTAGGAGACTTCTGGATGGGCCAACTGATACAGATGTGTGTTGATTGTATGTAAAGTCACTGTCGCCAGGTCATAAAACTCCAAATAATCCTGAATCACATCCACTCCTTCGGTATAAATTATACCTCTACTGTAGTGTTTGTTTTTATTTGTGCCATCCATAAGCAATAATGAGGAAACGGCTCAAAAGGAACAAAAAGAAATCCTTTAAAAAATGTTCTCCAGTCAAGCCGAAGTCACATCGCCCTCTCTGCATGATGCTGCACTTCTGTAAAGCAAAGTACGTTCCAAGGTCTAAGCATCTCATTACCGATTAGATTCAAAGAGCCTCCTGAGCAAGGCGAGATCATTGTGTCTCTCTCTCTCTGTCTGCGTGGAGGCTGCCGCTTTAAGAGCAGAGGGGCTGCTGGGAAAGCAGTCAGCGAGGGTGGTGGAGAAGAAGAAGGAGGAGGCGGATGGTGTAGAGAGAGAGAGAGAGAGAGAGAGGGGCGGGAGGGTGGGGGGGGGGGGGCCCTGCAGGACCATTTGTGCTGAAGCTCATTTGCGCAGCGACACTTAATTGGCTACAACAATTAATTAATGTGTTGGAAAGTTGGCACAAAAAGTTCATTTAAGAGGGTTTTAATAAGCAATTAGAGGAAAAGCAGCGAAGAGGGGGAATTACTGGAGAGGAAAGAGAAAAAGCAGAGATGGAGCGAATGTCTGGCCGCTCTGAGTGTGTACGCTGTACTGTAGCAGGGTTCAGGGCTTTGTCTCTTCCCCTGACCCTCCAGTCTTGAAGAGCCGATGAATGATTAGACGCCGTTATAATACCATTTTATCTCTTTCTGAGTCTCCTACTGCTGGTCTTAAGTGGACTTGAAAACCATGATGCCCTGATGTAGTATACATATCAACCCCGGTGGCCCCTCCTGCCCCTCCCATTCCTACCTCTTGTCCCAGTGCCCAGTGTAAAATATCGCATGACTAATGAGCGGAGCAGGTTGGAATCCTGGGGAAGATGTCCTTGGAAGACGAATGCATTTTCAGCAGAATAATTAACTTAATTAACAAATTCACATGCATATTCATCAGCCTATTAATGTCTGCTCCGCGCTGCTTGATGAGCAATGCAATAATAACCGTTTCATTTGCATATTTGCATTCACACTCACACCCTTCTCCAAATAATAAAAAAAAAAGAAGAAGAAAAAAGACACAGAGTGGAGGAAACTAAAGAGACAAGAAAGTCGCATGGCCTTACGCTGCATGTGTTTTTCAGGCACCGTGCAAAACACACACAACTGTGTCTCCCGGAGTGTGTTTTCATCTCTGCATGCCAGTTGAACTTGAAGATTAGAAGTGTGTGTGTGTGTGTGTGTGACAATCTCCCTCTCTATCTCCCTGCCTCCACCTCCAGCCTCCTTCCAGAAATCACTGCATCTCCCTCTCTGCTTCCTCTCTTACCGCTGTACCCTCCGTCTCTCCTTCCTGTTTTCATCTCTCTCTCTCCTCTTGTTATTTATTCACCCGAATCAGACTTCTTTAATTTATTTATTTCTAGCTTTTGAAGTTGGGCTCGTCGGCCTGTCAGTGCATTTGTATGTTTTGCTGGAGGATTTGTCTGTGTGCAACTCTGTGTGTGTGTGTGTGTGTGTGTGTGTGTGAGCACCGCGGGCTGACAGTTGTGCTATTACACTTAAACTAAAGGAGCAGCTAGTAGGGATCTAAATAAACAAAGAAATGTGGAATGTTCATGTCGTTTAACTTCCTTGATTTCTGTTCATGTTTTAAGGGCTCATCGTGTGTGTGTGTGTGTGTGTGTGTGTGTGTGTGTGTGTGTGTGTGTGTGTGTGTGTGTGTGTGTGTGTGTGTGTGTGTGTGTGTGTGTGTGTGTATGTGTGTTTTCTTTCACACTGGGTTTGTATTCTGAGAAGCAGAGATGCTGTCTCTCTCTGTGTCTCTCAGCTACTGTCAGTGATGCAATGTGTGTGTGTCTGTGTCTGGTCGTGAGTGTCTATTTCCTGGGAGGCTGTAAATATCTCTGTCTTTTATCATTGTGTGTGTATTTGTGTCTATCTCTTTGAATTCAACTTGTACTGTATCATTGATGTCCCTTGCATGTGTTTTTGAGTTCCTCTCCAATATTTCAGATGATGTGGAAGAGAAACGTGTGTGTTGCATTGCAACCGGACGTGGGGCGACTGTGTGGGTGTCTTTCATTGCCTATTTGAGGAAAGGGGGGGGGGTGGGGGGGGGGGTCTACTGGTGCATTTGTGAAACTAAGAATGTGCGCGTGTGTGTGTGTGTGTGTGTGTGTGTGTGCACGTCTGCATGTATGTGCTGCCAGCTTGTGTTCAGACAGCAGCAGTTTGCGAAGCGAGAATTAAAAGTAGGGAGAGATGCCAAGTGAGTCCCTGGAGACAGATACATGGGACAGAGAGAGAAGAAAGAGGAAATAAAAAGGATTTCACACACACACACACACACACACACATACATACACTAAAGCAGTCACTTACACAAAGAAACCTAGCCTACTAGACTCTCACAAACCCCACAGAGAAACACACTCATAGTCTTTTATGTGGTTAAATGTCTGTTTTCTTATCAGTTACGTCATCAGGTTTAGCTTCACCACATCACATCATGAAGCCTGACTTTAATTCAATTAAATTCTGACTTTAGATTTTCAAAAGAACAACCTCATGCAGACCATCCAACGTATCCTCAAGGCCTAAACCTCAGGTCCTCACAAAGGCAGACGCACAAGAACATACAGATAGTTTGCACACCTCTCTCTCTCTCTCTCCTCTACTCTCCTCTCTGTGTCACTGTCCCTCTGCCCCCCCCCCCTTCCTCCCCAGTCTGGTGAGGTGACACCCTGTGTGCAGTGTGACACTGAGCTGCCACCTCCCACTCCCGGCATCACACCTCTGCCCCCTGCTGGGCCAACCCCATCACGGCACCCAGTCTCTCAGCCAGCGTCTCCTCCTCCGCTGTCATTAAAACTGGCAGCACTGAACATCACTTACCATTCTCTCACTCCTTCACTTCAACTTTTCTAGAAGCAACTATGGATCACTCTTCTTCTACTTAGCGATATTGAGGGCATTTTTTTAAAAGAAAGCCATGCTCTGGGATTAAAATAATCTGCTGTTGATTAAAAATAGACCATATTTGAAATCCCACCTCTTTGGCTGGTAACCACTTGAAACAAAACCATATCTCCTTGTGACTCTTCCTCCTCACTAGTTAGGTCAATAACTTCAGACATAGTACTCAAAACCGCCTCTGTGCTAGTTCCCCCTATAATGGGTGTCTCCAAGACCTAATGTTGCCCCCCCCCCCCCCCACACACAGACACACACGTTCAAAGAGAGAACAATACCAGCCACATGTTGTTGCAGCTGGTGAAGAGGTCATGGGCTATATATAAAGTGTTATATTATCACAGTTATTTCTCTGAATGTTTTTTTTTTAAACATCAGGAAAACACGTCCGTCGGTGTTTTGTAGCTACAGCCACATCGGCATCTCAGAGAGTTTTACCTAGAACACAAGATGTGCACAGTTAACACTTTTTAATTTCCACACATTGACGTAACATAAGTCCATCATCCCTCTGCTCCAGATCCTCCACTGGCTCCCCGTCACACAACGGATCCTCCCTCACCGACCTGCTGCACCACCACACTCCATCAGGCCCCTCCTCCCTCACCGACCTGCTGCACCACCACACTCCATCAGGCCCCTCCTCTCTCACCGACCTGCTCCACCACCACACTCCATCAGGCCCCTCCTCCCTCACCGACCTGCTCCTCCACCCTCCATCAGGCCCCCTCCTCCCTCACCGACCTGCTCCTCCACCCTACATCAGGCCCCCTCCTCCCTCACCGACCTGCTCCTCCACCCTACATCAGGCCCCCTCCTCCCTCACCGACCTGCTCCTCCACCACACTCCATCCCGTCGGCTCCGCTCCTCTGATGCCAACCTCCTGTCCATCCCACACAGGACCACATAGGAGGGGTGACAGAGCCTCTCCATTTTGTGATCGATGTTCTTATTGTTTTTTTATTGCTATTTTATAATGATTTAAAACATTTTTTAAAGTGTCTGAGTACTATGAAAAGTGCTATATAATATATATATATATATAGATATAAATAAAATGTTTTATTATTATTATTATTACCTCAACATACACTTTCTGGTGTCTGTGTTTCAGCTTGGGTGTCACAGTTTTTAATTATCATAATTTTTATAAAATCTCAAGCTGCATATGCCAGAAAGCAAAATAAATTGTTTATTTCTTTTGAAAATTACTTGGTAACTTGTTCTCCTCGGGCCACTAAAGATGATCTAATTATGGATGGATTCCGTAAAAGGTAAACAATCGCTCTAGTCTGGACTAGTTTGATTTAGGGTCCGAAGTCGACTTCATCTTAAGGTGTTCGAACCCAAAAAACGTGAGGAAATACTGCTTCAACAGTTTTCCCATTTTTTCTGCGGCCGTTTTTTCACATACAGGAATCTGACCGCTCAGAAAGACACACTTGACTCGTCAGGCCTGTTGAGTTGTTTTTCCGACTGAACAACCCAGTCTCACATCTGAACATCGGCGCGACGTGTCGAGGCGCTACCTACCGGACGAGGACGACACGTCCCTGTCGTGCTCAGTGCTGCAGTGTGAGCCTCTAAACTTGCACAGCTCCCCGCCCTCAAAGTCACTCGGTGTGTGTGTCCAGCCAGTGGCGAGCGGGGACGGAGCAATTGAGATATAGAGCATTAGTTGGTGTCAGGAGTAAATTAGAGGCCAGATCTGTTTTCTAATCAGAGCACAAGCACCGTGTTAGATGAATTAGGGCGACAGCTGCTGGGAGCTTTTTATTCCTCTCTCTCTCAGCCAGAGACAGTCAGACCCCAGCTCAGGGACCACCTCTTTACCACAGCCACCTGTCAACACCGGTGTGTGTGTGTGCGTGCGTGCGCAAAACATGCTTGTTTCCCTCCCCCATTGATGTGCACACTCACATACATGTGAGCACACACACACACACACTGCCGGCTCACATGCTTGCACACAGACACACAAACACCGTCTGCTACGCTGACCTCCCTCCATCTCTGAAATTAATGACAGTGTAGGTTCCGTGTGTTTATGTTTTTCCGGCAAGTGTGAAAGGCCCTTATGAGATATCAAATTTATATAAGGTGGAGCAGTGGGCGGCCTCGCATATGTCTGTTTACTATGAGTCGTGCGGAGGCCTCGACGGCACATCAACCTATTGATTCACAACAGCAGCTTTGCATGTGAACAGATCTGTTTGAGACTTTGACAGATGATATGGTGTAAACAAAACACATGGAAAAATGGAAAAGTAAAAGTATGAAGCAATGTAAAACATTAATATGTCAAAGACAAGCCCATCCAAAACAGTCTACAAACCTCATTCCTTGGGTTTCAGCATAAGTACACAAAAGCCCTGAGGGAACTGTCACACAGTTTGTAGTTTATTACTCGGTAACATAACTGATATTTAAAAAGGATGACTGCTGTTTCGAAGGATGATTGATGATACCAAGGATGAATAAATGAATGTCATGAGCTGCTTGCACTGAATTTACCCTGCAGAGTTAGTTCTCTTGTGGGCAGGATTGTAGGAGGGTGAGAGGTGTGGGAGGTGGCATCGAGATTCACACCGTGTCACGTACTTGCTTCGGAAATGTCACCTTTTTTTTCTTTTTTTCGATCAACTGAATCCGTGTTGAGTGCCTTCAGGTAAAGTGCACAAATGGATTTTGGAGAAGTGTATCTTGAGATTCTAACGGCGATTCTCCATGGAATGAAGTGATGCATTTTTTATTTTATTTTCTATGGTAAAATTAGAAATAAATTTCAGCTCTCCAAAATTTTGCTAAATCTTTTTTGGAAGGAAATGTTGGCTTTAAATAACCCCTATTACTCTGAATATGAGAACAATTGTTTAAAATCAGTCAACAACAACATATTCTAATTATATTCCTTCTTCTCCTTCAAGAAACATATGCCATAACTTCCTTTTGCATATTGCACACTTGATTTAGCATATTTGTACATGGGAAATTGTATTTGTTCCTGGAGGTCACCTAATCCCTTCCCTGCTCTTCAACTCCTCTCTCCACTTCATGGATTTATGGATATTCCATATCCTGTTGCTAACAAAATGACATTTAGACGGCCTTCTCTTTCTGTCCCTTTCCTCGATCTGTAAATGCTGCATTTTGAATATAAAGATTAGTTAATCTTGTCTGTTACAATATAATGGCACCCTATTTTTAATGTCTTTCTGCTGTTTTTTGAATTTCTCTTGAACAACCGGGAATGTTCCTTTTTATTTTTTTAATCCATCCATACAAGGATATAATTTAAAGTAACTCATAAATCGTAAAACAATAATTGTCAGCCTTAAAGTTTTGAATCTTCATCCTACCAACTCATGTCCCTGCATACCCCAGAGGAATGCTTTTGTCAAATCTACTGTACGTATTCTGTCACTCCAATTTTTCATGTATTTGTTGATCAATTTGTTTCTAAATATTTAATATAATTGTTTTCTGTTTCTTTTTTAATTTGTGCTGTTTTTTAAATACCAATGTATTCCTGATTGAGCCCAGTCTAAAGCCCCCAATTACAATCTATGCTTTTTAAATAGATACTATATATATACAGGACTGTCTCAGAAAATTAGAATATTGTGATGAAGTTCTTTATTTTCTGTAATGCAATTAAAAAAACAAAAATGTCATGCATTCTGGATTCATTACAAATCAACTGAAATATTGCAAGCCTTTTATTCTTTAATATTGCTGATTATGGCTTACAGCTTAAGAAAACTCAAATATCCTATCTCTAAATATTAGAATATCATGAAAAAGTATACTAGTAGGGTATTAAACAAATCACTTGAATTGTCTAATTCACTCGAAACACCTGCAAGGGTTTCCTGAGCCTTGACAAACACTCAGCTGTTATAAATCTTTTTTTTTACTTGGTCTGAGGAAATATTAAAATTTTATGAGATAGGATTTTAGAGTTTTCTTAAGCTGTAAGCCATAATCAGCAATATTAAAAGAATAAAAGGCTTGCAATATTTCAGTTGATTTGTAATGAATCCAGAATGCATGACATTTTTGTTTTTTTAATTGCATTACAGAAAATAAAGAACTTTATCACAATATTCTAATTTTCTGAGACAGTCCTATACTGTATATATAAATAATCACACAGTATCAGAGGGGGGGACAGAGATCTTCTCATATTTTCGTAACTGTAACAACGATCACGTTTTTTCTTTGTTCAGATGACATTAATTACTTAACTTATTTCTTCTCAGAGCATTATGAGTCAACATGTTGCTATGGTGGTTGTTGCTTACAGTACTTTATCCTCTGTTAGTCCTTGTATGTTAGATATGTTGGAAGGATGAGTAAATCATTTGTAGCATGCTTACCAGGAAGTCTGAGAATAAATATTACACCCACTACTATTACATCACACTAAATATAGTCCTGCATAGCCAGACCAATCTCCACAGAGCACAGTAAACATAACCTGCAAGTCCAGTAGACATTCAGCTAATTACACGGTAACATTATTGTGATTGGCTATCAAACACAATGTTGTGGGGATAGTGAGAGTAATAGTGGGATAATCCAGTTTTACAGTGAGGAACCTGGAGGAGGAATCCAGGTTTTAACACACATTTCTCTCTCTAACTTCAATATATGTGACAGTCTTGTTGCTTTGTAGGCTAATTTGCTATTGGCTGCAGTCTAATAGGGAAACACGTGCACACACACACACACACACACACACACACACACACACACACACACACACACACACACACACACACACATGCAAACACAGTCTTCTTCTCACTCTTACACATGTGTGCCACCACACAGTGTCATAAATAGACAGACAGTGCCAATCTGAGGCCTGGATGGGAGCCAGCTCTGCAGCAGCTCAGTAGTTAAATTATTAACACCAACTGGGAGAGAGACAAAGAGAGGAGCGGATCAGGCAGCTCAGCGGAGAGAAGATCTGGAGAGGAGAAAAGAGGAGGTGAATCGAGACAGGCTAGACATCAGAGGGGCTGAGAAGGAGTTTAGCTGTTTAGGTGACGAAGGTGTGTAAAGATGGAGAGAGACTGTTGTGTCAAATATTACAAAAAATATCTATTTGATTGCCAACAGGAGGTGAGTTTGGGATGAATACAGAACACAACAGGACGTTGGCATGTGCGAGAGGAAGGTAGAAAGAGGTGGAAAAGGTTTTGTCATGGATGGCAGTGGAATACTAATCGTGTGTGTGTGTGTGTGTGTGTGTGTGTGTGTGTGTGTGTCTGTGTGTTTGTGTGTGTATTTAGCAGAGTGAGGGGAGGGAAGAGAGATGGAGAGAGATCTGGGGATGTTGGTTCTGATCCAGAGAGTTAATGTTGCGCTCATTGATGGATAGAGTGCCAGCCATGAGGCTCCATACCCACACAAGATGGATGTAGGACTGTACTCTCTCTCTCTCTCTCTCTCTCTTTTATGTTCCTGCTATAGTTTGATGTCTCATCTTATTTCTCTCTCTTCTCTCTCTCAAAGGGGTGATCAGAGAGCTCTGCCACAGAGCCACCATCAGATCTCAAACAGCAGCAGCACAAGTTCGTCGTAACGTCAGCTACCCTGCGACAAGGCGTCTTGGGTTGTGCAAAAGTATTGTGTGTGTGTGTGTGTGTGTATGTGTGTGTGTGTGACACAGAGAGAACACTATTTAAACATACCTGTGACGGTACAATCAGTGATCGACCAAACACCAAAACTACAACAAAAATTAAACATACCAAGATGTTAATTGCTCATTCGTAAAGAAACTCGTATTTACTTCCACGAAAATTCTTATTTTTGTCATCTATTTCCAACTTTTCTTTTCCTGTAATAAATATTGTCCCATAAATAATGACCAAAAAAAGCGTTGTTGTGTGTTTTTAATCCAATAACTTGTGAATCTAAATGCATCTTCAGCTCAAAACCCAATATGAAGTAGCAGCACCATTTAATAGTGTGCATGTGTGCATGCATGTACAGTATGTGTGTTGTTTTTATTTACACACGAAACTTAAAGCTTGACTACTTTGTCTGCAAGGCCCCCGACACTTCCACCACACACACGCACGCACGCACACACACACACACACACACACACACACACTTCTGGCGGGGGCATCGGGGGGTGAAGTGATCTGTGCAAAAGCCTCCTGTTCTATGCGCCGCGCGGCTGAGGCAGAGGGGGATTGTGGGTAGCTGCTGTCTGCAGGGGTGGGGGGGCAGAGTTAGCGAGGAGGGGAGGGGTGGATGGGTTGCCGGGGCGGGCGGCAGCAGATGGCGTGCCACACTGTGAGGGCCGTCGGCTGGCATCCAGAGGAGGAGGAGGGAGGAAGGGGGGATGGGAGGGGGTGAGGGGGGGGGGTACAAGGATTGGAGGGGCACTGCTCCCAAAGTGCCAGCAGGCATCAGGAGAGAGAGGGAGAGAGACATAGGTGAGGTAGGAGACAGGCTGGTAGACAGGCAGACTGGAAGGAGCCCACAGTCTCTGAGATTAGATCTTAAGCGGGGTTTGGGAGGCAGGATTGTGCTGCTAATTGCATCCACTGAAGAAGAATCAGAACGACAGATTTGTCTTTGAACCCCATTTCGCTCGTGACTTTTGACCTTTCCCACTTCTATACAGTGTCTCCCATTGCCCGCCACCAAGGGATTTGCACTCTGAGCCAAGGAGAGGTCCACCGTTGGCATATTGTTGTTTTAGGATTGCCACGGATGTAGCATGAGGTTGGCATGTGAAGGGCATCGGGTTGGCATATGTGCTGTGAGGAGTTGACACAGGGTCTGCTCTGATGTGACATAAGTTTGGCAGGCTTGGCATCAAGGTGACATAAGACTGGCACCGGGTTACTGGGTGCCGAATGAAGAGTGTCTGTTTAAGAGGTCGCAGCGTGCCGTGTCTGTGCTGCAGCGTCTATACTGACACAGACAGACGGAGCGCTGAGGTCCGTCACTTTGAGTGTCAATCTTGAAGATTTTCATTTCAATGAAAATGACCGTCCGTCACTGAATGAGGTAACACAATGTGGACTGAGCCTGTGGACCACCGAACAATATTCTTTATATTTGCAGTATTACAAACAGGGTTTTGTGACGACATTCCCAGAAAACATGCTGTATTAATATTTTTTCCACACTGTAAACACACAACATGGAACGATGCACGATTGCTAAAAACGTAAAGCTCATGTTCCAACAACAAAAACTCTAGACTGCAAAACCGAAAATGCATTTTGATAGCTTTCACCCAACTTGCAATTATAAAATCAACAAGGATTGAAATCTTAGGTTTTGAAACTTATATATATATATTATATAAAAGTAATAAACTTACCTTGTGGCAATCCTTGAGATTTCCATCTGGGTTGATATAAGAATTTGAGTGAAAACTATGGGATTGAGTCTAGCTGTCTGGAGTATTTATACTCAACTACAAGTTTGAGTTTTCAGAAATCTGTGCATAGTTAAGGTTATCTAATTTATATTTTGGTCATTTAATCTTTAACAATGGTATTTTACGTTAACCTTATGTTCTATATGTAAAATCTAAAGAGTAATTCTCAACTGACTGTTAAATTAATGTAATTGAATACAAATTAAAAAAGTATTTAAAAAAAGCATAAAATAGAAATATGTTGTATGTAGGCTACGAAGTATGTTTTTTCGTAACTCAAAAGTGTAGAATGCTTTAGAAAACACACAGTCGTGTTCACCACGGACGAGCCCCAGAGCTTCTATACGGCGGTGCTCCTGTCGCTGTCGCTCAGGAGTTGGCTCACAGGACTTCAATATTTAATTTCAGAAATCTTTGTCATTCCACATATATACATGCGCGTGGCATACTAATGCTAACCCGTACCTCTCGCTGACTTCTTCAAAGCTGTGCTACAGGACTGCACTAAACGCACCCAGGCGCGCTAACGCCACAGGACTCACTCCTGAGTCGGTCAGGTTGACCTACTTGGTTCCTGTGTTGCCGTGCTTTAGCCACAGATCGGATTCTTCTCTCTGAGTTTGATGAGGGGAACACGTGAGTGTTGTTAGAGCTCTGTGAGGGCGACCTGCAACATGCATCATGGTTTTGATCAAAGCTTTCAACACCAGATGTAATGTGGGTCACGGTCCGGGGAGGAGAGAGGACGTCGGACAGCTTTTGGAGGTGAATGTCTCTCTTTTTGTATTCAGCGCCAGCGCTTCACATTACCTGCAAGTATTGTTGGAAATGAGTCTCTGTCTCCTCCTAATTAAGGTGCGGGTAACAACCAGCACCTTCAGCAGAGCATGCACATATGCAGACAGACACAAACACTCAACACACACATATGCACCCGTGGCCACACACACACACACACACACGCACACATACACACACACACATCACAACCCGCTACTGCAGAGAAAGGGTGAACAGATGTTGAGGAATTTAAGATGCAAAATGGAACTGGAACTCCCCCCACCCCCCCAAACGCACACACACACACACACACATACACTCACACACACACACACACACACACACACACACATACACTCACACACACACCCTGTGCTCCACCTCTCTGAACTCCCCCCCCACATTCACATATACACATGCACTCACATCTTTACACTCTAGCACGCTCATGAATCTACATATATATTACACCCGAAACTTGAAGACGCATCTTTCTCTCTTGCCTCTACGCTTTTAGATCCGGTACGTGTGGATGGTCGTGCATTCACGTGTATACCTACTACACGTGCATGCACAAAAGCCGACACTAACACACACACGCGTACATGCATCGTGGCCGACATCCCCCTCCAGGCTGGCCCTGCTCGTAAGGGGCACCATGTGGCATCTATTCCCTCTGGCACGAGGCACCGGCTCTGCCAGCTCTGCATTGTCCTCTGCCCGCTGGAGAGCACGCGCCAAAGCCATGGCCCCTCTCTCTTCCTCTGTCTTTATCTCCATCTTTCACCGCCTTCCCGCTTGTTTACCAGGCATGTACTGAGACGAATGTCGTTTGCTTGCTTTTGGTCTCCAAAGTGCACCACAACTTAAGATGAATGAGTGTGTGTGTTTGTGATGGAACACTGTTGGGAAATCTTGTTCCCGCACCTCATTGTCTGCCTTTGTGCCCTGCCAAATTTCCCTCCTTTGTCCATCTGAAATAGTCAATACGGTTGTCGAGTGCTGCCGTAGATGGAGGATAGCTTGGATCTCTGTCAAATAAAAGACATAAATTGCATAAAGTCTGCGCCCCGATGATTGATTGGTTTGTTGGATCTTTCATGTTCTTGTTCCTTTCCCTGTTGATCATACGGTCCGCCTCTCACAGCATCAACGATCCCACAGAAACAAAGTGTGGAAGGTTTGACAGACACTGCTCAAGACATGACAGATGCAGATTTGCTTTGCTGGAGCATTGTCAACAGTGAGGTAGGGGAACAAGATCACTCATAAACAAAACATTATTGTGTGTTTTCTTTCATTTCTAACTCTACACTACTTCCATTTTAAACACCCACGTGTCTTATTTTATGTCATTAGGTTAAATACTAAAAGTCATCGGAGGTGGGTTGAGGTTATCCTCTACATAACTGGTCACATCATGTGGTGTAAAACTCTTTATTTCTGATTGTTCAGAGTTATTAGTATTATTAGATGGATGCCCTGATCACTGTCACTGCACGAGATTCTCACATTATCATTTAGGGTTTTAATTTAATTTAATATAGGGATTGCAATGCTTTGCCTCAATTTAATGTGAATAGTTTCATCTCTATAACACTTTTAAAATTATTTAATATTTAGAATGTGCTCCATTGGTAGCAGGAAGTATTAGTAAGGTACATTGAAGAAATCAAAGAACATTAAGAAAAGCTAAATGTATTATAAACAGACACATATTTCAGCTATGAAATATGAAAGTAACCTCATTGGCATGTGTAGAAATAAAAACGTAATGACACTCAGATTATAAAGTAGGGTACAATACAAAGATGCATTAATAAAAACATAATCCTCAGAAAGAGGAATGTAGAGAACGGTTGATATTTGACAGCTTACAATGTACACGCAGGTGTCATAAAGTCGGTTGTGTGAACCATTAGTGGTCGGCACTACTTGCCAAAAAGTCATCAGAGTAATCGGGAGGAAACTGTACAAGTGATGCTCTGATTTTTCACTCTTTTTTTCCGGTTCCGCAGAGTAAAGACGCTGCGTCCCTCCCTCCAGCCACAGCTGCTGTGAGGAAAGGGGCTCCGCGGGGCTCTGCGTAGCCTTAGTTCTCTGTGCTTGGGTGAGAATTAGCCAGCTTTAGCGCTCGCCTTGCCTGGTAATCCCTTAATCTGGCTATGCTGAGGAGGAAGGCTTTGGAGGAGGGATGGCGTGTCAATCCATGTCTTCACGGCTCTCTTGGCTCAGTGAGGCACGCAGGAAACATGGAAAAGTTTGCAGTTGAGAGTTGTGCCGCGCTTTTGATGAATAACAATACAACACACGGTAATACATGCAATAATGCCCAATTCATTGTGAAACCTAAGTATATTTGGAAAACGTAGCATTGAAGAATTGTATATTTGACTCCATTTGTTACATTTAAGACATCGTTTTCAACACACCCCATGGCTTCCTGGGGTAAAGGGGATGTTGCTTTTTAAAACTACATGGTGAGTAGCAAACAGAACCTCTTTTACATTGGCACCTTCTTTTTTACATTATTGTATGACACGTTGTTATTGTAAGAATATATAGATTATAAACCCTTTGATTTATGTAATTTCTCACTGATCCTTTCTTGAATTTTCCACACACATTTTCTTTGGTTCACTGTATTTCTGATTAGCAATGGTACCTCGCTCCATTCCATTATAATCACAAATATTTGCACATACACCATTTTTTTCAATGTTATGCTCAAATGTTCTACCTCATGAAAAATAAAACTGATCCAACCCCAACCTGACCAAGTTGTTTTTGGAATGCCTGCACTCATGTTTGATGCCACAGAGCACAACACCAAGTTCAATGCAGTGCAGAGACCAGCTGTGGCTCATAATCTATTGTTTTTTTGACTGTTTGTTCTCAGCAATCACATTTGATATGATAATGATCAACTCATTTAAAAATACCGGATGTACTGTTGTGCAGCAGAAAACCTTCGTTTTGTTTATGGGGTTTTGTTACCGATGCGTATCCAAGCATTGCAAGTTGTAAATAAAAAACATAATTGTGAAAGCGCATGCATTTTTATAAAGCACAAGTGCCAATCGCCTGATGATAAGTGATAGTTGAATTATAGTCCATGCTAATGGTCTATGAATAACAAAACATCCCGACATGTTAACATTGTCGTCAATGCAATAACACAGAGGGGAACGAGGGGCCGCCTGGTCCTGATTGTGCAAACACACAGTAATGAATGGCTAATGTGCTGGTGCAGAGGAGACGTTAATGCCATCCTAATTCCCTTTTGCTCAGAGCGGGGCACTGTGTCCTGAGCCTGTTAATCTGAACCCTTTAAACCTTTAATCTGGGAATCTGTCACACACAATCAGACCCACACACACACAAACATAGACACGGACTACCTGCCATTGCCTTGTAAAAGTACGACACCATACCTGCCGCATCGCTCGGACTCTCTCTCTTCCTCCGAAACACATGGGACATATTGAGCGCCTGCAGCGAGATTCTTCCCCATGAGTGGCATTCCGGAGCAGGCCGTCCCAGGGGAGCATGGGAGTGGGGCCAGGCAGTGGTGGGCCTGGGGGGGGGGGCTGGTGAAGGGAGCTTTTTGATGCACAAATCTGGTTGCTTAGGTTAATTGTAGGGGTGTAGGGGTCGGATTAGTCTGCTACTGTTGGTCTCTTGGTCAAGAGTGTGGCTTTGAAGCAGGACAGTGACCTTAACGGAACTAAAGCTCGTCTCACCGAGCATCTCATTTAAAAATGTCCCAATGGATAGATGGACAACTTCATAGATCCCCGAAGAAAAAACTAAGTACAAAAACTATTCACACAGGTCACAATGGACCACATAAAATACTAAAACACATATCCTAGTAAAACACATTCCAGGATGACATTGTGTTCAGGAGACAAACCAATATCAGTACAACTTACTTACTTATCCACATCACACTTCAACTCGACCAATATAATGTCAGTAAAACAAGATCAACCAATGAAATCCTATACATGCAATCCTAATGCATCCTCAACTCAACTCAACACGTTTTAGGCGGCTAAATACCCCAAACGGGAGTGACCTTCATACGTATGTGTGGTTTGAACTCCATCTGGTTCTTTCCTATTAGTCTACATCGCTTGCTTTGCAGTGTCCTCTGTTCTCTCTTGAAGACATATTTCATGGCACAGAACAATCTTCATGTTTGGCAACCTGTTTCCATGAAGCATCTCCAATTTTGGACCTTTTTTTTAACGCTGTCCCTTTCTATCTTGCAGCAACACGTCGATTGCAGTTTTCCAGACCTCTCCCGTGATTAGATCAGAATGGGATCCTTGTGTGCGTGAGTCGAGACACTGTGTGTGTGCATTTTTGTCACATATTATCTTATCATTTTTCCTCCTTCTCCTCCTTTGTCCTCGCTCCTCTCCTCATTCTTTCTGCCGGTTAATATTTCATTTGCTCTGCCGTGGTAGAGGGCTGGTACATTAACCAGCGGTGCCAGTCGAGCTCTCTGCTTGTGGCTGGCTGTATAAAAATAAACACACTCTAGTTGTAATGAACAGATGTCACAGAATTTAAACGTGCATACCCCCCTCCTCCTCCACACACACAAACACACTTCACCCTTCTCTCCCACCTCCTCATTCTTGCTCACGCGTAAAGGCGTACATGCATGCATGCACACACTCATGCATCAACATGTTTTCAGAAACACAGATAGAAATATAGAGCTGCAGGATCAGAACCCGTGTCCATATGAGTGCATATTGATCATACACGGAAACTCTTATACATTTATTAGCTTTCCTTAATAGAAGAGCACGCATGGCAAGCATTGTGTTGCTCTGCCAGTCTTTCATTCTCATTATCCGCCTCTATTTCCCCCTTTCTCCTCCTCCAACAGCAGGCGAACACTGAGGTCATTTTACAGACTATTTTCATGAAGTCCTCCTATCCACTTTGCAGAATTCGCATGTCATCCTTTAGTCCCCAGCGGCACCATCAGAACTAATTTTGGTACTGTGAGGAAAGGATAGGCACGGGTGTGTGTGTGTGTGTGTGTGTGTGTCCATCCCCCTTGTCACTCCCGATCTTTTCCCACTGAGCGTGTGCCAGCTCTCTGTGTTTGCTGGCTGACAGGACCGAAGGAGAGACGATTGTTCTCCACGTAGCCAGAGACCCTCCCCTGCCAAGTCCGGGATGAAATCCTCGCTAACTCCTCACAGTCGGGCATCTCACAGCAAAGCACACACCATTACTGCTCCGGGCGGGAGGATGCCGCTTAAAGTCAGTCAGACACACAAAGGTCTGCTTTAAAGTAACACTGCATAAAGATCTTTATGTCGTTCGTCAAGTATTTGTCGTTTAAGCCTTTAAATGTTTAAAAAAATCTTGAAGACATGGACAGACAATTTCAGCTAACAGGTAGATATGGCTTGGTTCAAGTCAAGGCTCAATGTATTGATCCATAAAAACCTTTGCAATAACCTTTAATCCCTCACATCCACCAACACTGTTTGCCAAAACACAAAACCCTAAATGTCTTTTCAGGAAGAAAAAGAGTTGATGAGTTCGTTCTGGATTACTTCTTCAAAGTGGAGTCGTCGTTTTAGGTTTGGAGGATATGTGGAAAGTACCGTGGCGTTAATGGACCGAGCAGGTCGTCTCTATGATGACAGAAAAGGCGGGACACGCAAGATTAAAGGTGACGGAGAAGGATGAAGGAGAAGGGAGAGATGAAAGAAAAAGAGGAGAGGTGCGGAGGTCGTCCGGGGGGTGATCAGTGAGGTGGATGCGATGCCATCTGACAGGTCCAGCTGGGAGACTGCCCGCCCCCCCAGCGCTGCAAACTGGTCAATATGGAGGCCAATTACTCCTGCCCATGTGACCAGGGCATCATCCAACCCTATCATAACACACGCGCACGCCCACACGCACGCTCACATGCCATCTGTGCAGACCAGCAAAGCAACGAGCCCCCCCCCTCGAATCCAGTTGCGTCCCCGTGCACGCTCCTACTTAACCTCCTAAACAGGGGCCAGCCACGCCCCACCGCCGGACCCACCGACCGGAACGTACCGGAACTGGGCATCCAGTGAAGATGACGGAGAGCTGCCGGTGAGGTCAAGAAGACTTTCTCACAAACTCTCCGAACAAACACGTATTGCGCGTCAACATCTGGCCACCCGCCAAAAGCCCGAAACCTACCTGGCGCTCACCCGGATCTCCACCTCTGCCTCCCCCCCATGGTCGCCCCCTTTACCCCCCAACCTCCTCTCCCCTCCTCCCACGCCCTCCTCCTGCAGCCCTTGTTTCTCCCTTGGCAGGACCTCCAGCATCTCTCTCTCAGTTTAGCTTCTGCCTCGTCTTCTGCCCCACTGCCCGCGCTGCAGCGTGCACCATTGTGTGATAACAAACAGATGTTGTGGAATTTCCTCTGAATGGACTGCCAGTGACAGGCTCGCTCCCTCGCCTGGCAGTGTGGGGGCCATGGCATACAGTCTGGCAGAGAGGTTGGCCGAAGCCTGCACGATTGTTTCCTTTGTGCATGCGCAACATTATAGTTTGCAGTGCAGGTCAGAGAAGTTAACAATGTGCAATCTTTGGAGACATTAATTATTCAAATTGCGTGTGGTGTGTGTGTTGTATTTTAAAAAAATCTCATCTGTGTCCATTTCAGCTGCATTGCTTCATGTTTTTTTTGTATCACTGTCTGATTGCAAATACTCACAATCTCGTCACTAAATTATTTTACTCCCCTCTCCTTGAAACCCATAAAGGCCTTTATTCACCACATATTTTACATCTATATTATGATTTGATATATGCATTTTGCAAAAACACTCGGTTATTATTTTAGCTAGACGTTAATTGGAATTCACACCATAATACTTGTGACATTTTGATAATCGCACTATTGACTGTTATGTCGGACAAACACTCTTTTTTTCCTTACCAAGTTGAGTGAGAAAAAGAGTGGGCATGAACATGATAATTTAAACAGCGAGATTCATTCACTCACTTTTCATCCTGAGTGCAGCACAGAGTGTCATTGGAAGTTTTTTTAATTTTATTTCTTAAGGCTGACTGCAAATGCGAGTTAATAGTCAGACTTATATTTCCACAATTATGACAAAGTATGGTAAAGTATTAGATGAGGAACTTCATCGGTGCAAAATAGGGAAATAATTCGTTTGTGGAAATCGATAAAATGGTGGGATCAGCCTATAAATCCCTCAGCTAGTGATCTAATTTACTAAACACCTGTGAATTCCTTCATTGGTATTATCAATAAACAATAATATGATCTCTTCATTGAATATGTGTGTGGCGTATCTTTCTAACTGACGTTTTAGGATATTTGATTATGTAACACACTCTTTTATGAAGTGATGACATATCACCCGCACTGGAAAACTGTTGGCAAACGTCTTTAATAACAACACAATTTGAATAAAACCTCATTAACAAGATGGCATTGTTCTATTATTTGTGGTGTGTGTGCACCATTAATATCTTAATTGCAGGTTGCATGTGAGGACTGTGCACAGCCACAGTTTCTTAAGATGCAACACACGCTTATATCAATGCATGAGCTCGTACAACACACCATTGGAGAGTATATATGTATATTCAAGGCCAACTCTTCACAGAAATGCCCTATACTGCTGTGTATCTGTGTATGCGAGTGCGTGCGTGCGTGTGGCGAAGAGTTACTCAGTATGAGCGCTCTCGTTTCTAAACGTCCTGGATAATGAACAGATGCTGCAAAAATTAGGAAAGAAACATCGACTCCTCCCAGCAGTGCCACTTTGGCCCGGTGAACTGGCACACTGGCGCACACACTGGGTTGTCCTCTCCGGAGCTCCTGGTGCTGCTGCTGGGGAACATTAAGGGACTTGGCACCGCTCTTTTTCGCAAGCCTGCCAGCCTCTCTCTCTCTCTCTCTCTCTCTCTCTCTCTCGCCGGACTGTGGGGGTCGAGGGGGCTCGGGGAGTATTTTGATAGATGCCCTCTCCCAGTGCTCGCTGGCATCTCTTTTGGGCTGGCTCCTTCAGTAATGCATGCAACTCTTATACATATATAATTAGTTATTTTTTTGCTGATGAGGCCAGAAAAGGATGCAGAGGCCTTAAACTAACACAAAAGTGTAACACAAGCCTTTGATTGGTCGGTTTGAAAACAGCCTGAACTGCAAATCTGCGGTTTTGATTACCACACGGGACTCTTAAATTAATTCACTCACAGGTGCGCCTGCCAAATGGAACATGTTGTAATTTAAGGTAGTGGTTTTATATTGAACCTCGAGTACAGAGTTTTATTAAAGTAAAAAACAACACCACTCAACAAAACGGCCCGGATTTTAAGATGTTTTTTAAAGAATATATCCATAACGTCCTGCTTTGATGATATTGTAGGTGTATAAATATCTTTGTTAATATTTTGTTCCTTTTTGTAAAGCACAGAACAGAGTTTTCAGGTGCATAATCCTACAGTGTTATAAACTCAACTTTCACCAATTTGATTTTTTTAATGGAAAAGTAAGATGAGTATATTGGATTATAAATTGTTGAGCAGGAAGAACATGCAGACCATATTTTGTTTTGCATTAAATATAAAAAAAATGGGTGTATCTTTTGTTCACAATTATCATATGTACTTTATCTTGCACTTTGTGTTCAATTTTTTTTGACATTTTCAATCGAAACTAAGCTCAAATCTAACTATTCCCTATCAATGTGTCACAATAAGTGACTTTTTGCAATGTTAATATCCTTCCTTTACCAAACTTATAAGACTAATACGAAGACGACATTCCTGTGGAAAAGGAAAGCGAGTCGCTCCAAAAATTCCCTCTTGTATTTTTCACTTTACACTTGTAGGCTATTTATATATTTAGAACGAATAAAAAACCACGCAATTGGCTTCGAGGGCCGAACCCCACAGCTGAAGCCCACGCTGTTTCATTTGGAATAAAATGGGAAATAATATAGTTAAGATATTGCAGGATATGGATATTAATATTTGTATTTATATTGGTCACCATCACCCGCCTAATATATGAGTGTCCTTACAGCAGAAAGCACCCAGGACATTTTGGGAAACATATGGGTCCCGGGGCAGCGCTCCAAACTCAGGCGGGGTGGCAACGGCTGCCCCTTGCACAGCGAGCGTGTGTGTGAGTGTGTGGCCTCAATTTAAATAAAAAAAGTGGAAGAAAAAGGAAATATTTAATATGAATGTTAAATATTTAACCTTCCCTTTGGTAAGTTAATATGTATATGAGTGGTATGTTCACAGAGATTCAATAAATATAATTAATTGATTTAAAGAGACCCGGATATTGTTTGTGTTTTAAAATTCATATTTATAATACCATGCCATCCGAATACATGTGTGACATAAATATAAGATGTGTGTTTAAAGTTACAAGAGGTGAAGCAATAAAAGGGGGTCGACTTCATAATTCATATCTGATGTTTAATGTATTATCGAAAGATGGAAATTAAAGATAAAATAACGAATATTTACATGTTGTCTTTATAGCTGTATTTCCTTCTTTCATGACAATGACGCTAAATCCGTCTAATATATTCACATAATTAAAAAAGTTAAAGATGAAATAAAGATTGTTACCAACAAGTAGCCGGTATTTTTTAAATTATATTCTTCATATCTTGATGCAACATTGTTTTGTCTTTTCTTTTGATCTACAAGTGATTTATTGCGCACTGACCAACACGTATCGATACAATCTAAAACTAACTTATTGTGTTCACCGGCGCCAAACGCACTGTGATGTCAATTAATCATTATATTTTGCAATATTATCACTATATGGATTATTTGGATTTTTCCCAAATGTGAATCTGAATCCACCCGCAGCAGCTGGAGCTCTCCGCGGTCCTGTAGCTGAGTTCTTCCTCATGTCTTAATGGTGAAGAGAGACCGCCGTCATAACCCCGGTGACTGTGAATGCATCAGCTAACCTGTGTGTGTGTGTGTGTGTGTGTGTGTGTGTGTGTGTGTGTGTGTGTGTGTGTGTGTGTGTGTGTGTGTGTGTGTGTGTGTGTGTGTGTGTGTGTGTGTGTGTGTGTGTGTGTGTGTGTGTGTGTGTGTGTGTGTGTGTGTGTGTGTGTGTGTGTGTGTCTTTTATCAGCCTGTATTCTCAAGATTGTTTTGTGAATTTGAGCTATGGAAAGAAATCCCGTCTTGGCACTACGGTTCACTCAATCGAGAGGGCTGACGACATGCCCTCTTCCTCCTGTCCCAGTTTATCAGAGGCCCCGAGGCTGAGCGAGGAACTCCTGCAGGTTGTGGCACCATGTTCAGCCTCATGTTATAATCAAGCCTGCTGTATACAGTTTATGTTTTATTTTACCCTAATATCCTTCCAATACAAATGTCCCATTTAAATTCGATGTAAAAACGAACGATTTATCTTCCACAGAGTAAATGCTTATTGGAAAGTTATATATTGTTGTATTTTTAAGATGCTAAAGCTAAGGTGACAAAAAGAAAATCAAGTTGCACGGACTCATTTATTGTCATTTTATTTACCACACAGTTGGTTGAATACAAAGTTGAACGTCTTGAATGTTATGAAAGAAATGCTCAGCAGCACATGGGATCCCTTCATTTCCATTGAATATTAACATTAATTACAAAAAAACAACACAATAAATTCGTGCAACAAGAAGAATGATAATAATAGTAATCATAATAATAACCTATTCAACACAGCATTAAAAATAAAAATGTTGAACCAAAATGTATAAACAGTACAATGGCTCAATTAGAGGAATAAGTCTATGAATAAATAAATAAGAATACAAAATGAAAAAGAAAATAAAGAAATGTCTGATTTCATTTTATTTAGATTAATTATTTTTTCTTTTTTTTGGCCAGCCCTATTGTCTGATTCATTGGGTGTTCATTCCAGAGTATGTGTGTGTGTGTGTGTGTGTGTGCGTGTGCGCGCGTGTGTGTGTGTGTGTGTGTTTGGCAACAGTGCTGATGAAACATACAGTGTCTTTCTGGGCCTTGTTGCCTCTCTCTCTCTCTCTCTCTCTATCTCGTTGGGTTTTGCATAGATGTCAAGCGATTGATTTGCTGGAGCACAGAATTTTCTAAAACAACTCAACTAGCACTTATTGTTGTTGGTTCAGTATTTCCCTTTACATTTCCTTATATTTCATCAATTCAAGTATACATGTGATTTGCATTAGCTTGTTTATTGAGTTATTTCTAATTTCACAAGTTTAGAAAATCACCGCCAATGTCAAGGTGTAGCTGTAGCCAGTGACGTAGTGGTAAATAAACAACTTCCAGTCATCAAAATGCAAACAACCACCGATACAAACACAAATCACATTTTAAAATAGCATTAATATTGTCATCACAGTCCGTGATATGATATCTCATTTATTTCAGCTCGAACAGCTGGACAGATTCTGTTGCACAGGATACGATTGTGGGTTGGATGGATTACCCTCCACTACATCTCGGACTATAGCGAAATAAAAGGTTAAGACGGGAAAAAAGGAACATAAAACACAAATGACAACGAGTGAAACATCTCTCCAGAATGCCTGAATCCTGGCGGGTAAGCTCTTTAAAACGTGTGCCGTGGTTAGATCGTCGATTGCAGGGGACGCACGACAGACTTCTCATTTTAATTGTGAAAAAACGCGTTGAGTTCATCATACACGGGGGCCCGTTCGTGGTGTAAGTGCATGTCGTGGTAAGGCGGGACGTTTTCAGAGTGAATGGCGGTCCGGGCCCCCGATGAGCCAAACCCCAGATTGTGGGGCCCAGTGGGCCTGGAGCCAGGCAGGCCGGAGTAATGCATAGAGTAGTGGTACCCCTTCTCGTGGTCGGGGGACGCGGAGCCTTGGTGCTTCAGGGAAAAGTTCCCATTGGCACACGGGCTTTGGGGACCCTCATACTCGGGGCTGTTATACTCCGGGGATCCGCTCCCAGCGTACACTGAGTCGTAAGCTGAGGAGTAGCCGTGCGTTCTCAGCGGATGCGAGTTCGACCCCGAGCCCGGCGGGCAGTGGGGGCTGGAGAGACGCGCACACTGGTATGGGTAGGAATGCATGGGGAAGGAGCCGGAACCGTACCTCCCCCCGTCTTGACACTGCTGCTCGGTGAGGAAATTACGGGAGTTCAGCTGCAGGCATCCCGCCACCAGGTTGGTCGTCGGCTGGGAGAGTCCCTTGCACAGCGTCTGGACGTAGGCCACAAGGTCGGGCCTTTTCCCAGACCGCAATATCTCCGACAGGGCCCAGATGTAATTTTTGGCCAACCGCAACGTCTCGATTTTGGAAAGTTTTTGCGTTTTTGAATAGCAGGGCACCACTTTACGCAGATTGTCGAGCGCAGAGTTCAGGTCGTGCATGCGGGTCCGCTCCCGCGTGTTGGCCTTCACCCGCCGCACCTTGGAGCGCTCCACACGGGCCGGAGTCATTTTGCGCTTCTTGGGGCCCCTTTTCTTGGGCCTGTCCCCCTCTGTATCCTCTCCGTCGTCCTCTTCCTCCTCCTCCACCTCGTCGTCCTCGTCGCCCTCGTCGTCTTCGTCGTCGTCCTCGGCATGTTCAGACTGCGTCCGGCTGTCTTCTCTCAGCTCGGATCCAGCCGTGTCGTCCTGGTTGTCCCGATCCTCATGTTTCATTTTGGAATCCTCGTCCTCGCTGTCCGCCCAGCCCGAGTATTTCTGCACATCGGGCAGCAGCGAGGGATCACTGAAAAGCCGTGTCAACATGGTAGCTCTGCGGAAGAGAGAAAGGGAAATCGAAAATGAGGCCTTACAACTACGGAGCAAGCACCCCATGTCTACTGTGAACGTAGAATAAAAAAAGATGGCTCTATTGCGATATATATATCCAACTATTGGAGCTATAAAGCATATAGAGGCTCTAGTGTAAGCTCACTTAAACTCATTATCAACTACTTTTTGTTATAAAGTATACCCGAGTTTTTAATTTGGCCTGAAGGACAAATATGAATTTGTGGAAAATAAAAAAAGGAGAGAGATAAATCAGCACTTAAATCTGTGCGCTGAGTTACAGCCACAAGGATTCCCATTTAATTCCCTGCTGTCATCTTGTGCCCTGTCGCGTCCTCTCGCAGCGGGTCCCAGCGGCAGGGGCCACATTACAGGTCCCATGGGGGCCCCCACTTTCACTCCTCCTGACGCCCATATACAATCCTGGCTGCATTCCAGCACTATTCATCCCCACCACACACACCTCTGCTCAGAGGAGGCAAAAGGGATTGTATTTAATTGATAGGCTGTCGCTCCGTTTAAAGTCGCGCATTGCTTCTTAAACTAAGGCTTACGAGCATATCCTAACTCAAGCAAGAACCAACGGTAAAGGTAGCCCGTTAGGTTATTGCAGCTATATCAATAATAATAATAATAACAATAATAATTCAATATCCAGAAGAATAATTTAAAGACCCCCCCCCCACAAAAAAAAAAGTGTGCTCGGATAAAACGAACCGCAATTCAATTTATAATAACCAATTAACTATTACTAATATACTAAGCGACCATGCTCGTTAATAGCCTAAAGTGAAAATAAATGTATCGGCCTACCACTTGGTTATAAGTGCAGTCCTTTCCTGGAAAAAAACGGGCTAGAGAGACGAGGAGATCTTCGAGAGATTCAATGATCCTCCATCGGCTTCCTCCTTGACATGTTTCACTTCCCATCTATTATTATAGTGCAGCAGCAGATCGACTTGCAGCCCTAGTAAGGCAGGCCGTGATGGTTGGTTAATTATCTCGGGGGGTGTGCCAGGGGCAAAATCTAGTTTTTAAATCTCAGGCTCAGGAGGTTTGCTCAATTAGAAGAAGAAAAAACACAACAACGTTTAATTAACAAACCATGCAGCTTACACGAAATAGATTTCACACATAATTCAGTATGCAATTTAGGCAGCGATAACCTTTTACAGATGGAATTCGCTTGTATCCTTTTAGACCTCGTTAAATATACACAACATAACTCGAGTAAAAAATTAGGCGATGCAATCTCGCAAAATAAATAAATAAATGTAACAGCTCCACTGTTACAGTAACGACTATGGTTTAAACCACGTACTGGCGAGATAGATTGATGAAAAGATAATACTAGACAAACAAAGATACATCCTTCTCTGCCCGTCCCCGTCTATGGCGTTGTCCCACCCTTTCTTTTGCTCCGTGCATGCACATCATCGACAAAACCATCCATAAATCTTCCATTAAGCTCGAGGACGTCCTCTGAGGCAACTGTTGTCCAAATATTTCAGATAAATTCTTATCTCGCGTACTTATTGTCTTTTGTTTCTCGGTTTCAGGGTCCGCAGGAATCTCTTGATCTAATTAGTGTCTGATATGATCTATTTACTGCCTTCGCGCGGCTGAAAAGCGACTCCGAGCCTCACCACTGCTCCTTCTAAATCAATCTGCATGAGATGCCTTTTGACTCGAACGTGGTATTTTAGTTGAGCTTTTAGAAACCAGGTAGGTTTGGATGTCAAAAGTTGAAGGGCACGCGGAGGTAGAGCGGGGGAGTGCCGCGCGGACAGACATATCATACGACGACGATGGTGATGCCTTATATATCAATTGTTGACAGTTAAATGGATTTAAAACTGTGCCATCACCCAATTTAAACAGACTACATGCCATGAATTGATAGGTTATGCGATACCAGAGCAAATTCATATAGAAGACGACTATAAATACATTACATTTTCACAAGATGCATCAGCGTTTTGTTTTCCAAACTGTAAGAAATAAAGATGCTTTAAGTCACCAAAACTGACTCTATAAAGTAGAACTGCTAAAAATTGACGACACCTTGCATTGATCTGTTCATCTGTGTATATTCGATTAATCTCTCCCTCCATTTTGGACGCGCACATAAGCATCCAATATTTATATATAATTTCCAATTAATTCATACGATCTTTTTTGTTGTTGCTAATGTTGTTGTTTATGCTCCAACTTACCTCGGCTCAAGCTCTTCACAGAGGATCGGAAGGAGGAACACACAAAAAAAAACACGCGCTTTGAGTTTCAGACCATCTTCAGGGACGAGCGAGCGAACCGACGCTCCCTATCAGTGTGTGTGTGTGCGCAGCGCTGATGGGTTGTTTAGGGGTGCTTCTCTCCCGGCGCGCGCACTCGAGTAACCGGAGCTTGCGAGCGAACGTGCGTCTTGGCGTGCCTGTGTGTATATGTGTGTGAGTGAGTAAGTGCGCATGTGTGTGTGAGTGCGCGTGTGGCAACCGTGAGCTACTGGGGACGGGGTTACATACCAGCTAAGGCTGTGATGCCAGCGCCCATATGGCTGGCACGTCACCGGCAAGAGCCATCACATGAGAGCTCGGTGATTGACATGCGCCCGCATTCGGAGAGATTTGCCTGCGGGGGAAGAGAGACATAGAGAGAGAGGGGGAAAGAGGAAAGAGAGAGAGAGAGAAGGAGGAGGAGGTAGGAGGTGGAGGAGGAGGAGGGCTCCGCCATCTGTCACCGCGCTAGAGCTCACACAGCCAGAAAAAAAGAGGAAAAACAGAAGAGAGAGGGAGAAAATAAAATGGTGGAACAACAAAAATCATCATTGTTGACCTGTGCTGCTGCTTCAAGGGATGTAGACTATTTTTTAATCAAACCTGTGAATTTTCTCATTCCACTGCCAAACTCACTCGTCGATGTTTAATCCAATTTAGAGAATAGCTGCGTAGATATAGCACTCACCCATTAAAGTGATGTTATAGGAGGTAGATACAAGATACATTGAGATGAGGTCAACACATATATCGATTCAGGGTCTCCCATGAAGTGTCTGAGAGTTATATGCAGTAATAACACTGTAAATAAGCCCCAAGCCAAAAGAGTTGTGCGTTAAAATCATACAAGCAATTAAATTATACTTTAAAGACTCTTTTCTCATGTACAGGTTTAAGTCAATACCATTATTATGCATATAGCCTATCATACAATATTGCATAAATCAACTCTCCAGCAAATGAAAGGTGGGTAAAAGGGTTTAGTTGTCGGGTTTACCCTCCATCACATCTCTGGTTCAGAAGCAGGGTGGTGTAGGGGGATGGGGATGCATTGTAAGTGCATTAAGGCCGTGGAACAGAAGGCATATTGTTTATTTATTTACTTAATTGGATCAAATTACGCTTCAATGTATTCAGAGGAACAACAACCAAAACCAATTGTGATTTGTTCCGACTCTTGTGCGAGCACAACAGCGGATGCAGATGACCCACTTGTCAAAGCAGATGAGTCTGATTAGAAGGTGTACATACTATTACACATACAGGATGCTGCCGCATGCATTGTAGGCGTAGATTGGTGCTCATGAGGTTAATGAGAAGATCAAATGTTCACTGGTGTGTCTGAATGTGCGAGGTTTGCCAGAGCTGGTGCTGGTGTCTCCAGCATGCAATGCCAAATGAGGGGAGCCTGCAGGGGCGAGCATCAGAGAGAGAGAGAGAGAGAGAGAGAGAGAGAGAGAGAGAGGAAGAGGCACAGTGAGAGGTGAGAGAGTGAGACCCAGGTGTACAGGGTCACTAGGGATGTATAACAAATGAGGACTGGATGCGGCAGGGTGGGGGTTTAGCTGGAGATGACAGGGGATTGGTGCTGGCATGGAGCTGGCAGAGGTGCCCAAGATTTAGGAGGAGGCATGTTGGCACATCAGCGGTGTAGATGCAAGAATTCCAGCCACCAGCATCCTGGTCCCTTCAGTTTGTCTGCCTTGCTGCATTGTGTCTGTCCCGGCTCCAAGATTTCTCTATTTAGCAGACATTAGTGGAGTTAATGTGGGAGAAATGAGCTCGATGACCACAGCGTCCAACTTGGCACAAAGACACCCATTGGATTTCCGGAGCAGGGACCCGGAGGCTGAGAAATAGCTGATAGAAGCTCATCATGTCCTTGGGTCTAGATCACCTCTACATCTCCTCAGCATTTGGGGGGCTTGCAGGGTCAACCCTGAGGTCACCATGTAGTGTGGCAGCTGCGTGGCTCGGGAGCCGTGATGCCATACATTCACTAATGTCTCTCATCCCTTATGGGATGAGGGGATGGTAACCTGGCACTACCCCAAACCATGGTGAGATGATTGTGTCAGTGTTTGTGTTTGTGTGTGTGTGTGTGTGTGTGTGTGTCTGAATGGGGGGGCAGGGGGCATCTAGCTCCACCACCTAGCCAAATCGGTGCCCTATCCTACCTCAGCTGCACTGAGGGAGGCAAATGGAAGGGCTGCGGACCGCGGAGGGGGGGGGAGGGGTGGGGGGGGGGAGTGATGCTTCTCAACAAGTCCAAAACAACCTTCAGGTCACCTTGCCAAAATGAAATGCTAAATGTCAACAGTGTGACTTTAGCCAGCGCCGGGCTAGAGGCGAATCCAATCATGGAGGCTTTGATCTGATATTTCAATGCCGGAGAGAAGAGCTTGTTTGGAATTATGATATTTTAGAATGACTTTGCATTCGGTTTGTTTGTGGATTACTTGTAAGTACGGGCCACCTGCTGTGCTTTCTCCTCGGCTAAACGCCTGCAATCAAAATGCAAAATTGAAGCCCTTTCTCTTTAAGATGTCAAAACCTCCATCGCTCTCTTTCCTCTTTATCCTTAATGACACTCAGAGGCATCCAGCCACACCTCAGAGCCGTTGATATGTGTTCCTGCCCTTCCTCTTTTTCTTACTGTGAGACGTGTCTTTCTTTAAGAAGTGCAAACTTCTGCTGTTAAAAATATGAAATTCAGACACACACACAGACACACACACACACAGACACACACACACACACACACTCGCACAAACCCTCCCACCCCCACCAGACTCCCGGACCCCATCTGCACTCTCCTCTCTCCAGCCCCCTAATTGCATATGCACAAATGCAAATGCCTATTAATTAATTACTTGACTAATTAGTGCAGTGGTATTTTAGAGCGATAAATCAAGTGGAGATGGGGCCGAGGACAGCGGGGCAGGAGGAGGGCTGCACGGAGCATCGACAATGAACCCACACCAGAGGGAGTGCTCCTATTGTACACGTCCTGCGTGTGTGTGTGACTGCACTGTGCTGTGAAAAGGGTGTGAGCACCCTGGAGCATCTGAAGTGAAGATGCCGGAGAGCCCGAAGAGGTGACTGAGCACGGTGAGTACTCTCTGTCAGGAGAGAGAGCGAGAGAGAGAGAGAGGAGAATACATTTGGGTTGCACATAAGATATATGACCTCTGCTCTACCAACTGTGTTGTTTCCTGGCATGTGGCCAAGCTCGGATGCTCGTTGCACCTATTTTCACAGGGGAGAAACCATCAGCTGCATCCTGTGACTGCTCCTGTCTGATGCATATTCATACTGATATTGTAAATCTTGTACAATAGTTCATTGAGCATAACAGTTGGCATCATTTACGCAGTGATACTGATGTGATAATTGTGGCATCTGTGTTTGGGAGGTGAATAATTCTGGCAGTTGTGGTATGTTGTGTATCTGTATGTGTATGTGTGTGTTTGTGTGTGTGTGTGTGTGTGTGTGTGTAGGTGTGCCAGGCCCCCACCATGGGTACCCATGAAGATCTCCGGACTGAAATATTCATTCTTGTTTGCTTGCCCAGACAGTGTGGTCCTAATTGCAGCATCAGAAAGCTCCACCTCTCCCTCTCGTCTGTCTTGGCTGCTGCGGATACTAACCTCATCTGGGGGGAAGATGCCTGTGTAAGTATGTGTGTCTGTGTGTGTGTGTGTGTGTGTGTGTGTGTGTACACATCCTCCGACGTCTGTCTTTCTTCCAGGGAGTGGAACTGGAGTTGGGAGATTTGTGCTTGGCTCGCTCTTTCCACACTTTCTCACTCATTCACCAAAGCACATTTCCAAGGAGCGGTTCATGTCTGTCAAATTCATTCATCTAATTTGTCTGCGTGTCGCATTCTCCGCGTACTTTCAGCTCACCTCCGTGCCTCATTCACTCTGCTTGCGTTGGAGTCGGGTCGACTATTGATCTCTCTGTCCACATGTCTGTCTGTCGATCTGTCGGTCCACAGGGTGTGTGTGTGAGGCTCTGGAGTTTTTCATCAGTTCCCGTGCCAACCCAACCCGTGCCTGGCCAAGCTGAACCATCTTGTGGGATTTTTGGCTTTTAATTATAGTAAGAGAGGATTAATTATGGCAGTGGAAACAAGGGACCATGCATTATTGATGCTATGAGTGAAGGGCTGGAGGGGGTAGAGGGTGCTAATTAAATCACTGCCCCACTGCCACGTCCTCCTCTGTCTCTGCCTTCCCCATGTCTTCCACCTGCTACATCTCCAACACCCCGCCCTACTTTGCTGCTCACAACCATCCACACTTATAGTGTCACTCACACCAATACTCATACTTTTGTTGTAATTTTTCATTTTGTTTTTTCTGTGTTTTAAAATTATTTTTTTACCACACAGAAATCTTCAATGCAAAGTTTGTAAATGACCATCCTCACCTTTCCAGTAATCTCACGGTCATTCAGTGTGTCCCTCATCTTCTTGGGTACCAGAAGCTTTTTCTCGGTTTGCATGCTGCCACCTCTTCTTGATGGTGATCGGTACAAATATGCAATATCCCTCAGTAGTGACATGTGTTAAACTTGCTTCCATCCTAAATGAGAAGCTCAGTTTCAATTTCAAACCCCATTAGGAAAACTACTTCCATGCAGTGAACATGGGACGAGACTTTTTAAGAGCCAAATGTAATAAAAGGCTGCCACCTACTGGACTTTATGCATATCAGCTTGTATTATTCAAATACAACCAGGTATGAGCTCAGTGTATTGTACTTACAATAAATAAAACAATGTCACTTCATTTTGTGTTGCCAGAACTGTGTTTAAGATTAAACTGACAACAATTAATGATAAAACAAAAAGAGTTAAAGTCAATTAAGTGTTGAAGAGTAATGCATCATTATGTTTTTCTACATGAAAAAAGATAGACAGAAACTCTAAGGGGATACGATTTGGTTAACTCTTGCTTTACCGACACACAATGCCGCTATGCCACACTAAATAGACCTTCATTAATCTTAATAATAATTTATAATAATAATATATTAATTTACACCTGTGTTTACCCTGCTATGACATTTCAAAATGGCTGCTATGAAAAAGATATATGAGATACACACCATAAACTAGTCTTCTTATTTCTTGTTCTTCTCATTTTCTTTTGTCTTTTATTCCTGTGATTCTCTCTCTAACATTTTAAACTCCCATCATGCACTGGGTTGTCCCAACACATTCCAGATGGATATTGGTTTCCTCATGCCTGACCCTGCAATGACAACACGCTGGGGAGGTACTCCTCTGTCAATGCCTTGGTTTCTCTGACATATTTTCATGTAGACTGCTCAGAACATCATTTTTGGGCCAGGACCTCCACAGAAGTGACTCGTGAAAAGACTTTCATTATCAATCAAAAAGTGTGAAATAAAATCAACAGGAAGATCAATAAAATGCTAATCTGATGAAATAACAAAATATCTGCCTCTGTGTCTGACCTCTAGATGCGCTCACAGAGAACAACATATAGGATAATATCGGAATGTAACGTGCCATTGTAAGTTGTAATTACACCAACAGGACAGCAGAGGGTGTACCTGCATCCTCCATCACCGACACAGACAAGCTGGTATAGAAACTGGCCAGCAGCGCAGGTGTATGTGACTGTGACTGTTCATGCCAGCAGTATGTGATTATTATGGTATGTTACATAACTGGATTGAGGCGGATGAGTGAAGAGTCAAGTGTTGAATGACAGTGCCTCTCTTTGCCCCTCAACAGAATTACCAGGACACCTGCTACATGGCACAAAGCCGTCCTGTGGCCCCGATTCATTGAATATTTCACATTTTACAGTGATGTTTGTCTCTGTGAATGAATCCGCTTATTACTGCAGGAGCACCTGGCATGTAGAGCATTAGATAGCATGAACGAGAGGGGATCGGGAGTAACAATGTTTCTTATATAATTATCTTCCTCTAATTTTTTTTCTGATGCATGTTCCTTTTCTCACTTTTGTTTTGTTTGTTGCTATAATACATCCATCATGCATACCCAGAATGCATTTGGCCTGTATAGCAGGTCAGGTATCGGAGGGCGTCTGAAAGGCCTGTGAATCAGTTTCATAACAAGGAGGTTTTTGTGAGCTTCGCACCACAAACTGTCACATGGAGGAAGATACCGCGTTTAGGAGTAGATAGAATTACACACTTATTCCTAATCGGTCTTTGGAGCTGGTTTGGAGGGTCTCAAGTGTAGTGTGTGGGTGTGTGTGTGTGTGTGTGTGTGTGTGTGTGTGTGTGTGTGTGTGTGTGTGTGTGTGTGTGTGTGTGAGGCTTTTCCTCTGGTTCTGCCAGCACAGTGATTCACTGGCATGCCCGACGCAGTATGTATAAGCACGAGGAACCGTAATAGAAATAGAAGCAGACACATGTGGCCTGATCACAAATGGGTTTAACTAATATCTGAATACACAAAGAAGAGTAAGTGACATATCAGGCTTAATTAGAGGTATAAATACAGACTCCCCCAGGGGTATTCAAACCCACAAACACTGTAGAGAGCGCTGGTTACATCACACAAAACAAATAGATAGATAGATAGATAGATATATACTTTATTAATGGAATTTTTGTCGTCAGTAGCAGCAACACACAAGAATAAAAAACCAAAACACAAAATATAAGAAGGTAGTGTGTGATGGGCAAGGTGAACTGTTGTAGAGCCTCATAGCCGTCGGCAGGAATGTTCTCCTGTATCTCTCCTTACCAGATCAAACATTAACAAATGAATATGAAGTGGCAGCTTCAGGACGTTGGGAGTATTAAGATCAACTGAGGTAAACACAGAACATGAAAGTGGTTTCTTTGAAGTGATTTTCTCCGTTAATTCATTTAGGCACAAATGAGTTCACAAAGAATATCCATTTTGTTTTTCCAATTAGAGCGATTTGTTCAACTTGTCAGTGTGTCAGCGATGTGGAGTCATTTTATTAGAATGACAGACGGCCTGAGGAATTTAAAATGCCTGGCTGCTCTGCCACTCTTGTGTTCATGGATTTACAAGCTTACCTGACAATTTGTCTCTTTTCGAGTGCACACAGCGGGGGGGGGGAGGCTGCTCCTGTTTGTGGTGCAACACTTCTTGTTGTGCTTTGATGTAACATACAACACAACACTCTGGATGCTGAGCTGGAGGGCAGAGACACCCGCAGCACACTGTTGGGTTGGGTCTGTCCAAGAATCCAACAAGATTTCCTCGTGCTCTAATCCAGACATTACGTATTATGAAGTCGCCACATGAGCTATAATTGTTCTCAGTGCGCATCAACTGGTTAAATTATTTTAATTATTATATCAGCCAACAAGAGTATTAAAGTCATGTTTATAGTAGCATGCTCTTTTCTGACCAACTGCGTTATGTGATTTTATCCTTATTTTCTTTTTTGTAATCATATTCTTATTGGTTTCTCCTTTTTTCTATGTGAACATCTTTGTATTTATTTGCATTTACTCTCCTCAATAAATCCGCTAACCGAGGCTGAGGGTGCACATTTTATTTTACCGGAGAATTGTGATTATTTTTGGAGATTAAACTTCATTTTATATTGCAGTCTCAGGTCAAAGCTGGTCCTGCTTTGTCAGACCTGCTCTTTCTGGTTTTGTCTGTGTTTAACTATTCTCTTTCTCCTTCCAGGTTTACTCGGGTAAACTCGGCACAGCAAACCCCTTCAATACAGAATAGAGAAGTAACTTCATTTACAAATACAGACATGTTTTCTAGCTCACAGAAAACATTTCAGATAGTACAGAGAACCAACATACAGTGGAGCGTATCCCAATAAAACATTTGTTAATACTTGGAAAAGGAATTTGGCAGGAAAAGAGATGACACATATAATTAATTTAAAGATTGACTTAACACCAGCTGTATACCATGTTTAACGTATCACCTTCCTGCAATTATGTACAAGAGCAGCCGAGAACATTGTGACTTTACAGTGATTAGGTGCAACAGAGCACTTCTGAGCAGACCCATCAGGGATGTGGGTTTAGTTTTTTGGCTAGCACATAACATATTTGCAGTTATGGCCTAAATCGGATTTCTTTGCAATTGCTGCCAATATTCCCCTTTTTAAAAAAGTCAGTTGTTAATGTATTTTACTACCATGGCTGTAAATTCCACTTGCAGGCTCTCATCAACTGCAGGGGGAGCAGAGGGGGGTGGGGGGTGGGGGGATATCTCTCCTCATATTCAGCCTTCTGTCTTGCTGGCATAAATGACCACAGTGTGAACCTGACCAGCTGACCAGCTCATTCCCATGATGTTAATATCTGTTCATATGTGTGTTGACTTCAAACCAAACGTAGAGTGTTCAGCAGTGCACAGATTCAGTCCTGTATATGTATCTAATTTGTTGAGATAGATAACAACAGCCCGGGGGTGCTCCTGTGTGTAATATTGTGCTATTATCATCCGACTCCTTTCTGATTGGCATTTCAATAAAAAATCTAAATCAAAATAATCAATGTACTAGTTCATTTCTTGAAAATGATTCAATCACTGGTTTCATTGAATACTGCAGTGAGCTGGTGAACAGAGCCTATTATATATTCCTCATGGTTTGTTGCACAATTATTGCTGAAGTTACGCAACCGCTCTGCAGGTGCCAGCTGAACGGTTTAAGTTCTTCAAAAACATTCAGCAGCTACTTACACAGCCTGTATTTTGTCTAGCTTGTCATAAGCCACAACCTTTCAGACATAATAATGAGCGGCCACCTGCAGGCATGCAGCGGTGCTGCGCTGCCTTCACACAGAGTGGCTTTGTGTAGCAGTGAAAAACACAGACAAACCCTTTAAAAACCCAAACCACTCATCCCCCCCCCCCCCCCCCCCCCCCCCGTCCTCCAGCACACTTACACTGTGAATCAATAACATGCTGTCACGTTCGGCTTGCTGTAACCGGCGGGATAAACACTCAGTTGCCTGAATCTGTTTCTGGACTCCATACACACCAGTTACACTCCCAGGGCACCATATCCACCTTGACCTTCCTCTCTGTTCTGCCCACTAAGCCCCCCCCTAGCCACCTCACTTCTCCCCCTCCTCCACCACCACTCCAGCTACCTCCTTCATTCTGGCGTATCCCCAAGCTCAACTCTGCCCTGAGGCCAAAATCCAGCGCTGTTCACTGTGCAAATCCCTCTGCCATGTTAGTGAAATAACAGCAAGGCCCTGATAATAACACTGGAGCGTGCCCTTCTCTCTCTCTCTACCCTTTTTGTTGCCAATCTGCTCTCTTTCCTTCCCTCTATACATCCATCATTGTCTGTCTGTATTGTTACATTCAACGGTCTTAATTTCCTATTTCCTCGGTTGTTTTATTTATGATTAAATCTCTCATTAGATCAAAACAGCTGTTATCAGTTAAAAAGAAAGAAGAAAGAAGAAATATATATTTCATCGGGGTTGTCTCAGTTATTGTTTACAGGATGGAAGACAAGTCGACAGCCAGATCATTTCACTGTTACATTGAAAATCACCTGTAATAACATCATTTATAACAGCACCCAGTCTAATAAGGGTTGTGCTCGTAGCTGTTGGGTCCCCTCGTACACCCCCCCCCCCCCTGCACTCCACACATCTCTCCTCTTGATTATCCCTCCTTGCACTCCCTGCCCCCCCCCCCCCCCCCTATAGCTCAGCATAAATCTGTCATTCACAAATAGAGGCCAAAAGAGGCTCAGCTGATGTGATGAGATTAGTTTTTTTCTGGTTACAAATCAACCTCAGCTTAGATAGTTGGAAACAAAATACAGCCGCTTCCCCTCCACCCTCCTGTCAGATCCTCTTTGCTCTCCTCCCCTATTTGCTCTGGCCCATCCCCTCTCTCGTGATATCACCTCCTTCTTTGGAGCTTGGCACCTCCCCTCCACCCCCTCCCCACCCACCTTTCTCCCCCAAAGCTCCATTTGAGGACGTGCTTCATTCACTTCAGCTTCACAGGTCGTAAAGAAGGGGAGCAAGAGGGAGAGGTAAAGGATAACACTGGCACATGCTGGAGAGGGAACGACGACAGGAGGTGAAAAAAGAGAGATTGTGTTCAGTTTAGTGCTTTTTTTTAAGAGAAGGACGTCAGGAAGTGAAGCAGTGAGGCAGGAGTGAGGCAGGAGAGAGGTCTTCAGGAGTGGGGTTACCCAGCAGTGGGAGGTTTCTCCAGGGAGGTTATAGTCATCCTCAGCACGACCCCTTCCTCTCCTCCACTGGGAGTCAGACGCCCGGGATACAGAACCATGGAGCCCTCTGATTTGACCGAGGTCGAAGGGGAGGCCAAGGATAGGAAGAAGATCCATTTTGCTATGCCGACCTCTGTGCCCACCAATCTGGACCCTCGGCAAGTGGAGATGGTGAGTAGGCGGGGTACAGATTGGGGTTTGAAAAAAGTCATTTGATGTTTCTGAGCATTGTCTTTTAGCATTAGCTCTGACTTGTTTTTATGTTTGTTTTTAGTTTAAAGGGTTCAACAGCTGAATGTCTCCTTGTCTAATGTCCCCTCTGCCTTCCACCCGTTGCCATTCAAAGGGATGGGTGGCATCTCTATGGAGTGCTGTGCCATTACTCACCATATCTCTCCACTCTGCATCAACCTTTCTTGCTGCTCCGCTGTATTTCTGAAGTTGCTCATAGAGCTTTGCTCTGCCTGCCACATGTTTGAGAAATGATGATGACATTTCCCTCTCGTGATTTCCTCATGAGACTCGCGCTGCCTCATCTTGGCCTGTTTAAAATGTGACATTGACACAAAAGTCATTATCTTTCGTATAAAGCTTTTTTGTAGCAGAACAACAACATTCAAGTCCTTGACATTTGGTTGATGGTGCAGCTGCTAGTGTTAATAATTACTCTATTTTTGTCTTTGGCTGCTGTTCCTCTCTCTGCATGTGAGTGACCTCTGCCATCTGAGGTTTGGTGATAACACTGAATGCTTTCATCTGGCTTTGATTCAGCATGGCCCGTATCATTTTGTGAACAGGACTCTCATGCCGGTGGCTCTTATTTTAGAGCTGAGGGGAAAGTGGGCCAAAGTATGAGCTGCTCGGTGCCGAGGTAAATCGAGGCCAATGGCTCGTTCCCCCTGAGAGCCTGAGGAGAGATGGGGCAGGAAAGCAAGAGAGAGAGATGAGCTACTATATGAATTCAAAAAAATAAGAAATACACACAATCTAATCTCTTTGTTCACCTGTTGGGGGTCGGCTCCCTGAGTAACTGTCCTTGTTTCACAGCTTGCATTGGACTTTAGATGAACTCGAGTGGCCTCCACCGTTCTCCTGGCTGATCATCATATATTCAAATGTTGTTTGCAAGAAAGTATTGCAGTTGCACTTTTCCAAAGCAAATCCCTTTTCCATGCTTTCTTGAATCAAGTGTGACTTTCTTGCCACCAGCTTTTATGAAAGTCGCAAAACAAGTAGTACTGAATAATAAAGACTAAACGACTTGCTGAAATGGAAATATGTTGCAACACTTGACAAGACTTCCACTCACATTTACACATAAACAGTTGCTCTCCTCCTCCCCCTCTTATTTTCTCTATCTCTCACACCCTGCCATCGTGATCTGATTCTTAACGTCGCTTCCAAGAATCCACAGGATATCGATGTACCATATGTGGGCCTCATATATTTTAAAAAACGATCTCACCCCCGTCTGTTTTGTGGAGGAACTTATTGCTCAATCACCTTATGGTCAAACAGGGATCTGCTATTTATAGGCTTGTTGGCTGGCTCTCCTCCAGCAGGCCGGCCCTGGCCTTTACCTTCAAGTGTGTGTGTGTGTGTGTGTGTCAACTTGGCACTTCTGTTTGGGACACTAGTTTATTCACCTAGAATAGCTCTTTCAATAGTATAAACAATATGAAACCTCAGGATGGCTGATGACGCTCTGTTTTGAGTGTGTTTGCATGCGAGTGTGTGTGGATAGGTGTGGTAGGTGGATGAATGCTGATTGTTAAAACAAAGCAACAAATAAACCCAAGGAGATTGCAGGAAACCGTAGGGCGTGTTTACGTGTGCTTAAAAGCAGATAGCATCTACCCGGAGCTGATGGGAGTCTCCAGGGACACGTGGGTGGGCAGGAGTATGGTAACGACACTCATTTAAATCCCTTCCCCTCCCAAAGCAATTACTGTCGCTCACAAGTCCGTCTTTGCTAATGAGTTGCGACCATTCTTCCGAACTTGTTACAGAACCGGTGACTCCTTACTGTTCTTTACGATGGTATGCAAACCCCTAAAACCGCTATTGGACTAAATCGCCCGGGCCTTGTTACTATGGAGACAGGCTCCATGACTCTGTCGCCCCAAAGCTCCCCCTCAGTTTGCATCTAAAAGGTCAACTTTAATGGACAGCTCTGGCCGCCTGATAGGTTGTTTACATCAATGCTGTTACATGTTTGTGCATATGTGTGTGTGAATGCTCTTCGATGGGTTGTTTGTTGTGAGAGATGCTTCCATGACTCCCACTCAGTGAAACATTGCACATTGTGGGAGAAAGCGGCAGCTATTTGTGCATGCCTCAAAGGTGTAACATATTCTTATCGAGCAATTCTCACATGTTTACTCAGAAGGAATATATTCTATATATTTTTTTAAATGGCCATGCAGGTTGTCTTGCTTATATTCAGCCATGTTTTGAGACGTATGTTGCTTGCAGCGTCTGCAGTAGGCCTTATTAACAATGTTCAGGTTACTCAGGATAATCTGCTTTGTCCAAGACAACCTGGATGTCACTTGAATACAATTTGGATGTTAATGGAAATGTTCTCACTTCACTGACACACAATATAAGAAAGCACTCCCCATTAAAGATCTTCTAACAAGCTCTCAAGCACCTTGACCAGAGGATTTCCTTCCTTGTTTCACAACTCCGTTCCTGGCATCTCTGACTATATCTGCATTTTCTCCCGTCCTATGATCTTCTTGAAATCCTCCTGTATTCTACAGTATTTGAAAATAATAATTTGTTCCTGTAATCTTTGAGAGACCATTTGCTAAGGTGTGATTGCTTGCAACAATGTGTAGAAAACACATGGATAAGTGACTTGCTCAGGGGATGTAGGGTAATATCCTCCATGCACAGGGATTAGGGTCATGGTGCAGTTGCTGCATCCCTGATTTCCATCAATCTGCCTCCCATTAGACTCAACAAGCAGACGTTTCTCTATTTTCCTCCTCTCTTGACTCATGTTGATCATTTGAATTTACAGGAAACAAAGAATATCAAAGGGAATATCAAAGGGCAGGAAAGGTCATCAGTCCAAAGCCTTCCAATGGCAAACATCTCTACATTAATTTATATTGAACCTAAAGAAGTTATGAAGGGCATGATTTAGCCACCCATTCCCCCTATCCCCCCACCCCCAACCCATCTCCCAGTTCAGGCTCTGGGTTAAACATCAAACGGCGACCTTTGTCGCAGCGTGTGTTTGTCGGTAAACATTCGCGGTCCGAGGGACTGTCAACATGTACTGCCCCGTAGAACATCTTGTTGGATGGCCCTAAGCATGCCGGGACCGGGCAAGACGGTATTGTGATCTTTCCCTGATATGAGGACATGTATGTCACTGTCGTGGTGTGACGCAGTTCGCCAATGACGTGGTCTGTCACATTGAGGATTTTAATGATTCATTTTCTTTCAAAATTGCATGCCCAAAGCAGTTTGTTGATGTTTGTAGTGGCACAAATAAGAAAAAAGTATTAAAATAAGATGAATTGCCTCACTTGAAACCACAGATTGGACATAATGACGGTCTTTTATGGGCTGCATGTGTTGGTTCCTCTCTTTTTTTGACAGTCCAGGGGTTTTGATTAGTTAATGACTCTACTTATTTTCATGTTGTGTATCTGCCGACACCGGTTTAGCACAATGTTTCCTTTCATGTTCCTTTTCCACTACGTTTTAGCGTTATAGCTAATGTGCACATAGGCCTGTTTATTTCATGCAATTATTTACATTATATTCCCAACATCCTTCATCTATCCACAATCTATCAACTTATGTTTACTCCTAAATGCATGCATGTGTGTAATGTCTAAACAGTTAATAAAGCATAAATATTGATCACGGGTGGAGTAATTTGCCTCCTGCTGACACTGTACACAGTGAGTTTAAAATGCACCGTAATGCCCGCTGCACCACAGACGAGCACAGGCACTGTCCAGAACCTGACGGAGGCCTCCAATGCTGCAACACGGCCCCCTTAGTCTTTCAACTTATAGTCAACAAATCGTCTGTTGTCAGTTGGTGTCGTTATCCCACTCAGTCACTCACTTGTCGCATCAGGGTTCATCCTAAATCAAATCAACTCTGGCTGCACGGTATGAAGAGATGCAGATCCTTAATGTGCATTCATTCATCTCTAACTGCACATCCACGTACGGCCCATCTCTATTCTATTTTTTTTAACCCCGGCTTTAGCAACAACAGCTCCAATCAAATCTATGTTGAGGATTAGAAAGGCAACAGTGGCACAGCAGCGAGAGACATGGGGGGTGGGGAATAGGAGCTGGACGGGATCAGGAGCTGACTTGTAACCAAATGTTGCCGGACATCAGTATGTTCATTGCAACTACGTCAGGATCTGGACCCTGAACTGCACCTTTGAGCTGCCATCCTGCCTCTCGATTTGACTTCCAATGTCAGGAGCCAGAGTCCCTTTCTCTCGCCAAAGAGCCACAGGGGGATCGGACCGATGTGAGCATATCGAGGGGAGCAATGAGGCGTGACTCAAAACAAATGGGATTGGTCTCGATCACCGCTTCATCAACACGGAGAAGACACGGCATTATGTTATTGCCGCTGTGCCTGTTGTAATCTCTGATTTTCGTCACGGAGGTTGAGACAGTTTTGCGTGTGTTTATCTCCCCGCAACTTAATGAGCTTACACAGGGGCATACCGTGTATTAAGGGGATGGCCTAAAGCTGAAATAATGTTATGCACCAACAGTCCGGTCACATATTTGTGTTGTACCAACACGCAAAACTATTATTTGGACTCCACGCAATCAGATGATAAGTTAATGCGAACACATCTTGATTACAATCTTAGTGATGTAGACATTTTACACTTAGGTGAGTTTCATGTTTTTTGCATCCGAGCAGGGATATGTGAGCTGCATAGCAACCACCATTAGCAATCCTTTTTTCATTTATCACCTGTGGGTAAATGCGACGCTGCAGATGAGTAACTATAGCTACTCTGTCCTTTGTTTGTCCCTGCCTGTTGACCCCTGAAACGGGTCTTTGTCGCTGCACAATGCAACAACACTACACTTGAGTACATGGACAATGAAAGCAGAATTATCCTGCAGAGTTTGCAGGCAGTGAGAGGTGCGGTTGTGCCAGTGAAATCGTTGATTGACATCTCCCCTGTTGCCGTCTCGCCCTGTGTTGCTCCAGTGTGCACTGAGACCTGGCAGGTGGCTTCCTGTCACTCATCAGACATTGGCACATTATCTCCACTGTGTTGTGATGGTTCCTTTCAACAGTCACTGGGGTAACAGAACAAAAAAAGCAGCTAATTTTGTAAATGGCTGAGGGTACAGCGAGACTGAGGGGAAGAAGAGAAACAGTTGTCTTAGTGTGATATTCTGCCAGTGGGTGCAGCGTGATTACATTTAATATTTTAGGGTCATTGGAGAGCCCCTCCAGATGCTATCTCCAGCCCATCTGGTTATTCAGATAGAGTGGTAGGGCCAAAGGTCACCGCTCGAGTGTTACGGAGATTTTGAGAAGCAACATGCAGCAGCAGACACTCTGACTCATGGGAATTCAAAGATGCTGTTTGTTCATTTAAATAGGAACAAGCCCGCTGTGCATATTTGACAAATATCAGATCTCATTGAGCTGCAGTTGTGCTTGTATTTTGCGTCCTTGACCCTCTTTGGAACAGCTTGAAACTCGACAAGAGCGTTACTCCGTGAAGCCTTGTTGAAGCTGCCTAGCAGCACTCTGTGGTGGTGATAACTGAGTGTAGCCTGCATGTGTGTACCAGAGCTGTTTGTCATGGATGAGATATCTGATCACGAGCCTTTGGTGTTGTATTTGTTATGTATTTGTTAGAACAATACACTTGGCTCATACTGAGAGGGATCATTTTTCACTTCATTGTGTTATTGAGCTCATTGTGAGATTGCACTTAGTGCACCACATGGGGTTTTGCCTCTTCATTTTAAAAGGCTGGAGGGGGGGAGGACTGTGTTTAATTGAGTTGCTCTTCAGAGGTCAAACCAGCTTCAGTTCATGACAGCAGAGACGGGGAATAAAACTGCTACAGAGCTTCACTCACCCAGAGATGGACAAAGATGATCTCAAGAGGAAAAAGAGGGAACTTAGTATCCAGGAGACGTACCTGAGGTTGTCAGGAGGAGACAGTTTTAGATGGAAATACTGTCGGTGACAAAAATAGTCAGGGAGAATGACGCATGTGCTGCACCTTGGAGTTTATATTCGACAATGAAAGAAAGGCAAAATAAATAAAAGCTTCAAAACCAAAGATTGGGGAGAACAGCAGAGCTACACCACTCAAAAACAGACTTCAACACAATACCTCCTTGCACAAATGTATTCCACATGCCTTCCCTTTGATTTCTGTCTGAAGCTTATGAGGATGTCCCTCTTGGTGTACTTGCTGAATGCCATGCACATACACACGTGCTTATTGCTGAGTGATGTAGTGCCATGAGCGTGGGCAGATGCCATAACTACAAATCAATCTTGTACAAATCCATCTCTATGCATCCGGACCTGGGTTACAACTGTGAGGGAGGGGCTTCAAATGGATCTGAGTGATGCTCCCGCTCCGATCAGCGGGAGTTGGCGCACACTGCTCAATAGGATGGGTCGATCTAATGCCGTGCGGTTGGACACGAGAGATTTCAGCTGGCGGGAACGTAGATCTGAAGTCTTTTTCTCTCCGTGGTGTCTTCGCATTGAGGCCGTCTGCGCGGCTGACTCCCTTCGAGATGCTGGAGTGTTAGCGCTGGTGCGGGGCAGAGTTTTGGAGCCGTTCTGCCTCCCCCTCAGGGACCCCTCCGATCTAGTTTATTCTGTCCTACTGCTGCTGCTTTTTATAGGCCCGGCCACGAGAGCACCAGCTCAGAGGACGGTCTCTGAGGAGCAGACCCACATCAGCAGATCTGCACCCAGGCTGCTACGCAAGACTGTGCTGAGCTAACACACACATTCCTGTGCACAGATACGCATGCGCAAAGTCAACCTTCACTAATGACCCATGTAGCCTACCTCACACAGCATATTGGAGGCCTGTAATAGAGTCCCTCTTGGCTACTTGCGCCCATTGACACTTAACAATACAACTCTTGGAGAAGGAGATTTGAATTAATATGGCACGTCTCAAAACATACCTCCTGATGGCTTTATGGAGGTTTAAAGAAATCTTCAACACATCAATGAAAGTAGCATGCTGTTTGATAATAACTTGATAAGAGGAGATTCCATAAAACAACATATAGAAGTAGTTAACACAGTCAGTCCAGCCAGACACGATGAACCGAGAGGTTTCTCTCTGTCACACAATGCAGAGTTTGGCGTTATTGAAATCGGCTTCAGATAAACTGATGCATTTCCGTTCTATGGTTTGATCCATCGGCCAATGTTTGTATTGAGACCAACTCTCTGTGTGATGCCTAGCGAGGGGCGGCTGCCTCCCAGCGATGCCTGCGGGCGTACACCTGTGGAGCCGCTGAAAGGCCACGACAGCAGCCTCTAGGTCCACAGAAACAATGGCTGGCAGCAGAGGAGAGGGTTTGGGGGATTGGGGGCAAGGGATTTAGAGAAGTGTGGGGGGGAGGGGGTCAGAGATAATGCGTATAGCGGGCGTAATCTCACACGCTGCCTTTGGGTTTGGCGTAAATGAGAAAGTCACATACATATTATGTAACTCGGGGAGTGGGCTTGGTTTTAAGGCTGGAAAAGTACTGGTCACTCCGCGTGTTCATGTCTTCTGGCATTGCCAACGTCATACAGGAGCACGCCGCTGCCACTATCGCTGTCACCAGCACGGTGTGTGTGCATAAAAGAAAGAGACTCCTCTATATACTAGCTGCTAATGTATTTATGTATGTTGACTTCAGAGTTTTATTGTCATTTCATCGACATTACAACCCGTTTTACAACTTACCCGGGAGGCGGACTGAATTATTGTTCCTGGTTTAGGAGACCATGACTCGGCATTTCACAAGACCACCAGGATGATTACATGATGACATTAGGGAGACGTATCCTCACACGCACACTCAAACACACACACACTGGAGGTGAGCACACACATTAGGGTAGATCATCAGATTTACAGATTATGCTTCTCGGTGACCTCAATTATCCCACACGGCATTTTAATTTCCAGTTATCTCACGTTTCAATTTTAATCTTTCTTTATTTCCATTTGAATTAATGCATTAAAATGTTTTTTTCTGAATCTTTCCATGATTTCATTCTCTTTCAATGACACCGTACTAGATTTAATTGTCAGGGGTCACGAAGCGGACTTCAGACAGAATGAGAAATGGGAATTGTTGCTTTTGGTTCATAGTTTTCACTTCAGAGAGAACAAGCTGTGGTACGAGAAATTGAATTCGCAAACAAACAATAAAAAGCAACACATATTGAAATTGAGAACCTAAAACTTGACATTTTGGGGGGCATTTTGCTGAAAAATGACTGATCTACAGGTCTCCAAGTGAATGTAGACCTTTAAGCATCTATTGGCATGTCTCTTCTACCTTAATCACTGTAACTTTATGAATGCACCTGCAGAAAGGTGTCTGCATCATGGGAGAGGGGACTTTTTGAGGACCAGTCCAGTGGTTTTCCCAGTTTAATGCCTGTAATGCTACAGGACTTGGGCATAGGCTTTGTCGTGGCAACATCTGGTGTCTGCTCTCTCTCGTGGGTCTCTGAACGAGACACCTCAGGCTTCCCTGCGAGGCTGTAGGTGTCAGGCAGGCCGAGGCAGCAGGGTTCACGGCAGCATGGAGCCCCAGGCCGCCACACCTTGCCAGGGGGAGAGGCGGGGAGCCCTGTGGATGCTCCCTGCCAGAACAGAGATCCATTGGGGTAAGAAAAGGACAGACAAGTCAGCAAACAAAGGGACAATAACATGATTTCGGTTACGATGCATTCTGGTGATGAAAGGAGAGGGGGAGAGGAATGTCACTGTCGAGGAAGGAAGGATGCATATGGAAGTAAACAGGCTAGAGGAAGCAGAGGATCAAGGGAGATGGAAATGAGAGGTGAATGGGAGAAAGACAGATAGTGTGAGAGATCCAGGGGAGACGGGACAGCTGGAAGCTGCGTGACAAGATTAAAGTGTGTGTCTGGTGCTATAAATAAGGACAAAATCCACGCTCCATTACTCTGTGTTGTCGTGTTTGAAAGCGGCAGCTTTCCACCGTGCGGCCCAGCAAGCCTCTGCTTTGGCAACATGTGCCTCGCTGCAGTGACGCACACCTTTTAACAAGACGCAGGGAAGCCGAACACAAACACGTCTCTCTGCGTGGAGCAGTTTAACGCAAAATAGAGCCAGGCTGCTCAACTCTGTGCCGTAAACAGCAGCCAGGGGTTCGTGCCATGGCCAAGGTTGGCTTCCTGCACAGAGGACACTTCTCAATACTTCGCTTGTCTGACTTGCCAAGTCCACTGAGCTGCACTGCTTTCACTCTTAGCACACGTCATTTTATCCTAAATTATTTTCAGGAGGTATTTCTTTTACAGCTGTTCATCCTTTAGAAAGTGATATGCCCCCCCCCCCCCCTCCCAGATGTGTTTTTTGAGTCTCAAACAGTCACTTCCCGGTTGCCTGAAAGGAGGCTTGTAAAGCGTGTTCAGTTTGCTTCTTAATGGTGAACAATATCTGTTTTCACTTCATAAATAGAGCAACACATCTTAAACCACTGCTGCAAGCCTGCATAGGGTGTAAAGGGTGGCAACTAACAAGTATCATCTTTGTGTACACTATATATTTTATTATGGTTAATTTATTCTATAAAATGTTAGAAAATAATCATAAAATTAATTCAGTCTAATCAAAACAAATGTTAAGGAGCCAAAACCAAAAGGCATTTCAAATGTACAATGACATTTAAGACTAATGACTAAAATGATCAATTATAAAAACAGTTGTGAGAAAACCTTTAGGATGCTCATATTAATTTCTGCCAAAATACAGCTAAATACACAACTTGAATCCCATTGCACAACACAGTTTAGCGTGTCTACAGAGAGTTAGTGTTTAATACTCAAACGGGTTTTGGGGGGGCGGGCTGGTTGCTGGGGCTCATTGAGTCTAAAATCCACTTATGCATGGTCCCTCTGTTTTAATTTGTATTTGGGGGGGGAGGGGCGTGTATATGATGATAAATGGAGCTCACTCAAACACACATGTGTGTGTTGTGTGAAGAGGTCATTCCCTTAACATAAGCCCAGTATCAAAACCTTTCACACTCCTGATGTACTGGATCATTTGAAACTGGATCAACGAGCATGAATTCAGCTTCAGCACAACATGCTCATAAAGTTACGTAATGGGTCTTCCTCTGCTGGACTGATCGAGGCGTGTGCTCTGACCCGACCAGTATCGAAGAGTCAGCGAGGCCCCAGCATGCACTTCACCAGCATGAAATGTCAATGATTTCCACTTGATTGCTCAGGCTTTCTGGCGGGCTTTGTCAATAATACAGTGTTGTCTAGTTTAATTTGTTATTTATTTACGGCTGTGTGTGTGTGTGTGTGTGTGTGTGTGTGTGTGTGTGTGTGTGTGTTTATAGATCCGACGCAGGAGGCCAACGCCTGCCACACTGTTTAGAGTAGCCGACCAATCATCTCCTGATGATGACCAGTCCACCCATCAGGTAAAGGTGAAGTTTACAACACTTTTCTCTTCCAGGTGTCTCTGCATTCTCATCTGTCCTCCTCCACTCGGTCACGGTAACCGACCCCTGCTCTCATGTTAGCGTTCATGATCCCATTGTTTACCAACAGAATGCTGCGTTCCTCTATTATATCAGCTCTCAATCTGTAATTTACTTTCTAATGTTATAACGTTGTTCACCCTCTGATGTGTCAATCATCACAAACTCATGTTGTGTGGTCATCCATGTTCAAACCCAAGAAATCTTATTTCAAACTTTTAAACATTCAAAATTCCTGAGCCTGAAGGTGCATTCTTCACCTTAGAAATAGCTGCATGACAAGTCTTATCTACTGAGGAAAACCACAAGATGCGGCTGAAATAATGAAATATTAATTCCTCAGGAGGCTGCATCTAATTATGTAACCTGGCAAATACAATATGTACTGCCTGCTGTTCTGCAAAATCGTGTTAATATTGCATCGCATGGCTGACAAACAGAGTGAGATAAAGGGAGTGAGTGAAATAAAGAAGGTTTTTACATGATGTAAAGGTGCAGCCATGACAAACGTTGCATTTTGGGTTTGAACATGTCTCTCAATGTCGGCATCATCATCTTGTATGCAACCATGTATGAAATGTGCTGTATGATTGATTACAATTTCTTCTGGGAAGTTTTGGAACAAAGGCATACTGAATGTGACCCTAACCCTAAATGCTGCGTGCATATTGTTACTTGTTACCACGGATTCTTCACCTGAGCAGAATGAGGTGTGTGCAGAGTTTTTGACCCATGAATCATGCCATGTTGCTCTCTCTTTATTCGCAGTCGGTCGTAGGAGAGAACGGAGTGCTGAAACCAAAACGTGTCAATCCAAACGTGTATCAGCCTCCATCACTCAAAGGTACAGCGGGCGGTTTCGCTCCAACAGGTGCCGGTTGTGTGTCGTGCTTCATCCTTGTGTTTAAGTGCTTTGTCAATTTCCTCCTCGCTTTCCATGCTTCATGATAGCGTAGAACTGAAAGAAGAAAAAAAACTGCATGTGACAGATGGGTTGATATGCACTAAAAGCCTGTATTGTATTCCCGTTGCATGTGTCATATGCATCGGCATGTTCCCGTGTGTTTCTGCTCTTACTGTACACTCTACAACAGGATCTGTATATTTGTGTCTGACAGAGAACGGTAGAAAGAGGGAGATTAGAGTGTGACAGCTGTGAGACACTGAGTGTGAGTGGAGGAAAGTCTGGATCATCCTGGATTACAGTCAGTTGTGTATACAGCTGTGACACACACACACACACACACACACACACAGGAACGCACATGTATAGGCAGGATGGAAATACACACATGAACACAAACATGTACTTTCTTTTGTGACTTCATGCCTGTGGCTTCCTGCTTGTTGCATGTGCTGGTTGAAGGAGCAGACAGCTGCATTACAGTGCTTGTCAGCAGAGCTTCATTTAATGGGGATGTATGGGTATGTGATGATATAATGAGCCAGGAAGCCTTGTTCCTGCATCCAAAATATGTCCTTCATCATCTCCTACGCAGAGAGAGAGAGAGAGGAAAAGAGAGAGAGAGAGAGAGCTGTACTCAGAATAACTTCTAATTGCGTAACCTCCCGTGAGCTAGAATATGTGACCTCCCTCAGAGCTGTGCTGTGTAGGCTATGTGAGTATGTGTGTGTGTGTGTGACAGAGAGAGAGAGAGAGAGAGGGGGGGAGGGAGGGGAGTCAAGGTGACCCAGTGAAAGTGAGAGGGCGAGTTGAGGTAACATCACAAACGAGAGGAGAGTGTAAAGGGAGAGAGAAGAGTGTGAGTCAGCACTGCCAGGCGAGAGCGCTGAGGAGGGCAGTCGAGGAAAGACGAGGGTGCAAACAAACAGATGGGAGAACAAGGTGAGAGGAGGGATAGAAAACAACGCAGGCTCGAAAACAGAACCAGTGTGGGACACAACGTGTATGCGGTGGCCGGCCTGTCTGTCCGTCAGCGCTCGTGTTTAATTGGCTTCCTGCACGCCGGGCATGTAATCAAAACCCACCGTGAGGCTGGATGAAAACTGACAGTGTGGAAGCGTGGTGAAACAAAAACAATACACCCCTCTATCCCTGTGTCCATGTGTTTGTGTGGCTGTCTCCCTGTGTGTGTGTGTGTTGTTTTCACCATGTGTGTAGCTGTGCAGAAGATGGCCGAAGCACAAATGCAGAACCTAGGTATCTACCCCCCTTTGGAAGAGCCTTGTGAAGGGGAGGAGGATTGGGACCACTGGCAGAGAGAGAGAGAGGAGGGAGAGGACACATCTCCCACCAACACTGCTGGTGAGAGAGAGAGCTCTCTGTCGACTGGCTGCAGCTGCCACACAAGCAGCACGGACAACACTGTTGTTGTTGTTGTTGTTTTTAAGAACACAATCTCCCTGTCGCACTTTAACACAACAGACACAAATCAAAACAAAAGATATGGGGAAATTGGTTTCCTAAATATGAAAGTGATACTCTTCCTGCTGCACACGCTGTTGTTGTACATGCAGCGTTAGAGTATTTAAAGATATATTTTCCCTTCCTTTATTTTTAATCGTTTAGTGTCTGCAAACACTTCACATAGTTTAAGATTCCAGGATTTCTTTTTGTGAAAGACAGGATGCGCACATCTCATTTTAGCTGCAGGTTAGTTGTAAAGTAAAGACTTGTTGTTCTCCCTTTGATGATAGTCTTCCTCAGTGAGAAAAACCCTTTGGGTAAATGACGAGTCAACATTTTTTTCTTTCAATTTGTACCCTGTTCCCATAAAGTGTTTTCATGAAGCTAGACGCATTCCTCTGCTCTTCTCAAAGACTTTTCTGCAGTTTTCAGGGAACGGTAAGATCCTCTGAGGGCTGAGCGGCAGCACAGACGGAGCTGTGTGCGTTGGACGACGTCCCCGGTGTCACATAGCGCTCTGTCTCACAACCCAAATCTGTCCGAGAGCACAGGGCAGCCGCCTAAAGGCCAGACAGGACTAACAAACCCCCAGAGCGAGCTGTCCGCGCTCCTTCTGTTCTGTATTCGGCCGCCTCGACTCTCCATCCGTTATCCTCCGCTTACAGTGGAAAGCCTTTTGACTGAGAGTGGCTCGGAGGCTGCAACAGAACATCGGTGGGAGTTTCATCTCCATCAACACAAGAAATAAAACACAAATCTCAAGTTGGAGGGAACTTTTTTTGCATAGACAACTTTATTATCATTTTTTATGCAGCATTATTATTGTTTTTCTAATCTCTATTGTATCACATCTCATCCCAGATGACAGACTCACTATACGCCTGCTGAAACACAGCGTGCATAAACAGGATGTCTAGATCCTGATTGGGTCCAGTTCATCTGTAATCAATTAGTGTGACGTCACGCATGAAGACAAACAAAAGAAACACGTTGTTTATTTGTTCGTCAGATTGTAATCTTATGAGAAGTATACACTTTATGAATCAGCTGCACAGTCTCCTCCTCAGTTTCAGCCAGCTGGTGTGTGCAGCTTAGAAATGTTACTTGTTTACATTTGTATACATCACAGCCCTTTGTTAAATTGATTTAGCATCAATCTATATTTTTCTAAATAGCACAAAATAAGCCTGCATTTATATTATCTTCCTGAAGCGAGAGAACATCTATCGATTAGGTCTTCAGCTAATTAACAATTATTTTCAAAACCAATTATCTGGCAATAATGTTCTCCATTATTCTATAAAATAGTGTCAGTGTCCAAAACTCAAAGATATTCTGCTTCATATCATAGAAGACCAAAAGAGCAGCAACATGTAGGTGTAGTTTTCTTTAAAGAAGGACTAGAAGGACTAATACATTATATATTATTATATAAATAGTTGATCTTTTTTGTTGAGCAACTAATCAATGAATGAACTAATTGTTCCAGCTCCACTGTAATTACATGTGTTCCTGCCCTCCAGTCATCTCTGTCCCTAGAGTTACCTCGATAGAGACCCTCCATCGGTACTATCCTCCATATTAATCAACGGTTTGATTACCAAATGTAAAACATGGGGGCGGGACTTCACCGCTTCCTATGACATCGTTCTTCGTCTCCTCAGATCACCAAGAGACGGCGACCACTGAGCGCTCAGTCAAGTTCTCCGACGTGAGAGAGACGGCCAAGCAGATCCATGCAGCACCGGAGGAGGAGAAGGAGGAGGAGGAGGAGGAGGAGGAGGAGGAGGAGGAAGAAGAAGAGGAGGGGAACAGAATCAAAGAGACAACAGAGGAGAACAGTCGGGGGAGTAACTGAGAGAGAGAGAGAGAGAGAGAGTGAGAGAGGATGAAAGAGGGAGAGAGAGAGGTTGGGTAAACTGGGGAGAGAGAGGTGAGCAGATGGGTTTGTGCTGCTTTGTGGTCGTGTGAAGACGAGTGAGGAAGAGGAAGATACTTCCATGGAATCCAACATGAGAGCAAATATCATAGATCCCTGTACTGCCTCCCCTCTAAAGGTTGAAGGTACCGGGGGATGAAAGAGAGCACAGAGAGGCAGTTTGTGTATGAGCAGGTGAGGAATGATCTACAGGCTCTTTGGCCCTAATGACTGACAGGGGTCAACGAGGTCAACGTGACCGAACACCAGTCGGGCCAGTCCTCCCTCCGCCGTGACGCTTCTTCTGCAGGCCTAAATGTTCCTTGAGGGAAAATAGTTCCACAATAATCTGACTAGCACACGTATAAACTCTCTTGGATACAACCTTTTCTAAAGTACTTGAAGGTCTTTAAATGAGTGAGATACACTCTATACGCTTTATTTAGAAACGTCTCCGTTCTGATTCGCAGCATATTCAATGTTGAGATTAAATGTACAAGCGCTGCCATCTCGTGGTAGAAGTTTGATCACAGTTTAAAGTGATACTCCAACCAATCCAGCAGATTGTGGTGCTTAATATTCTCATGAAGTGAAATCCAGTGATATGTGTGTTATGGTCAACATTTATTTAAAGTATTTTAATTGGGTAATTGTCTCTCTATAGAGCAGTTTATACTGGGAGTCTGCCTGAGGGATTCAAATGACCTAAAAATAAAGGACTCACATTGTGACGTGTAATTCTTTATTACCGTTTTTTAAATGATCTCTGATTGGTATCAGCCTAACTGTTTACTTTTCACTCTCATAACACTGTATCAGAGGTGTGTGTTAAATTACCACACTGAGGTCTTATGGATTATAACTTTAACCTCTGGACTGCTTGAGGGAGATCTGCAGATGTAATCGATTTTAATTAATGTATAAATTGATTCCTCAGACCATTTATTGATCATAATCTGCTTCTATTCTGCCGTTTAGTTGCATCTTCTAAAATTCAATCTCTTGTAAAAAGAAAGATGGCAGAAATATTTGGAGTATCACTTAAGAAATCCTTTCTTTGTGTGTGTTATTGTGTTAAATCCATGAGCAAGTGAGTGTTTAGGATATTTCATACCACAGTATGCTTATAAATAAATCTTTAAAGGGCAAAGCTACCTCTAATTAGTTTGAAATACACCACCCAATCGTTGCCTCCATGTGTCACACATCTGAACTGGATTCTTTGCGAATTTAGGAGTCAAGAAACTTGATTTAAAATCCAATATTGTTGACTTATTTCGGATTTGTTCGTGCTCATGCATTCCCTTTTGTATGTTAACAATTTTCTATTGTCATCTTTTTAATTGTATACATAGATCTGTTGTAAGAGCTATTTTTCTAATCTAATGTCCAGTGTTTGGGTAGCAGAGCGCTGTCAATGTTTCTATACGGTTAATGACGTTTGAACAAAATGGTCACTGAAAAATCTTTCTGACCTATTTTGTTTTTGTCCCAGATGCTCGCTTGTTCTCTCTTTTCTTCGAGTCAACAACAATTCATGAATGCTTTTAGTCAGCTTCTAACTAAAGATACAGGATTTCATGTAGAAGAAGGTTTCCAGTTGTGACACAGGATGAATAAACCTTGTTGTTTGTATTATTTGGGCTGCAGTTTGCATATAAAAACGGTATGAAACTTTGACCTCTGACCTGCCCAAATAGTGGGATGACTGGACGCGACTGTGTAGCCGATGGCGTCCTCCCTTCTCTCTGTTCACCTCCCCTTTCCACCTGGGTCAGAAGAAATCAACCAAGGGAAGACATGTATGAACTCTAATGCTTAGTCTGTCTTTATTTTTATTTCATTTTTCTCTATTCTCTTGTTTCTCAATGTAATGTGGTTGTTTTTAAAGTGTGCAACAATATGATATCAAAATAAACCGTATTTCCTTTCTCCTTTGAATTGAACCGAAAGTAAGGAAATGTGACTATTCATTCATTTCTTTGCTGCACACATCGTTCTCCGTAAAACACACACACTGAAACTATTTATTAAGACATAGAAGCTCTAATTATACTGTAAAAAACAAAATGTTTATTAAGACATAGAAGCTCTAATTATACTGTAAAAACAAACTGTTTATTAAGACATAGAAGCTCTAATTATACTATAAAAACAAACTGTTTGTTAAGACATAGAAGCTCTTATTATACTATAAAAACAAACTGTTTATTAAGACATAGAAGCTCTAATTATACTGTAAAAATAAACTGTTTATTAAGACATAGAAGCTCTAATTATACTATAAAAACAAACTGTTAAGACATAGAAGCTCTTATTATACTATAAAAACAAACTGTTTATTTAGACATAGAAGCTCTAATTATACTATCAAAACAAACTGTTTATTAAGACATAGAAGCTCTAATTATACTATAAAAACAAACTGTTTATTTAGACATAGAAGCTCTATTCGTACTGTAAAAAGAGAATGTTTATATCACATTTTTGCGTGACTTTCTCACATTTGGTTTTATCTTATCTTGGTTCTCTTGCCAAATCAGTGGAAAATATATAAATGTACAGCGCAAAATAACCAGAAGGTAGTTAATAACTAATAATTGTTTTGACCGGGTTCATACACATGTTGACATTCATTTGTCAGCATGTGTATGAACCCGGTCAAAACAGAACTGACAACGCTTACTCACGTGAGTTTACTCGCCCAACTATTTGTGGTTTAATCGTGTCGGTGAGGGGGCGTGGCTTATCTCCGTTGCTTTGCTCAGTAGAAAAATGTTTTCCGCCATCCTTAGCCATTGGTCCTCCTTAAGCTGCTCAGCCATTGGTCCTCTTCAAGCTTTCATTACTTTTTATTACTTAATTACTTTTTATTACTTTTCATTACTTTTTATTACTATTTTACTTTTTATTACTTTTTTACTTTTTATTACTTTATTACTTATATTTATTTTATTACTTTATTACTTTTCATTACTTTTTACTTTTTATTACTTTATTACTTTTTCTTACTATTTTACTTTTTATTATTTTTTTACTTTTTTATTTACTTTATTTCTTTTTAACTTACTTTTCCTTCTTTTTATTAATCTATTACATGTTTTTACTTTATTACTTTTTATTATATTCGGGGCTGTTTGTGATTGATCCAATAACAGTTATATTGATCCAGTAACAGCTGTTCTTGTGGCGTGAGGTCTTGGTCCTGGTGAACTGCAGCCTCCTGCCAGAGGAAAGGGACTCGAACAGTGTGTGTCCCGGGTGAGAGCGGTCAGCGACAGTCTGACCTGCTCGCTTCAGGCTCCTGGAGGCGAACAAGTCATCATCCTGCAGTCTGCTCTCGGAGACTATGGTTGATTTATGTACTTAGAATTCTTCACTGCCCTCCAGTGGTCACAGAGGAGAACTGCAATACATAAAATCAAAATTGCAGTACATACTTTTTAGAGTAAGTGACCAAACTGAAGCAATTGCAAAGAAATAAAGAAAGCGTCTTGAATTAAAAGATTACATTGTTATCTACTGGTTACTGTTGAAGAGAACCATCCACTTTTCTGTTTACATATTAGTAGCTACTGTTCCAGCCTTCAATTCACGATCGAATCATTTGTTTGTTTGCTCTCTAGCGGTCAAAGTGAGTAACTACAGCCTATTTGTGTCAAGTTGGACATAATAATATGGTATTACTTCCGGTTAGACATTCAAAAATAAAACTTGCAATCGCTACGTCGTTATGAACTGTGCCCACCAGAAGGCAGTGTGTATTCAGGATTAAAACTTTACAAAGGCAGACGTTACATAATTTATTAAATCTTCAAGGCTGTAGTGTAGATAGTATACAACGTACTAATCTTTAAATGAAAGAAGAAAAAATACACATTACTATCCACTTGAAAGCTCTAAATGCGTCATACACTACGGCTGCATTACTCGTATTAATGGTATTTTAGTGTTCATTAATAAACAAAAGTATACAAATATGTATGAAATATGTGGTAACAATTTAATTTAATTAATTAGCTGATAACCACTGATGTATGTACTTTTCTTGGTGGGCTCTCCTCCACACACGCTCTGACATGCTAAATGTTTACTTTTCTTTTCCATTCAGCGCAAAACGATATGCAGTTGTGCACGTGATTGTATTTGTTTGTGGCGTTGAAATGACGGATGTGTTCATCTTGCGGCCACATTTACTCTCTGGAAGGTCAGCCCCGGAAGACTGGTAACGCGAAGCGATGGTCATGCGCTAAACCAAGTGAGTTTACTGCTTTAAACTGAGCTTTAAATGAGCAAATTAAATGCGCACATGCGTTAACTTCATTTCCTTGTTTCACAGTTAAACTTCATGTAGCTGCTCACTTGTTTTCCTCTCGGTGTAACTTGCTGGAGACGAACGTGAGTTAGCCGGTGTGACGTGAAGCTACCCGCCGCAGCGAACGTCTTTGGCCAGTTAGCTAACATCGTTGAATCAGTGTTTGTTTACAGCAGCGAGCCAGCGGCCTGGTTGTTGTTGCTGTCTGTGGTTTTAATGGTGAACGCCGGCTGACAGCAGAGAGTTAGCTTGTTAGCTTGTTAGCTCCTCGGACAGTTACTGAAGTAGAGGCAGTTATTTGTTTATATAGGAGAAGTGAGAAGAGGAAGAGTGTTTGTGTCCAAAGCCACTGGAACAACACGTTCAACATGTCCTCTGACCCAAACGCTGGTGACCGTCCTCTATGTCACGTGGACTCGGTGAACCGGAGATGCCTCCTGGTTACTTTAAGTTCATAGTAGAGAAATAGTTCAAGAGACAATTGAAACACTCGACTGATTTAGCTTCACTGTGTTTTTTTTAAACATCATCGCATTTAAAGTCTTAATCACAATGCAACACACTCAACATGTTCATGAAGAAGTTGCTCTGATGAAGATGAGAGATGAGACCTGTGTAATCTTGAGATTAAACATGTTTTGAGCGGTCCTCAAACGTGTCACGTGTGTTGTTCTTTATCCCCTGCTTTAGCATGGAAAGAAAAGCAGTAGCTGAGTATATAAACTACTTTTCATATTGGGTGAACAATGTATAAGTGATAACCCTTTTTCATGCACATTCTCCCCATTTATAATAACTTTATCATCTTTTAGCAGCGGGAGTTTCCTGACTCACCGCAGGAATGCCAGGTGGAGACTACGGGGAGCTCGGGGGCAGCCTCCCTGGCATCGGCTCCCTGAACGCCTCCTTCTCTACGTCGCTGTCCCTCCCGTACCTGTTGGTACCACCCGCCGAGCGCAAGGCCATCTCTGACGTCCGACGCACCTTCTGTCTCTTCGTGACCTTCGACCTGCTCTTCATCTCCCTTCTGTGGATTATTGAGCTGAATGTGAGTTTTCATTTGGGCTCAACAGTCAGAGGACGACATGCTTTCTACGAGTGTGTTTTTCCCCGTTTGCCAGCGCAGTGATGAGTGAGACTCTGATGTGGACTCTGTTCTCCCGCAGATCTCCAGCTCAATCTGGGACAGCTTGAAAAATGAAGTCGTCCTTTATAACTACAAGTCTTCCTTCTTTGACATCTTTGTGAGTGGCTCAATCCAAGTCTGTGTACATTTCACTGGTTTTCATCTGACTCTTCTGCTCCTTCCTCCTCGTCTCAGCTGCTCGCCTTGTTTCGTTTCCTGTGTCTACAAGTGGGTTACGCTGCATTTCGGTTGAAGCATTGGTGGGTTATAGCGGTAAGTGACACCAGCCACAGTGAACCACGCACACACGTCAAACAATGTCGTATCTCTTATTGGAAGGTCTGCACACGAATTACAACACAAATGTAAATCCTCCTTCCTCCTCAGTTCACCACTCTAGTGACCAGCGTCTTCCTCGTTGTTAAGGTCATCGTCTCTACCGTGAGTGTCCCCCTCTAGATGTGTGTGTGTGCGTGCGTGTCTGTGCGTGCGTGGAGTTATTATACGTGTGTGTTGCAACAAATCAGTCAAAACCACAAAGACCGTTTCACTTCTGCATTCATGCCAGTAATAAACGCCGTCGGTTCCGGACGATGAGCTAATAAATGAATTTTGTATTCTGTCTCCTCGTAGCTGCTTTCCCAGAATGCCTTTGGCTATGTGATACCCATCACTTCGTTTGTGGTGGCCTGGCTGGAGACGTGGTTCCTTGACTTCAAGGTGCTCACCCAGGAGGCCGATGATGAGAGAGGTGAGAGACGGATTCCTGACCAGTTAAAGCACGACTCCACAAAAATGTGCTTCTCCTTTTTTTTTCATCTTTAAAAAAAGAAAACAAACCCATGTTCTCCTTTGACATCAGCCTACCTGGCAGCGGTGAACGCAGCCTGTGAACGAGTCACGATGATCTACCCCCACGCTGCTTCAGACGGACAGTTTTACTCTCCGCCTGAATCCATCGCAGGTGACGGTTGCTCGTCTCCATCGATCGGTTCTTGTTAAACCCGAGTACAGACTCTCAGTGGGTCGCTTCTCTACAATATCTTTGGAACAATTCTCATCTGAGCCTCAATTTGACTTTTGGCTCCAAACTTGTGCCTGCAGGCTCGGACGAAGATCTGGACGAGGAGGGTCTTGGACGCAGAGCGGTCACTTCACAGGTACCTGCATCAGTCTGGGGGGTTGTTTGTTTGTTTGTTTGTTTGTTTGACTCCTCCCCTTATCATGACGGGCATCTGTTTGCTCCTCTCTTGTTCCAGGAGAAGGAGTATGTGAGTCAGGGGCGGGAGGCCATGTCGGTGGTGGAGCAGATCCTGGCCCAGGAGGAGAACTGGAAGTTTGAAAAGAACAATGTGAGCGTTGGATTCATCTTCAGAAAGTGTGACTGCAACAGAGAAGTGGCTCTCTTCCCCTTTGAGTTTGGGTCACGCACACAACTACACATCTACACAACTACACATCTACACATCTACACAACTACACATCTACACAATTACACAACTACACAACTACACATCTACACAACTACACGTATACACATCTACATAACTACACAACTACACATCTACACATCTACACATCTACACATCTACACATCTACACAACTACACATGTACACATCTACACATCTACACATCTACACATCTACACAACTACACAACTACACAACTACACGTATACACATCTACACATCTACACAACTACACGTATACACATCTACACATCTACACATCTACACTTATACACATCTACACATATACACATCTACACATCTACACAACTACACATCTACACAATTACACAACTACACATCTACACAACTACACATCTACACAACTACATGCCTACTCCATATCTACACATCTACACATCTACACGTCTACACATCTACACAACGACAGTGCTAAATGACGTGCTGCCTGGTCTTTTCATCCAGCGGCGACGACGTGTCTGACTTCCAAGTAGTTTAGGTCAAACATGAGTTTGGGGGTTTGATTACTATTTAATCACTAAGAATGTTTTATTGAATGTGCTTGAGTTGGACCAGTATATTAGCATATTGCAGATATATTGGTGTTGATGTAAATGATGACTGATGAGTGACGATGCAGGACAGACATTTCATTCATAATGACGTCTCAGATGGAAGATTCCGTGAGTTATTTGGGAGAGCCCATATTTTAGCGGAACTAGATAAAGATTTCAAACACTAATCGAAACCCAACTCTCACCACATTGTTCACTGCCGGTTTGGTTTCTGCTCATTTCTAGTTCAACTCGTTTCTTTTTACGAAATTTCAATTGAAAAGGGGGGATCAATATTTACCCACGGAAAAATGATTTTTCTCTAGTTTTCCAGAGAAACATTGGCATGAAAGGGAAAGCATCGCGATACTCACCGCATGTCGTTTCATTCCAGGACATGGGCGACTCGGTCTACTCTCTGGAGATCCCCTTCCATGGAAAGACTTTCATTCTGAAGGTACATCAGCGCTTTGTGAAGATGTGTTCACACATTAGCGATCCAAATGAGTCATATTACGACCATAAATACTGTATTTGTGTGTCAGTGAAGCGCTCACAATCCTTTCTAACATCAGGCGCCCTTTGCCCGCAAGTCTTCAAACCACCTCTAGAGGGCGTGATGAAATAATCGAGACTGCTGATATTAAAGAAACTCCCTAATGCTTCAGACGCACTTCTTCCTGTTAGCGAGGCTGATTGAGAGAATGCTATTTACGTCATGCTAATGAGCTGAGGGCTATTTATGTGGTTCTGTTTTCCCAAAGGTTTACCACTGTAACTTGTAATATTATTATAAAATGATAAAAGAGGCTTGGTCACAACCAACACAGCTTCATGTTTATTTAACTCTTATCACACATCGACTGTGTTGAGATGTGTTTTGAGTCAGGTTTTTATGTTTATTCTCTAGAGCAGCGTGTTGATTCTAAAAATGTTCCTCCAAGATAGAAACTATGAAGAGCATAAATACACAGACGGTCCTCCAGAGCTAAGAGCAGCTAGCCAGTTAGCTTAGAAAGGACATTACAATACAAGTGTAACTCAGGAAATCCCTCTGTAAAATAAGTTAGATGGGGGCATTTTCAAACCTGTGTTTCTGTGTGGGTTCAGGCCTTCATGCAGTGTCCCGCCGAGCTCGTGTATCAGGAGGTGATTCTGCAACCAGAGAAGATGGTCCAGTGGAACAGAACGATCGCTGCCTGCCAGGTGACATCTGCATTCTGAATGCCCTTTATTGTTTGGTCGTGTCGTGCCGACGTGTGACGGTGCGTTCTGCCGCCTCCTCAGATCCTCCAGAGGGTTGACGACAACACGCTGGTGTCATATGACGTGTCGTCTGGAGCAGCAGGAGGAGTTGTGTCTGCGAGGTACATCGGCACCACGGGCTTGGAGCTGAGGCTGCTCCTCATCCTCCCGTCGACTCTGGCTTGTTGTCTTATCCTCATGCGAGTCTGAAACAAAGGGAATTGATTGACCGATGGATTTTTCTTTCTTCAGGGACTTTGTTAACGTTCGACGAGTGGAGCGCAAACAAGACTGCTACCTGTCGGCTGGCATGGCAACCAACCACGACGCCAAACCTCCAGTGGGCCGCTACGTCAGGTCAGACCATGAGCGGCGTCTCGATTTGGACAAACGTGGATTTGTGTTGGTTTAATTATTTTTAACTTCTCTTTCCTCTCCGCTGCCTCGTGTTGTCGGCCTCAGGGGAGAGAACGGTCCAGGAGGATTTGCGGTCCTCAAATCCAGCAGTAACCCGTCCGTCTGCACCTTCATCTGGGTGCTGAACACGGACCTAAAGGTGAGAAGACGGAGGCAGTCTCTCACCGTCGGCCAGTCGAGGCAACAAGAGAGCACTTTTGCCTTGAAGTCGAATTGTCTGTATCACAGAAGAGTAAAACAGGAATGGAGTCATGTTTTAAACCTCTTATTTGCTCTCATCTCAATTTGCAAGTAAAGAAGAATCTGATAACCTAATTCTATCAAAGACAAGTATGGACATTTTAATTCTAGTGCACACTGAGACGCATGCGTCTTTGAGCTGCTGGTGAGAATTTGACTGAGCAAACCGAAATTTAGACCTGAAAATAATTGAAGTACGACGCAAAGTCGATGGATATAAGTCAAACATGATCATCAGTCACACAGTTAGATTTTAGAATAATTAATTAACATAATAGAAATCTATCTATTTGTGCTCCGATGTCAAATATGGTCTTAAAAAGTCTGGAAAAGTAAGTACGGAATTTTCCAATGGGTGATTATATGGCGCTATAAAAAGGAAAACTGACCCTGGAAAAATGAACAAAAATGCATTAATTTAAATAAAGAAATGTGGCCGAAGTACCGGATTAACACTCCCCGTTTGTGTGTCCTCAGGGCCGACTGCCTCGCTACCTCATCCATCAGAGTCTGGCCGCCACCATGTTTGAGTTTGTGTCCCACTTGCGGCAGCGTGTCACCGAGCTGCGGCCCTCCCTCCGTTCCCACCAGCACACCTAGTACAGGGGGGGGGGCGTCCAACCGCGCGGGTGGAGAGGCGCCGCTCCTGTTTTCTCGAAGTGGACCCTAGAACCGGGCGTAGCAGGATCGAAGGCTGAAGGGAGGTGCCACCGTGACGTCTAATCACAGGAGACGGCAGACATTTCAGTCACAGCAGAAGAAGAGTTCTTTTTTTAGTCGTCACCGCGTCCATATGTTTGCGTGGACCTGTCATTGTTTAGCCGTGCAGTGAGAACTGTGTTCCCCGAACCTGCGGAGTCATCTTGAGGCCGGGGGAAGACTTTGGTGAGGAAGTCGAAGCCTCTCCCTGTTTGGGTCTCGTGAAGCATCTCTGGGCCTCATCTCACCGCGCACTTTGTTAGACGTTGATTTGCTGCCTTTTGTTTATTGTTGAGATTTTGTTTTGCGTCTGTTTTTACTTCATCATCTTATTCGGTTTTCTCCGGTGCGCCAGCCCTAAACAGATCCGCACCTCACGGCCATATTTACGACTAACATTTACATTTGACTTTGTAAAGTTATTTCCACACTTTGTACTCCTTTTTACTCTTTTTTTTACTCCTCTGTGATTGGCGGGGTGAGAAGTCACCTGCAGTCTAATCGGGACTCCACCGACACGCACGAAAACGCCTTTTAGGTCGACGTCCGATGCTCGGGTGCAAACAAATCCATCAGTTAACTTCTACTGAGGGCTTTAAATACTGCTTTTTGTTTTGCACTCTGGGATCGGCCAGGAAAGTAAACCAGGACGCAGATCAGGCAGCTGTTAATTAATCTGTGTGGAATGATCAAACTCATGAAGACGACTGAAAATGATGCTGATGGTGTTCATTATTTAGGTCGCCGTGTACTTTGGTATCTTTGGTGCTGATGACCTTCCGTGGCCTTACGGTGAAATCGATGACTCATCATTTGTCATCAAAAGTTGTTCATGTGCTGATTTGATTGACATTGGCTTTTTTCTGGCCTCCCGTCAGGCCCTGGGATTTTGACCCTGAATTAGTTTGTTTCTATTTGTTACATCATGCAGCATGATGTTGTGTTTAGACTTTTAGAAATGACACTTCTATCGTAAGTTTTAGCTCAGTTTCAAAATCTGTACCTCCAGAAACTCCAGGTGTACCATTACATCTGCCGAGGAGCTCGTGTTTCATGTTGTTTGTCAGCAGGATTACAGAAAGTCCACAAGCCTGATGTTCACGATACTCGGTGGAAGGGAAACAAGTCGAGGATGAATCCATCACATCTTGGAGCGCATGCAGATCAAAGGGCAGATCCACTTTATTTCTCACATTCGACGTTGCAGCAGGTAGAGCACGCCATGGCGGAGGTGTGCACGCTCGGTGCTGTTCCTGTTGCAAAGGTATTAAACTGGCAGACGACTGAGGTCCAGTTACTACGAGTTGAACCAAAGAGCGTGACTTGTTCTTTTCAACCTTGCGAAACGAGACACAAAACAACTTGAGCTGGATGTGTGTAGTCGTGAGGCTCTGACTCTGTGGTCATTCGTCACATCGTCAGAACTTTGAGGCGTTTTACTTTGTACGCCCGGGTGTTTCTGAGTGCTGTGATCAGTCTGGTTATTATTCTCATGAAGTCCAAAACAAGTGGCTATTGAGATTTAACTGGATAACTTGAGGATTGATTTTAAGCTACATATTGTAGTGAGATCATTTCAAATGTAATAAATTAATGCCATCAACAATTTGGTGCCTTTATCAGAGTAATGTTACATGTCAGCCTTTTCTTTTTCTTTGCATTTGTTATACTGTTAAATCAATGCTGAATACCGTCACATTATACTGTACGTATATGAAGCCTGCTATTTTTTTTTATAATACCTTAAATGTATCTAGGGATCATTCTTCACACATGTTAATTTAAATCCATCACAGGAATACTGACCAACAGTTTTTAAGTCTTAACAAGTGTCTTATGTCTAATAAAATATATGAACTCACGGCCGTGTTCCAACCCTCATTCAACTTGCTCACAGACCTCCTGCTTTTATTTATTTGTATAAATGTATGAATATGAGATTATTAAATGTTTCCTATTGTGACTGAAATAAAGCCGGGGATACCGAATGTCTTGGAGAAAACGAGGCGTCAGGACAGGCAAGCCAACGGTATGTTAGTTTAAATGTTTGTTTCCGTCACTTATTGACACTTTATGAAATTGTACATTTGCAATTACATTTACAAATTTAAAAAAGAAGGTGCTGAGCTGAGTGGGTGGACATTCACACCTACGGGCAATTTAAAGTCCAACCAACCTAGGCTAACCTTTTATATTCATTTACAACAATCGGGTAAAATAATTAAAATAAATCATCCTTTTTCTTATAATTCAACTCCATTTATCAGTGGAATAATATCTCCACTTCCTCTCCTTAAGTGGAGATAGGTGCCAGCAGGGGCCACTAGCTGTTGTCACAGGAGTGCCACCAACTGTAGTCAGAGAAAACAAATACATGTAGGTATAACCACTCGGTTAGTGTTAGTTGGCAGGCTGCAGTTTAATTATTGCAGCTGATTATGATTATTAAAGTAATAATTACTAAAGACTGCATTTGTGTTCCTTTCCAAAATGCCTAAATCATGAAGTTGTTAGCTGAAGTATGAACTGGTTAAGCCTGGTTGCTCAACACAGGCACACACTTTTAAGCCAGCTATAAATAAAGCGTATCCTTAATTATAATCTAAATGGCTGAGCAGTTAGTCACCTTCACACTCGAGAGAGGTGTGCGTGTTCAGGTTTACCTGGTCGAAAAATACTTCTAGTGTTTATCTTGGCCAGAGAGCAGAAACGGTGCACACCCTACACATTGACTGAACCGGGAAATTAAGTGTGTGAAAGAAAATATATATTCTAGTAAAGTAATGTGACCATACGGTGGTGGAAGAAGTACATCTGGACTTAAGGAGAAGTGCAGTGTAAATAAAATATTTAGTGACAATTAAAGTCATGGGTTCTAAATATCACTCAAGTAAAAGTACAAAACTATTTACATGGACATTTACGAAAAGTAAAAGTACTTATGCCTCATCAAGTATATGGATTTTATTATTGACCCATTAATATGTTCATAACTTTAATGTTGCTGGGTCGTTTAGTAGTCTAAAGTAAAACCTGATTTATTGGTTGAATATATTTTGTATGAATAATTTAAATCTCCAAAGTAAGCTGTCAGATAAATTCAGTGGATTTAGTGCAACACTTACCTCTGAGATGTAGTGGAATAGATTGTAGCATAAAGTACTACATAAAGTTACATCACATGTTACATTGTTGGCTTAAATACGTTAATAACAAAGATGTGAATTCTTCTGTTTCTACTCAATACTACTAATTACTAACTACTAATATTCTTAACATCAATATTTATAAACACAATTTTTTTCATTGATTAACTCACGTTATCTTTGAATGAAAAAAAGATATTAAAACCCATGGAAATAGAGGTTGTTTATCAAATTGAATTTCACACGCTTACTGTAGCAACGAGTTCACAAGGCAGACTTCTGATGGCAATAAATAGTCTTTAAATCAACACAGCCATCGTCTGTAGTGGATGCAGAGTGTGTAATCGGAGCTCCTGTTGAGGAGGACACGTGTTGTCCTCGAGGCCGAACACAATGCTTCAGGACGAGCTGTGGAGCAGCTCACATAATTATGTTGTGACTGTCTTCTGAGGCGCTGGGTCTGTAAATATGTGTTTTTTTATAATCGATCCATCGAGCGTCTCACTGGTCTCATTGTTCTCCGTGTGAGGCTGAAGAGAAGAACCGGTCCCAGCGCTGCCATCTGCCAGAGCGTCTCTGACCGGACTCTTGCTTGCGATCTGGAGGACAACCCTCTCCTGGACGTGGAGCCGTGGCTGGGCCCTGGATGTGGGAACATGACAATTAGTATAGGATTTGGGGATCAGTGACATTTGTTTTTTATTCCTCTTTCTGGTCATTTTTTACCAAACACTCTTCTCCTGAGAGTCAAACCAGATCAATGAGATTCATTCTCGTGGACCGCATGTTGTGACTATACTTTTTCTGACTTTGCCAAATCTTTTTTTTAAACATAGGTGGTGAGAACGGTCCTGTCCTCTCAGTAATCTCTTCAGAGCACCCTCAGGGATAGAGAGACATTTTGGAGTTTATGCATATCAGACTCACCACTGGAATCTCAGCTTGAAGAACCAAAGAAGTTGTTCTGCAAGCCAAAGAACTGTGACAAAGATTTACCCATGGATTATCAACCCTCGTGAACACCTACTGCCCACTGACTCTAGATGGGTTCGGCATTTAAGAAGTTCTGCTGCTGCTGCGCTGGCGACGACGACGAAGATGAGGATGAAAAGCAGCCTTTATTACCGTAAGAAGACATTATGACGGGCCAGAAACACCACATGCCATTTTAATACATGAATATTGTTATCATACGCATATCAGTTAAACATCTTTAGAGAAGAATACAACACATATATGTTATAGTTTCAATAAGTGATCGTCAAGTGTATCTCAACTGATGTGTGTGTGAAAGTGTGTTAACTGTGCTTCTGTATTTGCCGACCACACAGCCAGGATCCGTTGGACTATTTTAACCAGGAAGTCCGGAAGCGTCGTGATGAGGAGACCAACCTGTGGAGTGAGCCCGGCGACCGGAGCCACTCAGAGAGACCCGACGACCGGGTCCTTTACGGCCTGCTGCAGGCCAGGACCAAGACCCGCATGGGGTCCACGGTGTGTGAGGGAAGATGTGGAGAGAATAGGTCTAAATATTCGTCGATATTCACAGAGAGAGAGATAATAGTTGGCAAACCATTAACAACTTGCACCGTTGTAAAAAAGTTACTCCAACTGGTGTAAAACAACTATAAAATCTATTGATTTGAGGCGGAAAGGAGTCAAATGAGTGCATGAGACATAAAACATAAATAGCGAGTCATCTAAAGCTGTGAACACTTATTATAATCAGTTATTCAAACCAGCTTTGGGGCAGTAGTACAATGGCGAGCCTGTCCTATGAGAGAAGTTACACCAAGCTCAAATAAATGGGTTCTTCTAAAGCGTTGACCTTTTCTTGTTTAGGGCTATCGCCGAAGTGTTGACATCGAGGCCATGAGAGACACCTGTCGAGAAGTCAGAGAGAAATGGAAGAGCATCCTGGAGAACCTGGGTAATGCTGGACAGAGGAGGGCTTGGACAGATATTCACTTCTTCATACAAACTAACCAGAAATGGCTTCTTCTTTTTTCCAGGTTTCATGGCTGAATGTGTCTGCTGGAGCCTCACATGACTGTATGCGTAACGCCCCGGCAGCACGTGAGCTGCTGCACATGCTCCACACGGAGACGTCGGTCTTTTCCAGAAGAGAGCCACCTCCAGAAAGATACCTCCTCATCCTGGTGAACTTTGAACTCATACCAACCCCTCGAGTGAGAGTGCCCTCACTGTGATCTGGGTAGTGTGAGACACATCACTCATCCTAATAATGACCCTAACCAACATGTGGGAGTGTGTACTCCATCCCTGCGCTCCAGGCCACAATGAGAAGTCCTTTCATTAGAATTAGTTATGTCAAGTAGGTCTATGTGTATCCATTGAATCATGTATCTCTAAAGCTTAGGGCATTATCTTATCTTATCTGCCTTCTTAATGTATTCTGATTGTGATGTCATTTTGATTCGGTCAAAATATAAATGCATCAAGATTCTACCAGTGGTTTCGATCACAGCCACTGGAGGACAGAGGTTGGCATGCAGTAGAGGACACTGCCACTTTTAATACCCATAGTGTGTCGTTAAGTACATTCAGTTCCACTTCCTCCTCTCCCTCCTCTAGGACCGTCTCCTGTATCTCGATATAGCTGAAGATTTTTTTGGCGAAGGCAAAGCGCTTCTACCCTCCAAATGAGGATTCTGACGAGGAGGCGCCGGGCCTGGCCATCAACCTGCCGCTGCTGATGGCCAGGGTAGAGGCCATGAACGGAAGAGCCACTGAAGGAGATGAGAGCGAGAGAGACGATTGAAACTTGAGGGACAGACCTTAAGACCTTCTGGCTGCAATAATAACACACAGGAGACAGGGGGCAGTAGTTATCTACCCTGGAGTCCTGGATGAAGCATCGCTCTCCCCTTCTCGTGTCTGTTGCTGCTTCTTGGAAGTTTTAGGCTGACAATTAATTTCTCCTGCACCAACGACCCATCTTGAGTCCTATTCAGTCAAAATCTAAAAGGGCTCTGCAGATCTTCTGGTGAATGTTACCATGGCGACCTTTTTCACAGAATGAATGACTTCTTCGCCTGTTCATTGTTCAGCTGTTGTGAACCTTCAGGGTAGCAATGTTCCTTCGGGTAGAGCCTCTTTATGTTTCGTCCTATGATTATCAGCACTTATATTATTCAATCACATGACCGGTAACGAGACTGAATCAATAGTCCAGTGTGTCAGATTTGTATGTGTGTTTCTATAAATGATACTTTTAACCTTGTTGAAGTTTGCATTTGGCTTTAGACATTTTGGGAAATAGCAGATAGACAAACAACATGATAGCCAACAGAAGGCTGAACTCTTAACATTTTTCTGTAGGCTATGTGACTTTTAGGTGAAGCGTGTGGGTGTTTTTCCCTCTGTGTGAAATGTGAAGGATTTCTAAGCTCATGTGGAAGTTTGCGTATTTTTTCCGGTGTCCAGTTAATGATGAAATAAATTTCTAAAGTCTGAGGAGTGTCAGGTTAGTAGGCTATGATGGATTTCCTGGGGCCGGCTCATGTGAAGTGCTACAAGCCTCCATAAACACAATTTGCATAACTATCTGCCATCCGAGCAGCGATTTCACGGAAACTGTGGCAAGAGAGCAACATTCTTCCGCAGTGGAAACAGGGGGAGGGGGGGGGGGGTCTTTAGTCTGGTTCCATGTGCCCTCATGTGGCCTGACGTCAGCGCATGGCTTACAGAGATACCTCCAATCCTGGCCTCGTGCTGCCTGACCGGACCGCCGGGACCAGACTGGGTTGCAAGTTGGAGTTGATGTTGTTGCTGTAGTTATGTAAAAAAGACACTGCTGAGAGCAACCTGCTGGCACTCTCTCTCTCTCTCTCTCTCTCTCTCTCTCTCTCTCTCTCTCTCTCTCTCCAGTATGAAGCACAAGTGTCAAGAAAGTTCACTTTGGCCTCGGGTTCTTGTAACTGTTGAGCTGTGTAGGACTCTTTATTCTCTCAACTGTATTCTTTTGTCACATAATTTAATAAAATTGTTTGCACGTTCACCACATTTTGCCTATAGCCTATGTATCACCTCCATCACCCTTCTTCTTCTTCTTCTTCTCCTCTTCCTCCTCCTCCCCTCTCTTTCCTACTCCCCCTCTCTGTCTCAGCTCATTTAAATGTCCCTTCCCAGCAGCGGTGGCAATACTGTTATGCAACACAAAGTGAGTGTGGGGTGAGGACAAACAAACCGTCTACACCCCGAGCTTCATTAGCATAGCATGACTCACCCAGAAACAGCAAGAAGGGGACGTCCACCTGATGTCCTCTTGCAGTTTTAGCAGTTGAATACCTCAACTCTAACGAATACTGTGTTATATCTCCTCACGTTTACAACGGTAGCTCTGAGGGACCTTGTTCAGTGACTTAGGTTTCATGTCATGGTTGCCATGGTGTCAAAACATTACTGAAGGTATGACCACAAGGATGCCGACGGTGCTCTTGCTCTTTCCCCTCTTTGACACTGAGCAATAATTTAAATATGCGATGTCACCGTGCTGAAAGGCTGGACAGAGGAGATTGAAATATCGACACATTTGACATTTAGCCTCTACCTATTGGTGTCCCGATGATCTTTGAAGACCGCCGTCCAAACAACGACTGATTTATTCTGTTCTTATATAGTCTTTATTGTGTGGTTGACATCACTTTTGCCTTTTTAAGCTCTTCCTCCGTATTCTTTTGAAATCACAGGTGTGTCTCACGCACCTGTTACACCTCTCCAATCACGTTTTTCAACAAGAAATGTTGATTCTTACAAAGGCAAACATCTAAACCCATTCAGATGACACTATATCTACACTATTTCTCAATATGCGGATGACATATATGTAGGTTTGAAACATTTAGATAAAAATATTGAAACAAATATATATAATAGATGTTGCTTGTATGATAAATCACTCACTAACACATCATTTGGCACACATATAGCAGTTTGAATGCCTTTTTCCACTATGTGAAAGACTGTGTGGTTGATTTTGTCATCAGGATCATCATATTTTATGTTGACGCATGTGTGTGTGTGATAACTGATCACTGTTATTTGATGACATCAGTACCTGATATGGATGAATGAGTCAGAGTCAGGGACGGGTAGTAACATCACACCAGCAGAAAACTGTCAGAGGTTAGTGTTTGTGTGTGTGTGTGTGTGTGTGTAGGTGTGTGTGTGTGTGTGTGTATGTGTGTGTGTGTTTGACCGTCTGAAACCTGAGTTGATAATGACCCGCATGGTGCTCTGTCACTAAAGGAATGGATCACTGGAGATGGAGCTCTCACTGCTCCTGCGAGGCGGCGGCACACTGCGATGACATTTAATGATGTTGTCACAGCTGTTGTGGAAACTCCCTGTGAACTGTATTATGATTTTAAAAGGAGCAGGATGTGAGAAGCTACTCCATAAAAGTCATCTAGCTTGTCATCTTTTATCTCCCAGGGACAGACCTGTTGTTTCTGATGAAATATCCTCAGTGAATGAAAAACAGCTGCATCATTGTTAACTTTCCACATTAGCTCAGAGCCACTTGCTGCTTCGTGTACATCAAGACCTAACCCCTATTAAGAGTCTGGTTACTAAACCTGTTGTGTGTTTCTGTCAACATGATTAACCTCCTAACCTCAGTGTCTCCGTGATACCTTCCCCTCAAAGACACCACAAGCCCAGTTGAAGTGGAAAGTGTTGGGCTGAGTGATTATAAAGGACACCGGGCAAACCGTTTGAGGATATGGGGATCTTTACCCCACTTACCCATTACCCCGCCTCAAAATGTGGACTTCCAGCTTACAGGGAATGAGACACGGAGCATCTGGTGTCGGATGTCAGTGCAGACTGATTGTAGAGTGACAACATGGATCAGGAATAGCAACAGAACGTCTATAAAAACACAGACCCGAGCCCAGACGGCACAAAGAGACACAGCCAGGAGATACAAGCTGAAGCATCCCTGTTCCCTCGAACAAACAGCCTCATCCCAGACCCAACAACACACATTGAGACTGATCCACAAGACCGACTGGATACACCCCGAGACAGATCTTCCCACAGCAGAGATGATGCCAGTGTGTACCGTCCTGGAGAAGCGTAACAGTGTGGTGGTGGGAGCTGAGCTGGCCTGCAGCGTACAGGAAGAGAACACGGCTCATAGGGAGAGCTACAGCGCTGACTGGCAGAGTGTCAGTCTCAAGACTCGACCCCAGGACAGGTGAGAGCTCACAGACCCAACAGAAAACATCACAGACCCAACAGAAAACATCATATCAAATCAAACATGGGATTGAGTGGTAAAAATCAATTAATTACATCCTGGCTGTGATTGAAAATCATTCGTGCCATCATCAGAATGGATTGAGATCTACTTTCACTTCTTCATACAGACTCTTCTCATATTGGAAGGCAGTTAAAGTCTAATTACGAAGGTAAATCACAATGAGTGCTTCCACAGTTTCTCACAACTTGTCTCTGACCCCCCCCCCCCCCCCCCCCCCTGCAGGCAGACAGTAAACCTAAATGACGACTCTCGTAGGGAGACACTGTCCCGCCAGTGGCAGGTCCGTTCGCTGAAGCAGACCTGCCCCTCCGGTGTCTTCAGAGTGGGCACCGTGGAACGAGGGGTGAGGGAGCACCAGCTGCTGCCGAAGAGAAAAACCCTCCCCTTGCCCATCTTCACCCCTGCAGAGCTGGGTGTCAGGCTCGGACGCGGAGCCCCGCACACCGAGCAGGACCTCCACCCCTTCCCCGTCCCAGACGGAGCCTGCCCCAACAAGAAGACCGTGGACGAGATCACAAGAGACCTCCCCCCAGTCAAGCCAAGGCTCATGGAGTTCTTCAAAGGGCCCAGAGACCTTGGGCGCTCGATGTCTCAAGAGGCCCAGAGAGGGTGAAAAAACAAAAAGAGATAGAGAGGATGTTAGGGAGAGACAAGTTGGGTGACTCCTGTGAAAGATCAGTCAGTGAGCTACGTGTGTCAGGAAAGAGCATGACAAGATAGATATATATATATATAGATTTATCTCGAGTGACATTCATCAAAAACCTTAAATACTGTAGATGTCTAGCACTATCTGTGTTTCTTGGTGAACACCAGTCATTGTTGGCATGTGGTGCTCCGTGGTATTAGAAATGGTTCTCTGAAGGCATGTATTGTGACGGAGGAGGGGGGGGGGGGGGGGGTTGTCAGCTGTGTCATGGACTGATCTCTGCCTGTGCTGGCCAGCTGAGCTGGTCCCACCATATCTGCTGAGCTCTCGCTGGAATAACTGCAACCCAACCAAGTTGCATACAATATATTTTGCCTTTATTACGGAATGGATAGTGCAAATATCCTTCAGAGGGTAAATGAAAGTGTGTTTGGGGTTATGTGAGGTGAGAAGACAGAGGGGAAATGACCTGCGTAACAAAAGAGAGAGAGAGAGAGAGAGAGAGTGGGAGGGGAAGGGGATGGGTGAGGGGTGAGGGGTTGTTGGAAGTTGATCTGATCTCTGTCGAGTACAGAATGCTCTGGCGTGAACAGACACAGCGGTTGTTCATAATGTGTGTGCGCTGGCTGACACCTCGAATCAAGAGGACTGAGACTCATATGTGTTCAGTGATCTGCCTCGTTAGTTGAGTGCAGCTCATATTTGTATCGTATACATTCTGTATATGATAGAAAAACAGATTCTGTATTCGCTGAGAATAGTGTTGTGAATGAATTTGTAATGTGTGCATTCCCTAGATATTTATATTTTATAATAAAACCCGAACTGCCCTTCACTCTTCTGTCACTGTCTTCTTTTGGAAACAGCACGAACATATTCTCTTTAAATAAATAAATAATACATATTTGGTTATGGACAGGAGTAAATGGGACTCAACCAGACAATGATATGATGTGACAATAAATTAATTAAAATATATATCAACTAGAATGGGCACTCGGTAGAGCGCATACCTTCGCATATCACAAGATTGGGCATTGAATTATGAACATTTTGGCATTAGTTGCATGCCAATTGGATATAAATTGACCGCGCTATGGTAAAAAGAAGATGTTGACCTTTTCATGACCTTGACCTTTGACCCGATCGATCCCAAAATCTAATCAAATGGTCCCCGGATAATAACCAATCATCCCACCAAATTGCATGCGATTCGGTTCAATACTTTTTTAGTTATGCGAGTAACACGCATACAAATAAATAAATAAACTAGAACGGGCACTCGGTAGAGCGCATACCTTCGCATATCACAAGATTGGGCATTGAATTATGAACATGTTGGCATTAGTTGCATGCCAATTGGATAAGAATTGACCGTGCTATGGTATAAAGAAGATTTTGACCTATCCATGACCTTGACCTTGACCTTTGATCCGATTGATCCCAAAATCTAATCAAATGGTCCCCGGATAATAACCAATCATCCCACCAAATTTCATGCGATTCGGTTTAAAACTATTTTTGTTATGCGAATAACACGCATACAAATAAATAAATAAATACACGGCAATCAAAACATAACCCTCCGCATTTTCAATGCGAAGGTAATAAATACACGGCGATCAAAACATTACCTTCCGCATTTCAATGCGAAGGTAATTAAGCAAATATGCAAATAACAGCAGCAGTAACACATAATAAATGCATTTCAGGAGGCACCATGATGCCAAACCGGCTGGAAAAAAATAGCTGGGTATCTGTCTCCCATAATCTGGGTACAAAATGTGAGAGTCTCTCCTCCACCCTCTGAACAATCTCCACTTCACCACTTTACAGCCCTCATTTATCTCTCATGTTCCACCACCTGTGTTTGTTTCCAACACAGAGCGCACTGTTCCCCTGTTGTTGTGCAGCGCTTTACTGGATGCACTGCACCGCCTCCTCGACATCTACTCTCTAAATCCATATGCCCAATCTAAAAAATCAATCATTATTTCTGCCACTTGCAGATTCTTTAATCATATTACTCCCCTGATCTGTGTCATCAACTCCTCCTGATGTAGGCTACTCTCTCTCTCTCTCTCTTGCATGTCACTCTCACTTGCCAACATGTGGTGGTTTGATATTGATAGCTGGGTAAACATTAGGATTACCCTGGAGACTGTAGAGAGGCAGCCATATTGGCACGTCCTCCCCATTTGAGCTCTTAATCCGAGCGTTCTATCAGAGATATCGATGTGCTTCACCCTTCACACACTAACTTTATAATTATACCCTCTGATACTGCTGCTGAAATCCTGTGCTCCCCACCCTGCACGGTCACAGTACAACACAGTTGTCGAACTCCAAATGAACCCCCTCGAACCCTGGAACTATTTTCAGTGGGTGCCAAGATATCCGGGAACTGCGATGTCCTGTGTTGTCACAGCCACATCTCCTAAAAAAGACACTGACATTCTTTCCTCAGTGCTGCCTGTATTATCCCATTTGGCAAAGCTGCTGCAAGCTATATGAAACCCTGAATAATTAGCTCACATTGAAGATGCTCTCAACACCTTCACCTCGGATAGAACCAGGAAAGAAAATGTGTAAATACCTTTATTATTTAAACAGATTCAATTAAATGTGTGAATTACACTATTGTTATACAGTTTTCACGCTTTAGTTGCTTTTTTATTGTCGTCACCTGCAGAGATTGAGTAATGTGCTCTCTCATACTTCTATAGCTTCTCATCACAGTGTATTTAAAGACAAGGTTACACGGTGTTGCACAGCAATAGATCGCATGTGTGTCACATTCCTGCCACGTCATAGAGTGGCATGCAATGGACCGCATCAGGGCTATAGTAGAGTCACTATGACATATTATCAATACACATACATGTTGCTTGTGATCTCGTTGTCATCCCAGCTGCTGCACCCTACTGGATAATTTGGGTAATGCAGGTAGAAGAAAGTAAAGGCAGAATAAATACATTAACAATGCACAATATTATATTTATTTGGTCTTTTCATATATTGTCAGTTAACAAAACAATATTCAACAGTAAACAAACATGAATGTGAGTGAATATGAAGGATATTATATTTTACTTCCAGTTCCCAAAGGAAAAAAATATATATATATATTTTTGGGGAGTGATCTGATTCTTCTGTGTCAGCAGCAGTGCTGTTCTTGAAAGCCTCATGATTAACTCATATCTTCACCCATTCATAATCAACCACACTACAGTCACTTGCAGCATCTCCAATCAGCATCACAATTACTGTGTCCCCTGTTGTTGCACCTCTCTTGTCAGCCAGCTGTGAAGGGCCCCATGACATCACAGGAGCAGCCTGTGTTAATTGGCTATAGGCTGGGTGTTGCTGTGTGGTTGGTTTTACCTGCTGCAGGCGTGACGTTGACTCCTACACTCCTGCTGGGTGAGGGAAACAAGTGAAAAAGAAAAAATAGTAATGAGAGTGTTGCATTTTCTAAGTGTGTATAAATGAGCAAGACTCAAAGGCCCAATGACAACTGATGGTATATAGATACATTGAAGTTTGAGTTAATTCTGGGGGGTAATGACTTGAGCTGAGAGACAGTGACTCATTTTCCTTCCATTTCTGACAGTGTTACTAAAAAGCCTAACTACAGTCCAGTATCACCCCGTGCCCTGAACCTCCTATCTCATGAGAAAAAAGGTTTTGGTGAGCCCTACTGGAAATTAATGTGTTGCTCTGTGTTACATAGGTATGGGTTGAAATCTCAACTAAAGATGTGACAAGGCTCAGAGAGCATCTCTAGAAGTGAACCTTCTAACAACGAGAAGTTAATCTGACTTGAAACACATACATGTCCTTAAAATAGATTTCTATCAAGTTTTGCTTCACCTTTTAGATAATCAAATCAAAGATATAACACCAATTTACTTAAAATAAGGTCCTGGGCACCTGCAGTAATTAACACTTATGTGTTTTCAAAGCACGAGTATATTTGAGCTATTTTAGGAATGATTTTCATGGACTAATACACAGATTGAATCTGCCTGACACAGTGGAGCCTCTAAGGAGAAAATGTCTGTTGTCTTTGAAACCGTCAAGGGACTACAGATGCAGTCAGGGGACGACAGATGCAGTCAAGGGACTACAGATGGAGTCAAGGGACTACATATGCAAATTAGCTGTAGACAATCTGGTACAGTGCATCAACATGGTGACATTTATGTTTTAACTGTACATGGTCCCTTTTAAATAAAGATAATAATAATAAATAGAAACCTTATGGATTTGCTCTGTCTGTAAAAATGAAACGTTGGTGCTTGCTTGAAACCAACAAGCAGGGGATGATTTAATACAAACTAATAATTAGTTTGATTTGATACACATTAACCAGATTAATTTCCTTTAGTTTTCAGGATTATTCTGTGTTTCAGAATAATAAAATGTGCATTTGACCTTTTACTTCATCAAACTAATTATCTGCACCATATCCAAGAGGCAACATGTCACTATATGTGCAAGTGGAAAGGCCCTGTTGGCTGCACAAGTGTTTTAGTTATAATGAGTAACTAAATTAATACAATTCTGGATTAACGCATGACATTAAACATCACTGGTGGCTGCTGCTGTCAGTGGCGGATTCCATATGTTTAGCTTTGCACCAGAGGCCACTCTTTAAGTGTGGGGAAACAAACAAATAACATACATTTGATGCCATGTGGTACTGATCCCTGTGCCCCTCTGCCATATTTGATCGGCTGTTTAAAGCATCTCAAGTATCTTTTCTGAGAGGATTAACAAACAAGGTGCGGTAATATTAGTCAAATATTGTTAATTTTACCCGCATTGAAATATGTACCTAAAACAGCAGGTTGAGGAAAACAGGTATAGTGCCTATCGGATTATCACTTGTTTTAAACTGTGTGTAAAACATGAAATAGTTAATTTATTTATGTCAAAGTATCTTTCTGGTTTCTCCAGTTGTGGCTCAACCATATCGTCCCCCGACAAAGCCTCTGACCACCAGTAATGAGTTGTCATATGAAATGTAATGGACATGCAAGAGTTCTGACCACCTGTCTCCGTTCGGAGGAGAAGAGGTGGGTTAGGTGGGTTTGGTGGTCTTGGTGGACCAGTGTGGCCCGAGGCAGCAGCCATGCTGGGTACAGGTACTGGGCAAGCTGGTATTGGTGGTGGTACATCTCTGCGTCAGCGTCATTCTCTTGAACTCTGAGATCTCTGGGAGCATGACTAAACTGAAGGAGAACAGCCCAACATATTTTTTGAGCGCATGACTACAAACTACGTTTTCACTGCTTAACTAACGCTGTCTTTACGTTAGAACTGAAAGAAACCTGGATTGACTTGACATTGTTTGAACATGTGGGTTGGACAGAATTGATTTTGTGGTTTCCTCTCTTCAACACACAGAACAACATCAGATTTCTGCCTATTTTCTTTTTCATTTCAAAAGTCAAAACCCATTTTAATAAAATTGGAAACAATTTATGGACTGAGGCTGCTGACCCTGGACCTTGTCTGGTCTACCCACCGCAGGGCAATGGGCTCCGAACGAGCTCTGAGTCGACATGGTTATATTATTCATGTTGACTTGGTGCATACAAGGTCTGCATATTGAGAATATCACACACACACACACACACACACACACACACACACACACACACACACACACACAGATGGCACAATCAGCTCTATCTGACTGTCCTCTGACTGTCTTAGCTAGCCTGCTATTCGGTCCTCCTTCCCCTGAGGGGGACTATTAATCCTCATTGTGTCAAACTGAGGGGGTGAAAGCAATTTGTTCATTAATGACTCACCTAGAAAACATTATTCCACACCTTCGAAGCAATACACTTTTTATTGACCCAAGATTCAAGAAAGTCTCTTCAAGTTACTGTCATTTAAAAACAATTGTTTTCATAAATGTGGCTATATACGTTTTAAGAAATATGTGTCACCCAGATACATTATATATGCTTTCCACAAATGATATCTCTGGCCACTGTTTGTTAGCTCAGGGATGCAACGCTCAGTAACTAAAAACGTTATGGTATTGAAGGAGTTATGTCAATTTCATAAATAATATAGCAATGCAGCTAATGTTAGTCTGAGGACTGATCGTGTGTCACGAACATGTGACTCATTAAACCCCATTAGCCCGGCCCATATCTATCTCATGGACAACATTTCCAATGACATCCAGTTACCGTTTCCAGTGGTGGAATTACAGTGCTGTCACCTTCGACCGTTTGACCACATATTTTAAAATTGAATTATTTGTGGTGTGAATTGTTCCGAATGACAGCTCCTTAATAAATCCAGTAACATGGCAGCTCATGTGCTGGTAATAATGTCACAGTCAATTTGTGTTGAAGGTCAAAATAACACGATTATATCAGCTATCATGTGTGGTTAAAATATGTTATAATGTATTAAATAACATGATTTTTGAGTTGTGAAATTCTCCAAACCTTTAAAACACTTTCAAGCATTTGCACCAAAATAAAAGCAAGCTGCTTACAGTAGGTTAAACTGAGAGTTTGTCTTGGATTAATTCAGTTTGAAATAAGAGCACATGATTTGTTTTTATAAACTAAAAGTGACACAGTAGCTGCGTTTAGGCAGCAACAACTGGTATTACCCAAAATACATACACAGTAACGATACACTTTTATTAATCCCCAAGGGGAAATTAGTTCTCTGCATTTAACCCATCCTTAGTTATTAAGGAGCAGTGGGCTGCAGTGATGCACCCGGGAAGCAACTGGGGGTTCAGTGCCTTGCTCAAGGACACTTCGACTTGCAACTAATGGGGAGAGCGGGGATCGAACCCACAACCTTGCGGTTGCAGGACGGCCCTCTTACCCCACTGAGCTACAGCCGCCCCCAAAAGTAACCATTCTTTCACAGTTTTGGAACACATTATGTTGACTGCTAGAAGAGTTTGAACCTTTGGATCTCTGAACTAAATGCCACTGACTTACAAAACTTAATTTTAAATCATTTGATTATCCTTTAAGAAGTTGTAAACCGGGCTCTACAACCTGCTCGAACACTAGATTATGAATTTAACACACACTCTTAGACGCAATCTCACACATTTCATGCAATTGTCCGAGCTGAGTCTGAGCAGACCATAAATAATATATCCAAGTGTTTATAGCACTTGTCTGACACAACCTGATAATGTGTCAGACAGGCAAGATCAGCCATGAGTATGACACCCTGAGAGGTAGTTGGCGTGTGGGGTGCCCATCTTGAAATGACCACCAGGCCTGAGAGAAGGAGCCGAGCCAGGAGGCATCATGGGCTCTGGGAGCTGCTGCAGAATAGTGGTGGGATGCCGAGGAGCCTGGGGAGCAGAGATGGGGCTGTAATGAGGCTCTCTGCCTCGAGGCACAGTGGCTGAGAATAAACTCTATTTACACAAGAGGTGAAGCTCAACTCCACGGGGGGAAGGAGAAGGGGGGTATTATCTTCCCATATGGAAGCAGTATTAAAAACATCACTTCTTGTAATACTAGAAATGATTGTATTATGACATGTGATGTGTTTTGTGGTTGAGCTACACAGAGAGCAGCGGGTCAGATAAAGAGCTTCTGCTGACAGCCTAATAACCACAGAAATGAACAATTAAGTTAAAATAAAGCGCACTTACAGGAAATATCCGAAAAGCATGTAATTCATACGGCTGATTGTGTGGAAAAACATCTTCGGTCCCCTCCATGTGTGAGAGTCTCATATTATGTGCAACATCTTTGGTATGTAATTCTAACCTGTTTGCTGAGATGCAGAGAAATACAGCAGCAGGTTGCTATGGTGCCAAAACACGAGCCACGGTCTGCACACGTATTCAAACACACTCCCCCACACAACACACTCCCCCCCGCCTGTGATCACTGCATTGACCTACAGGATGCAGTACAGGCTGTTTCTGTAATTAATCTCACTTTAGAAGCCAAAAGCAGAGCAGCTGGTAACTCAAAGAACTACAACCATAAAGCATCGTCGAAAAAAGAATCCGCCCACTCTGGACACTTTTTTTTATGATTCACTGTTTTTCCAACAGTGAATCACAGTGGATGTAAATAGTTTTTATATTACACTTATCAAATGAGAAAACACATCTCTTGATTGCCAAAGTAAAACAATATATTCACATATAAATGAAAACTCTGCTAGGTGTTAATAGTCGGAATGAGGTAAGACTTTATTTACTCAAATAAATGAGTCAAACGCTAATCAACAACCAAGAGGAAAGTTATATTAATTATGATGCTAATTGGAAATTTTGTGATTTGTATGAGTGTTTTCAATCTGTGTGCTCTGTATAGTATTTAATTTTCCAGCACTAAAATGTCCAAATGTTATACTTATGCATGTTTAGATCGTGTTTTTCATTTATTGTTTACTTTAGAATTAAATGAAGGAGGTATTTTCTGTCCTTATTTTTATGTGAAGACAGATGGTGCTGCTTACATTATGGCCTGTGGCTCAGTTACATAATAAAATATTGATATGTTGCCGAATGGCTACACTATTACAACAGGTGATAACATAGACTTCACCCTTAATCAATAATCTAAATGTTAAACAGATATGTTTAGATAAGACACATAATTGTATTCCCCTTATTTAGCATTCATAGCAGTATAGCAACAGATAATACAAGATTGATACAGTAATCGGCCCTAAAAACAAATTCTCTCAAATGTAACCCTATAAACAAATAAATAATTACAAAGACTTATATATGTCGATTTATTGACCTCTTCCGCTGAATCCTGAATTGGATGTTAATTACAGCGGTCGATGTTTAATAGCATTCGGGTCAAACTTACATGAATAACTCTTTTTTTAAAGATCATTAAAGTAAATAACATGTCTTCCTATAGAGATAAGTGGAAAATACATGACTGAGCTAACCTTTTAACATGAGACTCGAGATCGAGGCTGTGAAATTAACGCCATGTTGAGTTCGAGTAGCCTACCCAGAGGAGCCAGCACTGGCCCATCAATGTAGACTCAGTGAAGTAAAGTGTGATTACCTGATTAAAATGATATGCCGCTAACTGCACAGTAGTCACTGCTCTACAGAACAACGCTCGCAATGCAGGCTCAAAAAGCAAACTTCCTGATGTGTAATATTAGCTAAACTAGCTAGCATTAACTTCATGGCATTTCTCAACTCACTTACCGCAGGAGTGGAAAAATAACTGAGAAGATTTACTCCAGTACTGCAGTTAGGTACACATTTGTGGTACTTTACTTGAATACTTTAATCCTTTGTCACTTTATACTTCTACTCCACTCCCTCTAGCATATATTGCATGTGTTGCTCCCAGTCTCCCCACAGGGGATTTTATGGTTTAAGAAAGCAACAATGAGACCACGGGTCTGTGTTTACGGAGCGCTCAGAATGCAACACTTTCAACAATCTGAAATACCCGGTTCCAGCCTGAGCGCCTCGCTATGGAAGAGGACACTAATTAGCACACCGTGTACATTTACTGCATCACTCTGCCTTCCAACTCTCCCCACCCCTGTCAGTGGAAGGAGCCTCGACACCCCCATCACATCTACAGCTCTGTAATTAAAAGGCTGTAATCTGGGTGGTTCGTCTCTATTTTTAAAAGCCTCTGTCCTTGTGTGGGTAAAGTGACACAAAGGGAAGCATCAAGCGCTGAAAGAGGAGGAGGAGGAGGAGGAGGAGGAAGGGGAGATGGGAACAACCGCAGCAGCAGGTGACGACCAACTCTGCGAGAGATAAGGAAACTAAGAAACTTTGTTTAATTGGCAGAGTGGCCGAAAGATAATTTGCGTCCTTCTGTCCAATGCAGCCCACGCACCTCATATCAACTTTTTTGGAATAGCAGTGTTTTTTTTCGGGAAAAAAAGAAAAGGGAGAGATGTGCTTCCTGCATACCAACACAGAGATGCAATTCCACATCTTGTGGATGTTTTAAGAGCTAATGAAATAAAATCGTATAACTTGGATAACTATAACAAAATAAACTACGGCTATACAATACTTCAAGACCATATTGTATGATCTTTAAATTATATATTGGCCAGTCAATTCTAGAAATTGCAGGTAACAGCTATAGAATAGGTTATTAAAGTAGAGTTTTATCTTCTGGAGTGTATAAAAGTTAACCAATATTTGTCAAGTATTTTATGTGATTTTATATTTAATTGCAGAAATCAAACCACTTTCTACTATAAAAGTCATTAGACACACTTTTACAAGTAAAGATTTTGCATCCAGTCAAACATGATTAGACGTATTCGTATTAACACAAATATATTAACAGTAAAATGACTCATAATGCTGTTGTCTCTTCTTGTCGACCGGTGAATATTGATGAAATGATGATGAAGAAGGAAAGTTCGAGCGACTCAGCACTTGATAAGAATACAAAGTTTATTCTACAAGATACAGGTCAAAAACAGACGCCTAGAACGACTGGAGACTTTCAGGAGCCGAATTGATTACATCCAAGGATACAGGTTATATACGAGAAAAGGAAAGAGGCGTTTATGTTAAAATCTATAAGCCAGCCACCTCATTTGAGAGGGCTTCGAGTGGGCTTCTAGCCCCCACCCCACATGATCACATTCCACACAAAAGTCCCCTCACCACAGAAACCTCGTGAACCTCAGGGCTCAGCTCTTCCTCCGACCTACAGATTTTGATACCTGACATCTTGTGTAATGGAAAATACACGACAATGCAAACATATGTGTATGAATGAAGCTCAAGCGGAAGCCCATAGTCTTGCAGCCATTACTCCATCAGCGGATTGGGGGCGTGTTCGATGAATTAACCCATCGGAGGCGGCGCAGTTCTTTTAAAATATGTTCTCCTCTCTGCTGCTGTCAGTTGCCATTTCAGCTCAAACCGATACGACCCTCCTCCACCCCCGGCTCCCCCAGTCAGCAATCAGTCCTGCTCAGCTTTCATCATCGGGTTACAGCCGGTGTCCGGATTCCACTCCAGGGGGGGATTCTGCCTCCGCAGATATCAGCATCACTACCCCTTGCTTATCCTAATTCAGGATGGACTGTCAATCGCCAAAGACTTTGCACTATTCAAATATATGCAATTGTAATAAATTATTGTTAAACTAAAAAAACCAAGCCTCTCCTGATTGAAATATTATTAACATATCATTATGGTTATCTTCACCAGGAGAATCGTGCAATAGCTTGCGGCTGTGAGTGAGTGTGCGCCTCTGTTTCTGTCCACGGCTAATCTCACATTCTGCTGCAGCAGACTGCATCATATTTTGGGTGGCCAGTTCAGGCTGCATGCTTAAGGACCTGTTGTGGTTAAGGTGACACACACGTTCTCAAAACACCTTGTATTGTCTGTTTTACACAGCTGACTGCATCGCTGCTCAAATCTTCAAGTTGATGAAGACATCTGCGTAGAATAAAATGAGAGTGTATCTGGTATTTGATTAATGCGAGTGAACAACAGGTCTTGAAGTCGAGACAACTTAGCCAATTGTGGGATGAATTCATTTGATTAAACAAATGAATTGATCCCCCTCAGTGGCGGCACTCCACTGGGTGTACCTTTCTAGTGGTTGATGTGTTAATATGAAGCAGTGCTTTAAAGTTGTAGGTGGTCGAGGTTAAGCTATAATTTAAACTACTTCATATACTGTCGGGTATTTAACCTATCGGTGCATCGATTTAATATATTAACTTGTGTTTTGTGTCTAAAATCCTAATCTGAAAAGTAATTTACGATCTACAGCTATCAAATAAATGTATAAAAGATGGAAATATATAGTTTAGTACAAGTAACTCAAAATTGTGCTGTCGTACATAGTTGATTTTGTAAATATTATAATGATTTAAATGATGATATTTAGTAAACCATAGCCATACCAACAAGCCATAAAATGAAGTAAAGTGAGGCCACAGAAGTATCTTCAGGTTGTTATTAGATCAATATATGCATATAACATGTCAAATGAGCCCCTGAAGCATGCTGACACTTAAACAGTTCGATATAGGCACAGGCTCCTGAGGTATGATTACACTTCTCAGTAATATTTAATCCCAAATGCACACACACACACACACACACACACACACACACACACACACACACACACACACACACACACACAATAAAATGGTTGTCGGTGTTGGTTTAAGGGGGAGCTCATTGCATCAGAGATCATTTATTTATACCCCGTGGGTGAAGAGGGGAGGCCGTGCATGGAGATGCCGGGCAGTTCTTTCTACATCCAGCTAACAGCGGTAGCCACGTTAGCTGGATGTTCTGCTGAAGGCATTAAAAGCAAATAGCGTGGCGTCACTGTTGGATAGAACTATTTCCAATGTTATACCTTTTTCAAACGTTGGTGTCACAGTTGTCACCGCCGTCAGTCGGGGGGATGGTGACAGTTGGATGGCGGATTTGAAGCTAAAGCTGTGATCATTAGTCCAGAAATCCCCCCCCCCCCCCCCCACACACACACACACATTTTGCCCTTCACCCCCTGCGACATCAGCCCAAGAACATGGCCATTACCTTTCTCCGTTTCTATGGCAACACCACCCTGCAGCCCCTTATGTGTTCATGGCAGTGTGTGTATGTGTGTTCACAATCACGTGTGAGTGTGTGTGTGAACGGGCATGGCGCGAGGTTAGTTTAGATCATATCAGCAACGAGTACAATCAATTATATTCAGGGTTCCTTTTTTGATGTGCTCTTTCTCTCTGTCTGCTGACAGTGCACCGCTCACAGCCTCAAGGAAGACACCATACAACAATAGATATTGAATAGTGGTCACATGCTGCTGTACAGTGAATGTTTGTGGGTTTGTATTAAGTTTGTAATTATTCCTGATTGATCCCTGCAGCAGATGATTAGTAGATCTTTGAATACAACTGGACAGTCAGAAAGTCTCTATTCTTTCTCACCAGGGGCCGTCCAATGCCACTTCACCCCCTTTAGGAAAAGCAGAAGTTTGTAGCCGTCTCAGTAACAATGTTCTGTAATGTTGAAGGACATAATGACAACAAAGAAGAGATGAAATAACGCGATGTCTCAAGAGTCGACGTCATAACAAGATTGACATGACAGAGCAGACTGAAGGAGAGAGCATGGGTGTTATTCTCTTGTTGGCTAACCACTGTCTGGGATGCAGGGATGAGGTAGAAAGAGAGCCAGAGAAGCAATGTGAGATAAGGCTTTGAATATATCTCCTTTCACTCGCTTCTCTTTCTCCTCTCCCTAAGGAGAAGTGCTGACTGACAGACGCTTCCCACCACCATGTCCCTTGGCTGTGGGCAAGCTTTGTATGGTGCCTACCACCAACTCAAGCCAATTAACACATGCACACTATTAATACATAATCAACTAGTTAGACACAGACCCCAATTATCTTGCAGCCGGCCATTTAAATGTAAGTGGCTGGGGGAGGCAATGGGAAGGATTTGTAATGATGCTCCACAATAGTGTGCCAGTTTATGGTCAATACAAGAGATCTTCAGCGGAAATCAATGAGATGAGACACCCACCATCCCCTTGAGAGGACGCGGCCATTAGAGAAATGCATATTCAATCATTTGAAAGAATGAGCTGTTTGCTTTTTGTTTATTGTGCGCTTGATTAGTCCCATGGTGATTGTCCCCAGCTAAGGCAGCCAAGCTGGTGTCATTGTGTCTCATCTCCCTCTCTCTGAATCCTGACTTAATCAGACACACCTGTGCCAAGCGCCTGTCTTCTGTGTTTCGATCTGACATCCCCAGTGCCGAGCTGTCTCCTTGCTCTGACTGGATCTGTGTGTGTATCCAGATGCAGGATCGACCTGGACGTGATCCTCGATTACATACGGGAACCCAGATGAAAGATGTTTTAGTGCAGAGGATGACTCGTCAATCCCCGTGAGAGTTAAACGTAACCGTACTGCCAAAGGCCTCCACAGACAACGAGCCTTCGTAGTATTGTGCTTCATCTTAAACTTTCTTTCAGGCTGGAGTCTCATTAGATACATTTAGAGTAGGCCTAGTTTATGATTTCCTCAACGAACAGTGAGTCCCACACTGATGTCCCAGCTCTGCGTACAAAGTATTCATTTGCATTTAGTTTGTAATAGGGCTTGGCAATAATTTAATATGATAATGTAGTGTCCTTTAATGATATCATATAGTGATGAAATAATATATTGAGATTTCCTGATACTCAATTCCCTCGTCTAAATTGATAACAAGCATAACAATCACACATAATATATTCAAACTCAAATTTCTCTGCAAATCTGAATTGCTAAGAATTCTGCTTCTGGAAATACTCTTAAATCAAACTATCATCTGAAGCGGATTACTCTGTATTTGTGTCAATGACGTGAAATGTACCAACATTATGCTTTTGCCCACCAGTGATATCACAAGCACTGGTTATCCTATACAGATCAGATATGGAGGAAAAATGTCTTCCTTTTAAGAAGATAAGAAGAAAGATCATTTTGTTGTTTTCACTGGCAAATTGGTCCGACTCAGATATTCCTGTGAAATAAATAAAAATGTCTAGGAAATAAATCCTGAAATAAAAAACAAGCAGATAAATATTAAAATGTTAATGTAAAAATATATATATATTCAGTATATTTATAAAAACAAATACCTTTTTCAAAGGATTATGGTTAGGTACTTATATATCGGAATTACATTTTCATTTATTCCAGTGGACTTCTATTCCCTAGTGTCCATGCATCAACAGGAGAGGTTAATATACACACATGGTGTATGGCAGAGATAAAAAGGTCTCACAATGTGACATTTCTATGCATTGTAGGAACAGTTTTTGGTCAAAAGTTTCCAAAAATGGTAACTTTTGTTTAAAACTGAATAAAGTGATGACAGAGTAGATGACAGAGGGCCTCAAAATATACCCTGTAGAATTTAATAATTTACTTTAACTCACTCTTGTTATTAAAGAATGTATATGTGTAAATGATGATACTTAGAAGCATGTGAACCATAAGGAGCAGTGAGCACTATGACAATATGTGTTCATAAAAACAGATACAGCTGCATCACTTAGGAATGTTGCACACTGCACTGTGTTGCACAACGGAACAGCATCGTACTAGGTACGAGCTCAGGAGTCATCTTGGAGAATGTCAACACTATCTGTCAATAACAACTCCTCTGAAGGAATAGCGCATCGTGACACAGGAGGGCAGAGTGATGAGGTCAAGTGCCGGTGGCGAGGAGACGCCCTTGCACCAACTTTAGACCAACCGATGCTGACTCAACGTCTGTGAAACCTTTTGCCAATCTCATGCTGTAAAGCTAAAGCTATGAGAGGCGAATATGGCCGATGAACTAAAGTTTATAAAAACAAATGTTAGTTCCGGTGTGTGCAAAAGTACAAAAAGAAACGATAAAAAAAATAAAAAAATAATGTACTTTTTACCTGAAGACAGTTAACTGCTTGCAGTCTGTGGCCCTTTGTAATGTGTTCTCCCTCAGCTGAGAAACATACTCTGTATCACAACTTTTTTTTCTTATAAAGCACTTTTTACTATAACTTTTCGTCTCTGTTCATTCTTCGACACCCAAAGCTTTTTACACACAACAAGCCCTTTTTTTCAAATCTCAGTCTGGATATTCTACGCCTGGTCAATTATTTATTTTTTAGATAGAAGGTATTTTGTGCAAACATAGAAGTACAGTAACCTGCCTAGAATGGCCTTGTACATTAAACACCTTTAAGGGTAATAATAGAGTGTTTTTTTCTTATTCATTTATTTATTTAACTATTGAATTATTTAAATATAATTACATCTTCGTGCCTCACTAGGATTTATTTAATAGGCAGATTTGTTTGATTTAATAGGCTTATTTATTCATGTATTTATTTAATATTGAATACAATATGTTTCCCTTGTAGCAGCAGGACCATTCTTCAGCGCTGACACAGGCCTGTGGAGATATCTCTGACTATAATAGACTTTTGGCAAATGTATTTCCTTTTTTTTCCCAGAGTAACATTTCCACTTAATTTATATCTAAACCTGACCAAGGTAACAATACCCATGTTAGCATCATTTTGTTGTTTCATCATCTCCTAATTCCTTCCATTATTACATGACAACACGCGTTTGTATGAACTCCACAGCAGTACTGTTTCGTAGTGTCTCAGGAACACATTGTTGGTAGTGCAGACAAATACAATTAAGGTAACACATAGAGAAAGGGACCGAGCTGCTGGAGTGAGAACACACACACTGGCTCAGGAACAGGCAGGTAAGAAAACACAGTGACACATGACATTACCAGAAATAAGAAGAATGCCTTGGGGTTACAGCTGACAGCGCAGTTTTATTGTGAAATCATCAACAGTCACATTGGAAAATGAAGCTCACATTCACGCTGAGAATATGTGCAGAATTGAAACACATTTGTGTGTGTGAAATAATGTAGGTGTATCATTATGTAGATGGTTTGAAATGTGTTAATTGAGTGTGTGTGCGTGTGTGTGTACATGCGTGATTGCGTTTGTGCGTGTGTGTGTGTGTGTGTGTAGGTAATCGCTAACGTCACAGTGTTGTAGGTAATGGAAAGAACGAGGCAATTTAGTTGTTTGTTTTTCATTTGCCTGCACATAATAGATTTATTTAAAATTTCATGAGTTTGAAAGCGAGGACTGTTGGTTCCCAGCTGAATTGGATGCGGCACAATTTGTTTGGAGTGATGTGGAGGAAAGGTGTGTGTATGTGTGTGTGTGTGTGTGTGAGTGTATTTGTTAAAAATGGCTCTCACACACCATGTCGCCTACGCTGACAAATCTGTATCGTGTTTGGACTTTTTTGGCGAAAAGCAATATGAGACCTTCACAATGATATATTATATCAGCCAAAACCACACCTCTCAGAAAAGCTGTCTTTATTACAGTTAGCTGGCTCTGCCATCGCGGGTTTAATTACAGTTATATCTGTCATCATTTCATGGCTAGAGGGCGGTTCATTATTTTTCAGTGCAGTCTCTGCTGTAAAAGGTCAGTGGTGACGCTTCCTGACAAGCAAAGGTAGATCAGCCTATGGAGAGAGAGAGAGAGAGAGAGAGAGCGAGAGGGCTTGAAATACACCGAAGCTGCACAACTGCACACATGTTGATTGGGGTGAAGGGTTAACATGTTATCGTGTTGTACCTGTACTGCCAGTGCAACACTATCCTATTAATATCCTCTTCATGCACGTATTATAATGAACTACATCTCAACCTTATCAAGCAGGCCAACTTGTGCAGGCTCATAAGAGTAATACATGACTTTCTTCTTAAAGCAACAACCCATGATTGTTGCAGATCATTCATCTGGTGAAGAGAAGCACCAGAACGAGCCCCGTCCATGTGTCCACAGCAGATTGTGGACACATCGATGGCGCCACATGCTAACTCTTTAGCATATGCTCAGTGGTCGTGGGCGAGTCGAGTCATATTGCCTTTAAAGTGAGAAAAAACTAAACTTTAAGTGGATCTTAGGCAAGATGGTGAGTCATTTTAACTGATATTCAGCCAAGTCTAGAGAAGACACTGTCGAGTAATGAAGTGATTGCACAGAAGCATCAATTGTCATGTCGTGTATGTTTTGTGCACTATAAAGTAAGGGTGTGATAGTTTCAGTTGAAGGCTAAATATCAATCCCACCAGATGTGTTAGGTGGTCACTGTTCCGCTGCAGTCATTATTGCTGAATGCTTTAGCTTCTATGATTCTATGGTTTCGGTCTTGTTTTCAGGTTGATGGATACATGGTTAGTGGTACATGTATGAGTATTAACTTTGTTCATGTTAATCAAAGAAATATGCTGCGAGCCAACTTATCTTGTCCATGCTTTTCATCATGTTGGACATATTTCCTGTTGCTATTATTCTGGTTGTGGCACAGGATGACGTTCCCATTCTTATGTCTGACATCCTGCCTCTGATTGATTTATTTTCCAACATGGGAAGCAGGCCTCACTGAGCACAACACCGGATCTAACACCATAACACTTGTATTTATTGTTCTGGTGTAGGCTGTGGAAGCAAAGTTTAGGCTAACAGAGAATCATAATTCTTCTTTTTTTTAATAGAAGTTCTCCTCAACAAAAGGATTGCATTTACTACAGTAGATAATTGAGCTTGACCTCTTCACCTTCTCTCTCTATCCAGTAATCATTTTAAATGAAATCCCAGAATGTTTCTACAAATGTACAAAAGCAATAAGAATGCAGTTCACACATGGGTTGTTACCACGTCAACACGTTTAGGTACACAGTTGTCTTTGTATGGATGCATAATTGGGTGTCGTGTCTGAGGTAGATTGTAAAGTTGTTCTAAGCAAGGCTAATTATCTAATGAGTTGTATTTGTCATGTTGTTTTTCTGAGATACTTGTTGTGGAGGTCTGCATTTGCTGGTCTGTTCCACATCAGAGTCTGCATGTTGAATAGGCACATGTGTGGATGCATGGGTGTGTCTGTGAGGATGCATCTACCCCAGCTCTCCTAACAAGTACTGAAATAATAATGAGAATATTGGTTTCTTCTGAGTGGGGCATGAGAGAGGGGTGTGTGTGTGTGTGTGTGGAGGGGGGGGGGGGGTGCAGATAGAAACACTGAGGAAAGTTAAATTGAACCAAACTTCTGAGCTGGATACAATAGAAACCTAATATCTGACACCTGAATGATGGGTTTTCTGGTGGTCTGAAATAGAGATGGTGAGAAATAAAAGAGTGTGTGCAATGAACAATGTGAGAAATCCTTCTGAAGCTGCATTGTAGGTTCTCTCGCCGTTCGCTTATTCACAGTCATGCTCTCCTCTACACACTTTCTGATTTCACAAAAGAAGAACATGAGCTCTGGGTACCGTACTTAAACTCTTATGGTGCAGAGGGGGCTGTCCGGAAGTCAGGTGGTCCGGATAAGCATGCATGTTCCTTGAGAGATCAGATCAAATCCTGTGAAGCCAATATGAGCTTGGCCTGTTGTCTATGGATAACTCAGCCTGTCCTCACATCACCATAAAGAAACGCCATGCTTTTACTGAGTGACCTAAGTATTAAGTGTGATTGTTCCATCCGATAGTTTGTCTTAATTCCGTTTCAAACAAGAACAATGTTAAATATCCTTTTCTGTGCAACTTTTTTAACATCTAATCTTTTCAATTTAAAAGTTAATGCTAATGTTAGCATATTATGTTAATGCTTTTATCGAATAAGTAAAGATTACATGATTTCATAAGTCGGATTTGATTTTAGTTTATGATCAAACAGTAATTAGTACATGTTTCTTTATAAATTGTTACTAATGCAGTTCTAAGTTGAGAGAGAAGACACAATGTTGGAAGAAAAACACAATTATATGCTTCACATATTAACATCATCTGTATCATGTTTATCAACAGATGACGACACTTACAATGGTCATTTCATTGTTTTAATTGCATGCTGCAATTTCAAGTTGATATTCCTTTTTTTTGTACAAAATAATTCATGCAGCATAAGTGATTTCAAAAGTGCAAAACAGGTCCAAAATTCACTTCACAGCGAGCATGCCAAACAGGACCAGAACCTCTCACAGAAACGGAGACCGAGTTCATTGAAGAACATGCAAGATTTCAATATTCAGTGTATATCAAGAAAAATATTTGTATGGAGAATACCTACGTGTCCATCACGTCCACATACTACACTGGCAGACGTGGATTTATAAGCATTCACAATCATGCGGTTGAACTGTTTTAAAAAACATTCACTTACAATCGTTTCAAATTTACAGAAAAAGATACATCAAAAGTAAAACTATTAATGAGGTCACAGAGGTCACAGCTTGTAAACATTTCGTCACTTTGTTCAAGTTGGCAACATCAAAAGATTCAACAGGCCCACGTGTAAACGAGTTCCAGTATTTTACGCACAAACTTTACGCATGAACATTGCTCGTTGGCTGCTGTCCTGTAGTCATTTTTTTCAGGAGGAAATAAGAAGTTTAGCATATCTTTCCTCAGGAGGACACAGAAAGAGCGTCTTTGAGAAGTACATGCAGATGCGGATCTTGCACCAGCTCCTCATACCGGATCTCCACTCCAGTTCTCCACAGTGCCAACTGTCCATGCTCTAGCTGAGCCCGATCATGACGTTCTCCACGTCTTTGGAGGGTCTCCGGTCCTTCACCAAGAAGTTAATCATGCTCTCCGATTTGATCATCAGGTTGCATCCTAGGAAAAAAATACCGAACAAGACGGTGAGCGACAACACGCACAGCACCGCGATTTGAACCACACGCATGACGAAGAGTTTGCGCTCGTCTTGCACCAGCACCAGAGAACCTCCGCCGTCACCGGTCACCACGTTGTCGGTGCCATTGCCGAAGTATGTCGCCAGAGTCCCGGCGAGAGTCTGACTCCCGTTAAACAGCGCGCCCTGTGTCACATTGAAGAAGGAGACGTTCATGGTTCCTCGAGGGTTAACAGCAAAAATACACGCGACTCCTTTGGCAGACAGTCTCACATTAAAATCTGGACTCCAAATAAAACTTTAAGTCCAGTAAGAAACCCCCAAATAATACGCGTTTTAAAGTCCAGCTCAAACACCTAGTTTTGCCACAGCCTTGGTGCGTACTGACAACATCCACATCACCGGACTTTTGCGGCAGGCAAACAGCGTCGTCTCAGGTGCAGCACAAAGTAAGTTTCTTCAACTCAAAGTCTGCGTTTTTCTAACTGAGTGATTCTTGGTGGACAGCGCGCAAGGAGCCAAACGTGTTTCCTCCGTTGAAATAAGAAACGGTGCCTTTGCGTCTATGTTCGCCTGCGAGAGCTTCTTTTGTGCCAAGTCTGTGGCGCGTTTTAAAGTGGCGATGAGTTCCCCGTAGACCACACCACCACTCCCCACCGGGGGAGGTAGTCGGACCGCCTCAGATGATGACTCCTCTCTTGAAGAAAGTGAAACATAATTTGAATACATCTTAATCTGGCATTATTCAGACTATATTACATTTCAATCTTAATAATGCACATTTTAGCCATTAGAAAAAGATCCTCCAACAAGTGGCACTTCCTGCTGGTCTCTTAATTCAAGAAAACATTTCTTTTAAAGATTGAATGTTGCTAAATTACTTTTAAACCTGTATATTTGTTAAGGGTCCTTTCTGAAATCCACTCATGTATTCAATAACCCCTGAAAGCCTCATCCAAATTGATTCAGACACACGTTCACTTTGAAGGCTTTGCATCGAAAAGTTAAAAAGCATTTAAAACCTGAAAGCATTCAGTTCAATTAGAGTCTAAATGAGTGGTAGACTGTCATCTGCTCCGCTGAGCGGTATTTATTGTGTCATGTTTTCTGCCTGGGGACATAGAGAAAGACCAATATGGCAAAGCAAGCGATGATTTAGACATGCAGACATGAATTAATAAGATTGAACCATGGCAAATATGTATCAGAAGTATTAGCTCCCCTGCTTCCACTGCTCTTTATTATAAAGTGATCTCTCTTTAGATCAGCACTTAGTCATGAATTAGTTCTGGTAATTTATAATAACTCCAGTGATTTCATTTATTCAATTACTTACACGTATTTAAGCGATTTCCATTCATGAACATTTTTTAAAATCCTGACATGTTTGCAAGATTCTCCCTTTTCTGACGACAGTAAGATATCTAGACGTCAAGGTTGTTACTGGATGGATACTTAAGTTTGAAAGTTACTAATTAAAAACGTTCTAATTTCAGAAGGTTTTTGCAGATTTTTATGGACATTTGGCTAAAATCACAAACATGTGGGACTTCCAGCAAGTTAGAAACTTTTGACACAAATGTAATATATATTATTTAATTACATTAGCAAAGGATTACAGCTCACTCCCCTATACTGCTAATAGTATTATATTTTACGTGGTTACCAGGGAGAAAGCATATTTTCCTATTCTACCACAATACCTTGTGTACTCATATTGAAGTGAGATTGAACTTCAACAGGGTATCAAATAAATTGCCTCAAACATTTTTAACTCGTTAGCAGAGCGTGTCAAATTAATCTGCTGTTTGTCTAAAAACAAATGCATTGCAGTTCCATTTAGGATCCTCCTGATGTCTGGAAGCAGTTCTTCATCACCAACTGAAAAGCTTACGTACAAACAATGATTAGCTCCATGCAGAAAATACCTTTCATAAGCCTCAAGGTTTACTTTGAAATAATGTATTAGTGGCTGAAAACAGAAGAACAGGGAGCATGTTTGGAGAATAATAAGATCACGTAATCTCATTAGCTTTCGGATTTTGTAGCTGCAAATTAATTGGCAGCATGTTAATCCATGCTGCACAATTTGATTCTGTTCTATTATGTATTGCAGTGTGATTATGGTAAGTAGCTTGTGCTTACACCTCAGCTCTCTGTCAATATGTAAATACTCTGCGACAGTTAACAACCAACAATGCCTCTTTGAGGCTTTAAACTACAAAACTTCTAAACGTTTACGAATGGGGAGAAAGTGATTACAAAGTCAAGGAGGTGGAAACACTTGAACATGCTACTACTTTGAACTAATTACCAAATATCATTTGAAAAAGGTTCATGTCATTATTAAATGTCTTTCAGGATGTTTTAGCCTATAGCTTCATAAACTGAAGACCATGTGGGTGATGCTTAACTTCACGCGAGGATTTGCCGTGAACGCTGCTCATTTAATTAAAATACCGATAACAGGCTGAGATTTGTATCTAATAAGTGGTTATTGTTGGTATAACTGTATGTGAAGATACTGTATATTCATATGAGGATGCATATAGACGTTAATGAGTATCTGACTTGTTCCTAAGCAACAGGAGACCTGTGAGCCCAGTGACAGATGGTTGGTGAAGTTATTTTGGTTTAGAGGAGAAAGAAAGGGAGGGAGAGATGAGATGCCTGGACGTAGGAGCGGGGGGAAACATTTCCACTTAACATGAGGGAATTGGCAGCCTAGCAACACAAACTAAGTGAAGACATCCCTAGCAACAAGGAGGTGATGTTTCACCACACCCACCTCCCCTCTGCTCTTTACACATCCATCCCTTTTGTTGGTGGGGCTGCCTCAGGGTCGACTCAGGACTCAAAATGGACACACCCTTTTAAACCTCTCCAACGAGGAAGGAGCGAAACTTACCTCACAACTTTCCTCTTTTCAATTTACAGATTCCCTTGAGACGGCCCTTATTAGCTGAAAAGTACACAGCACCGCGAGGAAGTGTTTGCTGGAGAGTGAGTGTGTGCGCGAGCATATGCCATGAAACACCAAGGTCAGTGAAGTGTACACGCGCTTCCTTCCGTAATGTGCGAGGCTTCGAATCAGCTCTCAAGGAGAGGAAGGGAATGATAAGTGGTATAACATTTATTTAAATGTGTATATTTGTGTAGCAAAGTGTGTTTTGGACATTAAATATGGAGAGACCAAGAAACTCAAGGCCGGATTTTGATCTTAAAAAGTATCTTCGAGACTTTAAATCACACAGAGGTAAATACAGTCATTATTTACACGCTGATACACTGCAGCAGAGGGGAGCCCCACACTAAGCAACCATCAGTCATTAGAGATAGTTTAAGGAGATAATGACTTCATTGCTTTCATATGTTGCAGGAGGATATTAGATTGTGTGTGTGTGGGGGGGGGGGGGAGGCATCCTGTCTATTTGACGGGCTGGTGAAAATCTGTTTGTTGGAGAAACAGATTTAATGAATCTAATTGAAGAAATAAGAAAAATTCCCTCTCTCTTCCTCTCCAGTGGCGACGTCTTATGCCCTCCACCAGCCGCTACCCATGAACCTCATTTCCATTTCGACACATCTCAGTAATGCAGGCTGCCATAATATGCCTTTTATTTTCTGTCCTTTCATTTGTGACATTCAGTCGTCATTGCTCCTTCAACTTCTTTCTTTCCAGCGTTCTCCCTGACAGCCAAGCGTAGACTTTCCTTCGGTTTTCAAGTCTGGATGCACTTAATACAACCAACAGAAACACTCTCTTTCCTTTCCTCCATCCCTCATGCATCCCGAGTTATTTATTTTTACAATTAGTTTATTCCCTCTTTCTCCACAGATTTAGACTGCCATCCCCCGAGAGAGAAATGTAAGCTGCAGATCCAGTGATGCTAGAGGAAGGGAAGGCAGATCAGGTAAGTATCACGACACAAATAAATATTGTCCCGCGTCAGCGTCTCGGCGGCACATTTCATAAGCCTGCAACCCTTCACCTGAGAAGAACTCCTCACCTGACCCTCCCAGCTGCCAGTTAAACCCATGGAAGCAGGAAAGGGTAAGCAGGTTGTGGTTAACCAAACACTGATTTAGTCTGGGAGCAATTGTGTTTTGATATTGTCTCTCTGTGACGGCGTTCTCAGACTTGGTTAAAAGCTTCAAGGGCTCCAGGTAGATGTATAACACAGGTCAGGACCCTTCCATCCCCCTTTCCTCCTCCAGCCCCCAGCCTCGCTTCTGGTTCAGTCTTAATTGGCTGCCGCCTGACCCAGTCTCTGGCTTTCTACTCAGAATGACTGGCGCTGTGCTCTTCCCAAAATGCCATTCATCTGCGGGGCTGATCGTCACAGAAGGCTCTGGAGCCAATAGATCCAAATCAGTCAATACCAGAGAAGTGCGTTTGATTGCCTCCGGTGTATATACCTGCACCATCCACCCACACGGAGAGCTGAATGCCAGCAGAACAGATGACTGTTATAGTTTTTCTACTTATTTCTCTATTTTTGTCATTTCTTCTCACTGCAATTCTTGGACACGGGTGGCAGTAACTTAGCAACAAGCTGGAGAATAAGAGCAGGGCACAGAGATAAAGATTCAATAAATGGACAAGAGCAGAGATAAGAAGCATTGTCTGCTTCTGCAAAGCCCCTCCACACACACCACCACCACCACCACACACTTCCCAAAGTTCATTTCTGGAGAGCAATCTCAGCCTTTATCCCATTTTCTGCTACTTTTTCTTTGTGTCTTATAAGCCGGCAAATTTCTTCAGGCACCATCACTCAGTGGAATGGTAAGAGGGTTTTTAGTGGTAGGCTCCTATCAAATTCATTAATTTGGTGAGGAAGAGAGAGAGCTAGGCTGCTCTTTTTTTTAGGGAATGCCAATTACACCGTAATAGCTTTGGGCTCAGTCAGTTCTTTTAGACCCTAAGTGAAGTAAGAAAGCACAATAAACTATATGAACTCTACTTTTTTAATATATTATTTTCCCACTAGAGGTCCATCTACCATAACTAAGTGTTGGCTGCTTCAGGTTGTGGTGATTCATTCATTTAGAGCTGTAAATGCTTAGTCAGGGTTTCATGACATGTTGGTAGCCTCAGGCCAGCATTACGCTCACATGTTGTGCATTTACGGTGTATGCTGGGCTCTTCTCAATCCAGTCGAGGGCAAGACGATTAGCAAAGCATTTCATATTTAATGATGTATATATGTACTTTATACTATATACCTCTATACCTTATTTGTGAAATAATATTTGTATATTGTGAGAGGAGTACTTTTATATTTCATATTTAATTTATGAACTACAAGCAAACCAACAAATCACCAACTGCGCTGGAAGCAGCTCTGTCTAGACAAACAAATCGGTACTGTACATGTTATACAGGCGTCCAAAATGCTGCTGGTTTCCAGTTTAATATTCTACTCCACATCCAGTTTCCATACTAGGTGCTAGTGAGCCACACCCTTAGCCTATCTCCATAACTATGAGCAAAAGATTAGCTGGAATTCGCTGACATGGCCAAAGTCTCTCCAGACAATACTGTGAGGAGTAAGGCATGGCGAGTTTATCTGTAAAGCACATTTCAACAACAAGAAAATTCAAAGTGCTTCATATAATGCAAAAAAACAAGATGTTATTAAAACAGTAAAAACAGTACAACATAATAGAATACAAGTTGCTGTGCAGTTAAAGATATAAAATGCAGTCGTGAGATGCAGAAGTTTATTGATATCCTTGAATCTTGTTCAATTCAAAGCAACAGCAAACTGAAAATATAGCATAATTTCAGTTGTTACGGTCCACACTTAAAATAATACACAAGAATGTCCATTAGTGTTGATGATTACTTTTTTTTGTACAAAATGGACAAAAGTTTTTGAAAACATAAAGAAATATAAGAGGAATTTATCAATTGATGTGTATCATTTCATCGTGATTGTACTCAAACGTTTGTATTTGATTGACTTCTATCATTACAATTGTTTTGCATGTTTTCTAATTTAAATAATTATGTTTTGGGCTGCATGTTTGAAGATTCATTGATTTAGTTCAAAACATTATTTATTGTTCGCCCCGCCTCCTCCATATGAAGCTTCAGGAGCTGCAGGTGACCCTTGACACTAAACATTATGTGTCTGTTAAAATAGTCTAAAAGTTAATATACACTACGGTCACTTGCTCCATTTGTGGCCAAGTAAAGCACCTTTTGAATCTCTTAACACACGTCTTGTGAAAAGCTTTAAGAAACGAGTATCAACATGTCATGATCTGCGCAGCTCCTCGAAAACATGAAGTGGATGGAGAGTTTTGGTGAACGAGGCGACGCTTTAAGTCAAGAATGAGGAAAGGCGTAAGTAAGTGAACGAGCGCGCAGGGAACACAGACGACTCCTGTCAAGTCGCGTGCGCCACTCTCCAGCCATGGGAACTCATTCACACCGCCTAGTGATACTCTGTCTCCTTTTCATATCGGCATCCAAGGTTTTAAGTAAGTTTTTTCATTACTTTGAGTTCAACTTTTACAAACTTTCGCCTGCTTCCGCGACCTGTGGGTGTTTCCTCCCGGCTCGCGCAGGGCATCTTTGAGAGGTTCCCACCTCCTGTTCTCATTCACAGGAGACTCTTATTGTTTCAGGTCATTCGATACAGAGGAATGTTCTGAAACGGAGCACACAATAATTCAGTGTTAGCCCGCCGTCGGTTGTCATTGTGCCCCTCCGTTGGAGCTTTCGCCACCTTTCCTTATAAGGGATTGAAACTCGTCGGGACGGGTTTCCCAGCGCGCGTCTCATCAGCAAACACTACTATGTTATGATTACATTCAGGATCGAATAGGGAATGTGTATATTAATGCATATGTGTGTGCTTTGTTTGTTTTTATTTTTCCTCAATTAATTAATAAACTAACTCAATAAACAAAACACGATGGCAGCCTTTTCTCTAAAGTCTACATCATTAGACTTATTAGGAATAGCTCAAGTAGCTGAAACAGCATATGAGGGGTGCTTGTTCAGTGGGAATGTATGCTCCTTCAGGGGCCCTTGACTGTCAGTTCATTTGGGAGTTTGTAAAGATTTCAAGAGCCAAATTATGTTTTTTTCTTTCTTACAGCCTTTATTCTGTCATCTTAAATGTAACACTACACACAGGTAGATACACATTGGTGACTGTGCTTTTAGTTTAACTCCGATGAGCCACACCCATTTAGGCCTTTCTAGATAACACAAAGAAAGCATTTGGATATATCTGTTGACTTGAAACGTTTGGTGCAATTCTCTAGCAGTTAAGGTCAAATGACTCTCAGAAAACATAACGAGGATTAGTGACATTAATGTCATGGGTAAACTGCACACATGTTAGTACAGTAGACTGCATGTGATGGCTGTGCTATCTGTGTATGTGGTTGAACACAGCTGTCTGGTACTTCAGATAAAAAGTGTGGTCAACTATCTATTTGTCACTTTGCTTCAAAAAGTGGAAGGAAATGTTTTTTTGTTTCTCGATGACGGGATGTATTTAAGTAGATTTACTCCACGTAACTCAACTACATTTCAATTGGACATATTGTACTTTTAACTCCACTATATGTATTAGATTTTAAAAAATCAACAAATACATTCTGAATTATTATTATCTTTTTGAGGTAATACTTAAATTACCCGGCAGTATAGCTGATTTAGTTTTTAAAAAAGCCCCACCTTTACAAGCTGCGACATTCAAGTGATGTACACATCAAAATAGTATCAATAACATTAAAAAGATGCTATGTGTATGTTTGCTATCTGATGTCTTTCATTTAGTCATGTCTGTATAATTTATTATATATCTATGTATTTATGTTTAATTTCAGATCTGAGTGCTTCTTTCATCATTGAATTTGTGTTCCATTTCTGTGATTACCAAAGGTAACATCTGCACGTCACAAGGAGTCACCACTTGTCGACAGTGCTTGGCGGTACACGCTACATGTGCGTGGTGCTTTCAGGAGGTAAAAACACCACGTGCACATGCACATACACCACCGTGTCTGGTTGCTTCTATAATTCATTGCTCAGTGCAACACGTCAGAACAGAAACCTCATTTCCCAACAGCATACCTCTTGTTGCCATCCTCTGGTGTTTGAGTGGATAAATCAACATCATCTTATAAATGCGAACCTAAAACTTGTTTTTTTTTCATCGTTCATGAATTTTCTTTATTGCATTGCCACTTTTTTCAGGAGTATGGGCAGGGGGGATCCGGTGCCTCCCGCTGTGACCTAAAGCAGAATCTGATAGATGGAGGGTGCAGTCCAACAGCGGTGCAATTTCCATCCAGCACCCTGAATATTCAGAAGGACACACCGCTCAGCAACAAGGGCACCGTGGATGATGTCACTCAGATAAGGCCTCAGGAACTTCATATTACACTAAGACCAGGTACCTTAACACCCAACCAGACATCACCTATAAGACCAGATGCTAACACGTTTACAAGACCAGATTATCGGAAACCAGATGACGTTATTATTGTTGTGCATGCACTAATAGCCTGATACACCGAAGCTGGTTGCACGTCTTTAACAGACATATGTGTACATGTTATTATGATCTAATATTTAATCTGTTTCACTTCCAAAATGTTTGGACATACAGTGGATCTCATTCTACGCACCGTTCACTCTGCGGCCCTCTGCTCTGTCCCTCTCAGGAGACTCAAAGCGTTTCACCGTCTCAGTGAAACAGGTGGCGGATTACCCAGTGGACCTCTACTATCTGATGGATCTTTCATATTCAATGAAGGATGACTTGGCTCGCCTTCGCACCTTGGGCAATGAGCTTGCCGCGACCATGCGCCGCACCACAAGCAACCTATACATGGGGTTTGGAGCCTTTGTGGACAAGACCGTCTCCCCTTACATGTACACCTATCCTCAAGAGGCAGTGGACAACCCTTGCTCTGGGTAGGTATGGAGGTTATTGTTGGTGTTACATTTGAGGAGGAAATGGGATGTGGAGGGGTAGATTTTCACTGATTTCCTCTCCCCCATCCACCTATTCAATGCGAACAGAATTGACAAGACATGCCAGGCTCAATTCGGGTTCAAGCATGTGCTGTCACTGACAGAGACTGTGGCTCGCTTCACTGAGGAGGTGGAGAAACAGCGGGTGTCTAGAAATAGAGATGCTCCGGAGGGTGGCTTTGATGCTATCATGCAGGCTGTGGTGTGCAAGGTATGCACATGTAATCACATACACATGCTCGCCGATGTGCAAAACCCAGAGTGTGCATACATCCGCCTTTCTTACACGTTGTATATTTATTTCATGTTCATCACTAGGACAGGATTGGCTGGCGTCCTGATGCCTCCCACCTTTTGGTATTCACCACTGATGCCAAAACTCACATTGCTCTGGATGGGCGTTTCGCTGGAATTGTCCAACCCAATGATGGAAAGTGTCACCTGGATAACGAGAATGTTTACAACAAATCCAATGTGCTGGTAAAGGAATTTGAAGCACATCAGTAATTCACTTTGGTTTTTAATAGTTTGTGGAGTTGTCGGGCAGAACTTGCTCCCATTGAAGACTATTTGTTTCCGGTGTCTTCCAGGATTATCCGTCCCTGGCACTCATGACAGAGAAGATGTCTGAAAACAATATTAATCTAATTTTTGCCGTGACCAACTATGTGGTGCCACTTTACAAGGTAAACAAACTGTACTGCTTGTGCCACGTTATTGATATGAAAAACACAAAAACTGGGTCATCATCTTGCTGTCTGTCTTTTCCAGGAGTACAGTGAGCTCATTCCAGGCACAACTGTGGGACTGCTGTCCGATGACTCTGGGAATGTTATTCAGCTCATTGTGGATGCTTATGCTGTAAGGATTTCCCAACATTAGGACAATAAGGGGAACATGAAAAAGTCATGTAATCTATTGTAGCTGTAATATCATAATACTACTATCAATGTTACTTTAGAAATGCAACTGTTTAACTCCATCATTCTGTGTTGAGCAGAGAATCCGCTCAAAAGTGGAGCTGGAGCTACTGGGAGTTCCAGAAGAGTTGAATCTCTCCTTCAATGCCACTTGCCTAAATGGAGAGGTCATCCCTGGACTCAAGTACTGCTCTGGCCTCAAGATTGGAGACACAGTGCGTTGAGATGCTGGCATGCACAATGTCATCTGGTATCCACATGCACAAATTGTCACAAAGTCCTTTCCTCCTTCTTTCCTCCTTTTTATAGGTGTCATTCAATGTGGAGGCTCAGCTGCGTAGCTGCCCCAAAGAGAAGAGCCACACTTTTACCATCAAACCTCGTGGTTTCAAGGATTCCTTAGAGGTCACTGTGGACTTTGCCTGTGACTGCGACTGCGAGTCAGACGCCATCGCCGACAGTGTCCTCTGTAGCAACGGCAACGGGACCTACGAGTGTGGCGTGTGTCAGTGTCACGAGGGTCGCCTGGGCCCGAGATGCGAGTGCTCTGTGGAAGACTACAATCCATCTCATGATGTCAACTGCATACCGAAGCCAGGGAACTCCATCTGCAGCGGCCGAGGGGTGTGTTTGTGCGGACAGTGCTCATGCCATGCGAATGAGTTCGGTCAGGTTTGGGGAAAGTACTGCGAATGTGACGACTTCAACTGCTTGCGCTTCAAAGGAGCCCTGTGCTCCGGTGAGTAGAAACACTTATTCTGTTTTCATCAATGTTAACCGTTCCTCCTCTTTGCAGTTTTGCCAACACAAATATGACATTTAGCTTCAAACCAAAAACAATGAAGAAGCACATACTGGATCTAAAAGTGATGTGACACAAAACACATGATTGAAAACAAGACTGACTTGTGTCCACGGCACACCGATCCTCCCCAGGGTCAAACACTCTCACACTCCCTCACAACAAAGTCAATTATTTTGGAAACGTGACATTTCTCTCTGACTTCTTGGAACAAACTTCTTGCCCTTCCCTTCCTGCTCCTGCTCTGAGGCCAAGTGTGACCTCATTTGTTTTCAGTCCATCTCAGTCTGTAAACACACCTCGGTCAGTTTACATAGTTTTCTCTTTCTCAGCTTGACGAATCAGAAATCCACAGCCTTTTTCAAAACCAAGGTTCAAAGGACAGCTGCTAAGCATAAACAGTAATGCTCGTAAAACCAGTGATAGATACAATTGTAATAGGCTTTGTCATTGTGCAATTTAATGTAACAGCAGTTTGGGCAAAGAGGAGGCTGAGCAAGAGCAGAATAGAAAACTGTTTCGTAATGCCTCCACGTCGACGACAGCCATGGCTGGGGTCGTTATGTTTTCAGGTTATCCATCCATCCATGCATTCATAATCATGACTTCAAAGTTCCATACAGTTCTAGTTTAAGGGAAACAGGTTTACAGTGAACTGAACTAAAAGTGCAAAAATCCGGACATGGATAAAATCTCACAATAACATCTCAAATTATGTATATATACTTGTCACAGCCTCATAGTACACAGGTTTGATGTTCAACATCCTAAAATAAACATACTCTGGGCCCCTTGTGTGTGCACCATGGCCTGAGGGGAAGATGGAGGCTCATGTGTGTCGGCAAGCTGGAATGTGTCTGGAATATATCACAATAACATCAACACGGAGGAGTCTTTCTCAAGGTAGATTGTTTGTCGGAGGAATGGGTATTAAGGCACTTGGTGATGACACACAGTCCACCCACAGACTTACACACACAGAGATGGTGTAAGACCGTCCGCAGAGCTCAGAGTTGTTGTGTCTCAGTAGTCAGGCTGCGTCCCTCAGGCCCAGCTCCATTGGAGCTTTACTCTAAACACACTGAAAAGCTCCATCGCTGTGATATTCCTTGTGGCTGAGTATTTCTTTGTCTGCTGAGAGGTTGGCAGGTAGCAGGAGTCAGCAAGCACAGCCCCAGGGTCCATAAATATGAAGCTAGCGAGAACAGGGAGGTGTGCATTCCTCTGCTGCCAATGTGCCCAACACCTCTTCTCTCCAGTACCTGTCTATCTCCACTGCACTTGATTCTGTTCCCTCTCTTCTTCCCACAGTGTAAAGTGCCGGTTTCCTGTTTCTATCTGTTCTATGTATCCCTGATGTGTGTTTCTTCATCGTGGCCCCCATGTTAACCTTCACTGAAGCCCAGGCATGTGACCAATGGGCAGGATTACTGGGAAGTCTGACTGAGAGAGTAGGATGACGTGACCCAAAAAACTCCCTTTTATGTGGGTGAATCCTCTTTAACTATTAGGAACAGCACAACTATGCACTCTTGTAATGTCGAAGTGCTCTACACTTTAAAAAGATAACCATAGTGACAGTGGCAATGTTTTGGATTAAAAATATCAGCTCTAGTTTGAAGTTTTCCAACATTTTCCAGCATATGTCTTGATGACAGAGGAAGAGAGATTACTCAACGGTTGTTTGCTAAGCATTACATGTGAGGCTGTTAACCATTAATCAGTGACCGCGTCTGATCCCATCACAGCGGTAAACACAATCTAAAAGAGGAGCCGTAGTTGACAGGGCGTAGACTGGGGAATAAACCTGGAGTTTGTTTACGACAGCGGATGATTTGTTTTGAGCTCTGGAATTAGGGACCCTTGGACTCTTTGTAATATTTCATGACCAATTACTCCCCCAGTCTGATCCAGCTGGGCTGTGACTCACCCACTTTGCTCTTAGTCATCCAGTGCCAAATCCTGTTTGGTTTCCTGCAGAGAACACTGTCGTCTTGGCCTCAGCCTTTGTTTCTGAACCTTAATCTCTCTGTAATCTAGGGAGAAAATCTCACCTCCAGATTCTGTCCACAAATGATTGCATCACTGTTGCACTGTTCCCTAAAAAATGACTCAGCTTTTGTGCTTTCTTCACTTCAGTCGAGTCTGAGTAAGCACTAGTCTGTGTGTGTGTGTGTGTGTGTGTGTGTGTTCCTGCCTGTAAGGAGATGGGGAATCATTAGTGTGTTAATTCACAAGAGAACATAACCTGCCTTTGTCAGTATTGGGATGATTAAGATAAAATGTGTAATGTTCCTTGTTGAGTAATATAACATTTGAGAACAATTAGTTTCCAAGTTATTGTGTTGCTAAGCATTGTTTGAAAATGTAGATTATGGAAAGATTACCATGAACCAGTTGAAGCACCATATGGCTGCTGCTGTCAGATGTTGATTGTTTTAAAATTAGTGTTGTGTTCAATAGAATTTTTACATTTTTATTTTAGATAGTAACAACAATAACACATTAGTAACACATTACACTCGGAATGACATTGTTGCAGAACCTACCAACACCTCCAGAAGTACACCTGCCCAAGCATGCAACATACTTTAAAAACACACAGGCTCAAAGGCAACAAAGGACAACTAACAGAGCTCGTAGAGCTAATAAACACACATGCACAGTGAGTAAATTCGAAATGCGTAATATTTATTTTGCCCGTCTACACCAATGTGAATAGGGTAACTGACATTTGAAAAGTCTTTTAAAGGAATATAATAGCATTAACCTCGTGTTTTCTGTATCTTTCAGATCATGGTAAGTGTAGCTGTGGCTTCTGTCAGTGCGAGGCTGGCTGGAAAGGAGAAAACTGTAACTGCACCACACGCATAGACACCTGCATGTCCAGCTTCGGCATGATGTGCAGCGGCCGGGGGAACTGCCAGTGTGGGGTTTGTCAGTGCACTCAGCCTGGTGCCTACGGAGACACCTGTGAGAAATGCCCCACTTGTCCTGATTCCTGCACTATAAAAAAGTAAGTATATTTATTTATGTTTTAATAAACAAGAGAGATGAGGGAATGGACAAAAACACATTAGAACAGACTGTAACTTTTGAAGCAACTCATTCTCAATTACACAGATTACAATGACACCTCCCAGATGTTTTAATGTTCAGGTTTTTAGACAGCAACATATTTGAAAGCCGTTTTTTTGCTGTTTGCCACTCGAGGAAAAGTGATGGGGTTTATTTCCCTGGAAGCATGAATGTGCTAAACAGACATGCAGTCTACCATGAATATGAGATATCATGAACATTTTGACCTGAGGGTGGTTCAAGATCATAATGGAAAGGGTTCATCTTCTAGGAACCAAGAATATGTTTCGTGAATCCACTATAAATGTTCCTCCGGGAAACGTTTGGCCTTGTCGTGGCACTAAAATAAATGGAGATCTGGTAATCAAGGACAATAGTATTTCTCGGGGAACCATGAATAGCCACAGATATACATTTATGGAAATTGTAACTTGACAATACAAGTGCTGGTCAAAGGTCAAGAGGTCACCACCATTATTGGAAGTCGTCTTCTTGACCATTAATAGATACACCAAATGTCATGGAGAAGTGGCCAGTAACTGAAATATCTGGTCTGGACCTGAGGCGATGCTACTAGCAAGAAGGAAAATCGTCGGCAAATAATTTTGAGGCAACATTTGCAGTGCAACATCGTTCCATCATAATATTGCCAAATTCCAGGATGATAACAAACTTCTCCCACATACATTTTTTTTTTAACAAATTCAGGTGTGGTTTCATGAACAGCAGAGAAAGATCAAACTCCTCTCATGGCCAGATGTTAAAATGTTCTACATGTATCTTGATATTAATCTTCTTGATATATAGCTTTGGCCTTGTTGTGTGTGCATCCCCTTTAATCAAGGTGAACCATGCACTGCTCCTAAAGAGCACCAATAGTATACACACTGTGTATTCAATAAAGGTAACCAAATGGGACTCTGCTTGCAGACAGTGTGTTGAGTGTCAACACTTCAAGAGAGGACAGTACACCGAAGACAACAGCTGCAATATCATCTGCAGGGATGAAATTAAAGTAGTGACTGAACTGGGTGAGAACTCTTTACACACTTCTTAATCTGCCAATGCCTACTGCTGTTTTCCTGTCGCTAATCTCATGAGCAAAATGCCAGTGCAAGTAGTTGGTGGCTTTAAACGTGTAAGGTGGTCAAGAGATAGAATGGACTGATTCATATTCTATGTTTTTAAATCTCACTTGTTACACCTTTTTTAAATAATGTATCACCCTGCATCTTCTTATCATCTTTCTCTTACAGCTTTCCATGATAAAGATGCAGTGAATTGCTCATACAAAGATGAGAACGACTGCGTGGAGCACTTCCAGTATTACGAAGATGAAAGTGGAAAGTCCATTCTGTATGTGATCAAAGAGCCAGGTACTGTACAAGAGTTTGTGTTCATGTATGAGACACATAGACTGTCAAGAGAACTGAGCATTATAACTTTGGGGCATTATTAAGATAGACAAGTGTGTTTTTTAATGGCATTCAGGTCCATGTCTGGGAAGGGGAACAGTGTGTGCAGCAGAAATCAATCATTATCTAAAGAAGAACACAAGATAAGCTAAATAATCGCCGCTGCGCTCTACCACACCACAGAAGGTCCGACTAGAGAGTGATTATGTACTGAATCACTGTGCCATGTTGTGTTTGATACTGGACTGCATTCGTTGCTAAATACCACAAGTGACCTCCGCTGCTTAGCGAACATTGTGGAAACAAGGAGGAAATGAGCTCTCCCTTCCTGTCTGTCGTCTCTCAGAGTGTCCTCAGGGTCCAGACGTCCTGGTGGTGCTCTTGGCCGTGGCCGGAGCCATTCTGCTGCTCGGTCTTGTTGGACTGCTCATCTGGAAGCTGCTCGTCACCATCCATGATCGCAGAGAGTTCGCCCGGTTTGAGGAGGAGAGAGCCAAAGCCAAATGGGATACGGTGAGAAAAAAGACAAATTCAGACACACGCTGTTACTTATTCAGGATGGATTGCTGCTAACAGTTTGATATCTGTGTGACACTGAAGTGAACAGCATAGCCTCTGTTTTCATTTCCCAGGCTAACAATCCTTTGTACAAGGGAGCCACCTCCACCTTCACCAATGTTGCGTACAGAGGCAACTAACAACTAAATGCAATGTGGAAAAACTCAGGGGTTAACGACAGAGATGGAATGTAGTCGCAGCTAAATGGATGGGAACAAGATCCCACAACGGAGCTGGACACTCGGTAATGCTGTCAACAACATGCTGTTATGATCGCACATACAATAGAAACAAACTAAAACGTGTCATGTAATTCAGACGGTGGCCTGCTATTAGGCTTTCTGTTTTTACAATGTGTAGTTTTAGTATTGTACTTGCTGATAGGAGTTCATTAACAGAAATAACAGTTGTAGTTTGGGTCACATTAAAATCGGAATATAAATCATGACCTAATAGTAATGAGTCAGTATAGACAATACAATTATGAAGGGACTTTTTGAAGTCCTCTTCAGTGACCTCCACCATGTGGGATGTATTATTTAGACCTCAGCTGTGTTTTCTGATGTTTCTATTTCCTCTTTGAGAGTGCAGGGGTTTTAATGTTCACTTTTCTCTCAATTGAAGAGGGCAATTCCAACTGAATCATGGGACATTTTTTACTATAGAAATTGAATAAATCATTAAATTACGCTGAAGGGGTTGTCATGTACTTGACCAATTCCCTTTTTCTAATAAGTAATAAAGCTTGTAGTAATAATGGTGACAACAATGCAGCACTCTGTGGAGTATCGGTGAAATGTAAAAAGGAGTAAATCCACTTGACTTGGTTCAGGGCGATCTTCCTGATGTCTATTATTTTATAAATGCATGTCAGCAATGGTAAGTTAATAAATGCTTTGACATGTTTCTTTTGTTTTTATACTTGCACAATTAACTGTTTTTGTGTTTGTTGGGCTTTTTTATTGTTAATTTTAATTGTTATATCCTATGATGATCACCACTGTGTTACTCTGAAATAGTTAATGTGTGTATATAAGCTGATTTTATTGCACATCAATTGATGACAAACAAACTTTCTCTTTCATAACCTCCATTTGGGAGAAAAGAGGTGTATTTTGGTTGTACAACTCGAAAGCTCTCTTAGGGACTGTCCTTCAAGCTTGTTACATAGAAGTCTGTTTTGGGTTTTTTGCAACGCTTCTAAAAAGGCTTGGGGTTTAACTCCAGTTTGTTACACAGAGGGAATGTATAAAGATGAATTATACCTGACCTCAACCATGTTTGTGTGATGCTTGACATCTGGGTTCCTTTAACAAATGTCAAAGCTGCTTTTAGCCTTCATTAAGATCAGACGTACATTACAAAAGTTACTTAAGATTCATATTTCAGATCCAGAGCAAAAAGAAATAGAAAAATTATGAATCACAGTTTCATTCAGAAACAAATAGGTTTGCTTACTGGGCTCTACTGAGGTGACCTTGAGCACGGCACTGGACCCCCAAACTGCTCTGCAGGTGTCGTATAGTACCAGCCCACTTTTCCTCATCCTAGGATGAGTTAATGCAAAGACTGAATCTCACTGTGTCCTGTGCTGTGTACATGTGCACATTTTGCATTTAAATTCAATTCAAACAGTTTCACTATGATGTGTTGTAGTATTAAAACTAATGTCAGTGTGCAGAAGCGGAAATGTTCCTGTCACAACTTATCTACTAAACTGTATCAACTCGTAAACATATTTCCTGTAGCACTGCCAATGTTGTCAAAGGGGTATTTCACTTGTCTTTTGTCTTTTTTTTCTTGTGTTTGGCCCTGCTCTGTTGTGTAATCTAATAGATATTGTTTGTCGCAAAGCTTTGCACTTCCCGTCACATGCCACAAACTTTTTGTGTCACCATGTCACTCAATGTGTGTTTAATGCAGTTATGTTTTACACTGTTAATTGGTACTTTAGTTACCCTTGAAAATAAAAGCGTACGTTCATCATAATTGTCTATAATATATTTTCTTATAGCTGACATTAAGTTACAAATACAACAAAAGAATGTGTTTCCTGTTACCAGATATCCTGTACACCAAATTTGCACATACTAGTATTTTCCAAACGTGCATTCTTTGTTTGTCATGGACATGTCATAGAAGTTATCATACGTGCTGTAATGCATCTTACTGTGCATACTGTAATCCAATTTGTGTGGTCATTGGTGTGTCTGGATGCAGTACCAAGAGGGTTTTTTTGTAAATGAGAAGCTCCTGACTCAACACAAGAACCAACTAACCAGTGTCCTCAACGTAGCAAATCCAATGTCCACTTGCGGTGCATAACAATAATTATATATAATTAGATATGTGCGCCGACATTTAGAATAGTGTAATTTCCTTTTACTGAAGATAAATATAACACATTGAAGTCATTGCCTTGAACACATTTTGGAACACTCAAATCTCTACTCCTAAACTAAGGATATACAGTTATTAATAATCAGTTGTACAAAGACTTCCAGAGTACAAGAACATGGCTCATGTTCAAGGGTGGATCGGTGGATTTGTGAAAACTGATATGTAGGAGGTCAACATCTAAAATCAATCCACCAATGTGCAAATAACCAGTTTAAATGTCAATTTTAATGGTTACTATCTCTGCACAAACACATGATACATTTATTTTACTGGTAAAAAAAAAAGAAGTATATATTTTTAGATATAGATATATATCTATATAGACATTGTTGACCATTACAACCTCAGTATAGGAATTCTCCACATCCATGTGGGTCAGACTGACAACAGTGGCCCATAGCAAAGATAACCCAGGCATATATCTCCCTCTAGTGTATAAAAACTGCACTGACCAGATGCTGCACCACACACGTAAAGGTGCAGTATGAAAGTATTGTGCAGATCATTTTATTGTCAAGTAGCCTATAATAGGACAGTGTTCAAAACTGGACTGGCTGTGATGTAACAGTTGAGTTATTGTGATCGTCCATCGTTAGACTCGATGGACGATAGTGGGTAAGTGGGGCAGGCACATGCAAGTAGTAAATAATTAGAGACAAAAAACAACACAATTACAGAACCACACTCCCCGCCTTCTCAATATTGTGTTGTCACCTCAGTCTATGGTTGCAAGTTGCAACTGAGAAAACATGGACATATTTAGTTGCATTTTTATTGTTAGTTTACACTACAATATGTCAGATGGTCCCTGAATGCAGCACGTTTAGTTGCACGGCCCCTTTCCTGTGGCGTCATGTTCAAACATGGCGGCGCCCCATGCCGCGGTCGGTGTGGAGGAAGGCAGCAGCGAAACATCGCTGATTCTGTCAGATTCAACCACCGGGGAGGGGAAGAGGCCTCAGTTCGGGACCCGTTTCCTCACAGATCCGCGGCAGCTCTTCCAGCACAACGCATGGTGGGTCATTTATTCTAGAAACACCCAAAAGGGCGGAAAGATGTTCGGTGTGCATCTCTGTCAGAGCCAGTGTACCCTGGCGGAGGCCTTACACTTTCTCTTATTATTTGTAATACATTAGCTGTGTGGATGTTTTTCTTTTGCTGATTGATTGTAGCTCACAATAAGCAAATGTAAAAGCTATTGTTCATTAGACATAACCTTGTTTTGTTTTGATAGGGGGGGTTTAATAAAGGAAAAGTCTTAATGTTGTCATGCAATATTCATGATGTATTTTGACCGGTTTATAGGAAAATGTAATATTGTCTAAGGTCAGTATCATCTGATCACACAACGTTAACTGAACATTTAATAATAATAATGTAATTGCAATAAACATATGTGGATGAGCACATGCAAACATTCAAGTCACATCTTCATGTTGTGTTATTTACCACATCACTTCAACCACACTTGGTAATGGTGCTTTGTTGTCTGCAGGGACAATGTGGAGTGGACTGAGGAACAAGAAGCGTCTGCTAAGAGGAAAGTCTCAGAAAACAATCAGCCACTACCACCAGAGAAACAAGGTACCATTGTTGTTAGTGATCAGTAACAGAACTAGAGTCGCTTATAATGTTGTATATGTATGAATTGTAGGGGATCACTGTGGAAAAATGCACTGAAAGTAACAGTTGATTTTAAATTATTGTAACATTTTCTAGATTATGAGTTTATTCTTGCTTTTTAATGCTTTGCCTTTTTTCTTTTTCTGCAGAGGAATATGACAACCAGGCAAATGAGTTTTGGAATGTTTTTTACACAATCCATGAGAATCGCTTCTTCAAAGACCGTCACTGGCTGTTCACAGAGTTCCCAGAGTTGGCCCCCCAGTGTAACCTTAACCATGAGTCACAGCTTGAGGTCTCTGACTCGGATCACAGTCGACTGGAGAGTCTGGATCACGAACCCAGAAAGGAACTTCTAACTTTGTCTCACACCGACGGAGACTTCCCTGGCTCTTCTGCCACATATCGCATTCTAGAGGTGAGAGTTTTATTGGAAAGAAAATTAGCCAAACCTGAACCGTACACAGAAAATGACAACGCATAGGCATAAGGACTGATGTTGTGTTTACCTCTGTTGCCTGTTGCTAATGTTTCATCAACTAGTGCATTTACTTAAATTAATACAACAAAATCAGACACATGTCCCGTTATTGTCTAGTTTAAGATGCAGATAAAGTATTTGTTGCAGAAATGCATTATCTTTATCCGTTTAATTGACATCAAAAAGTAAAATGTTTGACGGCAACATGCATTGGATGGATTGTTTTGCGTGGTGCGCAAAACAATTCATTTTGAGGGCAGACTCTTGATTTTCTACTCAACTCGCATGGATCACCTTGTGAAATTCCTTATTTTGCCAATTTAACACATTAAAAAATATATATATTTAAATGAATTTGTAAAACCTTGAAGAAATGCATTTTCGAGTGATGTCATCAATCTTTTTTCACAGAAACGAATGTTGCTACTATACATGTTAACAGAATGAACACTATATTAACTCATGTTTATTGGGCAGGTTGGCTGCGGTGTCGGAAATACCGTTTTTCCAATACTGAAGACAAACAAGTAAGTGCAGTCAAGGCCTTGACATGTCTTTCTGGGCCATGTTTGACCAACAATGTTCTCTGCCTCTGTGTTATGATGTGCACTTAAAGGTAGAACTACATCTCTGCTCTTTGCAGTGACCCGGGACTCTTTGTTTACTGCTGTGATTTCTCCAGCACTGCTGTGGAGCTAGTCAAGGTGAGATGGAATCAATGACAGAATGATATGTTCATAGATGTACTGATCTCGAGGGTTGTAGGCGAACTGGTTAATTACCATTGCTTTCTTGTCTTCAGACTAATCCAGAGTACGACCCTGGGCGCTGCTTTGCCTTTGTTCACGACTCGAGTGATATGGAAGCCAATTACCCCGTCCCCAAAGGAACCCTTGATGTTATAGTGCTAATCTTTGTGTTGTCAGCGTTTCATCCCAACAAGTATGAACTTCTTTCTGTCTTTCTTCTTGTCGTCTCTTTGGGTTTCAGTCAGTGTGAGCCATTGAATATAGAAGTGGTCGTCTTAAAGTTTTACCCTGTCTCAGGATGCAGGAAACCATCAGTAGATTAGCGCAGCTGCTGAAGCCCGGGGGAGTGATGCTGTTCCGAGACTATGGACGCTATGATATGGCACAGCTTCGCTTCAAGAAAGGTTAGTCAGACTGTTCAGAATATCCAGATCAACAAAGGTCCATCAATCATGGCTGATTATTAGTGTGTATCCTTGATATAGGGTTTAGCCGACTTAGGTCTGTTTTTCCGGCGGTACCATTTCAGAATTGACTGCTCCCTTCGGTCACAACGGAGTAACTATCTGTTTGGCCCTTTTTAAATGACAAAAATGCAGCTTCTAATTATGTTAAAGATTATTATGGAACAAACTTAAGGTAGCACGTAAGAGTAAGCCTGGCTGCTCAATACCTGTATTATGTCTAATGGTACACTGCAGATTAAAACAGCACTACATTAATGAAGACTGTAATTCTACATTTCAGGGGTGCAATGTGTTGTAAAATAATATATGTATGTTGTGTCCATTTTACTTCTTCTAGGAAGGTGTCTGTCAGAAAACTTTTATGTCCGAGGTGATGGAACAAGGGTGTATTTCTTTACTCAAGGTAAAAAAATAAAGACATTAATTCAGATTTATTGGGATTACTTTGCAGAACTTTTTAAAAAAATTATGTATATGAAAATATTTCTGCCCTTTCTGTTTCAGATGAGCTACATGAGATGCTCACTGAGGCTGGGCTTGAGAAAATGCAGAACCTTGTAGACAGAAGGCTACAGGTGAATAGAGGCAAACAACTCACCATGTACAGGGTATGGATCCAGTGCAAGTACCGCAGGGCTGTAGCTCAGCCGCTCTAGACCCAGGGCCAAGACAGGGGAGAGGACCCGCCTGGTTTGACCATCACCTGAACAACAGCTGACACTAGGACCCTTAAATCAAGGTGGTGCTGGCATCTAAGGATGTATGGAATTGAGAAGCTGTATTGTGATGAAGAGGATGCAACTAGATGGATAAATGCTGTAATGGCTTTACACTATCTCAGCTGTCATGCTGATGGACTTGTGTTCCTCAATGTGCTGCTGCAATACTACCTACACGAGCGATAATATCTTATTTTGTGCTCATGACTTCAGTAATGTGAGTATGGGCTGGTTACCCCTGTTTAAATGTTTATATTCTGCCAGATGCTGATTCTAACCAGCTGGTGTTTGAAATAAATGGCATGATTTTAAGGATAACTTCATGACTTATTTGTAAAGGCAAAATGAATAAAAATGTAAATCTTTTGACTTTAATGTCGAGACGCTATGTGAAACAAGTGTTGTGTTCACTTTCTTCATGATGTTGTTCCTTTATTGTACTTAGCCTATTTTATATCAGTGTCTTGAATCGTTAATTTATGATTACGTTGCTTCTTCTTTGGGGGTGGACCTGACTTTGCCATGCCCTGATATTATATCAATTCAGTGTGTAGGTGTGAACATCATGGGAATGTCAACTTTCTGATAAGTGACCATCTTGGTGGCTGGGCGCTGTTCAAATGTATTGTGTACAGAGGGATTTCCCATTGGTCCAGACAAGATATGTGTGGCAGGCGTGGACTGAACGAAGGTGAAAATACTTGAACAATCTCACGAGAAAATATGAGATTTTCCTGATTATTGTTTACATTGTGAAAAACATGAGAACCGAACCGAATCGATCCGGATTCGACTGAAACGCCTGCAACATCACAACTTACGAAACGGATTTGGTTTCTTCCCTGCGGCGAGGAAGGCAACTGGAGCCGAACTTTGTTTTGATCAAGCTAAAAGCCAGGACCCGAAATTGATCTCGCCACTGGGGGAGAAAAATATAGGGGTAACTATGCTAGTTTAAATACACCTTTTAGCTATACGTGGTGAAAAACGCAAGAATCTCGAGGGTCGCCATTGTGTGTAACGAGTAACCCGGCATCGGCACAGTATGGTCATCGGCGAGAGAGATGTGATGGAGGTCCCCGCCTAAGGAACACAGCAAGGCGGGCTCGGGTTACCCGGGGCTGTCGAGGCCTCCGAGGGAATCAACCGTCGTCTCCCTCGAGCGGCGCCGCTCACTCCCCCGTCTCGACCGCGAACAGTCCGCACGCGAGGGACGCGGCTGTGGATGCGGCCTACTCACTCTGGGAGGGTCTGCCGATCACCGGGGAAACAACGGGGACGGTTTGGGGGTTAACAGACCCCCGGGAGGACCGAAACGGATATTAAATATCAGTAAGTATTCATTAGGTTGTCGAGCAGAATAATATATCCGAATATGTGTCTTTTAACATGTGTCGTGGCACCAGAAGCCGACAACAACCGAGAGAAGCGTCTTTTTGAAGGCTGGTGGCTACCAAACGCTAGCTCACTGTTTGTAAATGAATGTGCTGTTGAAGACGGGACTTGTGATGAGTCGTTAACTAATCAGACAGCTCTCATTGGGACACAATTAATTACCATTCGCCCTGTTTAGTTAACTTAACGTTAATTGACAAAAACAACTTTAATGTAACGTTAACTGTTAGCTCTGACATCGCAATGCTGGCTAGCTAGCTAAGTGACGGCTACCAGGCAGCAGGACTCCTGCTAGCTCAGGTGCCAACGTTAGCGAGCTACCTCGCTTGTCATGATGCTATTTAAAATAGTTATGCATAGCTGAACCAGAAAACCCTATCCTTAGTAAAGTTACACAATATGGATTAACATGAGTATGTATCTCTAAATTCGCACGAATGATGTGACGTTAGTTTCACTGTTAATTTAATGTATGACGCCGTATGATACTAGACAGACGTAGCAGTTGGGCGTGTAACTTAAACGTTAACCTTTGCACAGGGTAGCAAGCTGGGCACTTATTGTCTGCTGTGGCCTTTTCCATTGCTGTAAGTATACTTGGCAGTCCCTCCATTTGTGACCTTTTATAACTCCTGCGCCATGTAACGAAGGTCTAGAATGCCACGGTGTTATTACATGGTGCTATCATGATGACTACACATCTGGCCCAAATGTATGATGCATATTTGGTATCCCTTAGTTGGCTGTATTTGTGTGCATTTTATTTTTGTGAGTATTTTACTGAGTTTTCAAGTTGTATGACTGGTGCAACTTAAATGATCGTGGAAAACATTATTGTCAGGCTTATTGATGACTCAGAACAGGAATTTTCCACATCCATATTGCTAAAAACAGCCATGACTCATCACAACTAATGCCTTTTGAAACAGTGATCCGTCACTCCCACTAGAATATACCAGACCTCACAACGCCTTCCTTAATCTTTGCTCTCTCGTCTCTGCAGCCATGATGGAAGAACTGCATAGTCTGGACCCCCGGCGACAAGAGCTGTTGGAGGCTCGCTTCACTGGGGTCGGCGTGGCAAAGGTTTGTTTTAATGCAGGTGTCGTCGAGGTGTAGCATGAGAACTTTCTCTTGTCAACGTGCTTACCATCACATATTTCTTTGATTTACACATTTTTGTAAAGCTCTTCCTTTCTTTGTCTCACTCCATCTCAGTATCATTCTGCTGTTTGGCCTGGACACGCTTGGCCCCACTCCTTGTCTTTGTCTGTCTCTGGAGAAGGTTGAGCTGAGTCTGTGTTTTTTGGCTGGTGTGACATGGCATCTCTTCCTGGCTCATGATGTAGAGGCTGCATATACAAGTGGTCATGCCTGCCAAAAAGGCCGCAGACAGGACAGGGGGTTGTAGGGGGAGGAGGAGTGAAGGCAGAGGAGGAATGCAGAAATAGTTCTTGACCAGGTGTGAGTGGCGGCAGCATTTAGCTTTCGATCCTCTTGCTTGCTACATGGATGGAGCGGTCTTTGTGGAAGGTGATCTTGGAACAGTTTGGGAGCAAGAGTCGGCGCCAGGAGTGGGCCCTGTGCCAGCCATAGGCAGAGCTCAGCCCAGAGCATGGCATGGCTGCTGCCGCAGAGAAAATGGCGGCTCTCGCTAAGGCGTCATGCCACAGCCCCCCTGTATGACAAGAGATGCAACGTGTGTAGGGGGTGGTAAAAGTGTGTCAATAAATTCCTTTGAAGAAACATTGGTTAGTTGTCTAAAAGACTTTCAATGTCACAGAGCAGCATCGTTTTTATTCTTGACCTTGAACAGCCCTGTGGCAATGCTGCTTTCTGTTATCACAGAGTTGGTTAACAATACATAATGGGGAATTGTTCTCCTTTGAGGGAAAAGGGCTACCACACCCTTTGGTAATGAAACAGAGAGGACTTACTAAAATTGTTGTAAAGTGCATTTCCTTTTGAACAGATCTTATCAAATGGACAGATATCTGGAAGGAAGTGGTAAAACAAGCTGCCATTCTTAAATCAGGCAAAGCATCTCCTCTCTCTCTCTCTCTCTCTCTCTCTCTGTGGCGCGAGTGAGAAGAAAAGAACAGTTAAGACGGCGAACAGGAGAAAAATGGATGACATTATCTAAAGGTGACAGACGGAGGAAGTATTGCATCCCCAGCAGCATGCCTAATGCTCAGCCATTTTAGGAGGGTTCAGTGAGGGAGCTGTAGCGTGCTCTGAATGACTAAGTGTCGCTCCCTGATTGGACAGTGCCTGGTGAATTTCGATGGGATTCTTTTGACTGACAGGCATCACCTAGGGAACCGGCGTCGGGACTGGTGCCGGTTTAGATTCAGTGGGAAGTTAATGGTGGCGGTATTCAGCCAAACCTCGACATCCCTTCCCTCAGTTTCTCACCCATTTTCCTAACTTTGTGTGCGCTCTATCTCACAAGTGCATGCATACTCAAGTGCATGTGTGCACTAGGGGTGCAACAGATCATAAAACCCGGTTTGGATCGTATCACGCATCTGAGACGGGGATCATGGATCGAATCAACACTCTTTTAAAAAAGGATCAACTGTAACTTCTAGATCGCCTCGATTGTTCCTTTTTTTGCAGATTGTTGATGATCCATAATCGCAGATACAGATCGTTTTTGTTTTGTTTAGCAGCTGGTCTACAAGGCTCTTTGCCACCACCCTAAAAACCTTTTACGCCGCTCTGGAGTCAGTGCAAACCACCAAATACTCTAAATGTTGTCCTTTTTATTTTGTTATTATCATCTATCGTGTTGCTTGCATAAAAACTCAATACACATTGTGATTAATAGTTTTAATGGTGTATTATAAGATGCTCAGAGTTAATGTTAGGAAATTAAACATCGCCTGGATTTATTCAAGTTTCTCGCCAAAAATGCATTTTAGAAGATAACATCATGGTAACATATTAACTTGCAGTCGCACAATAATCCCTTTTACCAAACATAGCTTAAAACCTCGGAACGAAATCTACGTATATAGAGTGCTGCCTGAACATGGATATGTTTACTGTATGACATTGTCAGGGATCACAAATTGTAAAAATAAATGCAGATTTCCGGATTGTATATTTTTACTAAGTATTGGCCAATAATGATCATCAGTACAACTTTATTACGCACTATGATGCTCAAATTGTGTAATTAATCAGCGGTTCACCTTGTGTGCCGAACCACGAGGGAGGATCTGGACAGATCAACAACGGTCTGTTACACAACTAATGTGCACACATTTCTAATATATGCTTCTATGAATATATCTATTGCATCTTCATGTGTGTTTGCTCCTTGTTTTATTTTTGATGATTCTTTGCGTCATTACAACAGGGCTCGGGTCAGAACCAAAATGAGTCGTCCAACCAGAGTCTTTGCAGTGTCGGCTCGCTCAGTGACAAAGAGCTTGAGGTTAGTCTCCGTTACAAATGGACACGTTCTTCATGCCAACCATCTGTCTGTTGTCCTCTTGAACATGCGGTTGATTCACATTACTTTCCTGACAGACTCCTGAGAAAAAAGCAAGCGACCAGAGAGTAAGAAAACGGAAAGCCGACCATTTTGAGAGCAGCCAAGGTCAGATGTTTCTTTGATCTTCTCGTCACGCATCCCAAATATCTGCCTCTCTCTTGAACTCCCTGCTTCTCTCCTCTAGGCAAGGCGGGTGCAAGGGGACATAAAATTAGTGACTATTTTGAGGTGAGTGGCAGGCACGTTTTCAGTTTCTTTGATGTACTAGGTGTGCATCCAGCAACACTCCTGCTTCCGTTATACACTTTTCATACTTTCTAATCCCCTTTATTTGCTTTGGTCTTTCTATTGAACTAAATTCTTCTCTCTTTACTCGTCTGTCAGTTTGCGGGAGGTAGCGGTCCTGGTACCAGCCCTGCCAGGGGAATTCCACCAGTGGTCCGCTCTTCCCCACAACAATCACTTTCCAACCCCCCTGTCACGGTGAGCATGCTTGCTCTATGATCTGTCTCAAATCTGTCAACACTTGTTCCTGCCATTCTCTCTGCCACGCTTGTTTTTAACAGCACAAGGCCATGTTTGCTTTCAAGTGGGAAGAATCTGATGTGATTTGTTGGGCAACAATTACAGATTCAAACTCACTTCTGTTCAAAGATGAATGTTTTTGCCTCCCAGGCGCAGCAGGGAAGCCCCTCTTCTATAAGCTCAGCCAACACAGAGCACTCGTCGTGTTCGCTGAAGCCTGCGTCTCTTCACGTGCTCCACAAAGCCACACAGGTACTTGACATGCCATCAGGGTGGGCTGGCCATTATCCAATTTAACTCTTATTATAATTGTTGTTGTATAATTGCTTAATAAACCAACACATGTGCAACTTGAAACAAATATGCAGCTTTTTATATATAAAAAAAAGATTTTGTGAGATGGGACTACTTGTTGAACTACATTTTTCACTGATACAAAAATGATCCACAATTAACATAAACACTGTATTTTTTTGTTCACTACCCTGTAGTCTGACCTTACTATAGAGAAACTAACAGCAATGGAGAACAACAAGAACTCTGACCTGGAGAAGAAGGAGGGCCGAATAGACGATTTGCTGCGGGTACTAATCTCATTATATTTGATCCCTGCTACTCTGCTTGCCATTTTAATGGTTTTGCAAATATAATGTTCTGTGTCTTGGTTTTTTCAGTCGTGGCATGTTAGAGTTAACACATTCCTTCTGTTTATAGAAGTATAAACAAGTTAGTATTTTGTATAGTCCTTTTACCTGACCCTTTTCCTGCTCGTTTTTATCTTCTGCTCCAGGCAAACTGTGATCTGAGGAGACAAATTGATGAACAGCAGAGGATGCTGGAACGATACAAGGAACGCTTAAATAAGTGTGTGAACATGTCCAAGAAGCTGCTGATTGAAAAAGTAATTGTGACGTATTTTAAACTATTTAGTTTCCAAAGATCATTGTGACTGTCATTTAAGCCACATAGAGTGAAAAGAAATGATTTATTCCTATATTTCTGTTCTTTCTTCAGTCCAAACAGGAGAAGATGGCATGCCGAGACAAAAGCATGCAGGACAGGCTTCGACTTGGTCACTTTACCACCGTGAGACACGGAGCGTCTTTCAATGAGCAGTGGACGGATGGATATGCCTTCCAAAATCTTATCAAGTGAGAACTTGATATTTTAACTTTAGCCTCTACTTACACCGTTTCTCCCTATTGTAGTTTTTAAAGTTGCACTGTTTAATGCCTAACCGCATGCTCCAAAAACAGGCAATTCACTTCTGGGTTCAAACAATCTAAACAAACAAAAAGCCGACTAACAGCATAGTATGGCAAGAGTACGCAACAATTCGGCCACACTGCTGAAACTAAGAGCTACCATAAAATCTTTTGGTGTTGCCTCTGCCGAGGGCACATTATACATGCAAGTCAATGCAGCATCATACACTAAAGCGAGAACTGCGTTGGATCTACATGTCATTGCATGTTTTCATCTGTTTTCAGACAACAAGAAAGGATCAATTCTCAGCGAGAGGACATTGAAAGACAGAGGAAGCTGCTGGCCAAACGCAAGCCGCCCTCCATGGCCCAAACTCCGCCTCCAAGCCTCGAACAAAACAAACGCAAAAGCAAAACCAATGGAACAGAAAGTGAAGTGTACGAGGAGTTTTTTTCTATTTAGATTTGTTCCCATTGCATGCCTATTTCAAAGTTGAACTGAGGTTTGTTCCGTGTCCTTCCAGGTTATCGCAGGCAGAGTACCACGAACAAGAGGAAATATTTAAGCTAAGACTAGGCCATCTTAAGAAGGTAATGCCTTATTATTATTATTTTTAGGTGACATTGCTTATTGTGGTCTCTCTCTTCTGTTTAGTCGTTTTGTTAACTGCACAGATTTAGATGTTTTGTTGTCCTTTGCAGGAGGAAGCAGAGATCCAGGCAGAGCTGGAGAGGTTGGAGCGAGTGCGAAACCTCCACATTCGGGAGCTGAAAAGGATCCACAATGAGGATAATTCTCAGTAAGATGTCTTCTTCTTTTATGGACTGTTCCTAGTTTGTCGAGTGTTGTGTCCCTTTGGTTTTTTTAATTACATAAATTCACCCTTTGCAGATTCAAAGATCACCCTACGCTAAATGACCGGTACCTGCTACTCTATTTACTTGGACGGGGAGGTTTCAGTGAAGTTTACAAGGTAAGAGAAACGTCATCTTTCTCCATTCAGGCAGAACCCATTCTCTTTTGGAATTGTTAATACACTTAAACGACCTTCCAGTATCTGTTTTTGAATTGGTGTACTAAACACCTTTGCCAAAACATTTCGAAGTAAATGACTGTGAACTTTGTTCCTCGAACCTGCTGTCATAGCTGTAGAATGTATGAACGTATGGTGCATGAGGAGCCTCACTGCAGCGACAAGTAATGCCAACTGCACTTCGTAACTAATATGAGACATTTATTTTCCAGGCCTTTGACTTAACAGAGCAAAGATATGTTGCGGTGAAAATCCACCAGTTAAACAAGAACTGGAGGGATGAGAAGAAAGAAAATTATCACAAGTGAGTGTTGTGCAATTTCCATTCGCTATACGATAGTGTGTATTTATACAATGACAATGAAATAAGTTATTTTCATCAATTATGAAACCATCAGATCCACATTTCAAATGAATGTTGGAAATGCTCTTTGTTTCAGACATGCATGCAGAGAATATAGAATCCATAAAGAACTGGACCACCCACGAATAGTTAAACTCTACGACTACTTTTCGCTAGACACCGACTCGTAAGTCATTTCATTTAAAACAATTGTGTGCCTTCCAAAATATATACTCATGTTTATGCAGAATGTGTTAATGCTGAGCTCTTTTGTGAATATGTAGAGCATCAATTGTGTCTTTCATCTGTTTTACCAAAACCTGACAATATGGATAAACACTTTTACCTTATTTTGTACCAGGTTCTGCACAGTCCTAGAATACTGTGAGGGCAATGACTTGGACTTCTACCTGAAGCAGCACAAGCTAATGTCGGAGAAAGAGGGCCGCTCCATCATCATGCAGATTGTCAATGCCCTGAAGTACCTCAATGAGATCAGACCGCCCATTATCCACTATGACCTTAAACCTGGTGAGTCTCCACGCCACAACGGCTCTTAACCTCTATGAGCTTCAGCTTTCTTGGCACGTTTCTACTTCAAATTAAATTAGCAGTAAAACTGTACGTTAAATTAACCACTGCAGTTACATTCGTGAAGATGAAGATCATTTAGTCATTTACGATTCAATGTGACTATAAATCTGACATCTTGACATTTTCTCTCATGCCTGTAAATCCTTTGCTCGCTCCGCTCAGGTAACATCCTCTTGGTGAACGGCACTGCCTGCGGGGAGATCAAGATCACAGACTTTGGCCTGTCGAAGATCATGGACGACGACAGCTACAACTCAGTGGACGGGATGGAGCTGACATCGCAGGGAGCGGGGACATACTGGTATTTGTCCCCAAGGGTCCAATTTATGTCGGGTAGTCGGGTCTGAAATACTTCTATCTGACTGAAAGTAATAGTTTCTGTGTGGAGACATTTGATGCTGTAGAAGAAAGAGCCCTTAGACTTTAACACTTTAGTAGAAGCATCATGCAAATAAATATGACTGCGAGCAATATACATTGTTGGAAACCCAAAAGAAGTTTGAGAAAATATATCCAGAGAGCAATAGAACAAAGCTTATAATGCAAAAAGAAAATACGGATTGTGTTTAATGACTAAGCCAAACTATTGTTATTTGCCATAACTAATATATCTGTAATGACTGAAATGCTGCAGCATTGAGTTTCACATAAAGCGCTGTCCACTCAGTCTGACGGCACACCGGACATTTTATTGGCTTGCACACAACGGGTTTCATTCCAGCAGCAGTGGAACAGAGAAGTCCTTGGCTAAGACTAGCGTTTGTCATTTCACAAGAATGCAAAGAACAGGCAAGTTTCAGACTTGACACATAGATATTAACCTTTTAAATTATTTATTATCAGAAGCTGCAGGGTGGACTTGATATTGAATGAAAAAGTGTTCATAATTGTGTTCTACTAATTATCTCAGCATACGTGTTGAAACGGATTCAGATGAATATAATCCTTTCTCTTTTAGGTACCTGCCCCCAGAGTGCTTTGTGGTTGGGAAGGAACCACCCAAAATCTCCAACAAGGTGGACGTGTGGTCCGTGGGAGTCATTTTCTACCAGTGTTTGTATGGCCGCAAGGTAAGAGACTGAACATATGTTGCTAGAATATGTTTCAGCAAATAAGTTGGTTTTAAAGTTAATAAAAAGCAACGGGACAGGAATTCATTTTTTAACAGTATTTCGTGATGGATCTTTAGACAAAAGAAGATAACGTTCATGTTTTGTTTAGTTTCAACCACACGTCATCTCCATATCTCTGCTCTTTAGCCCTTTGGCCACAATCAGTCCCAGCAGGACATCCTGCAGGAGAACACCATCCTGAAGGCAACAGATGTGCAGTTTGCCCCCAAACCAGTCGTCACACCTGAAGCTAAGGTACTGGACTCTGTCACTTCTGCTATGTTCTGTTCTCCCGAATACGGCATCACATCGATGCATGTTCACCCTCCTCACATTCTCTAGTTCTGTAAAGTCTTCTGCGCTCAAGATGTTTTGATTTGCTCTGTCATTCCCCTCTCTATTTCTCCAGGCCTTTATAAGGCGCTGTCTAGTCTACCGTAAGGAGGACCGCATCGATGTGCACCAGCTGGCCAGTGACCCCTTCCTCATGCCCCACATCCGCAAGTCGGTGGCCTCCTCGGGCACCTCGGGCATGGCCGTGGCCTCCACCTCCAGTTCCTCCAACAGCAGCGCCTCAAACTGAGCCCACGGCCAGCGACCGATGGGCTGATCCATTTGAAAGAGTGGTGTGGGGCGGGGGGGCGACGCCAAGCTGTCCCTCCTCCCAACAGCATCCCACCTTGCCATGAAGAGAAAGAGAAACGGGTCAGACGACGACGAGTGCTGGGTGAGAAGTCATGGACGGGTTGGGAAGGGAGACCAACGTCACCCTTCATCCATCTCATGGATCTCTCCTTTCTCAAAATGGTGGCATTATTCTGGGGGTCAAAGCCCTGGACGACTCGCACAGGGAGAAGTTTGGAACTGGGTTGGTGAAAAGTGGGTTTCAGTGTTTGGGTTTGTTCTTTTCTGCTTAGAAAAAGAGAAAATGGAAAGAAGCGTCGAGCTGCTTGAGCTTGGCCAGGTGGAAAGGACTGCGGTCGGCCTGGGACCCAGGACGCACTGGCACACACATGCATGAGCCATTCTGCTCCAAGGTAGTCTGAACTCCCTGGGCTCAAATGTTTTGTTTGTTCTCATCTCAATTAACCTCATTAAGAGAACCAGTCTGGCCAGTTATTGTATTGAGCCCAAAATATCTCTGGCACCGTGTCGCCCAACCCGCTGATCTGGGATCCCCTGCCCTGCTCAACTCCCAGACTCGGATAGTTTGTGACGAGGAGGTACAGAAGCTACTATTCCCTTTACCCTCTCCTCCTCAAACTCCTATGACCAAAGCTTATAACTTCCAGCTGGTGGCAGTGTTCCTCCTCCATTTTTATAACAAATGGTTTTAGAGTCGTGTTACTTGATATAGAAGAAATGACCCTTTTTACTTTTTTTTTAAAGTTTTCAATTGAACCAGTTTTATGGAGAAAACGGTTGTTTTTTCAAGTTGCCTTTTAATTAGAACTGTTATAGTTTGATTGACCCCCAGAAACACATATTTATTTAGCAATGTTTGAATTTATTTTTGGCCAATAAAATGCAAGGGACTGGTTTACTGGTTTACGTAATAGTACTGTTGGGGAGATTGGGCCTTTGCAGAGAGTTGCATAAACCATTAAATACTATTGGTTAAAATGTGTTTGTTGTTCCGGGCCTCTTGTCTTACTGGATTTGCCTTTCTTTGAAGAAATAACTTATTTCATCTAACTTTTATTCTACACTTTTAAATTGTGTAGACTATAATTGCCGTTTTTAAGACTTAATCAAAGATATTTTGTAGAGAATGATCGAGCCTCATCTAGCTAGTGTTGGCTTCTATTCAAATTCAGGAATATTCAAGTGGGATTGTAGTCTCTTAATAAGTGATGTACATGGTACAAAAAAAGGTTGATTGTCAGATAACAAATAATGTTTATTTAGAAACGGCTGATGTGATGGTTTAATGCAAATGTTAGTGTGCAGTCAAATTTAGAAAATGATCATTATGAACGTGGTCTCCTTCATAGATGGAGTACGGTCGCCATGCTTCTGTCAGGAGGACGACATTAATACAAACATTCGGTGGCTTCTGGTATGACCCCTCTCTGTGTAATCATAAAAGACACAATAAGCATTCTAGCACACACACACTGTCATGCATGTGCAACTTTGTAAAAGTCCACACATTGAATAATTTGCCCGCTTGCTCTACAAGAAACCTCCAATACTGATTTTCTCTAAAGACACCAAGTCGCTCTCTCACATGACATATTGTTCATATTTATGATTCATCAGCTTTTTGCAGTCCAATCCATCCTAAAGCTAAATCACAGATCCTGCTCTGGCTACGGGACGTACCGGCCGATGATTGGCTGGCACTCGTTGCCTGCGTAGATTGGGATAGTTTGATTTAGACCATGTCTGCAATACAGCTATTTTTTAAACTGATATTTTCCTCTACTTTTTAAAATACAATTCTGTCCACACCACCATCATATTACAAAGTATCTCCATCCACACTAGAACACAAAAACAACTCCCAAGCACATGCTGGTCTAATAGATGGTGATAAACGATACCTTAAATACCAGAGAAGACCATGTGAAGCATGCTGACCTTATCTGGTTCACAAATGGTAAAGCAATACCTGCTAATTTCTTTACGTATACATATTTGGTGCAATGGCAAAACTTGTCATATAGACGGTAGACGACGTGGAGTTGCTGCTTCGGGTCACTTCACAATGTAAGGCGACGAAAGCCCAATAAAACATTGATTGGGACTCTTGTGATATGAAATATCCAAACGGCTCAGTGGCCTTTCAGGTACAGTATCCTGCAATGGAAGAATCTTAGAAGTTGGGGTAAAAATTGTCCTCTTGCAAAAGACACGATAAACCAAATAATACTATCCACCAAGCACGAGGCGATCCGGTCCCAGTGCTGCGGGGCCGTGGACACAGCCGAGCGGCTTCCAGCTCTGAGTCGTCATGACGGTGTTTACTCTCGGTCCGTTTGACTCATCTTTGCTGGTTGTTGTTGAAGTGAAACCATCTGTTTAACGTCTTTGTTTCCCAAACACTCCGTTTAGCATGTCTTACAGATACAAAGTAGCGCTTTTATGAATCTACACTTGAAAAGGAGCAGAGTTTCTGCTCAGGGCTCCATCTGGACCTCAGAGCTCCTTTTTCTATCTCCAGGGGGGAGCCCAGACATTTTATGGAGGAAACAACTTTAAGTCACTTGCAATATCATTCAGTTGCGACCCTGAACTCACGACCGTAGCTGAGGGTTGGAATATAGATTGAATGGTGAATCAAAAGTGTTGACTGATGGCTCAGCTCCTTCATCACCAATGGCGGCATCACTGGCGAGGGAGGGAGCAAGCCCCCGCTGACTCGGCAGAGAACCGTGGCTTCAGATTTGCCGGCTCCCCAAACCGGACACTGTCCATGAAAAGTGAAACCAGAATCAATGACCGGGGATGACCATGATGGAGACCAACATTCCCTGTAAACATTAGAATACAGACCCAACGTTCACACCTGTTACATATTACATAAGGACCGGCTGGCTCCTAGTAACGGCCCCCGGCAGTACCCCAAACTCCCATAGTAACCCCCACAAGACTACCCATGGGACAATTTGTAAGTCGCCCAATAAAAGCAGGGGTCAGCACACTTCCACAATCCCTCTAGTATCCTGTCGGGGTGAGGTGACCGTCCACTGTTACTTCTTGTGAATCTGAGGCCCAAAAATCAGTCGGAGCCAACTTCCAGCACCCTGCCACAAGCTTTTAGAATTTCCATCTACCTTACCTTCCCTTAAATTATTTCACACCAAAATTATTTATACCGTCAGCGATAAATAAACGTTTCAACAAAAGCTTTGAATTGATTTGCGTCGGCAGAGGACCAACGACAGGATCCTATTGACCCAGAGCAATTGTACGCAATTTTTTATTAAGTTTCCTTTTAGCAAAATTCCAGAGTAATATATTATCATTTATGCAACACAGTTGCACAACAACATGCAGTTGTAGCCCATTTGCAACACAAGAAAAACCTGACAAAACATCAGGAATAGTGCATTCCTGTTGTGGCTGTTTTTAAATGTGCATGATTAAGAATGTAAGCGACCAAAATGAGGGAATTTGAGTGCCATATGTGGTGAAGAATGATGCAGTGTACTGTATGTCTTGGACATTTATCGACACAAATAGTGGATCTGTTATGTTTCATGGATCAGCAAAATATGCAGCCTTGGTTCAGTCCACGGAGCCTTTGTGTTGTTGTACACGATAGGGTACTTGTTTCATAAATCCATTCCACACAACCCGATTGGTTGATGCCTTTATACCCTGGACAAAAGCTCAGAAAAATCAATTATTTAAAATATGTATTTGCAGGGTAATCTTGGCATCAACCATTGGAGATGGTGTGTGAATTCACTGCAAAGAAATGCCCGAACATTAACATGGTGCCTCAACATCTATTGAATTGTTGTGCAAAAAGGGCACATCTCAAATTAAAAGAAGAAAACATGAAACAATACAGAATTATGACGCAAAGGAGGAACAGAGGAAATTCTTAAATAAATGAATATTTCCTAAAAAGTCTGGTTTCAAATGTAATATTTTATCCCCATTACCATAGCCTATGTTTTAGTTTTCTTTTACTGCCACCTTCTTTCATTCCCTCGTGCGCCACACGGATGTTTTGGGTGTCCTCCAACAGGACGCCTGGAGGTCCCCGGACCTCATGTTGGGAACCGCAAACACACACGTTGTTGACGCCGCTCCATTCATTTCTCTCTCATCTGACTGAGAGGCACACGGAGCTCTAGCGGTCAAACTCGACCCAACTCCATCGTCCTCAAAGTCAAAAACTGGGGCAGCTGCTGCTCCGGACTTCACGTATTTTCGGTTTGGTTTTTTTTTGTTTTGTTTTTTTTCAGCGCGTGCGTGTCTGGGTGCGCGTGTGCGTGTGTTGTAAGTTAGTTGTGAGCATGCAAGGCAACGGTCGTCACCGAAACAAGGAATCAAGGAGAACATGGACGAATCGGCAACTTATATTTTACAAATGCACTTTATATTTATTCATCTTTAGTCTGGAACTGAGGAGGAGCGCCACGGGTGAGCAACATGGCAACTTTCGCTTAATTTCATTGATGTAAAAGTCGGGGGAAAGAAAACCTCGAGCCGACGCTGAGCCTTTTTTGCGCATGCTTTTTGTCTTTGGGAAGACTTCCACTTAGAAAATGCACAAGACGGCAGACACGCAAACACCACTTCTCCACAGTGTGGATTCGGTGCCTCCATATGCCACGAACCAAAAGTCCGAGCAGTGAGTGGAACCAGATGTGGAGGAAAGCGAGGGGGAGTAAGGAAGGGGCTGCTGGCTTAGTGGCTCTGCTGTGATTTCTATTTATGTATCGAGTTTATTTCAAGCCGCAAAGCGACGCACCTTTTCGTTTTGTTGTTCAGTGTTTGAGCCCAAAGGTGTTTGTAGGCTAGCCCTCACCCAGGGACGCGCACACCCTGCGGGCAGATGTGACCTTTACTTCCTGCTACGGGCTGTAATTAACACATTCAGTCTGGTCCGAGGGACCATAACATGTTATGGGATGCTGTGGAGGGTAAACCCACGCAAGCTATGTGCTCCAGTAAAGATTAGATATCAATATAATTGTTCACATACTTATATCCTGGTAATCAGTCTGCAGTATTTTAATGAGATGATGAGCTGGACTGCAACAGAGGGTGGGCATCATTTATTTAATTTATTTTTTGGAATAGAAAAGGATACAAAGAGCAGGAATATTAATGTCAATACCAAGTAATGTTACTGTAAATACTGAACACCAGGGCATCTGGCCATCGTAACGACAATCAGCTACTACAAGATTATTATCTATTTAATTTGACAAAAAGAGAGTTTAAAGTAACCTCATTGAAGTGTACGGTATCGTCATGCCAGACTCGGGGCATCATACGGCTTCTTATTACATTAATTTACCTATTTTATTTTGAACTTGAAGTCAGATTAAGATAATGAGATATGGGTTTACTCTCGTATCCCTAAGAATATTCCGCTACATCCTAATAATCCTGAGCTCTTTTATTGAGGCTCTGTTTCTTAACTTTAAGATGACTTGCCACCATCTGCCATCATCGCCCCGTTGCCAAAGTTAAGAATCATTTTCCATCACATTTGGACCGAAGGGCCGAGCTGCAGAGGGATCGAAGAGGAAGAGTTGTATCTTTGTATTTGTTCTGTGAATTGTTTTTACAAACCACCACAGTTGATTGGGAACATGTTGTGACAGGGATGCCCCTGGATGATTTATGACAATGCAACAGATTTTATTTTGGCATGACTAACATCTCGTGTGTAATTTTTGAATAAGAGCCCCGTTCACTATCTGTGGAGACAGCATCGACTCTGTGGTGGTCTCCGGTGCCATTATACGGTGCTCAATAGAAGCACTTTCATAGAAGTTGAAGTTACTTAGTTTCTGAGTGACGCTGTAAAATGCCAATATGCTCCTCTCCGTCTCCTCTCATACTTTATTAGACGAGTTTAAACCTATCCACAGTGTGGGTTGCTTCAGAGGCCGGACCGCCAAAATAAAACACCAACAAAACACACACAGCGGGCTGGAATGTCCTGCCTATTTGTTGGTTTCCATTTTATCACACTGGTCAGTTAAAGTCCTGTTTTTTGTAATCTCAGACATCTGTCAAAATAAGAAGATGCCATGGAGGGGTGAACACATGACATCTGCTACAACAGTAGTCCAGATCTCCAGATTAGATATAAGTGTATAAAATAAATGAATAAGAAATGGATACTTTGTTTTTACGTGGCAGCCGCGATGAGTGACACCCCACCAAACAATGTGACATGGAGAAGTTGGGTGAGGGTTTGCAAAATCTCGGATTTCTAAAACTGAGATTTGCTGTGGATTCGACACCCACGTTGAAATATTATCGTCAAACCTGGTCCAACAGAATTGAGGAGGTGGAGTTTCTGGGAATATATGCCTCTCTTGGCAAGTGTCTCTGGCCATGAGTTCCAGCCTCTCTCTTCACCAGGAAACTGTGTTCAGTGTTGAAAAAAGGGGGTGACAGCCCAAAGAAGAGGATGAGATCACAGCAGGAGAGTCGTTGTGGCTTTCACAGAGCTCAATGGCTTAAAGTTAATCTGAAATTCTGCCCTCTCTCTGATGGCCCGAGAGTTTTCTCACATAAAACAGTTGTGTCCCCTCTGGAATTAAAACCTGAATTTGCTTCTCGCTGTCTGGAACTGCAGCTTCAGGTTGTCGAGTGGTTCAAAAGCTTTTCGCTAGGAACGTCTCATGCAGTCACCGCATATTAACACTGAGCTTATATTCACACACTGAAGTGAACTCAACACTTACTGGGCTTGTTCTGGTGTGAAAGTCTTCCCACGTGCACCATTGGAGCAGACAGTCTGGTCTTTTTTTTTAAGGTAGGCTTTAATTCCTCTTTAATTCCTCAAAATGGCATAGGACTGATTTATTGGCATGGGTGCCGAGTCTCGTTAACAAGTCAGCATTGTGTAGCTCTCGCTATTCAAGTATAGGTACGTTTTTTACTTGTATTGAGAGCTGTAACTAAATCCTGAGCTAAGATTATAGCAGATCAACATCTTATTGTCTGTGTGGAAGACTCCACACGGTACCGTAATTGCAGAGTAGAGATGAATTACAGCAGAGGACCGAGGACATGTATGCCACAGAGTGTTTATATGAACTATCCTGAGGATGCTTAATACAATACATACACACTTTAGAGCTGAAATGATTGGTCAGTCAACAGAAAATCAATTAAACTATTTTGATAATAAATAATAAACAATTTGTGAAACAAAATCCCCCATCCCAAAAAAAGACCTCCAGTTATAGCTTCATTTATGCAATTTGTAATCCAACTGATTCATCAATGCATCAACAACAAAAAACAGCAAATTAAAATCTGACAGAAAGCAGTGATGTGTTTTCACATCCACTTCCAATGGATATGCCAGACAGGGAACTTCCACATGTCTTTAATGTCTTTTTTTGTGTTTTTTACATTTGATCCGACTCTCACAGAAATATAGTCTTAAACCAAAGCAACTGAAATGTCCTGTGTTAACTGGACCAGTGTTTGTACAGTTAACCTGAGAGCACGTACGAGTCTGTGTGTCCCTCACCACTGATTGTAATCTCCCATGATTAAAACAATGACCTGGCCGTAAACAAGCCGAACAGCTGGCTGTTACGGTAAGAAGGATAAGTTTATTAAAAAAACAGGATGCTGATGATTTCTGATCACAGCAAATGAGCTAACACTACTTCTGAGAAACTCAACCACAGAGCCGAGTGCAAGAAGAGGGCGTGTCTGTCGTCTACTCCAGATTACAGGGATTTTTTTTTTTTTACGGGGCTCTTGATGAGACTGTTGTCTCTGTGTCTATAAAAGCAGCACTGGAGGGTTGGAGTGTTGAGGCTCAGCGTTCGGAAACAGGGGATTGCCGCAGACTGAGCGGAGTGAAGTGTCCACATACTGCAGGAGAGTTGTGTTTGTCAGTCAAATGCCCAGTGATCTTTTCCCACCTTCCCCACTTCCTGGCCACTCTCAAGAGCCCGCCGAGTAGGAATGCTGAGGGTCTCACTTTTTCTCTCCTCTATCTTGGATCTGAGAGAAGGGATTTATGTGTATTTCAGCAAGACCTTAATTTAGAATCCCTCCTCCACTCCTGACTTGTCTTTCTGCCGACTTCACACGGACTCACAACCACACACCGTATTCACAGTCCTCGCTTCTAGGTTAGCACATCTCTAAATCAGTCAAGAAAACACAGAAAGGAAAAATAAATAAAGGGAAACCACATATATTTTTTGAGAAAGGGAGTTGGATTTTTTTGTTCGTGGTATTCCAGTCCCAGAGGCTGGCTGTGATTAGTTCAACCGTTTTTATTCCTGAACTCTCAGTATTTTGCAAACATTTACTGTAAAGCTCTCTCGTTCAACACCTTGCAGGCAACTCTAGTTCCCCAGAGAATTGCACTGAAATCAATAAAGGAATCCGTGTACATCAGTATGGAAACAGATACCCATCCCCCTCCCGAGGATGATCACAGTTTCATCCAATTAATCAAACTCAGCCTAGTAAAACATTCAGCTATGTGTAGATATACATATGATACACATCCCCCAAAATTACCAACTGCTGCCCTCTCTCCATAGTAAAACCCAGTATAAATAGGCATGGCAAAATGTAGTGAACAAGATGAGAGGCCATTCCAGGTCAGACCTTGAGCACGGGGTGAGATCTTGACAGTTTATTGCATAACTTGTTTGCAATTGCTTCCTGCTTAGAGCTCTTTTATATCATTTTTATGCATGATTTTAGGGTTATTACAGGGTTATTATTACTCTTAATACAGCATGAACAGAGGCCACTAACCCAGCACGGCTTCTGCTCTTGGAGGTATTGATCCAACTGCTGACCCGTTCTCGTGCCACATTAGCTGCAAACATGTAATCCTGTTTTAATCAGCCTTATCGACCCGATGCCATTGTTACCTTCTCTCTCTCTGCGCAGCGCCGCTGGACTCTGACGACTTTGCGTTCTTCAATGAGGGCCCCCAGGGGTGCCTGGGAGTGCGGGATCACTCCCTCATTTTGTCAACCTCCTGTGAGGAAGACAGCCAGCGCTGGAAGTGGGTGACCCGGGGTCGCCTGTTCAACCTGGGCTCCTCGCTGTGCCTGGGCGTGACCACGGGGAACGTCAGCTCCAAATGGGACAGGTCTCCTCTGGGCGTGTCTACCTGTGACCACGAGCATCCCAGCGTACGCTGGACCTGGAACTGCGGCCAGGTGTTGGACAACCTCAACAGCTACCTTCCCACGCCCATGTTTTGGAACTCCTCCTCAACCTCCTCTCCTTCAAATCTCAAATGGACCCTGCACGGTGGTGGGCAGGACCTGTGCTCCAAAACATATCGTGGTAAGCGTGCTTGTAATCAAACGAGATCAGACTTGCACAGCGAAGACTCTTCGGATTGAAAGTCAAGCTTTACAAGATAACCACACTTCCGGATTCCCTTTAAAATACCTGTAATTGTTTTGAATCACAAATCCTGAGTAACATAACAACATAACAACATAACAACATAACATATTTGATTGACAATACTAGATAGATATACTTTACACAACCTTCTTGGCTAAATAAAGTTATTTTAGTGATATTTTCTATTCAAATTTGATCGAGAGAAAACATGGATGAGATAACAACGACTGAAGGAAAAGTATTAATATTTTGAAGCTTTTATGTGTCTTCTAAAGGTGATTAGTAGCTTAAAAGAGAGTGAAAAACATAATCACGTCGACCATCTGGTGATGTGAAATCTGAGGTTTACTGAGGTTAGCTTTTTACTTCTGCTGATTGCATTCGCATCTCAAACACCATGAAAGTGATGCTCATTTGGTGCTGAACAAAATGTGAGTATGCAATCATAACCGGCGCTTGTCACACAGCAGATTCTCTGCAATGATCCAAAATCCAATATAAAAAAAAAAACATTGACTTTTTGTCGAGGGAAGCGGTCCAATGCTGACTGCTGACGTTGTCCTACACAAAAAACCCCATGGTAATAACACAATAAAACAAATAATACACCTAAAGCACATCACATCTATAGAAAAAGAAGAAATGATAACGCCTTCTCTACTGACTAAGGTCTTTCATTTCCCAGCTGTGGTGATACAGTGACCCTGTGAGCTGCCTCAGTGCGGCGGATAGACTGTTGTGAACGCCACAGCTGCATCTGATCAAATGGATATCGCAAGTTGTTGCTTTTTAGGCATCTTTGAGGACAAGTGGCTGACTGCCAGTCAGTCAGCCAAAGAAAACATTGCTGGTGTTTGTAAACTGCAGTAAACACGCAGGGTTGTCCTTGCCCTCAAGTATATCGGTATTTTGGTATCATTTTCAGCCCAGATTAAATCTAACCATCGTGGTTCACAGCTAAGCCTCATTTCCGCTATTAGTAGCACTCTTTCCAATATCAAATGTCATGGCTGCTCCCGAACAGACGTGAAGCCGAGGCTCAGCCAGTCATACGAGTCCACGGTCAACAGGCTCTGCTTCACTGCAATTAAAACCAGATCTGCCATAAACGTAACACCAGAACATCTCCCCGTACTTTCTTCCTTATTCCTCCTCTCCTCTGCCTCTTTTACCCTTTTGCGGCGAGGCAAATGGGCGCGTTGAAATTGTTGAACTTGCAAGTGCCGATCTTCACAAGTTTCTTTGTGAAGTCATTTCACTGCTGGAGAGGAATGCCTCTGACATTAGTCAGCGGAGTAGCAGCTCCGCTGCAGCCAGCCAGCCAGCGGTGGAGCAGAGAGGGAAGTCAGGGAGGGAGCTTCAGAATCTTTCCTCCCTGGTTTAACACGTCTGCCTTACTTTCCATTGGCCTAACTGGTTCTGGTAACACTAAGGATCCAGCCTTGCAATCCAGACACCAAAACAGCAACCTCAGGGTTAAACTGTCGAAACATAGATACAGATATAGTTTATAAATTAAACTAGCCCGGTTCAAAAAGATCTTGCTCTGGAATATAAATATCTAGATTTCATCATTTTTGTGTAAAAATGAAAGCTGTTGATTCGGTTTTAAAATGAAGTTCATAATAGCATTTTCCTGATAAGCTGCTTATTTGCGTTTGTTTCTTCTTCTTCCTCCTGCTGCTGACCACGAGTTGACTTCACTGTTTTGACTGTAACATCATCCTCTGTTTTTCACTTTTTTTGTTTGATGAGACAAGTCGCTGGGAAAACAGATCCGGTATTTCAGTTCAACACAGTTCACAGCCACAACTTCAGGCAAAGCACACCAAGCTCTGACTCTCCTGCGCCATGCAGGGCTTTAAAGTCTCTCCCCTCTTTGCTCCCCAGAGATCTACACGATCCAGGGGAACTCTTACGGCCGCCCCTGCTACCTGCCCTTCCTGTACGACGGCCAGTGGTTCCACAACTGCACCAGTGTCGGCCGCGAGGACGCCCACCTCTGGTGCGCCACCACGTACGACTACGGCAAAGACACGCGCTGGGGCTTCTGTCCTGTGAAGAGTGAGTTATCGCTTGGCACTGGAGAAATGGCCAGAAAGCTCCGCACAGCGTCCTCTCACCTGCCTGTTAACTTTACTGTTCTTCCCTCCCGCTCTCTCTAACGTCTAATCTCCCTCCCTCGCTGTCAGGCCGTGGCTGCGAGACATTCTGGGATACGGACCCGCTGACAGACAGCTGTTACCAGTTTAACTTCCAGTCCACGCTGTCATGGAGCGAGGCTCGCATCAGTTGCCAGCAGCAGGGAGCCGACTTGCTGAGCATCACGAAGCTGCATGAGCAGACGTACATCAACGGTAAATTCAATGTGCACGTGTGTGTGTGTGTGTGTGCGTTTAGCTGCAGAGGCATCTACCCGTGTGTCTTAACACAATACACATTGCACATTCACTATCCCAACAGGAATCATTGACTTTTGGGATGTTTTGACCCTGTTGCCAATACTAGTCCATAATTATATCACAAGTATGTCATCTGCCCAATACAGTGGCGACAGTTCGTGACAATCATGGCAAACTGGAGATTGTTTGGTCTCAGTGGAAGCGCTCTATTTACATCCTTTACAAAATGACACAGAGAAACCTGTGGGTTGTTGTTGTATTTCACAACGTTTGAGAAAGATGTGTGTCTGCTGTTTTAGGTTTGCTGACAGGCTACAGTGCTGCTTTGTGGATTGGCCTCAATGACCTGGACATCAGTGGAGGTTGGCAGTGGGCCGACTCCTCACCACTCAAATATCTCAACTGGGAGTCAGGTCAGACTGGAAAAACAACTCAACCTTTTCTGGCTTATTTTAAACGTGTGTTGTTTCTGTGGTCTTTTTTAAAAGATATTTTTTCTCACAGAAGGCTGAGTGAGCTTGTTTCCTCGTTTTTAGCAACACGCTGCTCTGAGTTCAAATACAACCTCGGTGGCCTTCCAGGGCATCGGCAGTCTTTTACCGTCGAGCGCTGGGGTATTTGGGGGTTAAGTGCCTTGAACTAGGGTACCTTGGCAATAGGGATGTTTTGAAGGGTTTCTTTTCTTACTCTCGTCCTTCAGACCAGCCGGAACATGTCGAGGAGGAGAACTGTGCTGTAATAAGAACTGAGTCATCGGGTCGTTGGCAAAACCGTGATTGTTCTGTTGCTCTGCCGTACGTCTGTAAGAAGAGGCCCAATGCCACAATGGACCCCTTCACTACTGGTCAGTGTGGAGACATTTTTACCAGCTCTTACTGTCGCAGTGCCAAAGTTCAGAATGTTTTGCTTTTTATCTTTTGACTCCCACAGACTCGTGGGCAGATGATGAGAAATATAAGTGTGATGTGGGCTGGCAGGCCTTCCAGGCCGGCTGCTACAAGTTGACCTCGGATAAGATATATTGGAATACAGCTCAGAAAACCTGTCAGAGGATGGAGGCCAACCTGGTCAGTGTCCACACCCTCCCTGAGCTGGAGTTCATCATACGCAACGTGAAGAAAGGTGGGTCCTTTTTTTATGTTTACACTGGACCTTTTCATTGCTGCTGGGAGCCAGACATGTCATGAAATTAGTTCAATTTCCGTCCCACAACCATCAGCAGTAGACTTTACGGAATTTAATAGACATTTTGAAAGATAAACTATGTTCCAGACGGGGGAAGGGAGGGACTTTGTCATTTTTCTGAGAGAAGAAAAAGGAAAGCAACAAGGAAAAAAAAGTTTTGATTGTGTAACTAATGTTACTAAAGTCAATAGGCTTCCACACTCACATCTATCAGAATGCTCAGTTTAGTGTTTTATGCAAATGTGAGCAAATGCACCGATCGGCTATCCCTTTTAGTCTGAAAAAAAAACGATAATTAGAAACACTTTCTGGCAGATTTATATATATTTCATACATTACATTACATTTAGCTGGCACTTATATCCAAAGCGACTTACAATCACACACCATAGACACAGCTACATGGAGCAATTCAGGGTTAAGTGTCTTGCTCAAGGACACATCGACTAGGGCCCTGAAGGGGGATCGAACTGCCGATCCTCTGACTGAAAGACGGACCTGCTAGCCACTGACCCACAGTCAAAAAAAAGTAAACAATCTTTCAAAATATTCCAATATTTCCAGCTGTTTTCCTACATTTTATTCCCGCATCTCCCAAGCAAGCTGAGATGTAGTGGAAACCATCCAGTTCACTCCTTTCCCTGAGCTGAAAACCAGCACATGTTTAGGTCATGGAATTGCTCCAATGTATTGAACCTCATGGAAAAGTTTGTCAGTTTCATATCAGGGTCGCCGTTGGAACCCTAAACCTATTTTAACCCTCGTTCTGATCTCCTTTATTGTCTTCCTACTTGACTGTCTCCCTGTGTCCTCTGCCCACTGGTGGTTTCATGCTACTCTATATTTGTAATCCACCATGAACAGAGAATAATTCTATGCTTGTTGCTCCACTGGCACATGCGCAATGCATCAAGGGTAATGCTAAAACGTTGGAGCTGTTTTGTTGCTACTTTTATTTCAGTAAAATATCTGAATATGTTTTTCTCTGTCAGATATTGACCAGCTATGGATCGGGCTCCATGACACTGATATGCAAATGGACTTCAAATGGACCGACCACACGCCCGTCATCTTCACCTACTGGCACCCCTTTGAACCCAACAACTTCCGCAACACCAAAGAAGATTGCGTCTCCATCTGGGGCGCTGTGAGTGACCCCCCCCCTTCGCCCTCACACTGACCCTCTGGGGGCCTTAATCACCTCACATGGACTAATGGACTCTCACTGACAGCGGGTCTCCTCCGTTTGTATATATTTAACAGCTGTGTTCTTTCTCTCTCTCTCTCTCTCTCTCTTTGTGTCTTGCTTACATGTGCAGGAGGGCCGCTGGGATGACAGCCCTTGTAATCTGACTCTTGCCTCCATCTGTAAGAAACCGGGAACAAAGAGTGATGGGAAGCCAAAGCACCAAGACTGCAAACAAGTATTATCCTTTTTTTAAAAATGTGCAATCATTGGTACATACCTCATTTTTCGGCATATTCAGCTTATGCTTTAGTTTGAAATGGTTTTCCAATGTCTGGACTAGGTGCACTTCTTTTGTGTTTTGTCTTCTCTATATGTCACACTTTTATTCCACAAAGAATCCATTCAGACCTCATGTAGCGTGTCCGTGCTCTTATTGCAGCTGCTGACAATCTCTAGTGTTGCTGGGGGCATGATTATTATCCTAAGTATTTCAGCCGGTCCTTCAAATCTGACCCCTTTCCCCAGAACTCTCCTTTATCTCTCACTCTTCCACATGGCCTACCGCTCTGCTCTCTAGTGTGTAACTGGTCCATGAATCGCTGCATTGAGACTGCGAGCATGCGCCCCAGACACACTGGAATCTGTATCCACTCATTCAGCTTAACACACACTGAACACTCTCATGACCCAATGAAACAAAACAAAACACGTGTTTTTATTCTATTCAAATTGGGACGTATTGTTTTTAATTGTAATTGTATTCGGTGCATACGACAGAAATGCATCACCACGCCTGACTTCTTGTACCCACATGGCGAACCGAATCCCATCTGGAGAATCCATTTCCATCTGTTTCTGGTTTCACTCCATAATTCTCTCCATATGAGATGATCGTACCTAACCTACCTAATCATTGCTGCTAATGGTCACTGTCCACGTTCACAGTTGAGCTTTTTCCGTTAATGTGCGACTTAATAGATATACTGTGTATTGTGAGGAATGAAAAGGAAGTGTGTGAAAAGAAAGTGTGTCTTTCCAAGATCTTTGTATAAGCGTTGGTTTGGTGTAATAAATCTTTACCCCTCTCCTCGGGGAGCGAGGCATCATGGGTGGTAATGCCACGGGGATCATCTGGCACGGCGTGCTGCGGCCCTGAGGATGTGCGGTTTGTCTTACACAACGTGTGAAATAACGATGACAGAAAACCTGCTGACCGCCTCAGCAACATGACAGACCCCATGCAGCGCTGGGCTCATTACTCAGAAGATGTTATGGATTGCTCATCACTGTAATGCATCCACTCGGTACGCTGTAGCGCTGCATCTTTATACTTCCAAAGATAGGGATTTTATAATCAGGATAACTCAGTTGCTTCATAAACAGAGAGATGGGACAACAATGATCTCTAATGTCAGAGGCTGCCCAGGGCGTGAGCAGCTGCTTCGGGCCCCTCCGTCACTATGGGGGCCCTGCAATAATTGAAAATGGTTTTTTTGTCACTAGTTAACTGTTCAACGACACAGTTCTGATGTTGTACAATATCAAATTCTCAAGGAACAACCACAAACAATCAGAAAATGTATCTCAAAGTGAATCTAATGAATATTATGTATAATAACAAAGTAGAAAGGGATAAACAATGTTACAAGATGAAGAAAGTTCACTCTCAGTGGTGAACCTTCAGAGAATCATCCCTTAGATCTACAGCCCTCCTCGGCTTTACAGAGCTTTAAAGCTACGGCGTTATTCAGCTGTCTGGCTTTTACTTCACTATCACTGCTCTCATAGAGTCCCTTTATACCAAAAGCAAACAAAAAACACCGCACACTCCCTGCCCCAACACCAAACAGCAGACACAATTAGAGACTCGCTAATCGTAGAGTTTTATTTGTCTAGATGCTAAATATGATTGGGCATAAATCTGGGCTCATTCACACAGAACTGTATCTGCACCTTCTCTCACTATCACTGTCTTGCCAAACCTCCCCCCTTGTGATTTCCTGTGTATTGGCTGCTCCCTGCATCTGTACACGTCGACAACTCCAGCAGAGCGTCATGATCCGCCGGCAGAGACCGAGGCCAGGGAAAAGCTATTTCTGCACGTCTAGACGTGTTCTTTGTATTCTGTGCTTGGGATGCAGTCGACTGGTAGAAGTGGACTCACTTCAGTTTTGACTGTTAGAACAACGATTTAATTATTTTCTGAGAGACACCATTTCTGTTTTTGTTTTTTTGTACATTTCAGGTGTTGTTGTCTTGTCTTTCTATGTGTGAGATCTTCTTTGATCAAACACCTCCTCTACCCCCGACAAGTTCTGTGTTATGTTGAGTCGCTATTTTCCAAATCTTTGTCGTCCTATATCTTGGCATCGTTCCTGAAGCTGGCCGAGCTAGATAGTGCCACTGAAACATGATTCATTTAAAGGTCTCATGTGTATTTTGGTGCACACTGATTGATTTAGAAATCTTAAAAGTTCTGCACAGCCTTTTGAAGATGTTTGTTTTCTTCTTTTTTCAATTTTTATAATGTAATTCTCCATATCAAGCCAATCTCCTCTCCTTTGCTTTCCTCTCAGGGCTGGAACTGGCACAGTCCAGCTTGTTACTGGGTGGGAGAAGATCTGTTTACCTTTGATGAAGCCAGAAAGTCATGTGAGGACCACGGAGCCGCCCTCGTTACCATTACCAATAGGTGCGAACAGCAACACACACACACACACACACACACATGCAGCGACACACACATACATCACAGTATCTTTTCAGCAGCGGCCTTTTTAAAAGCCCCTGCACATCTTTAAAGGTTCGAGCAGGCCTTTGCAAATAGCCTGGTGTTCGGTCGCTCTGCGGGTTCCTTCTGGGTCGGGCTCCATGACCAGGGCAGCCCCGGCTCCTTCCACTGGCTCACTGGGGATGACGTGTCCTACACCAACTGGAATCGTGACCAGCCGGGTAGGTTCACATATGTCAACGAGCATGTTCATGATACACAGAATGAAGTGCAAAAATGATCCGTTCATTTATTACAGGATGCAACAGGACCCGATTGGGTTGTTACACTTTATTCCCAACTCACCCCCTCATAATTTCTTTATTCCTGTTGCTGTGATGAGTTTTCATCATGAGGTCCCGTATGAACCAGAGCCCCTTTTTTAAATTTAATCTACAAAGAAGAAACTGGATTGGTCCCAAATGTTTTGAACGTTGTAGTACACAGGAGAATACTTATTGAAAGATTCATGCAATCATGGAGTTTGGATTCATAGTAATTTCTTCACCAGACCTGGAGATGCAAAAAGCAGTTGTGGGCGAGTTCTCTGGCTTTAGAGTCGTTAAAAGAACCAAAGATATGAACTTTCTGACCTCGGATTACAGCTGCACTCGGTTGCTCTAGTCGACATGACTAGTAAAAGTATATCTATCTATATTTTACTTTATCTGTAGATTTTTGTGACATCATTGACAACATTGCTAGTATGAACATTGGTTATGTATAAAATGCATAACCCCCAAAGTTGCACCTATAAGGAGGAGTAGTGGCAATAAAAACTAAACACTATCTAATTGTTCTCTTTGAAGCTCCAAAGCGTGTGATTGTATTGTGTCATTTTAGGTGAAAAGCCCGTCAGAAAGCATTACATAGACACATTTACAGACAGGTATCTCTCTCTGTAATTAAAATATTAAAATAATATCAAGTAGAAGACCACTACTTTTCTCTTCATACGATAAATTCTTAAGAGAGAGCATATTTGCATAGGTTTAAAACAAATACTGCCCTTTCATTTTAGAAAAGTTTATTGTCTCACTCATAATTGTGTCATCACATTTTATTTTCCCCTCTTCTCTATTTCCACACATTTCATCAGTGCAGCCTGCGTCTCTTTCTCTCCGCTCACCGACGCTTCTCCCTGCATCTATTTCAGTCAGCGTCCGCGGCGGCTGCGTCTCCATGGCGACAGGCTCTGCTACAGGTCTGTGGGAGGTGAGGCAGTGTGCGTCATCAAAGGCGAAATTCATCTGCCGTCAGAACCAGGACGCGTCTCTGAGCCCCGAGCCCCCCGTCCCCCAGCCGACCCCGAGCCTCAGCGGCTCCTGTCCCCGCGGCTGGAAGAGCAACAGCAACCTGCGCCACTGTTACAAGGTTCACCTCACACGTAGCTTTTGATCTCCTGTCCACGTGGGTTCATTCATTCATTCAATGTCTAAAATGACCGTGGCTAATATTTCAAAAGTTAATTAATCCTCATTTTAATACATAAGCATCTGAGTGTATTATATGTGGATGTAGATATGATCACGCTTTACAAAGTAGCCTGAAAAATGCAAAACAATTTTCAAACATTAGTTTAACATTCTTCAGAGTGAAAAATATATGTAGCTTCACTTGCTGCGTGTTATGTCCAGTTTTATGATAATATAAGAGTTTAAATGATATTTCATCTAGATTATGGATATGCTTATATTTTCAGATCGTTCCATATCTAACTCTGAGTTTATTGTGAAAAGCTGAAACACATATATGACGCTTCAAAACTGAAATGAATCACATATTTTATATGTACATTATTCTAGAGAAAAACAATCTTTGTAAACTTATATAGCACACAGCATTCACTGCACAGGTTGAGACCATATTTGTTTGAACAGCCGTGCACAAAAGTAACCTAACTAAAATAAAGTCTCGAATTACAACAATGATTCCTTAAATCGGTAAAGTCTGGAGCAACAATAAGCTAATGGCACCAACTCCTTCTTGGTGCAGGTGTTTCATTCCTCCCAGCTGGAGAAGAAGCTGAGCTGGCTGCAAGCTCACCTGACCTGCCGGAGACACGGGGCCAACCTGCTGAGCATCAGCAGCCCCGAGGAGGAGCACTTCGTCCTGCAGATCCTCCACGAGGCCTTTGGGTGAGTGTGAGCCTCTGACCGGGCGACACGTGACGCATTACACTGACGACGATGTTTAATGACGAGGTGGCCCACAGGGAGTCAGAGGACCACGAGCAGCACTGGTTTTGGATTGGACTGAACCGCAGAAACCCATTGGACAACGGCAGCTGGAAGTGGAGCGATGGACTGGCTGTGAGTAAAGACGAGATGCCACCTACCTCTCGACGTATACTGAGCAGCACAATCTGTTTACTCTTTGCTTGTGTCTCAGTTCGCATACCAGAACTTTGGCCGCTACTACTACAACGTGAGGCAATGCGCTGCAGCAGACCTGGGCACCATGACCTGGCTGGCCATGCACTGTGAATCCGAGTTAGACTGGATCTGCAAAATCCCCAGAGGTACAACAACACTGTTCTGTTTATGTGGGCTTATTTAGAAAGACATACAGTGGGTACGGAAAGTATTCAGACCCCTTTAAAATGTTCACTCTTTGTTTCATTGCAGCCAGATTTGCTAATATCAAAAAAGTTCTTTTTATTTCTCATTAATGTTCATTCTGAGTAGGGTCTGAATACTTCTTTTTCAATAAATTTGCAAACATTTCTACATTTCAGTTATTTTCTGTCAAGATGGGGTGCAGAGTTACATTAATGGGAAATAAAATGCACTTTTTTGATTTTAGCAAATGGCTGCAATGAAACAAAGAGTGAACAATTTAAAGGGGGCTGAATACTTTCCGTACCCACTGTATACTCTATTGGTACATGAGCACCAGACATCTTTAAATCCTACTTTAGAATTTTGTTGCACATTTTGAAATACTCTTTTCCACCTACAGCGTCACTCTCTGATTTGAGTCTCTTCCTTTTTTGTCATTACGTTTTTGGTCTCGCACATTCTGTATATCATGAAAACGCTTTTCATCCTGTGTGTGTGGGCTTCCAGGTAGTGTTGAGCAGGAACCAGACATCTCTGAAGGTCAGTCTCATCTCCTTAGCTTTGAACTTCTCTCGGCATATTGAACTGATCTCCCGAGGCCTTGTTTCAAAACCTTCCAATTATGTCTTACGTCTGTCTTTCCTTCTTTTCTCTTCCCTCATCTGTCAGGCACCACTTCACCGGAGTGGATTGGCTTCCAGGAGGCCGAGTATAAATTCTTTGACCACCGCACCACTTGGGACCAGGCCCAGAGGATTTGCTCCTGGTTTGACTCCTCGCTGGCCTCCGTCCACTCATCTGAGGAGGAAGCTTTCCTGGCAAACACTTTAAGCAAGGCACTGCACTCTTTATCAAAAAGTTCATCTTTTTTTGCACGTGTTGACACAATGAAAAAAAGAAAACTAATTACTGGTGGTTGAGAGGACAATTCAGCTTTATGAGGGCAGCACCCTCAGAAGTTCTGAACAAGCATCAACCTGTGTGATCTTTTTAATTATTGTCTTTCTCCTGCTGGCAGCCTTTCCTATAGTCAACCCCTGCCTGTTTGGAAGTCTGTGAGGCCCCGACATGCCTTCTCACAGTGCATCTCTCACATTCAGATGGTGAAGGCGGAGGGGGACAACTGGTGGCTGGGGCTTCACACCTATGAGAATGATGGACGTTTCCGCTGGTCAGACCACTCTGTGCTCAACTATGTGTCCTGGGCCCTCGGGAGGCCGCACCCTGTCAGCCGCGATCGCAGATGTGTCCACATGTTGGCCAGCAAAGGTAAGAGCAGCCTGACTATGAGACCTCATCGCACTAAATCAAATGCAGTGCACACATGCATGAGCTTGTATTTGTTTCGCTCCTAAACAGCTGAGTGGGCAGATCAAAAGTGCCACTTGGACTTTCCCTACATATGTAAGAGAGTGAATGTCACAGGCACCATTCCTCCAACTCCATCAACCCCCCACCCACCTTCAGGCTGCCCTGAGGGATGGTCTTCATATCAACACAAGGTAGAGCTACATCACACCAGTAGCCCACCAGAAAGCAATGATGTTAAGTTGTATTCAGGATGCAGGGTATCTAGAATGCATCATTGAAGTACACCATAAAGTCAGTGAACCAAAGCAAGGAACATTAAGTACCTGTTAATGTTGTATTTCATGCACAATGTTTATGTCTACTCAAAATAACCTGAGCCTTATTTATTTAATGTGTTTAATGACATCTGGTGTTTCGATAGTGTTTCAGAGTTTTCGATCAGTGGAATCAAGTCACATGGTCTGCAGCCAAGCTGAAATGTGAAATGCAGAGAGGTGTAATCGCAGTGGTGTCCAATCATTTGGAGCAAGGTAATTACAGCAGAATACTGTGAAAAGCAGCTGAAGTTATTGAACTTACCTCTCCACAAATAGAGATGACCTACTTCTACAGGATAATCACTTTAATATGGCAAATGTGTATGATATGTCTTTGTCAGCAGTATCAAATGGTTGTAGTCTGTATGTATGTATATATGTGTATATTAAACTGTACCTATACTTATCTATGTTCATAACACACATGCACACTGATGCAATTGATTCTCTTCCTAATAGCCATCGTCACAACCCTGCTTCAAAATGCCAGCGTTAACCTTTGGGTGGGTCTGACCTCAGACTCTAAAGGTCATTTCCAGTGGGCCAAGGCTGGCCTGCTCAGCTACACCAACTGGGCTCCCGGTGAGCCGCTGGACAACAGCGGACCACACCACGACAAGAACCCGGTACCCACGACACTCCCTTTTCTGTACCCGTGTCATGGTTCTGTCCTCGATCTGCTCCCGTTCTGACGAGTTCACTGTCCCCTCTCAGGGAAACTGTGTGGTGATGATTCACGGGAACCCACAGAAGAACACGGGCATGTGGGCCTCCCGCGCCTGTGAGATGGAAAGCAATGGCTTCATCTGTCAAAGGTCACAAGGTGTGATCTTGAATTATGAAACGATAAACTGCTTTAAAAGTGCCGAACGTGTGCACCGCAAACGGAAGTGTGAATTGGTTTACTTTGTCGTTCCTCCAGACTCGGGTCTCCCTGCGGCACCGGCTCTTATCCCTGCCTCCCTGTCAAAGCCCGTAGAGCTGGGTGGAGTGACCTACCGGGTTGTGGAGAAGCGTCTGGACTGGACCGGCGCTCTGCACCTCTGTGAATCTTTGAATGGGACCCTTGCCACGGTGAAGGATCCCTACCAGCAGGCTTACCTCACCCTGCTGGTCAACAGCCTGCGCCGGCCCGCCTGGATCGGTATCTACAATTATGGAGTGAGCCTAATAACTTACAGTATGTCTTCGGCCACAGTGGTTTCCCGGCTGAAAGAAACTGCAGTGAACTGCAACGTACTTGTTTGTATGTTTTCAGGGACGGAGCTTCACCTGGCTGGGTGAAGATGAAGTGTCATATTCAAACTGGAAAGATGGGGAGCCCCATCAGACGGCTGGATGCGGTCACATGACCACTACCGGGCAGTGGACTATGACTCCCTGTGATGCTAAACTGGAAGCTGCTATCTGTCAAATTAGTGGTATGTGTGTGTGTAATGCAACAAATATCATTTAACATGTGGCACATATGCAAACAAATGAATCACCAGCATGCATACACTGTGCTGTTGTGTGTCCCCTGATCAGATAGTGTCATTTCAATGTATTCATCTCTGTTTTTTTTCCTTGCCAGATGAGCCTGTGCTTCATGAGTGGCTCTACCCCGGCCAGTGCTCCCACTCTGTGGGGGAGTGGTCATGGGTGCCTTTCAGAAACAACTGTTACGCCTTCAACCTGCAGAGTCTTAGACAGCAGCAGGATGCACGTTCATCCTGTAAAAAAGGTACCGCTCCTCCTGACTCCTCCTCCGCTGCCCGCACACAGCTCATGATACTGATTTCAAAGCCAATTAAATACAACGCTTCTGACCTTGTCTACTGGAAACACAATTGACAAAACGCATCAATATGTCTAAATTTAGAAGTGTTGCTCATCGAGCGAGCTGCGCCATTGTGAAATCTCTTTGTATGATCAATTCCCATTTCCCCTTTGTTCAATCTCTTCTTTTTTTTGGGTCTCTTCTAGTGGGAGCGGAACTTCTCTCGATCTTGGACGAGACAGAGAATGGATTTGTGTGGGAACACATCCAGAGCTACGCGGAGCAGGCGCATGGAGCTTGGCTGGGCATCAGCGCGAAAGGTCCAGCCACATTTCATCAGACAGTCTCTCCCTGGAGCAGCAAACCTAATGACCCTTTTTTAGATTTTTTTATCCAAGTGTATTCATCGTAGGCTGCTTGTCAGGAAATGATCTCATTCTGCTTGCAGATATCTTTCCAAATTCAATAATACCAATAATAGTCAACAAGTCGAACCCTTAGACTCTATATGAGAAGGTTTTACGTGACTGATTGTGATTTGAACATGTGAAACCATGAAACAATTAATGAAATAGAGGAAACCTAATTAAATTAGTCTCTCTTGTGTCAAATCAAGTTGCATTATCCCAGAACTGTATATTTAATCATCTTAATTAGATAATTTAAGGGAAATCTACTGAATTATGATTGGTAAATTCATGGGAGGAACTGAATCCAACCTTGGAAACCGCTATGACTAAACGGAGATGTGTACCAGAACATGATATCATGATTCAGCTCTCCTTCACAATAAAGTAGAGAAACACTTCTTCACTTGAGTGTGTTTGAAGCTCCTCTGATGTGTGTGTCTGCAGGTAGTAACCTGGTGTGGAGCGGGGACACGGAGATGTCGTACACCAACTGGGATACGCATGATGTCGTCTTCTCGGTGCTGACTCTAAACTCCTGCTTCTTGATCCAGAGCAACAGCGGCCTGTGGAAGCCGGACTCCTGCAGAAATCGCACTCATGGAGTCATCTGCAAACTGCCTCGCCGTAAGCCAACACAACACCGCTTTCACCAAAGTGAAGTCATTCTCAGAAGCAACTCTAAATTTTAAGATTAAATTAGTCAACATTGAGATCAGAGCAAATTAAATATTTTTTTAAAGATTTCATAAATGCTGATTAGGTTTCTCGAGCGTGATGATCCATGTGCAAATCACTGGGCTTTACAATCTGGACACATACGACATCCTCTGTCCCGGGACCTCACATCGGTTCAGGAAAAACTTCTCTCCTCTTTAAAAAAACTTTAAATTGGAGAAAATAGGAAGAAACCTATGTGTGAGCAACGGAGGAGCATCCCTCTCCCCGGATAGACAGAAGTACAATAGATGCCATGTGTGCAGAATGAACAACACAACAGAGTTACAACACATCCAATGCACGTGGCATTAATGATTCATATATTTAGAGTAGTAAGCAGAATAATAATGGAAACACGACTGTGTGAAGACACAATGGAACAACCTGAGAAATACTCCAATCGGGGATGATATCAAGAATCAGTGATTCATCTTTCCTAACTGTCCTTTCTTCCATTAGAAGCAGCTGAGACCTCAGCTGTAACAAGTAAGCAGAGTTATCCGCTGCCACCTCACTCAAAATAAACGCCTTCACCAGAAAGTGACCTGTTTGCACTAAGCCTGACATCCATATTCTACCTCTCCCTAGTGGATAGCAACCACCTGCCCATTCTGATCATTGTCATGGTGACGGGCCTGGTGCTGGTGGTGCTGATCGTCGGCGTGATCTACTTGTACCGCCGGCAAACGGTCGGGTCCCGGGGGTCCTATGAAGGGGCCCGCTACAGCCGCACCAACTCCAGCCAGGCGGAGCAGGTTGAGAAGAACATCCTGGTGTCCGACATGGAGCTGAACGAGCAGGCCGAGTAGCAGAGAGCGACCCGGCCCGACCCGACACAGGAGAGGCTGATTCAGACAAGACATTGTGGCATTCGTGTTGTTGTTGTCTCTTTTGAAACCCCCAAAAAAAGATTCTCGAAGTGCTGAAGGGCTGTGTAGAGCGCAGCAGATGTTTAGTTTCAAATGGAATCCTTCTCAATTTCTCTTCTGCCAAGATTTAACAGTTCTACCCATTTTCTCTCCAGACAAATCAGGTCCTTTTCTATTTGTACAGCTTTCTCCCAAAAGCGTTCATGAAGCCCACAAACGGATCTACTGGGGAGTTTAGGTTTATTGCAGCAGTTGGAAAAGTTGAACATAAATCTGTTTTATAAAACGACTCCTCACTGTCTCCTCTGGTGCCAATGTAAATTTTTTGATCGGTGTAAATTTTCTTTTTTTGTTCCCATTTTGATTGCAAGACTAACAAAGCAAAAAGGTAAACTCACAGCCACAGATTGACTCTTAACTAAAACCATCTGCCTCTGTCCTCTGAATACATAGCCACAGTCTTCTCTGGAACCAAATTCACTTTTTCTTTTCTTCTGTTTTTGCCATGACAGTATTTACCTGAACTTTTAGGTGTGTAATTGTTGTTTCATTGCTTTCATTGATTTGTCATTATCTGTGCAGCTGTAGAGAACGGTTACTGATGATGCATGTGTGCTTTTTGTGAGTCCGCCTCTCCTCCTTTCTGACCTGACACGTCAGCACCAGCTGGCAGAAGAGCAGAGGAGGAAGAAGTCCAAATGTGAATGTGTGGAGGGTGACAGGGACCATTATTAGTGGTGACCGTCGGAGGGCAGTACATTATTGTGCACATTACTAATACTGAGTTCTGTTCTTGGTGTTGAAAGCTGGTCTTTAAGTAGACGCCATGTTCTTTTTGGTACTGCAGGACTGAAGGTTTCAGCTCCCTTTTTCTTCTTAGATTCTTGATCAAATCCTGGTCATTCACTTGCCTTTAGTCATTCCAAACTTGTGTTTGCTTTGGCTCCTGATGTACCATCTGGTGCTGATTCAGCAATATTTAAGGGCAGTAATTCTCTTTGTATGCACCATGAAAACGGAGTTGGAGTTTGATATTTGTCTAATTCATCATTTTTACGGGAACAGTTCACTCCTTTGTGTGTTCTATCACTTGGATGTTTTTCACTATTTGTCTTTTTAATGCTGCAGGTTTTCATTATGTGTTTTGATTTAAATACGACTGGTAAAGACATTTGGAAACGATCCTACTTTGAAGGGCTAAAACGACAACACTTGAACTTCTCATTGCCCCACAAAGGAAAACATCCCTCAACTGAATCACTCTGGTATAGTTGAGAGCCAAAGAATGTTTTTAAAGTGAATTCACTATTTTATCGATGTAATTGTGCGCAGGGTAATGACCACATTTTGTTGAGTTCATTTGCCTCCCCAAACATTTTTCTTTTCCCCTCAACTCTTGCCTCTGAGTGCATTTCTGTCTTTCTGCTTGCAGGAATTCCTTGGAGCTGTTTCAGTCTGAGGCTTTTTGATGTCTTGTTGTGAAAAAACGTTTTATTTGTGCTGTGCGAGTTGGAGTAGGATAGAGGGGGAAGGGAGGAGGAAAAAGGGGTAAGGAAAAGTGTGTGAGCGAGTGTGTGCAGTCTCCAGCTGTGGAATGTTGAGTCGGCAAGAAGAGCTCAGTGGCACGTCTGGAACCAATCAGAGAAAGAGGGCTCAGGGTCAGAAAGAAGATAGAAAAAAAGGAAACCCAGATGAAGGAGAAAAGGGGGGGAAAGGAGGAGTACGAGGAGGAGTCAGGGTTATAGGAAGAGAGGAAGAATGCAGTGAAGAGTGCAGCGTTTTGTCCCAGGGTTACCCTGGCCTCTGCTGGTGGGTTCACTGTAAAGGTTTGTCTTAACACACAGTATGACGTCACCTGATTGAGTGCTGAGGTGAAGATGCGACGACAATCGAGTGTGTTCCCCACTGAGAGCATCTCTGCCATGCAGCTCTTGTCCTGTGAAGATGAGCTGAAGCACCTGTTTTTTGTAAGATTTTGTGTCACTTTTATATAAAATGAATAAAGTCTATGTTCTCAAAGCTTCTGCTTCCACAGTTATTTTTGGATTACTATACATTTTGGAGCACATTATTTGCAAAATTCAGTCACAAACATAAAGAAACTGTTCACGATCCATTTGTTTGTATCTTTGTGGGAAGCTTTCTCGAAGTTTACAAGTCAGTGAGCCGGGAAATTAACTTCAGAAATGACGTGTAAACGGTGAGCTGCAATGCTGCTGTTTCCCCACCAGAGGGCACACCTCGCCTGCTGTATGGGACTCATCCCGCCGGTCACGATGCCCTAAGATCTGCTTGACCTAATGACCTTTGTCTCTCCCTGCCCAGATCACTAGTTGTTCCTCCATAGCTCTACAGACCGACAATCTACAGGTTGTGATACATTTTCGGAATTTCCATTTCTTTGTGAATCATCACGTCTTCAGTTGAATGGTTTTAAATGTGTGATTTCAGTTAAATGTTCGAACAGGTGGACAAGCGAAGAGCCAAAGGGATGTTTGAAACCCATCACCTGTTGTGTTGGGACCTTTTGGCCTCTTCTTGCCAGAGACTTGGACCTCTGCAGCAAAACAGAGCCGGAAATAGTTTGTTATTTAAATCAAACTCTCTGTAATCCGTCTCACTTAGGATGGATGTCACAGCTCATCCATCTGCATGCCGCAGGCTCTCAGTTCAAATCATCCAGAGGTTATATACTCCAGCAGTTGTTTCTAAGTTTACCAACCCTGCTGTCTCTGGTGGATGGAAGCCCTTTAGGAACTTTTGCTTACTCTTGAAACACAATACATGTTTCTGTCTGTTGAGTTTCAGACTCAGGTCCAGCTCTGTTGAGCATCTGCCATCCGTCTTATTTGTAGCTGCAACCTATAGTTTGAATACACTGTCATGTTGTAGTTATCAGTGGCTGCATTGTTCGTGGATGGTTGAGTACTTTGTTTTCTTAAATGTTTATCACAAAGCGTGCATAACCCCAAATATTTCAGCAGAGAAAATTTAAATGTTTCCCTGGCAACATCTTATAGAAGTTTCAGATGTTGTACACGATGTGTATATGTGTGTGCTATAATCATCTCTATTACAAGAACACCTGACCTATGCACCTGAGCTGTTTCTCAGAAGCCGGTATAGAGCCTTCCGTTATATTTCATTGACTTGAGTTTTATCAGGATTCTTTTGGAGCAGTTGCGCTGCTCTCCTCTTATATCCTCATGTGATGATGCAGTAATGGCTCACTGAAAGGTGCAATAGATTTCGTGGTGGCCTTTGTATATGTACAGCAGCCATCTTGGGAGTAGCAGAACAATATATCTGCTTCATTCCTCCTGTCCTCCTCTGAGATTGTCGAGTAAAGCCCTTCATGATTAATTAACCAACAACAAAAAGGGAAAGCAGAATGGCTCAGCTCTTGTCTAATCAATGTCCTCTTAATTTGAAGGTTTGATGTTCAGATCAGGCTCTTGTGTATTTCACAAACTACTGCTGTTCATTCCCCCTCTTTCCACTCCAAGATCTGGCGGCGCTGGCACTGCAGGTTGAGGGAGGAGAACCAGAGAGAAAGCATCATTAACAAGTGAAATTAAAAATCCATTCACTTTCCTCAGTCATCCATTTGGAGGCCGGCCAAAAGAGAAGCAGCTGTTAGGCTGGCAATGGAAAGTAAAGGGGTGGGGGGGGGGGATTTAAGAAAAATAGAGAGAAGCTTTTAAAAGGACTAGGATCAGTGGAATGGGATGTTTTGATAAAAATAGGCTGCCTGATAAAAAGTTGCTCTGCACTCAGAGTTGCAGTTGGCTCACACAATCAAATCAATTGCTTTCATTGCTTCTTGTCCGAAATGGGATCTATGAGGCTGACGATGCAGCTGATCAGCAAGCCGCTCATACTAGTAACCACACAGCACTTTCATTTATTTTCCTTATACAGAACAATATGTACTGATTAAGGGCCAGGGTCCAATGAAATACAGTTAAGAAAACCGTTAGAGGTGGACATAGATAGGTGTTGTTTTTTATGTGCACTTGTCAGGTATCTGCCATGCTTCAGTTCTCATTTACTTTGAGCTATTGACAAAATGTCTGACCTAATGTTAAGTTTTATTCATTCTTTCTCAAAAAGAAGAAACAAGTGCTTTGATCGTTCCCCTTCTCCGGTGTTATGTGTGTGTACCTCCATGTACCTCTGTCCATCCAGGGAGAGGATCCTCCTCTGTTGCTCTCTCCAAGGTTTCTTCCCTTTTTCTCCCCATTTAAGTTTGTTCACGGGACAGAGGATGACATATGTGTACAGATTGTAAAGCCCTCTGAGGCAAATTTGTAATTTATGATTTGGGGTTCTACGAAATAAATTTAATTGAATAAGCCAGTTTGGGTTTTTACCAGCAGGTGTCAAAGTGTTATGATATTTGCCTCTGAAATGTGTGCTATGCAACATGGGTCAGCGATATAAGAATTCATATAAAAGTGTATGTCTTTATTTCTCATTATCAATGTACATTTACTCTCATTATTGTAAAAATAGTGTAGTTAAAAGAAATCTGCATCACTGTCCAAAGAGAGTAAAGGCAACTGAAATAAACAGGACCAGAGCTAAGAATAGATGAGTAGGTGAGACAAGGCCTGGTATGAGACAGGAAGCTAAGGACTAGTCAGTTAGGAAGCTTATGAACTATGCTTTTGTAAGGACCAGTTTGGGACCTTTTTGGAAATGTTAATTAACGGTAGCTGGAAGAGAAAATCAACAGAACTATTGAACGCAGCAAGGATATTTCTGGGTGTTGTGGGAAATAAACATGTGTGCATTCAGGCGACACTGGCAATGTTCACTGTGGTGTCAGAGGCGGTGTGGGGCGTGCACAAGGAACTTAAAAAACAACTAGGCCATAGTGTGTGGTAAAAACAAGGAGAGCAATGCAATATGAAGCAGAGCTATACGTCATTATGGTTGAATGTAAACATTGGTGTGCCTCGGGGGAGTTGTAATTAAGCAGTGGTTTCAATTCCCAAACCAAACACCCACCTTCTGCTTCTGTGGAGGAATGTCTTACCTTCAGTGAGGGCTACCTGCTGTGTATGAAAATAATCCCTGATGGGACTGCACTGCCCCCATTCAATTCAATATGTTGATGAGCTGAGTGGACTGGACATACTGGGACAGAGAATGAGTCAGACTGGTTGTGTTATATGTAATGCGAATAAAAGTGCAGAGAAAACCTCACTCTGCTTCCATTTTAAATGTCACGGGTTTAGGCTCAGGGACAGAGAAAGACAGACTGGACTCTATGTTTAAAGCGAAACAAAAAGACTTTACTTCAAGAACAGGTATAACATAAAAACTCTGGTTCGAAAGCAACTACAAAAAAACTACCGTCGAACGAAGACTGGGAATGAGAGATAAAAACAGAGCCACTACAGGACTGAGATAAAGACAACAAACCGACATGAGACAAGGGAAAGACTGGCACAATATATAGGGGGTAAAACACAGGTGTACGGCATGAGACAATCAGGGAGAGCAGAGTGGCTGAGGGCAGGTGAAGGGAATTAACTAATCAAGGAGACAGATGAGTGGCTGAGGGCAGGTGAAGGGAATTAACCAATCAAGGAGACAGAGGAGTGGCTGAGGGCAGGTGAAGGGAATTAACCAATCAAGGAGACAGAGGAGTGGCTGAGCGCAGGTGAAGGGAATTAACTAATCAAGGAGACAGAGGAGTGGCTGAGGGCAGGTGAAGGGAATTAACCAATCAAGGAGACAGAGGAGTGGCTGAGGGCAGGTGAAGGGAATTAACTAATCAAGGAGACAGAGGAGTGGCTGAGGGCAGGTGAAGGGAATTAACCAATCAAGGAGACAGAGGAGTGGCTGAGCGCAGGTGAAGGGAATTAACTAATCAAGGAGACAGAGGAGTGGCTGAGGGCAGGTGAAGGGAATTAACCAATCAAGGAGACAGAGGAGTGGCTGAGCGCAGGTGAAGGGAATTAACTAATCAAGGAGACAGAGGAGTGGCTGAGGGCAGGTGAAGGGAATTAACCAATCAAGGAGACAGAGGAGTGGCTGAGGGCAGGTGAACCGAATTAACCAATCAAGGAGACAGAGGAGTGACTGAGGGCAGGTGAAGAGAATTAACCAATCAAGGAGACAGAGGAGTGGCTGAGGGCAGGTGAAGGGAATTAACTAATCAAGACAGAGGAGCCACAGGAGAAATGGAACAGGGCGTTCCATTAAGACCGTAACGTTTACTCATAGTATTCTAACTGGCATACTGAGTTACATTTCTTACACCATTTCTAATGGAACTTGAATACAAACATATTTCAAATAACAGTTATTTTAAACAAGTATGATATTAAATTATTCTTTCCAGTTCTGACAGTGTATAATGTATATTGTTGTACCGTTTTGTGGAAATTCTATTGAGAAAGCACTTAAAAGTAAAATTATCTGGCGAATTAAGTCCATCACATTAAAGCAACAATCCTTTATTGCCATAAGTCAATCTTCCTCATTGATTTGCAGCATTGCCCACACAATGACCTAATATTCCATTATATAACAGAATATACTAAAGAGATATTTACCTCATTAGAGAGGTGATAGCAAAATCTCTGAGGATGACAAATTAATGCAGTTAATGCTTAATCCTCTTATGCAATAGAGTATTATGGAGTTGAATGGACTTGATGGTGTGCAGAGCATTGCAAAGTGACATTTGGAAAAAAACTCCAAAGCAATGTTTCCCTTTCAACTGTCTCAGTGACCAATATGTCAAGAACTCATCAATGAAAGTCAAACTGCATGGCGAGAGAGGGGCAAGTGAGAAGTTATTATTTTGGGTGAAAAAGGCTGCACACTTCTATAAGTGACGGATCAGCGACACATGCAGAACAACCACGCCGCAGCAGGAGGAAGGAGGAGAAAAAGCGTTGCTGTCTAAACTAATTTCAAGTTCTGTCTTTCTTCTCTCTTCCTCGTCTTCCTCCTTTTTCAGCTTGAGTGTGTAAGAGAGAAACACGTTGACGGCCAGAAGGATGGATGCTGTGCAAAGGCCGGTTGGTGGAGGAGGTGGGGGAGGGAGGGAGAAGGAGGGGGGGGGGGACTGGAGGCCAGGTGTGGTTATCTCCTCTGTGCAGAGGACAACATGTCTTTGCCTGCGGGACGCTGCTCTTCCTCCGGCCAAGGACAGCATCCGTGTGGTGAAAGGAATTATGGGCACGCTGTTCCCAGTCTCTGCTTTGTAGGGAAGCCCGGGAACTGCACTCGGTTGTCTTGTTTGTTGACCATTTTTCAAGTATGTAATTAATTTAATGGGGTTAATTAGGGTCGTGCACAGCTTGTGCTGATTTAAAAAATGAACCCGTTCATGGACAGATGATAAACCGATCAGGGAGCAGAGATTTCGCCAGAAAAAAACCCTCACTGCTCAGAGACAAAAAACAACTCGTAATGTGCACCAAACCTTTTTAAGATTGTGGATTTCTCTGTTTTTCTTCCCTATTTTCTGCTCCTCTCATTTGGACTTGAGCTGTTGCCAAATCCTCAAAATGAAGTAGAGTGAAATCGTAGAGAAAGGCTCACTTCACAAGGTGCCCACTCCTCCACCTGGCCGATGATTATTCCTTACTGTAAACAATTAGAGGTACCAATATCACCTCTAACCAGGGACAGGATGAGTTGATCCTTTACGAAATGTTTTTCCACCCAAAAATGATAGTAAGGCGGCATGAATAAGGAATAAATAGAGACAAAAGGTGAAGTTAATTTATGGAAGGCTCAGCTGCTCCGATGTTCACTGCTTTTACTCTTAATCCGTTATTAACCTCCACAACACACACACACACACACACACACACACGTTGAAGAGATCAGGAATCCTGAGTCAGGGGAAACAGGTTCTGAAGCCAATATTACCCATCTGGGAAATATAGATAGGCCGAGGGTGCAGGGGGTGAGTGAGATGAGGCGACGGTGAAGACACGCTGAAGAGCAACAAGCCACCTGTGTTTAAACTCACTGGTTTCCAGGGCGATGGCAGGAGGTGTTTTTGCATGTGAGACACTGCTTCCTAACTATGATCTTTCTAGGCCTAATCTCATTAATAATCTAATTTTAGGCAAGTTACCATTTGAACTAGTCTTAGTCGTAGCATACGTGAACATGCAACTCTGTGTGTGTGTGTGTGTGAGAGAGTGTGTGTTTTCAGCCAGTGGTTTGCTGCTGAGTGTTTTTCTTTGTGAAGTTGTCAGAGATGAGCTCCATTGTTGGCATAAATTGCTCGGCCCAGGCCTGCCGCGTCCACCCCCCATCCTGATCCATCTAATCCTGAGCTGTAATGAGTTTTTCTGTCGGAGAGCGAGTGGTGGCCCTTGAAGTGGAGAGGAGAGTGAGCGGGAGGAGCTGGAGAAATGAGGGGTAGTGGGTCGTGATTAAAGATATATACAAAGGTACAAAGTTATCAAGTTCTGATCTGACAGCAGTTTATCTTCATGAGATGTTCTTTCATGAGGAGAAGTGTTCTTCTACTCGATGCCTTATGAGGATCTACCACTCTGCAGGATATTGCGTTGCAGAATGGAGTAGGCTGCCTCAATATGTACAGAAATATGAACCATTTAGATCCATCTATAACAATCCTTCTCATTATTGATTAACTCACCATAACTGAAGTGAGTGTCATCTTTTATGTTACAAAATTACCAATATTAATTATCTAACAATCTTATTTCAGTTAATCTTTGGTTGATCCACGAGTGGTTCAGCTATAAGTCTCTTGTAAATTGAGAGAGAGAGAGTGTTGGTCTTCCTAATATAGAAACACTGACATGACATGTTTGTGAAGTCAGAAAAATGTTTTCACAGCTCAAAAAAACGACTGTGTGCTACTCAGCAACACATGGCAGACAACATGAAGTGAGAGCCCAGCTGGTGAAGACAATGGGGCATTTAGAAGCTAAAGATATGCTGAAGTTCAATCTTTATAGTATTATTATTTATTTAAAAGGTGATACTTTGTCAGTGCTGTGTTAACGGCACATTCCTGCTGCCCCCGGGTGACCAAACAAGAGGAATAGACGGAATAGGTAGACTAGCTATTCTGCATCATCTAAATAGATGCAGCCACACAATGAGCTAGCTATAGCTACCTAACAAATGTATCCACTATTTTTTTTGTAATCATAGCAAGCAAGTCTGATTTTCTGGACACTCAACCCCAGAGCACACAGAGAGCAACCCCCCAACACGTCCAGCCTGCTCAGCTGGATTCAAGGCATGAAGTAGTATCAATGAAAGGCAACGTTGCTTCTCTTTTGCAGAAAACAGAGAGCCGGAGAGATGAATAACAAAATCAAGAACCGACTCAGAGCAGAGAGGGACGCCTGTTGTTCACAGACTCGAATGTCCGTCATCTCCCAGAGAGCCGAACTCTGCACATCAAGGCAGGAGACATAAAGTTTCACAAGATAAAAAGGCTTTGGAGGAGCAATAAGTCACACGAGGCAACATCTCTGTGAATATATATCACCCCTTTCTGGCAACTTGGAGACAAAAGGACAGAGTGCATCGTTTGTTGAGTTCAAACATGATGTATGAGAAATGTCCCCTTTCTAATAACAGGCCACTATTTGTTGTACCTTTCTTGTAAACGTAAGCTCTCTTCCATTTGTCTCTGAAAAAAATAGATTCCAGCTATTTTCATTATTTCCATTAGTCCCTCTGTCAGTCACTGATTAATATGTCATGCAGAAAATATTTGTAAAAAGAAAAGAAAAAGAAAGCAATTTCCCAGAAAACAAGCCCCAAGCAGACTATTTAATTATTTAGATGGCTGAAAGCAGCAAATCTTCACACTGGGGAAGTGGAAACAAGCACATTGTTGGCACTTTGTGGAGACGTTAAATGATTATTCAATCGTAAAGAGTTTGCGCCGGTCAACTGATCGATTTGTGGTCTAATCGTTTGATCGACGTCATAAAGTAACTAAAACAGTGCTGCTGTGTCTATTGTTGGCGGTCTGGCATCTCTTCGTGGTTTAGCAGGTTCAAGTGTCGTTAATCTGACCACCACATGCCATCGAGGCATCGGCCTGGCGTGACACTGGAACCCGCGTGAAAGGCCTCTTTGTTGAGCCGTGTCATCATTTGCATTCAGCAGGATCAAAGTCTCCTCGGCTGCCGGAACATTTGTCCTGTGGCTATCGTGTTGCCGGAGCAGTGAATGACAATGTCAAGGGAAGCGGAGGAGCTCCACATTTACATAGAAATGGCTCTCGATACGAATGTGCAAGAAAATACAATCAGAGTTCACAATTTTGGATTGTGTGAGCATGTATCTGTGTCTGCCTTAAGCTTGTGCGTGTATGTGTGTGTGTGTGTGTGTGTGTGTGTGTGTGTGTCAAATTTATAGCTACTTTCCCCAAAATTCTTTTATGTAGTTTGAATGTTATTTGGCCTTTTCTCCGTCATTGGTCAGTCTTACAGTGACTATGTTTGCATGCACAAAATATTTCACGGTCTTATTCTGGAAAATAAAATATTCCTACTCAGCGATGAATATCTTACACTACTCAGCGATGAATATTACTATATTTTCTCATGTTTTTATGCAGTCATGCATAGTCCCATTAACATCAAGCATCCGTCTTTCATTCCTTCAACCAGTCCTTGAAAAGGTCGGCATTCCCTTATTTGGGCATATCCAAACACCTGTTTATATCCATAATGGTTTAGGTGTGTTTTTGCTTCAGACCAGAAATGTGGGATTTTTTTTCAGGCCTGCATCTTTACTTCTGCAGGCAAACAATTGGCCGTGAGCATGCCAGAGGCCGTGTGAGGTGAACAACACTAAAAAACCCAATTGAACCGCATCTTCTGAAATTGTTCTAAGTATCGGCATATGTCTATTTTGTGCTGCACAATGAGAATTGAAAACGTTTAAATTCAGAAACCCTGCGTCATCTGATCGGCTGCTCTGATGTGTCTTTATAGAGACCACAGATCAAACTATTCTGAAAAATAGCCGATTGGCCGATAACGGCAGCATTGACATCCGCCATCTTCATTATTATGGCAGACACACCACGGAAAATCAATAGGGTCGTTGTAGACTTAATAAAGGGAATTTCTCCAAAGCTCATGCGGCACCAAAGTACCAGGCTCATTTCTCGACATATTTCATCCTTTTCCACGAATCAATTTGTTGGAAAAACGCAGCAGGGAATGATTCATCAGCCAAAAAATATTCTAAAGTAGATTGTGAAAGAGAAAGGTGAAGAAGGCTTTATTTCAGTAGTTGAATGAAGCAGATATGTCGATCAGCCATTTTTATGAGATCTCTTGGCCCCCGTTTTAGAAAAAAATAAGGTGAATATGAATGAAGTCATTTCACAGTCTTCTTCACATCACACATAATAGTCACTCTGTACAGTAATGGTAACTGCCCAAGGATCTGATTAAAAAAGTAAGTATTACCCATATCCATAATGCCATGCTCCTAATAAAAGCATTATCTGTGCCTGCGCTGTCTATTTGACTAATCCTTGTGTAAACAACAATGATATTGTAATATTAGCTTTACTTTATATGTATTATTGCTCACAGTTGATTGCGCCTGAGATAATGACACCTCGCACCAGTATGCACACTGTCATAAAGCTGTCTTCTTCATCCGGAGTTTTTCTATTTTCATACAAAGAGAAACATGCTGATTGGCTAGATTGTTGTGAATAAGAAAACACTCACACATTAGTTCAAATCCACAACAAATTAAATGTATTTAACTATACTCTTTTAATCAAATTATTGATTAAATCATTGTCATCTTCTTTTATATGGTCAGTTTAATTCCATCTTTTTGCGTTTTCTACAATCATTATTTTTTACTCATTTACATAGCATAGTCACATTTTTGCATACACAATGTTTGAACTGCTAGATGTGTGATTACAAGCGTTTCTATATTCTAAGGCATCAGTAATGTTCTTAAACTATTTGTTTGTCCAGCCCAAGGTTTGGCACTCTGCATCCATACAGTGTTCATTTATGTCCCTATAAATGGGAGTAATGTTGTCCCTATAATGAACAATCATTTTTCAAAACTAATAATGAAAATGTCTTCCGGGAGAGCGTTTAAGTGAGAGTTGCAGCGTGGACAGGAGGCTGGATAAGAAGGACGGTCTAAGCAGGTGTGTCGCCTTTGGCGAGAGATTGTATTATAAATAGGAAGCTGTGGTGGAGTTTCCATCAGATCAAGGACAGCTTCTGCCTGTACACTATTAAGATAGTTCTCGGATTAAAATTCTCGGAGCATACACCAGATTTGAGTCCAGAAACCAGAAAGTTCCTCTACTCCTCCACTTGGACAAGCAGAGAGTTTACGAGGGAGGATGTAGCTCGACCTGCAGAGTTGGACAGAACCCAAACCAAGCTTAGTGTTATCAGTGCATGTCCTCCTAAATATCCAGGAAAGGTTAAATGTGAGATGTCTAGTCCTGAGTCATAAAGTCCGTTTGACTAGTCTGTGGACTTCAATGCCCCCGGCGAGCCCAGGTGAGTTACCACCTGACCCTGGGGCTCGTTGAGTGCACATGCCGACCCGAGGCGCTGGTGTTTATCATCTCATCTCGGCCACCGACATGCCTTCGGATTTGGATCGCTCCGTTATGAATTTTAATGTCCGCTCCTGAGCTAGACTGAAAATCTCAAATGCTTAAAAAACCCTGACATCCTCTCCCAGAATGGGCGTAGTGTCCCAGTAAAACAGACGCATGGGAGCATGGGTCAGTGGTAGTCACTAAAAGCGAGGAGTGTGCTGAATTATTTAATCGATATTGAAAGGTGAATCAGACTCAGAATGTAAAGACAATATAACTTGTGTGTCTGGGGAGTTTTCCAGCTAAGATGAATAACATAGATTTGTGTTGTGTACATCAAGACTAACAGCTGGATTTTTCTATTGATAAAATGCAACACAGAGCTTCAGGGCAAGCTACAAGGAGGTACAAACGCCCTCTCACATAAGGATGGTTCTGGTTTATTAAAACGTGGGTCATATATTCATAGCTTTGCACTATATTCATATCTGTTGTCGTGAGGATGCAGTCGTCAAATGAATCCCAGGATTATTGCTGAAAGAACACAAACGGTCAGACAATAACACAAGTGAGTCATTAGCTTCTTTGAAAGAAAAAAATAATTCCTGTGACTTTGACGTGCTGCTGTTGTTTATGCATTTATGTGCAATAAAGGATTATATCAAGGTTATGGAAGACACTTTTGGTTTTACAAAAACTTTGGTGAGAACGATGTAGCCATACACAATAGAAATGAAAGGGTAAAAAAAAGCTTCAGATTGATTCAAATTGTCTTTATTTGTTATTTTATGAAATAGAAAAGCAGCATTACGGTTATTTAAATGACACACTGATAGCACAGGGTATTTGGATGCAATATGTGTGTGCACATTTCTGTGTTTGTACCAGGAAGTGATTAACAGTGGGAGGTAAATAGGCAAACTGCCTTCAGAGTGAGCCAGAGTGACAAGAAGCTTTGCATCAACATCCCAGCATGCACGCTGTTTTTACCCATGCTATCCCTCACACTCCACCTCCCTTCCTCACTCCCTCCTCATTTACTCATTGTCCTGCCTCTCTCACTCACACACCGCACTCACATGAATACAGACACCGACAATTTGCATGGAGCAATGTGCCCCTCACGCCAGTGAGAATCGGTCTTGTGAGATCGGCCTACTATGTCTAATCAAGAAGTGGCGCTGCGCCAGTGGGCCATTTAAACCCACTGCTGCCTTTTTGAATGAGAAGGCTGCATTTGCTCTCCTTTTATGCCTCTTTGCAGGTAAACTTAAACCCAGATCGACAGCTGCGCGCTAGAAGACAAGCAGTGAATACTAAGAGGTGTCACTTATTACTAGAAATGATTATTTTGGACTAAAGCTGCAGTTGTTCTTTCCATCGTCACACTTTTGGCTCATTTGTCTCAATATGTATGTGTGGATAGGTAGCTTGGTATGTCGGTCGATCTTACCTTTGCTGGACGAGCAACATATGCCTGTGTTTCTGTCTAAAAGCTTGCAGTCTTGTGGCGTTTGTGTATCATTGTGTGGCTGAGTGCTTCATGAGCGATTCACTCGACGGGCCGGGTTATAATGAGATCCCTGGGGCTGCACGCAGGCTGCCTGTAAAACAACAGATGTGACCGGACTCGCTCTGTCTCCCCTCTCTCCCCACTAGCCGACAGAGCTGTCACTCAGCAGGGAGGGGGTTGAGTGACGGGTGAGCCGGGGCCCCCGTGTAGGGCAGGAGATGTGTGAACCGCTGTGAGGAAGAGGGAGGCGGTCACCTGGGCTGACAATAGATCCCACAGCTCGCTGCTCTCCAAACAAAACTGTTGAAACCAACCCAAATGTCAGCAGCTCAATCGCACTGGAGATGTGATGATGGTGATGATGATGATGAGGCCTTACACTTCCATTACTGATGCGATACTTCAAAAGCAAGCAGAATATTCTGACATTTAAAAGGCATTTTGAGAAAAATTGCTATAAAGTACTATCTATAATCACATCGGAAAGGACCATTTTTTATGTCTTGCAAGGTGTGAAAATGAGGGGGAAAAAAATTCTGATTTCCCATAAAATGCTAAAAGTAAATCCTAACATTTGATATGCCCTCCACTTCACACTCTTTTTGGGAAAAACAATTCAGGATCTGAGTTTTCACCTGTCTTTCTTCCTTCGAGCCAGGCTCCAGGAACTGGCAGCCATACAACCCAGACAAACATGACTGCAGAGTGCCAGACACATCACAATAGATGTTCTGTGTGAGGGAGAAAGCAAACGGGGACAGACACACACAAACATCCCTCTGCTCCTGGGCATACAGCCACTGGGGTCCAGTGCAGCCTCTCGGTCAATAGACCAGCATTGTGCCTCCTCCAACAGGAACCGGCTGCAGACGCCTGTTCCTGCGTCATGTGCAGGCCAACATGTAACTACGAGACAAAGGTTGCCTGACATACAACCATGTGACTTTTTTTGTTGTGATTTATCCACATAATAAAACAACAAGGGATGAGATGTATCCATAGTTACTTGGACATTGTCCTGAAATACGAGCTGGTTTTTACTGACCGTAATCCTGCAACTCTGGATTGACCAGAAATGTGGCACAAGATGAATTGTTATGATTATGTTGATATCCTGATTTTTCATTTCGCTCAATCATCAGGCCACCATTTTAATGTGTTCAATGCTTTTGACCAAACGCCTGCAAAACCTATTCATTCCCATCGGCTTCAGCTGTATGTCTAATGCATAGACTCCAGAGAACATGGACGTATAGGCTACGCCAGGGCCGGAGTGGGGCCACTTTTCAGCCCGGGAATTTCAGGCTCAAGACCAGCCCACTTTTTTCATGGTATAGTGGAAATTGGATAAATGAAGCAACAGTTCAGCTCTTACTATCCTGTAGTTCTTTTATTAATACCATGGTCCAACAAATAATGTAACGGTTAAATACAACAATAATAATCCACTTAAGATGAGAAGTTAACAAAAAATATGCACAACATTAAAAAAGGCAGAAGGGCATAGCAGGGGTGTCAGACTCAGATGAGGCAGTAGGCCAGATTTGTTGGAGTGAGACCTCATGGGGGCCGTCATGGTCATGGTCATTATCATTTTTCTGCATGAGTATTATATAGTGGTGATTTACTCCTTTACTACACCCACTTCTGAGCAAACAATGCATATTGGTTCATCAAGTACTGTACTGCTCTTTCTTAGAATATATAACTTTAATTCATATAGTGTCCACTGTTATCCTCTCTACCTGTCCCTGTAGTCATGGCCTCCTCATTGCAAATGTCAGGCTCATCATTTTCAGCAGGAGACTGTCTTATCTGCTGCTCCGAAGCTACAAAGAAAAATTAAGAGTCATATTACTGCATACTTCAATATCAATAGTATATATCAATATTTGCAAAGTCTATGGATCACCATATTTTGGGTGATATAAAAAGGCTAATATTTTAATTAAATTTAATATTTTGCTTGGGAATAGGTTGACAACGCTACAATGATATTAATCAAGGCTACAACGTTAGCCGAATAGTTATGTTGCTAATCATTAGGCCTTTGTCTCTCTTTACCAGTTGCCACTTGTGTTTGTCCTCTTGAAAATAAATCGGTAAGCTTGGCACATTTGGCAGCATCCTCCTCCAATGGCTTTCCTTTTTTCAACCTGGCTTTTTCAGCCCTTCCTGCCCTCTTCCTCCCGTCCATCCTCCCTGACGCGTATCGTTGCGGTCGGGCCCGCCCAGCTATCCGTAGCTGAGAAAACTTTTTGGAAAAGACGGCTAAGGACCGAACCAACTCTATTTTGGAGGGGTGAAGTTCTCCTCTCCCAAACTGAGTTGGTTGAGTTCCATAATGGACTGAACCAACTCTATTATTTGGGAGGGGTGAACTTCCTCGCATGGTACAACCCATGCAGAGGCTGCGGTGTCAGAATGCGGAACGTGTGTATCCCACTTTAAGAGAAGATGGACTAACGTGACAAATGTCAACAAATAAAATTCTCGACCGGCCCAGAAGTGAAGCGGCCCACCGGGAACTCTCCCGATTCTCCCGATTACCCACCCCGGGCCTGGGCTACGTGACGTCGCCCAGAGGTTTCTGAAGCAGTGTCCACACACCCAACTGTCACTCAAAGCGGCCATGCCCTTAATTATACATACCTTTTAGCCTAAATGTAATTCCAAAGGCTGTAAACATGTTTATTTCTGCTAGAAAGTTAGGCATTTTAACATCGGATTCTCTGGGAATTGACTCACTTGTAGGGGCCAACCTCTAGTGGCCAATCTGTGTACTGCAGCCTTTGGAAATTCCCCGTTGGCTTGGTTTTTCAGCCTTATAGGTTACTGCTTGGTTTAATGCAGATTAACAGATGTTAACATGATGACATGTCTAGGTTCCCAAGGTTAACATTATACCTACTAAACATCCGCATGTTCATCTAGGAAGTGTGACCGTGTTAGCATGCTAGCTTAGCATTCACCATAGCCCTATTGTGGCTAGGTACGGCCGTATGAAGCTGGTAACATGGCTGTTGAATCGTAGGCTTGTTACCTTCGCATTGAAAATGCCGGAAGGTTATGTTTTGATCGCCGTGTATTTATTTATTTATTTATTTGTATGCGTGTTATTCGCAAAACTCAAAAAGTATTGAACCGAATCGCATGAAATTTGGTGGGATGATTGTTTATTATCCGGGGACCAGTTGATTAGATTTTGGGATCGATCGGGTCAAAGGTCAAGGTCAAAGGTCATGAACAGGTCAAAATATTTCGCAGAACTCAAAAAGTATTGAACCGAATCGCATGAAATTTGGTGGGATGATTGTTTATTATCCGGGGACCATTTGATTAGATTTTGGGATCAATCGGGTCAAAGGTCAAGGTCAAGGTACCATAGCACGATACATTTTTGTCCAATTGGCATGCAACTAATGCCAAAACGTTCATAATTCAATGCCCAATCTTGTGATATGCGAAGGTATGCGCTCTACCGAGTGCCCGTTTTAGTTAAATGTTGTTTTCACCACAAAGTGAAATGTTATTCACCTCCATTCTACTGGATTGGAGGCAGACATCTCAGAGACTGATGTGCATGGCAAAATACCACTCGTGAGAAAAACTTCTCTTTAATAATTTATGTGACACTTTAACCCAGCTCTGACCCAGGCTTTTGTTGACACAAAAAAACAGCCTACAAGGCAAAGCGTACAACCTGACAGTGGGTCTGACATATGGGCTGTGCAGTGCTGAACAGTAGTTAATCCCTGTGCTGTAGCTCCCTGGTTTCTTTATGAGACAGCCGTGTCGTTAGCTAGATAATCAAGCTTGTTCCTATTATCGCTGCTCATTTTAATGAGCTGTGTACATCCACAGCACAACCTCCAGAGATGCACAATCACACAACCAGGCCTGCTCTTCTCCAGCCTTTAGTCTCTTGTGTTTTAGTAACATGTTTAAATAAAACAAAAAAATGTTGTTGTAAAATCTGCTATATTTGGGGAAATTGACAATTAGTGTTACCCTGTCAGGCACTATTTTCAGATTGCTTTGCTTTTAAAACACATCATAAGTTATCTTTGAGCTCCATATCTGCTCCATTGCCATGCGATCAGCACACAGCGGCTGGATATTTTACAGGCTAAATATGCAGCGTCTCCATCATCAGAGAAAGCTATGATGCCTGACCTGCTTGAGTGAGTTGATGCATGATTTATCAAAAGCACACACAACCAGTCTAGGTAAGGGTTGTGGACACAGAGAGATGCGAGCAGGCAGAGGGATGAAAGCGAGCGCCGACTGTGAGAGCAAACGTCGAAGCTCCAGATGGTGTCGGTGACAGGTGTGATTATCATTGAGAATTACACGATGCTTGTGATACTCTCACTGCACAATGTGTGATAATTCAGCTCCAAAATCAGCTACACATCACACCACAAGAAAAGATCCCTGCACATGAATGGCTTTTTAAATCGACAGGAGCAAAAAATACTTTCGTTTTAAAGCATAGAAGAAGCTTGGTAACTCTATGCAATGAAAAATTGTAAACCGAGGAGTACAATGCTGTTTACAAACCAAGTTCATAATATTAGATTTAATTAAATTCATTGTATATATGAATTACTGCAAACTCAAGCTCAAAGAGTTTTAAATGGATTTGAAATATGCAGAGACACAAGCCCAAATTCATGCATTCATGCAACGTGTTGTCTCATTAAAACCAATTGGAATTAATTGCAGATGGTTGACCTCACTGTCAATTAGCTATAATGAGGACATAAATGTAATACAGAATTATATTTTGTAATTTCCTATTTGGTTGCACATTGTGTGCCACTTTGAAAAAGAAAAGCTTGGTTGTTACATTTTATGTCATTTTGCAGATCCATAATATAATTTAGTCCAGTGGATTAATATACTGGTGTTTCAGTGCTTTGTTTAGTATTTAAAATGTACCTGAAAGCTGTTTTCTCTCTTAATTACACCAGGGAATATGTTTTCTTATTATTGACCAACACATAAATGCTCTGTAGTGTGTGGATGTTCATATATGTTCAAAATTATTAATTCAAACACTCGTGAAAACATTGAGACTGGATTCAAAGCGTGTGGCTTATTGGTGGCATATTTTTTTTTAAAGCTTTGTGTGACTTTGTGACTCAGTACATGCATATCTCCAAACACTCACTCACCATGGGGGGGGGGGGGGGGGTTTCAAAAACTCTTCAAGTCTGTCAAGTCTGGCAAAATTACAGTTTTAGAATCCCATCTCTAGGTGACGGTCGAGCAGCTTCGGCTATATGGATTTGAGGGCACTTACTTTATCACGATTAACTTCCCACCAAGTGCCATCATTTCCTCTCCATTTATTCTCTCTCTCTCTCTCTCTCTAGAAACAAGAGCAGTGTCTTGCTGTGCCTCTGCTTTCCTTCTTCCTCTCCTCGTTGTTTAAACTGTAATCTCTGATTGTGGAGGCAATGTTGCTGTTGCCCTGAACTCTGTTTTTACAGCCTGTCTTTCTAAATTTGACACCGCAGGATGAAAGACACACAAAAAAAGAGATCGTCAAAGAGAAGGAGGAGAAAACAAATGCTGCAAGTGTTGTCCTCTGAACACAAAGTGAAATTAACATTTGACTCAGACAAATATGTCCCATTGGCTTAAAGTATAGCTGCTGTTCTCACTATATCTTCTACTCAAAGACCCATTATAATTGGCATTAATTCAGTGTTAGCAAGCTGTGAAAATGTAATTTCCGGTGTAAGAGCTCTAATTGGAGCTTAGCTGAAGTGGAGAGCATTACAATTGGCTTCTGCCAGGCTAAGATTGCCCCGGCTCCTCTGCTGAACGCTACGGGTTAATAGATCGACGAGGACGAGGAGGAGGCGGAGAGAGAAAAGAGCAGGAGTGTGGTTACTTGGAGGTAAAGAGAGGAGAGAAGTGTGAGGAGGGGAGTGAATGATTGGCTTGATTTCCCCTGTGAGTCTGTCATCATCGGGGAGCCGGTCTGGCTCCATCAGCCGGCCAGGAGCTCGGCTGCCTCCCCTAATGCCACTCCTGCCTCCATTACATGGCTATTGGCAGGAAGGCGCTGTGCTTTGATGGTCGGGCATATTGGTCATCCTCGCCTCTTTGCCTCTTTGCCTCTTTGCAGGAAATAAACGAACAGGAGGGAAAGGCAATTACTTATTTGTTCCCCCATACCATCCTCACTGATTTGCTACATTGTGTGTATTCATGCTGGAAATCTTTTATGAGGACGTTGCTTTGTAGAGCACTGTTTGGCATATTTCGGTCTTTCTTCGCATTTGTGTCCTTGTTCTTTCTATTGTCTGACTAATTTCGAGTGTGCGTGCGCGCCGCTTGTCTGTCAGCTGCTTTTGTGCCGCTGTGTTTTAAAGTTGTGTGGGATTTGTTCTGTTTATTGCCTGTCTGGTTCCTCCCTGAACTGTTTGGCTCCAGCACAAGTCTGTCTCTCCGGACTCCTCGGCAACTAACCGGGCAACGCTGGCACGTCTCCGTGTTCATGAGACAGCGGGCATGTGTTTGGTGCCACCTGGCAAGAGGAGATAGAGAGGGATGGGGGGGGGGGGGGCTTGAAGGAGTGTGAATGAGAGGCCTGTTGTGACGCGGTGGGGAGCGGGTGGGCATATTGGGGAGCAGCAGGTGCTCAGCCAATCTGGAAGGTGGCCTGAGCCCCCGTAATCCCACCTCGAAGGCGAACGAGGCTCCGATTGGCTGCTGATCCAAATGACAGGGTCAGAACCCATGTAGCTTTGCCAAGGATCCATTCTGAGTGCACCTGGCCTGCAGTCACATGACCGGAGATGTCTCAGACAGACCCTGTGTGGCGTTTGTGCGTGTCTGCTTTGAAGTCCCTGTTTCTGGCTTGTCCGTGTTGTGACCACATGGGTTAGCGGAGGCCCGGCTCTTCCTCTCATTAGAGCCGATGGGAGTGGCTCTGTCTGTCTGCCAGTCATCATGGATGTGGCTGCTTCTCACCGGACGCCTCTTTGTTTTTCAGCTAATTTGATTTTATTCTCACACTGCTCATCTCTCCAGGGGTGGCCGGTCAGCGTTCAGCCCCTTTGCTTTTAGAATACCATTCAAACACCCACCAGTGCCCACTAAATACTCGTCAAACCCGGAGCCAAGAGAACTCCTCCTCCTCTTGTGTCTTTGGAGTGTACTTGTAGGCCAGCAGAGCCATCTGGACACAGAGTACTGCTGCTGCTGCCCATATACATGGGCTACGGCATTGGTAGAAGTAAATAAAGGATTAGGATATCACTGCAATGCTAGTGTTGTCAAGAAACCAGAGCTCGCCTCATCTGCCAAGAAGAAGCCTGGAATGCACAGCTTAAGTGCAAATGTATATTTAATAGGCGTTTTACTCTGGACCTTTTAGAAAGCATGCTAAACCCCAAAGCTCCTACAAGATATACTAAATGGGATTTTCAGGAACTGCCGCTGTGCCTGCTTGAGGTCGCAGTGAGAATATTCTCTCATTAAAATGTGTCCGATGGTTATGAGTTTAATGGGGGTTTATGTTTATGTTTTTTCCCCCAGAGAGAACTGAGGTGATCAACAGGGCAGAGATGTATTCTCTCCCTGTCTCCTCCTTTCTCTTCTCTTGGACTTTGATCATTGACCCAGACACCTGACTCAGAAGGGCACTGACTCAGGACAGGGAAATTACCAGAGGAAATGGTACCCCCCCCCCATTGCTGCTGCCCTCCATATGCAGCTTGCAAAGAAAAAAACTACAACTTTTATGTAATTATTTCCAGCCTCAGCAATAAACGCCTGGGGAGGAGATAAGAGCAAGGGAGAGAACAGAGGACAGAATAGGACAGTCGACTGTTGTGAAATGATTATTTTTTTTCTGTCAGGACAAAGGGGAAATCAATAGAAGATATTGATGTTGAGCTCGAGGCTCACTTGTTTCGTTGCTGCTTTGTCATCTTTCTCTCTCCGCTCTCTCAATTGTGGGTTTGAAGGTGTGTGGTGATGTGTGTCTGTATGTTATTTTGTTATGTGTATCTTTTCTATTTTTTAGAATGACAGAATGAATCATAAGACTGAAACCTATGAACTCCTGATGTGAATGAAGGGGGTCGGGGTCAGGGTGGGGAGTGAGCACGTAGCACGTATGACTTTAATGCAGGAGAAAGGAGTTTTCATCACGTCTTGCATCCCTTATATAGTTTATTTGATGTAGCCATAACTTACCACCGGGCTAAAGCACATTGTTTTACTGCCTCTGGTTGACGTTGAAGTCTGTTGCAACTATACACCCGATGTGACGTCACGCTGTCCGACACTTTTACACCGCTGCAGCAAGGGGAAGTTTATTTGCGGGGTGTTAAGTTGCTCTTTAATAAACATACCACGGTGGCCATGTGCAGATATTTTTAATTGAGGTGGGATTTAAAATATTTTGAAGAATCGATTATTATTACTTTTGGTGATAGAGTTAAGACAAAGCCTAAGTAAAGGAGGTATGGACTCTCGACTTTTCAATTCTGGTGGCCTCATACTTGGTCTCAAAAGGCTTATGTCCACTTCTGCGTTGAATCTGAGCTTTTCATTATTATTATGTCCTCATAATCTCTTCCTTTCTTCCACTCAGAGCTGTCTGTCAGGTCTTTCTTTCACCTCAGCTTCATATTCAAAAGATACCGTATGTTGTAAATAACACAGGTCTATTCTAAAAACACAGATGCCCTCACTCCTTGTTTCTAGGAGACAGCCCCGAGTCAAGCGGTCTTGAATAATTACTTTCATCTTACAATTCCATCGCTATTGATGCCCATGCATGTGCTATAATGCCATCAATGTACATTATCTTCCTCACATATATCCCATTTGCACAAGTACTGATCCACACATCATTGCACATAGAAACATCTACAAGGATACAGTGAGCAACACACACACACACACACACACACAGACAAGTAATTAAGTCTGAAAATCTGAAATTAAATCACAAACACAACCCTTGGCGATGGCACAATGAACACATCTCTCCTCGTAACTGGGCATTTAGAGTGAGAAGAAATGAGCGTCGAGAGATAAAGACTGAATTAAAGTCGAATAGAAGATGAAAAAAGAGAGAGGCGGAGAGAAAACGAGAGAGGGCCTTTGTTAATGCAAGTGCCAGAAGTATACATCTATAATCTGCTTGATTCTACATTCTGTTTAAACAGGCGATCCATCTTGAATAGAGCTCTTTCTTCACTGCCGTTTGCCGTTTGGCTCGAACATCACGGAGAGATGGAGCACTGACGCTGACACATGGCGCAAGGACACACCTGCACTTGAAAACAAAACATTGAAATCAGTCTATTGCCAAGTTTGTTTTGTTCTGCTTCTGGGAGGCTCACATTTAGTTTTAATAATAACAACCGGTTGTTATTTTCTGTCATTTTTCTCGTCTCATAGATCCAGTTCGGCTACGCATCTTAGCATACGCGGATAACACACCACTCCAAATATTGAGAGGTAGTCAACGCTCATCAGCATGTTTTTCTTTTTTTCCTTTTAATAATAACCTAGGTGTGCAACTGCGCACTGGCAAATATTACATTCAAAAAAGCACACTCATTTCCCGCCCCCCCCCCCCCAAGAGAAAATAAGGGAAAAGCATTAAGCTACTTAGAGAAGCTTTTTGTGGGATTGTGCAAAATATTATTTAACAAAAAGCCCCAGCTCGTACGAGAAAGCAAAACACGGAGCAATGGATTGTGGAAAATGGAAAACTAAAGTGCGTCGAGGGAAATAAACCACTTGTTTAAAAAATCACGAGTGTTTCTTTCATCCAGCCATGTTGCCAGCTGTGTACCTGCACCTCTTACAGAACCACACTCACGGCTGTCGAGTCAAGAAACATAAACATGCGATTGTTTTTGCACCAGGAAATCTCACCATTGTGAAGCTTTCAGTGAGCTCGTCTGACTTTCCTCCAGTTTTCTAGACCTTGACTCTGGCTCCAGGCCTGCCCTGGGGAGAGGTGGGGGGGGGGACTCATGCTATAGGCCAGGATGACATCCTGGTGCTGGATGCCTGCTCGTCATCAGCATGGTGGGTTTCTGACTGGTCTTAAAAGATTCATTAGAAAAGCCACCATGCTGCAGTTTACATGTTCCAGGAATGTGAATGGAGAAGGGGGTGTACATACCCACTGGGCTTCAGGAGAGGAGATCAAAGAACTGTACGAAGAATCTTACAAGGGTGGGACATATATTGTAAACCTCCAACTACCTTTATATGGCTTTAAAGTACGTCATCCTGAGTGTGGGGCTGTTGCCTTCAGACGACTCTGTGGGCTGAAGGCTATTTCCCCCACTTAGTTAGAACATATTTACACTACACTGTCTATATTTTGTGAATATTTATTTTTGTTATAGCGTCCAGAGAAGTTTGCAATGATTTGAGTGAGGAAATACTTTGTTGGATGTTTGTTTGTGTGGTGTAAAGTCACTCAGCGGGGGAGGCAGTGATTTATGTGTCGTGCGGGAGGGAGGCTACACGTCTTGCCGACACAAGACAGCCATCAACGGGAGTTATGTCCTCCTAGGAACACAAAGCAACCTCTGAAGGTGCACCAACACAGGACATAAGGTAACCTTTGGTTATTACCTTTAACTGTCACACACACACACACACACACACAAAGCCTCCAGGCCAGTCGTCCGTCTCTCTGTTTGTTCATTCCTTCCTCTTTACCAAGCAAAACATGTATGCATTGCCACAGAGCGTGAATACACATTGACACACACGTGCACAAAAACAAAGGCGCACACATACAATTGCGATGCAAAACAAACAAACTATAATCGCACTGTAAATAAGCATATTCACACGAACTCACAGAAGTAATAAAAATGCCTTCCCAGTCTATATAAACCAGCTGTGTCACACCGTGGTGAAGCTTGTCTTGTCTTGGGGTTTTTGTCTCGTAACTTCCTGTTTTATTTTGAAGGCTAACTCTCCTCTCGTTTCAGGTCACTTGCCCTTTCTCATTTACTCACCAGATCTAGATACTCACAGAAAGCATGTGTCCCAGGTTCTCCAACGATTGTTAGAAAACAGACTCTATGTGAAGGCAGAAAAGAGTGAGTTTCATGCCGACACCATCTCCTTCCTGGGCTTCATTGTAGCTCCTGGAAGGGTGCAGATGGATCCGGCTAAAGTGCGCGCTGTGGCCGAATGGCCCACACCTGATAGCCGCAAAAAGGTCCAGCAGTTCCTCGGTTTTGCGAACTTTTATAGGCGGGTTATCAGAGGCTTCAGCGCAATAGCAGCTCCGCTCCATGCACTCACCTCCACGAAGGTGCGCTTCCTCTGGTCCCCGGAGGCGGAGGCAGCCTTTCAGCACCTCAAGACCCGCTTCACCACGGCTCCCATCCTCACGATGCCTGATCCCCAGCGGCAGTTTGTGGTCGAGGTGGACGCCTCCAATGAGGGGATTGGAGCGGTCCTGTCCCAGCGGTCTGAACAGGACGGTAAGATGCATCCCGCGCCTTCTTGACGCAGCGCCTGTCGCGGGCGGAGCGGAACTATGATGTCGGCAACCGGGAGCTGTTGGCGGTCAAGCTGGCCTTGGAAGAATGGAGGCACTGGCTTGAGGGAGCTGAACACCCGTTTATCGCCTGGACCGACCATAGGAACCTGGAATATATACGTAAAGCCAAGAGACTGAATTCTCGCCAGGCAAGGTGGGGCTCTTTTAACCGCTTCTCTTCGCCCTCTCGTACAGGCCGGGGTCCCAGAACATCAAGCCCGATGCCTTGTCACGTCTCGACCCGAGCCTGTTGCCAAGGAACCAGAGCCAATCCTTCCACGAACCTGTGTGGTTGGAGCGGTGACTTGGAAAATAGAGAAGCAGGTCAAGCAGGCAACGGGAGAGTCCGCCACCTAGGGGTGCCCTGAGAATCGGTTGTTTGTTCCGGCTGAGCTGCGCCCACAGGTGATCCACTGGGCTCACACCTCGCTGCTTTCCTGTCATCCGGGGTTCGCGGACCATGTTTGCCATCTCTCGGAGGTTCTGGTGGCGGTCCATGGAACGGGAGGTCCAGGAGTACGTTGGGGCTTGTTCGGTCTGCGCCAGGAATAAGACGTCCTCTGGGCCGCGTATGGGACTTCTACAACCGCTCCCCATCCCCTCCAGACCATGGGCTAACATCTCCATGGACTTTGTCACGGGCCTCCCGGTCTCCGAAGGTAACACCACGGTTCTTACCGTGGTGGACAGGTTTTCCAAAATGACGAGATTCATAGCCTTACCCAAACTGCCGTCAGCCAAAGAGACATCTGAGATTATGATTAACCATGTCTTCAGAGTCCACGGTTTCCCTAGGGACATCGTTTCCGACCGGGGGCCCCAGTTCGTGTCATGCTTCTGGAAGGAGTTTTGTCGGCTTATCGGAGCCACGGCGAGTCTCACGTCAGGCTATCACCCGAGGCCAACGGCCAGGCCGAACGCCTCAACCAGCAGCTGGAGACCGGTCTCCGCTGTCTGGTGTCCCAGAACCCCTCAACCTGGAGCCGGCACCTGGTCTGGGTCGAGTATGCCCATAATACCCTGCCCACCTTGGCCACAGGTTTCTCACCCTTCAAATGTGTGTATGGTTACGAGCCTCCTGTCTTCGCGGACCAGGAACCGGAAGTGTCTGTGCCCTCCGCCCACGCCATGGTCCGCCGTTGCCGACGTATCTGGGCGGCCGCCCGGCAGCTCCTCATCCGCCAAGGAGACCGGGTCAAAAGGGCCGCCGACCGGAGAAGACGACCCGCCCCTGCGTACCAGCCGGGCCAGAGGGTGTGGCTCTCAGCCAAGAACCTCCCCCTCAAAGGCCTCTCGAAGAAACTGGCACCGCGCTTCGTGGGGCCATTCCCCATCACCAAGATTATCGGGCCTGCAGCGGTTCGCCTTCGTCTGCCCCGGACTCTCCGGGTCCACCCGACATTCCATGTCAGTCAGGTCAAGCCAGTCAGGGAGAGCTCCATGGTCCCGCCCCTCCCGCCCCCTCCTCCTCCTGAAGTAATAGACGGGGGTCCTGTCTACAAGGTCAAGAAGTTATTAGCTGTGCGCAACCGTGGTCGGGGCAAGCAGTACCTGGTGGACTGGCAGGGGTATGGCCCGGAGGAGCGTCAATGGGTCCCATCCCGGTTTATACTGGATCGGTCCCTCATCGAAGACTTTGTGAAGGACCATCCTGAACTGCCTGGGCCGTCAGGAGTCGGCCCTTAGGGGGGGGGTACTGTCACACCGTGGTGAAGCTTGTCTTGTCTTGGGGTTTTGTCTCGTAACTTCCTGTTTTATTTTGAAGGCTAACTCTCCTCTCGTTTCAGGTCACTTGCCCTTCCTCATGTGTCACCGGTCTGATTGTCTCCCCTGATCCCTGATTGTTTCCACCTGTTCCCCATTACCCTCATGTGCTTATAGTCTGCGTCTTCCCTCTGTCCTGTGCCAAAGTGTTTCGTCTCATGGTCGTTCACCAAGGCCACATTCATAGCCACCGAACCTTTTTGGAAAGTTATTACCCACCTCTTAGGAGAGTTTTGGTTGTGATTAGTAAACTGCTCACTGACGCCTCAGCATTTGAGTCCTGATCGGAATCTCGGCCTGACAAGCTGTATGTGCAGTTTGCTGGAAAGAATCATTCAAATATGTTTTAATTATATTGTTAAGATTGTTTCTCAACGGAATCTTTCTCTTGAATTAATCATGTCTATGTTCCTTATCTTAACAGAAACACACAGACTTGACAAATTAAAAATAAAGCTAGATTCATGGATGAAGAATAACAGACTCATGCAACTGTTGGCCGTAACAAAGTGAAGGCCAGCGTCTCTTTATGCATGTGAAGGCATGATAACGTTCATAAATAACACACATAAATGTGTGGTCATGGTCTTGACGCGTCAATTTCTCTCTGACTTCACTCTTTTGAAACACCATTTGCAAGTCAAAGCCAGCAGGCTTTATACTGCTGCCATTTAATTGCGACGTATAACAACCAACTCTGCAGCAGCAGTGCACACAACAAAGTTGCCTTTCTGCTCCGGCCGCTGAGTCTGAAAGCAGTTGCTGCCAACTTGGTGATAAGCCATGAACCACTGGCAACCATAGCTTGGCTGGAGCTGGACTGCAGCCAATGCACACCCCTTGTATGTACTACATACGCATGCTGACACAATAATACACAGCTGTGCATGCAAAGCCAATTCAAAATTCAGAATAATACACAGAAACAAGTGTGTGTGCACTGCAGGAATATTGCACGCAGCCACAGGCACACACACCTAAACCCACAGAGACAAGAGTAATGAAGCAGGCCACGGAGCGTCTAATCTTAAAGGAGTTCATTTTGAAATTCGGAGCGTTCATATGGCAATAAAATAACAACTTGTTGTGTGCATGCATAGAGGGCTAATGTCTCAGAATGAGCAGAGAATGAAGTCTTTCACTTCTGTGTGTGTTGTAACCGGAGCTTCTCAGGCTTTTGTTTCTGTAGCTGGTTCCCTGTGTGTGCTCATGTTAGTGCGTGAGCGTCCCCGTGTGTGTGCCCCCCACCGGCCAGCTAAACGAGTCCAGCCATGGGACCTTTGTTGCATCATGTCATACCCATCTCCCCATTTCTACATTGCACTCATTACCTTCGCATTGAAAATGCGAAGGTTATGTTTTGATCGCCGTGTATTTATTTATTGATTTATTTGTATGCGTGTTATTCTCGTAACAAAAAAAGTTGTAAACCGAATTGCATGTAATTTGGTGGGATGATTGGTTATTTTCCGGGGACCATTTGATTAGAATTTGGGATTGATTGGGTCAAAGGTCAAGGTCAAGGTCATGAAAAGGTCAACATCTTCTTGAATCGCATGACATTTGGTGGGATGATTGTTTATTATCCGGGGACCATTTGATTAGATTTTGGGATCAATCGGGTCAAAGGTCAAGGTCATGAAAAGGTCAACATCTTCTTTTTACCATAGCACGGTAAATTTGTATCCAATTGGCATGCAACTAATGCCAACATGTTCATAATTCAATGCCCGATCTTGTGATATGCGAAGGTATGCGCTCTACTGAGTGCCCATTCTGGTTAAACAATGTGAGGAGCTCTGCTCCGTGATCTCGGCAGCACACTGTCCTTCCTGAGACGTGTGAACCTTCATAAGGCAGAGCGAGACACAGCAGTGTGAGCGTAAAGGAGGAGAGCAGCCAGCAAAACACACTCCAGTCTCTGCGTTGTGTGGTCGTGTGTGCTCAGGGCTACACAGGTCTGATTAGGAATGGCCCCTGTGGCTTTTTCCCTCTCGATAAATCTCCAAAGTCCACATTTGACTCTCTCTCTCTCTCTCTCTCTCTTGTTTTTCTCCGTCCCATTCTGTCATTTCCTCCCGACATGCATTGCGTTTTGTTTTGCTGGCCATGTCTGTGCTCTGAGTTCTGAGTGAGTCACCTCCACCAGGTAATCGACGACGTCTCTTGGACATCTGCAAGCTCATTACCATTCTGAAGCATCAGCGCCACGGTTGCCATGACGTCAGTGTCTCCGTGGAGACCACATCGGGGATCGGGTTCAGATACACATTCTCGATCGTATTGCTATTCATCTCGTCCGGTTGTCAGAAAAGACACTTTTGATAATTAGTTTTTGCATTTTTTTCCTCTCCTCTATCATATTTTACAACCATTGTTCTGAGCGGTGGGTGTTTTAGTCCAGCAGTCTGAAATGCCTGCGGGTCACACGTATGGGGAGAGACATCCAGCAGAACACCTGACTGGCTCTCTAATGACTGTTTAATTGTCCATACCAAAGTCACATTGTTTCAGGAAGCCCGGGGCCTCGTGTGAGCAGAAGGAGGGATTCCAGCATCAGATCAGGCAGCTCGACGAAGCTGCTCTGAGATGCACAAGTGGACATGAGATTTATTACTCTATAATCACCTCGACTGAGCCGACGAGAGGCTGAGAGGCTTTCTGCCGAGAGAGACGATGGATGATCCCGTCTCCTTGGTGATATCATGTTTGGACAGCCTCGGTTGCCTATTCGCATATCCAAAGGTGCAGCAGGATTATAATGATCCAAAGCGCGGTCCTCGTGAACGTGGTAAATGGTATTACACTCAAGCAATTACACATGTTCAATCCCAAGCTGAGTGACTGCATTAGACACAGCGACCTGATTTGTTTTGTTATTGTTTAAAAACCCAAATTGGGTCGATAACATTTTGTTCCCCTTTAAATCTGTTACAGTTTTGGGGAACTGTTGAGTGCTTGCACATTTACAGCATTCACTGGGATTTTCAGCCTCATATTGCTCTGGGTGTAGCGGCTGCTCTTCTTGTTCATGATGCCAATAACGTGTGTTACGCTCCTCTAATTTCCCTTTTACCCAATTATCTCTACCTCTTAATTAGAAGTGGAAATGTTAAAAAAAAGAAAAAGAAAAGGTGAACCTATCTATGATCTCCACCATGCAATATATTAAAGCATAAAATGTAGTTAACAATCTTAAAATGATTCCTTTCACAACCGATGAGCAGGAATAAATTGCAGTCAACTCTGCAGTTTTTTCTTCCTCAAAGGAAACCATAACCGGGTTTCTAATGAAAATTAAAAAATCTTTTTATAACCATATGACATTTACATTAGTTCCCTGACTTATTTAAAGATATTAATTTTCTTGAACACTCAATTTGCACGAAGTTCTCTCAAACGGGGACAGGTGAGATGATCGCACGCGAGTGGTGAATAGATAATGCTCTTCCCTCCCTCTGCGGTTGACAGTGACGTGACCTTTATGGAGGCACTACACCCCCGGCTGCTCCCGTCGAGCCGCTGGTGGACAAACAGACAACAACTCAAAGGGCATCTCCCTAAAGTCTGACGCCCTGCAGCAAATATGAGAATTACAACCTCAGCGGCCGATGGGACGGATGGTTGCTGTTGGGATTTAAGGACCAACACAAAAAAGATGACTTCATTGAATAAATCATGAAGATTTATTTCAAATATGTCTGTATTTTTATTTTATTGTTTTTATTATTTTATTGTCTGACCGTAAGGAGCCACATAGACACAGCAGTCATATCAGTTTCCATGGTGATGCTTTACAGCAGGTGGTATTGCAGATTGATGACCTCGTTGAGTGAACAGGAACATTTAGGCATGGGCTGGATTATCCCAAAATACAAAACAGCTGCTTGCAGAGTATTTTGAAGAAACCTTTCTGCTGTAGTTATTCACCACACAATTAGTTGCTGACAGGTTGTTAGTTTGCCAGCTCGGAAAACAAATATTCAATCGATTCCTGGAGAAATAAATATGATGTAATAGACTCGCTTGCTGCTGCAAGCTAACACGATGAAGGATTTACAGCCGTGCGAGTGGCTCTGTGAGGCAGAACGTCATGAGGATCTGCCCAAAAGTTATTGAAACATTTCTCTCAAAACCACAAACCTCATGGAGGAACACCAAAGTCACGGCGATAAATCATCCGGGAAAACATGGTGTGTGTGACCAAAATGTTGCAGCAATCCATCTTGTTGATGTTGAAATATGATGAAGTGAAAACTTTGACCTGCCGGTGGCACTACAGGAAAGTTTAGGACGTAATCAGTGTCTTCATCTCTTCATGTTCTTGGCACCATAAATAACTCCGAGGCGATCCATCCCAGAGTTGTTGACAGTCGAGACCAAAATGTTGGAGCGAAGACCAAAAAAATAAAAGTAACTAACAACCATACATCAGTTCCAGCTTCTTAGTGCAACCATTGTGAAAGAAAACAGACCATTTAGACAGGTTACTGAATAACTCTAATAAATACACTCGCTTTACAGATAAAGCTGTTTTAATAGATTTATATCCGTCTGTGGAACGCATTTAAAAACTCAGAAGCTGGATATTGTGTACTGTTGCAAGACTCCATCTTACCAGACCTCCCCCAATAAACTCAGTGACACAATACACAACCTACTTTCTCAGGGAAATACTGTATGTGTGCATCCATCTTAAAGAAAACACAGCTTTCCAGATTATAAATAGCTGTCCAAATTATAAATAACATAATAACATGTTAAAAAACCTTCTAAAAATGTTTTTCTCTGGAAAAAGATGCTCGTCCCGATGTAAATTCAGACAAATTCGGATAAAGACAAACACACACACACACACACACACACACACACACACACACACACACACACACACACACACAGTGACAAGCTATATGAAAGCAATCACACATTTTGAAAGCACTAAACCGTAGGATAATTAATCTCCACAGTCCGTGTTTTCACTACGTCGGGGAGGAGCCAGGTTTCTCTGTTCTTGGTTGAGTTTATCTGGGAGACAGGAGACAATAAAGTTGAACATCTTAAGAGGAAACTGTCGTCGGATTAATATGCCGTTGAGGGCATCTGCTTTGTGCAGTACACTGATGGTCAATTTCTGCTTTGTGAATGTGGAATGACAACTATCTCATCCGGCTTCCTGCGTGTGTGTGTGTGTGTGTGTGTGTGTGTGTATTCAGCGTGGTCACAGACTGCCTCTCATTACAAATCCTCTCATGACTGTATGCAATTTGTGGCTCTGGACTGTTGCCTCGGCAAGCAAGCCAAGTGCTGTCTCCGTCTGTCTCTGCCCATCACTCCTCCTCCATGTGTCTCTGGCAATCGCTCTGTCTCTCTCTCTCTTTCTTTCTCTCTCTCTCTCTCTCTGCCAATCTCTGGGGACACAACCCCATCTGCAAATTGTTGTAATTAACCAAGAACGTCGGCGACCTCGTGCTTCCTGTGCCCGCGACGTCGGCTCTGGCCATTGAGGAATACGATGACTGGGCTCTCTGTGCTCTCTCTTGGATTGAAGAGCAGATCAAGAATGCAGAATCAGAGCATAAACCCACAAAGGTACTTCTGATCCTCCGCCGTCTCAGCGGTAAAGGGCGCATGGCTGATCTGATTGCTGAAATCAGGGCTAAACATCCGGCATTAATAAACCTGCGTGCGAGTGGGAGTACAGATTGTCAAGATAAACTCAGATGCCAGCCTAATTTTACAAACAAAGCTGCGGCTGATTTGTCTTCATCTCGGCAAGATGTCCCCGTCTGTACCAGCGTCTGGTTGACTGCTTTGTTTGAGGGATATGCAGGCGGATGGGGAAATGCAGGCCAGTGCAACAGAGATGATGCTGCCCATTGCCCACTCTGTTAAACACACAAACACACAAACACACACACACACACACACACATATATAAGTGGCACAACAAGTCTAATCCTAACTGTGGGGGCACAGCAGGTCTTGTGCCCCCTGCTGTGGGTGCTGGCCTCATTTCCACTGCTCCTTTCCTGCTGGGGGCAACACCTTCCTAGAGGTCCTCAGTGTCTCATGTGTCCATCCAAACAATACCCCCACCCCCCCACACACACACACACACACACACACACACACACACACACCACCACCACCCACCCACCCACCCAGACTTTGACAGACAGTTTAACAGCTGGCTTGAGAACTTTCTTTGGATGTGTGATTATGAGTCAGTCGTAAGAATTGAGGCCCCTTTCAAGCATACAGGTGAATATTTGATACTGAAAAGATGTATGTATTGTCCAAATATTCCTTTAATATGTACGCCCACCCTTTATCACGTCCACCTATGTTTCTTGTTTTATCTTATTACTGTTGTCATCATCCTAACTTCGGTGACATATCTTATTGTCAGTGGTTGAGTGTCTAGCAGCTTCATTGCCAGACCCCTCTGACAGTTGTGAGGGTGAAGCTTTAAGTTGCTGCCAGCGTGTTGTGACTTACAGCGGACGGGCCTGTCCACGCTCACCTCCCCATACAGCAGCTTGCCAACTTCAAAACCACTCTGCACTGAATGTTCTGCTGCCTCAGAGAAACTGTCCACATTGAGACTGACCCATGGACTGCTTCACAGAAACAGCTCAGGGGGGATGAAAAGCAGCTTTGAAAGGTGCGGACGGCAAAATGGTTCTCTGCGGATGAAAGAGCTCACATTTCACGTCCTCTGTCGTACTGAAATAGGCTTGAAGCTCCAACAACAGTACGGAGTCCGTCATTGTAAAGCACAACATGAGTGCTCTGGTGCTGCTGCATTGCAGTTTAATTTCAAGTTTTCCAGCTGAGAGGTCTACACAGTGTGCACATTACTTTGAAAGACTGACTCATTCCTCCGGCTGCAGTGCTGTTGGACTTGCAGGGCAACACGACAGCACGGAGATGACATGGAAATGGACGGTTATTATTCAGGCTGGTGGAGGAAGGAAGCAGCGAGATGCGACGTTGTAGAGGAAATACTGAGCATTGAGAGAAATGGCTCCTTCTGAGCATAATGAGTTGGTTAAAGAGTGTTCTAATCACGTGGTTTACATCTATGATGTCATGTCATGAAAAGAAAGGTCATGAAACCAGCCACAAATCAGTCCTCTTCCTATATAGTGAAGTTGTTGCTGTATAGTGAAAGGGAAACAAAATACCCCCAAGATTTAACAATTTATTTTCCACAAAGAAACATCTATAAACTAGAATAGATACAACAGCATTAACATCAGCGAATCAAACGGACACAGTTGGAGTTGTTGAGAAAAATGGTGTTTAAATGAGCGAAATAAAATCAGATATGTTGTGACTTCTAAATGCACTTGTGGTGGTAATGCACCGTTATTATATTTCAGTGTTACGAAATCTCATTTCCAGCTCCCAGTGTTTGGCCTGAGCCACCATTCATCTCATCACTACCACCCAGCATTACTCAAGTATGGCAACAGGAAGCAACTTCAGACAAGCACAGCAAGATAATTAGGGCTCGTGTTCCCGGAGCAGCACTGTCTCTGACAACGGCAAGCGTTGTCTCCATCGTCCAGCTTCAACGCGTTCCTCCTCACAGCTCCCCCGCCTCCCACTGCTGCGTCACCGCGGTGGCAGCCTCCAATCGGAGCACTTTCTGGAAATTCACTTTTCTTTAATACCCCGGGACTAGACGGCATTTCCACTATCACATCTTCCTTGTGTGCAGAGGGTTAGTCCACTTTGCCATCATTTTAAAAACAACACACATATGTAAACAGCTTTAGAATATAAGCACACACGCAACAAAACATGTCAAAAGTCCAGAGCGTTTCATTCCACGGCGCAGTGTGTCTTTTTTCATCGCTCCTCTTGCCGTGCAAAAAAAGAAAGGAAAACTACAACAACCGAAAAAAAACAATAAATAGACTTCCTCTGGTTTATATATTTCTGTGTTCATGTATATACATATATATATACATATATATATATATATGTATATATATATATATATATTTATAGTGATGGGTCTCTACATGAGTACACAGCTCTTGGCCCGGTCCTTCCTCATGGTCGGGGCCTCGTCTATTTGCTCAGTCCGGCCCGGCAGAGGTGGCAGGACGAGGTGTGACACTCGCTTCAGGCCTCTGCGGGAACTGCTGCGCTTCAGCTGCGGCTTGTGGGGCCGCCGCACCGACGCCACGGTGGTGACGTGGAACACGTCCCGAACGCTGTTCTCCGAAACCTTGGATGTGCACTCGACGTAGGCCGTCGCCCCCATCTGACGAGCTATCGTGCTGCCCTGGAACACGGAGACAGGAGACGCGAGAGACAATTAGCGAGCGAGCACATTGAACTCACCGGGCGTTTCTCACAACAGGAAACGTGAAAAGGGGAGGAATGCGTGCAACATTTTATCTGCGGTGGCACCGACAAACTTCAGCTTGTAAAACACATTCCTGGTGCACTTTTTATCCTTTCAATGGTTTTGCGTTCAAACTCTTTTCTAACAAAACTCCTGAGCGTGATGTGTTCTCTCTCATTTCCTTTTAGAGTTTGCGCTTGAGTGTACTCCACATCAAAGTGTTGTGAGAGCCCCTGAAAAAGAATTACGATTTTACAACATGCACCCCATGCGTCATCGTGCCGTGGCAATAAGACGGCGTCGTATCTCAACAGTGGAACACGAAATGTCCCCGAAAGAAGCAGCAGATCCCAGACAGAGATGTCAATCTAAACCGTAGACTGAATGTCAATGATCTCAACATGTCTGGAGACAGATGCAGGTCCTCCAGATGAGGCATGAATAATCGAGACACCCATCCTCCTCAGTCTGTGGTGGGACAGTGGGCACAGAGACCACTGGGCTGCTGTTGACATGGTCTATGCAGCTATTTAGAGAGAAGTGAGTTCCTCCAGTACTGGAGCTCACCACTGAGTAATGTTACTATATACCCAGTTAATTGAGACTGTAAATTGTTGGCTTGAGATGAAATCAGTGACACATTTAATTCAAGAATCCCTCTTGCCTCTCTCTTTTACGCAGGAAGGGTAAAGGTTGCAACCAATGCGACAGGACTGCATTTCCCATGACCCTAAAAGTGCATGCTCTCCAACAGCTTTTCATCCCCAGTGGACGCGGTTTGATTCGTATCGCGTGGCGGTCCACTGAGCCACCTCTAAGAAGCAATGAATTACTCATTTTGGTGGAACGGCAGATTTAGATTCAGGGGTGGAGGTAGAGATTGCCGTGACGAGAGGGAAAGGCTCCATCAGATCTCGGGCAGATTAATGCGGGAAATGTCTGGAGTTCACCCAATGGTCACTCTCTGATGACTCCTCAGCTGTGTTGCAATTCAATGTAAGATCAACCACAGGATAACAACACAGGTGATTGGATTAGAGCTCCAGAGATGTTTGAACTCTGCTGCGAGACACACGTTTTCTGGGCTTGTTGGAGGGACAAACAGGAGTTGCCTCAGATGAAACAATAGTGTAATGTAGACATGGCCACAAATGGCCCCCACGTATTTTACATCAGCTCTGTGGTTTGCCACTCCATCTTGTGGTTGTGTGTCTTATTTACATGAACTGTCAGTTGTTTTCAGTTGCTGATTTCCTTGGGAGGTTTGGTGCTTTTAGCCTCCGGCAAGCTCTGGATGTCAAAGGCTCCTTTGTTCTGACGGCTTTTGTGCGGTGCTGAAAAAAGCCCCTCCACTTTGTGTACGTCCAACACAGGAGAGCACAAAATGAAGACGCTGAACGCCGATTAAAATTCACCAATTTACAGAACAGTTTGTCACCCCCTCCCGCTTCTTCCCCGTTCCCTTGGCTTCGAGGTCATGGCGGCACGCGATAAAAGGGCTCACTCATTTATCAATGTCCGTTTTCTTTTTTTTAAATCTGCATGAATATTTCATTTCAGCTAAAAATATGTCCCTCGACGTAAACTCCGCTAACCGCCTTGTGCCTCTTCCGCGGCCCTTGCCATAAGCAACCCGGCGTCGCCTGTCAGCAAATTTTCGGTCAAAAATGCCAGCAACATATCCCAGAGGGGTTTCACACGGCTCTTATTCTGCTGCGGTTGATTGTGTTGCATGAGTCCCTCCCCCCCTCCCCCTTCTTGTGGGACTTCACCTGAGAGGCCCTGCTAAAATGGAAAAAAAATTCTATATAATCGCTTGGATCGCTTTCTAATTTCTTTTCCCGAAAACCGTTGTTGTTTTCAAGTCTGTCTTTTTTTTCTTCTCCCCGGGCACCTTCCAAATCCCTCTCTCATTTCTCATGCCCCCCTCCCTCCCTCCCCCCTCTCTTCCTCCTCACATATCCATCATATGCTTGTTCTCACCTGCTCGTGGGTGACGGGGATGAGGCGCTGCTTGGAGAGCTCCCTCAGGGTGCCGACGTCTGTCCTCATGTCCAGCTTACAGCCCACCAGCACCACTTTGGCATTGGGACAAAACTCCTGCGTCTCCCCATGCCACTGTTGAGACATGAAGCGACACCGATACATCACCGATTGTGCCAAACACGAGTGTAGAGCCGCCTGTACCGACTGGGATACAGTGACGACCTTTGGCTCCTCGGACACCAGAGACCCGAGCTCGATGGGGATTCGCGCTCTCTTGATAAAAGACAATTGTTCAGCTAAGAAGTCACAGAGAATAGAAAATGTCTTTTGAATCTATGTATCAGCATTCCTGAGATTAAATGAGTTGATATTTGTGAAAACAAATCATGAGTGCTGTAACAATAATGTAACCCTTGTGTTGCCTTCGGGTCAATTTGACCCGATTCAATGTTTCACCCTCCTGTCGCCTTCGGGTCAATATGACCCGATTCAATGTTTAACCCTCCTGTTACCTTTATATTTACTAACATATTTTACCCTTGAGGTCAATATGACCCCAGCTATTAAAATCTCCAGAAAATTATTAGGATTAATATTGTTTTCCAAGTTTAAGTGTGAGGTACTTTATGTTTGTTTGTTGACTCCCGAAAGAACACCGACATTAAACATTGAATCGGGTCAAATTGACCCGAAGGCGACAGGAGGGTTAAATATTGAATCGGGTCAAAATGACCTGAAGGCAACACAAGGGTTAAGTAGTCCAGTTCTGAAACACCATAAAACAGCCGTGAGATATTGTAATTGTAACATTTGATTTTTAAAAGAATTAACAACAAATCAGTTAAGTGAAAAAATAATTGAGCGATGAATTAAAATAAATGGTTAGTTGCACTGTAAAACATAAATTCATATAGTTACTTTAGTTACAACTAATAATGTTCTGAATAATTATTGAATAACATTTATTCTCTCGATTAACATTTTATAGTTTGATCAATACCTTCTCAGAAAGCAACGATCAGTGCACATGATACTTTACTGAAACACATCACATTTTGACATTGCTTGCTCGTCATTCATGCCACTTTGGTTCAGGTTTCTGCGATACCCATCAACAAATGTATTTCAGGTTGTGTACAGAAAAGGTTGAACGTCTTAAATGTCCCTTCTGAAACTCAGCTGAACCAACATCGTCTCTGTTCCGGTTAACACACAACCGCAGCCAACGGCCCTGACATATTCCTCATGCCGTGTGCAGAATGTCAGGGTGTCCATTCACCCTTCATGTTGAAGACCTTTCAAGCCCACCCCTATTCTTCCAATAACACCCAATCAAAAGCTTTGACTGTTTAACCCTCTGTCCTCCCCCAGCTGCCATTCGGAAACCTTGGTTTGCTTGTTTCTCGAGGTCAAGAGTCTAATTTGGGACGGTGATTGTGCAACGGGTTTTCCATGTGCCCCTGAGTTTTAGAGATTACCAGGGTGACAGCTAGGGGTCAGGGGTCACGGCAACCCCCTGCCAAGGGATACATGGGAAAACCAAAAGCTTGACGGCAGCTCTGCTTCCCCCTGTTGACAGAGAGCACTGAAGCTTGTGAGATATGTGGGAGAAGAAAAAAAGAGTGTCTCGGGTAAGATCTACGAAAATCTGCAAGGGGAATTTTAGCTGCTCCCCTCAGACCACTGAACACGTCAACGGGCCCGCCCTGGGAACGGACTTTGGCCGCACAAGGAGCGCAGTTCAAAGGCAAACACACACACACACACAGCTTCAAGATGAGATACTACGAAAAGGCACGGACCTATTTCACATGACACCCATCCACGCAAACAAACCCATTAAGTTGGGTGTCTCTACATATCCAGTAGGTATGTAATAACACTTCTATGACCACATCCCCGCCCTGCCTGTATCACACATTTTAACCGCCACTCCAAACTCAGCATCTGAACCATAGAGCCCCTTATAAATTTCAAGTTCCACCATCTGGCCAACTGTTCTGCATAAAATTAGTCTTTTAATTTCAATTTAATTGTAGATTGCCAACACTAAGTACTCGTGATCAGACTCTGCAACAGCTCCTCTTTGATATGGCTGATGTGGCTAATTTGATATTCCTCTCGCAGCCACTCGTGTGCAAAGCCTCTCTTCTCATTCTTCACTCTGACCTTCCGTTCCTCAGAGGCACGAGGGTCAAGTGTCCATGGACGTTTTAATGAGATAAAGGAGCGGGAGGCTCTAACCTCTGTGCTGATTGGCTCTATTGTTGAGCCATGAACATGCAAGCTGCTGCTGCTGAGAGGGAACTAGATGCTGATTGGAAGAAGCTGGATGTTGTTCTGGTTAGTTCTCCAGTGGCAATGCGGAACCAAAGTGTTCAGAGGAGGAGATGAAATAAAAAATGTAAAAAAACACTGACCTTCTTTATGACACTGTCCAAAGTCTGTGGGCGGCTGATGTCAAAACAGACGAGAACTGCATCCGAGTCGGGGTACGCCAGCGGCCTCACGTTGTCGTAATAAGAGGAACCTGCGAAAACACAATAACATATGGCATAAGGTCACGGTGTCTTCTGTAAAATTCCTGTGTGAACTTGCTTTTAACCTGAATTAACCCCATGAGGCTCAGACCACATGGCTTATTCTGTCAATTAGAAACATACTGGAAGGTGAGCTAAAGGTCAATAATACATGGAGAGCTCGTTAAAGCAGAGGCTGTGACCTGAACTTGGACATGCTGCATCTTGAATGCACTCTGCAGATACAAACGAGTCTTGATCTTAACAGTTGTGTGCACATATGAGTATCTTTGTCTCTTGGGCTTCCACACAGCTGTGGCCTCCCTTTATCAGAGCGCTTCAAGAGGAATGTCGAGGGGTTACTAAAACAAGAACACACACACACACACACACACTCAAAAGTGAATTATAGTGGGTTGAAGACCGGAGGACTTGTGCACACAGTCCATAATCATCTTCAAACAACAGCGAATGCCAACACAAAGGCCAAACTAAAGGTTGAACCCCTTCACTTTGTCTACTCATCCATCTTCCTGCCTCCTCCTGGTCCTTGTTTTAAAAGCCCAAACTTGTTTCTGATTTGAGATTCACATGCACTCGCACGCCTTTCTCCGCTCTCTTATTTCATTTCTGTGCCCTGATCAAATTTGAAGGCGGCGTGGCGCCTTTGTACTTTCACAAGTTGCTCGGTTCCACGGGTCCTGCTCACTTACAGCTCTCATTAGAAGGCTTGTAAAACTATCTGGGCTCTCTCTCTTTCTCTCTCTCTCTGAGCTGTGGTTGTGGCCGTGAGCACCCTCCCTTCTGCCTTCCCTGGGAATTAGTAAGGAACTGAACTCTTACATTTCGATAGCAACAGCAGCCTGGTTGCATTACTTTTAGTGTCATGAAAACTCCCACGTTTTAGGGAGAAATCACCACATTGTACCCTGACAACTGCTAGAAATGTGCATCACATGCCGTTGATGAAAGTTTATACATATTCATATTCTACAACCACTCAAATATTACATGAAATTGTATAAGGCCCCACCAACTATGAGTATGATCATGATGGATTATCTTTCCTGTTAACATGCTCGTACCAGACCCGACACAATAGCCAGCATGTAAAAGAGCTGTGTGACTTTGTCTGGCGAGGTAAATGGAGTCTGCACAATAGCGCTGGAGCCTGTTTTGGCATCACTATGTTCTCTTTGTTCATGATGGAATGACAATAGCTGCATGCGGCCCGTACCCCCACCCAGCGGGCTGACTGTCCCCTGATGATCTCAGCCCTGAGAACAATGCACAGCCTGCACATTAAAGATGGCTGTGCCTCCGAGTGAGAGAAACAGTTTTGTTTAAATTCGGTTTCTCACCAAAATGCACTTTGCCATCAAGGGCTATCAAATATTACAAGATTTAAACAAATAAAACTCTGTGAAATATGCATTGTTCATGTCTCCTGTTATTGTGGCATTCCACTGGAGATATGCATTACCGCCCCTTGCAGTGAACCTTCACACGCTAGCTCATGGCGTGTGTGCCGTACTACGATAACTGTCCACTGGGTTACAAAATGAATTCACTGAATGAAAGTTTCTCGGTGCACATGTAAACGTTCTTCAAGCATTTTTGGGCTTCGTACATCATTTTCATAAGAGGCCTCTCTGTACAACTTATACCGACACAGCGATTGGACAACTTTTATGTTTTTATTGTCCCTAATGACTCAAATTGTGGTGACACAAATTTGCCATGATCCATTATTGTCATTGTTTTCACAACAATGTAAGCAATGTAATGAGTGGTTATGACTGATAAGATAATGATTGGTTACGGGGCTGCTGTGGGCTTGGTCCAGATTAATCTGTAATGAAAAAATCCGTCTAAGTGGTGCCTTTAAACGCAGCAGAAGCAAGTTTTGACAATCTTGTTTCTTCTTCTTCTTTTTTTTTTTTACACACATTGCAATCATATTTGTAGTGTATTATAGAAAAAGCACCCCTTACAGGACATTATCAGGAATTCAAAGTCCTGTCACCGTGTTAGTAATACAAGATTACTGTTTTGTAACACACACACACACACACACACACACAAAGCCCAATCACACAGATGCCAAATTGAACAGTCAGCAAAGCACACATTGTATGACAGCGAGCTCCGATTGGCCGTGGCCATACATGAGGTGCTGTAGCTGCTGAAGTCGGTCTTTAGTAGGTATCACAGTGCAGCAGGCCGTGCTGAGGATAGAGCTGAAGAGGAAAAGAGCATGTGGAGGTGGAGAGGGGACAGAAAACATTTAATGACTTTGATGCTCGGGCGAGGGCAAGTGCACAAGCACGAGATGATGAGAGAAGCAAACGTGGAATTACAGCGGAATCCAGATGAAACAAAAGGTCCTCGTTTGACTGAAGATGTAATTAGAGGCTGGAACGAGGCCTTTGGGATCAATTTGTCGATCCCAAAGATCAGAATGATTGTCAGTTCGCGGTCACGACAGACCTTGTCACCGCGCAGTATATCTGAGCTCTTTTGCCTTGAGCGACATGGAAGCTACATCAGCACTTTTACAAAGTCAGAAAAAAAAGTCCTCTTAGGGAGAGGAGAGGAGAAAAGAGCTGAGTTTAAAAACAAGCCACGCTGGCAACAAAAAAAAGCTGATCACCATCACGATCGAGGACATAAGGAGGAGGAGAAGGGAGGGGGGAAACGATTCATCCTGATTGTAAAATATATCACCTCCACCGCCTGAAAGGCACTTGTGTCCCTTCCAGCAAAGAGACATGACCGGAGATAAAAGGGGCTGTGCAGTGGGCGTTTGGGTAGGTCATGAAAGCGCTGGACCCGGCAGGACAGATCAAATCGAGAGCTATGAGAGCTCTGCGTTGGCTATCGGTGAGGCTGGCCTGTGCCTATTCACTGTGCAGTGGAACAAAAGGTCAATTGAATTTCAGACAGAGCAGGAGGAGATGGATGGAGCAGGAGGACGAGGGAGGGGAGCCCAGCCTGGCAGCCACCACTAAAAACCATCACCCCTGCCACGTCGTGCCAAGGACAGGCATAAACCACCCCTCACAAAGCCTCCTCCAGCATTAGCATTAGCCTGCTTTAGCACCGGCCTTCTCCCACAGTGGAAAGTGGATTTCTGTCTTCATTTGCGCCATGCAGGAGGCTCTGCCGAGCACAGGCGACAGAGGTCGAGCTTCTTCAGAGGCTTGAATATCCCAGGAGACGTCGATAAAGTGATAAAGCTCGAGGGTTTCTTGGCCTACTGTCCGCTAACCCACTGACTCCCCCTTAGGGGACACTCTGTCCAAAACATGACAGTCTCTATCTGCTCATTCAAACCCTCCTTTGTGAGAATTTCCATTTCACGAGGACAGAAAGTGACGTAGCCTATACTGAACAATAAAACACGAACGCGGCTAGATGGAGGAGATTCTTTAGAAAGCCTGTGAAATTGAGTGTGCATTAACATCGAACAAAGCCATCCAGTCTTCAGTGCATTAATCTGTACCATCACAGCAGGAATTCTCTCTCTCTCTCTCTCCCTCTCTCTTTCTGTTGCATGCTCATTGCAGACACAGCTAAAAAGCAAACCATTATGAGCGAGGGTAAAAGAATAGTCTTTGCCTCGAGGCTCTGATGTGTTCATGCACATATGGCAGGGAGTCAACAGCAGCTCATTAGGACCCACAAGAAAACACCCATGCACACAGACAAAGGCAAGGGTGGAAGGAAACAAACACTCTCAGAAATGAAGACAAATAAACGAAAGCAGTTAGTGTGACTTGGTTAGCACAAACGCTTCGAAACACAACACATTCAGCACCACACACCCCGGCGTCTTTATTCCGCTGCAGCTGTTTTCCTCTCGAAATGCACCTTCAAAGCAAAGGCGAAACATTTCAAGTCGGGGTGGACGAGTATCGTAGCAACCCGGAGGGATGCAAATGGATTCATTGCGAGGCCCTGAAAGGAAGTAAGGAAGAGGAGAGCAGGGGAGCGGAGGGGATCTAATGACTCCGGTGCATTGATTATTAGAGGTGAAGAGGTGCAGGAGAAGAAGAGGGTTGGCGCTCCATCTCCATCCTTTAAAAAGGTTGAGCAGACTTTTCATGACAGAAGGTTTTGGTCTGTGTTGTGAACTGTTATGGTTTCTTCTCAATCAGGGTTCTTACTCGCATATGAAAAGAGACGAATGCCAAGACACCCTTAGAGCGGAGGTGAAGTTGGATCGACCCAGTGTGCTGCTGTACAAGCATGTTCCCTGATGCGAATGTAAGCCAGAACAACACTTTCTTTTACAGTCCCACGTCCAGAATCCAATACAGTGTCCCGCCCGCACTGACCTTATTCACATGGCAGAAATTGTAAACTCACACTCCAAATGGAGAAAAAAAACCTACCTTCAATATTGGCATATAACTTGTGCTTCTATAAGAAGGGACTCAATTTCAGCGGGTCACATGAGCGTGACACTTTTTAAATGCCGGCTCTACCGTTTCAGATTTTTTTCCCATCATTTTCAAACCGTTCCAGGAAACCACTGGTTTCCATTAATTTTCACATGATCAATTAGAAGACTCGTGAAACGTGTTTGAGTAATCCGTCACAATGAGGATGAAGATCTGCATTAATTTTGGTCAGTGTCAAATTTTCATAAATGTGACAAATATTAAAGCACGAGCTTCATTGTGATGTATTACACAACTCAAGCATGATTTAAGTTTCTGCTCATTGATATAAAGCCAGCCGTTAGATAAGTAGAAAATGAAAGAGACAAAGCGTGGCTATGGACTAAAAGTCATGATATCTTGTCCTCTCTTGTGGAGGGCCACACTTCATTGGATTAAAATGGATTTCAGAGTTCAAGTTTCTTGAGATTCATTCTTAATTAATTTGTTATTTATTGTGCAGAGAAGTCTCTCAAATACATGTTTCCATTGTTCGGTGTTCTTCTTGTTCCATAATAGCGTACATCCTCCTCCTGTGAGGCGACTTCCAAATGGCCATCAATGATGTAAACATTGATATTGGCATTTACAGATCACATATGACGCCTGCCAGATTCTGTGCACATGTAGGCTATGGACATGTACATATACCCCCCCCCCCCACACACACACACAAACACACACACACACACACAGGTAAAGCAGTTGATCTATAATAGAGACGGCTACGTCACATTTTCAAAGGCATTAGAACACAGTAGAGGTGACACTGGGTTAAATGGCCGTTAACCTCCCTTCGTCTGCAGTCTCCACCCAGGGGATATTGATCAAAGCTCCCTGTGCTTTTCGCCGTGGAGGAAGTGCTGCCTTTGAAGGGCATCGAGCACCTTCCACATCATCTGCTCTGAGCCGCGCTGCCGAGGATTCAATGCCCGTGTCTGTGGTTGAAAAGCTGGGCCAGCCACCGCAGAGATGGAGCAGCATTACTGTCTGTCTCCTGCTCGCCCCGGGGGTATGGAGATGGACTTGTGTGTCCGCTTTCAGTTTCACCCCCGGCTCCTCTTTTATAATCACAGACAGACACGCACACACACACACACACACACGTACACACACACCTATACACACACACACACACACACACACACATATTCTTTCTCACTCCGCCGGAGAAACAGGTTTGAATTCCATCTCCTGTTGTTTGATCACCGTGTCCTGTCTAAGGCTCAAGCTGTATTTTGCTTTTAAAGATCCCTACACTTCTTTTGTTGCTCTCTCCTTCTATCGATTCATTAATATATACCCTTTCTCCCTTAAAAAAAAAAACACAATCATGCCTCTGCTTTGATTTTCTCTTTCAAAGTGTGACATGACGAGATCAGGAGAGGCAGTCTGTGATGATGCACCCCTCTGTGCCACTTCAATCCTTGGAGATGTTCTTGGGTTTTAGATGTTGCAATACAAATACTACCCAGATTGTGTTTGTGTGAGGAAGTCAAGTAGCTAGGAACAACGGCTGGCAGTGTACAGGGAGAACACACAGTTTGTCTTTATCTGTTATGTGTTTCCTCAAGCTCAAGCGCAGAAGCAAAATGTTTGGACAAGATCCATCGAATAACTTAGTTTAATACAAAATAAATAAAAAAGAAGAACCAGTAAAAGCACACCATATGGTGACTTGAAGATTGTTTTGTATTTGCACAACCTCTTTCACCACTCGAAACCAACTGGTTATAATACTCCCAGTACAAGTCTTCTTGCTGGATTTGTTTTTGTCTCGTTGCGCAACATTTCAAAGCAAAAGATTTCAGATGGCAAAGAGGTAATATATATATATTTATATATATATATTTTATATATATATATATATATTTATATATATATATATATATATTTATATAAATATATACACATTTTTATATATATATATACAATTTATATATACAGGACTGTCTCAGAAAATTAGAATATTGTGATAAAGTTCTTTATTTTCTGTAATGCAATTAAAAAAACAAAAATGTCATGCATTCTGGATTCATTACAAATCAACTGAAATATTGCAAGCCTTTTATTCTTTTAATATTGCTGATTATGGCTTACAGCTTAAGAAAACTCTAAAATCCTATCTCATAAAATTTTAATATTTCCTCAGACCAAGTAAAAAAAAGATTTATAACAGCTGAGTGTTTGTCAAGGCTCAGGAAACCCTTGCAGGTGTTTCGAGTTAATTAGACAATTCAAGTGATTTGTTTAATACCCTACTAGTATACTTTTTCATGATATTCTAATATTTAGAGATAGGATATTTGAGTTTTCTTAAGCTGTAAGCCATAATCAGCAATAAATCAGAATAAAAGGCTTGCAATATTTCAGTTGATTTGTAATGAATCCAGAATGCATGACATTTTTGTTTTTTTAATTGCATTACAGAAAATAAAGAACTTCATCACAATATTCTAATTTTCTGAGACAGTCCTGTATATACATTTATATATATTTATATATATATATGTATTATTTTAATTTTTTTTAAAGAAAGGAGGCAAGTAGGAATTTCAAGCTTACTCCTTAAAGGTTGATCAATCAGCCACCCTGAGCAAACCACTGCTTTGAAGGGATGTCTGGATCATGGATGCATTGGTCAACATTTATTGACAAATAACTTGCATTCGCTCTAATAAAAACTCTAATTTATTTGACCTAGCAATGAATTCTGCTCTGAAAAGCTACACGCCCTCCTCAAAGACTACCATCACGCCACATCTCCTTCCGCTCCTTTGCACGTATAAAACCGCAGAGATCACAGCCTTTATTTCCAGTCCTACACATCTCTCTCAATCACAGGATTTTCATTAAAACTTGTAATAACACTGACGGAAGCTTCTCTGTCCACAGCTGTCTGTTTGATATGAAAGAAGATGTGAGAATATTCAGGCAGGATATGAAAGAATAGCTTGTGAGAGGAGAAGGACATCCTCATGCTGCATGGAATCCACTTCCTCCATCCAAACACATCCCTATCATGGCCCGGGCCCACTCTGAAACCCCCCAGGGAGACCGCCGGGAAGACATTGCACGACGACCTTGAGTGCTATTTCACTTCCACAATGGCGACCGTAGAGCGAGAAAGAGAGCGCATCGAATCTTGTTTATAAATAAAGTCATCCATAAATGATGGGATCCTGTCGAGTGTGTGTGAGCGGGGGGGGGGGGGGGGGAGGTGAAAGGCGGCCCTGTATCCCCTTACGCTCGGATGGGTTGCAGACGGATGCGTTGAGGGTTTTGCTCCCGTGGCGGTAGGGGGCTGAGGGACTTAGCGCTAGCTTTGGGAGCAGCAGGACCGGTGTGGCTGTTTGAAGTGTGCTGATCACTGCACCGAGGAACGCAGACATGGCTGAACATCGTCTTCCAAGCGTTACACATTCAATTCAATCTGAACCATGTTATGACACGTTTAATTAAAATGTGCACACATATCTTTCAAGCATAATTAAGGCTCACTGCAAAACAAACAATGTATAAGTAGAAGCAAGCACTTACTTTGATGGCTTTTTATTTATTGAGAAAGAAGGAGACGTTTCTTTTCTCTTTGGATATCTATCAGGCAAAACTATATTGGCCTCGCTCTTTGGCCCATTTAGGCATGAAGCTCTTTTTTCTCTCTACATAACATTATTAAAGCACACGATGTTGGGGAGGTTTTAAATGCTGGATACTCTTGTGAATCTTCTTAAATAAAGTATAGAAGTTCATCACAGCAACATGTAAGTTGTGTCCGGGTCAAATCCATCAACCGACTAGACCCGGAAATATGGCAGCATCAAACTGGTGCTTGTTAGTCAGTTATTCTCAAAGTTAAAACGTAAGAAGCTCTCAGTTGTATGGTCAAGTCCATGTGCCTTTGAAGTGACAACCTTTAGGACCCATAACTTCCTACCATGTCAATATCCTTTGCATTGTGCTGCAGGTCGTGTTACTTCAGGTCAATGGAGAACCAGGTTGCATGTTTCCTCCATCTCTTAATACAATAGACAAAAGCACTCCTTTAAATCCCCGACATGACTTCTTATATCGCGATATGTAACTGTGTGTTTAGCATGTGACAAGAGAGCTGCATTGGTTTAAAATGGTGACACAGTTGCTGTTTGTGTGTCTGCATCCCCGGGGACCACAGTGGGTCAGGTCCCAAGGGTGCCACCAACAAACCTCACTCGCAACCAAAAGCCTCGGAGGGTGGGGCGGTGGGAGAAGCACAGATGTACATGTCTCCTTCTGTCCACCCTCTCTGTCCCCTTCTGCAGTTTTCAATAGAGTGAACACTTACTGCTCTTATAACATGCTCCAAGGGCGCCCCCCATGCTTTTTACTCGCTTCACCCCCTCACTTCCCCAATCTCTGTGCGTATTGGGCGAAGCAGCTGCCGCGCTTTCCAGCCTCGTTGACTACCGGCTCCCCCCCCCCCCCCCCCCCCAGCGCCCCGCATCAGCCCCCATTACGCCTCTGTTCAGCTGAGAAACAATAGGACAGGTCGCCGGGTCAGAGCTGTTGGAATGCCCATACACAAACCCATTCAATCACACACATGCCCACACACATGTAAACATGCACTCACACATGCCAATAACCATATATAACTGTGCTCCCCTACTATTAATTACAATTTATTTTAAAATCTGACCATTTGTATTTTTGTTGCCCTCAATGCTTGCCAACAAAACTGTTTCTTATCTATATTTCATCACTTTTTTCTCTCTGTCAGCCGTCATATAGCGTCATTCTCCTCTGTTCGCAGCGCGGCGAGGTTTAACACAAAGTTTGTAATCTGAGTGTGAGCGCATCGAAAGCCTGAAGTGCACGTCTTTTTTATCCCCACCAAAAGACTCCTTTTAATTCTGCCTATTTAAAGTTCATTCCCACTTTGTGATTTTTTTTTCCCCCATTGGCACATTAAGTAATTAAAAAAGCCAAAAGCCATATCCGGCCTATCAGCAGCGTGCGGCACAGTTCATCAGTGGACATGCTATTTAAGCAGATTATACACTTTGGCCTGGTGCTCAGCATTAAGCTGACAGTGCACGGGGCTGAGAGGAAGGAATGTGGGGTGGCTCTCAGCTCACAGCTGTATCCATGGTCACATTCGGGCTCCTCCGACGGCGATAAGAGATCAGACGGGATGGGAGGCGGTCTCCTCGGGGGGCCTCCAAGGAGCGCTTGTTTGATAGTTTATGGGCGGGTGGCCATGTGGGACGCTCAGGACGTTTTCTATGCACGTGAAAGCGGGCAGAGGAGCGGGTACAGGCCTGTGTGGTGCAGCTGGCAGGCCGCACTTCTGTGTGTGAGCAGAGGTGTCTGGGCGAGAGAGTGTTTCACAGAGCCTCTGAGGAGAGCCCATATTCTGTGTGGTAATTACAGCCTGTGTGTTCCCGTCAGTGTAGCTGGCTGGCTCTCATGCAGCACTTCTGCCCACCCACTGCTTAACACGGCCCCTGACTGCCGGTGACCTAAGCGCTACAGAAGCCGCCTTGACTAATGGGCTATCAGAGATGGAGAACACCGACGAGGGAAAAGAAAGATCAGAGGATACATAAACAGCACTGAGGAAAAGATAACAGACACTACACCTCCAGAGAAGATACTATACAGTCTCCTGCAAATCAACAATCCTTCTGATGCAGCTTCCTTTTTATTTCTCTTACCTTCTTATTTCTCACTGTAACAACTGCGACGCCATTTCCTCTTCAGCTTCTTGACCCTTTGCGTAATGGTCTATGAATATGATTCCCGTAGTGCTGAGCTCCAGGGATGGAGCACAGCTGCTTGCCTGCTCGAGAACCGAGACTTCTAGCCCAGCAGCCAGGACTGCTGGCGGTACTCCAGAGTTTCTGTCACACAAACCCACTCAGAGAGTCAGGGTGCAATGAAGTGCAGCACTGTGCATGAGACCATCATTATTCAAGAAATTTAGAGCTGGAGACAATTTACAAAGAGGAGAAGAATGGAATGTCTGTAACACAGAGGGGATTTGTTCATGCAATGCCAAAATAATTTGCCTCATCTCGAATACGAGGGAATTTATGTCGAAGCCATTTTAGTTGCATGCTTTCATGTGATTTAGAGCCGTCAACACGTTTTTGTTATTGTCAAATGGAAAAACTGTTGATTTAAGGCACTTAACAGCCATATAGTGGGTGTTAAAGTAAAGCAAATGATCAGTGCATTTACATTTTCCTTGTTATTTGAAGTTTAAATGTATTTATTTGCATGTTTTAGCCAGTCTCATTATTCCTGATCACAGGAGTGATCAGTTTGGAAGTCACTAGAATCCTTGGCTCTAACATGTGAGGTAGCGTGTAGGATGTGCAGTACTGTGACACTCAAAGACTGCATATCCACTTCACTCCACGCAACTCTTGCCGTTTAGTTTCTAATATACAAAATGTCTTTCTGGGCTTCAACCATTAACTGTAATCCCCGGGATTATCAAGTTTCAGGCTGCCAGAGAGGCTGCAGGCTCATCCCAAACCAGGGGGATGAGAGTCATGGAGGAGCCAGAATATATGTCCTGTCAAGCTCATCAGGCCCCAGGAATATACCTGTACCAGTTACTGGTAACTGTACCAGTTACTGGTAACTGTACCAACTATCTACGAGAGTGGCAACCAGGACCATCAGCCCACGCTCATTTCCAACCTCACCAAATCCAACATGGCAGTCATATATATATATATATATATATATATATATATATATATATATATAGTCAAACAACACACTCTGTGCTCACTCAGCCACCAAATTAAAAAAGGAAACTTCTATTAAATGTGTACAGTGTGATCTTTACACAAACACAAGACACAATGACATGCCTTCTCGTGCTCTGTGGGTCTGTACTGAGGCACAACAGTGCTTTGAGCAAGGCAGCAAAAGAAATGATGGCATAAAGATACTTTACAATGTATGAATATGTATTATGTGACAATGTTATGGTGGCATAATAACTACATAAACAGCTACATGAGTGTAAGAGTGTGTTGATTTGATAATTAGTCCATTAATCAATTTGTAAATGAAGAAAACAGTTTTAGATAACACATTGATAATTGAATCATCAATTAAGTCATTTTAAAACATCTTCTCAAATTCAAAGATCTGATCTTTTTTTCCTTTTCATATTATTGTAAACTGTTTTTTACAGAAGGGGGTAAATATAGTCAAAGCAAATTACTCAAGATTGTGTGTATGGGCACTTTTTATCAACTTCTTAATTGAGTTTGTTTAATTCCTTTAGGTTGCAGTAATTCAAAAGCTTGCACTATCGTCTGTTTACTCATTACTCAAATATGTCATGCAGCCGTTCCCCCCCCATTACAGGGAGTGCCTTATCGCCTGCTATGCATCATCAAAACAGGTTTTAATTTAGGCAGTTATTGCCCTGAGCTGGTTAGGCAAAGACTAGGAACCACTTTCAGAAATCAGGCTCGGTGCATCCATTCAGTCTCGTGAACGGCAGTAGGATGCTGACAACATTTTTTTTTAAAGGTAAATCTATTGTCTGCGGTTAAATAAGCAGCACCCTTACCAGTGAGTTGCAACCACCTAATTTATTAATTGGAAATTGAATGAAATTTAGTTTTTAAAATTATTTAACGTTCCAGTTGTGATGCAAAGAGGTCAAACAGACCAACTGTGAGAGCCCAGAGCAAATCGTGTTATCTCTTGCGATCCGCATCGTCGCTACTCAGGTCAGGCAGCCCTCTCTGAGCATCCTCTGGCTCCAGTGAGCTGTGGGTTTGAGGGCAAATAGCTGCCTGTTAGAAGTAGGTATGCCCTGTGTTGTGGCTGCAGTTCACTCACTCTATTAAAGATTAATAAGGTGTAAAGTGTCGAAGAATAGAAAGCCTGCTGAACTCTGTGTGTTTTTACAGGCCTCTGAATGCCCTACTGGTCCAGTGTGCTGAGAATGTGGAGTTTAAAGACACCAGGAATGTGGGAAAGTCGGTTTAATAGGAGCGAGACAGACGGACTGCGAGTGCTGGCGCTGGGAGTGGTGTTGCACACTTGCAGTGTCTTGTTGTCGTCTCTCAAGTCAAAACAATCACACCTCTGTCTGGGAAAAGCCAGGACAGCTTTTTGTTGACAGAGGAAGACTCAATGAGGAAAAGATGCTCGGAAACCTGTGTGAATGCGGAATTTAATTTTTAGAACGTCTAAATAAATGTGTTCCTGCTCTCTCTGGCAGTGCAGCACAATCGTCCATCTATCTGTAACCAGACCATGAAAGCTTTTATATTTGTTGTTGTGGTGTGTCAGGCAGGTCTATTGCAGGAACAATCCTCCCCTGAACAGCAAAGTGATGCGTTTTATGTTCCCAGCAGCAGCAATTTGTTTCGAAAGTAAGAGTAAAAAAGAAAGAAAAAAAATGGGAAACTACAGCGAACATCGCTGATCAGTCAAAGAGCGATAACAGAAGCTCTCAGGATAAGAGCGAGAGACTCGGGGTCTGAATGACGAGCGACCTCTGGGAAGCACACAGTGGAAAAAAGCACCGCAGCGTGAGTGATTAGTAACAACGATTTCAGCAGAAGAAGAAAACAAAACAAGATTCCTGTGGATAGCCACTTGAAAGAACACTCCACCATGACTAAACAGAAAGTAAAAGTTCCAGTCCTCGTGTGGTGATCAGAGAGGGGAAACAAAAAGAGACGCGAGTGTACTGCTGTATAGGAAGTTCGTGGAAACCCAGCTGTCGTAGCTTGGTGTTATAAGAAACAGTGTGCACACCTCTTAGCAGGGTAATAGTCTGAGGGCAAGGCTGTAGGGAATCTTTCCCAGGCACCTATACCATATTGGGAAGAGAGGAAGAGTGTATTCATGCCTCAGGCTCAGTAAAAACCCTGACTGGCTGACTACCAATGGGCCCATGAGTGTCGACAGTAATCACTAATGGCTCTCAGACAAGTTATCACCAAGCTGCATTAACATTTTGACCACTTAACAGCTTGGGTTGCTTTAAAAGTGCATTAAGATACAGATACATGCGCTGGCACAACAGACCGCCTCTCCCTGGTTGGCTGTCTGCGCGCTCATAAACAGATACCCTTTCTAATTGACTTCATTCTGCAGATGGTCTGGAGCTGAACGCAGAGCGGAGCACAAAGCTCAGCGGAAAGTTGTCCCAGAAGTCATAAGACCTCCCTGGTTCTGTTTAATGCTTCTTAAAATACACATTCATTTAGAGAACAACAAACACACGCACAGACGTACAGATGTACAATTGGTAATGACCTCAATTTAGAGACCAACCTAATCAACGGGGCGACAATGAGTGCCGGGAACCTTTTTTTAGAGGCGATGCACATCTAACCGTGCCGGAGAGATGGGAACCAGGCGAGATGCCGTCTGTTTGAAAAGCCTCGGATAGAGATCAATATTGCTTTGTGATCGAAGCCCGACCACAGCAGGCAGGCTTTTCCCTCAATGAAAAGGGAGACAATACTTTATGTGAAGGGGCTGAAAGCTCGGTGGTGAAATGGGATGTGGCTTTGGAAGAGCAAGTGGAAGACTGACTGACAAATGTTAAGTCAAAATTGAACTGGCTGTAGACTGCAGCCACAGGAAAGTGGCGGAGCACAATTCCTTCTTTCTAAAATAAAAATAGCTCGGTGAAGTCGTGGCCCGGTTGATGAAAGGCAAAGTGGGTATGAATAGAGAGAGCTCCGTTGGCACTGCTGCTCTGTTGGCACTCAACGGCCGTGATAGGTTCCTCCATGTTGGACTCCCTTTGGTTTCCTCAAAGGTCAGCACTGTCTGACGGCTTGCAAGAGGCCTCGCAGAGTAGAACAGGTCAAAGGTTACCAAAGGTTAACTGGAAGCCTTAGCATGTCACACACGCTGCGAGTAAATCCACCGATCGCAGCGATTGCGTCGAAATAAATAGATTTAGCTCCAAATGATGGCGTGCGCAATGCCTGAGAGCCTGGGCACTGAACTGGTGGTGCTGCTGCTGGTTTGCGTGAGATAAAGAAATAATCAAAACTAAGCTAGAAAGGGGCAGGAGAGGGGCAATAAACCAATTAGAATCCAAAAGAGATGCGAGACGCGCTCTTTTCTTCAGATGAAAGCCTTTTTTTAATCTACGTGCGACTCAATTATGTTTCTTGTTGAGAGAAAATATGAACATCTTTGTTTTCTTTGAATCTGTGAAAAATGGCATAGCACATAAGGACCTCTAAACACACACACACACACACACATACCAATGCACACATGCTTACCAAACAAACACACTCACACACTCACACACATTTCCCCTGTGGGTTGGGTGACGTCATGTTTGTTGTGGGTGGCGGCTCTTGGTTGAAGATTAAAGACTAAACTGCCAAATGGTGGTTTAGGGTTTTAAGAGGGACAGAAGCACAACACTCCCACTGCATCATTAGGCTCCTACAGCCCAGAGATAAGGAACTCTTCTAAGTTGTTGCCCCGGGCCCCAGAGGACCCCGACCCCTGACTGACAGGCTCAAACTGATTTACTCCCCGGGTCGACGCGAGGTCCCAGGAAAAACAACATTCTTTCAGTGACTGCATGTAACATAAAAAATACTCCCACCATCTCCCCTGGAAGATGGTTTTAGTTTTAATGTTTGGGAATGTTTATGGTAGAAGAGGGAATTCCCTCTGGGAAGGTCTCGTATTCAGTGGTGTGACTGGCCAGCCATGTCGCTGACGGTCAGATGACAAGAGCCTGTAGCCTGAGACGACTACGATGACATGCAGATATCAGGTAATCCATTCATGCCGACTAGACAGGGATGAAAGTAGACATGGCTTTCTGTGCAGGAGTCTCACGGAGGCCACGGCAGCTTCTGGGAAGAACTACTTCCTTAGCAAGAAGCAAATTCATACACTGAAACCCAGTGACATAGAAAGTCATTACCATGTCAAAGTAAGGAGGATGTGTTGTCAGAAACTCTTCCTGATGACACAACACTCCTTTCTGCGGAACAACTGATGTCACCAGTCATTGCTATTTTAATAACAGCTGATAATAGCATTGCATAGCGATCGTATGTACATTTTACAGGGTGGGAAAACCTCTTTAAACAACATTCACTAAAGTCACGACGACTTTCAGATTAATTAATTAATTAATCCACAAAAATATTTGTAAGGAATTCAATCATTTCAAGGTGAAGGGAATGTGGTGGCCCGATGTGTTCACTCTGGAAACACTACTCTATGAATATGAATGATTCTTTCACTAATGTGTAGACGAGAGGGAATACATCTTCAGATCAGAGCTAATGGGACAAAGAAGGAAAACTCAACCAAACCAGCAAACCACATAATATCAGGCCGATATAAGACATATATAACAAACCACTGCATCAGTTTACCCTTTTAACAAGTTACTGGTCCCTTCAGGCCCATCCTGTCTCAATTACCCCCCCCCCCACCCCCAACAGCCTGACCCCGGCCAGAGCATGGGAAGACCCCGGCACACACAGTGGATATCACAGGAAGGAATGCCAGACACGGCGGGCACCAACGTTTCCAGCAAAGACAACAATCATGCACGATGCAGATGACGAGTCTAAAAACAAAATCCCCCGCTCTCGAGTGGGCAAGGTCGAAGCAGTTTGTCATAGAGACGGTGACTGCTGGGAAAGTTGGAGAGGGGCGGTGGAGGCAGTCCTCCCCAGTCAGCGAGGGGTGGATTTGATGTCAGCCGTTAGGAGACACTGGCTTACCTGACGTGTCCCACATGTTCAGCTCAATCCGGTGCTTGTCTATCTCAAAGCTGGCTGTGTAGTTTTCAAACACCGTAGGCACGTAGTTCTGTAGAATAAGGGATTTATTGTAGTTATCCAATCAAGACGGACAAGATAAACGTGTGTGACATAATCATATTTGGAATGATGCAGCATATTAATAAAACAATGGAAGACACATTTAACAGCAACACTATGGTTATAAACTCATTTGGGGATATTTTAGAAATACGGTAATAATAAAACAGATGAAGACAACGCCTAAAAGTGTCATGGGCAGTACTGCAGACCCAATAAAAGTCCATTAAGACATTAAAGGACTATTACAGTGGTGTTACAGGAATTCATTACAGATCCGTCTCCACCGGCGCTTCTTCTCTGTCTTGATTTAACAGTTGCGTTTTGGGGCAGGTGTAACCTGCTGAACAAGTGCTAAAGTTGAACTGTGCAACATTTTTATTGTAATGGCAGTGCTCATAAACTCCTGGTCTCCTGTGTCTTCACATTAAAGCCACTTGAGTTCAGACCTACCTCTGGATAGCAGTCCTTGGCAAAAACGTGCAGCAGTGCTGTTTTCCCACATTGCGTGTCCCCGACCACCACAATCTTACAGCGGCTGCCCTGACTGTCCATGGTCGGTCCGTCAGAGGTGTGTGGTTGACGCGCGGATGGATAGCATCCAGCATCCAGCATCGGACACGCAGCGAAACAGAAGACAGGAAAGAAATGTGAGCAAATAGCATGCGCCGGGCCAGGTGTGCGCTCTCCAGCTCCGTGTGTCCTGCGCGCAGCTCCGTTGGTGCCGCTGGTGCCGTCTGACTGGTCCGCTACCCAAACCATGAGAAGGACGCGCGCAGCCTTCCCTGGAAACTCTGGCAGTTTGATTGCTGGCCACGCCTTCTTCATCTTCACGTCTGAATCTCATCACTCAACTGGAATAGGCTGATGTGACGCGAAGGGTGTGTGCGACACATAGTTTATAGTGACCTTATCCGGTTCTTTTGTTGTATCCTATGGTGTCTAATATCCCAATTATAATAAGTGGGGACTAAATTAATGGCCCTCAGAGTTTGTGGAGACAATTATGCCTCCTGTTATATATGGACACTCTTGTAAAGGAGATTTTTAATCTCAATGATGCATTTCCTGGTTAAATACATTTAAAATTAAAAAAATGCATATGCCTGTATGTCTTTATTGTTTTGCCCTAGACGTTTATTTTTAAGAACTTCAGAATTGCATCTATGGGACAGAAGAAAGAGTCCCAGCATGTAGCCTACTAGCCTACTGGAGCTTCAAATACAACATGGCTCTCTAAAGAACACTTATCTGACCTCCTACAGGTCCTCGTAACTTTAATTTAGCAATAAACGGTCATGTCGTAAGAGCTGAGCAGAGCATTAAAACCACATATTTGAGGTTTGTTCCTAAATGGACCTTCTCAGTAGTTGCACCCAGATATAATCTGAAACTGTTACAGTGATGCATCATGCCTTTACTGTAACGTGGACCACACACACAAACAACCACCAATGCACTCAGTCGTGAAACCAGTTAACACAGATAGATCGATTTATTGTTCTCAATTATTGTCTTCAGATCAGTGATTTATTCACTGAGGAGATATGAGTGCGAACTTCATTATTGATGTGTTGCTAGTGGTGCCTGTTTGTCCCATAATGATCACTGAATGAAGAGCTATTTTTCATGATCCCTGTTTGGAAAGCAGCATAAATAAGGCACATTATGCTGCTTGATTTAGTGCCAGTATGATCTTAATGGAGGTATAATAAATGCAGCGTACGTACATCGATAAAATAGTCCATCAAATTAAATAGTTAGAGGTGACTGGGCTGCTTTTATGGGTCTCATCGCCTTGCTTGTGGCTCTCCTTGTAAGTGCCCCGCTGAGCAGTTACTGGTTTTGTGAATGAGATCATTAAAAGACGTGGCACCACCTGCCAGACGAGCACTGCGGAGTCATGTCGTTTCCCCTGAAGATCGATATCGCCACCTGCTGGACATAAACTGATAGTACATCTTATTTAGAGGTACAATAAAGGCGGATAGAGGAGAGGAAACAATATCCCAATAAGCAGGAATATTATAGATTTTAAACAAAGCAACACACCTACAAAACTGTTGAAAACTTTTACTCCTCACATTTTTATTTTTTGGCAATAGTTTGTTGTATCGTTGGATTGTTAGTGCCCCTCTGTCACTGGTGGGAGAAGGAATGGGGAAAAATGGTCAAAACTTGACCCTTCTGACCCTTTATAGCCTCCGCTTTCACAAACATCATCACTTTATATAAACCTGCAGGGGGAGGGGTTTGACCTGCATCATAATAGTAGGGTTAATAAAAAAAGTTGCCTGTTCTGAGGATAAATATTTTTTCTAGAGGTGAAAGTTACATTTGCTTTCGTTGCTGTGACAAAGTAGTTTTTGATTTAGCCTGCTCAATCCTTTTCGAGTAGCCTATTTCTTAATATAAATCCTAATTATTTTGCCTATTTTTTAACACAGGTTTTGTTCTTTGTTACATTTGAGGTTGAATCAGTCCCACAGAAGCCTGGTGAAAAGTAAAAATGCTGCATCAGAGGAGACATTGCTGCGGCGGTCTGGTCGCACCAAGAGGAGGGCAGAGCTTCAGAGACTCTGTGCCACTTTGGAAAAGATGTTGAACGTGTGTGTCCACTGGCCGACTGTCATGGTGAGTACAGGTATACGGTGTAGGTGTTTCACATGGGCCAGGGCTTACAGTCAGTGAAGGGAGCATGACAAAGCAATGAAATAAAGGATGACCTCATTATGGGTTGATGCCATTAGTGCTTCTCGACATAGTTTTAAAAATAGGTTGCATCTACCATAATTCATTATCGGTGTATTGCAACACTTGGCCAGCACGCTGAGTGACCCAAATAAAATAGATCCAACAGGTGTGTGCCGGATCTGGCTGACAAGCTGAATGCTGAGATGCTCATGGTGGGACTTTCACCCTCAGAGAGGTTTGTGAGGTCTTTCTGCTGTTGGTGACATTTATTTAGATTGAGGAGGCTGTTCAGACGGCTGTGTACGTGGTGACCTCAACACATCGCCGCGTGTGTGTACGCAGTGAACTGTTTGTGGCTGTAGCCCTGTGGAGTCAAAATTGTTGTGTTTTATATCTGTGATGTTTTATTCTTCTGTTGATTCTATAAGAAGTTGTATTTGTGGCTCAGGTCTAATGCGTGTTGCACTTGTTGTGGGGTTCTAAAACTTCATTTTGGCCTCCTGTCTGTCCTATTGGTTTAATTCTCTGAGTTTCATGCTCTTTTCGGGTTAATTCAGAGGAAAGCATGCTTGTATATTAATAATTGGTAGCCTAATGCTGCAGGGCAGTGTCGTTTATAGAAATGTGTTTGTGCTGGTTTGGACATGAGACGTAAGCTTAGTCCACTCTAGCTATATGTTGACCTGTCATGCAATATATTCTAGATTAATGTTTATCAAAGTAAATTTGAATTTACCTACTTTTTACTCCAATCCAAGTCCATTTTAACAACATTTTTACTGGAATAAATATATAACTAATTTAATTTGACTCGCTCGTACTCTTTCCATCCTGGCTTGTTTCTGGAGGGGATGTTGCTGTAGCATTTATCAAATGGAATGTTTCCAATATTTCAAAAGTGCAAACTAAATTCCTTTCAGATTCATCCTTGAAGTGTGGCACACAATTCAGAGGCAAATATCTACGAACTTGGGCAGACAGACCATTTTTGATAGGGCAGAAAATCCTCATTTCACTCAAAAGAACAGCAGATGGCAGTATATTCATTCTATATTTTATCCCAGGAATATAATAGATTTCTTTTCACAAGTTAACTGAGTAGATAGAACTCTAGGAAACGGCTGGAGCTCACCATTTTGTTCTTAAATTCATACACACACATTTCCCATATTGCTTTTTATGAATGTGTGTGTCCATAAATGAATAAATATTTACAATACATTGGGTACAACTTTATAATAACTGCATGCGAAGAAGCATTAGTATGAGTAAAGTAAGCATTGTTCCACACTTTATAAATGATGGATTTACCATTTGTAAAGGAAGTATTATATAATGCTTCATAGCATGCAGTTATTATAAAGTGTTACCATGTCGATAACGGCACGCTATGAAGCATTATATAATACTTCCTTTACACATGGTCAATCCATCATTTATAGAGTGTGGAACAATGCTTAATTTACTCATACTTCAGTAATCCTTTTTAGCATGGAACAATGCTTTATAAATGATGAATTAGGTGTTCATACTTTACTAATGTTTCAAAGCGTGCTTATATTATTAAGTGTCACCGTACATTAAAGGTGGATTACACTCTCGTGCTGACTCATTTGCCTGCCAGAGTGGTGACACGGTACTTTATCCAGGCCAAATTACACCACGGAGCAGCATTATGTATTCACTAACCTACTTAGACCACAGAGAAAGTCTCCAAACTACTCCAGGTGTCCAAGGCACTGCATCTCTGTCCCTGCATCCTATTCCTGTGTTCCTTCAACTGCAGCCACTTCCTGTGATGGATACATTTTCAAACATCGTGAAGCTGCTGTAACATGCTCTGAAAGTGTCTTCTCAGCCTCACAGTGAAACTATAGAAAGCTTAACCATTGAGCTCCACTTCTAATCCTTTTTTTTCAGACTCTAACCTGCAGTCCAAGTCGTTTTCCTGATTCTGCTTTGCTGGTACATTACTATACTGGCCCTGTCAGAACTAATGAGGAGAAGAGCCACTCAGCCAGCACCCACAGCATACTGATGCATTTTCAGAGTGGCTCAGTGTGGTCAGCTGGGAAGAACAGACAATCTGCCATGTAACATTTTGCCCATGTCAAAGCGGCAGATCAATAATGCTTGCATCCTACATCATTAGGCCCCTGTGGGATATTGATTGGGACACTGCTTACTTTGGCCCCAGAAGTGCTGAGTGGCTCTTTACTGCCACAAGGTGTCTCACCACTTGTCGTGTGGTCAAATCTCCCTGAATGGTCACTGGGTTGATATTACGGCTGTAATGGCACAGAGCTGGAGAATGTGAATAGACGGTTGATGATGAGACATATCCTGACTGTTGCATCTGTAATCATAAAACTATTTATTTGCAATCCCGCAATCCACCAGGACTCCAAAAGACTTGGACCCTGGACCATGTGTACTAGATTTGAATGGAAAGGTCATCCCGACCCAATGGCTGAACAATACAAAGCAGGTTATGTTGTTTAATCAGAAACTGGCTTGACCTCAACACTAACTCATATTTTCAGAGCAGGGAAGTTCTAACAATGAGCCGTACGCAGGCCCAAAGTTCCTGCAAATCCCAGTGAAGAAAAGGCAGCATAAACAGACATTTCCTCCAGCTCCTACTGTTCCAGCACCGCACGCCAAGCAACAGTAAACGGAAAGAAACAGGCAAATACATATTCATTTTCAGGTGTTGTATTCCACCACGTGGGGCAACTGCACTGTGCTGTGAAGATAGGTCATAGTCCACTCAAAAATGAAGAAAAAAACAATACACTGTTGAGTTGTGATTTATTATCTCTCAATGATTAATCCAATAATCTCGGCCTGTGGCTTCTTCATTGGACATGCATACTGTTCTGCTCTTATGATAATACTGCATTTTAACTGTACTATGGAGGATTGGAGGAATCACCAGATTTTGGGTTTTGCATGGGTTGTCTTTAACTTGATTTGCCATAACTGAGTGACATATTTGCAAATGCCCCCTGCTTGATGCAATACACCCTCATCGTATAGCCCTGCCAGACAGCCAGACACACCCAATGACAAAAGCCAATCCCTCTGTTTCCACAGCTCTCCGGGTTTTCCAGTCCGCCTCAGTCTCGTCCCACTCTTACTCTCCTCTGTCAGAGCCTGGCGTTGAACCCACTGGCCACTGATCAGCCCACTTTGTCGGGGTTTGTGTCTCCATGCAAGAAGACTGAAAAAGACGCTCTCACTCTCGCATTGTCTTTCATTCTCAAGCTTTACGCGACGAAGCAACACGGCCACGGCACCAGAAGCACAAGAAGTATATATTTATTAAGAAAAAAAAGCTCTTAAGTCATTTTCTAGACTCATCACTGCCTCTCATCTTCCTACACAATGTCTGGAGAGGACGCACCTGCCGAGCAGCAAAACGCCGTGGACCAGAAGCTGGAGACCAAACCGGCAGAGGAGCCCAAAGCGGAGCCGCCCAAGGCAGAGCCGGCACCCGCCGCAGCCGACGCCGCAGCCGCAGCCACCGGCGACGACGAGGCGGCTGCTACCCCCGCGGCGACCACCGAGAAGGTCCCCGAAGAGGAGACGTTCACCTACCGCGCTCTGGTGCTCACCGGCTACGGGGGGTATGATAAAGTCAAGCTGCAGGTTAAAAAGGGCAAGCCCGTGCTCAAGACTGGCGAGGTCCAGGTGCGGGTCAAGGCGTGCGGGCTGAACTTCGCAGACCTGATGGCTCGCCAGGGGCTGTACGACCGGCTGCCGTCCCCGCCGGTCACCCCGGGAATGGAGTGCTCCGGGGTGGTGGAGGCGGTAGGGGAAGAAGTGACGGAGAGAAAAGTAAGCACACACATGCCTCTTAACTCGTTATCTTGGCTCATTCAGCCTCATTGTACTGCGTGTGTCTTATTGTTTAAGTGATGAAGATGTGCTGCTACATCTGGACATGGGCGTGTCAGGCTGGGCTCGCTGCTCAGGTGGTGCTGCCGGCTAGTGCTGTGCAGCTTCATCACTTCATGCATTTAATAAGAGAATATGCTATTGCGTCAGGTCATTAACAAGGTAGTATGTTAATAAGCTATATTGATATATAGTTATATATGTTAGATATTTAAGCTGTTCTCGGTGCTCATATCCGTGCGTAAAGAGACATACTGTGTTATCTCTTGGTGGATGAAGCCTGTTATTGTGTTCATGCTGTATTTTATCTCTGTAGAATAAGCCCGAAGTGTGTAAATGACACGAGTTGAGCACAATGAAGGCAGCAGTAGGCGTTGCCCCTCTTGTCTCCCCGGTTTGCAAATTGCGCTGAACTGTGCGCACTTAGATTGAGCAACTCTAAGTCCAAACTAGTTGCTGAGATGAAGATGGATGCGTTGCTTACACGCAACATGTGTGTTTTCAGTCTAAAGTGTAAATAAACACATGTACACCCGCGGGATGCTTTCCGCCCTTCCAGCACCCACCCTGTACTGCGCCTTGATGTGTGCTAAGGCGCGGAGAGGAGAGCTGCGTCAAGTCAGCCACAGATAGCCACAATTAGACCGGAAATAAGACTCTACCTTCAAAATTAAAGCTTTAAACAGTTACTTGAGTTTATTTATGCCGTTTATTTGTGGAAACATGCAAGCTATGGAAATGAAATAGGAGTTATGAGTATGTTACACGTTTAGCGCAGTGAACGAGCATTTACTCATGTACAGTGCACGTGTAGGCTAAGGTGTGCAGCTCCTCGTGCTGAGGCCTTTATTACGCCTCTTTATGAAAACGTAATAATTACGTTTTTGGTGAAAGAAAAAACAATAAAAAGACCACCTCGGTTATAATTAAGTTATCCAATAATTAATAGGGAACTTTACCGTGGAAACGATGGCCAGATGCCACCGTTATGAACACGGATGAATTGAAACCGGTGGCAGAGACCGGAGTCACCGACGCCTTTTGTTACCGGGAGCGACGGTGGCGCACGAGCTCACGGAGCGGAAAGGGCGAGGCGCGACGCGGCGCAACAGACAGCCTGGTGTGAGGAGAAGAAACAGTCGGCTTCTTTGTCACCATGAGTCTATCGCCTCGGCTGTGATAAGACAATATTTCCAGTCGTAAATACACATCACCATTAAAGTTCACATTCACAATGAAGCCAAGTCAATTAAGCAATCATTATAAAAAGAGACTTATTGGTCGATTTATCACAGTCCATGATGAGTCACAGGCCCGGCTGCATGGCATCACCACGGTAACGTCTCTGTAAGGCAATTAAAACACAAAGCCAACATGCTACACATGAGCCGGCGATGACTCACGCCATTTGTCATATTCTCACATCAGACAGTTCTGTGGATAACATCAGGCCCATCGGATGTGTGAAGCAAATCAAATGCAGCATCAGTGCTGGGAGTGGCACAGATGCCAATTCCTTATGGATGGAGAATCCTTGCAAGGTGATATGAATATGGTTGGCGGCCGGTCGGCCAATAGCAGCCAGCCATCGTAGAAGGTTAAGACCCTTGTCTTTCTAAATGTCCTAATTGCTTCCTTCCACATTGTCAGTGATGCAGATTGGATTTAAAGGTCATGCGTTAAACTCTCATGCACAAACACACATCTTGTCATCAAGGCCTCACCCTGAGTTTAAAGAATTAAGAGCCACTCTTCCAAATGGATTGAGACCTCTGAGATCTTTTGGCATCCGACTCAGAGGGAACCTGCTGACCCTGACGGCTCAGAATTTTTTGGGGAGGTTCATCACTCACTGCAGCTCTCTTTCTGTCTGCCTATCTATCTCTGTTTCGCTCGCACACACACACACACACACACACACACACATATGCTTACAAAGACAAAAATGGGTGTGCCTCAGTTAGCTCAACATACAGCATGCACTCAGCTATGGAACCATTTCTGCCATTTAATTAGATAACGATTAGAATTTATTTGATCTTTCTGACATTTTAATATGTAATTGCTTGCTTCATACAAAGATAGCATTTGAGAACTTCAGCTTTTATGCTAAATGAGAATACAAATGGAGACGAATACATGTCTCCATTTGTCTCCGGATATATATGTGATAAGATATTTGCAAAGTTGATAAATGCAGCACTTCTTACGCCCTTAATGTTTTGCTGCTCGCTTCCTCTTGTTTTTATTTTAATGTATTATCCACTGCCTGCCTCGCATTATGTTTCAACGTCTGCAAAACTATAACACCCCCAAGAGAGAGAGAGAGACAATCAGGCTGAATGAAGTCATGCTAGTGCCTCACCCGAAATGACCTAAGAGTGAGTCCGGGAAAAAGTGTAACAGTGAGTACGAGGGGAAATATCACAAATCACACCGATTTCTCCCCAGATACTAAACATCAGCACATTTCTTTCTCCTGACCCGCTTCTTTTTTTTTCGTGCTCTTCCTGTGTGTGATTTGGTCGGATCTGACCCATATGTTCTCAATTACCTCCCCCTGGCCCACATTGTCAGTCTGGTATTTCCTCTATTCCTCCTTTCCTCTCTCTCTAACTATTTCTTGATTCTTCCTCTGTTCAATGTGAATCTCTCCATCCTGCTGCTCTCCCTTTGTGTTACCATCCTCTCTCCTTTCCAGACATGTAGAATGTCCTCTTTCATCCTACGTGTCTCCTTTTCACCACAATGACAACATGAAGAGCTCTCTACTGTACATGGCCTGTTTTCCATAAACTGCTGGGTTAAAATAAAAATCTCAGTTTTTTTGTAATTGTCTCCTAATGCATATCCAGAGTGGTTTTAGACCTCTACTTTTGGATCTTCTATTTTTTTAAAGTGTATAGTTGCATTAAGGTAGAAGCCTTAATGCAAATATTACTCAAGCTGCAAAAAGGCGATGAACAATAATTATATTTTGCGAGCATGACATGCTGATTTGCATAGTCAGAGGTGCTGTCAAGTGCAAAAAGCAGCACAAAGACCCTCATGTCACCAATTATGCTGTATCTGAGAGCAGGGCGTGGCCCTTATCCCAGCATCACACAAACTGTGTCAAAGCACAGTAACACCTACGCTCACACTGGGGAGGTATTGTGTTTCCTTTTAATTACATTTACAGGAGCCATGCAGGCTGTGTAGGTGTTATATTTAACCTTCGTATTTTGCCTCACTCTGACTCAGGAGCTCTGTCAGAAATTTGGTTCATCCTTTTTTTTTTGTGGTAATTTTCTCTTGCTGAGATCATCAAACCTCAAAGCCAGGAAGCAGCTAACTTGGAGGCCCGCATACCCCAAAATCGAATCACCATCTGATAAAATGCATTCATGTACAGTTAACTGGAAGTGTCTTTGTTCAGCGCTCACTCAATGCTGACCCCGACTGTGACGACGTGTGATGCACTGGCATGAAGGCTGAGAATGGAAGTGCAAGTGTGTGTGTCACACTGTGAAGATGTTGTAACAGAACTGTCACAAGGCTCCTACCCCGATGCTGCGTGACTGACAGTACCTCGCACGCTTTGACGTGGGCGCAAAAGAAAAGCTGCAGATGCATCTGAATGTGATGTGTGACAAGTCATATTTGCGTGTGTTTCTTGTTACAAGCCTGAACTCCCCCGTCCATCGATTTATGCCACACTGTACCCCCAATTAAACCCACGAGGCTGATGAGTTTGAAGACTCAAAAAGACGGGACGAAAACCCGAGGTGGAGATGACCGAGAGCGAGTCAGCGTGATGGACAAAAGAGAGGGAAGAGAAGAAGCCCACGGTGGAAACGTGAAAGTATATTTTTGGAAAAAATGAAAACCACATGACTCGGCCTCAGACGGCAAGATGTCGGTCTGAAAAGGGAAAGAGAGACGGAGATCTCTCTAATTGGAGTGGATCGACAGCGAGGCACATTGCTCCCTCCAGACCATTAGAGAGGCCCGGGTGGAGAGGGGTTGTTCCCAGGAGGAGAGAGCTTGTCTTAAGCTCAGCCATGGGGAAGAATCTGGCAGGGACTCTTGATGAGTGGAGGGAAGCCAGGGGAGAAGATGGGCCCCATTGTCCTGTCTCACTGATGAGGAAGAGGGGATGCGGGACACTCCTGGTAAGAGAAAAGAAAGAGGATGGTGAAGACCAAATGAGACGGAGAAGGATGAAGAAATAGTGAGAGGCGGCAATACCGAGACACAGACAGGACGAGACGAGACGAGGGACCGGAGAAGGGGAAGGAAGACGCTCTAAAGTTGTAAGAGGAAAAGGAGTCAGGAAGTGAAAGAGAAAGGGGGGAAGAGAAAAAAAGTGAGGGGAATGGAAACGGGACAGGAGGATGAGCTGTGTCGCGAGGGGTGAATAAGTGGGGGAGGAAGAAAACAGGAAGAGAGTTATAATGCTGCAGTCGTCTCTGTTTCCTGTGTCCCTCACACGGGCTCTCCTGATTGGTCAGTGAGGCGCCCGAGGGGTACGGTTACATCGAGGCTTGTCCTTCTGGAAACAGACAGTTGTGAATCAGAGGAACCTGCACTGATAAGATTTTGGGAGCATGACATGAGGCGACGGTGACTGTGGCGTTGGGCACGTTGAATGGTGTGTGGCTTCCTCACTGCCAGCGCAGTGGTTCTGAAAGGTAGAAATGGCTTCAACGACACTCCTACTGTGCTTTTATCATTTATGGAACAGCTATCATACTGTGGCACAAATCTCAAAGCATCTGACATGCAAATCAAAAAGATAGAAGAAGAAAAAAATAGAGCCACTTCCTTTTCTTTCTTTTTTTAACACTGATTCTTCTGTCGCGTTGATTTTTCCCTCCATCAAGTCAATGCAGTTGCTCCTTTTCCTCCGCTGCACTTTATTGCTTCTCTGGTGATGTTTGCAAACTCTATCGGGTCTGGTGGCTGCATGTTTGCGTGTCTATCGCCCGTAAACCACACGATTACTGTATCGCAAGGCCGCAACAGCTGCTCCCTATTCGTTGGGTGTTCAGGTAGTATAATTCAAAATCGTTTTCTAAATCAAATAAAAAAACATTCTTATTACTTCTTAAATCCAATGAGCTTGAGTAACCCCTTGTTGGGAACACAGGCAGAGCCCTTTGCTTTCCCTCCTTCTCATCGCTCGTCTTCCCGCGCCTTCCGTTCCAGGTCGGCGATAGGGTGATGGTGATCAACCGCTGTGGGCTGTGGCAGGAGGTGGCAGTGGTGCCGGCAACCCACACCTTCCTCATCCCAGAGGGCATGGGCTTCGAGGAGGCAGCAGCCCTGCCTGTGAACTACATCACTGCCTACATGATGCTGTTTGACTTCGGCAACCTGCGGCCTAACCAGAGCGTCCTCGTTCACGCTGCTGCAGGTAAGGAGAGAAGTAGAAATACACAGAGGGATGCACAGTTTACACACACACACACACACACCCTTTTAATATGTCAATCTTGGGTTGGAAATGAATGTACCACTCCTCATGAAATGATAGTTGAATTAATTATACCCGGATAAATAATTCAACCACCGATCTAAAGCAAACATTGTTTCACAGTCGGCTGTAGTATCTATGAATAACTGTTGATTTATGAAAAACACATGTATGTAATTTACTTCTCAGTATCCATAACTTATGGTTAGAAGCTACACAAATTAATTTCCCAACCATCCTTTTGAGTAAAACTCTTGAGAATATTTTTTAAGTCCTCTGCAGAAGCTGAACACAAAGATGCAAAGCGTGTACTATGACGTAAAGGAAACATCTTTGAATGCTGACACTACCAGACTTCTTCTTTATCTGCACCTCCTGCTTATGCATTTCCTTTCTATATGAATTATGGCTGTTGGGGAAGGACACGCTGTTCATTCGTATGACATATGGCTCAGTGTTCTGCGGTCATACCGGAGCGCCTGCCACCTGGACTGCGAGGTCAAAGTTCGTGAGAGTGTGTGGGTGGGTGGGAGAAAGATGGGAATTGAGGGAGTAAAAGCACCTGTTTTGGGGTGTAATGCACCTAGCCTGGAAACATTTGATTTTGCTGGCCAGCTGGAGAGAATGTGGAGCCCATTAGCCCAAAAGCCCCCCGATCCTCTCTCGCTATATCTGCCGATGTCCAGCTTTCACTTTGCCTCTCGTTCCGACTCTGCCTGCGCAGAGGATGTCAGAAAGGGATCCCTCAGCATTTGGGACAGTGTAGGCGTAGACACCCGAGAGATGTAAGCACATATTCAAAGCTGAGCCCGAGACAAAATATGACGGGAAGAAAGATGTGACTACCGGCCCAGGCGGACGTATCCTTTAATATTCACACAAGATTCTCATTCAACTGGGCTGTTTCCCCAGAGCGGTGAACAGACTCCTAGTTGTGGGATTGGTGGTTTACAGTGGAATCCCAAATGTTTCATCTTGTTTTTCTGTGCCGAGTGTGTAGAGGAGGAATGCTGTGGAAGTGTGGGTTGAGACACTTTTCCCCACTGGTTTGGTTGAGGCGGCGTCTCTGGTTTCTCGGGGCAGGCTCGCCAGCTGTCTGGACACCATTGTAAAAGCACATTACTGAGGCCATGACAAAAACATTTGCTTAACCGTCTGCTTCACTGCACTCTGTCATTCTCTGCATGTGTAAATCATTATCATGCTGTATGCGCGACAACGCAGCTCCACTGACTTCTTTAAAGCGTGTTTTTACCAGCTGTAAACATGGAAAGTCCCTTTGGTGGAAAACTGTGAGAGGTGTGCACGTCCTTCACTCCCTCCGTTGTGGGGCTGCATGGCTCACATGGTGCTGGAGGCTGGTGTGTGTGTGTGTGTAGGTGTGTGTGTGTGTGTGTGTGTGCACACAGCGGTTTATATTCCTCACTAAATGCATTTGTAATACTGGAACTGTTTATTTTAGTGATATTGTAACATACTGCAAATATGAATAAATCTATTTAATATATTAGTCAATCGATAATAAACAATTTTGACCATCAACTTATCAAACTCATTTACCTGCTGTCCAACAATTAAATAAATATGAAAACATCACCATGGTTTCTGAAAAAAAATGTATGAGCATTTTGAAAAGCATTGTGACATTTTAAAGAACCAAATGATTACATATTTAATTGTTAGCTGCAACCCTGCAGGAATGTATAATGTGTCTGTTTCCCTTTTAGACATAATATCTTGACAACCCATCCACAGTTCACATGAGATGTGATCAAATAATATCTTTTAGAAGTCTGAGGAGGTGAAACTTTCCAGTATTTCACACATATTTGTGAATCCTTCCTCACGCATCTACTCTGCTTGCAGTTACTTTACTTTACTTCCAACTTCAATCTCAGATGGCATTTATTTGACTGTAATACGTCATTTGGAAATGTGGAAACCCCCCAATCAAAACCTCAATCAAAATTCCTTGTTTCAGTTAAAAAGCTTTTCCAAGTATTTGTAGTTCTCAGTAACACATCAGAGTACAAAGCATGTGATGGATTTTGATTGTGAAACAGTCGTTAACAACTTCTCTGTTTCCATTCAACCCTGTCCGCAATTCCAGTGAACACCCCATTTAACCACACACTATCCATTTGAGTTTAAATGGCTTTACTTTAATCGTCACTTGGTCTCACCAGGCTTTGTAACTGATAAAGTCCTGTAACTAACTTAAAAGCCGAGGTGTTGTGTGTTATGCCTGCACAGCACGACATTCCTGCTAGATCCGTCTCTGTTTTGCAAAGATAACGTAGTAATCGTTATTTTTTATTGTAAATTCTGTTCATACTCAAAGGCACAGAGTACACATTCATACGTTCCCCACTCAAGTTCGTGAATCTAATGAGAGAGTCTTCAATTTATCAAAGTATTTTATGATAAAACAATGAGTGGATTTTCTTTTCTTATGATTTCCTCCAATTTACATAAGAACACCAGGTCCTTTAACCACATGGAGCGGTTTGGGAGGACGAGGTGACTTCCAGTCCAAGAGGATTCTCCTTCGTGCCAAGAGGGTTGAGAAGGCAATTATGGTTTTGCGTTTATTCATTAAAGTCAAAGTTTGGTCGTCATTCCCCTGAACACCAACGATGCACGTCCAGGCGTTGGGTAAAAGATTTAGATTAAGGGACTCTGATATGATTTTGAATATTGTATCCCAGTAATATGTCAGGACCAGAACACGTGTGTAAGATCTGCTGGTGAGTTGTGACATCTACTGCAGCTATCCTTGTCATTTGAGGACATATTTGCAGTATCTTGAATTGTAGTTCATTTAACCGTGCACACAAAGAGCTGTTATTGACTTGATTAGGGCATGGTTCCACAATGAGTCTGGTATATATATATATTTCTTTATTCCAGACTCATGGGTCCATAAAACAACAAACAAAAAAACAACAACAATATATAAAATACAATACAGTACAATACGAGGACACAGGTACAATCATTGCAGCTAAAAAGTCACTCGTGGTTAAAAAACATATAAACATTTGTTCCATTGCTTCCAGAAACAAGACACACACCTGGTATCACTCAGTGCTGGGTCAGCCAAGGCTTTTAGAACTACATTCTCTGAGACACTCAATCGACATTTAACTCGACATTTGTATGTTCATGGCAAGTTATTTTTTTCCAATCTGCTTCGAATTTGACAATGTTAGTCTCAGTAATTAAGTTGATAGTTATATATTCGGGATATAAATCCTTTTACCTCTGGTGGTGTGTTCAGAGTGTTCTCATACACGGAGTCTAGTGGGGCATTATGAAAACTATAGTGTTGTTAAAAAAATTCTGCACTTGGAAATAGCGAAACTAATTGGAATGAGGGATATTATATCTCTTAAATATATGCCGAAGCTTCCAAACACCCCACCAATGTATAATTGACCAATGTTGGAAATGCCATTTTTAAGCAATATAGCGAGAATGCATAGTCCAGTCTGGGTGGGGAGAAGAGGGGATTATCATGGAGAGGGGTTATAGCCCAATTATGTGCAAAATGGTGCCAGAATTTCCTATATTATAATTACTTAATTAACTTAATTAACTACTTAGTTAATTAATATTATTATCGGGTTGGATGAATATTTTCTAGGGGTGAATGGTAGTTTACCAATGTGAGGACAGAAGATGTTGACCAATATTTAGCTTCATTTAGACAGCAGCCTACTTGAGGGAGCTTTGATCCAGTTTATTAGTTTCTGTATATTTGCTGCCCAGTAGTAATATCTGAAATTAGGAAGAGGAAGTCCATCTTGAGATCAATGTCTTTGGAGCATCACTTTACACAAGTTTAACCGACTCAGTTGAGGTATCATGATTACCAAACCGCAGCCACGGATATATTCTTTGAGGAGCTCATTTCTCCTTCTACTGTCTTTTAATTAAATCATCTCGAATGCTTCAGGGGTTCATCCTCACTTGTTCGATCTATTGATTTAATCGCATTAAGAAAACGATCATCCTTCTTTTTAATTACTTTTAGATTGTTTTGTCCCCAAAGCCCCTGAAACTTGCTTCTGAACAGATAACTAATTAATAATAATAATTCACATTTATTTATTTATTATTATTATTGATTATTTCTTCAATGGGTTCATTTTTCTCTAGATATGTGGAATGGTTCATCGACGTTGACCCTCGAATTAATAAACAGATTCTACATCATTTTTCTCTCAACAAAAGCGAGAAGTAAAGTAGTTTTAATTCATATGGTCCAAAATGTCTTACGTCTCACAGAACAACATTCTGCGTATGACCCTTTATTGGGATAAGGAGAAACTCTTTAATCGGAAATGTGTTAACGAGTTATTTAGGAGAGCTTTGTATTTGCTAGTAAGAGGATATTGTTATTTTTTTACAGAACCATAGATGTTTCCCTCTGGTTCCAGTCTTTATGCTAAGCTAAGCTCACTGGCTGTTGGCTCCAGGAACATACAGTACTTACAGGATGTTTTGGTCCAAAAGATATAGGTGGTGCTGAACCTGAACAACAACAGGTCTATATGGCAAAAAAAAATAATGTTGAAGCTAATGTTGTAGTGAGCGCCTGATGTATATCCATCCGAGGGCCTCTCCGTGGTTTCAAGTTGGCAGGAAATGCCACGTTAACTCATCAATAGCTCTCCATAAAGTACATCATTTCCTCAAAAGGGGACCTTTACCCATTACGATCAGATGACCAGTGCCTGACTGTTTGTGTGCGTGTATGTGTGTGTGTGTGTGTGTGTGTGTGTGTGAGAGAGAATCAGCTGCCTCACCCATGGGTCCACTCCTGTCCTTTCTCCAAACAATAGCTTGTTGTATTTCCTCCCATCGCGCCTCTCTTCCCCACCGCGCTGCACATCTGCATCCTCCGTCGTCGTCGTCGTCGTCCCCCGCTCTCCGGTCCTCCGTAACCTCCTCTCCCTCTGCGTGACCTCGCCATAATATCCGTGCCTGATTCCTCGTCATCGTTGACCGTTTCTCCTTTTGTCCCCCCCCCCCCCCACCCCCCGAGGGCTTGGGGCGGGGGGGAGTTCAGCGACATTTGGATGTAATCCGTGGGTCTTGTACTGTGCTAGCAGCCTTATCTCTGACCTCTCCCTGAACTGGTCCTTATGTTTATGAACCCTGGCTGGCCACCACACCCACACTGCACATTCCTACATAAATATGGGGCTGCACTCCTTCCAAGGATGACGTCCCCCTCACTTTTATTTATGAGCTGTCGAGTGGCTGCCGGTCAACGCCAAGTTTCACGCATTGTGTTGCAAGTTGCAGATGTGGAACGCATGATATAAATTAGGCGGCGCTGCGGGAACCTGTGTCATCAATGTATCTGAGGATTTTGCTTCAATCTCTCAGCCGCCTCCCACTCTGGGACAATTTGGCCCAGCTGTCAGTTTGTGGATTTCAACTGGTTCTATCTTCTCACACTGGATAAAAACATGCTCACGACTCGCCGCCTCTCATTAAGCTCCACAGAAGCGTGTTCGCGGTTTGTCTGTTAGATTTCACACATCCTGAGTGCTGTTTAAGCGGACACAAGCCAATTATGCAGGCTCCCATACTGTACTTTTGCAGCTTCTTTTTGCAGGAGTGTTACACCAGGTTACGCTGACGGTGTTCTGGAAGCCGCCTCCAGCTGCTGCATATAGTGATGGGTGATAGCAGCGATAGCTCAGGAGTTAAATCCTTCTTAATGTTAATCTATAAGCTTCTCGTTCTGGAAGTCATTTTTTTATTGTAAATTCCTGTTTGTAGTTCAACGTTGAAATGAGGAACTCTCCTGGATAATGTTTTGATACTATAAGTTTATGTCAGTGCCATCAATTTTGAGCATTGTTAATACATGTACATTTAGGATCATTCACTTTTACAATGAAAAAAGAAAAGAAAAAAATGTTTTTCCCAAATTAATGAAAAATTGACTCTAAATATGAAAGGCAATTGATTAATTAAACTGCCCAACGTTTTATAAGGTTTACACAATACCTGATCTGTAGGTTTTACTCACTGGCACTGGCACAAACAACATCATTTAAAATATTTTGACTTTTACTGAAATACTCCTCGGGATTCATAAATTACCTTCTCTTTAAGTTTAGAGGCACATATTTTTTAAGGCATTTGCTCATTAGCAAAACCCCCGGCCTTGTCACGTAACATTGTCTCTGCAAAACACGAACAGGACTTCCACTTTTGTCAGAGGTCTACTGTAGATGCCTGAAGCAATAGGAACAGGTGTCTGGATCTCTTGGGTTTTTGAATGAGAGCCCCATCCTGGTGTAGATTGTCATGACTGCTGTCAGACCTGCAGGTAGCGCCTCGGGCAAATGAGCCCTCAGTGCACAACACGGTTGATTGTGGATGCGATGGAAAAATGGGAAGCAGAAAAGGTCTTTAAAAGTTGAATGATTGCAAGAAATGTGTGAGTTATAAGTGAAGAAATATACCTTCCTCAGTATCTAACTTTACTCAGGACTCACTCAACAGACCATTCTTCTCATTCACTGTATATACAACATATATAAACATGAACAAAGTGTGTTTACACCTCTCTCTTTTATGAACCCATTGTCCCTGAGAGCCAGGAAAAAAAGTCTGATGCGCCCTGAAAAAGGTTCCCTCTCCTCCCCGGCTGTCTGCTCAGGAGGTCTTACCCTAGTTTAGAGAATGCTAATTCAGTCTGACCGCTAAGCGGGAGTCTGGGCTGCGTGGTTGAACCGTCTCTGTGTTCCCCGGGCCTGGCATCGCCGCAGACAGATCAGCTGCACCGATAGGAAAAGGGAAACCAGGGCAACCTCCACCCTAACCCACCAATCACATCGCTTGCTCGCGCTCTCATCGCTGCAGCCGCCGACAAATGACCCCATCCACCCGCCCCCACCCTAACCACCACGTACAGTCGCAGGTGTACGTGAAACCTGGGTCAGGGCACCTGTTTGTGAGGAATTGGATGAGTGTGCACCAGCGTGTGTTTCATGATGCATCTGTGATCATGTGAGGGAATAAAAGAATGTGCATAGTGTGTGCATGTGTGTTGTGTGTGTGTGTGTTTGTTTTACTAAGCAATGTGAGGAACCGTACTCAATCACAGAGACCCCTTCAACCACAGGCAAAGGATGTTTTTATACTTTTATTTCATTCATTTTCCCAGAAACTAAAAGGGCCTCTTCTAAGCTGCACAAAGATAAATCCACCATCAGAGAGCGCACATTAAACTGCTCTTCAAGCCCACAGTGTGCGCACTTTCCACAGTCCTCCCGGAAAAATACCACGGTTACATAATCCAGAGTAATATCTCAAGAGTACACGTTCACAAACAGCCAACCAAAGAAACAGGCTGAGCTGCACAAAGCAGAAATATAAAGTAAATGTATTTGCTTGTTGATGTTGAAACGCAGCCACTGCGAGTTTGGGTAAAACGAGAGGTTTGGGTCATCGTTTGTATTTCATTCTTCGTCAGCCACGACCGCCGCAGGCTAATGACAGGTTAAGAAAGACGAGAGTCCTTGAGGACATGTGGAGAAAAATGCATAAAAGAAACACAAGAAAACAACACGGAGCTCAGAGACGAGGGACCAGTCGTCTCTCTTCGATGTTGACAGTCGACATATGGTCACCGTCCCCTGAGTCACACCTGAGATCAGGGACCATGTGAGATGGATTAATCGTAGCGAGGCAGACGGAGTGTCAATCCATTAATTCTTCATAAATCACAAAAACATTTCAGATCCCCCCCCTACTCAACTCCCCGGGGCCCCACCCATGCTGTTGAGCTCTGGGTGTGGAACAATAACAGTGGCCTCAGTGTCGGGCTGGATTCCACGGTGATTTGGAGAGAATTGCTCTTCACTCATAACAGCCATGTTATGGTAGCCAAGTGCAATTTGTGCCAAATTGTAAGAGTTCAGGAGAAGACAAATCTCTTCTGTATATCCTCCTGAGAGAAAGAACAACCCAATACATAGGTGGATGCTTATTTCCATTTTCCTTATTTCCATGTGTAAACAGTTAAATTGAATCTTGAGGAGAACGAATGCAATTAGCAATAATAATTTACAAAAGCTGCTTTCTCTTAGGAATAGGTAAGTATTTGTGGATGGTCTTAAATCACACAGCCCCGAAGATGATTCTACTCTTAAGAAGTAGATATAGAGGGAGAAACCACAACTCAGGAAACCAAGGAAACAAGGGGAGCTGAAGCACTGGGTTAATGAACGGTTAATAATTTACTCTCTGTGCATATTTGTGAAGATTAGCTGATACAAGCAGCTCCTCTCTCCCTTGTGATCTGTGGATGTATGTATGTGTATGTGTGTGTGCATGTGAGTGTGTGTGTGGGTGTGTGTGTGTGTGTGTGTGCGAGTGTGTTTGTAGAGGGAGGTGGGGAACGGTAAGGGGTTCTTGGCACAGCTCAGCCGTCTTGTGATGGAGATCAGGAGTTTGTTCTCAGGGAGCTCAGAAACAGGTATCTTCTGCGAGAAAAATATTTGACTGGATACATGTTTTTACACACACACATTTCTGAGGAATAAAGATAGGATTATTTAAAAAATGCATTTTTAGGGGTTCTGTTGTCATCTGAGAAATGGTTTTATATTTTTAAAGAAGTCAGTCTTTCCAAAAACGAGAGGTTGTTTCCCATTGCTCACTGACTTGATGAAGCAGAAACCGAAGGGGAATCACTGTGTTTATGACAGCAGCGTTAGTTAAATATTAATATGCAAGTGCCTGGCTGTAATAACGTGGGATTAATGGATGCCTCATCCTGTTGGACCCTTTTTCACACCTGTATATGAGGGTTGTTATGGGACAGAGCCACTAGGGACATAGCTCTTAAGCCCCACTCAGACAATGCATAAGCAACATTTTCTCACTTTAGTTGTATTAGTCTTTCCTTCAACCTCACAAAAAGAATCAATAATGTGCCTGTTCTACAACCTATGTGTCAACGGCAATAAAGAAATGTGTAAAAGTAAGCTATAAACCCTAAACAAATAAAAACCTTGACACACGCTGGCTATCCAAAGCTCATATACTCTGATGAAAAGCTTATGATTGCCTTCAAATGACTCTTATATGGCCAAAGGAAAAACAGACAATGTAACAAAATGGCTCCCTTTGCTCAGTCATTGCCTGCAATTTGGCTGAGGTTTCCCTGGCAACACAAACTTGGTTTCTCACTGAGGACAAGGAGAGATGTGATGACGCAGGCGCAACAACCCTCACATCCAACGGCGACAGCCTAGAATTAGTTTTCTTGTCAATTCTCCCATCGGCGTCAGCAGGTGTGATTCTAGTAGCGCTCTATTCTTCCCACATGGATCTAAGATCACAGATGAGAACCTCAAATCACAAATGTTTTTCATCTTCACACTGAAATTAAAGGGGCAGGGAAGGGTTTGTCTTCAGTTATGTCTTTTTATTTTTTTATCACGGGATACTTTTCTCTAGCAAAGCTCTTGGTGCTTTTTTAAAAGGTTTCAATAAAAGGCCCTTAATTGACCCTTTTTCATTCTCATGCTGCTTGTCCTGATCAGACATTAATAAAGAGGATAATCTAATTTGCCGTTCATCTTATCATTACATCTCAGTTCATATTTCTTTTAGCTGGTGTCAGTGGTGTTTTTATGTGACAGTGCAGCCTCAAAGACGAACTGCCAGGTTGTCGTTGAGGAAATTGGGATATTTGACTGGTTTAATGGCTCAGAATAATTTTTATGCTGAGCTGAAGGGACCAAAGGTGCATCAGTGTCATCTAATGTTCGACTCATACAAAATATACATAATACAGACATAATTATTCTGATAATAAGATCAAACATTTGAAAGGAAATTAGCTAATCACCCAACTGTACAATGACTTCCAGTTACACTGAGTACGCAAAATAGGCTGTAAAAGAAGCAGGTACAGCATTCCTAGGAAAACATATTGATTATGATATTTATTATGATTTTGTCGGATAACAAAGTGTACCTTCTCCTAAATTTATTCTCACACAGTTGATTTAAGAGCGGATTTTCTTAGATTGTGAAACATTTTTACAGGAATACACAGGAAAATGTACAGTCTGATGTTGTATGTGTAATTTATCTTGTGTGTTTTTCAGAATAACCTATAAGGATCAAGGAAAATGCATTTTTCATAAATGTCATGTGATAGGATCAGAAATGTGATAGATTAACGATGCATCTTCCTCTTTGGTGACTTCTGCACACGTCTAATCAAACATGCATGGGCCTTTTTTCGTCCTGCCTTTCTTTATCTCACTGTGTGTGCATATATATATATATATATATATATATATAAATGTTGGGTTTAGTTTCCTTTGTACGAAAGCAAATCACGATTTCATCATTCAGTTCATCCAAACCTGTCGAGCAGTCCAGTGGCTCAGCTATTATCAAATGGATATAAATGCTCATGTTTTGTTGCTTTATTCTGGTTTCAGAAAAGTCGTGCTCTTTACTTGTTCAGGCATAAATGACCTTTATGGATGCCTTTTTCAGTTCAAGTCCTTAAGGCAGCCTCCATTTCAAACAGGCTGCTGCTTATCAGTAACCTATTACTTCTTGCTTTGGCTGCCTGAGCAAACATTGGCTGAGGTATTTGCCACAACTATGTACACAATTTCAAATAAAGCGGCCACACAAACACAGATATCTGAAACATTCACTGAAGCACACAGTCTCGCAGCACTTTGTCTCTAAAATCTTGGACAACGTGCACATGTTGTTGTCAGGTGGCACGCTTACAAGTAGCTGTGTTTACGTCGTCCACGATAGAATCTCATCTAGCTCTCCTTTCCTAACACAACAGATACGAAAGCTACATCTTTATTCCTTGTGGAATTTTGGACAGGTTGTCTTGAATAAGGTAAACAATTAGATGTGTCATTTGAGCTACAATGGCTTCTTTCTCCAGAGTTGGGTATGTGTGTGTGTGTGTGTGCCTGTGCATCTGTGTGAGGGGGACTATTCTCCCCAGGCCAGTCCGGCTAATGTAATTGTGTTTAATGCAATTTTTCTTCATGCCCTTGAGCCAAACACGTCCACGCTGTTATTGACTTGCTCGTTTGGGACAATAAATAATGCAAATCGCATTTACCTGCCATAGAAAATATGTGCCGAATGGGAATTTGTGGGAGCCTTTCTGTTACGCTGAGTTTCATCATGGTTTTTGTGTTGCCTTGAATGCCCAGTTAAAGCTTGAATGCGTGTCAGTCGAATACATCACAAGTCCTGAAATGTATATTATTTCACAAAATCCTGACCGTTTATTAACCCTGCCCCTCTTCCTTCAGGTGGTGTGGGCATTGCAGCCACTCAGCTGTGCAACACAGTGAAAGATGTGACCGTGTTCGGCACGGCATCCGCCAGCAAGCACGAGATCATCAGCCAGGGCGGAGTCACGCATCCCATTGACTATCGCACCAAGGACTATGTGGAAGAAGTACGCAAGATCAGCCCGAAAGGTGACACACTAGGCCCTCTGCACTGAGAAAGTTGCTCTAAATGTGCAGCTTAATAAACCAGTGCACACTATCTATGATCAAAGTTTACATCAATATGGATGTTTATCACTGCTTCATAAGCAAATATTCCTTATCAATGTATTCCCACTGGCACAAAGTAATCCTATGTGACTGCACCATTTGTTGATCAGTGTTGAACAAACTGCAGACAGCGTGATGTTGTGTTTTCATACACTTCGTTTTTTTCTCTTCCTCATGACACATTTCTCAGCAGAGCTGGCTGCCATACTACACTGGCAGCATGTAGGGAGTCATGTTGTCTACCCAGCGAACTTGTCTCACAAAACTGTTTGTATTTGCCATCAATAATGTAACCGCAGTTTATATGTGGCCCTGGATTCGCTGAGAAAACCGCTGCTTTTCCGCGAAATGGAACAATGTCCAGCTCCCTCGTAGGATAGAGGCCGTTATTATGCTGATTTTATAGTCCCCTCCCCAACCCGTCTCTGTTCATTGTAGCTCGGAGCAAAACAGACAGACGTTACAGAGACTGGTAGGAAGACAGCGAGAACTGACAATTTAGACAGAATGTATCTAATTAAGCCTGGATCAATGTGCAGCTACCTTTCCCTCTGTCTTTGGCTCTCCGTCAATTCATCTGTGCCGTGGTCAAGGCAGAGTCCTGCTGTGAGCCTCTCACAATCAATAGAAGCAGGTTTTTAACGGAGCAAGGAGGAGTAGCCCAATTTAAGGAGTCCCCTCTGGCACAAAGGAACATCATTAAGGCCGAGCCTACATGGCCAGACATTAAAAAAAAAGCCCCAGAGAAACCTTCAGAGTTAGGTTGCCATTCTTTACCATCTGTTCAGAGGTTGGTCTGTTATTCTGTCGACCATGGACGGGTCTGGATATTGACAGAGAGATATTTGATCTCTCTTGTCTTATCAGTGACAAGAAGGAGAGCATAAAAAAGTAGGATCTCACCAAGCTCTCCTCCTCTCCTCTTCTATTGGCATACGTATGGGTTCCTCTTCGTGTAAACAAGGCACAACTTGGCTACACCTACTACTCGTGAACTGTGGCCTGCACAGGGGGCTGCTGAGGAGACTTGGCAGCCGGCTCTCTCTGAATTCACACCAGTAATAACTGTCCCCTTCTTCTCTCTTCTGCTCCAGGGATGGACATAATCCTGGACCCTCTCGGAGGATCAGACACCCATAAGGCCTACAACCTGCTGAAGCCAATGGGGAAACTCATCACCTATGGTAAGTCGTGACACACCTGAGTGTAGAGCATTTAGTATCAGTCTAGAGCTGGTTTGGAGAGGCTCTGTTTCAATCCTCGGTCATGCAACCCATGCTATCCACACAAAATAATCTGATTCAGAAACACGTTTATGAGCTAAAGTCAAGTAAAAATCCTGCATCGACCTCCACAAGCAAAAGTCTTGTAACTGCGCTGGAAAAGATTTACGCAGAGCTTGCCCCCAGGTTGTTTGTAGCCTATCTCTTCAACCAAGCTTCTCCAGATCACCAGTTTATGTCATTCGTGAACCCTAATATGTGGTATATTAAAGCTACGATGTGCTGTTAATCAATTTCATCTGAATTCTCATTGTTAAATTAACCAGTTCAGTAACTTTAAGCTTGTTGGCAGCGCTGCACGGCGTGGTAGGAAGCACAACGAAGACCTTTGAAGCCAACGTCTTGGCTAGCGTGCACAAGCTAGCAGCTGAGAGAATAAATACCCATTAGCGGGGTATTCCTAAACAAACGTTGACTCTGTAATGCAAACTCCACTTTATGACAGTGAGTAAGTTCTCGACAAAGTGTTTATGAATAATATTTACAGCTTGTTATTTAAAAAAAGAACTCCATGAGATCCCGGAGTGTGAATGCTAAGTAAATGAATACAGTAGCCTACAGACAATAGTTGTAGGTTTCAACTGAATAGAGCTGCTTCCTGGTGGGCAGTGTGACCTCGTAATGGAGCTCCATGTCCTCAGTGTGCTGTGTGTCGTCTGTGGGAAGGCCTTTACCCTTGCTCTGTAGCGATGCCAATCTGGAACCAGCATGTATGCAACCGTGGGCGGGGTCGGCATCCATGAAGAACAGGGCCTTGCCTTTGCACGCTGCACAAAAACCCACCACCCAGCATGGTGCCCCCGACCCTCGCCCATTCATCCTCTCTCACCCCTGCAGAACATCCTCCCCCCAGTCCACCCCACCCTCCCGATCCCTGTGTGCTGGTGGCTTCTCGTCCAGCTTATTAGAAGTATGCATGGCGGAACAATGGCCGTTCTATCCACATGAAACCTGGAATGTGTCTGAATGTAGCAGGCTGGGACCCTGTCTTCCCTCAGAGCGGGCTTTGTGTCCCCTCTTTCCCCCGAGAGAGACACGGAAACATTGAGACCAAAGCAGACTATTTGCACACAGACTGAGGGGATAGGAAGGGGAAGTGGTGACAGTGAGAGCCGAGGTGCTGAAGAGGTTTTCAGGCTGGAAGGTGCAGGAGAGTGTGAAAGAGATGGAGCAAAGCAAACACGACTGGATTTAATATTGATTTAACATGCTGCATCATGATTAATCAGTCTCTTTTTTGTCAATAATTGTTTGATCTTTATCTAGTCTTAAAATTGGAAAATAAATGAAAACGTGACACCGAAAGCCTATCACGATGTCTTCAGATTTCTCAACCAACGGTGAAAAATACAAACATCTTTAAATTACAAAGTACATCAAGAAGAGAAAGTAGAAAATGTTCAATTAAGTAATTTTTTCCTCCAATTCAGTGCCCAAATGAGGCTAAAATAGAGAAGTTGATGATTAGATGAGAGAGAAAAGGGAAAATGGAGAAAGTGGGAGAGGGGGTAGATAATTTGATAGAAAATGAACCCGACCTCGAATCGATTCATCATCAGTAAATCAATTAGGGATTTAGAAATGCACCCTGAGAATATACTCTTAAGATTGAGCTTATTATCCTCCGTTCGCCCTCCCGCTCCATCAGGTACATCTAACATGCTCGCTGGCCAGAAGAAGAACCTGCTCGCTGTGGCCAAGAACTGGTACCATCAGTTCTCCATCCACACGCTCAGCCTGATCCAGGGGAACAAGTCAGTGTGCGGTTTCCACCTGGGCTACCTGGACGGGGAGATGGAGCTCATCACCCAGACCATGGACATCATCCTGGATCTCTACAAGCAGGGCAAGGTCAAGCCCCGCATCGACTCCACCTGGCACCTTGAGCAGGTCTGTGCTTTACTGTACTCTTACTTTTACCTTGAATTTATGTCACTCATTATAAGAACAATATGTGTATCATAGCTGTTTCTCATTAGTACTTCAGACAATGTCCATCAAATCAGGTCTGGACATTGTCCAGAGTTTCCAACAAGAGACATTCTCACCGACTGGATATACTCTGTTGGGTTAAGGCGAGGGGTGACGCATGAGTAGAGCGGACAGGATGCAGGTCATGGCACGGATTACACCGCGGTCAAGTAGCCGGTTCGTAATTTGCTCATAAATAACAAAATGGCCTTTTAAAAAAACTGTCTCTGATCCTTTCGGACCAACAAAATTTCACTATAGCCTCGTCTCCCAAGTGACCCCTCTTCTTCTCCCTCAGATGTTTGTCTTCTCACTGAGAATTCTACCGACAATGAGCAGCTCTATTTACACATGGGCTCCGTCGGACTTTACACAGACATTTGCGTTTTTTACATACAGCTCCTCCGGGTGATGGCTCGATGGTTTTCAGGGTAGCAGTGCATGTGTGAAAGCGGCTCATGTCGGAAGATATTATCCTCATCATCCACACTATTTTCAACTGATGCAACTAGTTTTCTGGCCCCATATATGTGACAATTTTAACTCCGTTTATTTATGTATTATAGGTTGAATAAAGACTCAAAGATGTATTTCCATTAAACAGCCTTCGTATGTGGGTTTCAGATCCATTTATGCCTGGTTCTTCGTGCGACCGTGTACACCTCAATCTGAATGCCCAGATAATTAATTGTGACGTGTGCATTTACACCTGAACTACAACCATTTTTACACCATGTGCTTACAACCCACTCACCCAGGATGCATGCGAGTGCCAGGTGGGGTTGTGTGTGCGCTCGCATTTTGCAGTGGGCTCTGCAGGAACTGGGTGTGGCTCTACGATGTAATAAGGCTCCACAATCATCAGGCGAAGTTCGTCCACAAGAAGCACTGTGTCTCCTCGAGGATAACTCCCTCAGCCAGAGAGACAGAGTCAGATTGTTGCTGGCAAAATGTTCGCTGCTAACAGATATGAATAGAGAGAGTGTGAAAAAAAACACCAAGAGAAAGAGGGAGTCAGAGGCTGACATCTTCTGTTGTCCGAGTCAGAGCTGGACAGTATTTTGGCTTGTGTTACTGCGGCCAGAGAGAAACACCTGCTGTCTTTCTCCGCCATCTGACGCTCTTTCTCTGCCTTGCATCCTATCTGCTCTATATATCAGACTTTCTCTCTGTCTTTAGGTTATTGACTCTCTCTCTGTCTCACATCATTTCGCTGTATTCTCTCATTCTCCCTCCTCACAGTGTCTTTTTTGCTTTTTCTCTCTTGTTGCTATGCGACATCCTTTAGTCAGTGTGTGCGTTTGTCTTAGGGAGGGGCCCTGATGTATGAGAAAGAGACGTGGAAGGAGTGTGGAAAAACAAAAGGACAGAAGAAGGTGTCCTTTAGTCTGGCTTGAAGCGATCAGGTGTGGGTAGTGTTAAGTTCATGCATCAAAGTCCAAAAGCTGGGAGGTGACAATTAATCAAATACATGATCAATTATTACAAGTCGAGCACAAATGCCACGCCCTGACCCCATCCATCACAGCCCCTCCTCCATGCTTCGTTGGCCTTCTTTTTTACTCCAATAAACAATTAACATGCTTGGACAATATTTGGAAAAAAGCATCCCCCTCCCCCTCTGTGGTTTCTCGTGGTTTAATATCTACATCTGCACTGATGGGCAGGAAGATAATGGGCATGTGTGCAGACGCCAATAACACATTCAGTCCGAGATGCCTGGGAGCCGGGGAGGTTGACAGATCTGAGCGAGTGAAGGATGGAAGTGGGTGGAGTCGTCTAAAGCGCCTCAGTTGCTCTCACTGTGACTTTCATTCACATTGAAGATGATGCAAACAACTCCCCGACCCCTCCCTCCCTCCCTTTCACTTTCAGCGAGGCGCGTTTTCTCTTTCCGAAGGACACCAGTTGCTCCCTCCGTTCCCTCCCCCCTCCACTTCAAACCCCCCACACTCCCCCTCTCTCCCATGTGTCTGAGTCGTCAGGGCCACGTTTCAGCCAGGCTTTACGTTGCTAGGAGATGGCCCTGTTGCCGTGGCATTGGTTGTTAGGTGGTCTGCCTGCCTCGCACGAAGAGAGGGAATCGGAGAAAGGGGGGAGGGATGGGGTGGGCGATGGAGACAGGAGGAGACAGCGGACAGAGCTAGGTGGTCAAGAAGAGGGTGGGGTTGGTCTGACTGGGATTCTCCTTTCGTTGTGAGGATTGACAGTTGGACCAAATTGGTCGATCCATCACCGGATGGGGGTTTGGCGGATGAGCTGCCGACACTGATGATTAGTTGACTCCATTAAATTCAGCTTTTACACACAACCAAAACATCATTAAACATCAGTGAAGAAAGTGTACTATAGTTAAAATAAAATTTAAAAAATTGGATTAACTAATACTGAAGATAACCTCAAATTTTAACCCACTAAGTGCCATTGTTAAGTAATTTTGATATACGGTTGACATGATCCACTTTCCTTGTGCTCTGCAAAAATGCATTCTTAAATGTAGCCAACGAGTGCATACTGGTGGAGCACCATGAAGACCGAAGGTCCACAAGAAACTCCCTTTAGTGAGATTTATTGAAACATCAACAAATGACATTTCGAGCTTATGCTCTTCTTTAGATGTGATGTAAAATCAGCTTTATTATTATTAAATTCAGCGGAAATTAATATGACGCTTTTGCGATCGGATTTACTCAAAGGAAGGATAACTAACAAGGAATTGTGCACTAAAAGCTTGGAACTTGTTATCTTGAATGCAGACTGGATCCTCATGTTATCTTCAGCTGAACATTATGGAGCATTTCTAAGTCATGTGCATTTAGTGCTGAAACACTTCTCTTTATGATCTATTTATGATCTCTTTATGGCCAGTATGAACAGAAGGAACATGTACAAACATTAAAAACTGTTGCTTTTGTGCAGCAGTGAAAAATGAGACCCTATCCTTCACTAATGAGACGTAGCACTATCTGATAGCCGCGATTAATTATTGATTGATCGACTGTGGCTTCATTTCACAACGATTATGACATAATAATTCACATTAGAGCCATTATTAAACTCCAGCTCCCATAAGAAATGACAAGCCTGGGGGGCAGCGGTTATCAGGTTCATTCAGAGGATCGGCGGTTCGATCCCCGCTCATAGCCCGCCCTCGTCGATGTGTCCTTGAGCAAGACACTTAATCCTGAATTGCTCCCTGTAGCTGTGTCTACGCTGTATGATTGTAAACTGCTTCGGATAAAAGCTAAATGAAATGGAACAAGACCAAGACCTTTTCTTTCTGACCGGATGAGGAGCATATTTTATTGTAAAGATAATATAATTTTCAGTCAACTTTAAGTAAATGTTTTGTTTAGTAGCACTGGGTTATTAGATAAACAGGAGACTTTCTGCTTCGTTTCTCTATTCCTTGCCTAGTTATAATTATAAACATAGAATTGTTTTAATACTGAATTCTAATATTTTAAAGTATTTTTTTGCAGCACATGTTTTTCCGCGCATTCATTTAGTTATCTTTCCGTTATTTTATTTTTTGTCTTTGCTTTTTCCTGCTGCAACAATTTAATTTCCCTTCAAAGATTATTAAAGTCTCATCTAACATAATCTATCTAATATAGCTTCTGATATACGCCATATTAAAGTGATATTTCAGCCTGTAAAATGTATTATTGGTCTGTGGTATCAAAACAGAAGATTAGAGACACAGTGTCAGGAGGCTGATACCGTTGTGGAAATGTGTTGTTGGAAGTGTTTGCGACTGCTTATGCTACATAGATTTTTCACAATGCGGTGCATTTAAACTCCACCTCCCGTTCACTCTTTACTCTTTCATCTTGCTGTCTGTAATCACCTTTCACCTTCTGTCCCTCCTCCAGGTGGGCGATGCCATGAGAAAGATGCAAGAGAGGAACAACATCGGCAAAGTGATCCTCAGCACAGAGCCGATGCCCGAGGAGGAGAAGAAGGAGGAACCCAAGAAGGAGGACAAGAAAGAGGACAAGAAGAAGGACGACAAGAAGAAGGATGACAAGAAGAAGGACGATGGCAAGAAGGAGGAGAAGAAGGACGACAAGAAGAAAGAGGAGCCCAAGAAGGAGGAGAAGAAGGAGGAGGAGAAGAAGGAAGAGCCAAAGGAGGAGAAGTGAGAGGGAGGGATGCATAGTCAAGCAGACCAACAGGGAGGTTGTGTTCTGGGAGCAGGGGGTGGGTGGAGGGTGGAGGGTGGAGATGGATGGGGTGGGAGGTTGGGGGATGGAGTGTAATCAGGGATAGGAAGGAGTTAGAAGGGGAGATTACAAAATGATCACACCACCGTCAATCGATCATCTCTTCCAGTTCCCCTCCACCTCACCCTCGTGAAACCGCAATGGCAGTAATTACTCAGGCCTGGCTCCTCCCTCCTCCCCCCGCCATCCTGTTTTCTTGCCTTTTATCAAAATATCAAAATGTCTAATCACTCGTAACACCTTGTAAAAGACAAACGTGTCTCTCTGCCTCGCAAGAATTAGAAAGCAGCCGCAAGCACTTGGATAATTTGTATTATTGGGAATGATGGCAACAAAGAGCTGTGGTGCATTGTGGGTATGGCCCAGGCTTGGGGCAAATTACTGTTTTTTTGACAACCTTAATCTCTGCTTGCACTCCGACCCCACCCTCGACCCCCATGCCCCTCCCCCAGCCCACACCTCAACTCCCACTGTGCTAAAATTGATCTGCTCTGACTTCCACCTGCCACCTCCTCTTCCCCCACCACTGTGCTGAGTCCCCCACCCCTCCCCACACCTCCTATGCCACCATCACCACCACCGCCCCCTCACACCCAACCATTAATGGGTTGGACCCACAGACAGGCACAAAGACAGGTGGATAAACGGAGAACCACACCCACCCACACGATGCTCTCTTAGAGTCCACTGCTTAGTTATGTCACGGAGGATGAGTCAGAGATGCCTGTGATTAGCGGACGCACCCCATCTTTCCTGGTGATATTTGCGCCATCGTTTCGATCATGACGTGTGATTGCTCAGACAATGGTGTTCATGCTACAAGCCCCATCATTGGTTACCATTTGAATGGCCTTGCCTGCATATATTGTGTCAGTCTCCATCAGAAGAGAGAGCGACGCCTCCTAAATCAATGCGTTCCCACAAAATGTCAGCGAAGTTATTCTAGTGACTGCAGTTTTGCACTCGCCTGAATATGAATTTCCCTCATAATTAGCCTTTATGTTGTGGTACTGAATAGGGAGGCAGAAATCATTGCTCAGCTTCCTTCTCCTTAGTTACAGATTTTTCTAGCCGACCAACTGTTGGCATGAGGTGTGCACTGCCAATTAAGAGAGATAAATAATGTCTGCTAAAAACAAGCCACAAATACACACTCTGAATGTGATGAAAGAGGCACTGTCATGCTGAGACAGTGAAGCGTCTGAAATGAGCAAGTCAAGAAGGTGAATATCAGCCCTTTTTCCTCGGGATCAGGCTTTCTTCCTCCCTGATCCTCCCCGTGGCATCCTGCTCTTTTCACAGCGACCATTTGCCTGTCGATCGCCCTGACCTGAGAGAGGAGAATTCAATTCAAGCTGGCATCCATACTTCTCCTCCCCTGCTTTTCTTACTCAACTATCTCTCTCTCTCTCCCTCTCTCTTTCCAATTCCCTCTCTACGGTCGGCATAGCAACAGGCGTCAGAGAAGGCACTGTGGTCTTTTCCTCTGACTCTCTCTCCATGTGTTTCTCTATTCAGCCCGGAGACTTGAGCAGTATTCAAACAGGTGTGAATTGTGTTCATGATTTAAATTATACTTTTAAGAGATGGAACCATATTCAAATTGAAACCAAGTATTGTGTAGTACAATGTGTGCTGGCAAAAACCAGCGCACCGCTCCCCATAGTGATGTAACGTAATCAATGTAAATCCTAAACATGTATCGTACATCCCAGTTGGCGGACTTCCAATCTTTCATGGAGGAGGATATCAACTTTAAACCACCCGCCTGCCTGCCTGTCTGTCTGTGAGCTCGGCCTCAGTGTTGAGACTCAGATGGTGACTAGTGACTTTGTAAAAAACACAAAACAAAATGTAAAAAAGAAAAAGAAAGACAAAAGTTGTTGTTAGCATGAGTGGCCTCCCTCATGTGCTGCGTGTGGTGTGCCATTGTGTGTGAAGATGTGTGTGTCCTCAGGTCGTTTGTCAGGTTTTAAAAGCCCCCCCCCCGTCATATATACCCCTCACACTACTCTGCTACAGTATTATGTAGCTCCAACTGCAACCCTCCCTTCTCGCCCTATCTCTCAACCCTCCCTTCTGATAAGAGGCCTGTGTTATGAGGACAGTTGGTATTAGTATTTTGCACTCTGCTCGCTGATCTTAATGCACTTACAGGCATGCCAGTCGCACTCCAGTCCCACGCAGGCTTTGATTCGGCTCCAGTTGTGCGGCCTGTTTGCCGTCATCCACTCCCAGTGTATCTGCTGTAGCTCACCGAAAGCACAGGTGGCACACGCACACGCACACACACACACACATGAAACGGTTACCTTCATTTTCAGCTTGCCAGGCCACTCCTGCTGGGTGGCAGCTCAAATCAAAGCTCCCACCAATCCTTGACCGTGGAGAGTGAAATGTTAAGCAGGGCGGAGTAAACGGGGCTGGAGTGCGTCCGCCACGCTGGTGTGGGGAGTGACTGTGTCCTGTCAGCCTCTGGTTAGTGTTCTGTTCTAATCGGCTGGGCTCCCTTTGTGAACCTGTGGACGGTGCCATGTGAGAAACAAACGCTTCGGTAAAAAAAATGAAGAAAAAAAAAGATGTTTGACTTAATATGTTATTTTAATTTACCTTTATATTTCTGTTTGTTTGTCCGTTTTTGTTATCCAAGGGTTTAAAGTTCAAAGCTCATACTCTGATGTGGGGACCTGCCAACCTGCACTCCTTTTAAATGTGAAGTCTTTCTGTTGGTCCGAACCATGTGTGCCAAATTGTATGTATATTCTTCTGTCAATGCTTTGAATATTAACTGCATAAAAAATATGAAGACAATTCTGTTTTTTGGATGCATTTCCGTCAATCTTGAAGAAAAGTGAAAATACAAGTGTTGTCACAGTGTCAGTTTTGTATCCCAAATGCTCATGGGTGCTGAAAAGGTTTTTGCTGCAGTTTACAAAATGTTTGAACACAATTTGTAGTTTTTGATTGGTCGCAGTCGCGCTCTAGCATAGGCCTGCACTGTGCCTCTCTCCTTGCACACAGCTTACCTCAATCCGAGGCACCTCCATCCGTATTTATATCCTTTTCACTGTGTTTTACCAGCTCTCACGTCATGTCAACCACAACAGGTTGAAGTGTTTACAACCATAATATTAGTATCACAGTGAAAAGGGACTGGATATGGAGCATTTAAGGTTCAAAACTCCACCAAAACACACAGATTCACTGAAATCTGCAAATTTCCTCCAAATGCAAAGCTCCATGGTTTTCCTCTCTATGGACTTCTATTCCGTTCCGTTCATTTCCAAATGGCTTGTGTGTAGCAAGTGAGGGAGCAGATGTTTTCACAGTTGTACAAAGATGCCAATACCGTTACACAGCTGCACAAAACCACAGCTTATTGGCCGATAATAACTCTGCTCTTTCCTGTAGTGAGCTGATCCCAGTTCACTTAAGGATCATTAGAGACGTTCCTCTTTTCCTGTGGCCGGTGCAACCTCCGCAGTCCAAAATTCCTCTCCATATCGCCTCCTTCTTTCTCCATACACAATTATAGAAATTAAAACATTAGTTTGACATTTGGAATTTGAAATTGCATGCGTTCATCGACATGTGGAACGCCTATTATAGTCTTTCAACGCGTTCCCCTCGGTTCTTTTGAACTACGATGCCTTTGAGATGGACTGAGTCCGTTGGGCGGATGGCGGCAGTGTGAGAGCAGCTCCGCCACGCTGAAGCTGCAGTGTAAAGTCATCCTGAAAGGGTTTCCCAGTCATTCCAGACACTTATGCAAAAGTGCTTCGCAACTCAGAGACGCACAGGAGAGAAACAGTGTTTCAAAGATGAAATAAACAAAGTCAACAAATCATTTCCTGAACATTTGCAGTTTTAGATTTGATATTCTGAATTAACACTTGTAGTTTTAGGTTTGAAAAGACAATGAGCGTAGTATTTCCAGTAGCTCCTCTTCCGTCTGTCTATAACGGGGACCCACCGTTCAGTTTTTTTATATGGTTTCTCAGGTCATTCCATAGAGCAGGTTTCTTCACGTAAGAAACTACTTCATTTTGCATTCACTAACACACTCGACATCATTCAGTTTCACTGAGTTCACTGCACAAACTGTCACACCATGCATGTTTAATGTACTCCCAGTCAAAGGGCGAGGCTCTGACTGCGGGGTTACATCCAAATTCAGAGCCTCTATGTTCACTCATCCACACAATGAGAACCCAAACAGCCACATCTGCCTATTGTTTCCCGAGCACTCATTTTCACATCACAGCCACATTGCAGAGAAGCTACGGAAGTAGAACCCGGCGGAGCTTGTCACGTACAGCACTGGGATGCACGTTTAGTCGACCAGAACATAAGGCATGTGTCTATGCACAGTTCACACCGTCTCTTTCCACGATAGTTCAGTCGTCATGTGGCGGCGTGGTGCTGTCCCACTACACACACACACCTGTTGGCATTCAGTCACCACTGGTCATTTTCTACAAGGCATACGCATGAGGTTAATTTCCAAGCGAGTTCTCTTCTCTCTGTCCTTCCTTGTGTTGGTGGTTTTTTTTCCTGGTTACAATCACTCCTCGGCTCCACTTTGTTTTTTAAACCCTTTGAATTGATGCTGCTTCTGTGCTTGACTCTGGGTTTACTGCGTGGTGCCATGTTGTCCACATGGCCTCTAGAGCTTGTAACGCTTCAGTGTGTAATGTTACCATATGCCTTACATGTTTTCCAGGACTAATAAAAAAAAAAGCATAACAAAATGTCAGGAGATGTGCTCTTTTATTTCACTATCCTTTCTGGAAAATCTTTACAAATATAATCTTACCCTCCAAAAAAATTACAGGATCCTTAAAACTACACAGGGTGGTAAAACAGATTAATATCTATAAACAGTACCGTGCACTTATTTTACAGGTTGAATCAATGAAGAACATGTTCAGGAATCATATGTGAACTGAATAAGACAACAGTGATTGGTCACAATTTTCATTTACACACATTTTTCTGAAAAACAACAAAATAAAAGTGGATACTAATCACCATATAAATACAGAGGAAATGGTCCAAAACAACATGATTCTAAAACTGCTTAAGAAATCCTCCTCAGATTGCTTTCATTATTAAGATTTGGCTGGTGGCTCTCCAATCCCCTTGGCAGTCAACACTTCAGACAAGTGAGTCAAATAAGTGGAGTCTGGGTAACCGTTCCTGAGAGAGACAAAAAGAAGACCGTTCAGTGTAGATACATGGACTAGTGTGACCTTTAACCCTACGGCTGTGTCAGACATTCACACCGGCCTCACTTACCCTGATTTGCCCCCATATAGGGTGGTCTTGTGTGGGATGCAGTCCCAGGAAACCCTGGCCCCTGTGTCTGTTCCCGTCACTGTGAAGGTGAGTCCCTGCCTGAATGCTTCTTTCAGCCGTGGCACCAGCTTCCTCGTCTTCTCGCTGTCGGGAAGAAAAGCTTCAAACACGCCTCCGTGAAATGGTTCTCCTGGAGAAGGTTGATCCTCCTGGTGAGACAGAGTGCAAAGACCACGGTCGTAAACACAACCTTTGGATATCCTCTTCCACAACCTAAACGCAAAGCCTTGATATTAAAAGCTCTATGTGATACCTGAGCACACGCCATTCATAAAGAATGATAACTTCCTACGCACAATGGCACACTGTATTTCCCAGTACTCTATAAATCACACTTGTTAAACTAAATGCTTGTTGGCATCTGTGGCAGCGGGGGGTGTTTATGCCCGGCTGCAGAGTGGGTAGAGCGGGGGTTGTGTGTGTGTGTGTGTGTGTGTGTGTGTGTGTGTGTGTGTGTGTATATCTGTGCATCTGTCTCCATAAAGGAGCAGTAGGGACTGAGGAGAGCAGAGACACAGTCTGCGGGTAAATAATAAAAGATATTACCAAATATCCCTCTTGTTGATCCTTTGGTGTTTAGGGGGGGAAACCTACTGGTGACAGCCTGAAACCTGTTACAGCATCGTATAAGAGTCTACTCTATTCTACAACACAAAATAGTGTATCTGTAACATACACATCACGTCTCTGGATTATAGACCTTAAACAGAACTATTGTGAAAACATGTCAGGTGAAATGTAAAAAGATCCAATTGAAACAATAATACAGTTTGTTGTCCCGTCCTGAATGAAGATCAATGGGCCTTCCAGTACATACCGTATACAACAGCTATCAGTGAGAATGTGTGTAAAATAAGCCCCTCACCCCTTGGACACCATCCGGAATGCAGTACGTGATCTTGATGGTGGAGTCGTGCTGGTGACCAGGTACAGCGATGTTGAGTTTAGAGCAGCTAATTTTGCCCGTGATGCCCCGTGGCGTCGCCTCCGTCTCATGGCAAACTCTGCAGTGGACGTGCACAGTGTCCAGGCAATTTGAGCACATGCTAGCTCCACACTGTGTCTTCATCAACATCTCACTCTCTCCACACACACAGATGCACCCCGGGCCTCCAGGACCGGGCTCCTCTGGTGGGTCCTGGGTCGCTCGTCTTCGCTGCACACGGTCCTTGTGGGTGGAATGTATCGTTCTCTCTTTCTTATTCAGGGCCATGTCTTCACCCGTAGGCGTTGTTGTTGACGTGGCGTCATTCACATGACTCGCACTATCAATTCCTGTTTCGGTGTGGCTCACAAATGACTCATGTCCATCCGTTTCACTGTTTAACATTTTCACTTTCTCTTTGATGACCGGGTTTTTCCTCACTAACGGTTGGTGAACGGATCTATTCACACACTCTGTCTCACGGAAGCCACTTCTCTGGCGTGTTTTCCTTTCCTGGCTACTATCAGTCCCATCGGCTTTGCTTGTTGGGCTCTCTAGCATCACCTGAGGGTTACTGTGACAGCGCAGGCTCGTACTTTGGTCCTCATTCATTTGCACCAATGTGTCTGGAGTCCATTTGGAGGTAGAAGGGCCAGAGAGGTCCTGAATTTGGGCTGGCTCTCTAGAAAGAACCTCCCGCAGTGTAGCACCTAACTGAGAACACAACACGTTCGGGCCGTAAAGATATAAGCCCTTTTTTAAAATCTTCACAGTCACGTTCTTAAACCGACCCTGCAACTCAGTGCAACACGCCTGTAAGGCTTCGTCTGCTACGTCAGTGATGCCCAGCTCTGACAGGCACAGCTTGTGCACAGAGAAGTCTATACAAACCAAATCAATCAGATTCTGCAAACCTAGCTGACACAAACCCACTTTGGATGAGTTTGCCCCTCTTAAGGTGACGATCAGATTACGACTACCCTCTAAGATGCTCTCTTTCATCTGGACATCAGAAGTCAGGTCGTCCACTCGGGAGCTGTAGGCTTCTTTTATGTGCAACCACATGGCAATGGAAACTGTAATCTCTGCATTGTAGACTTCCCGCTTGTCCCTCCGGGTTTGGAGACTGACGCTAGAGGACCTGGCCCTCTCTCTGACCGTCGGCCTGGCGGAGTCGTCTTGACTCTTCTGACTCACAACTTGAGCTTTCTGCAGAGGTGTTCCCGAGAAACTCCTGGTTCGCTTCAAGATGGCTCCAGATCCAACGGGTGGAAGCGCAGTACTTCCTGATGAACTGGACTCGGTCGGGTTGATGGGAGATATTAAACTTAAACTTTTTGGTCGAGTATCAATTGAATGAGCTTTCGAGGTTTTATTCTGTGTTGAAGCTTTTGAAGGCAAAGCATCTCTACTCTGAAACAAGATGTCCCCTCCAGTGTTTTGGGCTGACGCTCTGGAGACTCTTTCATCATAAATCCCTGCTGTGTCTGACAGTACATCATGACCCAATATTGGCCCCTGGTGTGTTTGTCGAATGGGAGGCGAGAGCCCTCGTAAGCTGAAGTCAGTTGGTCGACTGCCTAATGCAGGAAGCCCTGAATCCTTAAACCGAGCAGCTAGTTTGTACTTCCTGGTCCCTTCAGCCCTCCTCTCATCCTCCTCTGACTTCTGCTGATCCATCCGGTCACTCTGAGAATCTGCAGTGGAGTACAAGGTATGGGGGACTCTCCGCTCATGAGCACGAGTTGATGAACCAGAGTCATTTGGAGGATATGTAAGAAGACTGGCTACATCCTCTTCTTTACCTCTCACTTTGCTAGGGCCCAGGAGAAGTAACCGCTTTGCCTCAGACACATCACTACTGCTCCCAATGATGTAAATATTTAGCTCATCTTCATTCAGAAGAAGCTGAGGAAATCGGACACTTAAGGTGTCCATCACCCTTTGCTGACCTCCCCTGAGGGACAGGATACTCTTCGGGAGATGGTCTCGACAGATCTTGGTCTCGTTCTCCTCATAAAGCCGACTTATTGCCTTCATTGCCAACTTTAGGGACCCCTGATCCCAGACATCCTCCCCCACTCCTGTTGCAACCTGCAAAAACAGAGTCGTCAACCCCCGATTGGTCATATCCACTACATCAACACCATACTGACTAAGGATGTGCTGGTATTCCTTCCTGCAGTGTTTCTGGAGATACTGGAACATGTCTGCATCCACAATTAGTGAGAAGTCCTCCTCTGATGTCGTAGGATGCCCAGGAAGCTGCAGAGCTGCACCTTCTGTCTGGCCAGTATCTTCCAAAACAAATCCACCAGGTGAATGGTCTCTTTGTGGGTCGGGGTTGAACGCATCGGAGGCCCTGCCATTGAGAACTTTCTCTTGTTCTCTTTGCTCATTAGGTTTACTGCTCTGACCCTCTGACTCCTGAATATGAGGCTTCTGCGGTGTCTGAACGGACCTGGAGCCGCTGGCGGCAGGTTGACCCGAGTCTCGGTTTTCAGCTGATTGTGCGCCTTTGGGATGGCCAAATAGTTGTGCCAGAGCAGACTGGACATTGGAATAGGCGCCATTCAATGTGCACAAATCTTCAATAGCATCGTAGTTTATCTGGATATCAGGGTGGCTCTTATGAAGGCTCGTCAGTGCGTTTATTCCTCCAGGAAGCTGGCTGTGGTCGACAGTTGCTGATAAACGTAGGATGACCTACAGTGATGGAAGAAGAGAGACAACAAACACTCAAGGATTTAACCATCTATTTAGTAGTTGTTGACTTGTTTTTTAATATTCGGCTGAAGTATACCTTGTCTGGGTCCAGGCTTTCTCTGTGATGAGTTACAATGACTTCATACTTCTTTTCATCCACTTCCAGAGTGTACCGTCTGTGTTGGATAACTCTCTGTGCCACTGTGTGAGAGGGGTCACCAGACAGAAATCAATCTCAGTCTGTAAAGCATCCTGACTAAGCCCTTTGCCATTGGCTACTCCATTGACTTACATGACAACATTCCAGCTGAGTGTAAATCACGGGTCACAGACAACATAGCGAGCCAAGGGGGGGTAATGTAGATAATATAAGATAGTTAATCGTATTTGCAAACCTGCATGTTTCTGTCATGGAATCAAGTAAGTATCCTGAAAACTCCCCCTCTCCTACACTTCATATGCACAGACATGCACACACCATGACCCTACTGACCTCCGCTGTCCTCGAAAGTGATGAGGGCAGAGACGGGCGTTGCCTTGACAATGGTGACAGAGTTTATTTCCCCTCCTCCATTCCTGGCTCTCAGGAAGTGAATAAATAGCTTGTCTTTTAGCCTGTCATCCCCAATGTCAGCGGGCAGGCCGCTCACCCTCACAGTCCTGCCCAGCTCTGCCATCTGCTGGGAGAAAACAAATCCCTGCTGTGAAGAATAAGTATGTTAGGAGTGACTGCAAGACCGCAACATCAAACTATCAGGATTCTGCAGTTATAGATCAACAGGATGATGACAAAAAGCCAAAACACAAGCCCTCTTTATGAAGCTGTTAATGTCAAAGTATTGGCCAACCATCAAAGACCCCACCCTTGGAAATGGGAAAGACGACATAGTTGATAATATACCACCCTCTATTGGGGTAACTAGGAGACTACATCAACATCATCGCCAGTGGGACTTTGGTTGAAATTGTGAGCAAATAACTGCCAATCTCCAATGAAGATATCGCTAATCCCTCGACAGCTGCTTCTCTAATACCTTGACATTAAGATGATGACAGCTTTTGGCAACCGATGTTTGATTTACTTATTGCCACGACTATTCGATATTTGAAGAGGAAAGCACGTGTTGCCTCCTCTTAGTTATAATCCCCTCGTGCAATATGAATATATAGGCCTATCGATAAATATTCAAAATATATATTTCCGATTGTGACAGATGGTGAAGTTAACACGTCTTCCACATTCCCACCTCAACAAACTGCACATGCTATCTTTAATAACTACACGTCGCTTTTTACTCACAGACGCAATATATACTTGTGACATTGCAAAGTAACCATACATATTATGTTGAATTATAAACTATTTTGTTCTGATATGCAGCCATCCTGCTAAATGTGTTTGTGTTTATAGCGATAAGGTGTCAAAATGCATAAGCTATATATTGAGACGAGCAGTAAAGCCACATTCGCAGAGCTCAGTGTCAAGGAAGTGGAGAGAAATCAGAGAAATCTGCCCTTCGCACCTCGACGATCTTCTGTTTGCACGTGACGCTGTTTCTACCCGACACAAAACATCTTGGATATCTTTTAGATGTGTAATGTTTACTGACCTTACAACAGTTTCACGGAGGGTTCTCACTATCGATCAGAAACCGTCACACTTTACAAGCCATGGAGGAAAGTGAAACTACAAACTAATGTGTGATCTGTCGTGTTACCGCTAGGGGGCGACCAAGTGCCGCCTCGTCGCAGATAACAAGTAGGCCCATATTTCACAGTCCTGCGTGCGCGTGCATGTGTGCGCGTATAGACCGCAGGTGCCACGGCTGAATGGATCACTTTCTTCCTCCTACAATATCACGAAATAAGAAACAACGGAGAAAAGTATTTGTGTGTGTGTCTTTACTCTTTTCTACCCCACAGATCATCTTATCCGATCGATGTTGTTACCATTCGGAGGAAACCTGATACCTAATTTGGGAATCGTTCATTAATTTCCTAGCTCTATATACTAGTTGAACGAACGCAACCTCAATCAGCCACATACAATGCTGCTGCATTAGTATTACCAATCTGATTATGTTAAATATCAGTCATACTTTTACTTTTGGAATCTTAAGTAGGCTACTTTTGTACTTCAGTGCAGGGCATTATTTATTACATTTGTGAATTTGTATTGATTTTAAGATCTACTAATAGATAAATAAATACTAAAGGAACCCATTGAGTATAGTTGATCTGAGCCATCTTGACCTAAAACATAGAAAATGTGTGTACTATGGCTGAGGTTAGTCTGACAGACGGACTACTTACGATTAATCAATTCTCTAGTTTACTTCATAGGAAGACAAATATAAGTCGTAGGTTATATGCCATTGTGTTGTATTTTTTTAAAATACATAGGTGTATACTTGAAACAACCCGCAAAGACCACAATATTCTATAGGTCCAAAAATTGATCTAAGGTCCAACCATACTCTCACAACCAGTAGGTGGCAGTAATGCATAATTACATTAAAAGCCAGTCACTTTCACGTAGCCGAGGAAGAAGAGGGTTGTCTTTTGTCCAATCAGAGGCTACATTACTCAGGCTATGCGCATGCGCTGTGGGATAAATATTTCATGCGTTTTACGTCTGTCTGGTGGAGGTCATAGACATCTGAACAAAACCGAGGTAAGCGAAGTCTGTGGTTTCGTGATTGTGACACTTAAAATGCTTAATTGTATAGCAAAATGCCTGTTTATCGATCATTAGAAAGCAATTGGAGACGTTTTTTTCTAACTATATGTAAGACGTGATATCCTAGTCTTGAGGCGTGCATGAGAGCTGTACAGCAGCCGCAGATGACATGCGTACGTTATCTGACACGCGCTTTATTTTTAATCTGTTTGAAATTATATGTCATATTTTGTACTTCTTGGACTCTTCAGATATAGTGCTCTCTTTATTCGGCTTAGCGTGGCATCTGTCTCGCTCCATGGTCTCAGTCCGCGGCTAAGCTACACGGCAATGCTCGGGAGCTAAACTAGCTAACAGCCACAGCCTTGGCTTCTCATACCCGAGGCCAAGGGAAACTGTTACTGGGTGGAAGGGATTTATACTGGCTTTATCAACACCGTCACACACGGTAATGTATTAACTTCTTGTCTTTTATCCACTTCTAGTGTGACTGCTGCCATGGCCAAGCTGTTCGAGTCTCTTGGGAAATTGGGGCTGGCAATCGCCATTGGTGGAGGTATTGTCAACTCTGCCCTCTTCAATGGTGAGTTCTGCTCATTTGGACACCTGTCCACACAACTGTGTTCCAGTTCACCTAGTTGTTACCTTACTGGCAAACTCAAGAAGTCTGTGCAATCACGAGGTGTTTAATAAGACTTTTAACTGACTCAATTATTGATTGTGACATCATTGCAGTTGTTTTAAGATGTTAGTCTAGTTGAGTTAAATCATCAAGTTTAACTGCAGCATCAATGTCATATGGTGGTTCAGAGAGTTAAAAGCCCTGCAACGTAATACATTGAAGCAGTTTTAATTTTCATATGCACCATTTTAAATAATACATCGACTCATACAGAACACTATTAAATATACTAAGATCAAGTTGATGAATATAACATTCTGTCTACTTTAACAAATAGTCAGCATTTGGAAGAAAAAATTCTTTAAATAAATAAAATGCAAATTAAGAAATTGACTACATAATATATAGAATACAAAAGTTAAGCGCAAATGTTTAAATATCCCAAGTCTAGTTAAACGCAGCTAAAGAAATATTTCAACCCTTCACCAGTTATGTTGGCAATGAAGCCAAATAGGCTTATTTTTATTTATTATGATTTTATGATTCTGGTATTTGAGCATATTGGATGTTTTTCTTAAACTTCTATTGTGTTTTATGTAACAAGATTTGCAGAAGTTCTATATGGTCTGTTTATCTATTTGCGGTGTGTTTCTTACTGCTGAATTTGAGTTGTCAAATAATATATTTCCGGTAATGTGTCTTAAATAAACCCAAGTTCAGTCCTGTAGCAATGTGTAGCTCTTCAGTTATGTAATTTGCAAGATTTGAACCAATCAGGGCTTTATATCAAACATTAGAAAAACACTCATCTATGAACTATAATTGTCTACACATGAATCTCCTGGCCAAGAAACTAACTATACTTCTTTCTGCAGTTGATGCAGGGTATCAGGCTGTGATATTTGACCGGTTCAGAGGAGTGCAAGAGACTGTTGTTGGTGAAGGTACCCACTTCCTCATTCCCTGGGTTCAGAAACCTATCCTCTTCGATTGTCGCTCCCGTCCACGCACCGTTCCTGTCATCACAGGCAGCAAAGGTACACCAATTATCTACTGAATAGCTGTGATGCTTTCCTCACTTATTCTCATAACATTCAGTGTCTCTCTAAACTCTGTAGGCTGTATGAGTTCTCTGAGAATATAACTGGCCTCTTAATAAGGATATTAAGGTGAAAAATAGGCTGACATCTATTATTACCTCATATAAGAATGCTATAAACAGTATACTAACATGTGTCTACAAATTGTGCAACCATGACCGAAGAATGTAACTTTTAATTTGAGAAACAATTTTTTGTTGGCTATTATAAGTTCACTTAAATAATTCCCCCCACAGATCTGCAGAACGTTAACATCACATTGCGTATCCTCTTCCGGCCGATGACCGACCAGCTGCCACGCATCTTCACCAGTATTGGTGAGGACTATGATGAGAGGGTGCTACCATCCATCACCACAGAGGTCTTGAAGTCTGTAGTGGTGAGTATCCGTCAAGATGCTGGTTAATGCCAATAAAAAGGTCAACGTTGTTTTCCATTACGAGCGTGATAAACTGACTGCTCCAAAATGTGACTTTTTCGTAGGCTCGTTTTGACGCTTGTGAGCTCATCACCCAGAGAGAGCTTGTTTCTCAGCAAGTCAGTGAGGACCTCAAAGAAAGAGCCAACACCTTCGGGCTCATCTTGGATGACGTTTCACTGGTATGAATAAAGATGCCGGCACACTTTGTAATATTGTTCATGTTATCTCTTCAAATTGACTTTAACTAGGAGAAACAATTGTGTTCTTTCAGACGCACTTGACCTTTGGAAAGGAATTCACTGAGGCTGTTGAGATGAAGCAGGTGGCCCAGCAGGAGGCTGAGAGGGCCCGTTTCGTTGTAGAAAAGGTAACATTTTAATTCTCGGATCAATCCCGTACTATTTTTACATTCAGAATTTTGTATGCAGTCTTTCTGGGGGGGGAAAGTGGATGGTTGAATTCCAATTATTGTGAATTGCTGCAAGCTCACAAAATCTTTTCATCTTGTTTCAGGCAGAACAACAGAAGCAGGCAACCATCATCTCTGCAGAGGGAGATTCCCAGGCTGCTTTGCTAATCGCCAATTCTCTGATGGAGGCTGGTGATGGTCTGGTAGAGCTTCGTAAGCTGGAGGCAGCGGAGGACATCGCCTTCCAGCTCTCCCGCTCCCGCAACGTCACTTACCTGCCATCGGGACAGGGCACGTTGCTCCAGTTGCCGCCGTGATGACACCTCCCCTCATGTCCAGCCCAATCGCTCTGTCACCAGTCGTTACAAGGGCCATGGAAAGGGTGGTTGCAGGATTCAATAATGGACTCTCAGCTTCACACACACATTCCTCTCACTCTTTCTCTAACCAACTCTGGACTGAGCTCTGCTGATAGCAGAACGGTGGGAGACAAAGTGAGAGGTCTGCGATGGATACATTTATAAAGTCCACCCAGGCATAAGGAAGCGGAGGGTAATCTATAGTACTTGTTTTGAAAACTGATGATAATGCAGTTTATTAAATAAAGATTTGACTGTGCTTCATTGTTTCAGAGCATTGCATGTGTGGAAAGCAGCAGTTGTTTCACCATCAAAGAAAAAAAATGATTCCTTGAAAAGATGATAAATGGTGAAAAATAAATGCAATTACTCTGTTATATGTGGTTAAACGATTCATTGATTTAATTTCTTTTTGTTCTTCTGAGGTGTCTGTATATTTAACTATATACATATAGTCGTCATTCTGTTGAGTTTGTGTGGAAAAAGTGTACGCAACAATATTAAAGAAATAGCTCAGCTTAATAAATTCTTCTTTCTACCTCCCAGTGGTCATACTGTTCAAGGCCTCAGAGGTAATTGTACATCATTCTTTATTCAGTGTAATCATAATCACCACATGAGATAATTGCACTGCCATTAAAAAATGATGTAGAAAATAAGCAAGTCAGTTGCATTGTTGTTGCCTCCATAACAATTGCCCTGGTGATGTCTCAAAATTCAAAGTGTTTGACGATTCTTGTAGATATTTATTGGTACCAAAAATGTGTTTTAATTTAGAAATAGGAATGGTTTAGATCAAAATTACTGCGCTTTAGATTGAGATGTTATAACTATCATTTTTCTTTCAAATAACTACTATGCATTATCGCAACGTTTATTTGTTATAAGAAACTATTTCGTTCATGTGATTTTCTCTAAACATTTTATCGAGACGCCTTGGATGTCCAGACCAAAAAATGAAACGGCAGACAGTCATAAAATGAATGAGGTGTTTAATAAAGAGCAAGAGGTGATGGCACAAATAGAATAGATTCATTACACTTTTAGGATCCCTCCCTTGAGAGGATAAAACGGTCCTCAGGGTCCTCATTATTATTTCATCAATCAAGATTGAAACGCAGCTCGTGTGCGCGCGCGCCGTACCCTGTCTTGTCTGGAGGGGAGACGAGAAGAATCCAGACACTGCCGCGCGCCTGCACAGACAGCGGCCTGAATACCGAGGATGAGCGCGGGACGGCGGTGGTACGCGCGAGAGCTTGGCCCGGCCACGTAGCGGGGCTGAAGACACCGGTGCGCAGGTAGCTCCGCAGCCTGCACCGGACATCAACAAATACTCTGCCACACATTTGCACCAAAAAAACCCCATTGGCATCGCTCTTTCTAAATGCACATACGCGAATTTAGAGGGAAAGCGAGCGAGGAAACTGCGCGTGCAACCCCGAATCTGTGCAACTCTGATTGCACGGACGCAAGAGGGAGGTCGCTCTCGACGGAGGTAAGTACGCCAGCAAACCGACAACAAAATGTTGCAATATAATGTCATCTTTATGCACTAAAACGTATGTCGAGCATGGCCGCTGTCTGGGTTACTGCAGCCGGAGGTCACCGGCTGCCCGTTGGCAGCAGCGACCGGGAGAATCGTCCGCGAGCTCAGCTAGCACCGACTTTGTGACAGTGTCGAGTTGAGTGGGTTTGATCCGTCGGGGGCTTGTCGGGGGGGGGAAAGCGGCGCTTCTTGTGCTGTACGTCAAGAAAGACACACCGATAACGACGCATGACATCGGCTCTTCGCGTCGCGTCGGCCCGGTGCCTGTCGCACCTCCTCCCCCCTCAAAGTGCCGTACATGTGAAGCTTTACGCTGAATGTGTGACGTTAGCGCTAGCTGTAAGCTAACTAGCCCCAAAGTGAGTCTGGTGTCCGTTGGGAGCTAATGCATGTCAGCGCATATGAGCCGTTAGGTGGTGTAGGGTAGTGAGATTGTTTTTGAGCTGGAGTGACATTTGACTGCACTAACAATATGTAACGGCTGCATCTTGAGCTAATGTAGCCAAGTTAGCTCGTCATGTGTAGGTGCAGGTCAGTGCCCGTGGAGAATCGCTAGCTAGCTAAGTAGCCTCCGTTGGGTAGGCCCTCGCGGTGTGACTGCTGCTGTGCAATGTTGCCTTTTTTTACATTTATTTTTAGTTTGAACCGTTTTCTTTGCTTTGTATCCACTGCAACTGAACTCAAAGTCTCGAAGCCCAACAGATTGCCCTCAGCGATATGTAGCCGAACCCAGACAGGAGCTGCTGCACTGAACCGCGTCATACTTTGCAAATGTATGTCGTTGGTTTCGCACTTCGTAACCTCGTCAGCCAGAAATAAGGAGCTCGTTGCACCAATTCCTCCCATTTGTATTTTAATCATGTTTTATTTTTATTTATTTTTACATCCAAACAAGGTTTTGAACTAGAGATCAATGTCCCTATGGGATCTCCCCCTTTAGAGGAGAGCTATCCCAGTTGTGAGCGTCAGTGGACTGCTGTCAGACTTTATCCTGTCTCTGTGTGCAGTGATGAACATTCAGAAACCTGGTTTGGGAGAGCTTGAGGTTGAGATGATACACTCTAGCTTTTCTATGACACCTCGGATGATTCATACCAGACCAAAAACACTACGTAGACTAGCTGCTGCTCCATGACCCGATTATGGGCTTGAGGGCCAAATACTCGGAGGCACGGGCCCCCCGACAGTGCACCACACCACACAGTGAGCCGGTTAAGGTCTTATGAGTTTGGACACAGTGAGGAATGTGAACCTTCACACGGTCCTCTACAAGCTGTGAACAGGAAAGCTCATTAAAGTCTAGACTTCAGAGGGAGCATGGATTTGAGGAGCACTGCTGCATGAGCAGAGGTGAACATGATGCCCTTTCCTGCTTCAGAGATCTCGCCTGCTTCGCTGTCACAGACCAAGCATTTGTGAATACTTGCACCACGTCGTTTTGTTGATCGACATGTTGCACAGAGCCTTTGCAGTAACGCTCCCATCCTGTGTCATTCAAATTGTAAACCACAGCAGCACCTATCTAGTATATCACCGGCTTTGTGGCTTACCCTGCACACGTTTACTTTTGGTTTCTCGTCGTGTCTCTGAAGCGTGATTGATGAAAGCTGGTTATTGTTGAGTAAACTTTGATTTCTGGGCGACTTTTGCCGACGATTAGTAATTATTTGGATTACTTCAATGGGCTGTCAGAGAGGCATTCGTTTATGCACTTTTCTCTTGTTTTTTATGTCCGGGTGCAAAGTTTCAAGATGTTTGATCTCCCGATCCGACAAGGTGATTGTGTGGAATAATTACCGGTGATATTAAGTTGTCTGTGCTCTGTTTGATTCCCACATCAAATGACTTCATTATTTCGCTGGAAGTGAAACTCTGAAATGACTCATTAATAATGATAAGCCAGTGGAAGGATTTTGCTCGGTGTGTGTTACATAACCACCCTGTGTGTTTGTGTATTTGCACATGTGTATTTTAGGCCATTTCTCAGCGCTGCATGTAGCACTTTTGATTAGTTTTACATTGTGGATGGGAAATTAAACGCAATGTTAGAGTAATAATGAAATGTAGTGCATGTTCAACCTGCTTCAGGCAGTGTTTTCTCATGCAACTTCTATTCCCCTCTGATCCAGACGCCGGATAATTGATGAGACTCTCTGTTTAAGACAACATGTGAGTTGAGTTGCTCTGTCAGTGCAGAGCTCGCCCTCCCCTTGTGGTCTTAATGCTCTCAGAGCGGCTGTCCAATTCTCAGAAAGGATCAGAGTCAATTTGCACAGGAAGACAGGTGTGTCTTTGTGGAGGGACGTATTCTACATAAATGGGTTTCGCTTGTATTTGCAAAACTGGTAGAACATAGAATCATCTCTGTTTAGCTTTAATATAAACTTGGCAAACATCATTTGGTTCTATGTATGGCTACTTTCACTCGTGTGTTTTTGTATTTGTATTGCAGTCAAGTGAGATGACGTGACAGGAGGAACAGGAAAATCGGTTTAGGGTTCACCAAGAGCGATTATAGCATTTACCTGAAACAATGATTATAATACTCGGAGCATCTGTGGAATGATTTGGATTTTAATCAAGGGCAGCTTCTGTGTACTTTAATTTAGTGTTGGAATTGAACTCATAATAATAATAATAATATATATATAATTCACATATATATATATATATGTGTGTATTATATATATATATATATATATATATGAGCACTGTATTATATGTAGACTACAAATGAAAACATTATACTATTCAAGAAAATTGTGTAGTTAATTATACAAAATAATAGGGCTTGTAATGCTGTAATTGTCATTTCAGGTGCCCTTCTTTTCACACTTTCTTGCTCCTTTTTCTGTCACTCTCGAGTCTCGACTAGAACAAAGTAGTTCTCACGGGTCAGTGAGGGGACGTTTGACTATCTCGGCCTATTTATGCGTTCTTTGTAAACAGAGGAGCATTTTGTGTTGAAGAAATAAAGCAAAAGCTATTTGAAGACGAAGAGGAGAGGATGTTTTCCATCTCCACGAAATGTGTTTTTTTTGTTTCTTGCTCGGAGTTTTTCTATTGAACTAACCGCCCTGGTGCACACTCATCGTGAGGTAGTTTGAGTTCAACCATCCGCCAGCCAGCGGCACGTAGCTCAGATGCCGCAAAGTAAGGATACATGATGTATTTGTTTTAGTACTGTTTTTTTAATTGTTAATTGCAGACACGTGACGTCTTTGCTGCATGTTCCAAACTGTGCGATGCTCCGGCTTCATTGAGAAGCTGAAATAGTTTCCTGTGGTCGTCTCTGCACTACAAGTTCCTGAGCTGTGGTTACACACTGCTGTCTACAGTCAATGGGGGGTTTCGCCATTTAGTGTGTTGCTTAAAAAAAAAAAAATCTTCAGTTTATTAAGTGGACTTGAATTTGAGATTTTTGCAACATTTTCAGATCATTTTTGTTAATTGTGAACACTGGAAAGATCTGAAACCTCATTGATTTAGTGATGTTTTTGAGTTTATCAATTGGCGATGTACAGTGATTGCACCTTGGTTGTCCGAGTCCATTGCAATTCATATTTAGCTATTTACCAATAATACATTGTTGTTATGCTTTTATGTATTATGGCATGTCACTCCTGAAAGCAAACCATCTGTGCATTTTATTTTATATTGAGGTGTTTTAGTTGTGCCCTAGAAATATTTAGAATTATGATAATCATTCATTTTATTTATCTGTGTCTTTTCAAAGCACTCGATGACACCTCACAGGCACAGCACAAGCAGCAATGTATCAAGGCATCATATAATACAATTAAACGGTATTTACAATAATAAATCGACACAATAAGTAAATAATTGTCACTGCAAAAAGTGATGTTGGTTTTAGTCATAAGAGACAGAATCGGACTCAATAAGCCAGTTTACGAAGGTGTGAATACAGCGTCTGAACTTTAATTCCCACGAAATTAATTGTGACGGCTGTGGTTTTGACTCCGACGCACAGGACTGAAACATTTGTGGGCAAATGAGGTGCTCGGTGTTGAAAACGTGACAATGTGAGTGTGACTCGTTTCAGTTCACAAACTCTACAATGACACCAGAGAGTGGAAGGACACATTTAAAAAAAATCTCATTTCTGTTTCTTCTGTCTTATCTCACAGGTAATGCACTGTAAATGTCTCTTCCGGCAATACACAGAAGTCCCTACAGCAGTTCCATGTCTGGCCTTCAGCTCGTCTTCACCTGCTCCGCAGTTTGAAGACACTGGCCCTCTGCAGGGCAGCAGCCTTCAGAGAAACTGAATCTGGGCTCGGCCGACAACTCGCGTACAGGCTTGAGAGGAATCCATCTCCAAATGTTCAGCGTCGAAGACGCTGAGACTCTGATTTTGAAGTTAGATTTGTAAGCATATGGAGCAACGCTTGGAACGGATTGTATGTCTTTCCGACTGCATTTCCTACCTTGGACAGCATGGATGCTCTTTTTGAATCGGGTTGAATATCGTTCGCCTCATCCTCTCCTTCCTGTTTCTTCAGAAGGAGGGTGGGGGATTGATGTGGCGTCCCCTGCCCCTCCTAGTAGAGTAGGCTAGTCTACCTTGGCACCATAGCAGTTGCTCTTTTTTCTCTCCAACCAACTCCATCACTCGATTCTCTCTTCATGAAATCCTGCAAGAGCCTGAGGGAAGAGGTTTCTGTCCCTAGCCTTGGCGGGATGTCCCAGGAGGAAGGACGCAGGGCTCCGGTGTCCCAGTCCTATTTCCACTCCGCTAACCCAGATCTGGACCTGACAGGCAAGCTGTATAAACGGGAGGTTGGTGGTAAGCCGTATTCTGTGTTAGTGGACAATAAAATGGCAGCCAAGACACCCATGGGCGATCAGAACATTGGTCAGATGCCCACTCAACATTTGACGTCACAGCACCATCAGCAGTATTTCAGAGAGGGAGGAGTAGGGCAGGAGGTGGGGACGCATGGGTCCCAGGCTGCCGACGACGGCACCTCTGACGACACTGAAGATGAAGACGAGGAGGAGGAAGAAGAAGAGGATGACGACGACGATGATGGGGAGGAGCAGGAGGAGGAGACCTTCAAGCGTGAGCAGATCATTGTGGAGGTTAACCTGAACAACCAGACACTTCATGTTTCCAAGGGGGACAACAAAACTGGAACCACAGCGGATGACTCTGAAAGAGTTGGCAGCGAGGACGAGGAGGAGGAGGAGGAGGAGAAGGACAGCCTTGATGAAGAAGATGACGACGACGAAGAGGAGATTGAGAGTCAAAGAACGAGGTCAAAGAGGGCCCGTCGTGGTGCTAGTAGCACAGCAGCTTCCAGCCAGCCACGGAGGAAGAGCCTCCGAACCGCTCTGAGCACAGCGACAGCTGGAATGACCACCAGGGGCCGGCGGAAGCGCTTGGAGCCCCCGAAGAGCAAGCGCAGGTCGGCCAGATCGGCCCCATCTTCTGGCGGTTCCATGACGACGGGGGGGAAAGCGGAGGTGGCGGAGAAGGAGATACTGGCGTGTGAAAAGTGCCCCCGGGTGTTTAACACCCGCTGGTACCTGGAGAAGCACATGAACGTCACTCACAGGCGAATGCAGATTTGCGACAAGTGTGGCAAAAAGTTTGTCCTGGAGAGCGAGCTGGCCTTACACCAACAGACCGACTGCGAGAAGAACATCCAGGTAAAGCAAAGCGACCTCGTATCGTATCACTGTAATTACTCTTGCAAATTGACATTGTATTCTAATTGATGGAAGAAATGCATTTCCAGGTTCACCATATTCTTTGATAATGTCTTTATACACCTGGATAAATTTAGCAGCTGCCCAGAACAACCGACTTTCAGATTTATTTTGGGTGCTTTGAAGATGATATTAATATCATGTTTTCCCCGCTGAATGCAGTAAACATTTAAAACATGAAACTGTTGTATCCCGTGTTATACCTGGTTCATAAAACCAGTTATAATGAGACTGAAGCGTGAGGTAAAGTAACTGGTCGCTAAGTTACAATATATGTAGTCAAAATACTCCCTAATATTGTTATTAATGTTTTTGGTTTTCCAGGTAATTATTTGTAATATTTTTTTCCAGAAAACTCAATACAATTTTTTAATGGACTGAAAGATGAATGTAGACTTGGGACTTTCTCTAACTGCTAACATGTAGGGGAAAATGACTTATTGTTATTGTCCTCTGATAATATTGATTTTTCAGTGGGTTCAATTCGGTATAAGTTCTTTAAAACTGAAAAGGTAATTAAATGTATTGATGCCAAAGGGTCTTGTGGCTGTTTTTTGAATATCTAAATATGGCCCTCTGTTTTGTTTAACTAGATTTGCATCTTTATCTAGTTTAGGAAGAGTGTTTTCATCTGTCGCCAGCCGGTCAAACGGGTTGAAACCATGTGAACCTGTGATACAAGTCCTCTCAAAATTAATTTAGTATTTCATGTTTTGCATTTATTATTGCAGAACCTGTAAATGCCCTCTTCCTGTCCAAGAGGCAACTTAAACAACATTCAGCCCTTTCTATAATAGATGAATATCTTTACTTTTGTGTCTTCCCCGTAACGTGCCCAACCCTCAAATGTTTATAAAATACAGCTGCAGTGGAAACATCGCGTCACGTGTCATTAAATTTCTAAACATTCTGCCTTCTCTCTCAGGCATGGCACGTCAACTCTGGTAAAAAAAAATATATGTTTGTAAAGTTCCTTTCTTGAAGCACAATGCAACTTTTTCATCATCATCCAGACAAAAGAAATGAACATAATGGAATGATTTGATGAAAGAGTACATCCCTCATGTCCGCGTAGTGAGGACAGTAAAACAAAAAGTTCACCTCATTCTCATCTTCCTCATTCGCATTTTCCCCGAGCTCACACGGCAAACGGATCTTCCTCTGGAGTGGAATTAAACCCCCGGTCTCTTTTGCTGATGGGAAAGTTCCTGAGCGTAACTGCACATGGGGATCTTTGTCTAACCCTAACCCTATGCATGAGAAACAGTTTGGTCCGAATCCCCTTCGTATCACAAAACAAACCTGTTCTGGGAAATGAATCAGAAATTAAACACATTTCAAACCCTTAGTCCATGCAATGCAAAATGTCCCATTGAAATATCTTTTTAGTTGGTCTCTGATCAACAACATCTTCTCAAGTCTACTCCAAAGTCGAAGCATTTGACACTTACGTCTGAAGTTTGGGGTTTCCCAACCCAAAGCCCCACTAATGGTCCAAACCGAAGCAGATTTGTGAACTCTCGAGATTGAATAGTGTCACACCATTGTGTGGTCATGGACAGGACATGCATATGGATTACAGAGCTGTTTATAAATATGGAATCCCAGTTGTGTCTTCATTAACTTGAACAAGGGCAACAGGTGCTCGTTAACACCAGGATATAATGTTAAAGAATCCCTATTAACCAAGTCAAATGCCTTCTGGAAATCAATAAGACACAAATGTAGACCAATTATCCTCAATATTTGCACGTATAATGGAAATGACTACATATATATTGCTGTTTTTAATACTGCTCGATAAGGTCCAGCATTATGATGTTAGAGGACCAAATGAATCCAGGAGTTGCCTTTCTAATGCAGCTCTCCTGGTGTACGATGTATGAGAATCATCTTTTACTAAATAAGATCTTACTTTAACGTTCAGAGTAAAGTTAAGTGAAAAGAAGCCCCTCTCCCCTTTAATCTCTCAATTAACTCATTTGGGATTAAGACACAGAACCTAATATATTTAAACCTTCGTGTGGCAATAATATAATCAACTGCTACTTTCACTTTTAACTGCAGCTCAAGGGGAGCTATCTTTGCTCAAAGAGAATGACTACTGCAACTAGAGCAGGCTTGTTTATAGGTATGCATTTAAAGTCTAGTGACTTTCAAATATTACAATATTAATAGTGTCCAACTGTTAGTCTTATAAAAGTACAAGTGAGGCTACCAACAGAGCTGCAGGGTTCATGAATGAGCCGGTGCAGAGCTGTTAGTGGGGCCTCGTCAGTTTGACTCTCCTGGAAAAGAGAAAGAGCCTGTTGAGGGGAAAGACTCACATGATCGCTTGGCAAGCGTTTACCAGAAGGCATGTGAGAAATACTTGAACAAAGTGGAAGACTCTTTGATATGATGGACCAACATTGAGCTTTCTGGCCGTCCAAAGTACATTGGCTTTAGCATCGTGCTGCAGGGACGCTTCTCTTGCAGTCTGCAAGAAAACCTCCATTACAACTACATGTATTTTCCTCCAAGAACAAAAAAACCCAAACACAGAACCAATGCACAGGAACGTCCTCAAAACATGTTTTTTCAAAGTCAGTCTATAATGTAAGCCATTTTTTCAGAATTGGTGCTCTTTTACAAAGAAAAATGTGCAAAATTGATGCAAATCCCACACAGACTTGTATCCGTCTCATGGCTGGTAAAGGTGCCTCCGCTGAATATCAATTTGAAAGTGATAAAATATCAAATTAAATCTGCTATCGTACCAACAAGATAAATTAGTATTAATGAAATCCTTACATCTGTTTGTTTGCCCCCAATTTGTTCTCAGATATTTTGTTAATTGATCATCTTCAGAAGATTCATTCGACCCGTTGCATTTTCTCCCCAGCAGAGGGAGCTAGAGCAAAAGGAAACCGTGTGGACAAATGAGAACCATTTGATGGCCACCAGGTTTTGGTGCTCATGATATTTATCAGCAACAATCATTTTAACGTTTGTTTTTTAATGCTTATGTGTCCTTCTTTTAGTGCGTCTCCTGCAACAAGTCTTTTAAGAAGCTGTGGTCGCTGCACGAGCACATCAAGATTGTTCACGGCTATGCAGAGAAGAAGTTCTCGTGTGAAATCTGTGAGAAGAAGTTCTACACGATGGCTCACGTGCGCAAGCACATGGTTGGTAAGTGAAGGTCTTTTTCAAAGTTCCTATTGTGCTGCATCACTGTCATATTTCATATTTAGGGTGACGACATACGACTGGACCCTTAGTATTTTGTAATTGTATGCCAACCTTTTCTTTAAATGTTTCTAATCAAATTGTCTTTGATGAAATCAAATCTATATATTCATACATGGGTATCTTTCTAGAAGCTGTGTATCATGTGATCAGGGATGCAGTTATCTCAGTATCGTTTTGCTCTCTCTTTCGTCCATCTCTTCCCCCAAACCCAGCTCACACAAAGGACATGCCCTTTACCTGTGAGACGTGTGGGAAGTCGTTTAAACGCAGCATGTCTCTAAAAGTTCACTCGCTCCAGCATTCTGGAGAGAAACCCTTCCGATGTGAGGTAAGAGACGCATCGATGCTCATAACACCGCCCTGAACCCTGAATATGTATTGATACAATCAACTTTATCGCCCAGTGTTTGTTGACACTGTGAATATGATTCATAACCTTTCCGAAAATACCTTTTTTTTAAAGTCAATGACAGTCACAGGTTAATTCAGGCAGAGCGAAGACACATTTTAGAGCCGCATGGGGCTCATTTGTCATGTTCTCGTTTTTATTCCTTCACATTCTGCTGCTGTTCAAATGTGTTGTCATCTAAAAGGTTTAGGACTTAAGCCTTTTCACCATTACAGTTCAGCCGAAATTCCACTGATGAACGATACATTTTTGCCCCACAATCCTAGTTTAGTTCACCTTCCCGAATGTCAGAACCAAATATAAAGCTGACATACTGGACCGGTGCTCTACAATAAATCATATTTGACATAAACAAACACACCTTAATGTCATCTTTTTTTCTTGCTTTTGCAATGTTTATGTCGAGCTGAATTCAGTTAGTTTGAGTGTTGTGATGGTTACAGTGTTGTGGAATTTGACCTTGTGTTCCTCCACAAGGAGCCTGAAGGTAGTTTCACTCATTCCTTTGAGCAGAGGAGCCTCTGTGCCATGTGGATGGTGTTATCCTCGGCTGTTGCCTTTCAGAGGGGGACCATCCTCCTGTATTTCAAACATTAATTCGACGGTTCTATAAATTGAGTTCTACAGAGAAGGTCAACCATCTTGAATATTAGCAAACAGTGTTCCCCAATAAACTGGAACCTAAAATAGATGTAAAACTGGTTTCATGGGGCCTTTACCAACTTCTCCACTAGATGCATTTTGCCACTGTCAAGATTTCCAAGCACATTTCTGCTCACTGGGGTTAGTTACAGTGTTACGTTATCCCTGTCCTCAGCCTTGAGTTCAGAGGCAGTTGACAGATGGATGGTGTACTCCGACTCTTTAACGTCCAACCACGTGGATGGACAGCACACAGGGAACATGCGTGTATGGGTGGAGCTGCTCTAATTAAACGTTTAAACTCATCCTATACTTTGACATGTAATTACATGCTTATTAAGGATGTATATAATATATATATATATGCTATTCTCCTCAGTGAACTAACTCTGTAGTGCCAAATGAAAACTGCTAGTTTTTCCCCCAAAGACATTTATTTAGCCAGGTGGTGCTATTAAGATTATAAATATTTAATTTTGAAAAAGACCTGACCAAGAAAGCCTCATAATGCAAATGTACAGCGTGGTTAAATGCACCCAAATAATCTGGTTATTGTTGGCTTGCTGCACTAACCTAATTTCTTGAATATCATGTATAAAACATCCGCTCCCTTTATCAGATTATGGATTTACAGAAATCTTGTTAAGATGGCGAGATATCTGGAGAAACCTGATTTCTTGTCCATGTATACAGTTATCCTGAGATGGCCTCCCTCCAATGCAGACATAATTACATTAAAACGTGTCTTTGAAATGCATGAAAAAGTGTTTCACGAATTCCCGTCATACCGATCTAACCTGGTTCCATGTGAGCATGTAACAAACGAACAACATTACATGCACACATGGCTTGCATGACTTAACATCATTTCTAAGACTAAAAAAAATATTATTGAAAGTCAATATGGCACCCTTCATGATTGATTTAACCTTGAGTGTGTGAAAGATCTTTACCCTAATTCGGAGTTGTGTGTGCCTTGTTATCTGAACACCTGTCTCCTCCGCTGCAGAACTGTGACGAGCGGTTCCAATACAAGTACCAGCTGCGCTCCCACATGAGCATTCACATCGGACACAAGCAGTTCATGTGCCAATGGTGTGGCAAAGACTTCAACATGAAGCAGTATTTTGATGAGCACATGAAAACACACACAGGTGAGAAATGTCAAGCGTCGTGAGCTCAGACCGAATGTGCCGGTGTCTAAAGTTGCGTTGACCCCAGGAACCTCTTGTAGGACGACAGCGTAACGAGCCGTTTGACTGCAGGACCCGACTTCTAGTTGTAAAGCCATGTTCGGTTCCTCGGTCTTGTCCAAGCCCATTCAGACGCTCCTGCTCTCCAGATTCTAGTTCCCGATGGCCCCGGAGCCGTCGGGGTGGAGTCTCCAGTACAAGCTGGCCTGGTCAGATACACAGACCTGGAAATGGACTTTCTTGGAATGTTGTACATGTTTAAAGTTATGCAGCCAACTTTTTAGACTTAAAGATTGACAACTGAAAGGTGGGGTTTCAAAAAAATGTTCCACAGAATGTTGGAATTGCTGCTAAAACGGAAGAAACACCAGAAAGCACTCGGCCGAGTACGCCGGAGACGGACGTCCCTCCTTTCTGGCCTCGGTCTTCTCCTCCGTCTCGGCACTATCTCCTCTCGGCATCTGACATTTTTGAATATCACAGCTGTGCACCAGTGCATGACATGGTCATAGATTAGTATTTTGTGACGTTTGTTTTCTCTCCGTTGCAAAATCTTAATTTAGACATTTACAATTCTGAATGAGCTGAAGACTTTGCCAAACGGCAGCATTATTCCCGGGCTCAGCACATGTGCAGGCCAGTCCTCATACATGCTCGAAAAAAAGAAAGACACGGGATGTTTTCAAGATGAACATTATCGTGGTGAGAGCAGGCAGACTGCGCCCAGTTCTCAATGAGAGGGATGTTCTACATCTAAGAAGAGCTGTGCATATAGCGGGGCTTTTAATGACTACCCAGACACATGCTGGATTGCAGCCCTCTGGTTTTCTTTCCCCGCTCTATTGCTGTTGGATTTTTCCAAAACCAAACTGAGCAGTCCGCCCTGGTCCTTTTTTTTTTTTTTTTTAGCCTGCATTGGGTGGACACACAGCTCTCCTCTGGCCCTCACGGTTATATTTGTGATGTGTAATTACGCTGCCCTCTCTTCTCCCTGCCGCTACCAACCAATTTAAGCTCCAGACACACCCTGGCCTGCCCTGTAATAGGCGGCACACATGCTAAACACAAACTCCCAAAGTTTAGTTCACTGTGCAGAGATTTTCAAGATGTCTCGTAAGTGTAATGTAACGGTTACAGACGGCTCGTGCATCATCTGTCGCGCTTTTAAAATGCAGTTGGTTTGGAGGCGCTGCATGCATAAGAAGCCCAAGGCGTTGAGAAAACCCTTCAGCAGCCACTTAGTGGAGGGCTGTGTGGGAGGAAGCGGCCTATTCAGGAGCTCCATGGAGGTTAATGAGAGCAGCGTCTCAATGAAGCTGCTGCTATTCGTTTCTCACATCTCCTCGAGGTGTGAATTGTAAAAGCTTCCTTCGGAGTGGGTGGGTTGACAGCAAAGACCCTCATTTTGAGATGCAAACGTATTTGCATGTTTTGGAACTCACTTTTTTTCCCCACAACATGCATTTTCAGACTGATACTTTCTTTGTCCGTTTTTCAGCTGTATGTCGTCTCGGTGCACATGATGTATTAATGCTCAGTGTACAACGTAAAGAACACGCATCAAATGGGGCTCACTCCAGGGAAAAAAAGGGTGGTGGAATATGGATAATAGTTAATGGCTTACATGCTTAAATGATTCAATATAAATAATTAATTAAATAAAAACGAGGGATGACAAACTAATACTTGTCCACTCCTGAATGTAGTATTGTAGGTGCTGTAAATGCTTTCTAGAAAGCCTAGTGTGTAATGTGTGTGTCTAAAGAGACTCTTCTGGTTAGAAAGCACGGCTTTGCTCTCAGCGATGGTCATAAACAATTTTATTTAGATGGGATTCAAATTATTGTTTCTATTTCATGTATTAAATCTATATTTGACTCTGTTTTTACCTCCAACCCAAACCCCACCTCTTTGTCTATTCATACATTGATGCTTCCCATAAATCCTCCCTGGTCTAGCCTCCACTGTGGGGGCTTGTTGGAATATTTCGTTGAGGGCATCAAAGACTTCTCCAGTATTTATTTAACTTTACATATCCAGAGTGTGTGTGATGAGCAGCACTTCCGCCCACTCTCGTTGTAAAGCGCTGGGCCGTCTTGGCTGTCGTTCTGAAGAATCTGGTGATTACGTTCCATTTAAATTCCCTCCCGGTGTTCGCGTTTGAAGCTAGGTGTGTCTCTGTGCACATTTCCTCCCAGGTATTCTGTGGTACGTCCATGTAGATTCATAGATATAAATATGTTATAAGATTTACTTATCTTCGTTCTGTATTTCTATTAAAAACCTTTCTAGAGGTGGTTGTTTCCCAATTCTTTGTCTGTTCTCAATTGTAGGTATCTGAAGAAATCTGTTTTCACTTGCTCGAATGTCTTTGTCTTTGCATTTATGACCCTCTTGGTAGAGATAATAAATTGGTAAATAATCCTGTAACCAATCTCATTTGACAACAAACTATTTGTCTCTGACGCGTCGTATTATTTTCTCTTCTTGTCCACTCATACGGTCTCTGTCTTCCTCACACGAGTCTTTTTATTTTCTCAATCTGTGCAGGAGAGAAGCCTTTCATTTGTGAGATCTGTGGGAAGAGCTTCACCAGCCGGCCCAACATGAAGCGCCACCGCCGCACCCACACCGGGGAGAAGCCGTACCCCTGCGAGGTGTGCGGCCAGCGCTTCCGCTTCTCCAACATGCTCAAAGCACACAAGGAGAAGTGTTTCCGGGTCACCAGCCCCGTGGTCCTGCAGACCGGCGGCCCGCCTGTGCCGGTGCGCATCTTCGCCAACACCTTCTTGTCCTCTTCCTCCGTCTCTGGTCCCAGTCCCTCAGCGGCCCCCGCGGCCACCGCCTCGGCACCCATGGGCCTCAACCCAACAGGAGGGCCCATGCCTCCACGGGGCCCTGTGGGACACGCGTTCTCCCACGTACAGCTTCATTCAAACCCCTCTCACCATCACCCCCCGACGACCCAGCAACACCTCTCAAACAGCCCCCAACACGCCCACCACCACCTGGCGGTGCCCCCAGTCCCCCAGCTGCCCCCGCCCCCAGCCCTGTTCAAGAGCGAGCCCTTAAACCACTGTGGGCATGAAGACAGCAGCTACCTGCACCACATGGCTCCCCCCGACAAGGGCCCCGGGGCCCCACAGCACCACTGAACTGGGCTCCAGCTCAGCGGGCCCACACCGAACCGCCTTGTTCCTCCTCTTCTCGTCGTCTCTCCGGTGCAGCGCCTCTGACCAGAGGGGCGCCGCTCTCAAAGTCATTTCAATAAGTAAAGCTACACGTGCTCCCCGGTGTGTGCGATTCAGACTTCTACACACTCGCGCATTATTTAAGTACGACTTGAATAACCTGGTCAGCTGACGAAGCTTTTTCAACCTCTGAGAAATATATTTCTTGAACATCTACATCTACACAGAAGGATTTGCGTGCGCGTTCTCTCTTTGTACATTGACGGGCGTAACGTGTCTCCTCATCAGAAGCTGCTCGCGGGAGTCAGACGTACGTGTTACCTGAGCTCCATGAGTCATCAAGGATCTGTGTCATGTAACTTGATGTTGACTTACGGTGGCACATTGATCAGGAGCCTCGGTCCCCATGGCAATACTCAACCTGTCCTACGAGTTGAACTGTAGAGCAATATTTGATGCATGTTGTTTATTGGTTTAACTGAACCTGATAGCCGCGGTCGAGGCTTTCCGACGGAGGGGGAACGGCAGCAGTGCAAGAAGCAGTGCCATAGGCTGAAGGGGGGGGGGGGGGGGGGGTTTGTAGGGGAACTTGGAATCCAGGTTTTGTAACCGGTTGGATGACTCCAGACAAAGTCTGAGATTCACGTGATGGTGAAATGGTGCTTTCCATTCCAGTGCATACAGTGTTTCTTAATTTTGCTTTTCCACACGATTTTCAGAAGTTCAATATTACAAAATAGCATTGTATTGCGTCGGCCTCGCATCTCTCCAACGGTTGGGAGGTTTGACTGGATATGTTGCGCTCAAGAAACTCCAATTATGCAGGACACGCACCCTCACACTCACTGAAGCACACGCTCACAAGACAAAGTCCTTATGGCCGTGTTCAGTGCAACCTTTAGAACTGTTGCTTTGAACCGTTGCTTTTAGATAACGGATGACTAACACACTGCCACTGTGAGGGGCCATACACGTGGCCCCGTCAGGATCTACCCCACTTTCCTTCGCTGCTGTCAATGACACGGGTTACCATGTGAAAGGTCATTTGACACACACAGTACACACACCTGGGACCTTTTCTCATCACCGTTCTTAACAGGCAATTATGCATATTCCTCTCTGCCTATATTCCAGTGTGGGGAGTTGTAGTGTAAAGGTTTTGCTTTCTGGCGTCGTACCGATTAACCCACACAGGCAAACCCGTGTCCAAACCTGTTGAATGTTGCCTTCGCCGAATGATGGTTGTTGACTCGTCCATGTTGTTGTTTTTTATATTCTCTGATAACTTGCTCAGTTTTAAGCTCATGTAGATATACTGTTGTTAGCACATGATAGGAAATGTCAGGATAAAAAGCAGTGGACATAAAACTTCTAATATTTGGAATACTTGTAACGATAAGCATACAATGTTATCAAGTCAGCTTCAGAAATTACATTAATTGATGTAATAGCCGATGGTGTGAATGTTATTTGTTTAAAATAAGCATAAAGGGTCGACCAGTTCGCCGTGTGTTTGAGTTGCGTGGCTGGTGGCCCTTCGCCCAGTCTGATGGGGCGATCAGATGTGTGTCTGTCAGAGCGACATTGAGCTCTGTGCGTCAGTGTGTGTGTTTGTGTGAGTGTGTGAGCGAGCATATGTGTGCATGCATTTTCACTCCCAGTCCGTCTGGCTGGCTGTCCCCAGTGCTCTTCTACCAAAAGCTGCTTTGACAGTGTGCCCCAGTATATTTGTGTGTGTGTGTGTGTGTTTGGGGATACCTGAGACGGACAACAGCAGTACTTTTAACGTGATCCTCTTTCTACCACTCTCACTGTCTTCAGTCTGAAATGGTTCCGCTCAATAGTTTAGGAAGCCCCCTTTTTGATTTAGAGACCTGCAATTATCCTGCCATTTCTATGGGTCTTAATCCGGCCGTATTATTTGCTTCTCATCCGCTCCCCTCGGGTTCACTGCTGTGCTTCAGCATTGTGCCAGAATGGATCTTTGTTTTTGTTTTTGTAATCCTTTTCATTTGTGTGTGTGTGTATTCTCTGCACTTTACTGCTGCGCGGGTGAGGCACAGGGAAGGGAGGGGCTGACGATGCATTGTGGATGGAACGGAGTGCAGTTGCGGCTGCATGAATAAGGGTGGAGGTGATTATTTTGAGTATGTTTTTAGGCAAGGAAAGGAGGAGAATCCCCGGGTGGAGGTGGTGGGTGTGGAAGGGACCCTCGCGAACGAAGGACATGTCTTTTAGTATGCGCAGACATTTAAGTTCCTATTGCTTCTTTCTTTTCCTTTAAAGAAATACAGTCGTGCTCCGCGCGTTCCGCCCCTGACCACGACCGTCCTGCTTCGGGGACGTCACGCGAGCCCCGCCGAGCATTCATTCTTTATGTTTGTTTCTGGAGTTTCTTTCCACCATGTTTTGTCTTTCCACCGGGTCAAATGATTCTCCTCCTCCATTATTTGTTTTATAGAATGCACTTTCTACTAAAATTCCTGGCTAGTTAAGAAAAAATAACATTGTATATTCTTTGAAGATGTTTAAAAAAAAATCAATATACCTTTTCCCCTTTGTATTTTTAACCACTTAATGTAGCATTGCGTATTTTATTATTGTATCTGGTACAAAATGTGCAGCTTTATAATGTCCTGGTTTGTCCTTTTTTGTATGTTATCTGGAGATTGAGGAGAAGTGAAAAAGTTGGGCCTTTTTTTGATAATGTACATTTAACTGACTGCTAACTTTGAGAAGTAAAAACAAGTAGCCATGATTATCACACTTCTCTGTGCTTCTTTTGCGCATCTTGAATTGCTGGGAGTTTTTAATGTGACCGTTTTTTAAAGAACGGTAGTTATGAAGGGAACGTTGAAAAATAAGGATTGTGCTCAACATTTTCCTGACGGTAAGTGCCGAGCTTCACCGGAGAGCTTCCAGCTCACTGAACTTAATTGGTGCTGTTCGTCGACAAATTTCGGGTTCTTGGCACATTGTGCTAAACTAAAACATGTAACTAATACACATGACACCGACTGCCTTTCAAAGCTTTTTACTTGTCCAGGAAAATTGCATTTCTCCTTTTCTTTTCTTGTGACCGCTTCCCGTTTGGTTTACTCAGCTTTTTTTAAATGTGTTTAAATTGTGTTTGTTTCATTGTATTCCTGGTGACCTTGACCAACAATGAGCATCTAGGCAGCTCGTCTCCGGCTGGGTGACATACAGCTGGAGGTTTTTTTTAACTAAACCCATATCGTGTATGTTTTAAATGAGCAGTTGTATTTGGAGAGTGTCTCTCAGAGTGACACCAGGACGATGCAAACGCTGTCCTCCCAAAAGCATTTCGTCTCCCGGGACTCCGTTGATTCCAACTCTACTATCTTCATTCCTCCACGAGCAGAGTGCGCTCCCTCAGGGCGCGTTAATACTTCTAATGTTGCCGGTTAAATGAACAGTGCCCTCGTCGCCGTAGGTGGTTTTAAGTGGTGCACCAATGAGTCACACCGTCCTATAAGATGGCAGAGCGGGCCGATGGGTGGAGAACAAGTGCGAGTGACTCACTGATGGAGAGTGGGCGGTCAGGTAGCGAGCAGAGGAGATAATAACACACCGGCTGTACAGCTCCGTTCCCATTTGGGTTTGAAAATAGTCTGCCCACCCAGCTGTTAGTCATTAAGTGTGGGGCAGAGGAGGCAGCGTCTGTCGGCAGGCAGATTAGGAGGATGTGTTTTTTCAGGCGTGTGTCCACCGCTCTGAAGGTTGCAGTGCGGTTCTTTAATCGCTCTGGGCGAGGAGGTGCTGCTCCTGTTTCCGTGTCTAACAAATGGAGGGACCATATTGCTCCAGTTTAAAAAAAAAGGATTTATTACTTCAGGTATACTTCCTACGATCAGACTCTCAGATGCCGTACAGCTCTAGAGGTCAAAGGTTAAGTAACTTCACAGCAAATTATGTGTTCCCCCCCCCCCCCCCCCAACGAGTTTACGGCCATGCTGACCCAAATCCTGATCATGTTGAAGCAGGTTTTCCACGAACTCAAATGAACTCTTGAGATTATTCACATATTTTTCTGTGACTGCCAATAATTCGCTATGTTTTACCGACGCCAAACAGGATCAACACGACACTTAAAAAATACAGTAAAGGGTGCAGTTGACGTTGGTATTTTCTTAGACCTCTAGTAGAGTGTATTCCCTCCTGTCTCAACTGGCGCTCATACTCTCGTGCAAAGTGTGTGTGTGAGTGAGTTTGCACAGTGACGCAAGAACCAGCACGGACACATTGTGTGGATTTAGCTATTTGGAAAACGGAATATTTGCATTCTGTCGTTCGCTCTCTTTTTGCCTCCCTTCCTTTCCTCCCATTGCTCTCTCTCCTCTTGAAAAGTACCGTGCGCGCGCTCAGCAGGCTGCTATTAAATGGGCGGACTTGGAGGCGCGATCCCGTCCACAGCGGCTCTGGTGGGTCACATAAAAGCGCGCGTCCTACCGACCGACGGACGGAACAATGTCTACTCTCGACGACACCGGATCGGACGTGACCGACACCGGGGATCGGGACCAGCGCGCGTGACCCACAGTAATGCTTTTTGCAAGAATGTTGATAGAAGAGCGCCGAGTTAATTCCAGACTCTGCCTTTGTTGTTGTTTTATTAATTAAAAAAAGTATATTTTGAGAAAAGTATGTTTACTGCAGATAAGGGTGGCTGAGTAAATTTCCAAACGGACTTAGCAGAGGTTCATCATGGTATTCATCACGTGTTCCTCTTCCTCGCAGGAGAACCAGCCGCACAGCTTGAAGGAGTTTGATAGGAAATCGGGAAACACGTGAGATCAGCTGATCCACTGACACCGGCTTCGATCACAGGTATAGGAGGGCACGCACTGCGCGCTCTGTGCCAATGCGGCTGTTGCGCTTGTTCCTCGAATGCAGTTCATTAGCTTGCTTGCAGCATGACAGATCGGAGTATATTCTTACGTCTCTTCTATTCGTATAACTTCAACTGAGCAGGATCCCCCCCCCCCCGCTCCTTACTTTTTTTATTCCCTCACATTGTTTCAGAGACTTCTGGTTAGAAAGTACTGCTTTGCTCTCTTTCAGCAATGGTCCTAAATATTTCAATGGTATTCAAATTATGTTTGTATTTCATATATTAAATCTATATTTTACTCTAGTTTCTACCTCCACCCCAAACCCCACCTCTTTATCTATTTATACATTGATGTTTCCCAGAAATCCTCCTTGGTCTAGCCTCCACCTTCCGTCCTGCGTGGGATGCTGGAAAGTGGGAGGAGAGCAGGAGTGGATATGTGATGCCTGTAACAGTCAGAGCTGTGGCAGTCAATCATGGGGGATTCAATATTCAACTGCTGTTATATCCCACCCCATCCCCCAGGCGAGGGGGAGCCCACCGAGTCCAGACACGCAAAGAGCATGGCCTCCAACTCAGCCAGCATCTCCTCCGACAAGCGGTTCCTCATCTTCTTCGACTTTGATGAGACCATCGTGGATGAGACCGGCGACGACGTCGTGGTGCAGACCGCCCCGGGTCAGCACCTCCCGGTCTGGCTGAAGGACACCTACCAACCTGGCCGCTACAACGAGTACATGCAGCGCGTGCTGGCCTACCTGGCGGAGCAAGGCGTCACCGAGAGCGACATCCGCACCTCCATGGAGAAGATCCCGGCCACCCCCGGCATGATCACCCTCTTCCAGTTCCTGCGCACTCGGCCCCCGCAAGACTTCGAGGTGGTGCTGCTGTCCGACTCCAACACCTTCTTCATCGAGGCCTGGCTCCGACGCGCCGGGGCCCACCCCCTCTTCCACCAGATCTTCTGCAACCCGGCCACCTTCAACCGGGACGGCCGGCTGGTGCTGCGGCCCTTCCACTCCCACGACTGCATGCGCTGCCCCAGCAACATGTGCAAGCAGGTGATCGTCCGGGAATATGTGGCCCGCAGGACGCAGGAGCGGGGCCGCCCGTACCAGCGGGTCTTCTACGTCGGGGACGGAGCCAACGACTTCTGCCCGGTGCTGTCCCTCGGGTCCCGGGACGTGGCTTTCCCGCGGCGGGATTTCCCCATGCACCGGCTGATCACGGAGACCCACGAGGCCATGCCCGGGGAGTTCAAGGCGGTCACGGTGCCGTGGATCAGCGGGGAGGATGTGCTGCAGAGGCTGAGGAAGCTGGTGGCAGAGTAGAGGGTCACGTGGAGACCGAGAGGGGGGGAGGAGATCATTACAAGGGGCCAGTTGACAGGATGTCAAACTCTCAGGTTAAATAGTCCCACAAATTAATGTTAAGGCAATACAACTAATTGTATGTAGAAATAAACGGTCCATCTGAAGTCCGGCTTACACGTGCCTTATCGTCCAGTGTCACGTGTTCAGCTTCTCACGTGTCTTATAGTTCAGCCTCACGTTTTGGTCCGGGGGTCATTCTCAGGACAGGCCCAGTCATCATCAACAGTTAAATGAGAAAGGAAATCGATTGCATATCAGTGCTTTGTTGTAAAGATTTAGACCTACGGTTATGCTATATCTTTAACGTTTGTAGGTACGGACAGTCTATTATAATAAACAATAATACTAATCTGTAATTGGAGATGTTGCATTTAAATGTTATATTTGGTCAGTATGGACATATGAGTGTTTAGGCCTCTAGCAATATTTAAACATGTTAGATGTTTATGCCAACCAATAAATGGGGTGCTCTATAATAACAAGTGTGTTTAATTTATCTGCATTTTTATAATTTTTTAATTTGTCTATCAGTCTGTATCTTTACTGTGTAGGCCAGGCCTACTGAACAATATATTAACACCAGCCGGAATAAAGCCATCAACTGAAACCCTGCCTGTGTCTGCATGTATTATCAAACCTCATCAACATTCACCCACCCTGCTAATCACAAACATGTATCTTAGAAAATGCCATATTATATATTTAAACATCAGTAAGTACTTGTTTTATACTTCACTTCTATGACAGCGGTTGTTTGTAGCACAGCAATCATGTACACCATATAGAAACTGCATGCAAGTTAATGTTAAAGTCCCATGTAGGTACCTAATGGAACAAAGTTTAGAAATCCAAATTATGCAAGTAATGCTCAAAGTCTAAGCTTTCCCGAACATTGAAGTATAGTGTTCTGAGAGTTAAATTATTAATTTTGGTGGCTTTTTTTACCATTAATTCTAATGGGAGTTAATTATTCTAAAGAAACTGCCCTTATCTAAAAAGTATAGTTAGGGTTATATTTATAATTGATGTTATCATAAATAAATGTGCACTACCCCTCAGTGGTGACGATGCAAAACTACATGGCCATCTATTTCACCGGAAAACAGTGTGAGAGTCATTTCTTTATGACAATTATTGTATGTCTGTTATAAGCCCATTATAGCACAGCGGCTATTAATTAAGTTTAATTTGCCACACGGCTATGCTATATTTTCAATGAATTGCAGAGAGATATACTCTTAATCTTTCGGTCAACACGTACAAAATAAAACTTTCTAAATAGTCAGTTTTAGTGGCATACCTTGTCCACGGGATGGCACCGAATGCACGAGTGTCATCCACACACACGCCAAGCTAGAGTAGGCACGCTAATATTTCCGGTAAAGCAATTCACGATAACACGTTTCCATTGAAAGGTGCTGACGTGTGCTGTGACTATGCATATTGTAATAGTATAACATGATTCGAGGTATTGAAGCAAGAAAGCGAAAATATCTGATGTGAAAGGTCGATGTAGTAGAACCCCTCTCCTGTTGGGGGCGCTAGTGAGCCCTAACTGCCCTCATGTCAATAGAAGAAGAAAACCGGAAGTAGTATCTGGTGCGCATGGCGCTTTTTAGGAAATTATTTATCTGAATACGCTCCAAACTTCTATCTCGTTTCGATAATAATCTTTGCTGAGGGCATTATAACAGATCACAGGTGAGTCGGTTTCGTAGCCTGTTAGTTATATGTTACTTCCGGATGATAAACTTCAAGCTCCGTTGATCTGAACTACTGAACTACTGAAACGTCGCCTCCAAGTCATTCATTGCTGTACTTGTTAGCTGACTAGCATGCTAGTTTTTGACTTTGCTACTAACATTGCAAACACAAGGAGATGTTTATTTATAATCATTGAAAACCTCTCACTTAAGACCGATGTTTTTACGACGGAAGTCATCTGATGAGTATCTGTCGTGGTGCATGTTGTGCTACATTGTTAGCATTGGCTTTATTGATAACTTACGCCGGTAACGTTATTTGTGAGCAAACTGGTGAAGTCATCACCGGCTTTTGAAAAAGACCAACACTTAATTCACCTAAGACACATTTGTATTACTAATGAGACGTGAACATGACATAACATTGATAATGCAAATTTAGACAATTCTCGCTGTATCCTGTCCTTCCGTCCTCCACCTCAGAGACAGGTGGTATGGACTCATTTCATCTCCATTTTTGTCTCCGCAAAACTGTTTTTGCATTGGATCTAATTCATATATTGTCTCTAGGAAATGAGCGAAACTATTTGCTATTATTTAACCCATGACCCTTCTTTCAGTTCTCTACAAGATGGAGGCTGATCTGTATGACGAGTTTGGAAACTACATCGGCCCAGAGCTCGACTCTGATGACGATGAAGATGATCTGGATGCAGTGGACAGAGACGTTGACGAGGTAGTCTTAAATATGTCTAAACCGTTGACCTGGTGGTACTTTTAATGCAATATGTGCTAACATGTCATGGTAATTACACTCTCCTTGTGCAGGCTGATGATGATGAAGATGATGAGCCTGCTGATGCTGATGAGGATGTCCCTGGCATGGAGGTGGTGCTGCATGAGGACAAGAAGTACTATCCTACAGCAGAGGAGGTTTATGGACCCGAAGTGGAAACTATAGTCCAAGAGGAAGACACACAACCTCTCACAGGTTAGATACAAAGAACAGTGTAGCCAGATTTACAGTAAAGTACATAGTATTTTTTTTTAAATGCTCTCACATATTTATTATGTTTTGTTATATTCCGATCCATACAAATACTCTTGTTTTCTCTTCACTCCAGAGCCCATCATCAAGCCTGTGAAGCACAAGCGGTTCACCCTGATGGAGCAGGAGTTACCTACCACTGTTTATGATATGGAGTAAGTCATCTTCGTGAATATGCACATGATGCGTTGGTTTTTTTCGGCCAATAAGGTCTGACGATGCAAATGTACATCAAGACAGTTTCTGGTACAACAGCGCTTAACTCAATCTTTTGTATTTCCTATTTATTTACATGTGTTTGCTGTGTGTCTTTCAAGTTCTGATAACCCTTTTCTATCTCGGCAGATTCCTTGCTGATCTGATGGACGGTCCTGAGCTAATCCGCAACGTCACCCTGTGTGGTCATCTTCACCACGGCAAGGTTAGAGCTCGTCTTATGGCTGCATCTCTTTCAGCTTTTTATTTTTAGTGAGGGCAGTGTTTCCCCTACAGTATAGGTTGACTGCTTCGGCCAGGCGGATGTGCTGGCCAGGGCGACCAAACACAATTACACCACACCAAACTCTGTTCAGTCACTTTTCCCATCAGCATGAATAAGACTCACTGCACAACTCTTCATTTAAATGAAAAGCGGGTTCACATCTATTGTGTTTTTCCTTCCTTCAAAAATAAGTGGCAAAGAATGCCAGGAGTTGAGTTCTCATTAATAATAATACATTTTATTTGTATAGTGCCTTAAAAAGTACTCACGGCATTAAGACACAATTAATACTGGCGTGCTAGCTGCACGCCAAATTTGTCTGAGCCCACATGGTCAAATTGCCTCCTAAGTTAAAGACTTAAGAAATGTAACATTTAAAAGTGTATATACATGTAAGAGTCCGGCGCCGTGCCCACTCCACCCAAAACGCACCCGGCTTATTGGTTGAAACAAACTTACTAATGTGCGCAAAACGGCAAAAACACAGAATCTGTCAACTCACCGGACAGTCATTCACTACTGAGCCTGTTTGTAAACGAAAGGATTTCGATATCATCTTCACTGCAGTTTTTCAATTGACTTTAGCAGTTTAGATAACAGGTATGCAACTTTCCGGCTGTTATTACAGACGTAAACTAACCAAAGAGTTTTGGCTTATTGACTGATTCGTTGCATTGCGTTGCTGCCGAATAAATATATATATACCTTTTAGTTCTGGCAGGAGTTGTTGGCTTGGCATCCCGCCTGTTCATTAAGTGATGAATCACTTCACTGCTCTTCTGTGGCATATAGCCAAAGAGGACATGTGTTCTTAAGATGCAAAATGTATGAGGATATGAAGGTTTTGGAGCATATGCTAATACCATGGCTGCTCTTTGGACTCCTCTGTGAATCTAATTCATTATTTTTTCTGTTCAGACCTGTTTCGTGGACTGCCTGATTGAACAGACGCACCCAGAAATCAGGAAGAGAGACGATGTGGATGTGAGTGTCGACTGGAATCATGAACATTATTACACTCTTATTCTGTGTATTACAGAAGAACTAATGTGATTTTACCTTTTCAGCTCCGATACACAGACATCCTCTTTACAGAACAGGAGGTGAGTGGTTTTGTTGTATTGTTCTATAATCATAAAAACACTCACTATATCCTAAAATATTGATTTCCCCTATATTAGACCGACACAGAATTGCAAACATGGAACTATGATCCACAAAAGAATACTGTTGTATTTTACATCTTAACTTTAGTGTGGAGGTTTCAGGAACAATTTGCCAGAAATCATTAAGAAATAAGCTTTGAGCTGATATAGTTAGGTTCCCCCTCCTGCAAAGATTATTTCTACCTTGTGCTTGTTCGATCCATAGAGAGGCGTTGGTATCAAGAGCGCCCCCATCACATTGGTCCTGCCAGACTCCAGAGGAAAGTCCTACCTTTTCAACATCATGGATACACCAGGTATAATGCACGTCTGAATGTGGTGTTACTGAATGTATGTTGGGTGGTTTGTTTTGGTGTATCTCAGCAGAAAGTGAACCTTGTGTCTCCCTCCTAAGGACACGTGAACTTCTCTGATGAGGTCACTGCTAGCATCCGGCTGTCAGACGGTATAGTCCTCTTCATAGATGCAGCAGAAGGAGTGAGTCGATCCTTTTCTTTCTTTCACGGTCTCCAAATCCTGCACGTTTGTCAATGTTGCTCAACCCTAAAAACAGCGCTGCTCAAGTGGACTCACTCAGTGGTACCAGTTATTTTCCACGGCAGATAGTAACTTTGAACTTTGCCTTTTGTATCTCTGCTCAGGTGATGCTGAACACAGAGCGCCTGATCAAACATGCCGTTCAGGAGCGTATGGCCATCACCATCTGCATCAACAAGGTGGACCGGCTCATTGGGGAGCTCAAACTGCCTCCTACCGATGCTTATTATAAACTGCGCCACATTGTGGATGAGGTCAATGGTTTGCTCAGGTAATACTTAAAACCCATCACGTGCACACTGTTTAGAGGGCATGCATAGCTTCATGAGATGTAGTGCTACTTATTGGTGGGGAAAAAAGGTGACAACATCAGACACTTTATGGTCATTTCTCCTTCACAGCACTTACTCCACAGATGAGAACTTGGTGGTGTCTCCCCTCCTTGGAAATGTGTGCTTTGCCAGCTCTCAGTACAGTGTCTGTTTCACACTGGGGTCCTTTGCAAAGATCTACTCGGACACCTATGGTAAGGCTCTTCAGCATGAACTGACACCGGCACGTCCCGTTTCTCATCTTATGCCTCGTGCAATTGGTCAAGTGTTAACTTTGTTCTTCGCAGGTGACATCAACTATAATGAGTTTGCCAAGAGGCTTTGGGGAGACATTTATTTCAACCCCAAAACGTGAGTATCAAATTTGGACTTGATGCTAATATTTAATGCTAGCGATCCTCTCTTCACACATTCTTATGATATCTGCCATCTTCTGTTATTTTGTTCAGTCGCAAGTTCACAAAGAAAGCTCCCAGCAGTAACTCTCAGCGCAGCTTTGTGGAATTTGTTCTGGAGCCTCTCTACAAAATCCTCTCGCAGGTTAGACATGGCAAACACATGTTTGTGTAGCAAAGCAACACAACAAGCCCAATCGCAGACTCACCCAAATCTTCTGTGTGTCTAGGTGGTTGGCGACGTGGACACGTCTCTTCCCAGAGTTCTGGATGAACTGGGGATCCACCTGACTAAAGAGGAACTGAAGCTGAACATCAGACCTTTGCTGAGGCTGGTCTGTAACCGCTTCTTTGGAGAGTTCACTGGTAAGGCGTAATCTTTTGTTTGTCAGTATTTTTATTATTTCTTTGTTGTACATGTAGAACAACGTTATTTATTTTTCATGGCATTGTATGTCTGAGTAAAGTAATATGAACAGTACTGCAGACTCTCAGAGGCACTTTATCTGTCTCGCTGCTTTATTCAATATATCTGCTCCTGAATATAAATTTAATCTGAATAGCAATGATCATGATTAGTAAACATGTTATATCAATGTTAAGTCATTCACACATTTCTTCTCTACAGGCTTTGTGGACATGTGTGTACATCACATCCCCTCACCACAGGAGGGTGCTAGGAACAAGATAGAGCACACATATGCTGGAGGTCTGGACACGGACCTGGGTGAGGCCATGGTCGAGTGCGACCCTGACGTGAGTATTAACGAAGCAGAGCAGGAATCTCCTGTTTAGTGGGTGGTGAGGAGCAGATACGCCAATTAACTGCAAAATGCGGCAATCTCTATCTCGTTATTCCAGCTGCTCATACAGATTAAACCAATAGGCCGTTTTAATTGTTTTGGAATTAGCCAATTTAAGACGATACCAGACATTGATAACAGTTTTCCAAGTTCCTTTAAAAGTCTTGCTGCCTTTTGCCAAAGCCTTCTTGTCTTTGTTTGTTGATTTTTTTGGGAAGAAATGTCACATTCCAGAGGTAAGACTATCTCTCTTGTTTCCTGCTCACCTCTTGCCTCTCGCCCTCAGGGTCCTTTGATGTGCCACACCACCAAGATGTACAGCACGGAGGACGGCGTTCAGTTCCATGCGTTTGGCCGAGTGCTGAGCGGGACCATTCAGGCCGGTCAGCCGGTCAAGGTTCTAGGAGAGAACTACACCCTTGAAGATGAGGAGGACTCCCAGGTCTGCACTGTGGGCCGTCTCTGGATTTCAGTTGCCAGGTACAGTGCAAGGGTTGTGTGTAAATCCATGTAAATCTAGAGCTATTGGTGTACTTATTAGAGTATAATAGTAATATACTGTTTGGGGTCTCATTGAAGAAATACAGACTGCGGTCATTGTCTGGTGTAAACGTGGCAGGTTACATCATCAGGAGATCATGACGTGTCATTCTATCACAAACTAATACTTGAAAAATGTTTTATCTTAAGTGACTCGCTTCTCAATTAATTGTTCACTCAATACTTTTGTGTTCATTTTGATGATGACTTTTACTTATTGGAGGTAAGCTGTGTGTCTGGTTGGAGGCAAACGACTGCGAGGCGGTCATTGTAGTTTTATTTAAACCGCATTGTCCCGTCACCGCTTTAGATACCAAATCGAAGTGAACCGAGTTCCCGCTGGCAACTGGGTTCTAATCGAAGGTTGCGACCAGCCAATCGTCAAGACCGCAACGATCACGGAGCCCAGAGGGAACGAAGAGGTGAGATTGAAGCGAGAAATACCACGGAGAGCTTTTAAAATGTCCTTGTGGAAAACGGCATAGTTTACATTTGTTGTACTTTCTCTGACAGGCTCAGATTTTCAGGCCACTGAAGTTCAACACGGCATCAGTTATAAAGATCGCAGTGGAGCCCGTCAACCCATCAGAGCTGCCGAAAATGTTGGACGGGCTAAGGAAGGTCAACAAGAGCTACCCGTCTCTCACCACCAAGGTCTGTCGCACACAACGACAGCAATATGCTTTCAACACGTGTAAATGTAAATCACGATAGCGGCATAAACTAGTAATTACTGAGGTTACATTCATTCTGTTTTGACTTGGTAGCCTCTTGAAATGGTTCCCTGGGAAATAAAATACGAATATGGATCCTCCAGGAAGGACAAATCTGAAAAGTTAAAACTGTTTTAACAGTAATTGTTTTGCTCCTCAACTGTGTAAATTATGATTTGCTTTCCGTCTTTGTCTCTCAGGTGGAGGAGTCTGGAGAGCATGTGATCTTAGGGACAGGAGAGCTCTACCTGGACTGCGTCATGCACGACTTGCGCAAGATGTACTCTGAGATCGACATTAAAGTAATTATTCTCACGACCTTCGAAAATCAACACGAGTGGAGCCTTTTTGTTCCTGTGTTTAATCGTGCTCGTCTTTGTCCCCAGGTTGCTGACCCCGTCGTGACCTTCTGTGAAACGGTCGTAGAGACATCATCACTCAAGTGCTTCGCTGAGACGCCAAACAAAAAGTGCGTATCATGATATTGTCTCGATCTTATCCAAACATACAATTACAAGAAATCATGCTTTTGGTCAATTATCACTTAACTCGCAGCTCTGATAATTTCCTCTCTCAAAAAGTTTCTTCTTTCTGACGGACTGTCTTGAGACTCTTCGATGTTGTATTTCTTTGTTTGGAGTTCACTTTGTGCTCAGTGTGGAGTCCCCGTCAGCGTTAGTCCTTCCCTATGGCCACAGAATGAGTGATTGACAGCCGTGCGATGTGATTGACAGGAATAAGATCACCATGATCGCGGAGCCCTTGGAGAAGGGGCTGGCCGAGGACATCGAGAACGAAGTGGTGCAGATCACATGGAACAGGTACGATGGAGCGGATATCGCCTCACACACATGGAACGAGTGATCCCTTCATTGAAATGACTTAATGTGCCTTTCATCTTGTAGATTTCCCCCATTTCCTTCTGATATGGCAGTAGCCTTATTAATTTCTCCAGATATTAGAACCACTCTGGCCGATCATTAGTTTAAATTATTTCCTGGGTAAGCATGTATAACGGAGCCAGCTCGGTGATTGGTTCTTTGATTAAATGTGGTTATTGAAGAAGATAGAAAGATATAGGAAACCCCAGGGCTAAAATAGTCCTTTTAAAAAATAAAAAACGGTTATGGATTTGTGTATAATATTTCTAAATCCATAAAGTGTTGCCATTTGATAGCGGCGCTATAAATCAGTCTAATGTTTTTTTCAATTATTTTTTCACTTCGGTCTCTTTTAAAGTTTTGAAAACGTCGTGACAGTAAATATGTATTTCTGCTTCACCATGTCAGTTTGAATGTAAGAAATGCTAAATATAAGATCAATGTTCACTATAGTATAACTCTTTAATCAAAAATAGAAATGGATGTACAGAAGAGCGCTTCTGTGAAAAGTGTTTTGTCATTTAAACCCGTCAATTGATCAGATATCTCAGTTATAGAATCAGTCACTAAAAGCTTGAATGTTCCTGTGACATGGCGAGTGTGTGTGTGTGAGTGCTTGTATTGCTGGAGCGCGGCTTCCTGTCAGTCCTCGGCTCATCTGTTAGGCCATCTGGACCCAGCGGTGCCAGCGTGCCAAAGAAGTGTCATACTTCACACGCCATTAAACTGAACCTCCGCTCTCCTCGTCCATTAGCCCCTCTGCCCCCCCGATCAACCAATCTCCTTAATGTTCCCGCTGACGCACGACGCACTCCTCCTTTCAACCACTTCTGTTTCCTCACGGCAGGAAAAAGCTGGGCGAGTTCTTCCAGACCAAGTACGACTGGGATCTGCTGGCTGCCAGGTCCATCTGGGCCTTCGGGCCGGACACCACGGGACCAAACATCCTCGTAGATGACACCCTGCCCTCTGAGGTGAGTTTCTACCAACCAATCATGGCTGATAGATCTCCGTCTTTTAACCCTCCTGTTACCTTAGGGTCAACTTGACCCCATTCAATGTTTAATGTCGGTGTTCTTTCAGGTCAATTTGACCCCAGGCTGTTTTTCACTGTGTCAAACATATAAGAAATATCAACTTTTTTATATATTTAAAGGGCTATTTAGGTAGTCAACAAACAAACATAAAGTACCTCACACTTAAACTTGGGAAACAATATTAATTCTAATAATTTTCTGGAGGTTTTAATTGCTGGGGTCAAATTGACCCCAAGGGTAAAATATGTCAGTAAATATAAAGGTAACAGGAGGGTTAAACATTGAATGGGGTCAAATTGACCCGAAGGTAACAGGAGGGTTAAATGTCGGTTCCTTTGCTGTATTGTGGAACAACTATTTTCTTTGTGGATTAAGTTTTTGAATACAACATCCCAGAGTCCAAAGAGTCTTAACCAAACCGTTTTATCAGGTCAATAGTTCAAACCCCCAAATATACAATTTATAAACGGAAGAAGCGGTACATCCGTAACTATGAGGAACTAGATGCAACATGTTTGGCGGTTTTGCTTCACAAAAACCTTGAAATTGTTGCACATTGAAAAGATATCATTTCTAATCTAGAACTTCTTACCCGGTGACCAGTAAGTAACTACTTTCAACCTTCAACTTGATGACAATAATGACATTATTTAAAACATTATTATATAAACACGAAGCAATCATAAAACCTTTGTTTGACAAAAATGGAAAAAAGAAACCATGAGAAAGTGAGTCAGGACGACAGAAACATGGAATAGCGTTTTTGTTCCTCTCGTGACGTCTTCTCTTCTCCTGAAGGTGGACAAGGCGCTGCTCGGCTCGGTCAAGGACAGCATCGTTCAGGGCTTCCAGTGGGGCACCAGAGAGGGGCCTCTGTGTGATGAGCGTGAGTCCTCTACTTTTTTTTTTACCCCTGAAACATGTCGGTTTTTACAAGCAAACAGATTTTTTTCATTCCGCTCTTCTATTGGTACCATCGAGCGAACAGGATGATGCATTTTTCCTCCCGAGTGTTGAGTCTCAAAAAGTCTTTCTGCTCCTCTCAGCCATCAGGAATGTCAAGTTTAAGATCCTTGACGCAGTCATCGCTCAGGAGCCTCTCCACCGAGGCGGCGGCCAGGTCATCCCGACCGCCAGGAGAGTGGTGTACTCTGCTTTCCTCATGGTGAGATCCTCCTCCTCCTCCTCATCTGCCACTGGCTCCTCCTGCCTTCATTCTCATCTTTACTTTCTTTAATGTTCCATTATCATGATTACGGTTTGGATTTTGCTGACTGCGTTCTCTTTTAATTGTCGTGCGATATCTTTCCTCTTTCCCAGTTTTGGCATCTCTCATCTCATCTCATGAGGCATTAATGGCTGTCGTCGCCGTACATGGCCCGGCTATACGGCTTCGTCCATCCTTTAATGTGTTGGTCTCCCTTGTGTCACAGGCCACTCCAAGGTTGATGGAGCCCTATTACTTTGTCGAGGTTCAGGCTCCAGCTGATTGCGTCTCTGCGGTCTACACGGTGCTCGCTCGGAGAAGGTTGGCATTCTCATTCTACGAATTTCTCGTATTAAAAAAGGCAGAAATGTAACACGTGGAGAATATCCATAATAATGAAATGCAAGTGTTTGAGCTTTTAAAACTGTGGTCCCGTGTTTGCCACCCAACAGAGGTCACGTCACCCAGGATGCACCTATCCCAGGGTCTCCTCTCTACACCATAAAGGCGTTCATCCCGGCCATCGACTCCTTCGGCTTTGAGACGGACCTTCGCACACACACACAGGGACAGGCGTTCGCCCTGTCGGTGTTCCACCACTGGCAGGTGAGCCAACCAGCTTTCCTTCCCAATGACCAGGATACAGAGGGAAAGCGTGTCTTAATGCACGTGATGCAAATAGCAGACGGCACATCGAGATGAAGTATTGGTGCCAATTCTCCAGTTGGATGCCATTGAGCCGAGTGTACGTTTCAGGAGTTATTGTTCTCTTAATTGGTCATCTGGCTGTTTAGAGATCCCTCTCTAACGCCGTTTCATCGACTCTTCCTTGGAAACAATGTTTTTTATTATAAATCTGCTCATTCCGCGTTTTTCGTAGCAATTTTTTTTTTGTCGAAAATATTGACTGGTAAGGAACCAGACTTTTATATTTTGTTGTCGCTGTCATGGAATATAGACAAGATTGGAACACATCATTTAACTTCACGTAATACTCATTTTTATAAGTCAGCAGACATGGGGATGAATTGTTATATAATACATGTCTGATTAAATTAGTTTTTTGGCTCCACAGCTTATTTTGGACTTGCAGTTGTGAGAATACATGAACTAAGAAATCCCAATATTTTATTTATTATAAGCATCGTAAACATTAAGACTTTTTTTTTTGGCATGATAAAATAAAAAAAGCTCTGTAAAGATGACACACCTGATCCTTAAATGTTGTAGCTTTCTGTCACGAGCACCACATAACTGGCAGCGTGTGCAGCAGAGTGTCAAACCTCGTGCTCATGTCTGCCACTCTTGCTAAAATGCTTCTGATGTGGTTTGTCGAGTCATTAATTTTTAAGTAGAGTGTAACTGTCTGTGTGTGTCTGCACAGAGCTGTGTCGGGGGAAATAAACCCCTCTTATGGTAGATGAATACCTCATGGCAAAGTCATCCATGTGGAAGAGAATGTCTCCTCAGTGCACATATTCAATGTGTTTTCCCCCTGAGGTGAAAAGTGTGAAACAAGAAACATCAATTATTTATTTACATGATTCTACAAACCCCAAAGATTGTTCTAGCTCGTGTTATCATGTTTTATCGTACTGAGCAGTATATTTAGCTTTTATCATTTAGCTGTCATTGTGGTTGGCATAGGAATATCTTTTAAGTATAAATCATAACACCATTTCTTTATATACTTAATATAAAGCAAGGCACTAAGCAGTTGCTCAATCAGATTTTCTTCTTGGATTATTTCTGAAATGTTTTGTTCATCAGCTAAAAGAAGGTTTTTTGTTTTTTTAACTTCCTGTCGTCACGTGGCCAAGTGTGATGATTTATTTCCAGATCGCCTTCTCTGGGGTTGTTGGTGCAGAACAGGAAATACCCTTTTCCCTCCCCGACAGCACTCCTCGGGTCCAAAACCAATCGCCTGATCAATTTACCGTCTGAAGGGCTGCTGCAGAGTTTGAATCGGACCCAATCAACTCTCTGAATCTTCTCCTCCGCTCCGGGCGTTAACGGACGTTATTCCTGTCGGCACGTATTGATTGAGCTGCCCTCGAAAATCAGAAGAACAGGGGAGTCCCTGAACTGTGTTGTTTGCCCCAATAAACTGGAGAGGCTCTGTGAGCCTCCCTCATTAGTTTGATGATGTGTTGCATGCAGGCGGCACCGTGTTGAGTTACAGCGCTCTCCCATCTGTTGATTGGGCTTCATCCGCTCCATTGATTTATTTGTTCCCGTTTAATCTTCCCCCGAGGACGGGAACGTCTTATTCAGCCCACTCTCCCAAATGTCCTCCTCCACTCCGTCATGGATATTTGATACTTTCCCCCTCAATGCAATGAAACATGTCGTGTTGGTTTTTGCGGTGAGCTCCTGAAGGAAATGGATTTGAGTGACTCATTTTAGAAGCACGTGACCACTTCGTCTAACTCAACCTGCTCACATTGCACTGGTCACAAACTGAAGCAGTGGCACTTTTCACGTTGCTTTTCCATCATGTTGACGGACGCACTCCTGACTCGAAGAGTCGGACAGACTTCCAACTGAATCAGAGATTTAGTGAAAGGTCGGAGCCGCGATTAGAAGTGCCCACTCAGTTTGTTGGAGCTCAAGATGATTTGTACGCTTGACGTCGTCGCGCTGCTCCTCAGAGGACGCTGCCGTGGGCTTCTCCTCTCTGGGTTCACGACATTTACTATTTCCTTTCAGATTGTTCCCGGTGACCCGCTGGACAAGAGTATTGTGATCAGGCCTCTAGAGCCTCAGCCGGCCCCCCACCTGGCCAGAGAGTTCATGATCAAGACCCGAAGGCGCAAGGTGAGCCTTTGCTCGCTTCCCCTTTTATCAGTGGAGTTGTCGTCGTATCTTCTTGCCTGATCTCACGTGTTTGTTGTTCTTCAGGGTCTGAGTGAGGATGTGAGCATCAGCAAGTTCTTCGATGACCCCATGTTGTTGGAGCTGGCCAAGCAGGACGTGGTGCTCAACTACCCGATGTGAGGCGGCACACCGGAAACGCCAAAGCCTCCACGAGTCGCCCAACCTCAGTACAGTCACGCAAAATCCATAACGGGATTACAGCGGTTCTTCTGGATCTCAAGAGACTCCATGGCTCTGTTGTTAGTACCTGTAACAAAGTGAGAACACCTGGATCCATTCAGGCTGTCAACACACTGCAGAGGTTTTGTTGTGTCATCTTTCTTCTTGTATTTTTATTTTTTATATGTACAAATTGCCATTGTTTTTGTAGAATAAGATGACTTGGAAGTGGGTTTTTTAAAAGAAATGGGATGTCATTGGTCGAGCATGTTTCTGAATAAAAGAAGTTTGTGTAATTCAAAGAAATCTGTTTCATTGTTCTGCACTTTGAGTCAATGAAAGAACCCAAACCCTCAAGGACGTGGCTTTAGAGGGCGTGTGTATTTAGGATGGATGCATTTAATGTCAGTTGGGAAGTTTGAGTGTCATGGACTTGGGACCAGTGCTCAGTGGGGAAACCAAAGGTCCGGGTCACATGACCCGATACTAGGAAGAGGACGGTTTCGTCGTGAGGAGTTAGCTGAACATGTAAGTTCTCTCATTGTAAACGTCTTTCCATCATTGACTTCAAGATTATTTTTTTAATGTACGGAATATTTGTGGAGAAGTTCATAAGAAATCTAGCAAATAATCAACAAGGAATACAACAATTACAATAATTGAAGCTGATCTTCAGCATATGTCACAATGACTAATGAAATACTGTTAATATCAACCTAGTGTTGTATATTTGTCATACTATATATATATATATATCTTTATTCCAGACTCATGGGTCCATAAAACAACAAACACAAATACAACAACAATATATAAAATACAATACGAGGACACCAGTCCAGCCATTGCAGCCAAAAAAAATCACTCGGGATTAAAAAAACATACAAACATTTGTTCCATTGCTTCCAGAAACAAGACGAATACCTGGTATCACTCAGTGATGGGTCAGCCAAGGCTTTTAGAACTACATTCTCTGAGACACTTAGTCAACATTTAAATTTATACATAAAATTCCTCAAAACGGCATGAAAAGTGGGAACATTCCGGCTCACAAACATCTGACTTGCGCTTGTCCATCTCGGAAGCTTGAGCAGGATCCTGAAGGCATCATTGAAAGCCACCTGCATCTTTTTCATTTTCCCTTTACTATAACTGTACCACAGGTGGGCTGTATACAGAGGAGTACAGGAGGCTCGAAACAGAGCGGTTTTAACGTCTTCTGTACACATGTGAAATGTACGTGCCAGCATGTTGGCTTGTGCATACAGTTTGCAACACTGCCGCTGCACATCGTCATCATCACCGAGGTCGTTCCTGATGATGTGACCCAAGTACCTGTATTTCTGAACCACATTTAGCTCCTGGTCTCCCAAAAAGAATGAAGGAAAATGTAGCTTCTGATCCTCCCTGGTTTTTGCTATCATGATAACACTCTTTTTGGAGTTGAACTCGATGTCATAGTGCACCCCATACCTTGAGCACACTGAGCAATTGCTGTAAACCAGCACTGTAAGGAGACAGGACCACTAAGTCGTCAGCGTAGATGAGATGATTAATGAGACTTTCTCCCACCATACATCCTGTCTTACACTTTTTTAACTCCTTAGAGAGGTCATCCATATAGAGATTAAACAGTGCAGCGGACAGTATTCCACCTTGTCGGACACCATTTGTCACTAGGAAGGGTGCAGATACACTCTGACCCCATCTAACTCGCATGGTTTGACGTGCATACCAAAAGTGCAAAATCCTACTGATGAATAACATCCAGTTTTACTCCAATGAACCCTGAAGGGGCATGATGGATGGTGTTTAGCATACTTTATGTAAAGATACACACATTTCAAACCGATGGAAACAAAATGAGGCTGCAATAGAACATTTTCATATTCACCCTAATTATGACGTCCGTCCGTCAATTTGTCACCTACAGGAAGTGGAAAAATGGAAGAACAAATTCAAACTTCCTTCTGATATTATAAATCTTTTCTGTCTCATCCTATGAATACATTAATGAGAATTCAGCTTTTAGGTCTGTTGGTTATCCCGGTTGATGTATTGACATATTTTAATTATAAAATCACCTCGCGCAATGGATTGTAAGGGTTTAAGGAACGCTTCATCCAAAGATGGCACGCTGACAACAGGAAAGAGGAAACTGACATATTTTCAAGCCCACCGGTGAGACGCATCGCATCTTCAGGACATCTATCTGTGGAGTGGATAATCCCTCTGAAGAGCAGCGGTTAACGACACTTCATGATGGATGGAGTGAGCCTCGTCACGCCTTCAGAACACGCCGGGGTCTGAGCGGCTCGGTCCTTCATCGGTCACCGCTGACGATCATCCCTCCAGACCCGGAGGTGATGGAGCTGGGGAAGGTAAGAGGGGACAGGGAGAGTCAAAAAGAGCCCGAGCTGCTTTGACATTTGGCCTGAATGTCAATCGTGTCCAGCGAGAAAAGTGATTCGTTTTTTTTAGCAGATGGTGATGGGGGGGGGGGGGGGGCTAAAGTGCCCTTTACAACTGCTGAGGGCAAGGAGAAGTGAAGAGATTGAGGAAGGCTCTGTAAACATCAACCCACCAATAGGAAGAGATAAATACAGCGATGAGGACACTTGACTCGTCGAGGTATCCAGATGCTTTCAGGCTCCGTCACGCCTCCCCCGTGCTGGCGTGAGCCCGGGATCGTGCCTCGCCTCGGGCCGTGAGAAGGATGGCAGCAGTTCCCGCCGCTCTGAACACGAGGCCCCGGAGCACTTGTTACAATCTGTGATCCCCGTGCTAATTATAGACAAGCGCAAGACTCTGCCTCGGTATCGGGCCGGCGAGCGGCACCCTTCTCCTGCGAGCTCAGGCCTTTTCCTTTTTCCTTTCCACCTCCATCTGCTCTCAGCCGCCTCATCAGTCACCTTTTCCTGCAGTGAGTGAATCTGCCCTCTTGTGTTTGCTCCTCCTCGTCTCTCTGCAGCTGCACGCCTCCGTCATGTGGCTGTGACTCAATCACACGCGTCTCTTCCTGCTGATATCACCGTTCCCTTCACAACATCCAGCACTAAGTCGGGAGCTACTGGCATGGAGTCCAGTCAGGCCTTTTTATTACGACAGTCTGCTTGTGGCGAAGTCGTCACTTTTGTGTGTGTGTGTGTGTGTCTGTTGTGTCATAATGTTTACTAGGCTGGGTCAAGTGAGCTGACCTTTGCAAAAATGTTGTCACGCCAGCCGCTGATGGTATTTTTAGAAAAAAAAGACCATAAATGACTCACATTATTATATCACTAATCATTCACATTATAATAAACAACATATCAAATAAATAGATTAAAAACAAAATTCATTTAATTTAGAATAGTCATATTTTGATCATATATTTTGTTGAAACTTTCAGTAGGCCTATGACCCTGACGTTTCAGATGCATGGTTATTTTACTTTAAAATATCTTTCCTTTGCAGCTTTCAAATGTTTAATGGTGGCATTTTGTACCTGAATGTACTTATTCCCATTTAAAACCACCTATTTACAACTTTGGAAAAAAGTCCATTGTAACACTTAGATTTGAAAGCTGATAAAAACCTACACTCAAGACCTTTGCTGAACATTCATTTTTTGACACGTTACATATGAATTTATAACTATTTTCAACATGCTAAACTAACTTTTTGATGATTTTCTTGACATACTATGTACTAGGATTCTTTATTGACATGTTGTAACTCTGACTTTTTTTGACAAGCTGTGTGCAGAGCTGCAACCCCTGAGCTAACTAACCAATGGCGCACACTCACAAACAGGCACTAGCATGAACTAGCATAAACTAGCATGAACTAGCATAGACTAGCATGAACTAGCATAAACTAGCATGCCCGGCTATGCCAACAAAGTAAGGAGAAGCTTGGATAACAACACACGGAATTATCATGGCAAACTTTCCGCTGGGTTATTGTACAGAATGAAAGATACTGCTTCTTTAACTTATCACATATCAGCCAGTTTGTCTTTAATTGCTCTAAATCATTCTTGTATACTTATGTATTGTTTCTATACTTATATACTTATACTATATTGTACATTCCCCTCTGCAGATCAATTAAGACTCCTCTTCGGTTCCATATTTGGACTTTAGTACTTTTCATGGCGTAGGCCCTACTGACATATTGTGAAATTATTAATGACATTTTTTTTATGGCAAACTATACTATGACATTTTTTGTTTAATGCTTATGGCAGTTTATTATGATAGAGTATATGTTTTATTATGGTATACAGTTCCAAGAATAAACGTTATGGCTATATGATTTATTTTAATGACATTTTTTTCTGACGTATTGCATGAACTTACATTTTCCATGTCATAGGCCTACTTGTTCATACTCTTCATAAAGCAAACTCAATTTGTGCCAATGTAGATGATCCACATTGTTTGGCTATACTTCAGATGAGAATATTTAAATTTGCCTAAGCGAAATATTGGCGTGCAGTTATTACACAGAATAAATAATGTAATTAGTAATGGTATTACTAAGTGGTAGAGCAGGGTGGTCCTTTAATCAGAGGATCGGCAGTTTGATCCTCGGCTCCACTATAGTCCATGTCAATGTGTCCTTGTCATGAAGACACTTAACCCCCAAATGGCTCCCACAGCCTATTCTTGCAGTGTGTATGAATAATTAGACAGCCATGGTGGACAGGAGGTATACCTGCATGGTAGCTCCGGTCATCATGTATGAATGTGTGTGACGGGTTAATGATGACATGTAGAGTTAAAGCGCTTTCATTGATTGGAAGACTATAAAACATGCAATACAAGTACAGTCCATTTATTACTCGCCAGGAACCAGGTCTCTAAATGTGTCTTGATGCTTTTTTACTCATTTTACAAATGTACCCTTTGTAAACCTTTCTAATAACTGTCCTAAATAATATCTTCAGTTCCTCCATATACCAAAGAGCATCATCCACATCTGTTCTGACGTCTCCCTCTTGAGAAGTCAAATGTAGCTTATCCCCCAGGAACACAGGAGGGCGCCATCAGTGGCCAGCAGTGACAATTTGAGGTTCGTCAAGGTCGGAGCTGCACTCTCCACTCTCCACGAGCACGTGACCGTGTGACTCCTGCGCCCTCGGCCCCTCAAGGACCCACACGACCGAATCATTGCAAAGTTGAGAGGATCCAGAAGTTAATCCATCTCAGACTGCATGCGCAGACGGGTTGGGACTGCGCACGCACGGACTGAGAGGGCGGAACATCCACAGAGAGGGCAGTGGAGAAGTGTGAGAGCAATTAATGATGCACACTCAGAGCGACGCTGCCTCCTTTTAGTGTTCCCTTTCTGGAGGTTTCTTGAGTACATTTTCTGTTTCTGCTTTTCGCTTCTTTAACTGGAACTTATGAACCAGATAAAACCATAGTAATTCTACATTTTCAAATAATATCTACCCATTAGTCTATAGCAGGGGTGGGCAAACTTTTTGACTTGCGGGCCACAATCGGTTCTAAAATGTGACAGAGGGGCCGGGCCAGGAGCATTTGGACACGCAATGTAATTTATTAAACCTGGAGATTGCGTCTGATTTTTATACATTTCAATTAAAGGTGCAAAGTTAAAGAAATCAACATTTACTGGATAAAGATCAATGGAATCACTTTCAACATTCAAAACATATTATTACCCAACGAAATAATCAAGCTCAATAATTTCTAATTGTTTTAAACCCCGCAAAATAATGGACGGATTGTCTCAGTTCTCTATATACTGAGGCACAATTGTCTTCAGGTACAAGTGGAAAGAGAAAATATGGCCCCAAAGCTGAAAATGGAAGTTCGATTTTTAAGAATTCTTCATATCGCTTCTGGAAATACACCTTTACTCATGTGGACCAACTGTTTTTGTAATTGGTTTACCAAAGGTCATAGGTTCACAAAAGCAGTGAAATATCTCTATACAATGCTAGATACATGTAAATAAATGTGGAAAACTACATTTTGTATTATCGTTTTGAGTAAAAATGATGTGGTCTGTCACACATTCACCAAAATGATAAAGATGGGACTGAGAAATTACTTCATATTGCAGATAAAGTTTCATGGGGTGTGTGCAAATAAAAAATGACCATTAAATTTTTTTTTTCTTCAAATGAATATGTATTGTACATAAATAAATAAAAAAATCTACATTATATACATGTTGAGAAATAGAAAACAACTATTGACACAGACTATTTACAATATGGCTTCACTATAATAATATCATGTCATCGTGTCACGAGACCTCTCTGCTGGCCGGGCAGGTTGAGCTGCAGGTGGAGCTGTAGGCGCTGGTGAATCCTCTCTGTAAAATACAATAAGAGTCAGCAGCGCGCACCGGACACCGTGACGGGACACGTAACAGACACTGTAAAACAGACACGTAACACACACGTAACGTTTAGTGAAGAAACTTACCCGGTCCGAGTGGCTCTCTTCTGGCTGCGTGTTCCTCCTCGTGGCTCTGCAGCTCCTCCTCCGGAGGCTCCGCGCTGCTCGCCAAAATCACTGCGGCTGTTTCTAAATGAGCTTCACCTGGGTGGTGGGTGGGTCCCTTGTGATTTACTGAGTGTTCATTGGTTGTTTTTTCCGCAAAATGTTGACAGACAAACGGATTGACAAATCATGGTGAAGGGTTTCGTGTGACGAGTACTTTCCGCGCCAACGCACACCGGAAGTAAACAAAACTGCGATTTGGACAAGTTCAGCGGCCGGATTAAAAAGCCTAACGGGCCGGATGTGGCCCGCGGGCCGTAGTTTGCCCATGTCTGGTCTATAGCCTACTTATAAGAAAATTATACCAGCAGTTAAACAATACACGTACACTAATAGACACAAACTGCTTCAAAATTAATACTCTAAGAATTTTAATATAATATTACTACAAAACCATCGAAATCCTAAAGTAATACTGTACAAATATTATTTCATTAAAATCAATCAATCAAACTTGTATTACAGACTCAAGGTCCAGATAGTACAAAATATTAAAACATAATAATAATAATAATAATATATATATATATCTATGTATACAGATATATCTATATATACATATATATCTATATATATCTATATATATATATATATATATATATATATATATATATACCACTGTAACAAGGACATATCAGATACATCTGTAGCCTAATAGTGAACCCGACAGGCTTCGCAATATTAGCTCCAACCACTCTGGGAAGGTTTTGTTTCTAAAAAAATCGGCTTGCCCTTTGTTTTTGTTGAAGGCAGGTGTTTGTGGACCCAAGATGTGTGACCTGTCGGGTGCGCGCACTGTCAAAGTCGCGTGCGCGCCACATCCTGCTTCGCTGCTCCCCTTGAAAGAAAAAGGGCCGCCCAGCTCCAGAGGATCCAGCTGTCACTCCCAGAGACCCGTCGAGCCAGCGTCAGGCGGTGTGCGGCACACGTCGGAGAGCCCGGTCCAGATAAATACTAGACAAAGACACACCGCTGGATGTGGGTGGACCTCCAGCAATCAACAGATCGGAAACTCCACTGTCCACTCCTCCTGCGGGGAGGAACACGATGAGGAATCCGAAAGACAATACCGGAGCCAACTGGCCCATGTGAGCGATATGTAGGACCACATTGAGCTAGTCGCGGCGGTATGGTCAATAGCTCTCAATATTTGGTTGCAATTATCCGATACAAATGCTGCTGGCAGCGGCGTCGGTTCAGCCCCTGCCAAAATGACCAGACTATTGTTTAGCTTATTTGTAACGGAATGGGCCCGCGGGAATTTTGGCACCGGTTTTACGCAGCAGACCACTTAGTTTAACCGACGTAGCTCGACTGAAGACAGAATAGTGAGACTGCTATGGACAAAGAATGCGTCCACCTCTTCTATTGATGCTATGAGATATACAAATATATTAATAAAATAAAATAAAAGACCTCTGTGGAAAGACCGTGCTGGTTCCCCCCGAGAAGCGGAGCCGATAATCAACGGTGGGATTCAAGTTTGGACCTCATCAAGTCCAAAAACGACCACCCCCTCCCCTAAAAAAAAGGACCATCCTACATATTAAAGCATCTTCACAGACTCGCATAGCGGTAAGATATTCTCCTTTAATTCGTGATATTGTAATGATTTCCTATGCCTGTTCATAATGTGCCAGTTTCTAACCCAATGGACCCCCTGGTGAGGGGTTTTGGGGGTCATGGGCGCACTATAACGCGCAGACGACGGTTGCATCTTTGTGATCCATTTGTGTTTGAATGTGCACTGGAGTTGTCTTCTTCCTTTGTAGCACGTTGTCCAGGGCCAAGCTGTGAGCAACACGAGAGCAACTTCTCTCTAACGTGCTCTGGTGAAGCTGAGGCGAGCCGCGCGTAGAAGCTGATCATTTGGAGTCCCCGTGTAAACCTGCACACCGGCTCCAAATGAAATGCAATTTTAGCCTCAAAAAGCGATGCTAATCGAGTTTATAGACTGAACCGCCGTGTCTCGTGATCTTTTGTTCTCACATCATTTCAGCATGAGCGTGGTGTAGATGAGCGGGTTTCACTCCGGGGTTCGGTTAATCCTGAAGGGGATGTTCAAATTAGTGCAAGTACATGCAGACTGTATCATGACATCATTGGCAAACTCTGGAGATTCATTAGTGCTGAATATATTTCACAAGTTTAGAAAAGCTTTGCCAACAATGCCTTTGTATCTGTGTAGTAATGTGTAGTGAACAGTGCTGTCTTGATTATCAACAGCTACAGAGCTGCATTCTTTAAAATAGGATGACACAAGTGGAGCTTATTAAATGGTAAACGGTGTTTGGTCAACAGAATACCTTCAACTAAATATTTGCCAAAAGAATATAATACCAAATTTCTACAATTACCGTTCACGTTAACGATTTTGCCCAATCAATAAAAAAATAAAAAAATTGCAATTAAAAACAGTTCAGATTTGACTTATCCGTGAGGGTGCTGTTACCCATGGTGCTCTTGCTCTAAACGCGTTTTACCTCTCTTCCAGCAGAATGTGCGAACAAAGGCGTTGACACAAACCCCTGCTTCAGTGATTATCTCATCTATTTTTAAGTCAGTATATCAAAACAAACACTCCCACCACTCGGTGTCGTTAACCTGGTCAGCACCGGGCATTATTCACAATGATGAAAACTGTTATTCTGGACGCCTTTGAAATATATGCCACGTTGGTTTCTTTGTGAAGCGTTTGTCAACGCCACAGCAGCAATGGCTCAAATATGAGCCCCCGTAATGAGTCCCCCCCCCCCCCCCTGTGCTTTCAAAAACCGTCTCTATATGTTAAGTCATAGTGATGAGTTTGGAATATTGCCAGCGGAGAGAGCTGGGTGCTAGTGACTGATGCTTGCTTTGCATTTGGATGGATGATGGGCATTTATTCAGAATGCATTTGTTGGTAAGCTGCCAGTAGAAGCATATCTACCTCCATTTGCCCTCTATTCCTTCTTGATTTTCATCCAGTAAGTGCAGTTTGGCATTCTACAGCCTTACATGTAGATTTAAATATTTTCTTCTGTATGTGAAGCTATATTTTAGCCGGGCAGTCCATCTCTGTCAACCGATACCTCGCCCACCTTGTTATCCCAGCATCCCCCCCACAAACCATTATTTCACTCCCTGTGGATTGGAGAAGGAACTTGTACCCATATGTGAGATGAGGAAGTCAAGAGGAGAGAGGAGATAGGAAAGAGGAGAGAGATGAGGAGCATATTCTGTGTGGCAGCAATGAAATGCCCCATCACTTCAGTTATAATCATGAACAATGTGCTGCTGTCTTTTTTTCATTTAAAATGCATAGCGTTTTCTGTATTATTACACTCTTGGAAAGAAACATTACTGCTACCCAAAAAAAAAACATAACTTGGCACATAAGCAATAAATTGTGCATGGCTGCTCATCAGAAGATGTCCTAGAAATGTTTTGCTTTTCAGCTGGCTGGTGAATTGATTTATAACACATTCAATAGCACATATGCAGTCTGACACTAAAATATTGCAGCTGTGTTTCTTCTAAAAGAGGTAATCCAAGCAAAGGCACCCCAAAATGTCTTTGTGTCTATGTTGTGCATAACAAACACTGACAATGCTTCAACTATTCAGCAAAGTCTTGACTTACACATTGCATTGTGAAAGTATTTAGCCCGTGAACTCACAACCTGCAAAATATGCACGTAAAATGTAAAGTAGGGGTGAAGGAAGTATTCAGCTGCTACACTTAAAGAAGCAATACTGTAATCTAAAATGCCAAAGAAGTACACGATTACAATACTCCATTAGCTTGAAGTCCTGTATTTGGGACTACAGATGAAAAATAGCCTCTTGGCTAACTCTGGCACATTTACTGAAATGTTTTTATTAATGTGCACTGATTATTAAATAAAACCAGTAATAATAATCAAAATGTTGTTTTTAATACAATACATGCGTTTATACAAAAATGCCTCCTGTAGTTTTTTAATATTATTTAATGTTCACTACTGATGCAGTCAGTATAGCACAGTAACAGGCAGATCAGAACTAGCACTAGGAATTCGCTGGAAAGTTTGGCGGTGACACACAAGACAATCTGGCTGAGGACAAGTGGAAGTGAGGGATCTAAATAGTGAGGGACTAATGAGGGGATTGGCTGCAGGTGAGAAGGGCGTGAGGACCAGGTGAAGGAAATGAGGGACAATCAGGTGAATATGACAGGATCTGGAATGACAGGAGGATGCATTTAGCTAGGAAGGTGGGGAATTCGTGACAATCTTGATCTGTAAAGTACCGAATGCTTTTATGAAATGTAATGACCAGAACTTAATGAGCAGCCCACTTGACTCAATGCATATATTCACATTGTACAGAGAAGCGCACTCTTCAGCAGGTTCCATCACAATAAATTCATATCATGAAGGAATCCGCTTCCTTTCATCATTCTAGGCCTGATGCAGCGCTCGATAACAAGCTTTATGATGCCTTGGTTTAAATACCATATTGAATTCTTAATGTATTAAAATAAAAGGAAAGTCAATATAGCCATATACTGTAGAATTTATTATTCTGTTCCCGTTTCAATCCACAGTTAAAAGCTTGAATAATATTCCTCGGGTTTGTAATCGATAAGTGTAGATTAAATTAAAAGTGCAGAAGATTTGTTTGCAACCCTTCAGAGTTTTGTAGAGAGCTTCATGGTTTCATCTCGCACATGGAAATATGAATGGAAATAAAACGGGTTCTTATTGTCACATCAAGACAGAATTTTAATATCAGGTTAAACTGCGGTGTTTGTTCCAAATCATTCAAGATATGATCAATAAGCAAGCTGTGCCACTCTCACCCAGATGTTCACAATACAGTAAAATACAGTATTTACCAGAATCAGTCGTGTGATAGTTTTAAATCCTCGTTCCCTCCATTAAAATACCTTTAATCTCTAAACATCACCAGAATATTATGTGTATCAAATTATCAATGCTGTTATTCTAATGTTTTTATGTTAATCACTTGCAATTAAGTCAGGCATTCATAATTATCATAATTGTCCAGTGAAATGTCTGCGGGATGTCTTCAAGTCGATTACATGCTTTATAGGCAGCTATTTTGAATAATTGGAGTAATTCACTTCCTGTTTTTCCCAATTATTCCCTTCAGAATGTGTGATGTGGAGCCAGTACAGTAAGAGGTAACTTTTACGATTTTAGTCACTCCATCAAAAACATACCCACTTGTATATGAGGAGCAGATGTTCTGCAGCACAAACAGTCAACATGCTATCGTACCGGCGACAACAACAACAAAGTATATGCAAGTGTTGGGTAACTGCAGTGATGAGGATGAGTTGAGAGAGGCAGAGATGGTAGGAGATCCTTTACCAGCCTTCCCGAACTGGCTTTGTGCGACATGAAATATCAAAGGTATTAAGTCTATATCTTGTTTAGCAGACGTGAGGAAACGGCCAGCCTTAATCCTCCGAGTGCAGCACGCAGAGGCGAAACTGCATCTTCATGCCTGCCAACTAGTCTGGATTCCCTCGGCTTGACACTGTGTACTCTACTTTGCATTTTTCTGGTTGCCAGTTCCTGTAAACGACATTAAAGTAAATGCAGAGGGAAGGTGCCCCGCTCTCTCCGTGATTACCGGGTGATTAGACTTGTTCGAGGTCATCAAATGCTGCCACGTTTACTCCCCGCGTGTAGATTTCCTTTCTTTTAAATGTTGGTTCAGCCCTCAAAAAAGTACAGTTTGTGATTTATGACGTGATGGACCTATTTCTGTAATGTGTAATTGGTAATTTTCTGGGAGAATAGCTTCATCGAGAAGATTGAGTGAATAAAGTGAAATATGTTCCACAACGTTGGTTTGAAAATAATTAGTGGTGTTCTGAGATGTGTCCGAGTGTTAAGATTAAAACTGTCATTAAATTATAAAATGATGAGCTTCGCAGTGGGAAATTATAATGGATTTTACCCTCATTTATTCTCCTGTTGAAGACATATTGAAGAATCTGTTATGTATTATAGCTGACTGTGTGGTTTTAAGTACAGGAGTACAGTTGGGCGTGCTGTGAGTTCTCCACGCCAGATATTTAAAGGGAGATTCCAGATAGCGGAGGTTGGCGGGGCGCCGCTGTGTCGTGCTCTCTGTGACTCACAATGACTCCCCGGGAACGCGAACCTCGCAGTCGGCCTGATCCTTCGCTAAACAGACGCGTTTCCAGTTGTGCCGGTGCACGTGTTGCGGTGACGCAGCAGCAGTTGAGTCTTTAATTTCCTAAAAATAGACGAGAAGTGTGTGATTTTCGCTAACAAGGAAACCGCCTTGATTAATGTCACCTGTGTACTACCGCTGATGCATGTGCATAGTGACGCAGCATGTTGGGCCACATTACATTTCAATGTTATATTCTACTTTCACACATTTAAGTTGTCCTCAAAGTAAGAGCACACACACTTACATTTGGTTTATTTACCGTAGAGATGATTTTATAGCTGTTTTTATATCAGTGTCAAATAGATTATTTGGAAAGATAAGGAATCTAAAGATGTTACTTTGGTTAGTGAGAAGCTTTAATTTACATTTAAAAAAATGTAGATTGATATTTTCTAGACCAGGGGTGTCAAATTCATTTCCACTGTGGGCCACATGAGCATCATGGCTGCCCTCAAAGGGGTGAAACTGAAACACTCGATAAATGACTCGAACATGCTGTTAAATAACTCTCTTTGCATTTGGTTATTGTTTATTTGACTGTAGAAATATTTTACATCAGAAAATGTCTCTGATATTATAACATAAATCCATTTAATTTGAAACCTTCAAAATAAAAGCATGGGATATTTTTCTTCAATTTCCTTAAGAAAAGGTGATCATGTGTCTTTTAAGCCGCCAGGGGCCACATAAAATGATGTGGCGGGCCGAATTCGGACCGCGGGCCTTGTGTTTGACACCTGTGTTCTAGACTAAACAAGTATTAGAAACAATAATAGAGAGATGAATTGATAATGAGAACAATTATTTGTTTCTAAAACAAGTTTACTTTCAACCTTTCTGCCATATTATGTGAAAGTATCACATGATTGAAACTCCTACTTTAAACATTTTCATTGTTCATTGCCAACAATCTAAAAACTGTAAAAACTAATATTCTATGAAACAGAGAACAAGCAGAACTTCCTTACTTGAGAGAAGATGTAAGCAGCAGAGTCACGTGCAGTAAGAGCAAAATATAGAGACAGACTGAGAGAACCGCAGAGTGTGGATGAAATGTCACTTCCACCCAGCCTGCGCTCATGAAGACATACGGGCGGGCTAAGTGGAAACAGTCTCAGGCTCCTTCCCGACGGGAATGTCACTATAACATACCAGGATCAGCTCAGACAGTATGTATCCCTGTGTGCCTGGAAACACACACACACACACACACACACACACACCAATGCACTGAGCCCTGCACGTACAGAGATGTTTACGCTCGTCAGTGTTGAACATGCATATTCAAACTGATATGTCATTCTCGTGGATCTGCGCATGCCGACACATTTACATACGAGCTGGGCCGCTGTGGGCCGGGCTGTGATTCGGGGTGACAGGTCTCATGCCGCTTCCCTCGGGTCACGGGAGCGGCGGACTCGCAGCGTGACAGGGATGAAGCCAGAGAGAAGCCTTTCATTCACTGTCAGCCTCCAATGACACAACCTTGCTCTTTGTTCCAGTCACATTCCTGGGCTCAGCGGCGGGGAGCTAACCGTGTGCTCGTGGGACTCGTGCTGCGGCGTTTGTTATGAATCACGGCGCGCAAGCTAACGTGGAAGAAATGGCAAATTTGATTGAAAATTGATGCAGTGACTTATTGCTGGCAAGCAAGCAGCAGCTGGTGTGCATGGCCTTGTGGACGGTGGAGTGAGCGCCGGTCGGCAGGTAGAGGGTGACAAGCAGACAGGTTATTGATTAAATCAAGAGCCCAGGCTGATTCGTTTCTCTGTTGGGCATTTTCCAATATTTCATGAAATGTTCCCGATAAAAACAATGAATCATCCGTCATGATTACCAGAGCCCAATTTGACGGATTCAAATAGCTTGTTGTGTTTGAACAAAAGTCCAAATCCCAAGGACTTTCAATCAACTATGAATGGCAGAGAAAATGATGTAATCCTTACATTCTGACTTTAAAAAGAACGTGTGATGTATGAAACTGGATTATTCCACCAATCGTTTCAGCGTTATTAAAAATATCAGGTCTGTTTTACTGATCACTTCAATATTACTCGTCCTTTTGCACATTAGCAGCAGCAGCAGCAGCAGCTGTAAATAGCATCACAACCTGAGACAATAAATATAATGAACTGCTCTGTTCTAATACAGAAGAAACACATCTCTTATTGTGCAGAACTCCCCCAATGGGTCACAAGTAACTCTCGACTTAAACTCCATTACATCCACTTGAGGTCCTGGGAGATGATGGAGCCCAGGAAGCGGTAGGACTCCACAGCGCGACGGGGAGTCACACAGGATGAGAGGGCGGGTGGGGCTGCATTCCTCCTGAAATCCACAACCATCTCCACTGTCTTCAGAGCGTTGAGCTCCAGGTTGTTCTGGCTGCACCAGGTCACCAGGTGGTCAGTCTCCCACCTGTAGGCGGTCTCGCCCCGCCAGAGATGAGTCCAATGAGGGTGGTGTCATCCGCGAACTTTAGGAGCTTGACGGACTGGTGACTGGAGGTGCAGCTGTTGGTGTACGGGGAGGACAGCAGAGGGAGAGAACACAGCCTTGGGGAACCCGTGCTGGTGGTCCGGGAGCCTGAGACGTGTTTCCCCAGCCTCACGTGCTGCTTCCTGTCGGTCAGGAAGTCTGTGATCCACCTGCAGGTGGAGTCGGGCACGTGCAGCTGGGAGAGCTTGTCCTGCAGCAGGGACGGGATGATGGAATTGAAGGCAGAGCTGAAGTCCACAAACAGGATCCTGGCGAAGGTTCCTCGGGAGTCCAGATGCTGGAGGATGTAGTGAAGGGCCATGTTGACTGCATCGTCTGCAGACCTGTTGGCTCTGTAGGCGAACTGCAGGGGGTCCAGGAGTGGGTCGGTGATGGTCTTGAGGTGTGACAGGACCAAGCGTTCAAAGGACTTCATGACCACAGAGGTCAGGGCGACGGGCCTGTAGTCATTGAGTCCTGTGATCTTGGGTTTTTTGGGGACGGGGATGATGGTGGAGGCCTTGAAGCAGGCTGGAACGTGGCATGTCTCCAGGGAGGTGTTGAAGATGTCGGTGAACACCGGAGACAGCTGGTCAGCACAGTGCTTCAGGGTGGAGGGGGAGACGGAGTCCGGGCCCGCTGCTTTGCGGGGGTTCTGCTTTTTAAACAGCCTGTTGACTGCTCTCTCCAGGATGACGAGGGGCGTCGCTGAGTTGATGGAGGGTGCTCCAGAGGTGTGAGCCCCTGATGGGCTGGGGGAGGGTGGGCTGATGGTCTGTGGCTTGTTGGTGGGGCTGTGGGGGATGGTCTCAGGACTGCTCCATTGTCTTTCAAAGCGGCAGTAGAACTCATTTAGCTCGTCTGCCAGAAGCACATTGTTCATGGAGTGGGGTGATTTGGGCTTGTAGTTGGTGATCTGCCTGAGCCCTCTCCAGACAGAAGCAGAGTCGTTTGCTGAGAGCTGCTGTTGCAGTTTCTCAGAGTACAGTCGTTTAGCATCTCTCACCGCCTTGCTAAACCTGTATTTGGACTCTGTGTACAGGTCCTTGTCCCCACTCCTGAATGCCTGGTCCTTCTGCAGTCTTAGCTTCCTGAGCTCCGCTGTGAACCAGGGTTTGTCGTTGTTATAACTCACCCTGGAGCTGGATGGAATACAGCTGTCCTCACAGAAGCTGATGTAGGAAGTTACAGCCTCTGTGTACTCATCCAGGCTGTTGGTAGCAGTCCTGAAGACATCCCAGTCAGTACAGTCAAAGCACGCCCCGAGATCCTCCAGAGCCTCACTGGTCCACTTCTTGAACTTCCTCACCACAGGTTTGCAGAGCTTTAGTCTCTGCCTGTATGAGGGAATCAGATGAACCATGACGTGGTCAGAGTTTCCCAGTGCAGCTCGAGGGACGGCGTGATAGGCCCTGCTGATTGTTGTGTAGCAGTGGTCCAGAATGCTCTTCTCTGGTAGGGCATTTAATTAACTGTCTATATTTAGGAGTTCGTGGCTGAGGTTTCCTTTGTTAAAATCCCGAGTACAATAACTAAAGAGTCCGGGAAGGTCCGCCCACACGCCGTATCTGTTCAGCGAGGTCTGTTGTGCCTCGTTCACGTTCCCGCGGCGGCATGTAAACTCCGCCAGGATGAATGAAGCGAACTCACGGGGAGTAGAAGGGTTTGCAGTGGATGATAAAGATTCCAGGTCCGGCGAACAGTGCTGTAGAATCACCGTTACGTCGTTGCACCAGCCGTTGTTGAGGAAAAAGCAGATTCCTCCACCCTTTTTTACCGGAGAGCTCCGTGACCCGGTCCGCCGAACAGCTGGAAGCCAGCGAGCTGGAGCGCAGAGTCTGGTATCGAGCCACTAAGCCATGATTCCGTGAAACACAGAACGGAGGATGAGGAGAAGTCTCTGTCTCTCCCCCCCAGCAGCTGGAGTGCGTCCTGTTTGTTGCGCAGTCGGCGGACGTTGGAGAAATATGCCCGCAGCGCTGTACGAGATCCCGTTTCCGTAGCCGTAAGCGCTCCCGAACGTTTCCTCTCCGCCGGCGTTTCACCACGTGGCGAAGGTGAGCACACCTTTACAAAATGTCCATCTACAACTTTAAAAGAACGTGTGATGTATGAAACTGGATTATTCCACCAATCGTTTCAGCGTTATTAAAAATATCAGGTCTGTTTTACTGATCACTTCAATATTACTCGTCCTTTTGCACATTAGCAGCAGCAGCAGCAGCAGCTGTAAATAGCATCACAACCTGAGACAATAAATATAATGAACTGCTCTGTTCTAATACAGAAGAAACACATCTCTTATTGTGCAGAACTCCCCCAATGGGTCACAAGTAACTCTCGACTTAAACTCCATTACATCCAACAACAACTGGGTAAAACAGAGGAAGTAAAAATATGAACGTTAAAAAGTCATCATTGACTATACTCGCTTTAGGAACCAGTCATCTTCTCAAGGCCATGTTTCCACTGCAGATAGTACCCGATAGAACCTGGTAGAACCTGATAGAACCTTATAGAACATGATAGAACCTGATATAACCCAATAGAACCTGATAGAACCTGATAGAATATGATAGAACATGATAGAACCTGATAGAACATGATAGAACATGACAGAACATGATAGAACCTGATAGTACCTGATAGTACCCGATAGAACCTGATAGAACCCAATAGAACATGATAGAACCTGATATAACCCGATATAACATGAAAGAACATGATATAACTTGATAGTACCTGATAGAAACCAATAGAACACGATAGAACCTGATAGAACCCGATAGAACATGATAGTACCCGATATAACTTGATAGTACCTGATAGAAACCAATAGAACATGATAGAACACGATAGAACCTGATAGAACCCGATAGAACATGATAGTACCTGATAGAACCTGATAGAATCTTATATAATCTTATAGAACCTGATAGTACCTGATATAACCTGATAGTACCTGATAATACCTGATAGAACCCGATAGAACATGATAGAACATGATAGTACCTGATAGAACCTGATAGAATCTTATAGAACCTGATAGTACCTGATATAACCTTACAGAACATGATAGTACCTGATAATACCTGATATAACCTGATAGAACCTTATAGAATATTATATAACCTGATAGTACCTGATAGAACCCGATAGAACATGATATAATCTGCCCTGGATGTCCTGTAATGTGCTTGTGATGATTCTCTCTGACCAATCAGTGCTTCTATTGACCATCTACAACTTGTTCTAAAAGAAACACAAACATGACGATGTCAACACAAACATGACGATGTTAACGTGTCACGAACTAAACTGGACTGCTTGGTGGAAATGTTCCAGACGTGACATCCCACCACCTCTCCTAAAGGCTCCAGTAACTTGTTTCTTTTCTTTCCAGGTGGTAATAGTTGGAGCCATTCCTACAAACAGCTCGTTGTAACCGAGTCCCCCTTGACGAGCTCAATACACCCCGTCACACCCCCGTCAGTGGGTCAACCAGCCAGCACGGCTGACCTCATCAGTCAGAGTCGTGATGTCATTCAAGTTTAAATCCTGAGCACCAATTACATGGGGGATATGTTTGAGACGACACCCAAAAGATAAAATTCAGGCCCCAAATACTCTGACTGGTTTCAACTAAACACCCAGAGTCACCTTTATTCTCTGAACACACACACGTTGGAGTGATCAGCAGAGGGACCGGGAGGGGGTCTGTGCCACAGCGCTGCAGACGGCAATGTGCGAGCGCTCGCGCCTGATTGGCCCAGCTGGGGTAGCCATGCTCCGGGCGACGTCCTGCTGTCACTCGGCGAAAAAAACCAGAGCTGCCAGGTTCAAGGACCGAGGCAGACACCCTGTCACCGCTTTGACACACTCACACACACAAGGAGACATTTTTAGGGGTATTTTTGTCGTAACAATTCGCCATAACAATATAAAAATGTCCATGTGTCTGATTTCCTCAGTGCTGTCCCCCCCTCTTTCTCCCTCCCTGCCACTGCATGCAACAATGCAAACGGTCCCAACTTCCATTGGGTCCCAGAGCTAATTATTTCGGTCATGATAAATGCATTTGAGTGTGAGCATTTCTTTTCCAGTACAACATAAGAATTTGTGTTTTTTAGACTGTAGAATATTTTCTCTCTCTCTGAAAGCACTATCTGCGATGTTATTTCCACCTTTGCTAACATTAAGTGATGAACCCTGTGAACAGCTCGGTCTATTTCGTGAGTGTGCTGTGTTTTGAAACTTTACGCTGTGAACCAGGTGGCTCTTTAAATGTCGTAGAGAATCGGCTAAAAAGCAAATACAAGGGGTAACTAATAAAAAGTTAGAAAAAGACGGGCTAGCACCGGGTTATTTTTAGCTGCTGTTCCATATACAACATGTTCCTCCAGGCTCTGGGATGCTCTCGGGTCATTTTCAGTGTTTATTTCGTCTCTTATGGAAACCTCATACCACTAGATTTAGTGCTGGAGCTTTACTGAAGCTTTGCAAAGGTTTTGAGGATTTGTTGCAGGAAGAAACTGAATTAATGTTTGATCTAGGTTTTAAATGTACAAAAATACCCCTAAATATATTCATGAGCTCATATTTCACCAAAAAGATCATAGTGACCGGTGTTATCGTTCAAATAAGAGATACTTTTCTGAAATACTGTTGGACTAAGATGGTACAATAATAACAGAATATCTGTGCTTCAATATCCGATCATTTCAGCTTTGAGGAAGTTACTTTTATTCCAAACAAATTGATACTTTCTGAATGCTGGTCACTGAAATAATAAGCTGAGACGATTGATGAGAGCAACAGTTAATAGTAAGAACATGTATTGATTGCAGCTTCTCTTCAGTCAGATATAACTAACTAATGTTTTTGCAACATTGACAATATTAACAAAAGATTCATTAAGACAATAGACAAATGAATTAATGAAAGAACTAATATTTCCGTCTCTAGTTTACCATTAAAATGAGTTCATCTTAACAAATGTTTTACTTTGAAATTGAACTCCTCTGCCATATATTGTAAAATCCCATCAGGGATCATGAGTGACCCCATTACTGTGTGGACTGGATACAATGGAACAACAGCGAATGCAAAGACCATCAAAAACTTGAAAAATATTTACTTAAAATATCGTTTTATAGAAAGGTTTATTGCTGATGGATTTACATAATTCAATTACATTTCAAATACAGAGGTTTCTGATGAAGTCCCCATACATACAACATGTCCGCTTCCTCTTGTCTCCATATTTTTGGGCAACAAAACCACAAAGCAGCGACTTCCTTTTGCTTTTCTCTCTCCGGTTACATCAGCAACACATGATTTGTCTCGTAGGACAGTCCTGTCCTGTCCTCTGCGTCTTCTCCGGGAGTCATGTTTAAACAAAGTAACATTCACACATGAGTGGATCTCCATGGCCACGAGGCCTCAGGACCGGATGGTACTACGTGATGGGGAGGAAAAAGCCCAAAGCAGCACACACATGCTCTCGTGCCTCTAGTGTAGCCTTGATGATCGCCTCACGGTCTACCACTTTGAAACCCTCCAACTAAAACAGAGGAAGAAGAAGAAAACACAAAAGATTCATTTGACATAAATGCTTACGGCATGACTTTAAATAGCTCAGTGCTGTTTGGGTTTATTGTTGGACTGGGCCTTTGCTGCACAGTCTTGAATGCAGTTTGCCCGGAGTCGAGGGAACCGAGCGTCTCCCCTAAAGAAACCCTCAGACAGGTCGTTTACATAAAGACTACATAAAAAACGAGTGTTCTGAGAATGATAATGACTTTGTGATCGTCTGTGCCGGCCGCAGGGGAGAGCAGCGGCAGCTTCCTGGGCTGGCAGTGTGTTTGTCTCTGGATCTCATCACTGCTCTCTTACCCCCGTAAGCGTCAGCCCACCTCTCTTTCTCACCCTCAGGGCAGACACACAACGCCCCCCCCCCCCCCCCCCCCCCCGACGTCCGGGGACCTTTCTCGTGCGTTAACGCGGATGATTTATTCGTATTCCTTCTGTCTTGCTTAAGATCTTCTAATTGGCAACACACCGAGCAGGATCACAGCAGTTTGGGTTTTATACTACCGTAAACACTCAATGTGCAGCTGCTTGGTCAGAGTACAACAGACACAACTAGAACGGGCACTCGGTAGAGCGCATACCTTCGCATATCACAAGATTGGGCATTGAATTATGAACATTTTGGCATTAGTTGCATGCCAATTGGACACAAATGTAGCGTGCTATGGTAAAAAAAAGATGTTGACCTTTCCATGACCTTGACCTTTGACCCGATTGATCCCAAAATCTAATCAAATGGTCCCCGGATAATAACCAATCATCCCACCAAATTTCATGCCATTCAAGAAGATTTGACCTGTTCATGACCTTTGACCTTGACCTTTGACCCGATTGATCCCAAAATCTAATCAACTGGTCCCCGGATAATTACCAATCATCCCACCAAATTCCATGCGATTCGGTTCAATACTTTTTGAGTTCTGCGAATAACACGCATACAAATAAATAAATACACGGCGATCAAAACATAACCTTCTGCATTTTCAATGCGAAGGTAATAAAGGTGCAGCGCAACCAAATGAGGTCTTCATAAAGAAGTTGGACAAATATAAAAGCGCGATCTGATTTCATGCAATTAGTTTGACACAGCGGCAGTGGGCTACCTTGTTGAGTTGGCGGTTTGCAGCTCGTCATCCGACAGCTCGCCGCTGCTTCTTCTTGTTACATGACTTTGTCTCATTCTTGATAAACCACGGGGACGACCACGGGGACCAATGCATCGCATTTCTTCTGGCTGCTTCACCATTCCCCCTCTTGTTTCATTTATTTTTCTTCATTGCTTTGAAGATTTCTTCTTGAAAACACATCTGTGTGTGCTTTAAGCTTACATGGCAGAGATGAGGCAGTAAAATACGTAACAAAGGGAGCAAGGCCTCTCGTTTGGCTGAAGTGATTTGCACCTGAGAAGGGCGTGGCCTATCCAGGCAGGAGTGCTTGTATATGGTATATGGACCTGTACTTGTCATCATTCACCCATTCACACACATTCATAAATTGTCAGGAGGGGCTCAGGTTCCACCTGCCCATCAGGACTTACTAACATGCACACACACATTCACACACCGTAGGTACACCTATAGGCACAGCACTGTGTGGTCTCTACTGGGATGTATTTTGTTTTATATACTCTACAAGAAGGCGGCCTGAAGGAAATTGCATCAGGAAACAATCGATTTATGGAGTCTGTACTCTCGGCTTAGAGAACGAGGTTGAGATTTCGTATCTGTGTCAGCACAATCACATCTTTGGGCAACCAGACCAGTCAGTTGACATGGCAAATGTGATTGGATGATACAATTTGCATTGGAGCCAGTGTCGCCGTAGGCGAGGACATATTGCCGGGGAGGGACTCTTCCTGTCAGTCGGTTTCCTCCTCGGCTCCTCCAGCGTTCTCGTGCCTTTTCAATCTCGTCTTCGCTCCCTTTCTCTGCATCCGTTACGGTTTTGGAGGGAATTTGATTGCTCAGTTCCGTTTACATTCACTCACCATCTGCTGAACTTGGCTGCGACTGTGAATCAATTCTTAATGTTGGCAACTTTGCATTCACTTGCCGCCTCAATTTCTCGGCGCTTCCATTTCATCTTTTGCGATTTATCGTCGCTGGCACGTTTTGATCCCTAAACACGAAACACAAGTCTCAATAAAGAACGGTTCATGGAGACGACACTAAGAAAGAAAGAGCCCGGGTGTTTCCGAATAACAAACATTGACAGAGCAGAAAACAACGGCAGCAGCATGCGACATATTCTTTGGAGCAGTTGTGTTGCATCACATTATGGATTTATATTGAAAGTTCATGGTCGCAGATGATAAAGTAGGACATGTCTTCTCTTTAATTAGTGCAGTTACTGCATGTGAATAATAACCGTGTTTTTTTTTAGTTCGGGTTATTATTCATTTTGTGGCACACAAAATAATTTAAACTTTAAGATGCACTGATCCAACTTGTTCAATGTTTCTATACTGATGCTGATACCTGGGCTTATTGATTACCAATCTGATACCAGTGTTTTATTAATAAGCGTGTATGCCTGTGGGGAAGAAGAGACTAGGATCATTATTTTAGGTAACATGAGGAAACATCAGGCATGACTCAAACATTGATTTCTTCACGTTACAAAACAAAATGTAGGCTAACAAATAAATGCTTTATAATATTTATTGTTTATATACATTGCTAACGGAGCATTCTGATAATTGGAGGATGAGCTCAAAAGAAGAGTGCGCAGCCATGCAGCTCTGTGAGGCTTAATGCCAACACATTAGAACACTAACATTCTCACAATGACAATGCGATCATGCTGAATGTCCACCACGTTCATAGCTCATGTTCATTGTCAGAGTGATAACGCTTTCCAATTAGCACAAAACACATAGTACAACTGAGGCTAATGAAAATGTCTTTGGTCATAAATTAAAGTATGGACAAATTGAAATATTGACCTGATGATGATGCGAGATGAAAAGTGAAGGGATCACCAGTATTACAGTTCATCCTGAGGGGACATGCGCATTAGACCATGAGTTGGCAGCATGGTTATTGTCTGCCTGGCACCGTTATCCATTTCCCGCTTGATTTCCACCTATTAATCCGTCATTTAAACTGGCATGCATGTTGCTATGCGGCGACTCTGTGTGCATCACTTGGAAGTATTTTGGGATGGACTCTGTATGAACTCTTACTCTTGTCATTTGATAAACCTTGGCCCTTCCTGTAGCTGGGCTCTTCAATCGGCGTTACTCCTTAAGGCGAGCACAGTGACAGTGGAGTGATGGCGTCCATGGTGCAGTCAGATGAAAGTGAATGATGGCTGACGGACGCTATGCACAGAGAGTGAGATATTACCCAGAAGTAAAATAGCTCGGGAGATCCTTGTCCCCCGTTATTCATGGCCGGATATGAATATAAAAGATGTCCTGTGGGTTTGTCAGAAGAAACAGGGTCAGGGGCTGCCAACAACACATTTGTATTTTTAGTTATTTTGATTGGGTGACCCACAACCTGGAATAATCCGCTAAAACATTCTAACAGCAACGAGTGATGAACCTCAAGGCCACGAAGATACAGCGGATATAAATAGAAGATCATGTTGAACGGACGATGTTGTGTACATTTGAGGTCTTATGTCTCAGCGAAGCAAGAAATCAATGTGTCAGGCCCGCGAGAGGGAATTCTTTCCAGGTTTGACTTTTTAGATTCTTGAACTTCTTTATGATATTCCTGTTAACCTTATTTTGACTAGTTGCATGTTATAGTTTCTCTCAAAAAAGCAGATGTCAATATCAATGTCAATATTCCCATGAATGTGTAGTCACAAGGGTTTTAGTTAAACATAAATATATATTTCCAAACACTTAAATGTCTCTCACATAGTTATTACAGTGTAATATGTTCTTGAGGCGAACGCATTATTATTTGTTCTTTATATGTTTTACATTAAAATACATCTTTGACTTCTAAAGCGTTGTTTAAAAAAAAAGCGTAGTTGTTTCTTTAAGCGTATGGTTTTTTTCCCCGTCGAATCTAAATAAAACCTTAATTAGAGTAGCTCTGTGCATCGTGACCGTGCATGTCCATGTGTTACATAGAATAGACGTCCCGCCTCTTCCTCTACAAGCTCAGCCATAGTCATCTCAGCAATCCGTCACTGGGATGGCGAGGATGTCTCTACTTATCGAGAGTAAACATATCCAACTGCGGCCGACGGTGGCATTTGGCGTCGGTGTGCTCTCCTTCCTGGCAGCGCGTGTGTGTGTGCGTATGTGTGTGTGTGTGTGCGTGTGAATATTGAAGTCAGTGGTTGCCCCTCTAAGATGTCTGATTTCAACAGCCCTGCTGCCGCCGGGCAAAAGCCACTTTTTGTTACACAATGCTAATTAATTGAAGCAGGAAGTCATGCGTGTCTCGAAGTGATTGACTCATCGCCACACCCTAAAAAGATGTCCACAAATCACGATGCTTTAAGTGCCAATGTCACGCCAGCTACAGGGGGGAAGTTAAGCTATTAATGTATTTCAGGTGACAAGAATGGGACAACTTTAATGGGCCAGCTGTTAATCAGTCACTCATTAGTGTTGTTGCATTGCTTTACATCCTCAGGGGCCTGTTGGGCATTCACGTACTATTAATACCTCCCTTAAAGTCTGTTTGTCATCTGTGTGGTGAGCGTTGACTTTGTCCGCCCTGACAAAGCAGACGGGGGGTGAGCGTCGTTGGCAGGTCTCTGGTCATCTTTGGCCCGAGACAATGCGCTTCACGGGAAAGCCGGGCTTCTGCACAGGAGCGGGCTAATGCTCTTATGTTCCCCTTCATCTCCTCTTCCTCGGTCCCGCTTCGGCTCGATTAACCCATTTGTCTTTTCGCCGTGCCTCCCAGCGCCTCTCCTCTCAGGTCAATTCCAGCTGAGCTCGGAGAGCCATTATTGATGGCCCGTCGTAAATCACCAATCTAATCAGCTCCTGCACACATCAGCTGGCTGGGAAGTACATCTGAGCACAATCAATCAACCTCATCTATAAATGGAGAAATTGTGCCTTTTTGTGTGTGTGCATGTCGTAATTGACCTTTGTGTTGAAGTCTGTAAATCTTTTGCTGTGTTGGAGGTTGTTGGTTCTGCCCGCTGCTTTTGTTTCACATTATTCTGCCTCTCACTTAAGACTACGGGCTAGATGTTGTGTGTGCACCGGCCTACAGGAACACAACATGTCATTTTAAAAAGTGTATTTAATTTCTTGTCGTTGAAATTAAACATTATCAATTCACTCTGACTAAACAACCCTTATTTGGTTAAAGCTGAAGCTAAATTGTCTGCAGCATAACTTGTTTTACAACTTCAGGATAAGAGCTAGTGTTCAGGATAAGATGCGATCTGATGGGAGAGTGGAGTTATTTATTAAAGGGCATTATTTTTAGGCATTCTGGCCTTTACTGGACAGAAAAGGCAGACAGGAAACAGGGGATAAGATAAGGAAGTATGACAAGCTACAAAGGTCCACAACTGGGACACCATGGTGCTCAGAAACCTGTAATAAAGACCAACGTTAAGAGGGTTGAGGGCAATCATTGTTCTTCTTCAAGTAGATAGGAAATCCTAATTGAATGTTGCTTCATCACCTTCTGCTATTTCTAACTTTTTTCTAGTACGGCAATGAAAAATCTTTGTTTAGAGAAAAATGTGTGACCTCTGAAAGAAAGGTTTACATTTTGGACACTACACTTCCCATAAAAGTGAAAGAAAAAAAAGTCGACACAGTTGTCTCAAACACTCTGAGCTGCTCAGTACAGCTGCGTCTCTGTTTGGAAACCTCGGTTTGCTTCTCAGTGGCTGCCATGGACACTCAAAACAGAACTCCACGTAAACTCCTGTCCCTGTGCAAAGCTACGCCTTCTGGCTTTGTGAGACAGGAAAAGGTAAAAATGGTACTTGAGTTAAATATCTATACAGTTTCCGGGGGCTTCTGGAGTTGAACAAAAATACATTTGGGAGAGCAGAGTTGACCTGGGTATAATCAAATACCACTGAGCTACACCCCATTGCAAGATGATAATCATACGATTATATAAAGGATTGTTTTACCTAACTAAATTTAAAAAAGAGGTCACAAACTGGGGAAGTTTTAACCTTGGGACCCCTTGGATCGGTGCTTTCCAAGGAGTCATAGGGGTCACAGGGGTCACAGTACAGGAGTCCCTGGACAAAAACTATTTGTTTGTTTTTGGTTGAAAAAAACAAAAAATTCTCAGCTTTCATTTTGAAGACGTTCTGCTTTTCTTTGATTTGATTGTACACTTAATATATTTGCGTTTCAGACTGTTGGTCGGACAAAAAATAGCAATTTGAAGACATCCCTTTGGGCTTTAGGAAATTATGACGGATATGTTTGACTATTTCCTGACATTCTATGAATCAAATGATCAATTGAGATGATGATCACAAGAAAATATGCACACGCTTCAGTAATCAAGGTCAAACCTGTAATTGATGTCGTCATCAGGTGTTGTGGTGCGTGTGGTTCTATAGCTGGTTACTGGCCCAGAGGCGTCGTCTGTATGTACATTACCGCCAGCTTGGAATGAACCATTATTCCCATCCAGTGGCATGTGGTGTAATTGATGTGTAAGGAGCGTCTATCCTGTTGGCCCTTCGTGGATGATGATGAGGAAGTGAAGGTTTTGGAGAGGGGGATGGGGACAGAGAACAGTAGCGGGAGCGGAATGAGGGAATGAGGGAGGTTAGCAGAAGGGTGAGGGTGTGCTGGGATTTGTGGGGGCGGGTAGCTAGAGTCCACAGGGAGGAAGGTGGGGGATGGTGAGGAAGGATAGTATACTGTGCCGAGTCCCCCCTCCCCCCCCCGCTTTCTGATATTCTAATATCTCTATACTGTGGCTCGCTGGCTTGCGAGCTACTCCATTTTCTCCCCCTCCGTGGCAGCTTACGGATGGGGGTGTTGCGTGAGAGCTTTGTCTCTGCACAGCACTTGGTACCATGGGCGGAAACAGGGCTCTCCATTCATGCACTCTCGCTAATTCTGTCTCATTAGACTGTGGGCGCCAACGCGTGCTCATCTCCCTTTGTGTGTTTAGGTGTAAACGCATGCCTGTTTGATTCTATAGTGTGAGAGTCGATTGCTCCGCTTGCAGGGTTTCCCTCTGTGACATATGTGTGCGTCAGGCAGAGGTCAGCATCTGCATCCATGCTCTTTTTTTCTTCTTCTTTTTCTCCCCGTGTCACGCACAGAGGACAACAAAGGATAGGACTTTGTATTAAAGAAGGAGGGAGGGGACTACCCTCTCCAAATCCAGCCGAGATTTTCCTGCCCTCTGTTGTGAAATCGACACACGCTTTGCCGGCCGCGTTACCCTTGTGATCGCATCGTGTTCGCCAAAAAAAGCTCCTAATGTGTGCGACCCTTATTTATTTTTTGTAGCCTGCTCTGACTCCTTGACCCGGCACCGTGTTTTTTTACTTTTCACTTCATAGAAATGTTGAATTGCAACACACTGAGGGGGAACGCGTGTGTTTGAAACGCACCATCAGCGCTCCCATGGAGTCATCTCTCATCAGCACTCTGCTCTTTGTATCCGTCTCACAGACAACAGAATGGCCCCTACAGTGTAGACTGAGGCTGGGAGCTGCAGCTGCTGCACACACTGAACACAGGCAAGGGAGAGAACTCCCCCTGCTACTCTACACACACACACACACACACACACATATATATATATATATATATATATATATATATATATATACAAAGAGAGAGAGAGAGCTGCTCCTCCCTGTTTTTCTGATGTTGTGCTTTAATAGCAAGACTGATGCCATTTAAATCTTTCGCTTCCTCTCACTCGATGCAAATCCAGCTGCAGAAGTGGGTTACCAAAGTCCTTTACGAACACGAGGACAGTGACTGCATCGGGCCTACACAGCCAGTTCAACTCCATTCAAGGTCTGCAAAATAATTAGAATTATAATAAATACATACTGCCATATCAAGATGAATGTGTTTCCCATTTCCACTTTCAGAATTACAATCAACAGATTAACATTTCATAACTCACACGACGCTGCAACATTTGTATTGACCGGGGGTGTGTTTAGTTGTCATGGTTTCATGTGTGCAGGGGTTTACTTTACTATTGTACTTCTTATTTCAATACATTTACTTGAAATAGGTCTTTCATATTTAGATCGCATAATAAGCCTTCCAGACCTTATTAAATATGATGTAATGTCAAAGATTAAATGGTGAGGTACATAAAGAAGATATATTTCAGTTTAGCTGAAGATTAGGGTGATGGGTTTCATTAAATATGTATTTAAAAGTTTTGCTTGGTTTGTTCAAATATCAAAGCCTACTTTAATGAACTTCTGTTTACTGAGTCTGCATGTTTGTTTACTTGTATAACCACTTCTTTTGTTCCTTCCGACTATGTAAACACACCTCCTTCAGGCATGAACTTGAATCACAATGAGCCAATTATAAAATACACCATTTTATATAATAGACCACTTTGGCTTAAAATATGATGTGCAGAAGTTTTATCATTCTGTTATCACTACTTTAGATTAAAGTAGATACATTAAAAGATCTTAGTAAATGTTCCGCATGGTGAATCATGTCAGCAGTATTATAAGATATAAACCATCCGATAAAAAAAAAAAAAAATGCACACATATACATATACATATACATACAGGACTGTCTCAGAAAATTAGAATATGAGTTTCTTTTTTTCTTAATTTGCAAAAAAAAAAAAATGTCATGCATTCTGGATTCATTACAAATCAACTGAAATATTGCAAGCCTTTTATTCTGATTTATTGCTGATTATGGCTTACAGTTTAAGAAAACTCAAATATCCTATCTCTAAATATTAGAATATCATGAAAAAGTATACTAGTAGGGTATTAAACAAATCACTTGAATTGTCTAATTAACTCGAAACACCTGCAAGGGTTTCCTGAGCCTTGACAAACACTCAGCTGTTATAAATCTTTTTTTTTACTTGGTCTGAGGAAATATTAAAATTTTATGAGATAGGATTTTAGAGTTTTCTTAAGCTGTAAACCATAATCAGCAATATTAAAAGAATAAAAGGCTTGCAATATTTCAGTTGATTTGTAATGAATCCAGAATGCATGACATTTTTGTTTTTTTAATTGCATTACAGAAAATAAAGAACTTTATCACAATATTCTAATTTTCTGAGACAGTCCTGTATACATGAACTAAATCAAATGTATACTCTCCAATTCCCATCCCCCGTTTCACAGCACAAACAGATACAGGAGATTCATTTTGAAACCTGCAGTGGCATTGATACATATTTGGGATGTTATTTAAAGAAACCTTCATCCGACTTCCGCCTGCCAGGCTTTTCAGCTCCTGCGGTATTAAAGATAGTCATCCCTAATCCCGTGTGTGCCGTACGGCTCGTCAGACGAAGGCTGACAGTTGACAGTGCTGTGAGATTTGTTGCACATATTATTAGCTCGATAATAAGGTCTTAGAAGACCCTGAAAGAGAGAGAGAGCAGCACACGCGGTGCATCCAGGTGTGTGATATTTAACAGCAGCAGCCGCCTCCAGAGCCGACCTGTCGGACTCAGAGGGGTGAACACTGTCATGAAACACTGACCGCTGCCCTGGAAATGTGAATGGTATTAATAAAAAGAGTAACACACATGTACAGTAGCTTGTGTGCGCACACATTCAGAGGTTTAAACAAGAACACACACGCGCGCACACACACACTCTGCCCTCTAAACCTGCAGCTTAAGGCAAAAGGTGTTCTGCACATGCACCAACACATGTAGACACCTCCACACGTCGAATACACTCCGTCTCTGCCTGGAGACACAACAAGAAACATCGAGCTCTGAATCACTCTCAGCCAGACTCACACCCACGCACAAACACACACACACACACAAATACACACATTTATAAACGCACAAACACACACACACACACACACAAATACACACATTTATAAACGCACAAGCACACACACAGACGCGCGCACACATACACTTGTAAACGCACAAACACACACACACACACAAATACACACATTTATAAATGCACAAACACACACACAGACGCGCTCACACACACACACATTTGTAAACGCACAAACACACACACACACAAATACACACATTTATAAACGCACAAACACACACACATACACACATTTATAAATGCACAAACACACACACGCGTACACACATTTGTGAAAGCACAAACACACACACACATTTGTAAATGCACAAACACACACACACACACACAAATACAAACAATTATAAACACACAAACACACACAGACAAATACACACATTAATAAACACACAAACACACACACACACACACACATAAATAACACACATTTATAAACGTACAACACAAGAACATTTTGCTTCACCGATACCCTTTAACTTTCTTATGGGACACATTTCTATCTAATTCATTATATATTGTGTTTGCTTTTCAAGTCAACACAAACTGCCTTCCTTCACACACAGATCCTCCGGCTCCTCCTCTTCCTGCCCTCCCTCCCTCAGCTCCTTCCTCCTCTTCCTCCTTCCTTCTCTAATGAGTCTGAGCGTGCAGGTGAGCCTGAGCCTGAGGAGATTAGGGCCTGCGAGTGTGTACATGTGTCTCTTGGCATGCACGATGGTGAATGATAAAACACACACACGCTCATCGAGACGCACAACCATCAACTCGGGTTAACTCGTCTCCTCGCTGCTAATTAGACATGAGAGTCATAAGTTATGGACTTTTTATGGCAAAGTACGAAATAAAGTGCGGCTCAGTCCCACTGCTGTCTAGACATCTGGCTCTGTGTCGCTATTCATTATAAGGGGTTCAAACGAAAAGGTTAGGAAATAAAAATAAACGCATAAACTAATAATGAGACATTTTATAAAAATATGTTTGATTAATTCTGTCTGTGCAGAAATAGTGTGCAAGAAAATGTTAATCCTTGTCAATGAAGGGGCATCCAGGTGATCCTCTTGATCTACAGTCTAACGCTCTGCAGCTGATGCTATGTAATAACTTCTTAACCCTCCTGTCGCCTTCGGGTCATTTTGACTCGATTAAATATTTCACCCTCCTGTCGCCTTCGGGTCATTTTGACCCGATTCAATGTTTCACCCTCCTGTTACCTTTATATTTACTAACATATTTTACCCTTTGGGTTCAATTTGACGCCAGCAATTAAAACCTCCAGAAAATTATTAGAATTAATATTGTTTTCCAAGTTTAAGTGTGAGGCACTTTATGTTTGTTTGTTGACTACCGAAAGAACACCGACATTAAACATTGAATGGGGTCAAATTAATCCTAAAGCGACACAAGGGTGTAATATTGATTCGGGTCAAATTGACCCTAAGGCAACACAAGGGTTAAAGCTGTTTTATTAAGCTCTCTTTGTAAATTATAATCCATATAATGTTCTTATGACTGGCCAAAGTAAAACATATCTATTGTCACTAGTTTGCTGACCACTGAGCGATTGCTCGACAGACAGAGTGCGTGCATATCGTGTGTGCACTATGTCGATCTATATAAGTGATAATGCATCAAACAGTACAAGATTAAAAAATAACTATTGAAGAATAACTTTTTTATACATGAAAATACAACTGAAAATGCAGTCTATACAATGATTTTTGATTAGATTAGATTATAATTTAAGCGATTTAAAAAAAACAAATGTACAATACAATAAAATAGCAGGGCATATTACATTTAAGAATTTTGATAATAAAGGAAATGAAAAAGTAAAAAATAAAATGAAAATGAAAGTGTAGACAGTGTATTTTAAAGTATACGGTGACAGCGGTGCAAGGTTTATTGATGATCAATTTGAGGAGGATTTGGCCAGAGGTGATTTATTATAAAGTCGAATAGCAGGAATGTTCTCCTGCATCTATCCTATAATTCAAAGTTGAATTCAATTTCAAAAACGTTCATGGGCTCCAGAGTTATGACACTAAACAAAACCATGCTCCATCTTTACTTACAGAATATTTGTATATATTATATATACAGTAATATTTCTTAAATGGAGGCATAGCTATGACTGTACAGGATGTGTCTCTTCAACAGAAGAGAAACCCACCAGAGTGTTTCAGCACTTATCTATAACCACAGTAACAACATAAGATAATATTGTCTTTTGTTTAATGTACCGAGGTGAGATACACGGCTCCTTTAATCATATTTTACAGAGTCAGTAGTCAGATAATTAAACATAGGAGACGTAGTTATATGGAAAATTGTAAGATAAAACCAGCATGTTGTGAATCTAAAGGAAACACGTTATGTGAAGTTTAAAGCTGTGGCTTTGATGGCGTGCGTTGTTCACTAAACGTGCGTCAGTGTGGGGCACCTGAAGTTGAACTGAGCTATAACCACTATAGTTTAGCTATGTTATTTTAACACTAAATTGAGTGACTGAGTCAAAGGGATAACTTTTCCTCTCCACCTATCTGTATTTGTGGGTCAACCATATGTGAATATGTGTGTTTGATAACGACCCTGTACCGTCATCCACCCCATGCTGATTAATAATTTCCATGCTAATAACGAAACAGAAAGTAACAAGGCCCCTGTGGAAACATTAAACGTCTAGATACAACCTTTGTGCTGTTAATTGCAGCCTGAGATCTATGGATAGTTACGTCGTGGCGGTCGTGGCCACAAATTAATCTAGCAGAAATCTGAGTCCCCGTTCTGTCAGAACCTCAAGACATACAACACAAAACAATTACAATAATGAGATGCTAATGAAAAACAAAATGTATAATTAATGAATTCATCTGTTTCTACAATTTTGTTAACCTCTGTTTATTTATTTCTGCATTTCTGTGTCCATATGTTATTGAGGTAATCTCGTTCTTACGCTGGATTGGTCAATTAGGGAGCCAGACAGAAGCAAATGATTCCTAGCAAATCTTCCCTGAAGACGACGTCATAAAACAAGCTAGCAGTGCACAATATATTGAATTAAACTGCAACACCGAGGAGCGCTAATGCACCGGGTTCACCTCCGCCGGCGTCACATAACTTGACACCCAGACACCCTGTGGACGGTAGGTTTCTTTTGGGAACAGTTTTTAACGTCGACGCTCTGATGTAGACTAGATTAATATCACCGGGGATGAGCGATTTATTAATTTGTGCTTTGCATTTGATTATAGCCGATAGTCCAAGGCTTCCTCTGTCTCTTTAACTTCTGAGCCCACTTCAACGTGACTGTACATGAATCAGCATCAGTATTAAGGCAGGAGACCCAAATCAATCATACTCTGGTTACCAATCCTTAGACAAAGGTAAAGACCTCCCACCTGACAGCATACAGACAAAGATAGATAGAAATTAATAAATGTAGGTGAACAAAAATGTAGGAAAAATATATATTTATTTCTTTATGTGCTGTTTGCATCCATGAATTAATTTATCCAATTCCATAATATTTAAGCATTTATTTATTCTTTAATTTTTTAATTTCAGCATTGCATTTAGAAGTGATTTATTTATTCTTGTATTCATTCATACATTTATTCATGCATTTATTTATTGAATTATCCTCCATAAGTACCAACGCAGCCACAGTTGTGAAACTACGTCTGAGTGTGGTCTAAAAGTCTCCATGTTTCCGTCCCAGCCAGACACAACACACATTTCACTTCAGTTAATTAAACTAATAAATCCCCCTCTGGCTGCGGCACTAATCAGCCGCAGTGATTACACGGTACGAAATAAAATGATCGGATACATGCTGTTTAACTTGCCGTAAGCATATTGCATCTCTATTGATTCAATGAGGTAATTGTGTTCTGAGGCAACAGTTTGTGCAGATACTCCAGAAGATGATCGATAAAGTTCACATTAATGTCGCCTTACATTAATGTGAACTTTATGTTAATCAGGCTGATGTATTCATTCTGGCTCATGAATATTCTGCTTGTGAAACGTGTTTGACCACAATAACAACATCGTGCAGCGCTTCCACACAATGTTGACATCTAGAGGTTAAATATGGGATCACAGCATTGATTCCTCCTCATTCAGACTCAGGCGTTGATTTGGTCTTTCTCATCTCCACCGAGAGCAATATCAAAATGTGGAACTCTCATATTCTCTTTCAAGTATTTCATTATGCGTTTACATGCCTTGGTAATAACAATAATAACCTGACACTATTTTACATTTCATCTGATGCTTTTATCCAAAGCGACTTACAATCCTGTTACATTCATACACCGTAGACACAGTTACAGCAACTCAGGGTTAAGTGTCTTGCTCAAGGACACACCGACTAGGGTGGGGATTGAACCACCAACCCCTTGATTGATCGACGGCCCTGCTAACCACTGACCCACAACCGCCTTTTGGGTTTGTGACTATATTACCTATTGTGGATGTTGTTCATTTCTTTACTGTTTATTTTAACTAAAGATAGCATATATTTAAAACCCTCTCCACTCCACCCTGATTTCCTAGAGACACATTTAGTTGTTTTAGGAAGGACAGGGAGGAGGACACGACTGTAGCGGGAGCTCAAGAGTCTTGTATTTGGATATCAAAAGTTTTGATCAATAACCAAATGTTCTTCTCGTGATCTATATCACCTGATTGTGATCTTGCTTTTCACGCCTGATGAGAGAGTAAAGAACATAGTCAGCTGTTGGCCTCAATCCTTCCACCTCCGACAGAACAAGTTGTTTTTCATCGGTCAGTGAAAGAACTTATTGACCTTCTGTTAGGATCTGGAGTTTGTGTCTCGTTTTGTGTCTCGTTTTGTGTCTTGTTTTGAAGTCCTTGTGTCGTCTGTCTCCCTGTAATTGTCTGCCCTGGCCCTGATTGTTTCCTTCTGTGTGATTGCTGGCCCCGCCCTCATTGTGTTCACCTGTGTCTCGTTCCCCATTGTCCAATCACCTCCACCTGCCTGTGCATGTAAACCCTGTTCGTCTCATTCCCAGTGTGGCTTCGTACTGTTTGGTCCGCGTTTTTGTCGTTCCTGTCTGGTCTGTGATTTTTGTAATTAAATAGTTTGTGCAGTAATGTCGGCGTTTGGGTCCTCTCTTGCTGCGACAACCGTGACACCACATGACAGAACGAAGCCACCCATAATGGACCCAGCCTTCAGTTTCCGCTGTACGGTTCCTGCCTGGCCAGCTAACGCTCATGATCTTCTCGAGGAGATGTGGGAGTCCCTCCAGGCCCTGCAGTCAATGTTGGCGGTTCCTGTCCCCGATGTTCGGGTTCGAGTCCCCGGTGTTCTGCCACCGGCTCCAGTCCACGATGTTCCAGTCCCCGGTGTGCTGTCACCGGCTCCGGTCCACGATCTTCTGGTTCCAGTCCCCGGTGTTCCGTCACCGGCTCCTTTCCCCGATGTTCCGGTTCGAGTCCCCGGTGTTCCGTCACCGGTTACTGTCCCCGAGGTTCAAGTCCCCGGTGTTCTGCCGCGGCTCCAGTCCCTGATGTTCCGTCACCGGCTCCAGTCCACGATGTTCTGGTTTCAGTCCCCGGTGTTCCGTCACCGGCTCCAGTCCACGATGTTCTGGTTCCAGTCCCCGGTGTGCCGTCACCGGCTCCGGTCCACGATCTTCTGGTTCCAGTCCCCGGTGTTCCGTCACCGGCTCCGGTCCACGATGTTCTGGCTCCTGTCCCCGGTGTTCTGCCGCCGCCTCCAGCCCCCGATGTTCCAGTCCCCGGAGTTCCATCACCGGTTCCAGTCTACGTTGTTCTAGTTCTAGTCCCCGGTGTTCCGTCACCGGCTCCTGTCCACGATGTTCCAGTCCCCGGTGTTCCGCTGCTGGCTCCAGCCCCCGATGTTCCAGCCCCCGATGTTCCAGTCCCCGGTATTCCGCCTCCGTTCCGCCCGGCCCCGGTTCTCCCCATCCCGCCTCCGTCCCGGTCAGTCACAGTTCCCCGTGTTCCGTCCCGTCCATCCCCGGTTCCCCGTGTTCCGTCTCGTCCATCCCCGGTTCCCCGTGAGCCGTCCCGTCCAGCCCCGGTTCCCCATGTCTCGTCGCCTGGTCCTGGTCCCACAGAGCCCCCATCCCCAGACCCCGGTACCCCTGGGACTTCCTCTCCTGAGCCCGGTCCCCTAGGTGATCGTCCTGCGGCCCGCCCCCCGGACTGCTTCTACAGCCTTGGACCCTCCTCCGGCTCCCCTCCACCCACCCGTGTGGAACGCTTGGGACGTCTGGAATTCGTCCCTTGAGGGGGGGGGGGGTACTGTTAGGATCTGGAGTTTGTGTCTCGTTTTGTGTCTTGTTTTGAAGTCCTTGTGTCGTCTGTCTCCCTGTGATTGTCTGCCCTGGCCCTGATTGTTTCCTTCTGTGTGATTGCTGGTCCCGCCCTCATTGTGTTCACCTGTGTCTCGTTCCCCATTGCTGGCTGTCGAGGTGGTGCCCAGCGAATAATGTGGGCTACGTAGACAACTGGAAGACTTTCTGGGGAAAACCTGATCTGATGAGGAGAGACGGCATTCATCCCACGTTGGACGGAGCGCGTCTCATTTCTGCGAATATGACCAAGTTGATCACCGGACTTAATCTATGACAACCCAGGGTTCAGATCAGGAACCGGGAGCAGAGTTGTAGTTTAACACCCTTCTCTGCTCTTCCATTCGAGCAGTTACCCACCCTTGACTTTAGAGTAGAGACTGTGTCTGTCCCACGGCCACTTCAATTAAATAAATCAAAAGTAAGCAGAAGAGGAGTCGTACACAATAACCTTATACAAGTTAACACAATTATTTCAGCAGTGCAACAAAATAGGTCTATTAAATGTGGTCTCCTAAATATTCGATCTCTGTCATCTAAAGCTGTGTTACTGAATGATTTAATATCAGATAATCACATTGATTTATGTTGCCTAACTGAAACCTGGCTGAGCCATGAAGAATATGTCTGCCTGAATGAATCGACTCTCCAAGTCATATTAATACTCACATTCCTCGAGGCACCGGTCGAGGAGGTGGAGTAGCAGCCATCTTTGAATCGAGCCTATTAATTAATCCTCAACCAAAATTACACTACACCTCATTTGAAAGCCTTGTTCTTAGTCTTTCACATCCAACCTGGAAAACACTACAGCCAATTCGATTTGTGATTCTGTACCCGCCACCAGGTCCATATTCAGAGTTTATATCTGAATTCTCAGAATTTATATCAAGTTTGGTTCTTAAAACCGATAAAGTTATTATTGTTGGAGATTTTAATATCCATGTGGATGTTGATAATGATTGCCTTAGTGCTGCATTCATCTCCTTGTTGGACTCGATTGGCTTCTGTCAGAGAGTACAGAAACCCACTCACAGCTTTGGCCACACGCTTGATCTTGTTCTTACTTATGGCGTTGACATTGAGCATTTGAACGTCTTCCCACAGAATCCTCTTCTGTCAGACCACAACCTCATAACTTTTGAATTTATACTACCGGAGTGTACTCCGTTAGTCAAAAGTTTCTACACTAGATGTCTAACTGATAGTGCTGTAGCTAAATTTAAAGAAGCGATTCCTTATGTATTTGATTCGATACCACGTCTCAATATAACAGAGGACTCCTGGTCTAACTTTAGTCCGTCCCAGATTGATCATCTTGTTGACAGTGCCATAGGCTCTCTGAGAATGACACTGGACTCGATAGCCCTTCTGAAGAAGAAGACACTGAGGAAGAGGAGGTTTGCTCCTGGTATAACCTCAGACCCGCAAACTGAAGCAACGTCACGAAAGCTTGAACACATATGGCGCTCAACTAATCTCAAGAATCCCGCTTAGTTTGGCGAGATAGTCTTAAAACATATAAGAAGGCCCTCCGTAATGCCAGAGCAGCCTATTACTCATCAATAATAGAAAAATAAAACAACCCCAGGTTTCTCTTCAGCACTGTAGCCAGGCTGACAGAGAGTCACAGCTCTGTGGAGCCGAGCATTCCTATAAACCTTAGTGGTAATGACTTTATGAACTTCTTTAATGAAAAGATTTTAACTATTAGGACAAGATTAATAATCTCTTGCCCATAACCAGTGCCAATCTGTCCTCAAGTGGAATGGCCTTGGAAACCGCTGTATGCCCTGGTGTATATTTGAGGATTTTCTCCTATCAACCGTGACCAATTATTTTCAACGGTTTCTACTTGAACACGCCTACCTGTCTCTTGGACCCCATCCCGACGAGGCTGCTTAAAGACGTTTTGCCTTTAATTGGCGGCTCTATTAGATATTATCAATGTGTCTCTGCTAACAGGCCACGTACCACACTCCTTCAAGGTGGCTGTTATTAAACCTCTCCTGAAGAAGCCCACTCTGGATCCAGAGGTATTGGCTAACTACAGACCGATCTCTAACCTCCCTTCCTCTCCAAGATCCTTGAGAAAGTGGTCGCAAATCAGTTGTGCGACTTTCTACATCATAATAGTTTATTTGAGAAATTTCAATCAGGATTTAGAAAACACCACAGCACCGAGACGGCACTGGTGAAAATTACAAATGACCTCTTAATGGCAGCAGATAAAGGACTCCTCTCTGTCCTGGTCTTGTTAGACCTTAGTGCTGCATTCGACACCATTGACCATGACATCCTGTTACAGAGACTGGAGCAGTCGATTGGCATTTCAGGCACGGCACTAATTTGGTTTAAATCCTATTTATCAGATCGATCTCAGTTTGTATTTGTAAACGATGACGCCTCGATAACCACCAACGTTAATCACGGAGTTCCACAAGGTTCTGTGCTTGGACCAATTTTATTTACCTTATACATGCTTCCTTTGGGCAATATTATCAGGAAACACTCCATAAACTTTCATTGTTATGCAGATGACACTCAACTATATTTATCGATAAAACCAGAGGAGAGCAACCAACTCTGTAAAATTCAAGCATGTCTTAAAGACATAAAACATGGATGACCTGCAACTTCTTGATGTTAAACTCAGACAAAACCAAGTAATTTTAATCGGCCCTGAGCACCTCAGAGATCAATTATCTGGTGATGTGGATTCTGTAGACGGCATTGCCCTGGCATCCAACACCACTGTAAAGAATCTTGGCGTTATCTTTGATCGGGACTTGTCCTTTAACTCCCACGTAAAGCAAATCTCAAGGACTGCATTCTTTCATCTACGTAATATTTCAAAAATCAGGCACATCTTGTCTCAAAAAGATGCAGAAAAATTGGTTCACGCGTTCGTTACTTCGAGACTGGATTACTGCAACTCCTTATTAGCAGGCTGCTCTAATAAATCTCTTAGGTCCCTCCAGTTGATCCAGAATGCTGCAGCTCGTGTTCTCACTAAAACTAAGAAAAGAGATCACATCACTCCTGCACTAGCTGCTCTGCACTGGCTCCCAGTAAAATCAAGAATCACTTTTAAAATTCTTCTCTTAACCTACAAAGCCTTGATTGGTGATGCTCCATCATATCTTAAGGAGCTTGTCGTACCATATTGCCCCACTAGAGAGCTACGCTCACTAAATGCGGGACTACTTGTAGTTCCTAGAGTCTTAAAAGTAGAATGGGAGCCAGAGCCTTTAGTTATCAAGCTCCTCTTTATGGAACCAGCTTCCAATTTCAGTCCGGGAGGCAGACACAGTCACCTCGCTTAAGAGTAGACTTAAGACCTTCCTCTTGACAGAGTTTATAGTTAGGGCTGAATCAGGTTTGCCCTGGTCCAGCCCCTTGATATGCTGCTATAGGCTTATAGCTGCCGAGGGACGTTTTAGGATGCACTGAGTACCTATCTCCTCTTTTTCTCTCCTTAAGGATGAATTTTCATCTCTCAATCACACGTTACTAACTCTGCTTTCTCCCGAAGTCCTTTTGACTTTACGTCTCATGGGGTCATCGGACCCTATGAGACGGCATAGATCCCATCTGCCTGATGGATCGTCTGGGTCGTGGAATTCCTGCTCATGACTACGCCACTGTCCTGTTGAGACTCCGCCCACTCCTCCTCCCCACCGCCATCTGCCTGATGGATCGTGGAGGTCTCCATCGTGGAATATGCCTACTATGAACTATTCATACACTCTGTCATATTCATTGAATGTATTTTAACTCTAAATCTGTCCTTCTGTACACATTACATCTATTGCATCTGTCCATCCTAGGAGAGGGATCCTCCTCTGTTGCTCTCCTGCAGGTTTCTTCCCTTTTTTTCCCCCCTGAAGGGTTATTTGGGAGTTTTTCCTGGTCCGATGTGAGGTTTTGGGGCAGGGATGTCTATGTGTACAGATTGTAAAGCACTCCGAGACAAATTTGTAATTTGTGAAATTGGGCTATACAAATAAACTGAATTGAATTGAATTGTTCTATCACCTCCACCTGCCTGTGCATGTAAACCCTGTTCGTCTCATTCCCAGTGTGGCTTTGTGCTGTTTGGTCGGCGTTTTTGTCGTTCTGGTCTGGTCTGATTTTTGTAATTAAATAGTTTGTGCAGTAATGTCGGCGTTTGGGTCCTCTCTTGCTGCGACAACCGTGACACCACATGACAACTTCAGTGCCGTCTCACTGAGTCTGCTCACACACGATCCACGCTGTAAACAAGAGAGGCAGCCAAAGTCAAACAGGAGACCTCTTGACCTGCTGTCAAATGTTTAGCCAGCGACTTCCACCAGTGGGATGTATTCAGGCCAAAAGGGTCCAGACCCGACCCGAGCACCAGAACCGTCTCCTGCTCCCTGGTTGCTCTCTCCACGCTGGGCGGCGGGCCCACATGCTATGTGTCTATAAACAACACGCGTATCCTATCGTCCCACGGTTGATCCTGAGCTAAATCCACAAAGTTCAACAAATACATCAGGAGGCTCCGGCTAACGTGTTGTTCATGTCGTTTTATCTCTGTTGCCGCTTGATTATTTACACCAAACACATAGTTTACAGTCACAGCGACTCGTGTGACTCTGTGCAGGGTCACTCTCGGACTAAACGAGGAGGAGATGTGGAACTCACGGGGAGATTTCACACGAAATAATGTTTCAACTCTTTCATCAGTGAACACATCAGGCAGCGCTCACATTGATTCTTCAGTTCAGCAGGAACTAGTCTAAACGAGAACATAGCGCTAATAACTCAACAGCTTATTATTACCTTCGCATTGAAAATGCGGAAGGTTATGTTTTGATCGCCGTGTATTTATTTATTACCTTCGCATTGAAAATGCGGAAGGTTATGTTTTGATTGCCGTGTATTTATTTATTTATATATTTATTTATTACCTTCGCATTGAAAATGCGGAAGGTTATGTTTTGATGGCTGTGTATATATTTACCTTCGCATTGAAAATGCGGAAGGTTATGTTTTGATCACCGTGTATTTATTTATTTATCTATTTGTATGTGTGTTATTCGCAGAACTCAAAAAGTATTGAACCGAATCACATGAAATTTGGTGGGATGATTGTTTATTATCCGGGGACCAGTTGATTAGATTTTGGGATCGATCGGGTCAAAGGTCAAGGTCAAAGGTCATGAACAGGTCAAAATCTTCTTGAATCGCATGAAATTTGGTGGGATAATTGGTGATTATCCAGGGACCATTTGATTAGATTTTGGGATCAATCGGGTCAAAGGTCAAGGTCATGGAAAGGTCAAAATCTTTTTTTTTACCATAGCACGATACATTTTTGTCCAATTGGCATGCAACTAATGCCAAAATGTTCATAATTCAATGCTCAATCTTGTGATATGCGAAGGTATGCGCTCTACCGAGTGCCCATTCTAGTTATTTATTTATTTGTATGCGTGTTATTCGCATAACAAAAAAAGTTTAAAACCGAATCGCATGAAATTTTGTGGGATGGTTGGTTATTATCCGGGGACCATTTGATTAGATTTTGGGATCAATCAGGTCAAAGGTCAAGGTCATGAAAAGGTAATGAAAAGGTCAACATCTTCTTGAATAGCATGACATTTGGTGGGATGATTGGTTATTATCCGGGGACCATTTGATTAGATTTTGGGATCAATCGGGTCAAAGGTCAAGGTCATGAAAAGGTCAACATCTTCTTGAATTGCATGAAATTTGGTGGGATGATTGGTTATTATCCGGGGACCATTTGATTAGATTTTGGGATCAATCGGGTCAAAGGTCAAGGTCAAGGTCATGGATAGGTCAAAATCTTCTTTTTACCATAGCACGGTCAATTGTTATCCAATTGGCATGCAACTAATGCCAAAATGTTCATAATTCAATGCCCAATCTTGTGATATGCGAAGGTATGAGCTCAACCGAGTGCCCATTCTAGTTATCATGTGTATCAGGCTGAGACCCGGCTGCTGTGGACTATTCACAGCACACTCTGTCACCAGTGATGTGGAGGAGAGTTCCTCTAGAGCAGGGGTGCTCAATACGTCGATCGCGATCGACCGGTCGATCGCGGCGACCTGCCAGTCGATCGCGGCGTAGTATTGGTAGATCGCATGACATTAAAAAAAATTGGCCCGCCCCCCTGTCACTTTCTCTATAGCGTCACATTACAGCAGAAGCACGTCATTTCTGTCTCTACGTGTTGCGTTAACAGTCCTCTGCCCGCCGTCTCGTGCGCCGCGGAGCTCCCGACACCGGTTTGCGCGCATCGGGACGGAGCAAAGAAAGAGTCACTAGCACACCCCCCCCCCCCCATCCCCCCCGTCAACAACTCTTCTCGGCTCGCACGCGGCAGGTGAGCACACTTACTTGCCCCCCCCCCCCCCCCCCCCCGTCGGTCGATCGCCTTGACTTGGTCACATAATAAGTAGCTCGCATGCTGAAAAAGTGTGAGCACCCCTGCTCTAGAGCTCCTCTAGAGCTCCTCTAGGGCTCATCTAGAGCTCCTTTAGGGCTCCTCTAGAACTCCTCTAGAAATACTCTAGAACTCCTCTAGGGCTTCTCTAGAACTCCTCTAGAACTCATCTAGAGCTCCTCTAAAACGCCTCTAGAACTCCTCTAGAGCTCCTCTAGGGCTCCTCTAGAACTCCTCTAGAACGTCTCTAGAACTCCTCTAGGGCTCCTCTAGAGCGCCCGGTGGATCAGACCGGGGGGACGGGATGTCACATGTTGGGAATGAAAGTCCTTCCTCGGGAGAGTTTCCCCAGAGGTCCGTCAACAAAATTAAGCTGAATCGATGGTTCCAGTTACAATAAAAATCATTTATATAAAGAGTATAGCAAACACAATTACACATTGAGTAACGCTTTGAAGTCCTACAAAGTGTGTTTCATGAAACATCTCTCAGCACATCCTCGTCTGTGCTCTGTTCCACGCTTCGTGAGAAAAGCTTCTCAGCCTTCTCCTCGTCCTGCTCCTCTTCCCACCCTCCTTCCCACTCTTCTTCCTGCTGCTCTTCCTCCTCCTTGTTTTGCTCCTCTTCCTGCTCCTCTTCCTGCTCCTCTTTCTGCTCCTCTTTCTGCTCCTCTTCCTGTTCCTCACTCTTCTTCCTGCTCTTCTTCCTGCTCCTCTTCAGACGGTCCTTACGTGTCCAGTTTCATTCTTCATCCCCTTCTTTATGAACCTCACATTCCTGAGTTTGTCTTCTCTTACAGCCCCACTGGTCATTATCTGCCTTTCAAATCACATCATACATTCAAATGACTCTATTTGCATTCAATGTTTTTCACTTGTTATAGTTGCATAATACATGATGCGCTCTTTACCTGATCTAATTCATTAATACGTTCAATGTTACTTCTTTAACACAATTGCATCCGTTCAGTGCTACTTCCTTGTAATACCTAATAGCTGCGACTATGAGCGCTATTTAAACTTCTCACACACAACACTGAGTGGTTGACGTGAACTTGATCTCAGGGGAGGAAGTGTTTTAAAAGGGTGGTCGTTTTAAAGTTAGAGTTAATTCAGTCCTCGGAAAGTTGACCATCAAGAAGTTGCCATTTAAATTCACATTTCCGGTGGTGAACTTCACATGTTGAGGCTGTGTTGTCGTCCATGAAGACGCTCTTCTTCCAAGCATGTGAAACATCTCCATGAAATCCCCATTTCATCATGAGGCTGTTGCGTCAGGCATAGTGCACATTCATATCAACCCGTCAGTCTTCAACTCGGGAAAAGAGAAATTGCTGGTGCGGCTCGAGTGAAACTGTAATGTGGAAAGGAAATGACAAGACGTCTGATGAATCTGTCACTTAAACCTTCTTAAAACTTATTTGATGTTTACATGGATGATACACTGTCAAATGAGCCAAATGAGTTTATTTTATGCAGACGGGCTGAAGGATTATGGGAGTTAAGAAACAACAATCTCCTCAATTCATCTATGAGGCGTCTGTTTAATGACATGCGGCTACACACATCATTTTAAAAGCTCTTTAACCCTTGTGTTGCCTTAGGGTCATTTTGACCCGAATCAATATTACACCCTCCCCCCGCCTTAGGATTAATTTGACCCCATTCAATGTTTAATGTCGGTGTTCTTTCGGTAGTCAACAAACAAACATAAAGTGCCTCACACTTAAACTTGGAAAACAATATTAATTCTAATAATTTTCTGGAGGTTTTAATTGCTGGCGTCAAATTGAACCCAAAGGGTAAAATATGTTAGTAAATATAAAGGTAACAGGAGGGTGAAACATTGAATCGGGTCAAAATGACCCAAAGGCGGGGGGAGGGTGTAATATTGATTCGGGTCAAAATGACCCTAAGGCAACACAAGGGTTAAATGCACTCAAAATATAAAATATGTCCGGCACAACATAAGAGGAGTGTTGATAATTTGGTTCGGATGTGTTACGAGACGTGAGGATTTTTTGCAACATGCTCTGACGTGATCCTCACGCTGTCAGACATATCACGCTGTATGTTTTCTGTGTAATCTCATGACACACGCATGCATGCAATCATGTCAGTGTCAGAAATACACGAGGGCAAAGGGCAGAACTGCCCCAAAGAAATATAATATTGCCCCTGATATCACGAGGAGAGGGGCAGAAAATGCCCCCAGAATTTCATCTAATAATTACGATAATTTAATAGCGTTTAGTTTTTCTTCTTTATTTTGTCTGTCCTTTTTAATAACAATAAATAACTACAAAGAAATAAGAATACAATTGAATATGATTGTGTGACTTGTGTTTTGTTTGTGTTTGGTTCAAAAACACTTTGAATCTGTAGGCTACTGCCTAATAGTCTTATTATTGCAATTGTTATGACAATTGCTCATACACTGCAAGCCTAAATAAGTATATTTAGTATTTGTGAACAAAGGTTAAATGTTATTTCAGAAGTTTCAAAAAGTGCGCCCAATTTCTTTTTAAATGCCCCGCGATTAGTCAGTGGGGGCAAAAATTGTCCCATAAAAAATATGAACATGTTCTACTCTGAATCATGTTAATACTGAAGGAGCAGAAGCCCAGACTTATGCACATCGGTAACGTTGTACCCAGGGAGGTTAATATATACCACAGTTAGTTCTGCTCTAAATATTATAAGCCAATAATACAAATCAGAAAGAGCCTAAATATCACCTTTTCATACGTGTAATCTGAGAACTTCTCAGTGGTCAGCAGGCGACACAAACTCATCTCTACTGGTTGAGAATATTCAATGAGACCCGCTCAGAAATGCATGATGAAGGATAGAGAGTTTATTTTACAGTGCCAGAGGAAACTGATTGAAAATTCTGGTCTAATATAATATGTTATAATAATAATATCTATTATCGCTGTGACGAAGCCAGTAGATCCTCTCACGTGTCCACCAGCCACAGCTTGGAGACATCTAATATATATATATATATTAACAGTCTCTCTAGTGCTGAAGACAGAAGAGATGATGAGTTGGCACCGCTCTGAAAAGTCTGTTAAGAGTTACTGGGAGGAGCTACAGCATTATTGTTTATATAAAGTAAAACTGCCAACCATAACCATTAGCAGTAGTGCTCGGTATAATTTAATATTAATAACACTGTTGCGGGTCCCCAAGGCCATGCTCCTAGTTCCATACAGGATGTGTCGTAACTGTCAGAATATTTTAGCTGTTAGTATATGAGATAAATTCACTTAACCGCTATGTAAAAGCGAAATGTCTTTTTCTATGGTTCAAAACTTTTTAATCAAAACTTTTTGGGGAAATTGGCCAGTGTACATAAATAATTAAATGTATTTAGTTTTGATGTCTGGCTTGAATATACTTCATGTGTATCTTTTACTGGCTGAGTCTGCAAAGACGACCTCGACAGTGGCATATACAAACACACACACACTCAGATTTAAAAAAGGCTTACATAGCGGTTTAGTGATTATTATTCAGAAGGTAGAGCCTGAACGCAAGGGGGGGGGGGGGGGGTACCCAGGCCAGAACTGAGCTGATGACTTTTTATTTTGTTGTCAAAGAACTCATAGCAAGATAGAAAAAGACCTTTAGTATGTTATTTTTCTTTAGTACGCATGTCATAGCCACATGTGCAGCAACATTATCATCACATCGTTTAACAGTTTAGCTCCACACCTTCCTTTTTGTATTAGTTGTTTTCATCCTGTCATGTCATTCCAGATCCTGCTTCCCATCTCGTCAATCCAACTCCCCTCACCTGCCTCTGATCACTCCCTCGTTAGTCCCTCATTCCCTTCACCTGGTCCTCACTCCCTTCTCACCTGCAGCCCATCCCCTCATTAGTCCCTCACTATTTAGCTCCCTCACTTCCACTTGTCCTCTGCCAGATTGTCTTGTGTTTTTCCGACCAAGCCCTCGAGCGTTCCATAGTTTGATTATTCTGTCTGTTCCGATCTTGACGACGCTTTCAGTAAAGAATCTTTATTTGAATTATCTGTCTCCTGAGTCGTGCATTTGGGTCCACCCTAATCCCGTCGTGACACATCGAGGACAGCTTTCTATATACATCTGTATTGCTGAAGAAATGCCCCATGAAATGCTCACATCTAAAGGAGATGTGTACATACAATTATTCAAGCTTATTACCAAGATGAAAAACATACATTTCACCACATATTGAATTTCATATTCATCAAAACCAAACGGAAAAGTTGCAAAATCTGTCCATTAAAGAGAAACATGCTTATCGAAAGCCGTGGACTTTGAGCGACATGATGTGAATTCGAAATGGATTTATACTCTCTGATTTCTCAGCACATGAAATGGGAAATTTGGCGAGAGCAATTGGGCCGCTGAGAGGAGAGAGATAAGAAAAGAGGCTGAGAGGGCGGGCAGTATTATCTTGAGCAACCACCGCTGGTGACTGGATTTTGGACAATATCAAACCAACAACTTTTATTGTTGGTAGCGCTGCATGATTATGACTGTGAGGGGCTTTGGGGAGGGAGTGATGGAGAGGAGGGCGAGCAGCTGAAATCGACGGGGAGGATTACGGTTCCCATATCTCTGCAGGGTGGTTGACATCAAACACTCTGAAGGGCCAGGGTCCGCTGATTATTTAGACCTTTCACAACTTTTATCTCAAAGAGTTCAAAGTGTGAACTAGTTAGTTTATTTGATGGTGGTCAGATCACTGGCCCTCTTACTACCACAGCATCTACTGGGCATTGATTATTTCCTGTGCTTTGACGCATTGTGCTTGGTATGAAACTCGTGGCCACTGGATTTATGAGGCAGATACTGAAAACTGGTAATACAAATGTTTTTGTTCCATTCGGTAAAGTTCTCATAACACTCAATGAATTATGCTCTGACAATAGGTCCATTGTCGTCCTCCATACCCGCCTCCTCCCACATTCCCTCCCGCTGCACTAAACGTGGGTCATCGATGTCTTCACCAAACTGCTAGTTCAACAGCTGTGAGGACTAACAATTTTCAATGCGAAGGTAATGTTACATGTTCATAAACAAGGGGGCAATTATAATCATAAGAAATTGAGAAGTCAACGTGAGATTTGTTTTAATGGCCGAATCACAGATGAATCAGTTGTGTCTGAAGGAGACGGTTTCTGCTCCTGGATCTGCTTTATAATCTTTTACAATCACATTAAAACACTGCGAGACATAAGTGAGAATTATGATGGTGAAGAAGCAATGTGACACCAATCCGTTACTGACACATTCAGGGGGTGTGGGGTGTGGGGGGGGGGGGGGGTGTTAGTATGCTTCACTTAATTACAGTTTATCCTGAAGCAATGAATCTAATATCCTTACATGTACTCATTAGAGCTTTTCTCCTATCATTTACAGTAGGTTCATTATCTCGACCGCCCGTGGACTGCGTTTTATAATATCATTTTGTTCGTGCGTGGATATGCGTGTATGTGTGTGTGTTCATACATGGATCTGCATACATCAAAGCCAAGCAGAAAGGCTACGAGCAAAGATTTTACATTTTAGTATAGTGGAAATTAGACAATGAATTAAACCTTTTTATAATCATACCACATAAATCCATAATATTTTTCATTCTTTTGTTTAAAATTAATATTTAACTCTTATTATCATTATTCACACAATTACAACATTCATTCACACGCAGTCGTCTCCTGCACGGGTCGGGGTTGGTCCCGTGGTGGATTCGTTCCCCTGGTGTCCCTCCCCGGGCCCCGGGCCCTGGGCCCTGTAGTCGTAGCTCTGTGTCCACACGATGAGTCAGTACTGAGAAAGAGGAGCGCCTCAGCTCACCCCAACGCCGCGTCCGTCATAGCGCGCTCCGTTTGTGTACGGGGACATTGTGCGTGCTCTTTGAGGCTGTTGTACGTCTGTGGATCCGTCGATGGGATGTACCTGGATGTGAGACTTGAGGGATTGAAGTGAATGAGGAGATTCCTCCCGTGACGCTGACTGTATGTGTGACTGTCTGATTGAATCAGCACGTGAGTTTGTAGTTTGAAGAGTTCACCCCTCATGAACTGATCTTGTACTGTTCTGTTTAGAGAAACTGATGAAACAATGAAACAACTAGAACGGGCACTCGGTAGAGCGCATACCTTCGCATATCACAAGATTGGGCATTGAATTATGAACATTTTGGCATTAGTTGCATGCCAATTGGATAAAAATGTTCCGCGCCATGGAGATGTTGACCATTTCATCAGTGGCGGCTGGTGAATTTTTTTGGGGGGGGGGGCGCAGTTGGGCGACGCGGTTTAAATAGCACTCAACAATGAGAAGAAAAGAGGTTTTGAGTAGAATATTGCAAAAAAACAAAGCTTTATTTCAAGAACACAGCGTGCTCAACACTGTCCAATAACAACTATCAACACACTGTAACTTTGGGCATGAGAGGTTCAGAGCAGCTTTAAGAAACATTGGGTTGGGTTTCAGAGGTTTGCAAAATAAAAGAGTTTCACCCTCACATGAAAGAGGTTCAGAGCAGATGTTACAGATGTGGAACGGGCATGGAAGAAGTCGGCTCAGATGGTGGATTTTCCCAGCACTTATTTATTCTGCAGAAGACAACAGAACACACACATTTGCCTTCTGATCTGTCTCTGCACTTCCACTTCACTCAGCAATATAAAACCATTGTCCATGGAAGACAGGACCACATTAAATCTAAATAATAACAATTCTCATCAAAACCATGACATGTACCATACAAGGGAAAACAGAGACCCCTAATGGACAAAATAAATAACTACATGAGCTAGAGTCATTTCAGCAGAAACAGCGAAAATTCTAACTTTGAACAAAAGGGAAACACATACCTGCAGAAGACAACAGAACACACACATTTGCCTTCTGATCTGTCTCTGCACTTCCACTTCCTAGACACGCAAAACAACACAATTTACACAAGGAAAATATACGTCGGGGCGACCGGATGTAGCTAAACAAACGGTGCCAAAGTGGCTCAATGAGACCGCCACCAAACGTATATGTTGACGGTCTAAATGACACGACAGCTGGACGCCGTGATCGTATTAGCGACCATTACTGTATGTAACATAAACGGTTAATTTGTATTAAAGAATATAGCCAAAATAGTGCAACATCGTTTTTCACTCAACTCACCCTCAGCAATATAAAACCATTGTGAGCAGGGTTGCCAGGTCTGTGTGACAAAACCAGCCCAATGGCCAATCAAAACCAGCCCAATATCAGAACTCAAAATATGCCTGTGCCAAACCATATACACTGCTTTTAAAGTCCAACAGCATTGCTATCATTGCCAAATGTATTGTAATATCTACAAAGTAACACCAAATGTTTAGTATGCCAGCATTAAAAGCCGTTTCCCCAAAACAGTTATTTCACCTAGGTCCTAAAATGGCCTTGTGTAATTAGATATAGTATATTATCATGAATAAAATGTGTGTATGTGCTGATCTGGAGTCAGTTTGGTAGGATTTGGGTATGAATACATTATTTCATTTAAAATATGGATTTTTATTTCAAGATATTCATGTAATTTGCATGCAAAATAGGTCAACCCGAACCAACGGACAAAAAATTCAACCCGCGGCAACACTTCAAAAGTAGCCCGATTCCGCAGGAAAACCGCGGACCTGGCAACACTGCTCTATGGGCTGAGGGAACATACGGGTCTCTGATCTGCCGAATAGTCCAATCACGTGACCAGTGGCCATGGCGCACATTTTTGTGACCCAAGATTCACGTTTCATCCGCCAATGAGAAGCCGTCCTTGCCGAAACGACTGAAATGTTTTCTCGCTGCCGTACACACACATTGGGCCGGTGTCCCGAAAAAGGGGAGGGGCTTCGCTCCGTGATAAGGGCGATATATTATATTTTTTCACATTAACTTAAGTGGTTGTTGACAGGTTGACGGTCTCCCACACACATTTAGAGCGTCAACACGGTATATTTACCTTCGCATTGAAAATGCCGGAAGGTTATGTTTTGATCGCCGTGTATTTATTTATTTATTTATTTATTTGTATGCGTGTTATTCGCAAAACTCAAAAAGTATTGAACCGAATCGCATGAAATTTGCTGGGATGATTGTTTATTATCCGGGGACCAGTTGATTAGATTTTGGGATCGATCGGGTCAAAGGTCAAAGGTCATGAACAGGTCAAAATGTTCTTGAATCGCATGAAATTTGGTGGGATGATTGGTTATTATCCGGGGACCATTTGATTAGATTTTGGGATCAATCGGGTCAAAGGTCAAGGTCAAGGTCATGGAAAGGTCAAACTCTTTTTTTACCATAGCACGATACATTTTTGTCCAATTGGCATGCAACTAATGCCAAAATGTTCATAATTCAATGCCCAATCTTGTGATATGCGAAGGTATGCGCTCTACCGAGTGCCCATTCTAGTTACTATTTAAATGATTTGGCATATAATGTTTTTTGACAAGATTTTTTTTTTTCCTTTTTTTTTTTTTTTCATCTCAAAATGTTAAGAGGGGCGGCGCCTTAGCGCCCCCTATGGACGCACCGCCACTGCTTTTCATGACCTTTGACCCGATCGATCCCAAAATCGAATCAAATGGTCCCCGGATAATAACCAATCATCCCACCAAATTTCATGCGATTCGGTTTAATACTTTTTGACTTGTGCGAATAACACGCAAGCACGCGCACATACAAATAAATAAATACACGGCGATCAAAACATAACCTTCCGCATTTTCAATGCGAAGGTAATTAGATAATGAAAACATTGGATACACAAACAAGACCCCTAGAGCAGATGGTGAGAGAGCCATTGATCCTCGATGGCATTCCCTCAGAAGTCTCCTGTTATATCAAATCACAGGGACACTGAAGGGGTTTTCCTTGTTTCTGGCTATAAAAAGTCTGGTGTGCTTTTTGATGTTTTCGAGTGTGACAGGTTTTCCACCAATGTGCTGTTCTTCGTCTCTCCAGCATAACGGACTGGACGACTGCCTGCTTTGTCTGTGTGCTGCTATTCGGAGGTTGACTCACGACAGTAACATAATGCACAGAGTCAGCTTCTTACCCCTATCTGCCCCAGTAGCTCCCGCAGACATACATTGGATGAGAAAGCAAGTGCCACGTTATATGTGGCTCGGGTAGCAGGAGGATTGGGCTGCCGTGGTCCTGGGATGGAGCGTCCCTCGTGGTCAGCAGGGAGCGGGACAGTTCTACAGAGTCAAGGCTTCATCTTTATCTTGTGAATGTGAAGGATTGTTTTTGGCTGGTTCTCTAGCTACAAACACATGTTAAACTAGAACGGGCACTCGGTAGAGCGCATACCTTCGCATATCACAAGATTGGGCATTGAATTATGAACATTTTGGCATTAGTTGCATGCCAATTGGACAAAAATGTATCGTGCTATGGTAAAAAAAAGATTTTGACCTTTCCATGACCTTGACCTTGACCTTTGACCCGATTGATCCCAAAATCTAATCAAATGGTCCCCGGATAATAATCAATCATCCCACCAAATTCCATGTGATTCAAGAAGATTTGACCTGTTCATGACCTTTGACCTTGACCGTTGACCCGATCAATCCCAAAATCTAATCAACTGGTCCCCGGATAATAAACAATCATCCCACCAAATTTCATGCGATTCGGTTCAATACTTTTTGAGTTCTGCGAAAGATTTTGACCTGTTCATGACCTTTGACCTTGACCTTTGACCCGATCGATCCCAAAATCTAATCAACTGGTCCCCGGATAATAAACAATCATCCCATCAAATTTCATGCGATTCGGTTCAATACTTTTTGAGTTTTGCGAATAACACGCATACAAATAAATAAATAAATACACGGCGATCAAAACATAACCTTCCGCATTTTCAATGCGAAGGTAATAACTCTTAATTATGTTGTTCTTTGGATAATCAGAACCAGATGCATTCATAAACAATGTGGTTTAAAGAATAAGGTTGAACTGCTTTGATTTGCTGCTTTTATGGAATGTTTTCATTTTGAGTGTGTGTGGGGGGAGGGGGGGGGGGTTGCACGCCTTCTACATTTCTTTCATATGTTAACATAGTTTTCATGTGTGTTTTTATGTTCTCGTGATGTTTACACTGAGTGACATGTTCAAATCCAGGTTTTCATGTTTTTGTCTCTTTGGCTCAAATGGAAATATTCATTATATCAGCATATTTATTTGTAGATATATTTGTATTTTTTGGTAAAAACGTGGATATATATTATAATTGAGATGCATTGTGGGTCATTGTGGTGTTTTTAATTTCATAATATTTTTTTATTGAGTAAAACCTGCCAAATAGTTTTCAAAGACATATATTTGTTTCAAGTTTCAAGTTTCAAGTTTCAAGTTTTTATTGTCACATCCCCTTTTATACAAGTATAATCGGTTCGTGAAATTCTTATGTGCAAAACACCCGACAGCAGTAGCAGACTAAAAAAAGAATAAGAATGAGAATAAACTATACAATATCCACACAAAAAAAAGAAGAAAGTATTAACAATATATATATAAAACAATGTAATAGAATATACATCATGGCAATATATATATATAAAACAATGTAATAAAATATACACTTTTTGAGACTATATATATATATATGTATATACATACAATATATATATACAATATATATATATATAAACAATGTAATAAAATATACACCATGGCCATAGATATTCACAGAATATGTTCTGGTGTGTAGTGTTAATGAGGGTCTCAGTCCTTGTTCAGCAGCCTGATGGCCTGACTGAAGAAGCTGTCCCTCAGTCTGTTTGTGCGGCACTTGATACTGCGGTATCGCCTGCCTGACGGTAGAAGGGTGAACAGTTTGTGGCCGGGGTGGTTATTGTCTTTCATCATCCGTTTGGCCCTGGCCACGCACCGCTTGGTGTATATGTCCAGGATGGAGGGAAGCTCACCTCCAACGATATACTGTGCCGACCGCACCACCCTCTGTAGTGCCCTACGCTCCAGGGCGGTGCAGTTCCCGTACCAGACGGTGATGCAACATGTCAGAACACTCTCGATGGTACTGGTGTAGAATGTTCTGAGGATGCGGGGGGCCATGTTGAATTTCCTCAGTCGCCTAAGGAAATACAGGCGTTGTTGGGCCCTTTTCACCACGTGAGTGGTGTGCGTGGTCCATGTGAGGTCCTCGGAGATGTGCACGCCGAGGAACTTGAAGCTGCTGACCTCTCTACTGCAACTCCGTCTATGGAGATGGGGTGTGCTCTCCTCTCCGCTTCCTGTAGTCCACGATCAGCTCCTTGGTCTTCTTGACGTTGAGGACGAGGCTGTTCTCCTGGCACCACTGTACCAGTGATCCAACCTCCTCCCTGTAGGCTGTCTCGTCGTCGTCGGTGATCAGCCCCAACACTGTTGTGTCGCTAGCAAACTTGATGATGACGTTGGAGCTGTGCATGGCCGTGCAGTCGTGGGTGTACAGGCAGTAGAGGAGAGGGCTCAACACGCATCCCTGAGGGGCTCCCGTGTTGAGGGTCAGCGGCTCTGAGGTGGTACTGCCCATCCTCACCACCTGGCGGCGGCCCGACAGGAAGTCCAGTATCCAGCTGCACATGGTAGAGTGCAGGCCTAGACCTCTGAGCTTGGTGTCGAGCTTGGCGGGAACAATAGTGTTGAACGCTGAGCTGTAGTCCACAACCAGCATTCGCACACAACAGTTCCTCCCCTCCAGGTGGGAAAGGGCGGTGTGAAGTGCCATGGCAATTGCGTTGTCGGTGGATCTGTTTTGACGATATGCAAATTGCCATGGGTCCAGCGTGGCAGGCAACATGGAACAAATGAAGTCCTTGACCAACCTCTCGAAGCATTTACTGACAATCGAGGTGAGGGCTACGGGTCTCCAGTCATTCAGGCAGGTTACCTTGGGGTGTTTGGGGACAGGCACAATGGTGGACATCTTGAAGCTCTCAGGAACAACAGCCTGGGACAGGGAGAGGTTGAAGATGTCTGCGAAGACTCCTGCCAACTGGTCTGCACATGCTCTGAGGGCGCTCCCGGGATGTGGTCGGGACCTGCCGCCTTCCGGATGTCCACCCGCTTGAAGGCTCTGCGCACGTCAGCCTCTGAGATGATCAGCAGGCTGGTCTCCTCGGCGGCGCTGCCTTCGGCGGGCTGCCGCTCACGCCGAACCGAGCAAAGAATGTATTTAGCTCGCCTGGGAGGGAGGTAGAGGAGTTCTCTTCACCGCTGGTTCTCCTCTGAAGTCCGTGATTGTCTGTAGCCCTTCCACACACCTCTCACGTCATGGCTCTTGAGCTTTTCCTCCACCTTGTTCCTGAACTCCCGCTTGGCAGAGCCGATGGTCTTACGGAGGTCGAGCGGGCTCTTTGTATTCCGCCATATTCCCGAGTCAAAGGCGGTGTTACGCGTCGGAGTGCAGCGCGAACATCGCCATTTATCCACGGTTTCTGGTTGGGATAAATCCGAACCGACTTGGTAGGAACAACGTCATCTATGCATTTCTTGATGAACCCGGTGACTGAGGACGCGTACTCACTGACGTTGTTGTCCGACGCGACCCTGAACATATCCCAGTCAGCACGCTCAAAACAGTCCTGTAGCATAGACTCCGATTGGTCCGACCAGCGTTGCACTTCCTTCACAGCGATTGGTTGCTGCTTAAGCCTCTGCCTGTAGGCGGGAGTAGTTGGATGGAGCGGTGGTCCGATTTGCGAACGGTGGGCGGAGGAGGGCTTTGTATCCATCCCGGAAGGGAGTGTAGCAGTGGTCGAGAATCCGCTCCCCTCGTGTTGCTTTTATGTGTTGGTAGAACTTGGAGAACTTTCTTCAGGTTCGCTTTGTTGAAGTCCCCGCCACAATGAAAGCAGCCTCGGGTGTGCCGACTCCTGCTCGCCGATCGCCCGTAGAGTTCCTTCAGCGCTATGTCCGTGTTAGCTTGAGGCGGAATGTACACAGCAGTTACGGTGACTGCTGTAAACTCCTGTAGCCAGAATGGTCGACACATGAGCATTAGGTACTCCAGGTCCGGGGAACAGAACGACTTGAGAGTATGTACATGACTTTGGTTGCACCAAGATCTGTTTATCATGAGACATACCCCTCCACGATCTTTACCAGAGAGAGTCTTTGTTCTGTCCGCGGTGGACGGAAAATCCTGCCGCTCGATGGCTGAGTCGGTAACCTCCTCCGACATCCATGTCTCCGTAAGGCAGATGATGCAGTTGTCCTTAGTTTCCGGTGGAATTGAATACGAGCCTGTAGCTCGCATAGCTTATTGTCCAAAGACTGTACATTTGCCAGTAAAATGGTGGGTAGTGGGGGTCGATTGGCTCGACGTCTCAGCCTAACCAGCACGCCAGCTCGCTTCCCCCTCCGTCGGCGACGTTTGCGTGAGATCGCGCCTAAAATGGACGGAGATAGTTCCGCTACTGTTCCTGGCGGGACGTCCGAGTAAGAGTTGAAAAACTCTGGTAGGCGGCGAGCAACTGCCGATCCAATCTCCAGAAGTGTGCATCTGTCGTACGTTAACTGGCTGCTAACGTTTTGTGCAAAAATAGTCGCAATAAGAAGAATAAATAACAGGAACTTTTATTACCTTCGCATTGAAAATGCAGAAGGTTATGTTTTGATCGCCGTGTATTTATTTATTTATTTGTATGCGTGTTATTCGCATAACAAAAAAAGTTTTAAACCGAATTGCATGAAATTTGGTGGGATCATTGGTTATTATCCGGGGACCATTTGATTCGATTTTGGGATCGATCGGGTCAAAGGTCAAGGTCAAGGTCATGAAAAGGTAAAAATCTTCTTGAATCGCATGAAATTTGGTGGGATGATTGGTTATTATCCGGGGACCATTTGATTAGATTTTGGGATCAATCGGGTCAAAGGTCATGGAAAGGTCAAAATCTTTTTTTTCCCATAGCACGATACATTTTTGTCCAATTGGCATGCAACTAATGCCAAAATGTTCATAATTCAATGCCCAATCTTGTGATATGCGAAGGTATGCGCTCTACTGAGTGCCCATTCTAGTCTTTAAAAAAATGAGGAAAACAAATCCTGTGCTTTTATTTTGAAGTCAAACACAAGGTCCGCGGGCCAGATGTTGCACGCCACGCCCGTGGCGGCTTGAAAGACAAGATCGTCTTTTCATTAAAAAAATGTAAGAAAAAAAAATCCTGTGCTTTTATTTTGAAGTAAAACACAAGGCCCACGGGCCGGATGCTGCACGCCACGCCTGCGTCGGCTTGAAAGACATGATTGCCTTTTCTTAAAATAAAATGGAGAAAAAAAATCCTGTGCATTTATTTTGAAGGGACATTTTTCTGCAGTGATCATGTGATCAAGTGTCGCAAGTCTGAAAAGTTGTCCTTCGTTACAACAAGTCATATGACACTTCAAGTTGACCTTTGATCTTGAAACAGAATAGAATAGAATGTTGTGACATCACGATGATGTCACATCAAAGCCACTTTTCTGTGGGGAAACCTCTATATAGAGACCCAACTGCCCAAGGCACATCTTCAATCTTTTTTTTCTCCCGATCTTCACGGCAAGTTATTACTGACAACCAGCGCCAAAGTCATTAATACACCACAACCGTCTTGTTAAAGACTCATCACAGAAACCTTTTCTTCATGGATTGCGGAAATAACGAAAGACACGGCGGCCAGCAACGTCCTCAGGGCCGTCCTCAGGACAATCAACAAGACCTTCCACAGGACCATCCTCAAGAACTTCCTCAGGAACATCCTCAAGAACTTCCTCAGGAACATCCTCAAGAACCTCCTCAGGAACATCCTCAAGAACTTCTTCAAGGCCGTCCTCGGCGCCGTGGACAAGGCCATCGTCAGAGGAGTCATCAGCGCCGTCTTAAGGACCATCAACAAGGCCGTCCTCAGGAACATCCTCAGGAGCATCCTCAGGAACATCCTCAGGAACATCCTCAGGAACAATCTCAGGGCCATCCTCAAGAACTTCTTCAGGAACCTCCTCAAAGTCAATATCAATCTTGGGAATTTCCATTGTCTCACGAACATATAGCCCATCTGAAATGGGTTATTTTTCGTTCTGAAGATGAAATCCAGAGTCTTAAGATGCGTCTCGATGAGAAAACTGAGACAATTCACTTTCTCAAGGAAGAGAACGAACATCTCTTTGAGAAGTCCCAAAGCTCAGAGACACTGGAAGAAAAGATCCAGACACTTGAAAGCCAAAACCAGGCCTTGCAGAACAAATGTGAGGCTCTTGAACAAAGGACTATCCTGACAGGAGATTATTGGGAGACAACAATACAGAATTTGCTCTCAGAACGCCTTGCTATGACGGAAAAGTTTGAGGAAAAGTTGGAGGAGCAGCTCGCCGAGACAAAGCGGTTGGAACTGGAAAATCAGGTCCTGACTCAGAAACAACAGAACCACGAGTCAGAGACCGAGCAGGTCCAGCAGCTCACAGCCCAAAACAAGATGCTGGAGGACGTCAGTCTCCAGCTCAAGAAGAAGAATCTAGGCTTCTTTGGGAGAAAGATGCAGGACAGAGACACAGAGTTGGACAAGATGAAGAATAAGATGGAGGTGAAGCAGAATAAGATGGAGGCGAAGCAGAATAAGAAAAAAGGGAAGCAAGTGGTTGTGGAAAACCAAGAGGAGGAGACGGTGAGTGTTATTCCAGCCCGATGCACACAAGCGTGTGACCTGGAAAGAAAGAACTGCGAGATACTGACAGTTAAGCCCAGAGTTCACTTAAGCCAACTGGAAGAGAAGATCCTCAATCTCACTGAGACAATTGAGGCCCAAAAGCAGCTGCTCAGCCAGAGCAACCAGTCCTGGCAGGACAAATATGACGCTCTTGAAGAGAAGAGCGCCCTGACGGAAAATGGCTTGGCGACGAGAATTAAGAATTTGCTCTCAGAATGCAAAGCTGTGGAGGAAAAGTGTCAGGAGCAGATCGACACGGCAGAGCGGTTGGAGCTGGAGAAGCAGGTCCTGGTTCAGAAACAACAAAGCCACGAGTCAGAGATCCAGCAGCTCACAGACGAAAGACATATCCTGGAGGATGTCTGTCTCCGGCTCAAGAGGAGGACTCTAGGCTGCTTTGGGAGAAAGATGAAGGACAGAGACACAGAGCTGGACAAGATGAAGAATAAGATGAAGGGAGGAGAATAAAAAGTGGTTAGTCTCGTGATAGACAGAAGGTGCTACCTTGATGGAGGTAGATCCTCCATCAGTGTGGAAATGACAGTGTGTGAAACAAAGCGCTGTTCATGGGAAGACTCCCAGGCTCTGGTAGCCAATGTTGATGTGTCCTTGGGCAAGACACTCGACTCCAAATTGCCCCCGTAGTTGATCTACGGTTTGTGAATGTAGTCCTGATGGGCAGGTGCTGCGCTGATGGAGGTAGATCCTCCATCCGTCACTTACACACTGATGGAGGTAGATCCTCCATCAGTGTGTAAGTGACAGTGTGAAACAAAGCGCTGTTCATGGGAAGACTCCCGGGCTCTGGTAGCCAATGTTGATGTGTCCTTGGGCAAAACACTCAACTCCAAATTGCCCCCGTAGCTGCGGCCGACTCCCTTTCCCCGTGGGAGCCGGCCACAGCGCCGATGGGTCACGGGAGTCGGTCCCAGCGGCGACTCGTTCCCCGTGACCCGCCGGCGCTGCGGCCGACTCCCTTTCCCCGTGACCCGCCGGCGCTGCGGCAGACTCCCGTTCCCCGTGGGAGCCGGCCGCAGCGCCGACGGGTCACGGGAGTCGGTCCCAGCGGCGACTCATTCCCCGTGACCCGTCGGCGCTGCGGCCGACTCCCGTTCCCCGTCGGGAGCCGGCCGCAGTGCCGACGGGTCACGGGTCAAGGGAGTTGGTCCCAGTGCCGACTCGTTCCCCGTAACCTGTCAGTCATCCGTCAGAGCGAAGGCCGACTCCCTTTCCCCGTGACCCGAAGGCGCTGCGGCCGACTCCCATTCCCCGTCGGGAGCCGGCCGCAGCGGCGACGGGTCACGGGTCAAGGGAGTTGGTCCAAGTGCCGACTCGTAACCTGTCGGTCATCCGTCAGCGCGAAGGCCGACTCCCGTTCCCCGTCGGGAGCCGGTTCCAGCGCCGACGGGTCACGGGAAACAGGGGTCGGCCATTGCCCCTGTAGTTGTACTACGGTTTGTGAATGTAGTCCTGATAGGCAGGTGCTGCGCTGATGGAGGTAGATCCTCCATCAGTGTGTGAATGACAAACACTATTCATTCAACATTCAGTGGGTTTTATTACCCAGGTGCTCAGATCCCCCCCCCCCCCCCCCCCAATACAAAATTCAAAATTAGTTAAATATATTTAATATTAAAACAATTGATTCATCCAAGTGGGTTTTTTTAACCTGGTGCTCAGGTTTTTCCACACAAAGAAAAATCAATTGTTTTAATTCTAAATATGTTTAACCAAGTGGGGTTTATTAACCTGGAGCTCAGGTTTTCCCACAAAATCCCAAATTCAAATTCCAAATTCAAATACAAAATTCTAAATTATTACAATGTATTTACTATTAAAACAATTGATTAATCCAAGTGTTTTTTTTAACCTGGTGCTCAGGTTTTTCCACAAAAAAAAAATCTCCTCCGTGAACCGCCACCTTAACGTGGTGGAGGAGTTTGAGAGGCTCGTGATCCTGGGAGCGCCGACGGGTCACGGGGAACAGGGGTCGGCCATTGCCCCTGTAGTTGTACTACGGTTTGTGAATATAGTCCTGATAGGCAGGTGATGCGCTGATGGAGGTAGATCCTCCATCAGTGTGTGAATAACAAACGCTATTCATTCAACATTCAGTGGGTTTTATTACCCAGGTGCTCAGATTTCCCCCCCCCCCCAAATACAAAATTCTAAATTAGTTAAATATATTTACTATTAAAACAATTGATTAATCCAAGTGGGTTTTTTAACCTGGTGCTCAGGTTTTTCCACACACAAAAAATCTATTGTTTTCATACTAAATATGTTTCACCAAGTGGGTTTTATTACCCAGGTGCTCAGATCCCCCCCCCCCCCAAAAATACAAAATTCAAAATTAGTTAAATACATTTACTATTAAAACAATTGATTAATCCAAGTGTTTTTTTTTAACCAGGTGCTCAGGTTTTTCCACACACAAAAAATCAATTGTTTTAATACTAAATATATTTAACCAAGTGGGTTCTATAAACCTGGTGCTCAGGTTTTTCCCCACAAAAAAATTAATTCAAAATTAGTTAAATATATTTTCTATTAAAACAATTGATTAATTCAACAAAAAAAATTAACCTGGTGCTCAGGTTTTTCCACAAAATTCAAAATTATTACAATTTATTTACAATTAAAACAATTGATTAATCCATGTGGGTTTTTTAAACCTGGTGCTCAGGTTTTTCCACACAAAGAAAATCTATTGTTTTAATACTAAATATGTTTAACCAAGTGGGTTTTATTAACCTGGAGCTCAGGTTTCCCCACAAAATCCAAAATTCAAATACAAAATTCAAAATTATTACAATTTATTTACTATTAAAACAATTGATTTATCCAAGTGGTTTTTTTAACCTGGTGCTCAGGTTTTTCCACACAAAAAAAATCTCCTCCGTGAACCGCCACCTTAACGTGGTGGAGGAGTTTGAGAGGCTCGTGATCCTGGGAGCTGCGTTGTCCGGGGCATTAGCCCCTGGTAAACAGGTCTCACGGGAGAGCCTAGACTAAGAGCGGTTTATGTGCATCATTTACATATTAATAATATTAGTAGTTGTGAATGACGGTTTATGTGTTCAATTCAATTTATTTACAATCTGTACACATAGACATTCAATTCAATTCAATTCAGTTTATTTGTATAGCCCAATTTCACAAATTACAAATTTGTCTCAGAGTGCTTTACAATCTGTACACATAGACATCCCTGCCCCAAAACCTCGCATCGGATCAGGAAAAACTCCCAAATAACCCTTCAGGGGGAAAAAAAGGGAAGAAACCTCCAGGAGAGCAACAGAGGAGGATCCCTCTCCAGGATGGACAGATGCAATAGATGTAATGTGTACAGAAGGACAGATTTAGAGTTTAAATACATTCAATGAATGTGACAGAGTGTATGAATAGTTCATAGTAGGCATATTCCACGATGGAGACCTCCACGATCCATCAGGCAGATGGCGGTGGGGAGGAGGAGTGGGCGGAGTCTCAACAGTGGGCGGAGTCTCAACAGGACAGTGGCGTAGTCAGGAGCAGGAATTCCAGGACCCAGACCTCGATGATCCATCAGGCAGATATGATGACCCCATGAGACGTGAAGATACATCCCTGTATCCATATGTAAGCAACTTCTTCGATTATAACATGAATCCATTCAATTAGAAATTAAACCCACATTACTGTATCAAAGATCAAACGCACATTATTACACCAACTTTGTTCCAAAAAAAGTTTCACAGTGGAGAATAAGAACATGTGTGACAGATGTGGTCTGGGGCAGTGGTTTTCAACTGGTCTGGGTCAGTGGTTTTCTGCTGCTCGAAAGTTACCTTCAAAATAAAAGCACAGTATCTTTTGCTTACATTTCTTTTTGCCCAGGCAAAGGTTATCGTATGTCTTTAAAGTCGACGGGGGGGCCACATAAAATGACGTGGAGGCCAGACTAGGCTCGCGGCCCTTGTGTTTGACCCTTGTGCTCTAGATCACAGGTGTCAAACACATGGTCCGCGGGCCGGATGCTGCCCACCACGCCCGCGGCGGCTTAAAAGACTTGATCGCCTTTTCTTTCAAGACAAAAATTGTAAGAAAAAAAATCCTGTGCTTTTATTTTGAAGTCAAACACAAGGCCCGCGGGCCGGATGTTGCACGCCACGCCCGCAGTGGCTTGAAAAACATGATCGCATTTTCTTAAAAAGAATTTAATAAAAAAAATCCTGTGCTTTTATTTTGAAGAATTAAAATCCTGTGCTTTTATTTTGAAGTCAAACACAAGGCCCGCAGGGCCGGATGCTGCACGCCACGCATGCGGCGGCTTGAAAGTCATGATCGCCTTTTCTTAAAATAAAATGTAAGAAAAGAAATCCTGTGCTTTTATTTTGAAGTCAAACACAAGGCCCGCAGGGCCGAATGCTGCCCGCCACGCACGCGGCGGCTTGAAAGACATGATCGCCTTTTCTTAAAGCCCCATTATGTAGTTTTCCCCTTTTAGCGCCCCCTTCAGTTTTTGAGGTATTTAACGTTTACTTCAGTGTCGTAAATACCAAGTTACGATAGATGCAGCCCGGTAGAAGCAATCCGGTGACTGTTCCTATTTTGGATTTATACCAACGGGCGGGATCACTAATAGAAGACTGCGCAGGAACACTGTGAACTGGGCCCAGCACCTACCGGACTAGGGTGAAGTAGCGCGGGGATTGAACGCGGCGCCTCGCCACGTTTCCGCCTGGTCGGTCAGCTGTTTGCCGGCTTTTGGGGGGAGGGGGGGGGGGGGTGCGTGCAGTCATTACCTTCGCATTGAAAATGCCGGAAGGTTATGTTTTGATCGCCGTGTATTCATTTATTTATTTATTTATTTATTTGTATGCGTGTTATTCGCAAAACTCAAAAAGTATTGAACCGAATCGCATGAAATTTGGTGGGATGATTGTTTATTATCCGGGGACCAGTTGATGAGATTTTGGGATCGATCGGGTCAAAGATCAAAGGTCAAAGGTCATGAACAGGTCAAAATCTTTTGCAGAACTCAAAAAGTATTGAACCGAATCGCATGAAATTTGGTGGGATGATTGTTTATTATCCGGGGACCAGTTGATTAGATTTTGGGATCGATCGGGTCAAAGGTCAAAGGTCATGAACAGGTCAAAATCTTTCGCAGAACTCAAACAGTATTGAACCGAATCGCATGAAATTTGGTGGGATGATTGTTTATTTTCCGGGGACCAGTTGATTAGATTTTGGGATCGATCGGGTCAAAGGTCAAGGTCAAAGGTCATGAACAGGTCAAAATGTTCTTGAATTGCATGAAATTTGGTGGGATGATTGGTTATTATCCGGGGACCATTTGATTAGATTTTGGGATCAATCGGGTCAAAGGTCAAGGTCAAGGTCATGGAAAGGTCAACATCTTTTTTTTACCATAGCACGATACATTTTTGTCCAATTGGCATGCAACTAATGCCAACATTTTCATAATTCAATGCCCAATCTTGTGATATGCGAAGGTATGCGCTCTACCGAGTGCCCATTCTAGTTTATTTATTTATTTATTTGTATGCGTGTTATTCGCAGAACTCAAAAAGTATTGAACCGAATCGCATGAAATTTGGTGGGATGATTGGTTATTATCCGGGGACCAGTTGATTAGATTTTGGGATTGATCGGGTCAAAGGTCAAGGTCAAAGGTCATGAACAGGTCAAAAATATTCTTGAATCGCATGAAATTTGGTGGGATGATTGGTTATTATCCGGGGACCATTTGATTCGATTTTGGGATCAATCGGGTCAAAGGTCAAGGTCAAGGTCATGGAAAGGTCAAAATCTTTTTTTTCCCATAGGACGATACATTTGTGTCCAATTGGCATGCAACTAATGCCAAAATGTTCATAATTCAATGCCCAATCTTGTGATATGCGAAGGTATGCGCTCTACCGAGTGCCCATTCTAGTTAAAGAAATGCAATGATGTAATGCTGGAAAAGTCGGACGGAGCGCGACCATGGAAGGACACGTTGCCTGCGTGTGCCTGTGGCAGCCTCTCCCTGCGCACTCACACATGTCGGTCACAGACGCTCACAGCGGGCGCTCTCACAAGGACCCCCCCCCCTCGCCTCGTCTGATTGTGTGCAGTAACGGCCACGTACTGTATGTGGGAGATACGCATAGTGGAGTGTGTATGTGCACACACACACACACACAAAGGATTCCTGACATCTCGCTCCTTTGTCCCAGCCATGTCCTTATATGGTCAGAGTGATCAATATGACACATGTTTCATCGCAAGCCTTCCACAAACATTCCCGCCCTCTCTGCTCCTACTGGAGACACGAAGCAGAGGACGGGGGGCTCCTGCTCGTTTCCTCGGCTACATTTCCCCTCTCGCTCTGAATAAGCTCTGAACCCGCTTGGTGAGGATCTCGTCCCTGGAAGCCCTTAAAACCCCAAACTAAGCTCGCATTCACGGTCGGATTTCCCTCTCAGTCGAGCTGACAATGAGCCATGCGCTATTGCAGCTTCATAAAAGGGGAAAGTTCAGTGGAGGTGTCATATTTATCCCCCAAAGCCACCCTGAGGGACGGAGGTGTTTGGGTTCCGCTCCACCGCCTGAGCTAATGTGGGTCTGCTATCCAACGGGTTGAGCCCGGCCACCTGCTGGTTCTCCTGGTTTGGATCGACTGCCTGGAGCCCAGACCTAACCTACATAGGCAGCATGCCCCTCTTTCTAGACTGCACTCAGATGCACACACACACACACACAACACACACACGCACATGCACACACACACATGCACAAGGCTATTTACCTCCCAACCAGTACAAACCAGTCAATTTAGTACAATCCTGGAAACTGCACCTCACACATAAGAAGGCTCACGAAGAGGATTTATTCTTAAAAACGAGATGGCTGTTAAATAAAGTGAGTGTGTATTTGGCGATAGCAAATTCCCTATTTGGATTATTTTCGACTCCTTCTCAGTGCTCGATGGCGGTTCTTAATCCCAGGATCCTCTTTCCTCGCCGTTTGGTCTTCTAATTCCCTAAAAAGCCCAAACTTGACAGCAACCTCACCGTGGCATTGTGCTCCAAATTCAGCGTGGGTGCATTTGGGCTACAAAAAGCAACATTTCAAATGAATACTTCAGCATCGTGATTGGCTCAGAGAGGAACACTTATTCTAATTAAGGCAATTATCAATAAGTCAGCCCTTTTTCTATTGTGCGACTGAATCTGCATGAACTAATGTTATTTCCACAGGAATAAAAGGTCTCAAATAAACCTGCTGTACTTGCTTTTGATCAAGTTCTGAAATGTGCATTTATTATTATTCATCTGACACGTCTTCTTTCATCTCCCCCTTTCCTTTCTCCAGAGTCTGTGAACAGGGGAGAGAGGGACACTGTCTGCCCCACTGTCCAGCGACACCATGAGCTGGAGCTTCCTCACGCGGCTGCTGGAGGAGATCCACAACCACTCCACCTTCGTGGGGAAGCTGTGGCTCACCGTGCTCATCATCTTCCGGATCGTGCTCACGGCGGTCGGGGGAGAGTCCATCTACTACGACGAGCAGAGCAAGTTCGTCTGCAACTCGGGCCAGCCGGGCTGCGAGAACGTCTGCTACGACGCCTTCGCGCCTCTCTCTCACGTTCGCTTTTGGGTCTTCCAGATCATCCTAGTGGCGATGCCCTCTCTCATGTACTTGGGCTATGCCGTCAACAAGATCGCGCGAGTCGATGAATCCAAAGGAGGGGCTGGCGCCGCCGCGGTTAGAACGGGGGGAGGAGGAGGCTACACGCACAGGAGGCCCAGGAAGATCTGCTTCGGAGAGCGGCAGCACCGGGGCATCGAGGAGACCGAGGAGGACCAAGAGGACGACCCCATGATCTACGAGGTGCCGGAGGTCGAGCCCCCGAAAAGGCCGCGGGATCCGCTGCAACCCGCACCCAAACCCAAAACCCGGCACGATGGCCGCAAACGTATACGAGACGAGGGGCTGATGCGGGTCTACGTTTTGCAGCTGGTGATTCGCACGCTGCTCGAAGCCGGCTTCCTTGCAGGCCAGTATTTGCTGTACGGGTTTCACGTGACGCCCGTGTTCGTGTGCGCGAGGCTCCCGTGTCCCCACAGCGTCGACTGCTTCGTGTCGCGGCCGACGGAGAAGACGATCTTCCTGCGCATCATGTACGGCGTCACCGTCCTTTGCCTCGCGCTCAACATCTGGGAGATGCTCCACCTGGGGATCGGTGCCGTTTGTGACATTCTGCGCCGCCGCCGCCGCCCGCCCCGGGAGGACGAGCACCAGTTGGGATTGCTGAGCGCCAACGGAGGCGTGGAGGGGTCGGTCGGCGGGACGGGGCCCGAGGCGAGCTCTGAGGGAGGGCTGGGGGAAGACGGGGCCGCGGACTACGTCGGGTACCCCTTCTCGTGGAACACGCCGTCGGCTCCGCCCGGCTACAACATCGTGGTGAAGCCGGAGCAGATGCCCTACACGGACCTGAGCAACGCCAAGATGGCATGCAAGCAGAACCGGGCCAACATCGCCCAGGAGGAGCAGCAGCAGTTTGGCAGCAATGAGGAGAACTTCCCCACCGGAGGGGAGGCCCGTGTGGCCCTGAACAAGGACTTGATCCAGCAAGCTCACGAGCAACTGGAAGCGGCCATCCAGGCCTACAGCCAGCAGCACCGGGCGGAGGAGCAGCTCGGGGACGACCAGGAGGACAAGCCCCAGAGTAACATCATCCAGCCTCATCCGCAGCCTCAGCCTCAGAAAGAGCGCAAGCATCGATTCAAACACGGGAAAGGAGGCAACAGCGCAGGAGGAAGTAGCAGCAACAGCAGCAGCAGCAAATCCGGAGAGGGTAAGCCCTCCGTGTGGATTTAAACCCAGGAACAGGGACGTGTATCGAAACCGGGAATACATTACAGACTGGATGACGAGTTGTTGCAAACCACTGTGCCTTAAATAATCCTGCCAGCTGGTGAAGACGTGTTTGTGTAGCAAGGTGTGTAAAAACAGACGTGATAACGCAGCTGACAATTTGTTTTGTTCGGGCTTTCACTGTTTAACTTAAAAACATCGCACCGACACAATCTGAAGAGGCTACAGTCTGTTGTTTACATGTCTCGTTCTCCTCGGCAGATTATTGACCTCTGTTGTCTTTGCGTTCGTCCTCTTCTTAGGGATTTGAACTTTACTGAAAATGACTGAATGATAATGAGTTCCGTTGCAGATCAGATCGATCCCAGATTTCACTAAACTAATTGTCTGGCCGCTCCTCCGCAAAAACACCATCTCCTTTAATACATCGGCGTCCCAATCCTTCGGACGTACAGCATCATAATTCAGCAAGGCAAGCGGATGCCATGACACCAGTGTGTCATGGCGAGCTGAAGCAATGACGCCGTACTGTAATGGCGTTATCGAGGAACACCACTACAGTGCTCATGCAACAAAATGGCAGCGCCTCGAGCAATGACTTTCTAACGCAGCGAGAGCATCACCTTCCTGAAGGCTGCGTCCTGTCAGTCGTGCTCCGTGTCTGCTCTCTCTCCGGTGTAGAGTTCCCTGCGTTATGTTGCCGTGACTTGACATTTGACAGTGCGTTTGTAGTTTCCTGTGTTTTTTCGGCTATTTTATCCGGTGTGCATCTGAAATTTCCTGCGAAAAAACAGTGTTCTTTTTTGAACAAGGTGCAAAAGCAATCCAGTTGTTAAGCGTTCCTCCTAAAGGTCTCAGTCTGTGCTCTGGCTCTTCATGGCTATTGAACAAGGTTACTCTGCACTCCACTGCCGTCTGCTCTGCCTTGGAGCTGACCGCCCCCTGGCGGTGTCTCCTTAGGAAAAGGGGGCGTCCTCTATTGGGGAGTAGATACCAGAGGAAAAGGCTTCCTGCATCCAGCAACATCGTAACCAGCTTTAGAGTTACTTTTCTATTGACGGGCCTTGTGTCAAGAGACTTGCGTCAGTCGAGTCTTCTCAGCGCTACGGTTCCAGTGTCAGATGTACAAGACTGCAATATGTCCACGTTGTAATGGAAAAGGTTTGAAGCCATTACTATAATACCGTGAGACTAAACAATGTTTGTGTGATGCAAGTGTCAGTTGCCAAGTGTTCATGCGAGGCTGCCCTGAAGTCTGGTTGTTTGTGGCCATGCTTCTCCAACTGTGGACGAATACCCACGTGAGACCAACCCTTTTGTAAAAGGCACGTGATTTTGTATTACAGTAAGTGTTTTGCTTTTTGGAACAGGATTTTCAATTCCAAACTGGAGTTGATTTTTATGTTTGAGCCAAGTGTTAAATATGGAAACACAATTTGACTTTTTTCAAGAATTCCTTTTTTTTGTGTAAAATAAAGAAAAAGAAAGCTTTTTTTATATTTAATTTGGTGTATGGATATGTACGTGTATTGTGTTTTACATTGCCTTCCAATTGTAAAAAAAAATTGAAATATGACATCGTATATTTTTGTAATATGTCGGCTACAGTGACTTATTGATGTAATGAAAAAAAGCCAGACTGTTCCTTGTATGTTAAAGTGTCAGTATCTAATGTATGTCGCAAACCTCTGGGCTATGTCTTTCTCTTTTTTAAGTGTTACTCCTTTTCCAACATTGTTCTGAGATCTGCTGAACAGCCATGTGCATGGACACAAACAAAAGAATATGAAGTGCCAAATTATTCAAACCATTCCAAGCTTTGCCCAACAGCGGATTTCCGAACAAGCATGATGGCGTTTTGAAGCGGAGCGAATCTGAAAACCAGGACATTGTATTCTTGATTTCATAAAGTGCAGGAAACTGAACTTACTGGACCAACACTCACGTGAAGCTGTGAGGCTGGACTCTGTGAGGATACGACAGGATGCTCGAGGAGAAAGCGTCTTTCCGATTGGTCCGTTCACCACTTGGCTCCACATGCCTGCAGCAGACAGTCATACATCACAAGAAGTGCTTCAGTCAGCTGCTCCCCAGAGCAGCGGTCGCCTCCGTCTCCAGTGCTGACGCCTCTCCCTCCCCATAAGCCACGGGGTCACTCAGAGTTCCCCAGTCGGGGACAGTGTCCTCCCCTGGAGGCCAATCAGCCCTCATTTCATTCTTACGCAGTGAACAACGTTCCTCAACTAAAGTATTGACTGCATTGTGTTGAAGAGAAGGACACAAACTGAAGTACAATGGATGACAGGCAGCTGGAGATGCTTTGCAGATGGAGCCAGCTGGAGCCACGAGAGAGTGAGGAAGGGGCCTTTTGAGGAGGTGCCATGACTGGCAGCTTGGCTTCACATCTCCAAAACTATTCTAGGTTGTGACTTTTTTTTCTATTTGGTGATTGAGAAAGCAAGAGGATAAGGTCGAAAGAAAAAAGTGTACTCGATGAACCGAGATGGCTTTTACGGCTACCTGTATGAGGGTGTGTTCCCCTCTGCATATTGTCGTTGTCCTTTTGAAAAGCAGGCGTCTCCAAAATGTCACTAAAAAACCGTACGATCAAGTCGGTACTGAGGCACATACGTGTGCCAATGTGTTTTTACTGCTGTGCAGCATGTTGGTATATTTCGGGAATGTTAAATCTTTGTGAAAGTGGCATTGATTTTGTAAGGCTTTTTAAGCTGAAAGATATTACCATATTACTTGATTTCTTTTGCTAGGTATCAAAAAAAATAAGACAACATAAAATAATCTTCATTTTAGAGATGTTTCACTTGATATTGAGATAGGCATTTGAATACCTTTAAAAGACACATCTTGGAAGGGACAGCCATTTAAATATCCCTCATACCTGGCAGCTGAATGAATTACACGTGAAACACAGCGGTTGTATCAGACGTCTTTTGTGGGTCTATTTATCAGGGATACCACAATGCCCACCCTGTCTGTCTCTGTAAAAATAATGTGATCAGAAGAAAGGCTAATGTTTCCTTGATGTTTTTTAATGGTCACCAATGCGGATGTGGCAATAAAACCAGTGGTATTACAAACTCTGATTCATACAAGCATTTGTGTATTTGTGTGTTTTCTATGTCTTTTGTAAAATGTCCATTTCTTTGAGTGCCATTCTGGTATCCTTTGGCAAAGATTTTTTTTCATATTCTTTGTTGAAAATATTTGCATGTGAAAAGACCTATTTTCCTAAAAAAATAAATCAGAATCGCATATTGAATCTCGTTTCCGCATTTTTTTTTGTTTGGGCTCCGAGAACAAAAAATAATAAAATAAATGTAAAAAACTCTGGAGATGTTGAGTACTGCGCTGTTATTGTTGTCAGCGTGAGATATGCAGCGTTTGATTTTGATTGGTGGGGAGCCCGGTCTCCGCAGCGCTATCAGCAGAATTACACACACGCTGACGTTGTGTCACGGGGACAACGCAGGAGACCGAAGAGATGTCACTTCAGCTCATGTTCGTCGTGTCATTATGTTTGACACTTTGGAAGTTTGTTCACTGACAGATGAACTTCAGCTTGTGATGAGAGAACAGCGGAGGCTGTGAATGACATTAATGCCTTGCCAGGAACAGAAAGAGTACTTGAATACTTGAATTAAATATTACTTAAATAATCTACTTCAATAAAATTAAGTAAAAAATGACTTTTTTTAAAAGGGGAACAAGACAAGAAGACATTTAGGACACAAATTAAAGGCAACGTCTCGCCCACACAACACACCACAGAGCCGTATGTCCAAACTAACAATACATTCAATGTTTACAGATGTCCCTTTGCAGCCGATATGCAACTGACTCAATTTTGTCCGTCTCACACATGCCGTCCTTCACTGAAGCGTTAGGAGGGACCCCACTGCATTTCTTGTCTTTTCTTGCCCCGCCTGATGTTCAGGAACCCTTCCTGCATGGGGTCATGTATGAATGGGAGAAGGGATAATATTCAGGAGATCTGTAAATCATTTCTCTACCTCAAAGCCCTGCTTATTGTTGCTGTATAGTGAATAAAAGCAGAAACATTGCATGGACGAGCACATAAAGGGTCTGTCTGGAGCATCAACTGATGACATTAAACAACAGTCTTCCTCAGTTGGGCCTTACTAGAGTTAACAAGAAAACATAACATAACCTAAATAAACCAGTCCACTCAGCCTCTCTGTCCCACTGTGCTCTTCAAAGGTTTCTCAGCATGTCCAGTTGGATGAAGCTCTGCTGTCGGTCCCATCAGGGATGGCGGTCCAACACTAGAAAGTCCTCACACTGCTCAAAGGCCCAAGTCAGCGTGGGAGCGTCCAGCAGAGCTCTTGAGTCTTGAGCATGTCAGCCGGACTCAGCGTGCCTCTGCTGGTGTGTTTGATTGAGGCATCCGAGCGCACTGTTGGAGCGTTAACCAGCGATGAACTAAGGTAGATGCAACCAAAGTTAAAGTACATTAACGCCATCACCCATCATGAGGTCATCATTTAGTACCCCCAACAACCACTGACACTGATGGCGTTTTATCATTATTCGATAACAGATTAGATTAAAATGTAGTGAAGCACAATCTTTGACAACAACAATAGTCAAAGTAAAATGACTAACATTTGGAAATAATCCCAAAAGGACATTGTGCAAGCGACAAGAATTAATATAATTTTCTTCTTCCATCGCTGTGCATTACGAGCGCACTGTTTGTTACAATTAGCCAGTAAATAAACTTATTATAATAACAAACTATCCTTGATAATGCCATAACGTATTCAATCAAGTGTTTTCAGCTTTGTCCCTGTCATCATTAAAGAGTTCACAAATACTTCAAGAGTAGACGACAACAAATTATTTTATGTTTTTCCCAGGACGAGAGAGTGGGAATGATCAGCTAGTCGTACAACAAGGCCACTGGGGAGATGAGCAATGTCTTGGATGGCTACTTAAACAAACACTTCTTCCCATTTTTGGCCTAATTATCCGGTTGTACTAACCCTTTCCAGATGCATGCTACCATTGTGGATTTGGGGACAGGGAAAGAGGAGAAGGATACAGACTGCTTCAGTACTTTTCAAGGCTTCCCTGGTTAGTTCTTTCAAATATTCTGTGATAGCATCGTCCAGATGTTTCCACGTATGGTCAACTCAGAAACTGTGGGATGCCTTGAGGCACTGCAAGCAGGAGAAACGTCGCAGCTGCATTGTATACGGATATAAAAATATGGAGAAATAAAAAAGAAATATTATCATGGGGTTAATGATAATTCGAAGAGGATGTTTCACACGCCCCAGTTTTAAATGGAAATGTAGTTGTGTGTGGATGTAGCGTAAGAATATCTCCTTGAAGTAATAAAATCCCACGGATACCTATCCCTACCTAAAGGCCACCGTAGTTCTCTGATGCGCTTGGTAAGCGACGGGTGGGTAGACGGTCATTTTGTTGGTTGCAATCTGCAACATCATCACTTTGCCACAACATCTCCACACTGTTGCTTTAAGGGAGACCTACACATTTTTTTTACGTCCTTTTTTTGTATTATTTGAAATAGCAAACTCTTTAAAGTAGTGTTTTGTCAAAGAGAGGCTATATGAATATTTATAGTTGTATTCCTAATTACCTTCCGACTGTAAATACAAATAGAAAGTGGAAAAAGCTTTCTTCCCTTGCAAATCATTCTTTACAACAGGATCATGTTGAGAGATGGACTGCAGAGGCATGAGGTGCTGAAGTGGCTCCAGACTCCATTTCAGCTCTATTTGTTTAGTCTCTCTTTCCCTCTGGATTACTGCCTCTAATGTGATATTACATGACATATGGGAGAGGTTTTCCTTTAGGGCTTTCTGCCATAAAGTTTTTATTTGAAACATAACCAGGTTTTTTGCCAAAATCTATTGAGTTTCATGATGATCATGGAAAAAAACCATTGAAAAAGTGTGTATTAAATTCAGGCACGTGCACAGATAGAGCCCTAGTGGTGCTCAAGCACCAGCCCCTTTGCCCTGGATGAGAAAAGTGCCCTTTTTCCTGGAGACACATTTTTTTCATTCATCCGTATTTCAGAATAAAAGTTACTCTCTCTGTCATCAAGTCCCCCAAAATGTGTTTTAATATCCGACGGGGCATTTATTTGAGTTATTGTGAGAATTTCGCCCCGACCCGCTCCGCGGCGCTCACGAGCCCCCCTCCCCCCGCCGCGCTCCTCCCTCCTCCTCCTCCTCCTCCTCCACTTCCTCCTCCGCGCAGTGCTCCTCGCGCCACGAAACGGATGCACCTCCTTCTCCTCTGACCCGCAGCACCAGACAAACAAATCATGACGGTGTTTGTCCCCTGACGTTGTTTTGTGATAAATCAACCACAACATTAGCGCTGCTGAAAACATGACGTCACAACTGGTCCGACGTTTCCTAAAAAAATAAATAAACAAAAACTCATGAAATCCGTGATTTCAAAGCCTCGTCAAGCTGTTTACTGACGTTAGTTATGTTTAGAGAATAGAGAGAGGGAGAGAGAGAAGAGAGAGGAGAGAGAGAAAAGAGAGAGAGAGAGAGTTCTTATTCGTTCTATTTAACGGGCTAGTCTAGGATTTGCGTGGCCAGACTGAAAAATAAATCATAAGGCCTCTCTTGTTCAGAGGGCCGGGCCAAATGTGGAGGTGGGCCGTATCCGGCCCGCGGGCCTTAGTTTGAGGACCACTGCTCTTGGCTGTTGATGTCTATCAATATCGCTCATTTTGAAAATGACGAAGAGGGCACACGGATCCGTATCAGACCAGCGAGGAGGGCAATACGTGGCTGGCATGACGCCCATTAGCCAATCAGAACGCTTGTACTGTTGTTGCTATATAATAATTCATCTTTATTCATAAAGAAAATTTAAGCTAGTGGTCTGATGCTGCCAGAGGAGACGCAGGTCGAGGACAGCATCATCAGTGTATTGCTGCTAATGCTTCAACTCTGTCAGAATTTTTTTGGCATTGGGTGCCCTTTTTGGGTTGAGCACCTGCCCCCCGAAATGTCTGTGCACGTGCCTGATTAAATTACTTACCTGTACTTTTGATCTGTGCCTTTCACCTAGTTTATATTTGTGGCCCTCTGTATATTTCGTATTTTGGATCTTTGTTTCTTGAAATCAGAGCATAATGAGTGATGAGATGCAGGTGTGCTCAATCAGCCAGCAGCAGAAGGGGAGAGGGAGTTGCCACGCACACAGCCCCACTGGCGCACGTGCGCGTGCACACAAACACACCCACACACACAGAGGGAGAAAGCCAAAACGTGGGACAGAGAGAGGCTAATACTTGGTGAAAGAAAACCAGCGTCGTGGTCGTGAACGTGACCGTCTCTCTGGTCTGTTCACAACTTGGCTCCACATGTCTGTTCAACAGGCCAGCCTGCAGCAGACAGTCATACATCACAAGAAGTGCTTCAGTCAGCTGCTCCCCAGAGCAGCGGTCGCCTCCGTCTCCAGTGCTGACGCCTCTCCCTCCCATAAGCCACGGGGTCACTCAGAGTTCCCCAGTCGGGGACAGTGTCCTCCCCTGGAGGCCAATCAGCCCTCATTTCATTCTTACGCAGTGAACAACGTTCCTCAACTAAAGTATTGACTGCATTGTGTTGAAGAGAAGGACACAAACTGAAGTACAATGGATGACAGGCAGCTGGAGATGCTTTGCAGATTGAGCCACTAGAGGGCGACTTCCTGTCAAAAGAGGGAGCACTGGAGAGTGAGGAAGGGGCATTTTCAGGCGATTTGCCCAGAGTCTGCATGAATAGAAACGTTGTCTAAAATGTCCCAAACTATTCTAGTTCATGTGGCCCGGGGGAAAGAAAGGATGTCAAGCAGCTATCCAGCTCAAGGGAGTTACCATGTTATATATCTGTGTTGCCCTGTTCCCTTTTGTTTCCCTGTAAAATCATCATCCAGATTCCAGATGTTTGGTTGTCTCCATCGCTGTGGGATGCCATGCAGCAGGACACACATAAGAAACTTAGTGATGTGCAGAAATGTATAGGCTACATCTAAAATGGAAAATATGAGGCTAAATAATGAACTGAAATATGATATACATAATATAATAAATATCTAGATTAATGCATTTAAAATGCACTACACCAGCATATGTTTTAAATTAGGTTTACATGCTATGTAAGGTCTAAAAAAAGAGAATAAATGGAGGTATACATATAAAAGTGCCAAAGCTGCGTTGAATATGGTAATAGAAATATGGGGACATAAAACAGAAATATTATCATGGATTTATAGATAAAGTGTAAAATAAAGACAATCAATCGAGGAATGCATTTACAAGCTCTCTGTTTAAGTATGCTAATAATCAATGGGGCATATGGTGTTCCAGTCAAATATGTGGTTTGTAACAGCATACTTAATTTTAATGATCAATCTTGGCACGAACGGACACTTAAGACACTAAATCATGTAAGTTGAGTCGTCTGGGGAAAAGCTTTGGTTGACGAGGAAATGCGGCTCCATCCACTAATTACATACAAAAAACTTTTTCTGATCAATATTTATTTGCTGATTCATTTTATTTCATATTCCCTTTCACCTCGATGTTACAGGAAAAAAAGAAAAATAATTACATGATTCTAAAACTGGCTCAAGACAAAAATCACTGTTAACACTTTATAAGTCTCACCATGAAAGGCAGTACTCCCCGTTAAACAAGAGCCACCCAAGTCCTGATGCAAATGTTACTTCCAAACCAAAGGTTATTATATTCCCCCAAAGTGCACAATTCCTAATCATTATATCACCTTACATTAAATTATTCATTTACATAAGCTTAAAAATGGTTGGTTTCCATTGTACCATATGAGATTTACCTCGTGTTTGCATCACATCCAGTTATCAATGACCTGAAGTGAGAAGTAGTTTCCAGTTATTATCTTCCATAACCAGCACAATTGTGTGATTACAGTGTGTGAGTACAATACATTTACCCTCAATAGTTCCTAGAATATTGTTCTACGTGGTTAAATGTGCTACGCGCTTTTTAACAAATAAATGTCAAAAGAATCTTTACATTCATTGTGCAGCTTCATTAAATGTTAAAGTGTTTTAGTCCGACAATATTCACGATTGGTGATTGAGAAAGCAAGAGGATAAGGTCGAAAGAAAAAAGTGTACTCGATGAACCGAGATGGCTTTTACGGCTACCTGTATGAGGGTGTGTTCCCCTCTGCATATTGTCGCTGTCCTTTTGAAAACCAGGCGTCTCCAAAATGTCACTAAAAAACCGTACGATCAAGTCGGTACTGAGGCACATACGTGTGCCAATGTGTTTTTACTGCTGTGCAGCATGTTGGTATATTTCGGGAATGTTAAATCTTTGTGAAAGTGGCATTGATTTTGTAAGGCTTTTTAAGCTGAAAGATATTACCATATTACTTGATTTCTTTTGCTAGGTATCAAAAAAAATAAGACAACATAAAATAATCTTCATTTTAGAGATGTTTCACTTGATATTGAGATAGGCATTTGAATACCTTTAAAAGACACATCTTGGAAGGGACAGCCATTTAAATATCCCTCATACCTGGCAGCTGAATGAATTACACGTGAAACACAGCGGTTGTATCAGACGTCTTTTGTGGGTCTATTTATCAGGGATACCACAATGCCCACCCTGTCTGTCTCTGTAAAAAATAATGTGATCAGAAGAAAGGCTAATGTTTCCCTTGATGTTTTTTTAATGGTCACCAATGCGGGATGTGGCAATAAAACCAGTGGTATTACAAACTCTGATTCATACAAGCATTTGTGTATTTGTGTGTTTTCTATGTCTTTTGTAAAATGTCCATTTCTTTGAGTGCCATTCTGGTATCCTTTGGCAAAGATTTTTTTTCATATTCTTTGTTGAAAATATTTGCATGTGAAAAGACCTATTTTCCTAAAAAAATAAATCAGAATCGCATATTGAATCTCGTTTCCGCATTTTTTTTTGTTTGGGCTCCGAGAACAAAAAATAATAAAATAAATGTAAAAAACTCTGGAGATGTTGAGTACTGCGCTGTTATTGTTGTCAGCGTGAGATATGCAGCGTTTGATTTTGATTGGTGGGGAGCCCGGTCTCCGCAGCGCTATCAGCAGAATTACACACACGCTGACGTTGTGTCACGGGGACAACGCAGGAGACCGAAGAGATGTCACTTCAGCTCATGTTCGTCGTGTCATTATGTTTGACACTTTGGAAGTTTGTTCGCTGACGGATGAACTTCAGCTTGTGATGAGAGAACAGCGGAGGCTGTGAATGACATTAATGCCTTGCCAGGAACAGAAAGAGTACTTGAATACTTGAATTAAATATTACTTAAATAATCTACTTCAATAAAAGTAAGTAAAAAATGACTTTTTTTTGAAGGGGAACAAGACAAGAAGACATTTAGGACACAAATTAAAGGCAACGTCTCGCCCACACAACACACCACAGAGCCGTATGTCCAAACTAACAATACATTCAATGTTTACAGATGTCCCTTTGCAGCCGATATGCAACTGACTCAATTATGTCCGTCTCACACATGCCGTCCTTCACTGAAGCGTTAGGAGGGACCCCACTGCATTTCTTGTCTTTTTCTTGGCCCGCCTGATGTTCAGGAACCCTTCCTGCATGGGGTCATGTATGAATGGGAGAAGGGATAATATTCAGGAGATCTGTAAATCATTTCTCTACCTCAAAGCCCTGCTTATTGTTGCTGTATAGTGAATAAAAGCAGAAACATTGCATGGACGAGCACATAAAGGGTCTGTCTGGAGCATCAACTGATGACATTAAACAACAGTCTTCCTCAGTTGGGCCTTACTAGAGTTAACAAGAAAACATAACATAACCTAAATAAACCAGTCCACTCAGCCTCTCTGTCCCACTGTGCTCTTCAAAGGTTTCTCAGCATGTCCAGTTGGATGAAGCTCTGCTGTCGGTCCCATCAGGGATGGCGGTCCAACACTAGAAAGTCCTCACACTGCTCAAAGGCCCAAGTCAGTGGGGCGTGGCGCCCAGCAGAGCTCTTGAGTCTTGAGCATGTCAGCCGGACTCAGCGTGCCTCTGCTGGTGTGTTTGATTGAGGCATCCGAGCGCACTGTTGAGCGTTAACCAGGGATGAACTAAGGTAGATGCAACCAAAGTTAAAGTACATTAACGCCATCACCCATCATGAGGTCATCATTTAGTACCCCCAACAACCACTGACGGCGTTTTATCATTACTCGATAACAGATTAGATTAAAATGTAGTGAAGCACAATCTTTGACAACAACAATAGTCAAAGTAAAATGACTAACATTTGGAAATAATCCCAAAAGGACATTGTGCAGCGACAAGAATTAATGTAATTTTCTACTTCCATCGCTGTGCATTACGAGCACACTGTTTGTTACAATTAGCCAGTAAATAAACTTATTATAATAACAAACTATCCTTGATAATGCCATAACGTATTCAATCAAGTGTTTTCAGCTTTGTCCCTGTCATCATTAAAGAGTTCACAAATACTTCAAGAGTAGACGACAACAAATTATTTTATGTTTTTCCCAGGACGAGAGAGTGGGAATGATCAGCTAGTCGTACAACAAGGCCACTGGGGAGATGAGCAATGTCTTGGATGGCTACTTAAACAAACACTTCTTCCCATTTTTGGCCTAATTATCCGGTTGTACTAACCCTTTCCAGATGCATGCTACCATTGTGGATTTGGGGACAGGGAAAGAGGAGAAGGATACAGACTGCTTCAGTACTTTTCAAGGCTTCCCTGGTTAGTTCTTTCAAATATTCTGTGATAGCATCGTCCAGATGTTTCCACGTATGGTCAACTCAGAAACTGTGGGATGCCTTGAGGCACTGCAAGCAGGAGAAACGTCGCAGCTGCATTGTATACGGATATAAAAATATGGAGAAATAAAAAAGAAATATTATCATGGGGTTAATGATAATTCGAAGAGGATGTTTCATTACCCAGTTTTAAATGGAAATGTAGTTGTGTGTGGATGTAGCGTAAGAGTATCTCTTTGAAGTAATAAAATCCCACGGATACCTATCCCTACCTAAAGGCCACCGTAGTTCTCTGATGCGCTTGGTAAGCGACGGGTGGGTAGACGGTCATTTTGTTGGTTGCAATCTGCAACATCATCACTTTGCCACAACATCTCCACACTGTTGCTTTAAGGGAGACCTACACATTTTTTTAACGTCCTTTTTTTGTATTATTTGAAATAGCAAACTCTTTAAAGTAGTGTTTTGTCAAAGAGAGGCTATATGAATATTTATAGTTGTATTCCTAATTACCTTCCGACTGTAAATACAAATAGAAAGTGGAAAAAGCTTTCTTCCCTTGCAAATCATTCTTTACAACAGGATCATGTTGAGAGATGGACTGCAGAGGCATGAGGTGCTGAAGTGGCTCCAGACTCCATTTCAGCTCTATTTGTTTAGTCTCTCTTTCCCTCTGGATTACTGCCTCTAATGTGATATTACATGACATATGGGAGAGGTTTTCCTTTAGGGCTTTCTGCCATAAAGTTTTTATTTGAAACATAACCAGGTTTTTTGCCAAAATCTATTGAGTTTCATGATGATCATGGAAAAAAACCATTGAAAAAGTGTGTATTAAATTCAGGCACGTGCACAGATAGAGCCCTAGTGGTGCTCAAGCACCAGCCCCTTTGCCCTGGATGAGAAAAGTGCCCTTTTTCCTGGAGACACATTTTTTTCATTCATCCGTATTTCAGAATAAAAGTTACTCTCTCTGTCATCAAGTCCCCCCAAATGTGTTTTAATATCCGACGGGGCATTTATTTGAGTTATTGTGAGAATTTCACCCCGACCTGCTCCGCGGTGCTCACGAGGCCCTCCCCCCTCCTCCTCCTCCTCCTCCTCCTCCTCCTCACAGTGCTCCTCGCGCCACCAAACGGCTGCACCTCCTTCTCCTCTGACCCGCAGCACCAGACAAACAAATCATGACGGCGTTTGTCCCCTGACGTTGTTTTGTGATAAATCAACCACAACATTAGCGCTGCTGAAAACATGACGTCACAACTGGTCCGACGTTTCCTAAAAAAATAAATAAACAAAAACTCATGAAATCCGTGATTTCAAAGCCTCGTCAAGCTGTTTACTGACGTTAGTTATGTTTAGAGAATAGAGAGAGGGAGAGAGAGAAGAGAGAGGAGAGAGAGAAAAGAGAGAGAGAGAGAGTTCTTATTCGTTCTATTTAACGGGCTAGTCTAGGATTTGCGTGGCCAGACTGAAAAATAAATCATAAGGCCTCTCTTGTTCAGAGGGCCGGGCCAAATGTGGAGGTGGGCCGTATCCGGCCCGCGGGCCTTAGTTTGAGGACCACTGCTCTTGGCTGTTGATGTCTATCAATATCGCTCATTTTGAAAATGACGTAAGAGGGCAATACGGATCCGTATCAGACCAGCGAGGAGGGCAATACGTGGCTGGCATGACGCCCATTAGCCAATCAGAACGCTTGTACTGTTGTTGCTATATAATAATTCATCTTTATTCATAAAGAAAATTTAAGCTAGTGGTCTGATGCTGCCAGAGGAGACGCAGGTCGAGGACAGCATCATCAGTGTATTGCTGCTAATGCTTCAACTCTGTCAGAATTTTTTTTTGGCATTGGGTGCCCTTTTTTTTGGGTTGAGCACCTGCCCCCCGAAATGTCTGTGCACGTGCCTGATTAAATTACTTACCTGTACTTTTGATCTGTGCCTTTCACCTAGTTTATATTTGTGGCCCTCTGTATATTTCGTATTTTGGATCTTTGTTTCTTGAAATCAGAGCATAATGAGTGATGAGATGCAGGTGTGCTCAATCAGCCAGCAGCAGAAGGGGGAGAGGGGAGTTGCCACGCACACAGCCCCACCGGCGCACGTGCGCGTGCACACAAACACACACCCACACACACAGAGGGAGAAAGCCAAAACGTGGGACAGAGAGAGGCTAATACTTGGTGAAAGAAAACCAGCGTCGTGGTCGTGAACGTGACCGTCTCTCTGGTCTGTTCACAACTTGGCTCCACATGTCTGTTCAACAGGCCAGCCTGCAGCAGACAGTCATACATCACAAGAAGTGCTTCAGTCAGCTGCTCCCCAGAGCAGCGGTCGCCTCCGTCTCCAGTGCTGACGCCTCTCCCTCCCATAAGCCACGGGGTCACTCAGAGTTCCCCAGTCGGGGACAGTGTCCTCCCCTGGAGGCCAATCAGCCCTCATTTCATTCTTACGCAGTGAACAACGTTCCTCAACTAAAGTATTGACTGCATTGTGTTGAAGAGAAGGACACAAACTGAAGTACAATGGATGACAGGCAGCTGGAGATGCTTTGCAGATTGAGCCACTAGAGGGCGACTTCCTGTCAAAAGAGGGAGCACTGGAGAGTGAGGAAGGGGCATTTTCAGGCGATTTGCCCAGAGTCTGCATGAATAGAAACGTTGTCTAAAATGTCCCAAACTATTCTAGTTCATGTGGCCCGGGGGAAAGAAAGGATGTCAAGCAGCTATCCAGCTCAAGGGAGTTACCATGTTATATATCTGTGTTGCCCTGTTCCCTTTTGTTTCCCTGTAAAATCATCATCCAGATTCCAGATGTTTGGTTGTCTCCATCGCTGTGGGATGCCATGCAGCAGGACACACATAAGAAACTTAGTGATGTGCAGAAATGTATAGGCTACATCTAAAATGGAAAATATGAGGCTAAATAATGAACTGAAATATGATATACATAATATAATAAATATCTAGATTAATGCATTTAAAATGCACTACACCAGCATATGTTTTAAATTAGGTTTACATGCTATGTAAGGTCTAAAAAAAGAGAATAAATGGAGGTATACATATAAAAGTGCCAAAGCTGCGTTGAATATGGTAATAGAAATATGGGGACATAAAACAGAAATATTATCATGGATTTATAGATAAAGTGTAAAATAAAGACAATCAATCGAGGAATGCATTTACAAGCTCTCTGTTTAAGTATGCTAATAATCAATGGGGCATATGGTGTTCCAGTCAAATATGTGGTTTGTAACAGCATACTTAATTTTAATGATCAATCTTGGCACGAACGGACACTTAAGACACTAAATCATGTAAGTTGAGTCGTCTGGGGAAAAGCTTTGGTTGACGAGGAAATGCGGCTCCATCCACTAATTACATACAAAAAACTTTTTCTGATCAATATTTATTTGCTGATTCATTTTATTTCATATTCCCTTTCACCTCGATGTTACAGGAAAAAAAGAAAAATAATTACATGATTCTAAAACTGGCTCAAGACAAAAATCACTGTTAACACTTTATAAGTCTCACCATGAAAGGCAGTACTCCCCGTTAAACAAGAGCCACCCAAGTCCTGATGCAAATGTTACTTCCAAACCAAAGGTTATTATATTCCCCCAAAGTGCACAATTCCTAATCATTATATCACCTTACATTAAATTATTCATTTACATAAGCTTAAAAATGGTTGGTTTCCATTGTACCATATGAGATTTACCTCGTGTTTGCATCACATCCAGTTATCAATGACCTGAAGTGAGAAGTAGTTTCCAGTTATTATCTTCCATAACCAGCACAATTGTGTGATTACAGTGTGTGAGTACAATACATTTACCCTCAATAGTTCCTAGAATATTGTTCTACGTGGTTAAATGTGCTACGCGCTTTTTAACAAATAAATGTCAAAAGAATCTTTACATTCATTGTGCAGCTTCATTAAATGTTAAAGTGTTTTAGTCCGACAATATTCACGTAAAGGAGGTATTCCAATTTCTTCAAAATACATTCAGTTTGATCCAAAAGAAGGCACTACAATGTCGACTCCCACAAGGGATTCCCATTTATATCAAAATAACTCCCTCCAGACTCCAGCTGGAATATTTGTATTAATAAATACAGTTTAGATCCATCGCAACGCTATCATGTTTACAGTTTTTAAATTGTTGCATTTTGATTTTAGTGCAAATGTCTTTGCTGTTCACTGTTAGTCCAAGCCTTCACCTTAAGTGGACACATTTCATCAGCCCAAAACTATCTGTCCATTCATTCAAAATAATATGAAAGACTGCAACTGGGCTACAAACAAGGCACTTAGCTCCTCGTTCTGGGAATTATGTTTCACCTGGTTGACAATCTCCCAGGTGAAGCCTGAGCACCCCCTGACTGTGCAGCTTCAACAACAATTCAAACTCAGCTGGCATGGCATGGAATACCTTTTTAGGTTGTCTATCATCGTAGTAGTGGTTAGTCAGGGCTTGGAGTCCATGTGGGTGATTGCTGAAGGGCCAGAACCCGTACAGATGCACATTGGCACATTGTTCCAGCGCCATGCTGGCCATGATCAGACCGGAGCTGGGCCGGAGTGCTCGGAGGCCTTGGGATTGCCAGAAGAGGGCCAGATTCTTGAGATACTCTGGGTTTAAGAATAAAGTCTGTGTGCGCCTCTCAAAGTCCTCAATGGTGTAGACAGCCCGCAAGCACACAGCAGTGTTGAAGCCGAACGAGAAGGCGGGAAGGAGCAACAGGGCGTTGCCATAGGTACGCAGACTCTCCACAAACGGACGCCGACGCCCCATCAGAGCCCCGTATCTGAAAATAAACACTAGATGTCAAGCAACGTGACAAAAAGGGAACATTTTAAGGGGCAGTGATTCATCCTTTCGCTCACTTCTCCATGAGGATGCTTGGATTTGCTGTGACAAGGTCAGTCTTGATGCCCACATGTTTCTCATAGCCTTTGTCCAAGGGAGGTAGGTTGCATCTGAAGAAGCGACAAAGAAGATGTAGGGATTGTTATTTAGTATTTGCACAGAGATGAGTTTAATTCTGTTGATTAAGATTCTCCACTCCACCGGACACCTTTCTCACCTGATCACAAACTGAGCTGAATCGATTCTCTTTCCACAGGTACTGTTGGTCAGGATGCCACCGTTCCCAACAACAGCACATGTGTCCCATTTTTTGTTTTGTAACGGATGCTCCTGGAATCAACATCAGGAGAACATTTTTTTAAAAACATTTAAACTGATGTACTGTGTCAAAAAGCCATTTTAGGGGAGGGGGATCTTGAGCTGGATCTCTTTTGCATTGTACCTGCATGTGTGTATTTATTCATTGCATTTGCTAATGAACAAGATTATGGTTCTTTCCTTCTCTGGTTGCGTGGCATCAGAGTTTTTCTATATCTATTCTTTATATTTTGCAATCTAAAAAGGTATAAAATCAGCCTTACATTTCAAATACAATTTGACATTTGACATAAATGGAGGCAACTATAAATCTTTTTCCAGATTGCAACCTACACTACGCATGAGTTTTTTTTATATAAACCTAGATGCCCCTGGTAAACGCTAATGTACTAACAGGTGGTCCATCTGACTTTACCCACTATGATGATTATTATATTGACCGAAATGTGTATATTAACCTTCAGGAAATATAACACTAGGGTTAAAGTTGTAAACTGAAAACTCAGACAACACCAAGACCTGATGACACCTTGGTAGATACCTGTCCACCTCTCGCTAGCTACGCCTTAAAGCACACTCTACTTTCCATGTGGACTTACGACCTGTAGGGACAAGCATCGCAGTCGGGTGCTATGTAGACTGGGCAGCAGGGGCCTGTGAGAGCCAATCGTTGGCAGCATAGACTAGCTTTAGGGAACGTCACCTCACTAGCAGGGAAAGAGCCAGAGCTGGTGCATGAGGTGGAGCGATACCAGCGAGATATAGTTGGGCTCACCTCCATGCACACGACTGGCTCTGGAACTAAGCTCCTGGAGAGGGGTTGGACTTTGTCCTTTGCTGGAACGGCTTGCCCAATCTGAACCCCAGCTGTGTTTCGTTATTAGACTTCTGTGCTAGCCACGGTTTGTCCATTAAGAACACCATGTTCAAGCATAAGGTGGCTCATAAGTGTACCTGGTACCAGAACACCTGAGGCCAGAGATCAATGATCGACTTTGTAATCATATCATCTGATCAGCAGCCAAATGTCTTGACCTGGTGGTGTTCAGTTGGATCAGATGGCGGAGGAGATGGCTAGAAAAACCTGGGAAGCCCAAATGTGTAGTGCGGGTGAACTGGGAACGTCTGACGGAGGATAATGTCCAGGAGATCTTAAACTCATACCTCCGGAAGAACTCCTCACACATCCTGAGGGAGGTTGGGGACATGGAATCAAAGTGGACCATGTTCAAATCCTCTATTTGTCGTGTGATGGCAAAGTTTGGACCCAAGCGCAGCAGGAAGAGTTTCCAAAAACAAAGTTTATTCAATTGGATCGAGCAGGAACATGGACAAAAACCGGACAGGAACCAAAACAATCAGACAGAGAACAAGCAGGAAGACCCAAACTAAATACACTGGGGAACGAGACACAGGTGGAAACAATCAGTGCGTGGCTGGATTGAAACAGACAATCACAGGGAAGGAAGCGCAGGAAAACAGAGGAAACAAGATAGGGACTTCAAAATAAAACAGGAAACACTCCAGATCAAAACACTATTGTGGACGCAGCCGCTAGGAGCTGTGATCGGAAGGTCATCGGTGCCTGTCGTGGCAGCAACCCGAGAACCCGGTGGTGGACACCGGGGGTGAGGGAATCCATCAAGCTGAAGAAGGAGGCCTTAAAGGGCCTGGTTGGTCCAGGGGTCAAAGCTCGGGAATGGGAGGAGTCCAGGGAGGCCATGGAGAAGGACTTTCACTTGGCCTCAAGGAGGTTCTCGGAAATCATCCGCCAGCCCAGGAAGGGAAAGCAGAGCCTACCCGAGGCTGGGGGCAGCGCCTGAAGGGGGGGAGGGAGGGGGGTCACACCCATATCCCTGGCGGAGGTTGTCAAAAAACTGAGATCTGCCCTGAGATGCTGATGGCGCTGGACATTTTTGGACAGTCTTAGCTGACACCTTTTCAAAGTTGCATGGGGGGACAGTGCCCATGGGCTGGCAGACCGGGGAGGTAGTTGCCATTTTCCAAAAGGGGGACTGGTGGATTGCTCCCTTCAGGTGAGGACAGAGTGCCTAAACCAAGCGAAGAAGTTTAAGTATTTCGAGGTCTTGTTCACAATTTTGGGATTGATGGAGCGGGACAGGCGGATCGGTGCGGCTGTAGCAGTACAACAGGGGCTGCATCGTCTCATGGTCAGTCTACGTTCCAACCCTCACCTTTGGTCACGAACTCTGACGAAAGGACGAGGTCGCAGATACAAGTGGTCAAAATGAGTTTCCTCTGTAGGGCGGCCGAGCTCAGTCTTTAGAGAGAGGGTTAGGAGCTCGGACATCAGGAGGGAACTTGGGGTCGAGCGCTACTAAGGTGTCCCAATCCCATATTTTAACCAGTCGGCTTTTAGAATAATTTGACATAAGTCACAATCTTGTGGGTTGGATTCTTGACTTTTTAACTAATAGGACGTAAAGAGTGAGGGTAAATGAAATTCTGTTGGACCAAGTTTGCTCCTCCACTGGCTCCCCACAGGGATGTGTGCTTTCACCCCTCTTATTCATCTTCTACACAAATATGTGTCAGACCAAGTATGAAAATAATAAATATATATTTTGAGACGATGAGACCAGCCACGACTTTGTGAAGTGGTGGTGTGAGGAGTCCTATCTTCAATTAAACACATCCAAAACTAAACATGTGATAATACGATTTTAGAAAACATGAGGTCATATCCAAGAAGGGTCAGACAGTGTGAAATCCTAAAAATATCTTGGGACAATTATTAACCCAAAACTGAAGTTTGATGCAAACTGTGAATCCGTGTGCGAAAAGGGACACCAGCATTCCCGCCCTTTGCAAAGGAAATTTCAGCTTCTTCCTTCTCGACGGAGGGATTTAGTACCACGGTGTAGAAAAAAGCGGTAGAAAAAAAACACGCTTTGTTCCAGCAGCCATCATTCAGGTGAACAAATTAGAATAATAACAGTGCACTGATTTTTGGCTGTGTGTACTTTCATCATCGTGTCTGTCTTTTTGTCTGTGTTGATTGTAATGTTTGTCGGGATGAATGCCTCACCACCCATTGTCTACCTTCGGGTACAAATGAAGTAACCTGAACCTGATCCCTGCTCTCCAACCGCTAAATCCTATTTCAGCATATATCATGCTTAAGTGGGTTGGCGAACAATAATTAAATAATAATGAATTAACTCGTCTTTTCTCACATTGTGTGTATGATAGTCTCTATTGACTTTTGATGTGTTCATTCTTTTCATTTTTATACCGCTTTGCTTCAAAAACGATGTTGTCTTGTGTGATGTAGAGTTAATATAGCTGAGGCCTAAAGAGTAAGAATTGTGGCCGTAGTGACGATATACAAATCTTTTTTTCGCAAGATTCTGAAGCAGCACTGCGCTCTAGCGACGACGTCACAGCTCTAAGGTCCCCCACACACACTCATTGAAAACTGGAAGACGAGCTGAAAAACACACAAAACTAAAACGGGGACAGTTAAATAACTATAAGAGCTATCAAAAGAAGCTGAATTATAACGTTATAGCTAACAATTTTCTCAAAATTTTTCTCAATTGTATCTTTAGCTGAATGTATGCCGATATTGTAAGGTTTTAAAGTTGAACAAATTTAAGCGGATTTGAAGATTTCCACCATTGGATCCCATTCATTATTTATTCCATAAAAGAATTAATCATTTGAAAAGATAAAAAATATTAGAAAATATACAGTAATAGGTGAAGGCTATGTGAACATAACACAAATTAAATAGCTGAATTTGCTGAAAATATGAAGATACTGTAAGGTTTTTAAAGTTGAAGATTTTCTCCATAGTAACTGATGAATTAAAAATAACATAACAGGATTTAAATATACAAAAAATTGAAACATTTGAAACATGAAAGGTCATACCAATCTAATCCTGAAGAAGCTGAATTTTTTTAATATTTAAATGGTTTAAATAGCTGAATATATGAAGGACTAGAAGAGGGACGAAAAAGGTACGGAAGAAATATAATAAAAAGAAGTTGATATAAAGAAGACAAGAACAATAGTTGGACTGCTGAAGCATTCCAACTAATAAAGTGCAGCACCCGGTAGAACCGACTAACTCCATCTCAGGAAGGTGTCTGTTCTGAATTTTGTGCCCCTCACCAAAAAAATTGTGGTGTGTAGTTGTGTGTGTCAAAGAACAAACATGTGAGGAGACACATGACCTTTGGCAGAGCTTGCAAGAGCAGAGCAGTGATGTAATGTCTGTGGTAAATCATGAGAGGAATCAAGACACCACCCAAGCAGCAGATGTAGTGCTAAATATTCATGAATGACAAACAACATACCTTTGCAAAGGTGCTGAATATCTCCGGGGTCACCTGGAGGATCTTCTTCTTTTCTCCGTCGTACACAAGCTTTGCTCCCACCGGAGTGTTGGCCTGGGTAATGATGGCCTTGTCAGAGCCGTGGCACTTGTTGCTCAGCTGAGCTCTGTGGAACCACAAAGACTTTGTTAAATAACATAGAGGGCGGTCTGGAGTCTGCCAAATTCAGCAGGAGCTCATTGAATTGAAAACGTTTCTTCTTTCATATAAGGATTCTGATTTGATAAGAAGAGCTGAGTGAACGCAGTCTTGGGTTCTTTCAGTGAAGTCCTTCATCATAACTCGCATGACCCTCAGACATGTTATATTTAGAGTGCGTTAGACGCCAGCCTGCAAGTTCTTCTGTTTTTATAAACATTTCTACTTCCACTTCTCCTTCTGTGACTGAAAATTACGTTCTTTCTTACCATATAAAAAGAACAAAGCATTCTACATAGATTTTGTTTTGTGGATTTTGTGAAAATTAAAATGACGAATCAGAAACATTTTATTCACTTAGTGTTCTGTGTTGTTCTGACAGCTCCCTAAAACTGAGACCTCGAAGGATTTCCTGTTTTTCATGGCTATTATAACTAAAAGGTGTTTGTTTTTTTAGACTGGATTTAGGCCCCATTCAATGTTTAATGTCGGTGTTCTTTCGGGTCAATTTGACCCCAGGCTGTTTTTCACTGTGTCAAACATATAAGAAATATCAACTTGTTAATATATTTAAAGGGCTATTTAGGTAGTCAACAAACAAACATAAAGTACCTCACACTTAAACTTGGGAAACAATATTAATTCTAATAATTTTCTGGAGGTTTTAATTGCTGGGGTCAAATTGACCCCGGGGGTAAAATATGTCAGTAGATATAAAGGTAACAGGAGGGTTAAACATTGAATGGGGTCAAATTGACCCTAAGGTAACAGGAGGGTTAAGAAGTGGAGCAATTACGGTGTCTTGTCTGTATGTGGAGGAGTTTTGATTTAGTTTTTGATTATATCAAAGAGCAATTGGACTGCTGCAGCTAAAGATATTTTGTTGTACTTTTAAATCATATTATTCCCCGAACCGTGTTAATATATAATGTACAGTTCCTGCACCACGGACAGTTTGAGAGGTTTTCCTTTTCTCTTACCTGAACTTTTGGTAATTGTCCTCCTGCTTCTTCCAGGTTTTAGAGTAATGCTTTAAAACTTTGTTGATGACTTCCCTGTGACGCACACCCACACAAATACACAAACAAGGGTGTGATTCAGGTTGCGCTGACATGTCTTAAAAGCATAAATAATAAAAGTTGGTGATGGTGTTGGCTCTCACCTGCAGCCTTTACAAATGTCAGTGGGCGGAGGGGCACTTTCCTTTTGAGGAGGTGGTCTTTCAGGGTCCACATTGCTGTGGCACAAACGAGAGAGACACAGGACAGGTGAGTCAAAGGCTGAAGTCAGAGAAAACTCTGAATGAAGCTGTATTATTCGGTTCCATACCACACATGTGCATTACATGAAGCAATCCCAACCAAGTCAACACCTTATTGATCTTCAATGCTGAAGTGGTGCCGCATGGAGTTTTTCCGACTTCAATAAACACTGAAGCAAATAAAACAATCATCCCAAGTTCTGCAGTCAGAGATTGAGAGCAGTGTTGAACTGGTCAGCTTCACTCGCCGTACAAGAAAAAACAGTGTACAAATTCACCTTTTTCTGCTGAGCTGCGTTTGAGCAGGCGACGTGTGGCAGGTATGTGTGACGTAATATCTGTGATCCGTGGGAGATTATGTGTATTCTCTTCTCTTCCTGTTCATACGTTTTAGAGAAGGTTTGAAGATTATTATGAGATCAAATCTCTGATAGAATCCAGTTTAACTTCAGGTGGTATGGTTGCCCCTCATTTTTCAGTTTCAATACATCTCCAGGTTTCAGTGTGAGGGTGTCTGTCATTGCTGTTTGCAAAAAAGAATTTCCTTTGAAAGGCGAGTTACGCTTTTCAAATGAATTTCTAGTGTCTTCACTCGTAGATATTCTCAGCATTGTGCAATAAATCCTAACATTGGCACACAGGTACACACAGATATACACAGATATACACAGATACACACATATACGCACAGATACGCACATATACACACATATACGCACATATACGCACAGATACACACAGATACCCACAGATACACACATTAGGCACCTTTTAGGCATGTATATCACAAAACAGGCAGAACAAGAGAGATGTTTAATCTCAGCAACATTTAAAATAGAAGTGCGCTATACACTACTTTTGAATTAATTATTGGATTTTGCGTATATAAATGCGATTAATCGTGATTAATCAGGGAAATCATGCGATTAATCGCGATTAAAAATGTGAATCGTTACCCAGCCCTAATACACACAGATATACACAGATACACACATATACACACAGATATACACAGATACACACATATATACACACAGATACACACATATACACACATATATATGCACAGATATACACAGATACACACAAATACACACAGATACCAGTGGTGTATAAAGTACCCAAAAGTCATACTTGAGTAAAAGTAAAGATACTTGACTGGAAAATTACTCAAGTAAAAGTAAAAGTCACCTATGAGAATACTACTTGAGTAAAAGTATTAAAGTATCTGATTTTTTTGTACTTAAGTATCAAAAGTAATTTTCTGATATTAAATGTACTTAAGTATTGAAAGTAAAAGTAAATGCTGTTAATAAAAAAACAAGGTCAGAATTTTGAGAATGATGAAGTTTATTTGTTTGGGTGCTGTGGCCGCCATGAACAAGGAGTTCATACTCCTTGTTCATGGATGAACTTAACAATATATGAATACTATGAAATTACTAAAATATAAAAACACGATTAACACAGAAAAAAGCAGAACCAAAAGTAACAACCAGAATCATCACTTTAAAGTGAAAAATTTATTGTTCATCTTCAAAAGAAGTTGATTTTAAAAATGGACAGATTTCAGTGTCGCTCTTCTTGGACTGAAGACGAGTCCTGCGATGCTGAAGAGCCGTTCACATGGTGCAGGTAGAGTGTGTCTAGCTTCACAGGCCCTGATGCAGGTAGAGTGTGTCTAGCTTCACAGGCCCTGATGCAGGTAGAGTGTGTCTAGCTTCACAGGCCCTGATGGTGCAGGTAGAGTGTGTCTAGCTTCACAGGCCCTGGTGCAGGTAGAGTGTGTCTAGCTTCACAGGCCCTGGTGCAGGTAGAGTGTGTCTAGCTTCACAGGCCCTGGTGCAGGTAGAGTGTGTCTAGCTTCACAGGCCCTGGTGCAGGTAGAGTGTGTCTAGCTTCACAGGCCCTGGTGCAGGTAGAGTGTGTCTAGCTTCACAGACAGCAGCACAGTTGGGAAGCATTTCAGCAAGTCAACGTGATCCACGTCTCCATCCAGCCGTTTGCTGCTGTCACGCGCTTGAGATGATGAAGAAGAAGTCCTCTTCATCAGATGAACTGGACCTGGTGGCATCACATAGCTGCAGGGAGGGTTCTTCCATGTGCTGCTTGATGTTGTCCATTCCTGAAATAAAGTGAGAGTATTATAGACATGATAGAATTAATAACACTTCCTAACATGTCATGACCCCAACCTAAAGTTTTGTACAAAATAGTTTGTTTTAATTTGAGGTTTATACATTTAGTTTCATGCACTGTCCGTGCTTCCAGAGTTGATTTGTGAATATGTACTTGTATCTCTGTCGTTAAACACAACAACAGACCCAAATCAATATCGTCGCCATTACTGGACCGTCACTGATAATATTAATACAAATCATAATAATAATGATGTAATGATTAGCATTATATTATAGCTAAGACGACTCAAATCAACAAATTCTCACAACTGTCAACACTTCTTCAGCTCATTAACTCGCTAGAGATCCGTCTGCTGCACTAACGATAATTGTCTCATTTAATTGACGATAGCTAGCGAACGTTAGCCTAACATACAACATGCGTAGGACAATCAGACACCTGCCTCCCCCTCTCCTGCCAAAGATATAACTTACTACAATCCTGAGGGCAACACTGCTAGATATCTTAACAGGTTTATGATAAACATTAACGTTGCGGCTCATGGGATTAATCTTAATTTACCTCAATGTGTTTCCTGAGGTTGGTGAGCTGTTGAAGGCAATATCTCCGTAGCTTTCGGTCGGCATAAGAGGCACTTCATCCGGTAGGAAGAAACTTTCACTCCGACAAAAGAAAAGAGTTCGCCCAAACATGGCCACGGACGTTGATCTTGGTCCCCGTGGTTGTTCGAGTAGCTTCCATTGCTGCTCCACATGAAATGAGTCGTATCTGTAGCCGCTCGCTCGCTAGTATCCTGGGCATCACTGGGAAGAGAAAACACGCGGCAAGGACCACTGATGCCCAACCTGGTGCTCGTGCTGCGTTCAGGTGCGCTGCGGTGTGTTCCACAACAGTCCCCGATGTGCTGCGTTCAGGTGCGCTGCGGTGTGTTCCACAACCAGTAGGGGCGAGATCCCCCTAGCGACGCTGGCACTCAGTGGCACCTCAGTGGCAAGTCTGTGGCAAGTGCCGCTCGGTGCCAGTACTCAGCGACAACTCACTGGCACCTCACTGGCACCTCACTGGCAACTCACTGGCACCTCAGTGGCAAGTCTGTGGCAAGTGCCACAGACTTGCATAGATAATGTATTTTTTTAGACTTACTTAAAATATGCAATACGATATTGCTGTACAATACTGCTGTACTATATTGAATATTGTTTTGCTACTACTACGTTTCACTTCGTAATATATAACACTTATATACCATGATATGTATAATGTACCCGCCTTTCTTTAATAATAAAAATATATAATTATTTTTTACCATGTCATACTGTTATACCTCCATGAAATTCTCCTTTGAGGAGATGCCACTGTTAGTCTAAAGTTTAAGCACTGGCACTCAGTGACACTTGCCGGCACTTGCCATCAGTTGCCAGCAGTTGCCAGCAGTTGCCAGCAGATGCCACTACTAGTCAAAAAGTGCCACTACTAGTTAAAAAGTGCCACTACTAGTTAAAAAGTGCCACTACTAGTCAAAAAGTGCCAGCAGACGGAGGGTCGGCCGCAGTGACGAGTCTGCGACGATTTAGTGACAAGCTTCACTGAAGTGCCCGGACAGCGGAAGAAATCACTTTCATGATCACAGAATGGAGGAGCTGTGGTGTTCAGGTGCGCTGTGGTGTGTTCCACAACAGTCCCCGATGTGCTGCGTTCAGGTGCGCTGCGGTGTGTTCCACCACAGTCCCCGATGTGCTGCGTTCAGGTGCGCTGCGGTGTGTTCCACAACAGTCCCCGATGTTTGTCTCATGATATTATTTGTTTCCGTGGTAACGAGTAACGATACTGTTTCAGGGGAAATGTATCGGAGTCAAAGTACAAGTTTTCATTGCAAAATGTAGTGAAGTAAAAGTAAAAGTAAACAGAAATATAAGTAGTAAAATAAAGTACAGATACCCAAAAAAACTACTTAAGTAAAGTAACGAAGTACTTCTACTTCGTTACTATACACCACTGACAGATACACACATATACACACATATATACGCACAGATACACACAGATACGCACAGATACACACAGATACGCACATATACGCACATATATGCACAGATACACACAAATACACACATATACACACATATACTCACAGATACACACATATACACACAAATACACACAGATACACACATATACACACAGATACGCACAGATACACACATATGTACGCACAGATACACTACGACCAGCGCCGCCGCTCCCATAGCACAATACGCGCTGTGCGTAGTGCACAAAAGTCCTGAGGGGGCTCCACAAAATAGGCAACTAAAAAAATCCTCATAGTTATAATAATTATAATGCCGATATTATTTCAGTCTAGAAATATTAGGCACCTTTTAGGCATGTATATCACAAAACAGGCAGAACAAGAGAGATGTTTAATCTCAGCAACATTTAAAATAGAAGTGCGCTATACACTACTTTTGAATTAATTATTGGATTTTGCGTATATAAATGCGATTAATCGTGATTAATCAGGGAAATCATGCGATTAATCGCGATTAAAAATGTTAATCGTTGCCCAGCCCTAATACACACAGATACACACAGATACACACATATACACACATATACGCACAGATATACACAGATACACACATCAGAGTCATCATACACAAACCACATCTGCCATCCGTTGTGCCTTTTCGACATGAGTGGAAAAACTGCCAAAGTGAAACTAAAAGCTGAAGCATTCTTCTATTTCTGCCATGTTTCATCCTCCTGCTCCACCCAGGGGAAACCCCACAGGATGCTGCCTGATCTCAGGCTCCACGATTACACCTCCAGCGCCCGAATACACACATCCAAAGAATTGAAGACAGCGCTGCGTGGTTGGGAAAGGTATAGCTGCACACTTACTTGTTGTCGGCCATGTACCAGATGAGAGTGGTCAGCAGGCTCCCCAGAAAGAAGAGAGTGATCACCAAAGAGAAGAATGATAGCAGTCCCCTCATTCCTCTCACTTCCTGCTAACTTCACCCGGAGGCCCCCTCACCTTCTGCCTCGCTCTCTGCTTGCTCAACACTCACTCGTCATCTGCTTTCTGCCCCCGTTTTCAGATTTCCTCCCCACTCTTTGGCTCAACCTCCACCTCACACTCTCTCTCTCTCTCGCTCACTCTCTCTCTTTCTCTCCCTCTAGAGTGTTAATCTTTTGCCTCTCTGCTTTTTAGTGTTTTCTTTTACCTCGCTGACCTCCTGCTCACAACCTTCCTGTCTGCTAGGTTTGACTCAGGGTTTCTCTCCCTCCTTGGGTGAGGAGTAGCATGCCTCTCCTTTAGCTGCTTCTTGTTCAGGCAAGTTATCTGTCTCTTGCACCTTGTTCTTGCTGTACTTGTTCTTTCTTCTAGTCTTGTCGGTTTCCAGTTCAAGTGAGACACATCCGGTCTTGTGGTGCTGATCCACATTCTTTAACCCTTGTCACGTCTCTTTGATCCACTCATCTTCTTTCCTCTTTTTCTCATGTGTTCGGCCAGACAAACTCACAATCCTACTTTCCACCGTTGTCCCAAAGCTCCCTTCTGTTCTCCGCCCCCAAACCCAGAGCCCCAGCCTTCCCTCGCTCCTTTCCCCTCCCTCCTCCGGCCATCCTCCGCCCACATCCCTTAACCCCCTCTCCCTGTTGCACAAGAAGGGAGGCAGTAACATGAGTGCCGAGTACTGAATTAGCTTCGAGTTTGCATGTTGACTAGTGTGTGTGTGTGTGCGTGCGTGTCTGTTTGTGTGCGCAGGAAACACGTTCAAAGCCAATGAGTGACAAATAAATCAAGGTGCAGGAGCTTCCTATCTTATCGGAGCGATCCCCACATTCTTACCTACACACACAAGCTTCTTTTATTCCAATGTCAAACGTTACAAGCCGTACCGTCTGATATCCTCTCACTGAAACAAAAGCGTGTAGTTCTCAGTTTGGGAGGTAGTGGGAGCGAGTTGGAGGTTGGGGGGCCAAAGGAAGGGAAGTCTCCCCTCAGCTAAGATGGGATAGTGCTTCGAGCAGGGCAGCACCGTCGGCTGTATCAACAGGTTACTACCCGAACAGCCGGCGGAAATGAGAGCAGCAGAAAATCAGAGGGAGTCAGAGAGAGACAAAAAGCAGAAAGAGGTGGGGAGTTAGTGCCCATGCAAAGGAGACATTTGTTGCTTTCATTAGGGGAGGTCTGCGTTGCTAGCCGTGTGATGAAAGGGAAATACATTAGGAGGTGAAGCTCAAGTAGGATTATGGTAAAATACGTTGTGCCTACAGGATGTATTTTAAATAAACACCCACTAACAGATGACCACTCCCTGTTCGACGGCACACGGCCCTCCTAAGTTGAGATCCCAGTGGAAAACTCCCCACTGAGCTCCATGCAATAAGGTAGTAATGCCTAGTTACAGAAATCCAAAACAAAAGAGCTCTTGGAAGGTTTTTATTTTGGCAAACCTCGGGGTGTGCAGAGAGCTCGTGTATGAGGCTGCTTTGCAGTGAGCAGACAGAAGGAGTAATCAATAAAGAAGGGTTAGCATCTAACTAAATCAGCCCGAGAGCACCACTGAGACCGAGGGCTGTTAAGGAAAGTAAAAGCTACACTTTAACCTGCTCTTTAGCTCAAACTCACACATTGCGTAATGGTTCCCTGAATGATGAGCCGATCTGGTGAGTCCAGCGAGCAGCTCGGCCTCTCGTGTTGAATGTGTGACGTGTTTGCTGTACAGATGTCTCCCGTCACAGAGTGCATGTCCAACACGACGGAACCATCTGGGTGATTGTAAATGTTTAATGTTAAATATAATCTGTCGGTCTGCGCACAAATCTCCTCTAAACCACTCTGAGAAATGAAGGTGCTAAGTGGAAATATGTAGGGTTCTTTGGCTTGTCCGCATGGGGGAACACCTTTTGGGTTTCTGGTCTCATTTTTATCATTATTATTATTTTGATAAAGTTTTCATTTGAAACTTTTCAGAGGACTGATCTTGAGCTAAACTGTAAGTGTTGTACCTTTTAATGATCAATGAATGGTTCCACCCAGAGGTAATGTTCATACCCTCAACACCTTCTAAAGACTTCATTCTAAACTCACTCTGATTGCGTCTTCCATATTTATTTATCAGATATTCACACCTCAAACTCATCGCTGGCTAATGTGGTTTAGCGAGAATGAATCCAGAACTTTATCTGAAACATCTCTCCGCAGGAGAAAATTAAATATGAATGGCTCGTCTCCACCAGCAGGTCACGAGCTCGTCCTGTATCCCAACAAACTCACTCTTGAGAAAGAGGCCCCGTGGAGAAAATACATACATCCATATTCTATCATGCATCATGAGACACACAGAGGAATGCGGAGAGAAAATTTAAAAAAAAGTGTTCTCCAGCATCGAAGCTCCATGATAATAACGGGGCTGTAGGCCAGAAGAAGGAAGCCACTGCCCCGGAATAATTGCAGCGTGTCGCAGAAGAAGTACAGCAACAGACACCTAGCGTCTCTGGCGCTCTGTTAAATCACATGTCCAGACCTCTCATCAGGTTTCCTCTCATCATAGGCCATCCCGATGCCTTCCACGCACACCAGTCGGTCATTAGCCTATTACAGACAATGCAATTTCCAACCAAAGACTCCGCAAGCTATTTAACCGCATTAAACCCAAAGAAGGGATTTTTCAAGCTGACGTTCATAACCTTGTAACACGGGAGGATTCTCAGCGGTGTGCAGCTCGTGTGTGCCTGTAGGAAGCCACTGTCGCTCAGCATGGATGAATCATACTGGAATTAGTAACATGATGGATAAGAGTGAAATTAGGAGCTAACTTTTTGTGATCGATCAGGGGAGATTACGGTTGGGGCAAAGTTCTTTGCATGTTTTGGTTGAGATTTGAGTACTTTATTTGGATGAATTTGCATAGTTCTGGATAACCGTGTGTGTGTGGAATTGAGGTGCAGTGGGCAAGAAGCTGCAGGGGGAACACATTACTTCCTCTAAAGACCCCATGTGACATCATCACAAGGCACACGGAAAGACAAAGGTCCCCATTGTCACCCAAACAGCTCCCAATGAATCTGTACTCCCCCTCCTCCACCTTTCGGCAGTTATTGGGCGGCGGCTCTTCTGTAACGCAAATTGCCGGGTCATGAATACGGTAAATCACACGAGAGACAGAGGAGGAACCAGACTCGCCTTTATCTAGGGGATGGAGGTTCCCGTGGAAGCACAGCGAGCAAGGACAAAAAAAAGAATAGAAGTTAACTATCACTTGGTTCCATGCGGTCTGAACCCGGCCTGCTGCCTGTGGGTACCACCACAGAACAGGTTGTACAGTGACCAAGCGCTGAAACGTGACAGGGGCCACCGCGCTGAATTCAAGCGAGACAGACGACTAATCAGACGAATGAATCAGCAAGACCAGAAAATTGTTATGGAAACATCTGTGTTGTTCCGTCTCTCCCAGTGGTGTGAAAAAAAAGGATTATTGGAAGAGGGCCAAAATTGCACAATGTTTTTGAGTTGGCCAGAGGCTGAGAATTAAAAATATATCAAGGGTTCTGGAACTAGATTACGAGGAGACAAATGTGGCCAGCAGACACACAGCGTGCACAACTCTGTAGACCACACACACACACACACACACACACACACACACATCGTTCACACATGCTGCAGTGGCTGCAATGGACAAGAGATATATTAAATTCAGTTTATTTTGTATAGCCCAAGATCAAAAATTACAAATTTGCCTCAGAAGGCTTTACAATCTGTACACATCGACATCCTTGACCTTTGACCTCACATCGGATCAGGAAAAACTACCAAGAAATAGAAAAAACACTTTCACAGGGGAAAAAAGGGAAGAACCCTTCAGGAGAGCAACAGAGGAGGATCCCTCTCCATGATGGACAGGTGCAAACTCAAACAAATTACAAATGAATCCTCAGTACTTAGTAGGGGATTACTGCTGATTGTGTGTCTAGAGAAATATGTAAATTGACACATTTAAATACAGGATGTGAAAAGTAATGTTCTGCTGATCTGAGAGTTCCTCAGTGATACCAAGTTCAGCAGCACATGGGCATAACTGCCTGTGATTCAGCAGTTAGATAAGCATGTTTTTGTTTGTGGAAGAAAACCCCTCAACAGTACGAACCAGCAGCAAAGAGATTATAAGTCGACCGGCTCTGTGCACTTTGAGTCTGGCCTTTTCTTTTCCAAAGCAAGATCGGTCAACCAAAATATATTTTAGGGTTAACGGAATGGGCAGAAACATGAGAAACTAGAATGGGCACTCGGTAGAGCGCATACCTTCGCATATCACAAGATTGGGCATTGAATTATGAACATTTTGGCATTAGTTGCATGCCAATTGGACAAAAATGTATCGTGCTATGGTAAAAAAAGAGTTTGACCTTTCCATGACCTTGACCTTTGACCCGATTGATCCCAAAATCTAATCAAATGGTCCCCGGATAATAACCAATCATCCCACCAAATTTCATGCGATTCAAGAACATTTTGACCTGTTCATGACCTTTGACCTTTGACCCGATCGATCCCAAAATCTAGTCAACTGGTCCCCGGATAATAAACAATCATCCCACCAAATTTCATGCGATTCGGTTCAATACTTTTGAGTTCTGCGAAAGATTTTGACCTGTTCATGACCTTTGACCTTTGACCCGATCGATCCCAAAATCTAATCAACTGGTCCCCGGATAATAAACAATCATCCCACCAAATTTCATGCGATTCGGTTCAATACTTTTTGAGTTCTGCGAAAGATTTTGACCTGTTCATGACCTTTGACCTTTGACCCGATCGATCCCAAAATCTAATCAACTGGTCCCCGGATAATAAACAATCATCCCACCAAATTTCATGTGATTCGGTTCAATACTTTTTGAGTTTTGCGAATAACACGCATACAAATAAATAAATAAATAAATAAATAAATAAATACACGGCGATCAAAACATAACCTTCTGGCATTTTCAATGCGAAGGTAACTACGATGGCATAAAACGCACGTGTAAACAAGAGCATCAATGTAAGTTCATGCCATCTTTTCACTTACATGTCCTACATGTGTGTCTGTCCCTTTTAAACATGTTCCACAACATATCTGCGACTCATGTATCACTTCTTTTTTGTAACACATGTCCACGTGAGCCACGCTGAGGTTCCTCACCTGGGAGTCAAGATACATCTGAGGGGTCACCAGATGATTAAAGTGATAAAGAAAAAACAATATACTTTACTTACATCGCTCTAGTTTCGGCATTCAATCTTGTAACAGACGTTCAACTCTTCAGGCCTCTAAATCCAATAAATGATGTAATAAATGAACTTGTAGATTATTAGCTAATGAGTCGATAAGGGAATCGGCTTCAAAGTCATTACCAGCTATATGGAAAACAAAAGATGCCAAATGCCGTCTTGTTCCACCAATGAGAGCATTTTTTCCCCCTGGTTAACGTCATCGGAAATTAAATATCTGTTGGTAATAACGTTGGAGTATTTTCCTATGCTCTTCAGTCTGCTTCAACCCATGACAACTGTCATGTGGCTTAACTCTAAATCCTCCGACCTCATAGGCTACGATCAGAATGTTCCTCTCATTAGCTCCTGACTGGACACGCATCGGTTCCAGCAGCTCAGTCACCTGACGCAGTGATCTGGTTTCGCTTTCTTCAGCTGGGGGCCCTTAAATGGTCTCCTCCCACCTCACTCCCCATGACTGTGACTGGTGAGTGGCTTCACGGGGAGGTGTGATGGAGGAGGCGGGCCTGCAGGGGGCAGCAACGAGGTCATGTGGTGGAGGAACAGCTGATCCTGGTGCATTCCAGAGCCGCTAAGCAGGAGGCCTGGTACCCTCATGAGGCCTGGTGCCCTCATGCCTGCTTGAACTGCTGCCTGCGTGTCTCATGAGCGCTCGTAAAACCAAAACACATAACTGACACACAGCGTGCACAGAAATGTAGGCCACACTCAGACATGTAACGACAGTCATGTAATGTGCACATCCTGCCTTGGAGCCCTCCATTTCAACATATTACAAATGAATCCTTAGTAGCCTGAATGGATAGGATTATTGCTGATTGTGTGTATAATACATATGCAAATTGACATTTTTAAAATGTTTTTTCAGAACCTCAGAATATTTTACGTGAACGCTGGAAGTGAAAAGTAATTGTGTGCTGCCGCATCTCTTCGGTCCTTGTCGTTGCAAATGGTTACAAGTGCAGCAGCATCTCCCAAGACAATAACTGGTGGAAATGCATCAGTTAGATGATCGGCTAGTGCTAAACGTCTTCCTTCTGTGGAAGAAAACCATACATTGGTGTTGAAATATATCAGATTTTGGGGATCACCACTGAGAAGTCTGGTCCAGATAAGATCAAGACACCATTGCTTTGAAAAGGGGCCATAAAACAATGAATTAACGGATACAAGGGCCTTAATGTGTTTGATCATCTTAAACATGTGAGCTCGGGGCCACTGGAGGTCCTCAGTGTCCAGATAGGAGGTTAACAAGGGATGTTCATTCCTCAGAGAGCAGGAAATTGAATGATCAGAATCATATATATATATATATATATATATATATATAGAAATGATTATTATTTTATATGGTCTGATAGAAAACTTCTCTGGTGAATCAGAAGGTGAAACATGTTACTAGAGGCCGTGTTACAAAGACAGCATTCAAACTAAATTTAATATTACAAATTAAAGAAAGATGATGTCCGAAATTCAATTTCCACTGGTTCTGTTTGCACTCTTTTTAAGATAGATCCACTGCCAAAAAATTATTGTATTCAATTTGTTAAGTCATTTTTTCCTCAAACATGGTCTTTGTTCCAAGAGTTTGTGCACTGATGATGAAATCACATCACATTCAATGCCTTATTTTACCCGAGGTGCTACATTAGCTCCCAGACTTAAAGGGAGACATTTGTTTTTGTGTTTAGTTTGAAAGCAGACACTTCCAAATGTCACCAGAGGTTAAAGCATGACTTGTCTTTCTCTCAGGAAACAGTCACCTGTTCTCCCAACTCAACACCCACCAGCTTGTTCTGCTTTCCACCAGCAGACGGCAGCCGAGGGCCGCTTTACGTCACCCAGAGCAGTGGGGGGGGGGAATACTCTATTACTTCAGGAAAAGTAGCAATACTACATTTATACAAATGTGTAAAAGTCCTTTATTGAAGTAAAATTACTTTATATTTATTCCAACTTATGTATTGATTGTATATCAATATGAATCTGCAAAGTAACTCGTCACTAAAGGTATCAAACTTAGTGGAGTAAAACATATTCCGGTAGTTGCAATACATCAGTTCCCAAAAAAGTTAAATGTTTTAACAACCTGCCTGCTCTTTGAACTCCATGTACATTTGGCTATAAATCAAATGTATCTCATCTATTTTTTCAGCATGAGGGGATGGCAGGGTAGAATGAGAATTACAGTAATTAATAGTCCTGAGCTGCTTTTTAAATAATAAAATGAAGACTATTCCACAAAGCAGTTCATACTTGTTGGCCTGCATACTGTTTACTTATTCCGTTGCAACATATTAAAAAGGTGCAGTTGGACCATTTCAATCACAATTTTACGGTTCAATCAATGAAGATTTGATATTGCCTGGGGAATAGACAACGTATATATAATGTACTTATACTGGTCTCCAGCTACAACTGGTATTTAACACAATGTCTCAAATGACAAATGAGGTCATTGGTAGTGATGAAGTACATAAAATAGTCTCCTGGATCTCAGCCTTAGTGTTCCAGCTCATTATTCACCGTCTCCCATTAGTGGAGTTTGGTTCTCTCAGCGAAAACGTTCTCAGGCTCCGCCCACTAGCGTAGCACCAACAAGTAAACAAACCAAAGTATAGACACGGCATTAATTTAGTGGAGCAATTAGCAGCAGGTGACTCGTGATCACGACTCAAGCTACTTTTTATTCACGGCTCATAAATACTACGGTATTCCCTTCATGAGGAAAGAAGCGACACAAGGCCATCACTGTCTTTATGTGCACTTTTATTGTCAGCACTTGACATGTGGAGGCGTCAGGCAGGGTCGACATAACCAGATCACTTCTTGGACATCTCCTCCTCCAAGGCCAGGGTCTTGATGAACTCCTCCTTCTTGACCAGGAGGCGCTCCTCTCTGCGCTTGCGGGCCTCCTTTGTCTTTGTGCGCCGAGCCTCGGCCTGATCGCTGTAGGAGAGGCAGACCGGTGTTATCATGTGCAGCCAAAAACAAATCCAATGCATGCGCACTGGTTTCAAATATATGCCGAGTTAGGATTGTTCTGGTCGTTGCGTTTTCAGTGGACTGGAGTAATCCACCTGACAATAAAGACAACATAGCGCTAGATAAAAACCATTTTTCTCTGAAGTAACCATGTGAAAGCTTTTACAGTGTACGTAAACGCACCAACACACAATGGAGAGTAGAGCAAGAGTTAACCTTCAAGTAATGATTACGAGATATACTTATCAACTATTTCTCTCGAACATGGGAAACCATGTTATGGACTAGAAAGAAAAAGTGCCAGACTCAAACCCGCTCTCAGGATGAACTGCCCCTTTTCTAAACAAACTAAATACAACTGAAGCTGGGTCCAAACTTACGAGAGGAGCTTCTTGCGAGCCTTGTCTGCCTTCAACTTGTGGATGTGTTCCATGAGGATGCGCTTATTCTTGAACACATTACCTTTGGCTCTCAGATAGAGGCTGTGATACCTGAGAGTCAGCAGAGGGGGGGAAAGCATTGAAATAGTATTATCATACACAAAGCTGCTCAGACACCAGATCTGGTCAGTGTGCCAGTGTGTAACAATAACCTTTACTGAGCTCTAATCCAGATTTAAATATGTCTCCAGGAGGTCTGGTTAGTGTGAAACAAGCCCAGGGTGGAAACTACAAATTAACCAGTATTAAAAACTGTAAATATAGGGTTACAAGACAAATAACATGACCAGAACTAGAATGGGCACTCGGTAGAGCGCATACCTTCGCATATCACAAGATTGGGCATTGAATTATGAACATGTTGCATTAGTTGCATGCCAATTGGACAAAAATGTATCGTGCTAAGGTAAAAAAAGTTTGACCTTTCCATGACCTTGACCTTTGACCCGATTGATCCCAAAATCTAATCAAATGGCCCCCGGATAATAACCAATCATCCCACCAAATTTCATGCGATTCAAGAACATTTTGACCTGTTCATGACCTTTGACCCGATCGATCCCAAAATCTAATCAACTGGTCCCCTGATAATAAACAATCATCCCACCAAATTTCATGCGATTCGGTTCAATACTTTTTGAGTTCTGCGAAAGATTTTGACCTGTTCATGACCTTTGACCTTGACCTTTGACCCGATCGATCCCAAAATCTAATCAACTGGTCCCCGGATAATAAAAAATTTCATGCGATTCGGTTCAATACTTTTTGAGTTTTGCGAATAACACGCATACAAATAAATAAATAAATACACGCCGATCAAAACATAACCTTCCGGCATTTTCAATGCGAAGGTAAAAATAGCTTTATTAAAAGGCTTGTATAAAAAAAAGACGCACATTTCAGAAACGTTTAGCCAACACTAATATTATAACAAAATGTGCATTAGAAAAACAAGACAGGCCACATCAATAAGAGCAGAAGTGACGGTGTCATGAACCTACATGTGCCTGTCGATCTTTTTGGCCTCCCTGTAGCGACGCAGCAGACGGCGCAGGATCCGCATGCGGCGCATCCAGCATAACTTCTCTGGCATACGAGCGTTGGCTGTACCCTTTCTCTAACCTGGGAAAAGGAAGAAGTAATGCATGTCAACTCTCCTGAAGGTATCGATCGTCATCACCCATGTAGTCAGACTCGGATCAGCGCTGCATCGTAGCCATCTTTACACGAGAACTGAACTCACCAACTCCCATGTGTCTTCCCTTGCGACGTGCCAGTGTGTTCTTGCGGCAGCGGGCGCGGGAGTGGACAGTTACAGGTTTGCGAATGATGAGACCATCCTTCACCAATTTACGGACCTGCTGACCTGAAGAGAAGAGAGAAGGAAACAAGTGAGCTATAGGGATGCACTGAGCTCTCAACAATGATCTGTTGCAATAAAGCAATATATATTTGTAAAACAGAGAGTTGAGACCTCGCAATATTGCCAATAGACATTTAAGCACACACATGGAGAAAATATGTTAATGTGATTTGAACTATATGTTGCCTGACACAAACATGTATCATGCATGGAGGTTCTTATGAAAGAAACTATTTAGTTATAATAAAATAATATAGGCTTCAGCTAAGTTGGGCGACCACTCTAAGGTCATGTGAGGATATCTTGAGATCAGCTTCTTTTTATTTAAATGTATATTTGTGTTTCTCATCGGCTCACCAAAGCAGATAAGCACACATCAGCTCGACAAGACAGACATTACAAACGTGTCAGTCGACATGATCCTCAGCATCACTTCAAGTAACAAGCTAGTGCACGTTTAACTTATGTTAATTCACACAAACTAACAATAGTTGTCATCTGTATAATCACCGTTACTTACGTGAGTTGGCGTTGGCGATCTCGTTCGTCTCGTTGGGGTCCAGCCAGACCTTCTTCTTGCCGCAGCGCAGGACGCTGGAGGCCAGCCTCTTCTGGAGCCTGAGCATAACGCAGGACACACGCGACCCAGGTTACACACCTCAAGTAAACTGCCACCCTCGACTTCTGCGGGTGTATCAAACGCGCTGCCGCAACGTGTCGCCGTGTTGTCACGACGTGTCAGCGGCGAAACCGCCGTTAGCCGCACAGCTGACGGGTCAAACCGCCGGGGCGGCAACATGGCTTTTCCGTCTGCTACGTGTTACACAGACGCACGTGAACATGTGTTGGGTGTTGTTGGGAATGTTTAATCTTTCATGTAACGATTAAGGAGACACTCGTGTGATTTATTGGCAAGATAGGTGGTTTAAAAACGTTCATCTTAACGGTGAAATGATGACTTATTTTATGCCATCGACTGTGGTCCTACCTCATGGCTGCTACTTCAGTCGGAAAAGGAAGGCTTGGACTTGGTAGACGGACTGGACTCTACCATTATAGAGGAGAGTCCATCTTTTAACACGAAACAGCTCAGTGTTAGCCCAGACCACACCGCACATTATCAATAACACTTATATTTCAAAGTGCTAATATTTTTGAGGAATTAAAGCTAAAACGTATCGGAAATTATACAGACATAAGCGATCTTGAATTTATTTTCAAAGTTTCAATCGCTGTTCCTCCCTCTTAAAATAATGGTACGAACCATTGTGGGTGAATAATTGTTAGGTGCATTCTTCTTTTTAACCACAAGGGTGCGGTGCTGAGACTAGAAACGCCACGGATACCAGACTCGTAAAAAAGAATTCTGTACGTTTTAAAGAATATTTATATTATAAGTGATATATTGCACTGATGACACATTCAAAATGATATTGTAAAAGGTCTAATTTAACCAGTTTGGATGTGTAAACTTTGACGTAAAGCCTTCAAAACATTAAATTCAGCTTCCTTCAACAAAAAAAATAAGATGAAAAATAGAAAAATAAAATACCTAAGTGCAATTAGGTATTCAAACTCAATAAATAAAAACAATAGAGGGTATTATTACAGTATAATTTTGCGTTTTTTCTTCTTCTTCAAATCAATAGCCAGCTGGTTAAATAGCTGCCATTTTTCTATTGTTCCCAAAAAGGATTGTTTGCGTGGCATAATCTGCACCATTTAACCGATAACCGAGACCAGCCTGACCTATAAAAACGAAATCCATTCCAGACCGTCAACAAATACAACATGTATTATAAGTATGACCATTAATGCCAAATGTATTTGTGGGTTGTCTTCTGGCTGTTTGTCGTAAATGCTGTATGTTATCTCTTTACGAATCCAAAGTAATTGTACTTCTATCATACAACTAATGATGCTGTCTCATACAAGAAAGTGGAGAGAAGACATGAGAAAAGTTCAAGTTCCAGAACTATTGCACCCATCCAAAGTGTTTTCATACATTGTAAACTGTAAGCGATGCACTGTGAAATTCAGCCTTTTAAGGGTGTGAAAGACACCCGTAATAACAAATAACTGTTTAAAAACTAACAGTATTAAGTTTAGCACGACTTGACGTCTAAGATATGCAGCTTTGATATAGAGCCTGAAGAAACGTTTTTAAATATTAACACATTATAATTGAGTATTTGAAGCTTTCAAGTGTCTTCTTTTAATGAGGTACTGCACACTTACATCATGTTTTTTAGTTTTAGCTTCAAACAAACTTATGTGACGATACTTTGATGAAACAAGGCAATGCAGGTGTTGAGAAAAGGACATTTCTTATCACAACTCTTTTAAAAAAACAGCATTTCAGATGTGGAAAATTGTCATTTACTGTTTATAATCGGCCCTGAACCTCTCACGGCCAATGCTGACATAGTGGACCGTTTGGGACTTATCTATGTTATGAACCTTATTTTAAAACCTCTAATCAGATGTCACTGAGCAGCTCGTGCCTCACGCATCCACACATCCCCCCCCCACTTTTTCACATTCTTCTGAATAATGCAGTGGATGGAGTGAGGCTCAGACCAGGGGGGGTTGAAGTTACACTTTTTTTTAAATGCACAATAATATGTGGCTATGTATTTTAAAAATAGCCAATTGGTGCATTATCATCTGACATAATACTCGTTATGGTTGCCAGTGCTCTGTTGCATTCGCGGCTCGCCAGCAGAGGCCCGTCACCACAGCAACGCTGCAAGCTCGCAGTGTGGGTACACGAGGACCACTTGTGTGACTTCTTCACCTCAGGTTACCCAGAAATACAAACTGAAATCATCTTCTGCAGACAAAGTACAACCCAAAGTAGCGGATCACCTCCGACCACAGCTTCAGACTCACTGATCTCCTCGCGTATATATACATGCGTATAAACCTTCAGGGGGCTGGACGACATGCCGGACTGCAGGAGGAGGGTCACTAATGTCACTATGTCACTATCCTTTTGTTTCATACCTCTGAGGTTTGGTATCAAAGTCGCTGAAAGCAGCACTGAGCCTGAGGTCTCTCCTTCCCAGTTACTTTGAGCCACTCAGTCCTCCAATGAGCAGGAAGACATTCTCTAGTGGGGTCAGACGGAAACTGAAATCACATTTGTAGGGTCTATTTAATGCTGAACTCAGCAGTTCCTCTAATGCTGTCCTTCACCAGTGTTGTTCATGCATCAGACGTCACTCATCAAATAAAACCCATCTCAAACAGACAAAAACTGTTCAACACGGAGGAGAGAACTAATGAGATGTTGAGAAATATAAGTCTGGACCTTTTTGTATTTCTCCCTTTTTTTCATATTCCATAAGTTAAATTTATTCTACGGCTGTCGTCGCTGCAAAGAAGTCTGTCCATACGCTCAGTTACCTTGAGCGGCAACAAAGAGGATGAAAAACAAGTGAGCAGCCGAGGACAACCGGAAACGCTGTCCTCCTCCGCCGGCTGCACATTTTGTTCTAGGGGGAAGATGTCGACCAGCTGCTGCAGGAGAGTCACGGAGACTCCAGCATCATTTTTAAAGTTCACTGTGATTCTGTTTTTTCATCTTCTTTTTTTGAAGAGGATAACCATCAAGGCTTCGACTGAGGTATTCATCTCACCGGAAGCATGAGCCACAGAGGACGAGCTCGTGGGCGTTTAATTCAACGTCGTGAGATCTCATCCCATCGGCTGATTCAGGTGGACTTGATCAATCGGTATGACGTCATCTCTGCTGTGTGACCTCAGCTTTTCTCTTTTTCACAGACACACATTTAAACATAGTGAGCATCAGCACTTTAGCTTAAACATATAGTTGCTACAGTGAGAAGAAATACACGTAGATATTATTGCCTATGGAGCGATTTAACGGAATTTATCTGCATATTTTTTTCAGCATATCAATTTTCTAAATACTTTTCAAATTAAGAGTTATGAAATACGTAACCAGTTTATAAAACATGATATTATTTGGATTAAAATACCAAAATAAGTAGTTTAAATGTGTTCCACCTTGAGTAACTACAACATTCAAGTCTCCATCCTTCTCTCCGGATGGACTGACGCATCAGATGTCATGTGTACAGATGAACAGCGTTACAGAGTTACAACACATTCAATGAATATGACAGAAATGATGAAATATGATGACCACGATCCAGATCCATGTCAACCACAATCCACCATAATCCATGTGAACAGAAGAAGAGAGGAGGGGCATCAGCAGGGCCAGAAAAAGATCCAGAATAAGTTTGATATTTTATGCTATTTCATATTCTTTTTGCTGCAAGTGCACAGAGCAATCCTTCTTGATGATGTAATCCATATTTCCTTTTTGATGTGAATATACTTATGTTGATATAATCTCTCTTGATCCACCATGCTAGAACATCAGTGGCCCCTGACGACAACCCACCAAGGGGTTTAAACCGTAAATATCTATAATTCCTGCCATGTTTCGGGGCCCCACCCATGGGTCCATAGTATATCAGTTATAGAGCAGGGTCCCTAGAGTTGTTTTAGTTTATTTTAGTTTGCTCAAGGCCACATCAGCATGAGCATCCAGATGCTACACCTCTCTGCTGCTGCAACACTACATTGAACTATAGCTCTTCCCCATCCTGGTGTCTGGACTCCCAGGCGGGGCCCCAGCGGCCTCCATCACCACCGCCGCTCTGTTGTTCTTTCTTAAGTCGATAAGTGAAGGTGGGGTCTGGTCAGTGGGGCGTGGACCTCGGCTCCCAGCTGGAGTCTGTGGAGCGCAACACAAGAGAGAGAAACGACGTCAAGGCAGACACAGCAGGACAGACACAAACCAGAAGTACAATGAATGTGCCTTCAGAATAAGAGCATGACTGTGTGTGAAGGCTGGGATTATTCTTTATTTTGATATTACTGCTATTACGATTAAGATGTTGATACATTTTGCAATAATGAACTTGTAATAAGGAATCGGCCAAAGTAAAGTTGTAATTCATTGTAAAAAATAAAAAAAATTAAAGGAATTCAAGTGTGTTTCCTTCCACATATTATAACTATATGTGTGAAGCTACAGCCAATATTACACAGTGAAATGTACATGTTTATACAGCATATGATGTATGTGTATTAACATGTGTGTGTGTGTTTTAATGTTATTATACAATAAACATAATATCATGTTTTGAGATTGTGATTTCTTTGTCATGTGTGACTGAGGGTGATGTTTTTTTATCTGCCCCATACATTCCTTTTATGCAGTTCTTTGGGTCCCCTAATTTAGTTTGTCTGTTTTTTATTTTATATTTGTATCTTACTATTATATTTGTTATGCCTTGATTCTCTGTAGAGCACTTTGTAAACTTTGTTTTTAAAGGTGCTATATAAATGAAGTTATTATTATTCACACTGCTGGTTCGCAGTTTGCATTCACATGTGCATTGTGCAAAATTATCATAGATAATCATATCGTCTATATATAAGGCCCTGTCCATTGCATAAACATAAGTAGGCTTATGATTTTCTTGTTGTGGTTTTGATAAAAGCGATTGATTACGTCTTTAATATAGTGTGTAACATCACACCCTCCAGGCTGCTACACTATTCAATTGAATTAGCCAAATATCTTAATTTGAAAACACTAACCGGATGTGCCTGTCATCCCGCCGGCTTGACTCCGGCGTTAAAGCCTGGTGCGCCAGTGAGTTACGCTATAGGCTGGAAGGAGGCAGCTGTTGCCATTATTTTACCAGCCAGCTCAGAAACATCAGCGGCTTCACCCTCCTTTTAAAAAATAATAACAAAAATACAAAACAAGAAGAAGACGAGTCTGTCGACACCTTCATAAACACTCGAAACTGAAAATAGATTTTTTAAAAAAGTTAAATCAAATGGTACAGAAAAGTAGTATGTCCAGGACGCCTTCGACCTCAACCCAGGAGATCCAAATGGACATGTTCGACCATCATCCACACACACAGGTAAGACCACGGGAGGAACAGCAGAGACATCATGAGGCGCGCGTGAACTCTCGCGCATTTATTTATTGTAAATGCGGCGACGGGCTTCACTTCTGGAGATGAACAGGTTGTTTCGGCAATTAAGTCTCTGGATGTGCCTCCGGGAGTCTGGCACGCTGCACGGATTCAAGCCGGAATTGGATGTGAATGTCATCCTCCTCCTAAAAGACACATCAGAAATGGATGATGGGTCGTAGTTGTTGGTTGTTCTTTGGGTGTTGATGTATAAATGCCGCCCTGAGAATGTAGTGTCGTCTCCGTATGTGTAACCGTATATGCGAGGATATAATATACCGATTGTTTTTAATGCTCTCCCTCATTGGGTCCTTTGAAAACCACGCCTTTGTTCAATTAATCATTAATTAAGCCAGTATAGATGACACACTACATGTGGACGTGGCTAGCTGGAGGAGAGATGGTAAGGTTTTATTTAAAATGGCACGAATACAAAAATACAGAAAAAAATACAAAATTCGAGGTAAAGTTTTCAAAACCTTTTAACAAAGTAATTATTTTTCTTTCTTTTTTTAAAGATCCGTTTTTTCAATCTGGAGGATTACAATTTTATCCCTGAACTTTCGTTTGGTTTCACTATTTATTGCGGTTACAGTGGCTGTGAGGAAGTGACATGATGCTGTGGGCATGTTTAGTCATAACAGTGTAAACGGATGAACAATAAAGAGGAGCGTATCTAGAACAGCACACCCACACTGAGCGCAGTCATTGTCTCTCTGGAGAAGGGAAAAAAGAAACACCCTGTCATAGACAACCAACGCTTCAAACAATGCCAAGTGCCTTTTTTTACTCCCACTCCTCCCAGCTCCTCTCTCTTCCTGCCCAGCTCTTCACATTCCCCATGCATCCACTCTGAATGCCCCACTATCTCCATCCTGCTCTCAGCATCTCACCTCGCCCGATCTGTTTTTAGAAATCATATCTTTATCTGCTGCGGGGCTCTGGTGAGAAACAGATGGACCCCCTCCTTGTGCCAGGCAGCGAGGGAACGGTGTGTGTGTATGTGTGTGTGTGTGTGTTTCTGTGTGTGTGTGTGTGTGTCACCTCTGATCAATTAGATATAAAGTTCACGCAGACCCGCAGCAGGTCATGCTTGCGTATGTATTTATAACTCTGCCGTGGAGTGACAAGCAGGGATCCGCGTTTCTAATATCCTGGAGGAGACCGTAGAACCGATCCAGAGGGAGGGTCGCTCGGATTAAAGACGTGTGCCTGTTGAACGCCGTCAGATTGTAGATCAGCGGATCCACAATCTGTGGATCTCTGTGAGCAGAACGTCTACACGCTGTGGGCGAAGGAGCGTGTCGTGGTTTACATTTGACATTTTACAGTACCCCACCAAAATCTGGTCAAAGTGCCCACGTTTTATATCATGTTATTTTCACCTCACCACCCTTCACCCTCCACGCTCTTTGCTTTTCTAGTTTAGACCCCCCTGCTCACACACACACACACACACACACACACCACCCTTTTTAATTATACACTTAATCTGGGAGGATGTTTACCAACAGGAAGCCTTCCCTCCCTACTTCCTCTCTGACATTTCCCTGCCCTTTGCTGACAGGAAGTCGGCCCATCATGGCTCCCATCGGAGAGAGACCCCATGAGCGCTTGCGCCCACACACATGACGTTTAATGTAATTGTGAACTCGTGACGGTAGAGGATACGTTTGGTCCTGCCGCCGTCACCAAAACGTCCGATAAAGAAACTTAATTCTGTAACAACGTGGGTCTTATTTGAGGGATTTAGCGATGGTCCATTTGATCTGCTGGGATGTCTGGTGTCCCAGCAACAGCTCGGGCAGGGCCAACATCCACAGGCTAATCCGGTTATCTAAGTCACCTGTTTGCAAATGAAAGGGAAGGTGAACATATTGATTTCTTACACTATCTTTCGTCAACGTTCAGGTTTTGCAGAGTTTCTTCCTTCTATAGCGCTTTGGATCATTTAACTCATGTCTCTGTGGTTCAGACTATATAACTGAACTCTGTTTCGACAGATATGGGCAGGGGACAGTGCTTAAAAATCAGTTCTCAGTCAGAACTCATGAAATCCTTTTAAAACATACAGTGAGAGACATTTTTACAACACGGCGTGTATTTATTGCACAAGATTTATCGGAGTTAAGCAGCTTGATGGAGGCAGAAACACAACATAGCTTAAAGCGACCGCTTTTACACGCTGGCACACAATCTTCTTCCCGAGGAGGTCGGGATTCAGAAAACAGAGAATGGTGAGAGTCTGCAATGATTTTGGTTGCTTGTTTCATGGCCGCCTGCATGTTCAGGTCTTTAGCTGGTTGGTTCTGGCAAACCGGCCTGTTTACAACCTGCTGGAGTCATGTTGCTCCCTCTTAGCTGGTTACATTAGGATGCTGAGTAAGACTCCATTGACACCAGAGCTGTGTCTGGACATCCGGTCTGGATGAGGTGAAACATGTTCATGCAAGTGCAGAATGGATGGCAGTCAGAATGTGATTGGATTGGCTTGTTGACATCTGGAGGAGGTCTGGTTCACATGTGATCAGATCGTTGCCAGGTGTCAATGGGATCTTTACCTACCGGCTACATTCCTAAAGTATATATTTACTATTGATCGAGTCTGTCCTAAATCAATAGGTGTCCATGAAGACATTGAAACACATGTGTGCTGTAATCATTCCCCGTGTTCCGACTGGCCGTTACAAGATCCCTTCCGAATACACGGTACAAAACCTTCAGTGTGAAGCTTATACGAGCGATTTTATGAGCATTTTAGTTTAAAATGTAATCTTTGCGTTTAGCTGTCGAACTGCATTGAATTGTTAATAACAAGGATGTTTGCACAGAATGAGCACGGTTGGTTTGGCTCCCCCATCACGTCCATTGAGGGAGCATAAGGGTTGGGGGGCTGAGGGGCGGGGCCATGGGAGGCGTCTGACAGGCCACTCCCACATGACAGTATTGTGAGCAGGTGTGTGGAGCCACACATGTGGAGCTGATCTCCTCTTCATGGGAGAATAAAGGACAATCAGGAAAGTGAAGAGTGAGAACATCTCTTCCCTTCAAGTTTCCAGGGTAAACCGTTGTTGTATTTTGAACCGTTAAGTTCAGCCAGCGGCTCGCTAAGGTTGTTCTTATTCTTATTGTGGGAGAAGGTCTGTTTTGTTTTTAAGACATTTTTCCTTCCACAAACACAATCCCATTCCGGATACTTTTATTGTCACAATTTAGTACATTTCTATCGATATAGTTACAACGTTAGAAAAGCAACGTTTAAGTCAAACCTGGCGCTGCCTTATACATTAGATAGATAGATAGATAGATATATACTTTATTAATCCCCAAGGGGAAATTTGTCGTGACAGTAGCAGCAACGCACAAGAATAAAAACAAAACACAAAATATAAGAAACAGGGATGAAAGATATAGAAGTATACAAGTAAAATAAAAGTAAAATACAAAACAAAACAAAATATATATGTAAATATACAACACACATGCATACACAACACTGACAGATCAAATCAAATACAAAAAAATAATATTAAATAGACAGAGTGCAAAAAGCAAAGTGCAAAAAGCAAAGTGTGTGTATGAGTGCAGAGCAAATGAAATGAAATGTGTGTGTAGTGAAAAACTTCCTCACAATGAGGCTCAGAGCTTATAATTAAAGATGGTCGGGGATCGGTACTTGGTATTGGTTGATACCCAAAGCCCAGGTATCGGTATCATAACTGAAAAGGTCGGACTGGTGCATCCCTAGATATTTATTTTAGGTGTAATAGATGTCTTTACCTTAAAAGAATACCCTGATATGTGGTCGAAAATGTTTCCATATCTTTTTTTTCTTCTTGTACATGTTTTACATGTTATACACATCTTATATTATGTTTATACATAGTCATCAGCGCACATGGCATTTTCTAAAAAACCCTGATTGTTTGACAACCTTTTCAGTACACAGGCTGTTCTCATACTTAAACCAATGGCATTTGTTTAAATCCCACACAACCAATGTGTATTATACGTCACGTAATCGTGACCCAGGAAGTAGTGAGACCGACAACGTCCTTCAGGGACCGAACCGAGTGGTTTTCTGAGAAGACGGATGTTTATTTTGAAAAGTCTGTACGCAAACAAGTGGAACTGAACATGCGTTGCTCCACATTTGCATGACAACACGTGTAATTCAGAATAACTTTGTGCAAGGTTACGTTGCAGTCGACTAGAAACCTTTGACAGCAGTGATGTCATCTATTTAGTATCGGTTGGACTTAACCCCCAAGTACAGCTGCTCAGTTCCATCTTATCTCAAGCATCATCGCCTCAAGTAAACATTAAAAGCCAGTAACTACTTGGAGAGGTTTGCGTACAACCCCGTAGTTGTTGGTTACATCTCAGTTGGTTTATGTTCATCCCATCTTTTGTTTTTGTTGCCCGCCAGGAGGTTCAAAAAGTATTCACGCAAACAGCTCAAAACCGATTTGTCTTTTTATCGGTTAACCCTGGAAACCTCTCGGCCAGCGGTGTGTTTTCATGTGTCGTCCGTAATGCTTGTTTAAAGGCAGGCAGTCAGTCTCAGGGCATCGGCCGGCTCTCGATGTGGAAGTGATAATGGAACACTTTGCCGAGGAGGCATCACTGTTGCCGAGATATGTTAGCGGTCACGGAATCCTTCCCGTTGAGCCGAGAACAACCGCACACGGACCCGCGGACAGGTTGGAAGCAGCTGCTCGGTCGTATCCGATGTTTACAGAGGCGTACCGGATGGGTCTGCAGGTTAGAGCTTTGGGAGCTCGGTCGGTTTATCAAACGCACAGTTGTGGATCAACCGGTCCCAGCTGGGGTTGAGTCCACCCTGGAGAGGCCGCATTCTGTACGTTAATGTCGGACCTTTATTTCTAAGCATTATCTCAGCAGTTCGCAGCTCAGTTGTTATAACAACACAGTCGGCCTCCTAATGAGCCTTCTGCAAAATGTGATTAGTCGGCATTGTGTAACCATGGCAATGTGGGCAGGGTGGTCTCGTAATGCAATGTGTGGCCTCTGCTCAACCCGTATAGGTGCCGTTTGCTCGGGGTCTGCCAATCAGATTACACGGCCCAGTCTGCATCAGGACATGACGACGAGTAATGAAGGCTTCTGGACGCACTGGACACATTTACTCTGGTCCACTTCCTCCCCAGACTGGGACTGGAGCTGCTTGATCTCTGCTTCCGTCTGACTGCCTGATCATATTCAGAAGCTTTTACAAATGCTACGCCAAATGTTAAATGCTGTCATGGTTTCTTTTGAGATATGCCACGATAAATTATTATGGAGCAACTCAATTTTAACAGTTTGTGTTTTTCTCCTTCTTTCCAATCTCTCCTCTTCCTCACCCTCCGACCTCTTCATCTCCAGGGGAAGTACGGCAAGAGGAAGAGCCGATTCAAGCGCTCGGACGGAAGCACCTCCTCTGACACCACCTCGAACAGCTTTGTCCGACAGGTAACATTTTACACGTAATCCTTCCCCCAGACCGCTAATCCAGGTGCTAGACTGAGTCTCGGCTTCATTTTGTTGAATGAAAACTCATACGAATGTTTAATGGAGTCAAAATGAGGTCTTTCGACGCAGGATATTACGCCGCTCCGTGTAGATGGCAGTTTAATCATTATTTATGACTTTTAATTTCTCTCAAATCTAACTTTTACATCAGCTGAAACGATTGGATAATAAAACGATGAGCAGATCACCATGAAGAGAATCATTTTGATCATTGATTAATTGGACATTGCAAAAAATCCACGAGCAAATCTTCGATATGAGGTTTACATTCTGAGTGTAATGCACACTGAAGGTTTTACTCGCGTATCCTTCTCTCTCTTGACCTGTGTGTTTGTCACAGGAACATATTGTGCTGTATCTCACACACTGAAATGGCGTTGATAGCATCCCCGGTAACAACAGCAAAACCCCGGTGACTACAGCGACACAGCTTGCTCTATTGTCACAGAGTTGGAGCTGAGAGACATCAGCACAGACTCCTCCGGAGACTCAGACGGTAATTATTCGTCCCCAGGTGTCAGACTCTGGTCTGAAGGTGAAGATGCATCCGATTGGCTCCGTCGGAAAGAACTCATAAGACCTGTCAGTAGTCCAGCATCATCTGTTGGGGCTAAGAACGGGTCAAGAAGACTCTCTCGGTCACACAGAAACACTTCCTCTCCTCCGGGAGTTTCGGTGGCCGGGGGTCACGCCGGCGACCCCGCGCCGCGGTCCTGTCTGGACATGACATTTCTCCAAGTCACGCCGTGTGGCAGGTAAATGAGTCCGTGTGTCTGAACTCTTCATTTGTGAGAGGAAATGATTTGCCCCTTCGCCGGATGACATTAACCTGTTTAGTACGGGGTGTTTGCTTGAAACAAAATGAAAAATGAAGGGGAAAAAAGAATCCAATTGCTGTTGGTGAACACGGAGCTGAACTCTCATGTGGTTTCTAAAGGTTAGCTGCATCCTCGCCTCCACACATCACCCTTCCCGCCGCCTTGTCCTTCATTAACTCTGGGACTCTGCCTGCTGGAGGACCACGTGAACCGAGGCCTGCAGGTCAGGCGGGATTCATAATCACTGGCACCGTATGAGGAGCTCGTTACCCGAAGTCAGGATGATTTGACGTACCCTCGGACTAACGTCCTCTCCTGTCGCGTGCTGTTGCTGCACGCCGTTTCCCTCAGCAAGGAGCTGCCGTTTTAAACACTTAGAAATGCTGCACGTAAACCAAAAATGGATTTAGTAACTAATGAAGTATCTGAGTGTTACGTTAACAGGAACGCAATATCTCGAACCATTTTAGGATTTAAAAACGGGCTTTCGTCAGACAAAAGGATGCGTTCGGGCGCCTTATGGGTTTTGGTCATATCGCCTTTTTTAGCCTCCCCTTGAACAACGCAAAGCAGAGCCCTGTATAGGCTTTACAGTCTCACACACACCTACGCAAGTGCAGCCTCATTCACCACACACACACACACACACATACAAATACACAAGAGCCACAATCAGCCAACGGTAGAGCTGGCTGTTACACTCGGCCTGGTTTCCACGGCAACCGGGCCACTGAATCTCCCTCTGTGCAGGCACAGTGGGATGGAGAGACGAAGGAGAGGATGTTTAGATGGGTTTGTGTGTGTGTGTGTGTGTGTGTGGGGGTGGGGGGGTGGGGTGGGGGCAGCCTACATGTTTGTGCAATGCTGGTCTGTCTGTTGAGTTTAACAAAAACACGTTTTCCGTCAGAGACAGTCTGCTACCGCTGCATACAATAGGTAGCATGTATGCTGTTGTTGTTGTGTATGTTGTGTGTGTGTGTGGGGGGGGGGGGGGACGACAACGTTTTTTCACATTTTAAATATTTGCAATCTTAGCAATTGCATGTATACATCGCAAAGTGCTTTACACATGTCAACATTCACCCATTCACACACTCGTGACAGAAGCTGCCGTACAAGGTGCCAACTGCTCGTCTAATCTAATCGTCACACACACAAATGTGGTCGAGGCGGCTGATACACTCGGCCTGGTTTCCATGGCAGCTTTCGGCAGTATTTGGGGGTTCGGTATCTTGCCCAAAGATACTTCGACATGCAGAGAAGCCGATGATCGAACTGCCCATCTTCTGATTTAGAAGGCGGCTCTACCTCCTGAGTCACAGCTGCCCTTTAGGATTTATAATAAACGACGTTGTGTACATGTAGCCTTTTTTAGTCTCCTTTGAACAACCCAAAGCATACTTCTGTACAGGATTTACAGTCTCACACACACCTACGTAAGTGCAGACTCACTCCACACACACACACACACACACACACACACATATACATATACTGCATATGCTCATACACAACACTGTAGCATCATGACATAAAATCTAATTAGAGCGTCGGTCATGTTGCGTTTATAATGAAAGTATTTTAACATACAACATTTGTACGTGTCTATCCATAGTTTTAGACATAGTAAAAACAGACATAGTTAAGCAGAGTACCATGCATCCCATAAACACCCAGCTGCATTACTCAGTTAGAACACGCACACACACACATATCAAGAAGATATCATCATTAAGAAACACAGAGTATACACTCATGTAATCTGGCAGAGAGTTTTTATAAGACCAGAAAGATAAACAGAAAATGTACGATATACAAAGCAACACTTTCTTGGTGCTCTTTTCTAAATATGTATTATAAATGGGATTACTTTTGGTGTGATTGGGTAGCTATCTTAAGCTATATTACAATAATTAAAACCATTAAAAAATATGAACATAATATGAGGGATTCATCCAGCAGAATGCCAATACATTGTGTAGTATTTCAATAACTTATATCTTAAGTCATAAAATACAGTTAAAAATCCCTTATTTAAGACCAAAAAATTAAATTATAGCTAGTTGTACATAAACCAAGTAGACAGCTTGTGTCATCTGAAAATACAATCTGAATCAGTGTGCCTGAGACTTTGGGAAGGTAATTAATACTTCAAAGATTATAAGGGCAACCGGATTGAGCTTTGTGATAAGAGAATTTACCCTTTGCAGACTGGCCAGTGGCCAGCTCGGACCAGGGTCCTGCCTCGATTGCCAGGTGGTGTTATTGATCACATTCACACTGCGATCTGTAGACGTTAGCTTCTATCTTTATTTGGTTGTACCTGTTTTTGCTGGTTAATCAGTTTTAACATCCTGGATATATCCTTAAAATGCATATTGTGGACCCTTCTGCTTCTCTTCTCGCCGTTAGTGCCAGTGTTGGCTCAGTGGTAGCTCTGACAGCTTGATGGAGCAGCAGCAGGGGGCGGAGCTTAGTGAAGGGTCAGTTGGCTCCTTTATAGGATACCAACTGCTGTCTATCTGGTGAAACTGTGCATTGTTTCATATTCAAAGATGTAAAAGCTGCCGAAGAAGAATATGATAATTAACTGTTTCAAATGCCTTCTATGTGTCTGGAAACAAATCCTTTAGTGTGTTCCTTCCTATCTATAGCTTTGTATTTGATTTGAGATATTTGTTGCACGTTTTTTCCCTTTTCTCAAGTTAAAAAGGTGTTAAATAGATATTAAGCAGTGTTAATTACAAGGGGTTTTCACTCTTACGTCTAACATTTTTATTTTGTTGCCATTGTCAACCCCTCCTCACCCCTCAATTGCGTCACAGACCCGATTGTGTCTTGGTTTAGCTGCATCTGTGAAAGGTGTCGAAGGTCTCGGTGTCGTGTCAGTTCTGACGTGTGACTCCCAGCAGAGCCCCAGTGGCTGCTGGGTTTGACTGCTGGTGGGCTTCACTGGTGTGTCTGCTGGCAGCTCTCCATGTATTCCCCTTCCCCAGCTGGGTGTGTGTCATCAGGTCTTTCTCCAAGAGAGGCGGTCAGGTGTGTGGCCATGGAGGAGCCCCTTTCATTGTGTCAGAGGTCGCCCTCTAGTGGACACACTCAAACAACACCCTGTAGACCGCCCTCTTTCTGCCTTTTTATTTGTCCCAATTCCATACAATGTGCTCATTACCTTCGCATTGAAAATGCGGAAGGTTATGTTTTGATCGCCGTGTATTTATTTATTTATTTGTATGCGTGTTATTCGCAAAACTCAAAAAGTATTGAACCGAATCGCATAAAATTTGGTGGGATGATTGGTTATTATCCGGGGACCAGTTGATTAGATTTTGGGATCGATCGGGTCAAAGTTCAAAGGTCATGAACAGGTCAAAATCTTCTTGAATCGCATGAAATTTGGTGGGATGATTGGTTATTATCCGGGGACCATTTGATTAGATTTTGGGATCAATCAGGTCAAAGGTCAAGGTCATGGAAAGGTCAACATCTTTTTTTTACCATAACACGATACATTTTTGTCCAATTGGCATGCAACTAATGCCAAAATGTTCATAATTCAATGCCCAATCTTGTGATATGTGAAGGTATGCGCTCTACCGAGTGCCCGTTCTAGTTTTTCATAGAATACACCTTTTGCAGTCAGTACGAAATAAATAAATACCTAATTGGTGCATGTGTACACCTAATAATCCCTCCTTGAATTAAAAACAAATCGCATTAATTTAGTTTATTATTTGAATGATCCAATCTAGATTCTTATCATATATTATTCAGATATTATGTGTTGACAGAGGTCACTGCGTGTTAGCGCTGCGTGATGTGCAAATCAAGTTATTCAAAAAGGTTATTTCAATTGTAACGTAGATCACCGCTGGCTGTACTGGCTGCCGGACATCGCAACATTCCCTTGAACTGTGACGTGAGAGAATTTCTCTTTGTGTGTGAGCTGTGCAGCGATGGACGTGAACAGTGTGTGTCGCTAGCACCAGTTAGCCAGCCGTCTGCAGTGATCTCTACACAAACGGTGCGGATGAGTTAGTAAACACACTTCCAGGTCCTGCCCTGTTTGGGTCTAATTAGGGTCTTGTGGGCATAACAAATATGGATATGGTATTTTTTTTGTTATTTTCCACTACCGTTCAAAAGTTTGGGGTCACTTAGAAATGTCTTTATTTTTCAAAGAAAAGCACTGTTTTTTCAATAAAGATAACATTAATCAAAAATACACACTATACATTGTTAATGTGGTAAATGACTATTCTAGGTGGAAACGTCTGGTTTCTAATGAAATATCTCCATAGGTGTATAGAGGCCCATTTCCATCAACGATCACTCCAGTGTTCTAATGGTACATTGTGTTTGCTAATCGCCTTAGAAGACTAATGTCTGATTAGAAAACCCTTGTGCAATTATGTTAGCACAGCTGAAAACAGTTATGCTGGTGATATAAGCTGTACAACTGGCCTTCCTTTGAGCTTGAAGTTTGCAGAACAAAATTAATACTTCAAATATTAATCATTATTTCTAACCTTGTCAATGTCTTGACTATATTTTCTATTCAATTTTCAATTCATTTGATAAATAAAAGTGAGTTTTCATGGAAGACACGAAATTGTCTGGATGACCCCAAACTTTTGAACGGTAGTGTACATTTTCCAAGGAAAATGAGTCCTTGGTCCGGATAGTTTTATAACTTAAGGCTTGTTTGGATTCAAGGCTGCACTGAGAGTACAGCGTCTCCTATAAATAAAACTGACCCGTTGAGTGTGGAAGACATTTTGAAGTCAATTCTGAGGAGCCGTTCATTCGACATTGGAATCTGAATCATTGGATGATCATGGCCAACACCTCACCCTAATCCCTCCTCCGATACCCTGAGGGGCGAGAGGCGGAGAGAGGGACTGGGAGGAATGAAGCAAAGCCAGAGAAGGGAGGGGGGTTTCCCCGGTCACTGCCCCAGTCCTCTCCCACGTCATCAGGGCATTGAATGGCTGACGGCTGCATACCGAGCCTCCTTCTGGGTCTCAGTGCGTTCGTGTCCCTGTTTCTGCCCCGGCCCGGGCTAAATATATTTCCCCACTTTGCAAATGTAGCACAAGTCCTGCAACCCGACCCCCAGTCAGCTTCAGCTCCCTTCCTCGACACAAGGTTCACGTTCCTCTGGGTTGTGGAGGTGGGGTGTGTGTGTGTGTGTGTGTGTGTGTGTGAAGGGGTTGAGGGTTAAGAGAGCGCTCTCCTAGTCGCATACACAGGGCACTCTTTTCTGGCTCTCTCTCCTATCATATACATCACACACACACACACACACACACACATACACACACTGACAAACACACACATGTATTCTTCTGCACTTGTCAAGCTAACAGACAGATCACACTGGTAGCTGCTGTCTCTCTCTCTCTCACACACACACACACACACACACACACCTCTGTCTGTGGACTCCGGCGTTGCCCCCTTGGTTTGCCTCGGTGTGGCGAGCGTGGCAAACGAGGCATGGAGCGGATTCAAAGGCCCGTCATGGTAAGGAGGCTCTGGATAAGCGTTTGGCTGCGTTTGACTGAACTGGGGGAAGTTTCATGTGCGAGTTTCTCCGTCAGCGTGTGGATCCGGATCGAGTTTCGAAACCCCAGCAGACGCTCTGGCTCTGAGATATGACAGGAGAATGCAAGTCGCCGCCCGTGTCCCGATGGCGACTTACCTCCTGGTCCGCGGCTCTCTTCGCTCTCCTCGGTGTGATTCCATTTTGGGCCGGGCCACAGCTGCTGGGAAGGCACTGTGTTTTTAATTAGACTCCCAGTCCCACCGGTTGCCTCTGCTGCTATGTGCGCCGCCGGCCCGGCACTGTGGCCATTTCAGGGGGCTCCTTCCACTGCGGCCCCCCGGTCACAAAGGGGCCTGGGCTGGATCCTCGTTTAACTTTTGATCGAGCTTGGCTGTGTTTCCTTTGCTATTGCACATTTTGAATGTGTTGGCTTTCCCTTGTCTTTTTGCAATTATTGCATTTCAGGTTAATTCGATTTTATTTTCATTGGAAGTATATTGTGATGATTGGGGCTACAGATAGCAATTGTTTTTCTATTCATCTGTCAGTTCAGTAAAGTGACATAAATATCAGTGGGAAGTTCACAGATTCCAAAGTGAAGTCTTCAGATTGCTTGTTACGTCTCACCCAAAGATATTAAATTTATAATGCCGTAAATCAAAGGAAACCAGCAAATACTAACTGTGTGTATTTGTTTGATACATCGCCTTGAACAATCAAGCGATTATTAAAATTGTTGATTGGCTATTGATGGGGTAATCAGTCCAGCATTGTGATGATTAGATCACATGATTGTTTATCACGCGCTTGCTCCATGGCATCCACTTAATGATTGTTTCATTATCAATACATCTGACAATTATGTCAATACAATATCACAAAAAGTGTCATCAGCACTTTCCCAGAGCATTTGAAAAAAAAACAGCAAATATTCACTTTGAAAATAAATTATAAATCAAAAACAAATCTATAATTTAGAGCTGATTGATTAATTACTTCAGCTCCCATTCTGCAAGGTAAGGCACGATTTTAACCTTTTTAAATACACACCGATATTGTTGTATAATCAAGTCTGGAAGAATATTCAGTGTTCACTGCCAGATTCGTACTCTTTGATAAGATAACTTTAAAAATAAAAAAAGTATTGAGGCGATGTTATTGGAGAGCTCCTTGTGTTAACGCGACATTAAATGACATGATATCGGTCTCTCTTTTGCTCGTTAGTGAATTTCTATTGAATTCAGTCCCTGAGTCATCTGGGTCGTCATCTCCACTCTGTCCCGCTGGTTGCCATGACGCGGCTGTGACTGAATAAAGGAGTTTGGCCATTTACAGCCACCGGGCCTCAGTGACTGAGGCTGTGCTTTGGGATTCCTCCGTGTGTAGCCTCCGTCTGACGTGTTTCTCCTTTACTTACCCTTTGATTCACACGTTTCTTTCTCTGCTCCTGTCTTCACTGAACTAATCTCAGATGTGATACAGTTAGACCTCAACAGATGAGATGGTGTTTTCTTCTCTGACATATTTGATGACATGGGGCACAAGGAGACTCTGAGATAAAGCAAATAAGATAATAATATTGAATTATTTTGCTTTTCCTTTATTTTTATCACGTCATCTGAGCTGATGAATATATATTTAATATCTTCCTAATGAGGGGTTCACACTCTCAGATGGTTATCTCTTCTTTCTGTGACAGCGCTGTCGTTACGGCGGCAGCATATTGAAATCTTTGACCTCTGCCCTGTTATCTATCACAAGAACAGGAAGACACAGAGGTGATGGTTTCCTTTGTTTTATAAAGAGCTTAAAGAGGAGGAAACTAATCCAATTGTCGTGCTGGTTCAGTATTTACATGATCATGTATACGCAGCTGTGTGTGAGATCATTCTTAATTCATCCAACTCCCTTTTTTTCTTCAAATTTCCTCTTTTTCTTGAAACCATTTTTAATGGTTCCATTGCAACTAATTTCTCTTCTGCAGGTTGACTCTTTTCAACACTCATTATTCAAAGCACTTCTCTCTTGCTGGCCCGCCCTCACTCCTTATTCCATTACTCCCCCTACGCTCTGTCGCTCTCTTTTCCCCCCCGTCCGTTTATCCGATATCAAAAGCGAAGGAGGTGCATATTCATCACAGCGGCATCCATCGTGAAGAAAATGGAGAGCGAACAGTCGGTTCATTTTCAGGACGATTACTGAGCTTCACCTCCTGCACCTGTCTTGGGTTTTGCTCTTGTTTAACCTTCTGTGGTCCGACAATACGGATCAGTTTGGATTTTATTAAATGTAGAGAACATTTTGAGTTTGGTAGTCTTGTTAAACGTGGATAATTCATTTTGAGGGAAAATGAAACTCCCCAAAGGCCTAATGTTTATGTTGATGTATTGCTGTGGTATCCTCCAGGCTTTGAGCTCACAGCTGTATCTCATTGATCGTACGATGTTGATTTCCCTTCAGGGTATTTTATTTACCATTTGATGCCTATATCTTCGGTCTACCTCCTTCCAGATGCCGCTCTCACCGGCTGCCTGTGTTAAGCTGCGGAGATGGTTACTATGACACTGCTGGGGTCTCTAGTCTGGCACCGCCAATAGGAACGAAGCTCCGCCATCAGGTGGCCTGTAGCTATTTTGAACAGGAGCCGTATGTGAAGTGAAGCAAGCAGCTAAATTAGAGACGCAACCCAGTGACATGAGGGGAGAATAAGAAGAGAGGGAAGGAAGGAGAGCGTCAGAAAGAAAAGGTGGAGGGCGTGTGTTCAGCCGCTCGCTCCGTCGATCAACACGTTCTGAGAGCAGAGAAAGGGTGCAGAGAGGTTGTTGATCAGTCGCTATTTTGTTGACTCTCCAATTGTTCACTGCACCTTTTTTGAAATATATAAAATGTTTCCTATCGTGTCTGTCGCCATGAATCCTGCATCCTTAATCCTTCCATCTTCCTTCTTCCCTGACTGACTCTCCCTCTGGTTGTGTGTGACGTGAATCAACTGGATGAGTGACTCACAAAAGCGTTTGTCCACACACACACACACACACACACACACACACACACAGCAAGAGTAATCCCTCCCACTCCCTCTCTCTACATCGTGCTGCGTCACCGACCTGTTGTAGTGAGCCACTCGGATAGTTCCAGACGTCATATTGGTTTTTTTCTTCTTTCTTTTTTTCTCCACTAAAAACGTTCCCGTGGGTTCCCCATGAGGGTGTGTTAACCTCCACTCAGCCAGTGCCCCGTGTTGGGATGCACTTGTATGATTTAGAAGATGACTCACGGCTGGTAAGTGGGAGGCGGCTGTTATCGTCCTCATTAGATGCTGCATGCCACTCACGGGATTATTCCTCCTACCTGAGTGGGATGCGGGCGCATCGCCGCAAGCGTTTGAGTTGGAGTGAATGAAACAGGAAGTGGGGACGGTTTGTTTTTATTGGTTTGTGGATGCCAGAGGATGCGGGGAGTAGATAGCCGTCGCCTTGGCAACAGGGAGTGTCCACAATTAGCGGCGACTCTCGGTGCGACAGGTGGTTGAGCTAGAATCAACATTTGTGTTTGCGTTTCGTTTGAAATCATAGAGAGACGTGGGGACGTCGAGGAGCAGTAACACACACACACACACACACACACACAGACTGCGCCGCAATGATGCCTCACTCTGAGACATGGTTTCTCTCTCTCTGGATATATTTAGACCTTCAGGTGCACTTGGTGATTATCATAAGGAATGCCACCAAGGACTCTATCATTCACTTCTTTGTCATCCTTTTTTTTAAAGAACATCATTTTTGCTTTTTACTGTCATTGAGCAGCACGCTGCAATAGAAAGATGGGATAAAGTGTTTGGGACCGTCAACAAAGGTCCCTCGGAAAAACCAAACCCGGGATGTTGTCGTTATATATGGTGTATTAACCACAAGGCCACCGGGACGTCTCACTTTTGATCTTTTAAAATAAGAAGCATTGAAAACTATTCAGACTACAGCAAGTTGGCAGCAAGAAGCCGTGAGTTCAGAGCAGGGCTGGGTATCAGATCTCCGTACTTAAGCGTACCGCACTGATTTAGTTTAGCATCAAAGTGTTTACCTATCCTTTCATGAGCAATCGTTTCAGTTTTTCTAGTTTTAAGATTTTATTTCCGATTTTTCTTCACTTCTGATGCAATGAGCCGGCTGATTGACAAATTTCCCCTTGGGGATTAATAAAGTATATATCTATATCTATCTATCTCTATCATTTTGTGAAATCCAAAAAGGGGTTGAAACATTACAATGCATTATTTCTATACATTAATCTTCCAAACTAAGCTATCAAAAATTAAACAATATCGAAACCGTTAAAACAAAAAGCAGCCTCGGTCCAGAGATGTTTGCCATCCTCAGTGAGTGCACTCGTTGTCAGACGACTCATGTGAAGGGAATTGTTCATCATCGTTACATACGGCGTATGTCATCTTTGTGCATTCTCACCTCTATTTTAAAATCCCACACCTAGTGACTCACTTCTTCTGCCTGGCACATTCAGCTGTCCGCATTCTCGTCAGCACCTCCTACAATGCGCCAGGCAGCTTGTCAGCAGAAAGAAGAAAAAAACACAGCAAGAAGAGAATAAGTGGGATTGTTATATAAGTTGAACACTCAAGCACTTCAGAAGTTCAGGCTGCCTCCCTCACTGTACAGTATGCCGGCGCCGCGGGCCCACAGGAGGAGGCTCTGGTTTTTATTGTGGTATGGGTGTCTGGATGAGGGTCAGCAGCAGAGTCAAGTTACCGCGCATGAGTGTTGGAAACTGTAGCCCCTTCATGAGAAATGTATACCCTTCCTAATATTATGAACAGTCCTCAGGACACTTTTTTGTCTCTCTCCTTCTGTCTGTCCCTACTTGACACACCTACACAGCAAATCTGCCGTACCCGTGCGGAAAGACTCGACGCCTCGGACTCACTGAAGCTGCGCAGTGGAAAAGTCGGCTTGTTATGCATCCTCTGCACGTCGAGTCAAACCGCCCGCTTTCACGCAACGTGAAGGCCGAGGCCCCTTCTGTGTCGATAGGTTACGCGCTTCTCGAGGCAGTCGTGGCATTTTGACCGCAAATAAATTGAGCGGTAGAGCCACGAGCGCTCTTCAGACGAGGAAAGTGAATTTGAAACGAGACGAAGAAAACAGGAAACCTAAAGATGAAGACGGGTTGTGGACAGCGGACATTCAAACATACTGTATACCCAGATGCTATTGAGCTGATTTCAGGTCTTGTCCTTTTCCCCTCCTCAATTTGATGTTATTGTGCATTTTAGGGCTCTGCGGACTCCTACACAAGCCGACCATCGGACTCAGACGTGTCTCTGGAGGAGGACCCAGAGGCTCTGAGAAAAGAGGCCGACAGACAGGCCCTCGCCACGCTCGAGAAAGCAAAGGTCAGAGTTCAACTGCTTGATCTCCGCTATGTCATCCATCTTGCACAGTGTTAGTTTAATAGTCGTCCATTTTGCCGAGTCTTCCCATCGGCGTTAAGTAATTTGACACTGTTAAACTTCATCAGTGTCAAGGGGACTCAGAGTTATGGGTGGGTTTTCTTGAGCCGCCATTCTGTATATTAATATCTGTCTTTCCCGTCACCGCTCCAGACCAAACCGGTTGCTTTTGCTGTGCGGACAAATGTTGGTTACAACCCCGGACCCAGTGATGATGTTCCTGTGCAGGGCATGGCCATATCCTTCGAAGCCAAAGACTTCTTGCACATTAAAGAGGTATGAACTTCCAGAGCAGTTGTTGTGGTCTAGAATACAAATTTGTACAAATTCAGCCTGAACTAAAAGGTTAATAACTGTGGTTATCCTGGGTGGTCATGGGGAAAAGGACCAAAAGTGGCAGTGATGATGGGTGGGAGGCCACTGAGGGATCATGTGTTATGCTTCTTCTGTCTCCGTCTGGCAAAACCATGTTCAGGCTATAGCATCAAGCTTCTTAAAGTGTAAATATGGTATGGAAATAGTGTCCGGGGCTATGTCTAAAACCGTCATGCCATAAAATTCCATTTTTATTTGCACTGACCAAGAACTAGAAATTATTTCTCATTGTATACGTTTTTGAATTGCGTTAAATGATGACGTGTGTATCCAGGGAAATACCGGTATATAATTGGTTACGGATGCCACTCTGTACGCAGAAATACAACAATGACTGGTGGATCGGACGTCTGGTGAAGGAGGGCTGTGAGGTGGGCTTCATCCCCAGCCCGGTCAAGCTGGAGAACACCCGCCTGCTGCAGGAGCAGAAGATGAGACAAAACCGACTCAGCTCCAGGTGACCATGAGAAACACTCCGCAGCCACATAACAGCACCACACATGACAATCCAGCTTTTTTAAATATTTTATACTTGATATTTTATTTTGGTATTTTTACAGAAATACAACCTTCAAAAGTAAGAATGCATAATAATAATAAAAACCTAAAAATACATAAAAATAAGGTAACAATTAACCATGCATCTGGCCAAGAAGGGCCACAAGGAAACACAAAAATAAAAATGTTGAAAAAAGGAAAATAATTTAAAAAAATAAAAAGAACCATGCAACACTTCACCAACGTTGTCAGTCGATCATAAATTGGGTCCAACAAACAGATCTCTAGTACAAAACATATTCAAAGAGTTCTATTCACAGGGTATCTTTAAATTAGTTTTAAACGTATATATATGGGTTGCATCTTGGTGAAACATAGTGCTTTTCTTTTTAATAGATACTGAGACTCTGGCACTAACAAAGTCCCAAATCCTGTGAGGTTAGGGAGGGCGTGTCACTTGCCAACTTCCTTATTTTGACATGTATTTTGTCATGACAACCCATCTTTTCAAAACAGGGATTTGATATCAAATGTGCACTACAGGCACTACTAACACCGCTTTTAATTCACTTATTTCTGTAGTTTTTCTTTCATGCTACCAGAAGCTCACAATGGCAGCGTGTCTTTTGTAAACTATGATGACCAGTGTCCTATTTGTCTCATAAAATATGAGTAACAAATGTGTACAAATATGAAGATGACGAGTACTATGCACTTAGTTTTGTAAAGCTACCATATTGACTTTGCTTCACCGCACAATTCGTCTTTTTTTTCCCATTTCAGTAAATCTGGAGGAAGCTCCAGTCTGGACGTTGCCACGGGAACCCGCAGGCCCACCCCACCTGGCACAGGTGAGGTCAGGGTGATCTCCCTACCAACTGGCAACATCGTGACGGTTTTCGAGGGTGTTGGTGCAATCCTGACGGAGCGAGAAAGAGATGAGACGGGCGCCTGATATTTAGATGAAGATTTTAATTGGCTAGTTAGTCAGGCAGGATGATGAATCACGCCGCGCCTCTGTGGGTTGCTGTGTGAAGCGAGAGAGGTCTTAGGTCTGTCATTCTGCACACAGGACGGGACTGAAATAGAGCTGAGAACGGACCGCACTCGGTAAACTTGACAAGTATGTCTGGCTTGTGTGTGTGTGTGTGTGTGTGTATGTGTGTGTGTGCCAAGACGACACAGAGCTGCTTTTCAATATTCAGAGAGACAGCAGGAGAGGTGGAAGTGCAAACATGAGGGAAATATTCATTTTATCTTTAATCAAATAGAGCCACTGAACTAAACTCAATACTTCATAGAAACCACATCTGTATAAAACACCTGGTCCATCCTACAGTAAGGGGCTGAGCTGATTTAAAAATGAATTCACGTTATTCCTATAGTCCAAGGCCGTCCATGAACACCTCTGAACTCTCTTATAAAGTGTGGAACTGCTCCATAGACAATGAGTTGAAAAAGATGTCACATAGAGAAAACTGAAAGCTCCCGGGGGAACATTCTGAGTCTAAAGGCACTTTATCAGTTTCACAAAGGAGAACTCAGTTTAATAGAATTAAGCTCATTTAAGGATAACAAGGAAAATGTCCATTCTTAGGGTCCACGAAGTCCGTCTCCCATTCACTACGAAGCAGCTCCAGACTTTATACGTTATACTTGATATGTAGTTTAGCTTGGACAGGGGGAAACTCCTGGTCCTGGTTTTGTTATGATTAAACCAATGAGATATAACGCATCAATAAATGAGCTTTCGTGGTGCCAGAAGGCAGATTTTGTTATTGTTTGACAAAGCCAGACTGTCTGTTTCCCACTGTTTTCAGTCTTTGTGCTGATCAGACGACCAGCTGTAGCCTCGTATATTTCGGGCCGAGTGGTATTAATCTTGTCATCTCTCAACTCCAGGCAAGAAAGGGAAAAGCTATTTCCCAAAATCTAGATTGATTCCTTTGAAAACAAAACCTCTGCGGGCCTCGTCGGCCCCTCCTCCACACGTGCATCCCCAACAATAATCCCGACGAGCACTTAATTCGAAACCCCGGCTTTTCCACTTGATTCCTTTCCTCCCCTCTACTACGTTCCTCCAGTTTCCTCTGCAGCCCCTCCTTCACACATCTACACTTCTAAGTGTTGTTTCTCTTTCGTCACACTGAACCTTCTCTCTCTGTTCATGTTATTATACCCCACATCTGTGCCGTATTTCGTGATAACCTGTGAAAAAAAAAAACTCTTTTCAATGTTGTTGCCAGTTTAAATCCTACAATGCCATCTTTTTTATCTCAGTAAATGCCATCTTTCTTTTTAAATGTCTTCTATGCCTCTTTCTGGACGCATCTCACATTCGTACTTCTATTTATTCTTTTGCTTTTGCTCTTCTATTATTTCCTCTTCTCTCATCCTCTTTTACTTTGCCTTGTCTTTCTCTCCCTTTCCTGTCCCTCTCTCTCTCTCTCTCTGCACCGCTCGCCCTTACCCCTCATCAGGTCACGTGGACATGTCCACCGTGACCTTTGACGTTGACCCACTCGACCTGGATGCCGAGGAGCCCCAGGGTGACCCTCGCTCCACCAAGGGCATGTCAGGCAGCGTAACATCCCCTCAGGCCAACGCCCACCGACTGCCCTTCTTTAAGAAGGTAACATGAGGGGCCCGGGAGAACTCGCTTATTTTGCCAGCCTCCGTCTCGCATTGTTCCCTAACTCGTCCCCGATGTGGTCAGGTCTAATCTCCCCTTCCCCGCTCACTAACCTCTCACAACTCGACTGTCTCTGCCGCTACTGTCGTTCCTGAATCTAACACTGTTTGGCCCCTCGGGCTCCGGTCCCGACGGTTACGCTGACATATGTTTGAATGTTTGTTTCTGTGCTCGTCGGCCGGGAGAGGCCTTGAACTAACGGATACACTCTGACATGGCTGCTGCGGCATATGAGTTTTGATCTGCTTTTAAAATGAAGTGCTGGCGGCCACAGCGTAAACTCTGCAGTGGTTACTCTGTTTTAATCCACCGACAGCTCGTCTCTCCACTAATCCTAACCTGTCAATAACCAAATGTGCTCTTGTGTTTTGTGCTTTTTTTTGTGTCTCTTCTGGCTTTTGTGTGGAATGATGCTTGCAGGTGGCCCAGCGAAACAGAAACAGAAGTCGGTGAGTGTGGTTCGTTCTCCGAGATAACCTCTAACATTTTAAGTTCTCACTCCTCACCCTCTGTTGTCTCACATGCTCCTTCTTGTGGTGGGAAGAAAACCAGTCCGCCGAATATTCTCCTCGCACCGTTTATGCTGCCAAGGACGCATTAAAGCATATAATATTCACAGGATCGTTTGTGAATCACGGTGACGCCTCTGTCATCTCCCCAGAGCTCGTATCACAGCTGTCAGTGTGCAGGTGCAGATCCATCCCCGTTAGTCAGAGTGTAACAGTGACTCATCCTGACATGCTTTCACTCGCATTTGTATCGGCTAATTTGAGTGACAGTAGCCCAAAATCAGCTGTTTTTTTATGCTTTTCAGCACAATTTGAATTACACGTCAAGGCTCAACATTAGCATTTTGTAATAAGATGATTCAAGAGAGAGAAATCAGACGGTACTTTTGGATGAGGTCTTTATTTGCCGTGAGACTTTTTGTAG